>NC_037344.1:48043512-49293512 GCF_002263795.3 Bos taurus | reverse complement strand
AATACCATTTTTGTTGCTTCTTCTCCTCCCCACCCCCATCATACCTTTTTTCCTTCTCTGCAATCATAGATATTTTCTCTCCACTCTTCCCTGCCCTTTCTTCTTCTTTTCTTATTTTTTTTCTTTCTACGTGGATACAACTAGAGATTACCATGCTAAGTGAAGTAAGTCAGATGGCAGAAAGACAAATAGCATATGGTATCACTTATAGGTGGAATCGAAAGTATGATGCAAATGAACCCATCTATGAAGTAGAAACAGACTCACAGACTTGAGAGAACAGACTTGTGATTGCCTGGGGTGGGGAGAGGGCGGGAGGGAAGGATGGACTGGGAGTTTGGGATTAGCAGATACAAACTCTTATATAAAGAATGGATAAACAGCAAGGTCCTATTGTACAGCACAGGGAACTACATTCAATATCCTACGATAAACTGTAATGGAAAAAAATATAACAAAAAGAATGCATATGTATAACTGAATCACTTTGCTGTGCAACAGAAATTAACACAACATTGTAGGTCAACTGTACTTGGTTTAAAAATATTAAAGAAAAAAAGGAAGTCACAACAGGAAAAGTCACAGCACTCTAAGAATGTTTTCTTATGCAGATACACACACATGGAAAGGTTTCAATGCACACAGATAGCTGAAAACCATTTTTTCCTGCAATAATGACAAAACTACTGTGACCAACCATTTGATACATTATGATACAGTTCTCTACCTCATGCTTTACATGTTTCATCTCATGGAGACCACCTCATGGCAGCCTTCTGGAATAAGATATTCCTATTATTGTCATTTTGTAGACGAGAAAATTCAGGCTTAGAGAGGGGAAGTGAATTCCTCAAGGTCTCAGAGGACCTAAGTGATGGAGCAAAGAGACACACCCCTTGTCAAAATCCAAAACCTGTTCAACCTGGATATCCACTAAAACGGGTCCAAAATGCCACTTTCCTGCTCATAACACACAGTGTGGAAGTAGAAGGTTAAAGCCAATCCACTCTATAGGGAATTTTTAGACTGAATTTGATTGTATCTTAGAAAATGTTATTACCATCTGGATGAACAACATTTATATGGTGTTTCAAATTCCAGTGATAATTAGGGAGTTTGGGATCAACGTGTACACACTGCTATATTTAAAATGGATAACAAACAAGGACCCACTGTGTAGCACAGGGACTCTGCTCAAAGTTCTGTGGCAACTGGGATGGGAGGGGAGTTTAGGGGAGAATGGATACATGTATATGTATGGCTGCGTCCCTTCTCTGTTCCCCTCAAACTATCACAACTTTGTTAATTGGCTATACCTCAATATAAAATAAAAAGTTTAAAAAATTCTTCTTGGTGCATGAGAGGTAGTAAGTAGTTAGAACCATTGAACTGACAGTTTCAATTGGGAGAAAGGATCAGTTATTAAGGGCTAGAGATTGTAGGAGAGAAACATTTTGGTATTCACACATTCTGTGCTAATGCAACTGAGGATTTGCTCTTTACAGCTTAACAGAGAATAAAACAAATCACCCATAAAATGCAAAGGAAACATTTTCTCTAACAAGAAGTTTATTGAATATGCAAACAATTGAATATATAATAGGACTGACAATAAAATGAGTTTGGTGCATTCTCTTGAAAGAGGGTTTATCAGGTTTTGATAGAAATTTTGGCAGGAGGGTGTGTGTGTGTGTGTTCAAGTGAAATCCCTTTTTACTTCTATTCTAGAATGGTAATAATTATTAACTACTTGGTATACACCCTTCTTCGGAGAAGGCAATGGCACCCCACTCCAGTACTCTTGCCTGGAAAATCCCATGGACAGAGGAGCCTGGTAGGCTGCAGTCCATGGGGTCACTCAGAGTCAGACACGACTGAGCGACTTCACTTTCACTTTTCACTTTCATGCATTGGAGAAGGAAATGGCAACCCACTCCAGTGTTCTTGCCTGGAGAATCCCAGGGACGGGGTTGGGGGGGGCCCTCGTGGGCTGCCGTCTCTGGGGTCGCACAGAGTCAGACACGACTGAAGCAACTTAGCAGCAGTAGCAGCAGCATACGCCCTTCTTGATAATTTTTTCCATATGAAGTTTTTGCTTTCACATAAATGAGATCGCTGTTACTATTTGATATGTTTGGTTCATATTTTAACATATGATGAACAACACTCCAGATAAGTACAGAACTATCTAATTCATCCTTTTAAAAATTACTTTATATATATATATAGGTCATTACAGACTATTGAGTATCATTCCCTATGCCATAAATCAGTTCCTTATTAGTTATCTATTTTATATATCGTAGTGTATATATGTCAATTCCAATCTCTCAGTTTATTCCCCCCACCTTTCCTTGTTGCTAACCATAAGTGGTTTTAAAGGTTCTGTTTTATCAAATTCTGTAACTTCTGTTTGTCCTAGTTCATACTACACACCATTGACATCTTCACACATGGAGGTTGTGATTAAGACAAATTGTGATGGCCAGAATTTGGAGAATCCTGGGATGATTTTTTTGCTGTCCACTGTTAAGATGATACACATTTCATGTTGCTTACATCTTCTTTTCAATTCTTCCCTTTTCTAACTCTCCATGATTGTCTTTTTTATTTTCATCTTCCTTACTGGTTGGGAAACTTTCCATTGTATGGCTGTTATTTCAGCTGTTGAAATTTCACTCTGTTGGGCTCAATTGTTCGTGGTCTTCCTGACGGTAATTTACTTATTACCAACACTCCCCCAAAGGATCCCTTAATTCCTGAAGGAGCAGGAACAGTCAACATCCGAGACTACACTTTCCCAAAATCTGTCTGTTCTTTGTTTTTTAAAGAAATTATTTATTTACTTTTTAAAAAAAACATTGACTGGATCAGGACTTGGCTGTGGCATGTGGAATCTCTGCTGCATCATGTGAACTTTCATTGCAGCAAATGGACTCTAGCTGTGGTGCCTGATCTTGGTAGTTGTGGTACACAAGCATAGTTGCCCTGGGGCATGTGGGATCTTAGCTTCCCACCCAGAGATAGAACCCGTGCCCCCTGCATTTCAAGGTGGACTCCTAACCATCGAACCAGGGAAATGCCCCATCTTAGTTCTGTCTCCTTCCCACACCCATTTCTGTTTCTTTCTCTCTTTCAAAGGTCCGCACCTTTCACAAGACTGAGAATCATCCGCAGTGGAGAGTCCTAAACATTATCACATAGGAATTACCTTGCTAAACTTCGATCGGGTGCTATATGCCCACAGTTTCCCACGGTCAGGAGCTGGGCCTGAGGACTTGTGTTTCTACGCAGTTCCCCAGTGATTCCTATTGCTCTGGGGCCACTCTGAGAACCACTAAGTTAGACCTTCAACATGATCTCTGGAGATTATCAGCCTTAAAGAAGCTTTTTTCTTAATTTTATTTTTTAATTTCTATTTTATATTGGAGTATTTTAACTTAAAACCTACCTAGTGGCTCAGACAGAGAAGGCGATGGCACCCCACTCCAGTACTCTTGCCTGGAAAATCCCATGGATGGAGGAGCCTGGTAGGCTGCAGTCCATGGGGTCGTGAAGAGTCGGACACGACTGAGCGACTTCACTTTCACTGTTCACTTGCATGCATTGGAGAAGGAAATGGCAACCCATTCCAGTGTTCTTGCCTGGAGAATCCCAGGGATGGAGGAGCCTGATGGTCTGCCATCTCTGGGATCGCTCAGAGTCGGACATGACTGAAGTGACTTAGCATCAGCAGCAGCAGCAGTGGCTCAAACGGTAAAGAATCTGCTTGCTGTGTGGGAGATAATGGGTTCGATTCCTGGGTCAGGAAGATCCCGCTGGAGAAGGAAATGGCACCCCAATCCAGTATTCTTGCCTGGAGAATCCCATGGACAGAGGAGGCTGGTGGGCTACAATCCATAGGGTCACAAAGAGTTGGACACAACTGAGCAACTAACTCTTTCACTTTCTTTCTTAGTTGACTTACAGTGTTGTGTTCTCTCTGCTGTACAGCAAGGTGATTCAGTTATACATCTATATATATACACTCTTTTTAAAATATTCTCTTCCATGATGGTTCAGCCCAGGATACTGAATATAATTCCCTGTGCTAAACACTAGGACCTTCTTGTTTATCCATTCTGTATATAAAAGCTTACATCTGCTAACCCCAGCGTCCTGCTCTGTCCTCCCCCAAACCCCTTCCCACCCTGGTAACCACCACACCTGTTCTCGATGTCCCTGAGTCTGTTTCTGTTTTATAGACAGATTCATTTTTGCCACATTCTAGATTCCACATACAAGTGATATCACATAGTGTTTGCCTTTCTCTTTCCAACTGACTTCACTTCATATGATAATCTGTAGTTGCATCCATGTTGTTGCAAATGACATTATTTCATTCTTCTTTATGGCTGAGTAGTATTCCTTTGTATATAGGTACCTCACCTTTTATGTCTAGTCATCTGTTGATGGACATCTAGGTTGCTTCCATGTCTTGGCTACTGTGAATAATGCTGCTACGAACATTGGGGTGCATGCATCTTTTTGGATTGCAGTTTTGTCTGAATATATGCCCAGGAATGGGATTTCTGGATCATATGGCAACTCTATGTTTCGTTTTCTGAGAAAGCTCTATACTGTTTTCAGTATATACAGTGGCTGCACGGTATATACAATATATATACAGTCTCTGTCCCAGTTTACATCCCCACCAACAGTGTAGGATGGAGAAGGCAATGGCACCCCACTCCAGTACTCTTGCCTGGAAAATCCCATGGACAGAGGAGCCTGGTGGGCTGCAGTCCATGGGGTCGCTAAGAGTTGGGCACGACTGAGCAACTTCACTTTTCACTTTCATGCATTGGAGAAGGAAATGGCAACCCACTCCAGTGTTCTTGCCTGGAGAATCCCAGGGATGGGGGAGCCTGGTGGGCTGCTGTCTATGGGGTCCCACAGAGTCGGACACGACTGAAGTGACTTAGCAGTAACAGTGTAGGAGAGTTCTCTTTTCTTTATATCCTCTCCTGCATTTATTATTTGTAGACTCTTTAATGATGACCATTATGACTGCTATGAGATGATCCCTCATTTTCGTTTTGATTTGCATTTCTCTAATAATTAGCGATATTGAGCTTCTACTCATGGGCCTGTTGGCCATGTCCAGACAATTTTTAGTGCTCTCTTACCTGGGAATCGAATGTCTTTCACCATCCTACCTGTATCTACCATTTGCAGAGGCACCTGGTACCACCAGTTTAGGAGTGGGAGGGAGGGGGTGCATTTGTAGATTACACTGTAATTACACTAAATTACACTGTATTGTGTCATAGTTTACACCCCGATGGCATGTGACTCTGTCATCGCTCTCCGTCTCAGTGTTCAACACCCTCCCAAGTTGCATTCCTGTTTTCTCCTCTTTCATCTTTTGTCCTTGTGCGTTGATATCTTAAAAACAAAGTCAACTTACTGGTATTTTAATGGCATTTGAGGAACAAACAAACAACTCCTTGCATTCATACTGTCATCTTTACCAAACATGGACTTTCTGAATTTAGGGAGGAAAATAGCCTGATTAATTTAATTTCCATAGGCAATGTTCTAACTGAGTGCGAAATTCCAAATGTGGTTATGATTCAGTTCATTTCAGGGTTATTTTCAATCCCTTGAACTTACTGTTGGTCTCTCAATGAGTCCTGAGTGCTAATTTCTCTCCCTTTTAGTCCCTTGTATTAAGTAACACAAAGACATAAAAAGTCAACCATTTCTATTCATGACGGCAAAGGCACTTCTTCCCCAAGTCGTACACAGTTTGTATGAAAGCCAAGGTTTTTGTGAAAAACGATAAAAACGTATTTTAAAAGACCAAGCAAGAAAATAGGGACCTATTCTGTTCTCTGTCTGCTTAGACTTGCTGCAGAAATGGCTCCTCTACCCCTCAATCTGCAAATAAACTTCTATATCTTAAAGTGCCCCCATAACTTTTTTTGCTGTGGTCCACTGGGACGGAGGCAAAGATTAGAGCATGTTTAAAATGTTTATGTCTGTTTTTGAATTTGCATTGATTGAAGGGGATTCTAGACCAATCTGTCTTCCCAGGTGGCACTAGTGGTAAAGAACCCACCTACCAATACAGGAAACATTAGAGATGCGAGTTCGATCCCTAGGTCGGGAAGATCCCCCGGAGAAAAGAGCATTGCCACCCACTCCACTATTCTTGCCTGGAGAATCCCATGGACAGAGGAGCCTGGCGGGCTATGGTCCATAGGGTTGCAAAGAGTTGGACATGACTAAAGCAACTTTAGCATGCACTAAACCAATCTGCTGCTGCTGCGGCTGCTAAGTCACTTCAGTCATGTCCGACTCTGTGTGACCCTATAGATGGCAGCCCACCAGGCTCCTCCGTCCCTGGGATTCTACAGGCAAGAACACTGGAGTGGGTTGCCATTTCCTTCTCCAATGCATGAAAGTGAAAAGTGAAAGTGAATTCGCTCAGTCGTGTCTGACCCTCAGCGACCCCACGGACTGCAGCCTACCAGGCTCCTCCGCCCATGGGGTTTTCCAGGCAAGAGTACTGGAGTGGGGTGCCATTGCCTTCTCCAAGACCAATCTAATGATCATTAATTTCTGGATTGTATCATGCTAACATTTTGTGATTGCTGAACCACACTGGGAAAAATGGGTAAAATGTACATTTTCTATATACAATCAACTCAGCATGAAAATAGAAAAGAGCATTGGATATGTGGTTTGGAAAACAAAACACTACCTTTTAAAATTTATTTAATTGAAATATGGTTGATATACAGTATTGTGCTAATTTCTGCTGCACACCAAAGTTATTCAGTTATGCATATACATTACCACTACTACTACTACTACTAAGTCACTTCAGTCGTGTCCGACTCTGTGTGACCCCATAGATGGCAGCCCACCAGGCTCCTCCGTCCCTGGAATTCTCCAGGCAAGAACACTGGAGTGGGTTGCCACTTCCTTCTCCAATGCATGAAAGTGAAAAGTGAAAGTGAAGTCGCTCAGTCGTGTCTGACTCTTAGCAGCCCCATGGACTGCAGCCTACCAGGCTCCTCCGTCCATGGGATTTTCCATACAAGAGTACTGGAGTGGGGTGCCATTGCCTTCTCCGACATATACATTAGATATAGACATATTCTTTTTAATATATTTTCCATTATTGTTATCATATATTCTTTTTAATATTATTTTCCATTATGGTTTATCACAAGATATTGAATATAGTTCCCTGTGCTATACAAAAGGATTTTGTTGTTTATCCATTATATATATATAATAGAAAAAACTAACTTTTTATCTTGACATTTCAAATGGCTATTGTGTATTGTAATTTCCTTGGCCTCTTTTTTATGTCTTACTACTTCTATTACTATTTACTACTATATTCCTATTAGCTGTTTCTCAGTTCATGGAAAATAATACATTCCCTGCAAGATGGTAGATTTTTTATATAATTTGAAAGCTGAATGCTAAGTGAATTACACCTAACAGATAATATTCTTTCTGTTTACAAGTTTAAAATAACATTAGAAAAATACTTGCTTGTCTTTTCAGAATATACACTTCAGTTGTTAACATCTTTTGTAAAAGATTAGAAGTGAGAGAGAGAAAAAAAAATTAAGGCAAAGCAGGGAAATTTTACTCTTAGATGAAGATAATCTACTCTGTGTCTTGCAGACTAGGCATCTTGTATTTTATATTCAGTATTTGATTTTCCTGAAGCCACACAATATTTCACTCCATCGACCTTACCCTTTCTCTAATGTTATAACCTTAACATCATTTTTTCTGAGAATTACCTTTCGTATTAGCTAGAAAGGCAAAGCTTTATTTTCAGTTTTACAGTGATTGTGGACCTAGAGTTAAAAGAAATACCAGATGACTGCTGCTGTTCAGTTGCTAAGTCATGTCCAACTCTTTGCGACGCCATGGACTGTAGCTTACCAGGCTCTTCTCTCCATGGGATTTCCCAGGCATTAATACTGGAGTGGGTTGCCATTTTCTTCTCCAGCAGAATCTTCCCAACCCAGGGATTGAGCCCACACCTCCTGCACTAAGCCATCAGGGAAGCCCACCAGATGACTAAGAGGGGCTAATAAAATCATACAGACAAATTGCCGTCAATCTGGATGACAGGGGCCAAATATGTGATGAGCAATCCTCAGATTGCAGGGTCCACCAGCATTATCTGTGTTGGTGATATCAGACATCTGGGTATTTGCAAGCATCCCCACACTGGAATGGGTAAATTAAACCAAGCATCTGGTTGTTTGGATGAAATTTACACTATTCATATGGTACATATTTTAAGAGCATCATAGAGACCAACTCCAACCCTGCTCACTTTTCTGGTTTTTAGAAGCAGCAAGAACTGTACTACTGAAAATTAGATGGCATTTTAAAACTTGTAGTGGTGGATATCTTACTACACTCTAGACACCTAGGCCTTATCATTCCAAAACTCTTTTCTGAATTTCAGTTTTGGTACTTAATCCATCCTGGGCTGGCTGAAATTTTTATTCTAAACTTCTCATACAAAAAAAAAAAAAAAAAAAAGAACATTCTTATAGCAATACCTGGGGTTTCCCTGGTGGCTCAGATAGTAAAGAATCTGCCTGCAATGCAGGAGACCTAGTTTCGATCCTTGGGTTGGGAAGATCCCCTGGAGAAGAGAATGGCAACCTACTCCAGTATTCTTGCCTGGGAAGTCCCAAGGACAGAGGAGACTGGCGGGCTACAGTCCATGAGGTTGCAAAGAACTGGACACAGCTGAGTGACTAACACCTTCATTTTCGCTTTCAAAGCAATACACAGCGCTTTGAAGTTCCGCCTGGGATGTCTCTGTTCTGGGCTTTTAATAAAGTTCTTTTTCTCTTCCACTGGGAATCTGTTTCTTTCTGTTTTAAATACGTGCTTTAAAAGTTAATCATTTAATTGGCTGCACCAGGTCTTAGTTGTGACACACAGGGTCTTTGGTTGCAGCATGTGGGATCTAATTCCCCGACAGGGATGGAGCCCAGGCCCCTGCATCAGGAGCTCCAGTGGGGTCTTAGTCACTGGACCATCAGGAAAGTCCTGAGAATCTGTTTCTAGAAAGAATCCCTCCTGTTTCTGGGCAATGTTTTCTATTTATTAACATGCTTTGAAATGCAGCTGCTGCTGCTAAGTCACTTCAGTCGTGTCCGACTCTGTGCGACCCCAGAGACGGCAGCCCACCAGGCTCCCCTGTCCCTGGGATTCTCCAGGCAAGAACACTGGAGTGGGTTGCCATTTCCTTCTCCAATGCATGAATATGATCAGATGCTAAATCATGACATCTGAGAACCCTTCCAAACACATCTTCCTCTAGTGCCAAGAAAGGGGGGTGGGGAGACAGTGGCGGCAAAGCTGAAGCTGATGGCCTTGGAGACGAGATGATTGATTCCACAGCCAGAACTCTGGCTTTTGTCTCCCAGAAACTCTAGTTTGTGTGTAAGCTGAAATCAGAGCTGTATTTCCTCAATCCCACCCTCAGGACCTAAATATCCTTCCCGTTTCAGTGACTCTATTTGCTCCCACACTGCTCCTCATTTCTCATTTTCCAACCAGGCTCCCAATGTGCTACTGAGTCCACCTGAATGTTTTTGCAGACCACAGCCATGGCCCAAGTTGGATGAGGAAGAAAGTCACTTCTGGGTTCAAAACAAACCAAACAAACCAAAAATCAATACAACAACACACTACAGCTATCTGTAGAATGCTATGGTAGCTGTATAGTCAAAAGGATTGTTGGATGACATGAGAAAAGGATGGGACTTTGTCACTGTTGAAATGGGTGATCCCGTCACATATCTATACTTGTGTTATATTCTCTTTCAGCATCACAGCTTTATTTCAGCTGTTTTGCAAGGTATTCTCCCAAAGGGAGCTCTGTGTTTTTGGTATCTGAAGCAGAGCTCAATGGAGAAATACCTGTGTGTGTGTGTGTGTGTGTGTGAGTTTGTGTGTGTGAAATGTCATGTGTGTGTGTGTGTGCTCAAGCTGTATTCAACTCTTTGGGACCCTATGGACTGTAACCAGCCAGGCTCCTCTGTCCGTAGGATTCTCCAGGCAAGAATACTGGAATAGGTTGCTATTCCCTTCTCCAGTGGATCTTCCCAACCCAGATATTAAACTCAAGTCTCCCATGTCTCCTGCATTGCAGGCAGATTCTTTAACTGCTGAGCCATCAGGAAAGCCCATGAAATGTCATGGGAAACATCAACTATTTTATATACTTACTTATTTTTATTTTTTTGTATACACAGTGCTGGTCTGTGGTGCCACTTTCTAAATCTGTTTGTCCCTTTTTATATGACTTCATGTGGACAAGTTTTATTTTTTTAATGCAGTCTTTCTTTTTTTATTGTTTTGTGTTTACTTTTGGTTGCACTGGGTCTTCGCTGCTGCACGTGGGCTTTCTCCAGTTGTTGTGAGCCGGGACTACTCTTTGCTGGACAGGCTCTAGGCACATGGGCTTCCGGAGTTGCAGCTCATGGGCTTTGTTGCTCAGTGGCATGTGGAGTCCACCCAGACCAGGGATTGAACCCATGTCCCCTGCATTGGCAGCCAGATTCTTAACCACTGGACCACCAGGGAAGTTGACTAGCTTTAAAAAAAACCTGTTTAAAAAAAGAATCTTTTGCCCACTTATTCTGCTTTGCACTGTTACCAATGCTCCCTGCTCTCAGCCTGCTCCTTGGTTGGGTCTCCTGCTACCAAGCTTGTTTCTTACCTAAGAAAACAGATCACCTCTTCTTCTAGGCTTGAAAGAAGGGAAGCTTGTTTGTCGTGGTCACCCTCTGCCTAGCACATGGATGTGCTACAGCAAAGCCTCATTCAGTGTTTGTTTCGTGAGACAGCGAAGTTGTTGCCATCAGGATAAAGTAGGAAGAAATCCTTCATAGTATCCAAAGGACTTCTGTTTTCCTAAAGCACGTGAACAGAAACACACAGACTCAGTGGGTCTATGATGTCTGCTAAGAAGCTTTAAAAACACCCTCCTAATCTAGAAAAATGGTATGGATGAACCTGTTTCCAAGGCATGAATGGAGACACTGCCATGGGGGATGGACTTATGACATACTGGGGGATGGGTTGGGTGGATCAAAGCAATGACATACATACACTGTCATGCGTGAAACAGACAGCTGGTGGGGAGCTGCTGCACAGCACAGGGAGCTCAGTTCGGGGCTCTCTGATGACCTAGAGGGGTGGGATGGGGGTTTGTGGGAGGGAGGCTCAAGAGGAAGGAATATATGTATACCTACAGCTGATTCACACTGTTGTACAGCAGAAACTAACACACCATTATAAAGCAACTATACTTCAAATAAAACCTTAAAAACAAACAAGCACCCTGCTAATAGTTGGTCCTGATCATTTGTGAATACAGCACCGCACGTCAGAGACATCCGTGTTGTTTGCTCAGAAATGTGTATCCACTCATTTGGGCAATTCTCCAGCCCTCTCTCCTAGACAAGTCTTCTTCTAGATGGGTCCATGTGGATTAACCTCAGGGAAATCTTCATCACGCATGTCACTTAGGCTTTGCTGCAGACACGATGCTGAGAAGGCTTGCAGGCATGTATTCTCACTAGGTGGCTTCTCACGTACTTGGGTTTATAGCGCATGCTTGGTTACCTGTCTTTTCCAAAAATTCTAGGAGTGTGCTCAGCCTCCCCTGCAGCTGTTGGCATGCATTCACCTCTTGAAATGAACGGGTCTTTTCAATGGTCAGCTGGCTGACACAGGTGTGAAAGCTGCAGTGTATTTGAGACACAAATGCTGGGGTTCTTTTTCCTGTTTCCTAGGCACCATTTCTTCCAGAAATATAGGACTCACAAAAGGACTCACAATAGGAGGAGGAAGTTGGCAGATCATTTTGCTCACTTCTTTCAATGTATTGGATGCTTGCTCTTTGATATGGCAAGATGTATTACAGAAAATAGACCCAGGTAACTTGCAAGGTAAAGACGCTACAGAATGGCAATGGGCAGAGCTAAAAAGAAAGCTCTTTTCCAAATAGTTTTGCCTGATGAAATTTTAAGGATTTGTTTTCTTCAGTTTAATTGTGCAGCCTTCAGACATCTCCTCAAAATGACCAAAGGACCCTTGACCCATCCCAAAGTCTTTGCCTTTGAAAACATACTGGGAACATTTGAATCGCTTTTATCTGAAAGCGAGTTCTAGTCATAAGTGTTTCTGACTACTTAGTTCTCCTAAAGCCTACAATGTTATTTATATCCCCTAAGATATTCACCTGAGACATTTGAAAATATAAAACCCTTCATAGGAAAACCAGGCTATTAATATTACCACATTATAAATTCTAGTTTCCCAAACTGGCATTTTTTAAATACCTGAGGCATGATTTTACACAGCAGTTTAGGTGATGCCTCAGCTTCATGTTTGATTTATTTTTCTTTGAGATTAAAGGTGACAGAAGACAGCGATGAGAGGGTGTTTTTAAAATATCTCCTCTGTGCAGCTCACTCACTGTGGATTGACAACTCAGAGAACGAAGAAAAACATAAAGTCAAAAGGGCTGATTATGCAGATGCTGTACACACACTTAAGAGAATATCAGGCAGGAGAGGCTGTGATTATGCGGGACATGTCTGGGAAGAGAGCGCAGGCAAAGCAAAGAAACGATTTTACTGGGTCAAGGAAGTTCCCTGGTGGTCCAGTGGCTAAGACTCCTTGCTCTCAAAGCAGGGAACCCAAGTTCAACTTCTGGTTGAGGAACCAGATTCCACATGCCACAATTAAGATCCAGTACAACCAAATAAATAAAATAAATATTTTAAAAAATCATAAAAATATTGGGCCAATATAGGGTATTTCAGATATGTCAAAACTGTAGACTTTGAAAGTTTGGAAAGGAAAATAATGATTTTTATTAAAGGTAAGAGACAAAGAAGATAAAGTTATTATTTAATGGTGATATTTTATTGTTGAATTTCTTTGATGGCTATGACTTCCCTGATGCCTTTATGGTCTGATTTTAGGATTATGTGGTGCTGTCTGGGCATATAATGTCTACTTGGGCTGAATAAAGGGCAGGATGCAGCATGGTCAGTGCGGAGGAGGGAGAGAATCTGGGATTTCAGGAGTATGGTCCAACCTCAGCCACTTCTAACTGTGTTATAAATGGAATTAATGATCACAGCCCTAGACTTCTATGGTGGTCCAGTGGTTAAGAATCCATCTGCCAATGCAGGGTACACGGGTTCAGTCTCTGGTCCGAGAAGATCCCACATGCTGTGGGGCAACTGAGCCTGTGTGCTACCCCTACTGAGCCCCCATGCCTAGAGCCCATGCTCTGCAGCAAGAGAAGCCTCTGCACTGAGAAGCCCAAGCATCACAGCTAGAGAGTAGCTCCCGATCTCCACGACTAGGGAAAGCCCAAGCACAGCAATGGAGAACCAGTGCAATCAAAAATAAATCAGCAGAATTAATGATCCCAGCCTTGAGAAACTTACAGGAAAGCTGGAGCACAATTATTTAATAGATAAAAGTAGAAATAGTGAATAGCAATAATTCATTGTAAACATGGCTTGAAATATTAAAGTGTTGTATCCATCAAAGGCAGCACTATTACTGAAGTCAGATCTGACTTTTCCCAAAGCTCATCTGTCTTTTCCACAGCTCCTAGTAAATAGCCAGTACCTGTTGGTTGGGTAAATACATGTAAATACATATTTGCATGTGTGTAGATAGATGGATAAATTGATCATTAGACTTTCCTCCACCTAAGGAATACTAAAATATCCTCTCTGTATATCTGTAAAGAAAAGGATTACTATTTTTATAAAGCTTAAAAAACACATAGTCACCCAAGAGTTTCCTTTTTAGGTTACAAAGTTGCATCTTCTTGAGAAAGGCAAATACCATATAACATCGCTTATATTTGGAATCTAAAATATGACAGAAATGAACCTACCTGTGAAACAGAAACAGACTCAGGGACACAGAGAACAGACTGGTGGCTGCCAAGGGGGAGGGGGTTGGGGAGGGATGGAGTGGGAGGTTGGGCGAGCAGAGGTGAACTTTTATATATAGACTAGATAAATGACAAGGTCCTACTGGATAGCACAGGGAACTATGTTCAAATATTCTATGATGAAATATAATGGAATAGACTAGAAAAAAGAACGCATATATACATGTACAGCTGAATCACTTTGCTGTACTGCAGAAATGAACACAGTGTATATCAACCATGCTTCAGTTTCTTAAAAAAGGGGAAAAAATAAAAAAGCCAAAATTATTTAATCTTTTTCTTCTTCACTGAGATGTTCACAATCCATATCCAGTCTGAATATACAAAGCATCCACATAAAGCAGCTGACTGTGCTTCTGATTATAATATTTTTGTTATTATTATAATTGCTTTTTAAAATAAAAGTAGATAGTCATGGTAAACGATGACTGTGGAGAAAAGTTCTTGAGGATTTTAATGAAAACTCTCCCCTAGGATAACAAGCCAAATTCCAGGCTGCTATCTGGTACTCAAGAGTTATATTTGTTAAATTAAAACTTTAAAAAATTAAGTGTGTAATATTGACTGGGGTTTTTCTTTATGTGGGGCAGATCCAAGGGATTCACAGAGTTGGAAGGAAGCAGGGTATGTTGGATGAGGCATGTGTTTGGCTGCTCCGAAGGCTAAAACCTTGAAAACGATTTCACTTCAGGAAACATCTAGAAAAGAATAATCTTGTCCATGGAACCGAATAGAATGATATTCAGCTATCTTGTTCTTGTTCTAAAGGAGTATCTAGATGGTTCACAGGCATAGATGAGTGTCCGCATCACAAGAGTTCCGTTGACAACACCCATTGTTATTTCCAGCATAAGAAATTGAGGGACTATTAGAAAAGAGGATTTGTACAGAGAAGAGAAACAAAGGAGGAAACTCCCATGCATTACAGTAAGTGCCCTACATACAAACGAGTTCTAGCCCAAGAGCGCATTCGTAAGTCGTTTGCTTGTAAGACCACCAAAGTTAGCCCAGGTACCCGGCTAACACAATTGGCTATATAGTACTGTACTGCAATAGGTTTATAACACTTTTCATACAAATATGACATGAAAAACAAAAAGTAAAGAAACCATTTTTAATCTTACAGTACAGGACCTTGAAAAAGTACGGTACAACAACTGGCATCGAGTGAACAGGCAAGAAGAGTTACTGACCGGAGGAGGGAGATGAGGTGGGAGATAGTAGATCAACAGCACCGTGAGATGGAGGGCAAGCTGTAGTGTCACTCACACCTGATGTTGATGGCTCAGGTTCTGGCTCCTTGCTGGAACCAGATGCACAATCACATCTTTGAAAGTTCACACCTTGAAGGTGTGTATATAGGGGAGTTACTGTACCTTTCTCTACCCTTAGCAGCACCCCCCTGGGGATCAGCATTATTTTCATAACAAGACTCTTACCAACCATCAGGGTGAAACATGACAAAGAAATCTGGCCTCTCTGGGCTTATTTGCTATTTAAATATCCACATTACCTATCATTATGTAAACAAACTCCAACCTCACAATGTTAGTTGGAAAGAGGAAAACAGCTAATTTGCCAATACGACTGACTTGCAATTTATTGTTATGATCCATGAATTAAAGCAGAAGCTTATCGGTAGATAACTAATAAGAACCTGCTGTATAGCATAGGAAATGCTATTCAATACAATGTAATGGCCTATATGGAAAAAAATATAAAAGAAAAAAAAAGGAGTAGGCATGTGTAAATATGGAACTAATCACTTTGCTGTACATCTGAAACTAACACAACATTGTAAATAACCTATACTCCAATAATGGAGAAGGAAATGGCAGCCCACTCCAGTATGCTTGCCTGGGAAATCTCAAGGACAGAGGAACCTGGCAGATACAGTCCATGGGGTTGCAAGAGTCGGACGAAACTTAATGAATACACCACCACCACCATATTCCAGTACAATATTTTTAAAAAGCAGAAGCCTATCAGATGACAGCAATTACTATTTAGTAAGAATGAAATGTATTGTTTGGCAACTGGACCTCCATGCTTGGATCCACAGCCCTGACCTCAGGACACCAAGTTTCTGCAGCTGGTGGAGTTGGAGGTGCCCAGTCATTGTGGTGGTCAGATACAGAAACACCTGCTGAGCCCCTGCCCAAGGACCTGGTCATGGAAAGCCATTGAAAAAGACCCACTCCCCTGCCCGCCCAGCCCATATTTTTGCAATGAATCCTGTATTATCTGTCAACCTGAGACCATTGCATACTGTGAACCCATTTTAATTTCTGTCGTGGCAACAATGACCACATGGAAACAAATGACTGAATACAGCAGCCTGCAAATTGAAAGAAGCATTGAGTATAGTTCAAGGAGCAACGCTTGAAAAATTAACTATTAAATGCTGGTGTTGCATTTTTGTTTTTAAAAAGGATATTATTTTCTAAATATTATGGTTAAATATCCAGTTGTTTTTTAAATATAAAAAGCATTTTAAAAGTTTGGAGTTGTTGGATTCAAATATTGCCGACAGAAAACATTTTCTGTCTTTCGGTTACTGAAAAATGTTATTTCTCAAAAAATGCTGCGAATGTTCGCTGAGAATTAAGTGAATGTTTTCTTCTGAATTCTGACAGCCAAATACTTGAAAGATATTTACAGGAAACTTCAAAGAAGTGCAGCGCCCCCTAGTGGGATAACGAGTTAGTACATCTCTTCCTGTAGATGGGTTTGAGGAAGTTATTTCAACCCATGAACCCCAAAGATGCACCAAAAAACTTCAACCATAATAACCAAATACCCAAGGTTCCAAATTCCTTTTCCTGTATATTAAATAAAATTTAAATGTCCACCAAAATATTGCATGAGGCTCAAGCTGCCTGAAATCAAGCTTATTATTTTTGGCTGAAATAAATGTAAATTCTACTTGAAGCTTTCTGGGACTCCAGTATGCCTTTTGTGATTCCTCTGAACTCTGCTCATTTCTGTATAATATCTTTAATTCTTTTATCATAGTAAAAGTGTTTCTGGCAACGTTCTGTCACTGGGGAACAGTAAATGAAGTTAGAATTATTAAAACGAGTAATTAGAGGCAAATTCACTTTTATGTGTTTGGCAAACCTTGCCATTTGATAAAATTAAATACCTTGTCACATCTGAAATCAACTATAATTATAAACGATAGATTATTTGCAAGAAAGCAACACAAAAGCACCTTCTAGGCTGCTTCCAAACTTAGAGTACATGCATTAACAATATTGACCAATTATATATGAAATCTGTTCAGTGCGTCAGCACTGCTGGTGGCTTGGGATTTATTAGACTAAGTAATGTAAAATAGAATGAAAGAGATCAAGTCGTTTTTTATGAAATAATGGTGCCCATTAGGTCAGGTACTCTAAGTCAAAGTGGGACATTTCCTCTTTGTGGACATTCTCTGAGTTGTGCGTGGTATGTTTAAACTCTCATGATGCATTCACCCTTAAGCCTTAAATTAAAATAGCCATTCAGAACGATCAGACAGATTTGAAAAAGCAGATATCTCCAAGTGTAGAGAGAGAGTTTGGGAAGATTGGGAAAGGTCCCTAGGTGTCTGCAACTATCAGGTACTGTCTACCAGTGCTGTGCTAGTGTGGGTCTCCTGAGAGCAGAGACCAAGATGGGACTGATTAGGGAAAACGCTTGAGGAACGACTGGCAGGAAGCCAGGGAAGATGGGAAAAGCCTTCAAATCTGCAAATCCAGTTGTTTGCGGGTTGGGGGAGGGTATGCAGGAAGGGAGGATGAGTGGATGGAAGCATCTAAAATTCCAGGAAGTTTGGAACATTCATAAAGGTCAACGGGAAACCCTCAAGCCAAAGACGATATTACAGAAACTCTAGCCTCCAGGGCAGCCTGCCTTGAGCTGGAAAGAACACTATTTGCCTCTCCTCTTAAGCCAAGCGAGAGATAAAATTCTCAAAGTTTGCTCTGGAAGTTGTAGGGGCACAGGGCCTGGCACCAAAGCCACTTCTGAAAATGCCTGCAGGGGGCAATGCCGTGCTAGAACAGTCCACCTGGGATCACAGCAGACAGGTGTCTATGCAGGGAAGTAACTGCATCCTCACAGCTTGGAGCCAGCAGTTGGATATTCACCTGCAGTGTGAAGAGACCCAGGCAAGGAGGGCAGCTAAGTGCCTTGGGACTGGGTGGGGGTTGGGGATTCACCTAAGGAACATAGCCTGGATTGAGGATGCCCAGTAAGAGAAAGGCAATGGGGAATTTTCTCAGTGTGGGAAAACAATAGATGTTCAATGAATGTTTGCAGTGGTAAATTTATCTTGTTATGGTGTGTCAGTCACAAAAGCAGAAAGCACAGGTATTGCAAACGGAGGGAATTTAATTCAGGGAACTCGTTACAGGGGTGATGGAAGACCTTAAAGTCTTCCCAGAGATTAACAACTGACAGAAGAGAGACTGAGGGAGGCGATAATATCATTACAGCTAGAAGCCTGGGTCTTAGGCTATGCTATGAAATTCAGTTTCATAGCAGGTTGGCAGGGTTGGAGGAGTGGGGAGGGAGTGAGAAATGAACCCATTAGGTCATTAGACACTAACCCATTAACCCATTAGGTCAAGAGACACTCAGTTACTATCTGAGATGCTGCCCGGCAGTAGAGAGAGGACAAGGGAAAACCCCTGATTTCAGACTTCCTTCCACCCTCGCATCTTCTGCCAGGGTCTGTGTTGGACACATCTGGGCAGAAACAAGAGAGTCTGGGAAATGCAGTTCCCTGTGATTTGGGGGAAGAGCAGAAGGGTGAGGATGGATCTGAAACCAAGCAGACTTGTGAGCAGTCCACACAACCTTTTAACAACAACAAGTGTCCGGAAACTTGTAGACAAAAAAGAAAAAGACCAGATGACAGTGACACAGGCTGCTGTTGGCAGCTGGCAAAAGGATACCATTCTCCACAGAGGGAGAATTTTATGGCCTTGATGTTTAGATCAGGATCCTAGAAAACTCAGTTCAGTTCAGTCGCTCGGTCGTGTCCGACTCTTTGCGACCCCATGAACCACAGCACACCAGGCCTCCCTGTCCATCACCAGCTCTCGGAGTTTACCTAGAAAACGAGACCATTTTTAATTTAGAACTTTTATAACAGTTCTGTGTATGAGAGATTTTGCATAATGTCGACTTATTGGAAAGGCAGGGGGAGGAGGCAGTTTTCCTTTTTGTTTAGTTTATACATAATTAAAACTCTTACTCTAGTGACAGTTTTCAAATTTGGCACAGCATCTTTTAATCTATTTAATATCAGAGAAGCTTTGAGGCTCTACTCTCTGGGAATTATGTAAACTTAGAAAAGCAAATAAAGCCCCAGTTTTACAGAGTCCCAACACAATTCTAGAGAGGAAAATATTATTATGCTCTTTATAGAGACACTGTCTTTGGGACAAAAATGAGCTCCAGAAATTTCTCTAAATTCTTCCAGTCCAGTTCCTTATTTGTTCCTTTGGACCAAGTCTTTGGATGGTTACATGATCCTTGTTTGGAGCTTTCTGTGGAAGGACATGACTTTCTGAATCACATGATAGGTGCTAAGATAGCAAACATTCTTGACAATTTGATAATGCTTGAAGTCAATATGCTTTTAAAAAAGAAATTGACAAGTATTTAGAGGAAAGGCAGAGTAAATCTGTAGGTGGAAGAGTGGATAAAAGACAGCCATTTCTCTCTTTTTACTTTTATAGTTCAGAATTGGGAAAGAAGTATGTCAAGGCTGTATACTGTCACCCTCCTTATTTAACTTATATGCAGAGTACATCATGTGAAATGCCGGGCTGGATGAAGCACAAGCAGGAATCAAGACTGCAATGAGAAATACCAATAACCTCAGATATGCAGATGACGCCACCCTTATGGCAGAAAGTGAAGAGGAACTAAAGAGCCTCTCGATGAAGGTGAAAGAGGAGAGTGAAAGCCTGGCTTAAAACTTAACTTTCAAAAAACAAAGATCACGGTATCTGGTCCCATCACTTCATGGCAAATAGCTGCGGAAACAATGGAAACAGTTATAGACTTTATTTTCTTGGGCTCCAAAATCACTGCAGATGGCAACTGCAACCATGAAACTAAAAGATGCTTGCTCCTTGGAAGAAAAGCTATGACAAACCTAGACAGTGTATTAAAAAGCAGAGACATTACTTTGCTGACAAAGGTCCATCTAGTCAAAGCTATTGTTTTTCTGGTAGTCATGTATGGATGTAAGAGTTGGACTGAGGGCTGAAGAATTGATGCTTTTGAACTGTGGTGTTGGAGAAGACTCTTGACAGTCCCTTGGACTCCAAGGAGTCAAACCAGTCAATCCTAAAGGAAATCAGTCCTGAATATTCATTGGAGGGACTGATGCTGAGGCTGAAACTCTAATACTTTGGCCACCTGATGTGAAGCGCTGACTCATTAAAAAAGACCCTGATGCTGGGAAAGATTGAAGGCAGGAGAAGAAGGGGATGACAGATGAGATAGTTGGATGGTATCACAGACTCAATGGACATAAAGTTTGAGCAAGCTCTGGAAGATGGTGAAGGACAGGGAGGCCTGGCATGCTGCAGTCCGTGGGGTCACAAAGAGTTGGCCATGACTGAACAACTGAACAACAACTTTTATCTCCCTGAGCAATTCAGCTCTGGTCCCCAGTTTGCATATGGAATTCAACAACAAAAATATCAACAATAGCAATGCCCTCATGGCTGCTCAGAAACACCCTCTTGGAAGGTCTTTATAGACACTGCTTCTGCTCTGCAGCTCTTTTTCTAAAACGGATTTCGTTAAAGAGCCTTTCACAGATGTCCTGATGTTTTCTGTTCCCATAACATGCAGGCACCCAGCAGTGTCCTGTTGGAGAACTTAAACTAGTCTCAGTCCAATGGGTGGAAAAATGTGGGTGAGTGATGGAAATGAAACAAAGGGAGGAGCTGAGAGTCAAGGCTTGTGTTCCAGGAAGAGGCTGAGAGCAAGGAGAGACATAGGAGACTCTAAGAGCATTTGGAGAAACGGGTGGATGACGGTTCAGATAGGAGCCTGGGAGATGTGGAAGTGAACCTAGAGATGTCCTACTAGACGGCGGGGGTGGTGGAAGTGGAAGGGAAGAGTCTAGAAGCCAGTGGGAAAGTAGAACATACGGGTGAAAGCAGTTTTGGGGACAGGGGGTGGCTGGGCATCCTTTTGGTGAACATTTTATTACGATTTTATTATCAACTCTTTCAGAGAGGAAACAAACTTACTGATGACACCTGAAAACTCACCACTTAGGCTCTATTTTCAAAATCAATTTCAGGCATTAATTTACTACCCCCACACAAACTTGGGCTTCCCTGGCGGCTCAGACAGTAAAGAATCTGTCTGCAATGCAAGAGACCCTGGTTGGGTCCCTGGGTCGAGAAGATCCCCTGGAGAAGGGAATGGCAACCCACTCCAGTATTTGTGCCTGGAGAATCCCTAGAGACAGAGGAGCCTGGCGGGCTACAGTCCATGGGGATGCAAAGAGTCAGACACAACTGAGGAACTAGGTACAGCACAGCCCGGAGGAGGCAGAAAAAGGGAGAGAAGGTGGAGAGGGAGACAAGGAGGGAGCCCCATGGTGTTTAGTGGGTTTTACTAGATGTTCTATGTCATTAATTTCACATCTGCAGTGACTGACAGTTTTTCTTGGGTTTTCCAATATTTATACTTCTGTATTCTCCAAGCCTCTCTTGTTTTGCTTTGTTTGCTTATTGCATTGTTTAGGTATGCTTGCAAAATGTTGAATATTATGACAGAGGAAATTGCCTAAGGTTTTTTTCTAGATTTCTGACATACTCTAATCAGAGTGAAGAAATTGATATTATTTCTAGCTCATTGAGGATATATGACTCGTTGATGTTTTATTTTGCATTTTCTTTGCTTTGAGGGAATGTATAGAATTGAAACAAACACACTTTGGTAATCTAGTGACACGATTTTACCCTTTTTCTCCTGTTCCGGTATTTTTACATCAATAGATTTGACTGACGTTGTTACATTCTTGCATCTCTGAGAGAAGTCACCTTTGGCCCCAAGGAATAACTTTTAATACACTAAAGGATTTGATTTTCTGATAGGAGTTCACCCTTGTTACCTATTTTATAGATAAAAAGGATTACTCCCTCGCACTCTTTTCAGATCATTGATTTTTCCACACTTTGTTGAGTGTGTTTTGTAATCTGTGTTGACCCGGGAAACCCCATTCGTACATTCCTTTTTGAGATAATCCCTTCTCCTGTTGACATAGACTTTTCTCAGGGGAATCCTTCTCCCCCAAGGACATGGTTTTCTCTGAAGCCTTAAGGTCATGGCTGACTAGCTCCTGCATCTATTCACTAGTCAGTTTGTAGACAAGGTGATGTATATCTTGCCTCTCCTCAGTTATTCTTCCAGAACAATGCTCCCACCCCTCCTAAAATATTCCAGCTTTAACACTCCAGGTAAACCACCCTTTCCCCTTCTTTGTTGTGGATGCCTGCAGACACTGTTTCATTCCTCCACAGTCCTGGAAGTTTTACCGCTAGCTCGCTTTCACGGTCTTTGACAGCCTTCCTTCATAATCAAGATTCAGAGCATTCAGCTCTTCAAGGAGGCTTTCTCATTAGACAGTAAGTCCCCCACCTATGAACCTTCAAGTTGCAAATTTTCAAAGATGCAAACGTGGGTTCACATGTCCAATCACATAAGGTTAGTCCACATGCCTGGTGTATGCCGTCACGTGTGTGCATCCTCTACAAGTGGGTACGCTTTTGTGTACTCTTTTGTGTACAAGTATGTATAGAGAACAGTACTACAGTATCTTTATTTCAAGCCCAGGCTGTCCAGAAGCAAGAGAAAGAGCAGCCGTGATGCAATTAGTACTGTGCTGTACTTTTCAAGGTACATGCTGTAAGATTAAAAATGCTTTCTATTTTTTATTTTTTATGTATTATTTGTGTGAAAAATTGATAAACCTATTACAATACAGTACTGCTTAGCCGATTGTGTTACTTGGGTCCCTAGGCTAACTTTGTTGGACTTACAAACAAATTGGACTCACACTGTCTTGGAATGGAACTTGTTTGTATGTATGTAGGGGACACAAACTGTAGTTGGTGTATGGAGTATGATAAACCTCTAAGTTCATAGAAAGATAGCCAGCCTTTATTAAATTGTTACTGTTTACTAGTGAAGTGTCATGGCTGACACACCATCAAATATCAAATTCTCGTATATGTCTGGGCAGTTCAGTGACTCCACTGATCAACTTGGCTACCCTAATCCCCATACCACAATCCTAATGACTTCAAAGAGGTAATGCATCCTGATTGTTGGCATAAAGTCTCCCCATTTTGGTTGTTTTCATTAAAATAATCATCTCAGTTGTTCTGGTCTTGGCAGAGTTGATTCCTGGGCTCAGTCTTGATGCCAAGATAATATTATTGAAGCTAATTTCTGTGAGCATTAGAATATATGAGAAGCATGACAGTCTCCTAGCAGAGGCGTGCCATGTGGTTGGGTACCAGCCAGGGGTTTGGAGTCAGCCCCAGCCCTGCATTTCATCAGCAGGAAAATGCTGAACCCATGAAAATAAGTCTAATCATAGGATCGACCACATCTGTTACTTTCAAGCTTGAGATAACATCTGTTAAATTGTCCATGGAACATAGTAGATGTTTAATAAGTGATAGCTGATTTTATAATGATCTCTAAAATTCTGATAATCTTAGTAGTACCATACAGAAATATTAATTAGGATTAAAATAGCTAATGTAAATAAAGACCCAGTGTAAAGTAAAGCCTATCAAATATTAATTTTTGATAACTCAGGCTAATTTCTTTCATTAATTGTCTTTCCTCTGATTTTCTTCTTTTCTTTCTCTCTGCAAATCCATGTCGTAAAAATAAGACACGATTTGGGGAAGAAAAGTATTCAAATGAACTTATACTGCCCTTTGAGAAAAAAAGGTAAATACCTTTTTGGATAGGAGTAATCTTTCCCCAAATTTTAATCAATCAAATTCTTGGGGGTAGAGTTATTGTCAATAGTGTTGGCAGTTACAGAATTTTCTTTGAAAGTTTAAGACAAGTCTGTATTATTATGATAAAGAAGAGAAACACACAGAACCCGGAACTACTCATCTGGAAGAAAATAAATGAAGGCTGTGACTTCTCTGCGGTAATATTTTCTGATCTTTTTTCTACTAAACTTAAAAAAATAAAAATTGATTAGCATCTTGATTAGCGTCTACCATTAAATATGACTGCCACTTCAAATCTAAATAACTAAAAATATTTCAGAAATTAAAATGCCTCAAATAGAGATTGATCAATACTTTGAAATTTCTGCATTTCTTTCTGTAATTGACACTCCATTTTAGAGTTTCAGAAATTCCACCAGCTTTGAACAAAGCTTTAAAAGGAAATATGGATCAATTGGGAACAACATGCTTGGCTTATTTCATAAGGAAGATAGACTAGCTACAAATTGGTTATGTGATGTGGCATGTTATAAAATCCTTGTCAATATCTCTGTCTATATGAAATCATAAGATGGGATGATCCAATGGGGAATGCTGGAAAAGTCAATATGGTGAATGGGCTCTGCACATGTTTTACACTTATGCACACAGATAACCTCAGTTGCATACAACATGTGCACATATAAATGAGATTGTGCGTGCTTATTATCCTGTACGAGAAAATCACTTTCCTGAAGGAGAGAATGCAATTGATGTGAAACTGATTTGGGGAAACTTAAACCTCAAGTTGAGCTCCAGATGCCTTCCCTGATATAGATGAGTTGACTTTCATGTGTTGATGATATTCAGGGTTGGATTGATTGCCAGAAAGGTTAACTGTGAGTAAATATGATAACAGTTTGCTACACAAACTGTGTATGCACTTTAGTGAGCGGGGGGTCGCAGGACCAGGTGATTTTTAGAATTTGCTTTGATTTTATCTTCTTTGTAAGAGGAAATTTACTTTTAAAAAGTAGATTTAAAGTTTGATTGAGATTAATTTTATTTTTATTGTTAATATTAGATTAAAAAGAACTTCTGTTTCTAGCCAAGATGAAATAACAGGGTCTGAATTGGCCTTCCTTGTTTAGACAACTTAAATAAATGAAGAAAATATATACAAGAAACAGGAGTTTTGGACATTGGGCAGTGATCACTGAGAGAGGAGAAATGACAAAGGACTTGGATTCAGAATATGTGAGAACTCCTCCCAAGTAATATAAAGTCATATAGTCTCACAAAAAAATTAAAAAGATGTGAAATAAAAGCTTGTAATGATGCTAAACATCATTATCCACAAAGGAAATGCAAATTAAAACCACAATAAGATACACAACCGGAGAAGGCGATGGCACCCCACTCCAGTACTCTTGCCTGGAAAACCCCATGGACGGAGGAGTCTGGTAGGCTGCAGTCCATGGGGTCCCTGAGGGTCGGACACGACTGAGCAACTTCACTTGCACTAAGATACACAACACTCCTACTATAATAATCAAAATTTAAAAGATTGACTGCAGGAACTTCCCTTGTAGTCCCATGGCTAAGACTCTCCCAATGTGGGGGGTACAGTTCAATCCCTGTCAGGGAACTAGATCCCCCATGCCCCACCTAAGATACCACATGCCCCAACTAAAGATCCTGTATGCCACAACAAACACGGAAAGTCCCACGTGCCACTACTAAGACTGGGCACAAGTAAATAAATACTTTTTAAAAAGATTGACTGCACATTATTGGTGAGGCTGCAGAGCAACTGGAGAGTTTCCCTGGTGGCTCAGTGATAAAGAATCTGCCTGCCAAAGCAGGAGATGCAGGGTTCAATCCTTGGGTCAGGGAAGATCCCCTGGAGAAGGAAATAGCAACCCATTCCAGGATTCTTGCCTGGAGAATCCCCTGGACAGAAGATCCTGGCTGGCTTTGGTCTATAAGGTCACAAAGAGTCAGACACAATTGAACAGCTGAGCGCGCGCACACACACACACACACACACACACACACACACAGCAACTGGAAATTTCATATGTTCCTAGTGGTGATATAAAAATATACTCTGTTTGGGCTGCTTTGGAAACAGTTTGGCAGTTTCTTAAGAGTTAAGTATACACTTTCCTATGACTTAACCATCATACTTCGAAGTATTTACCCAAGGGAAATGAACGCACATGACTCTACAACACATTCTGTGTGATTGCTTATAGAAGATTTATTTGCAACAGCTGAAAACTGGAAACATCTCAAACGTCTATCAATAGGTCAACAGATAAATTGTAGTATATCCATCCATACAATGGACTTCCACTCCACAGTAAAAAGGAATAAAAATTTGCTACACCAAACCACATGAATGGATATCCAAACTAATATGCTGAGTGAAAGAAAGCAGACAAAAATGACTACATACTGCCAGGTTCCATTTATGTAAAAGTATGCAAATGTAAACAAATCTACAGTGAGAGAAGCCACTCATTGGTTGCCAGAAGCAGGAGGGAAGAAGTACAGAGGGACATAAGGAAGCTTTGGGGAATCATGGACATATTTATTTTTCTTGATTGTGATAATGTTTGATGGGTATAAATAAAAATTGCAAATTGTCAAAAATTTCAAATTGTACACTTTGAAATTGTCAAAAAATTTCAAATTGTACACTTTATATATGAGTTATTATATGTGAATTATAAATCAACAATGCTATAAAAAAGAGGCAGTTTGGAAGGTTGATAAAGCATCATTTAGATGGGAGAAAATAAATTAGTCTATGTAAAATCACATGTAATTAGGTAACTAAGTTGCTTATCTGCCATGCCAAAGTGACAAAACATGAGAAATTAAAAGTACTGCTTTCCGTAAGCAATTCACTTAGTAGCCTATCAGATTCAAATTTTTGATAGTCTGCACATTGCTTAAAGGAAAACAAAGTAAGGATTAATCATGCAATTTTTAGCTGAGGGTTGAGCTGATGAGTTTAATTTCCCAATTTATTTTTTGGAAACATGATTTGCATATATGAATACATAGACAGTTGTATTTTTCATATTGCCTTTAGTGTTATTTATACAGAGATAATATAATAAGAGATGCATTACTCATTTCTTCAGTCCCTGGGTGGTAGCAACTCTGATGTCTGGTGATGGTTTAGGTATCAGATGTTAGACTTGGGGTGGTGAAAATTTTTTGATAGAATAAGGGTCTCATTAGTGACTTTGTATGTATTCTGTTAACACAGAGGTTTTCTGCAAAGCAAAAATGATTTAGGTTTACTGTAAAATTTTTTTTATTGGAGTATAGCTGCTTTACAATGTTGTGTTAGTTTCTACTGTACAGTAAAGTGAATCAGCCATACGTATATATATATATAGTGCCTCTTTTTTTGAATTTCCTTCCCATTTAGGACATGGTAGAGCATTAAGTAGAGTTCCCTGTGCTAAACAGTAGGTTTCTTTTAGTTATCTATTTTATACATCAGATCAGATCAGATCAGATCAGTCGCTCAGTCGTGTCCAACTCTTTGTGACCCCATGAATTGCAGCACGCCAGGCCTCCCTGTCCATCACCAACTCCCAGAGTTCACTAAGACTCATGTCCATCGAGTCAGTGATGCCATCTAGCCATCTCATCCTCTGTCGTCCCCTTCTCCTCTTGCCCCCAATCCCTCCAAGCATCAGAGTCTTTTCCAATGAGTCAACTCTTCGCATGAGGTGTCCCAAGTACTGGAGTTTCAGCTTTAGCATCATTCCTTCCAAAGAACACCCAGGACTGATCTCCTTCAGAATGGACTGGTTGGATCTCCCTGCAGTCCAAGGGACTCTCAAGAGTCTTCTCCAACACCACAGTTCAAAAGCATCAATTCTTCAGTGCTCAGCCTTCTCCACAGTCCAACTCTCACATCCATACATGACCACAGGAAAAACCATAGCCTTGACTAGACGAACCTTTGTTGGCAAAGTAATGTCTCTGCTTTTGAATATGCCTACTAGGTTGGTCATAACTTTCCTTCCAAGGAGTAAGCATCTTTTAATTTCATGGCTGCACTCATCATCTGCAGTGATTTTGGAGCCCAGAAAAATAAAGTCTGACACTCTTTCCACTGTTTCCCCATCTATTTCCCATGAAGTGATGGGACTGGATGCCATGATCTCCGTTTTCTGAATGTTGAGCTTTTCTTTTTTTTTTTTTTTGAATGTTGAGCTTTAAGCCAACTTTTTCACTCTCCACTTTCACTTTCATCAAGAGGCTTTTTAGTTCCTCTTCATTTTCTGCCATAAGGGTGGTGTCATCTGCATATCTGAGGTTATTGATATTTCTCCCGGCAATCTTGATTCCAGCTTGTGTTTCCTCCAGCCCAGCATTTCTCATGATGTACTCTGCATATAAGTTAAATAAACAGGGTGACAATATACAGCCTTGATGTACTCCTTTTCCTATTTGGAACCAGTCTGTTGTTCCATGTCCAGTTCTAATTGATGCTTCCTGACCTACATACAAATTTCTCAAGAGGTAGATCAGATGGTCTGGTATTCCCATCTCTTTCAGAATTTTCCACGGTTGATTGTGATCCACACAGTCAAAGGCTTTGGCATAGTCAATAAAGCAGAAATAGATGCTTTTCTGGAACTCTCTTGCTTTTTCCATGATCCAGTGGATGTTGGCAATTTGATTTCTGGTTCCTCTGCCTTTTCTAAAACCAGCTTGAACATCAGGAAGTTCACGGTTCACATATTGCTGAAACCTGGCTTGGAGAATTTTGAGCATTACTTTACTAGCGTGTGAGATGAGTGCAATTGTGCAGTAGTTTGAGCATTCTTTGGCATTGCCTTTCTTTGGGACTGGAATGAAAACTGACCTTTTCCAGTCCTGTGGCCACTGCTGAGTTTTCCAAATTTGCTGGCATGTTGAGTGCAGCACTTTCACAGTATCATCTTTCAGGATTTGGAATAGCTCAACTGGAATTCCATCACCTCCACTAGCTTTGTTCATAGTGATGCTTTCTAAGGCCCACTTGACTTCACATTCCAGGATGTCTGGCTCTAGGTGAATCATCACACCATTGTGATTATCTGGGTCATGAAGATCTTTTTTGTACAGTTCTTCTGTGTGTTCTTGCCATCTCTTCTTAATATCTTCTGCTTCTGTTAGGTCCATACCATTTCTGTCCTTTATCGAGCCCATCTTTGCATGAAATATTCCTTTGGTATCTCTGATTTTCTTGAAGAGATCTCTAGTCTTTCCCATTCTGTTGTTTTCCTCTATTTCTTTGCACTGATCGCTGAAGAAGGCTTTCTTATCTCTTCTTGCTATTCTTTGGAACTCTGCATTCAGATGTTTATATCTTTTCTTTTCTCCTTTGCTTTTCGCTTCTCTTCTTTTCACAGCTATTTGTAAGGCCTCCCCAGACTGCCATTTTGCTTTTTTGCATTTCTTTTCCATGGGGATGGTCTTGATCCCTGTCTCCTGTACAATGTCATGAACCTCATTCCATAGTTCATCAGGCACTCTATCAGATCTAGGCCCTTAAATCTATTTCTCACTTGCACTGTAAAATCATAAGGGATTTGATTTAGGTCATACCTGAATGGTCTAGTGGTTTTCCCTACTTTCTTCAATTTAAGTCTGAATTTGGCAATAAGGAGTTCATGGTCTGAGCCACAGTCAGCTCCTGGTCTTGTTTTTGCTGACTGTATAGAGCTTCTCCATCTTTGGCTGCAAAGAACATAATCAATCTGATTTCAGTGTTGACCATCTGGTGATGTCTATGTATAGAGTCTTCTCTTGTGTTGTTGGAAGAGGGTGTTTGTTATGACCAGTGCATTTTCCTGGCAAATCTCTATTAGTCTTTGCCCTGCTTCATTCTGTATTCCAAGGCCAAATTTGCCTGTTACTCCAGGTGTTTCTTGACTTCCTACTTTTGCATTCCAGTCCCCTATAATGAAAAGGACATCTTTTTTGGGTGTTAGTTCTAAAAGGTCTTGTAGGTCTTCATAGAACTGTTCAAATTCAGCTTCTTCAGCGTTACTGGTTGGGGCATAGACTTGGATTACCGTGATATTGAATGGTTTGCCTTGGAAATGAACAGAGATCATTCTGTCGTTTTTGAGATTGCATCCAAGTACTGCATTTCAGACTCTTTTGTTGACCATGATGGGCACTCCATTTCTTCTGAGGGATTCCTGCCCGCAGTAGTAGATATAATGGTCATCTGAGTTAAATTCACCCATTCCAGTCCATTTCAGTTTGCTGATTCCTAGAATGTCGACATTCACTCTTGCCATCTCTCATTTGACCACTTCCAATTTGCCTTGATTCATGGACCTGACATTCCAGGTTCCTATGCAATATTGCTCTTTACAGCATCGGACAGATAAATATGTCAGTCGCTACCTCCCAGTTCATCCCATTTCCTCTTCTGCCCTTGGCGTCCATATGCTTTCTCCCTACATCTGTGTCTCTATTTCTGTTTTGCAAATAGATTCATCTGTACCATTTCCTAGATTCCACATATATACATTAATATTGGAGAAGGCAATGGCAACCCACTCCAGTACTCTTGCCTGGAAAATCCCATGGACAGAGGAGCCTGGTAGGCTGCAGTCCATGGGGTCGCTCGGAGTCGGACACGACTGAACGACTTCACTTTCACTTTTCATTTCCATGCATTGGAGAAGGAAATGGCAACCCACTCCAGTGTTCTTGCCTGGAGAATCCCAGGGACGGCGGAGCCTGGTGGGCTGCTGTCTATGGGGTCGCACAGAGTCAGACACGACTGAAGCAACTTAGCAGCAGCAGCATGTTAATATTAGGTATTTGTTTTTCTCTTCTTAATTCTTCATTCTATATGACACAATGAGGTTTCTTTCACTGCACACTGGTTAGAATGGCCATCATGAAAACAGTAAATGCTAGAGAGGGTGAGCAATAAAAGGGAATCCTCTTACACCATTGGTGGGAAAGTGGATTGGTGCAGCCACTATGGAGAACAGTGTGGAGGTTCCTCCAAAAACTAAAAACAGAACTACCATATGATCCAGCAATCCCACTTCTGAGCATATACCCGGAGAAAGTCATAATTCTAAAAGATACATGCACCCCAGTGTCCATTGCAGCACTATTTACAATAGCCAGGACATGGAAACAACCTAAATGTGCATCTACAGAGGCTTAGATAAAGAAAATATGGCACATATGCGCAATGGAATATTACTCAGCCATAAAAAGGAACAAAATTGTGCCATTTGCAGAGATAAGGGTGAACCTAGAGACTGTCATACAGAGTGACTTAAACTTACTTTTACAGCATCAGTAAAGATGTTTAGTCACTATTGTCTTTGTATGATATTGTAAATCTGGGTCAGTAACATACGTGGTAAGCCCAACATGTTTACCCCTCTTGTATCCATAACTAGATATGAATAGTCAATCGTGATACTCTGACCCAAAACTTTGCTCTCTAAATCCCTCTTATCACATTGCCTAAAACAAAAAAGAACTATAGGGAGGGTATGCACAGGGGCTGAGCCCAGTTCACCACTTCAACTCTTCTGCAGAAGAAAGACTTCTGCAGACATCAACTGCTATGCTCTTGTGTATGCTTGGCATAAAGCATGTAATATCTGCCAATATCATGACACTTATTAAGAATAACAATGACAGTGTATTCCCTTTTATATAAATTCCTTTTTTATATACAAATGTAGTATATGCTTATTGTGATCCACACAGTCAAAGGCTTTGGCATAGTCAATAAAGCAGAAATAGATGCTTTTCTGGAACTCTCTTGTTTTTTCCATGATTCAGTGGATGTTGGCAATTTGATCTCTGGTTCCTCTGCCTTTTCTAAAACAGCTTGAACATCTGGAAGTTCACGGTTCATGTATTTCCGAAGCCTGGCTTGGAGAATTTTGAGCATTACTTTACTAGCGTGTGAGATGAGTGCAATTAGTTTGAGCATTCTTTGGCATTGCCTTTCTTTGGGATTGGAATGAAAACTGACCTTTTCCAGTCCTGTGGCCACTGCTGAGTTTTCCAAATTTGCTGGCATGTTGAGTGCAGCACTTTCACAGCATCATCTTTCAGGATTTGAAATAGCTCAACTGGAATTCCATCACCTCCACTAGCTTTGTTCGTAATGATGCTTTCTAAGGCCCACTTGACTTCACATTCCAGGATATTTGGCTCTAGGTGAGTGATCACACCATCATGATTATCTGGGTCATGAAGATCTTTTTTGTACAGTTCTTCTGTATACTCTTGCCACCTCTTCTTAATATCTTCTGCTTCTGTTAGGTCCATACCATTTCTGTCCTTTATTGAGCCCATCTTTGCATGAAATATTCCCTTGGTATCTCTAATTTTCTTGAAGAGATCTCTAGTCTTTCCCATCACTGCAGATGGTGATTGCAGCCATGAAATTAAAAGATGCTTACTCCTTGGAAGGAAAGTTATGACCAACCTAGATAGCATATTCAAAAGCAGAGACATTACTTTGTCAACAAAGGTCCGTCTAGTCAAGGCTATGGTTTTTCCAGTGGTCATGTATGGATGTGAGAGTTGGACTGTGAAGAAAGCTGAGCGCTGAAGAATTGATGCTTTTGAACTGTGGTGTTGAAGACTCTTGAGAGTCCCTTGGACTGTAAGGAGATCCAACCAGTCTATTTTAAAGGATATCAGTCCTGGGTGTTCATTGGAAGGACTGATGCTAAAGCTGAAACTCCAATACTTTGGCCACCTCATGCGAAGAGTTGACTCATTGGAAAAGACCCTGATGCTGGGAGGGATTGGGGGCAGGAGGAGAAGGGGACGACAGATGATGAGATGGCTGGATGGCATCACCGACTCGATGGACATGAGTTTAAGTAAACTTCAGGAGTTGGTGATGGACAGGGAGGCCTGGCGTGCTGGGATTCATGGGATCGCAAAGAGTCAGACATGACTGAGCAACTGAACTGAACTGAGTATATGCTTATCAGGGAAAATTTGGAAAATACCAAAAATTTCAGAGAAAAATAATGATTGTACCTAATCCCACCACCAAGATAAAACATTAGATCCATTTTCAAGGGATGTTTTTTGAAATACATGTATTTAATTCCAGAGGCCAACTTTGGGTCATTCTTTCCATATCTCTACATACACGCACACTTTCCAATACCTTCTTGGACATTGAAATATAGCTATAATAGCTAATTTAATAGCCTTGCTCTACTTCTGTCACCCGTGTAATTCCTGTGTCTATTTCTATTGATCAATTTCCTTCTACTGGATCATGTTTTCCCATTTCTTTATATGATGAGAAATGTGAGTGTAGCCAGTCGTTAGCAGACCATGAATTCATGAGTGATACCAATCGCCCCCCCCCCCCCACATGAAGTGTAGACCAGTTGTACCAGATCAGCTTGGCCCAAATTGCCAGCCTATACAATTGTGAGCAAGCTAATGATTGTGTGTTTAAGCAAGTAAAGATTTTGTTGGTTATCAAAAGCTAATTGTTACATCTAGTAAGTATTTATGGAAATGATGAATAAATATATGATAATGTCTCATAACTTGGAGAGACAAATTAGGGTAGGGGATCAAGATACAGACTAATGTAGATAAACAATAAATGCTGAAGAGGGTATTCAGGATGGGGAGCACATGTATACCTGTGATGGATTAATTTTGATATTTGGCAAAACTAATACAATTATGTAAAGTTTAAAAATAAAATAAAATTTAAAAAAAAGGGAACCCTCTTGCACTGTTGGTGGAAGTATAAATTGATACAGGCACTGTGGAGAACAGTATGGAGGTTCCTTAAAAAACTAAAAATAGAACTACCATATATGATCCAGAAATCCCACTACTGGGCATATACCCTGAGAAAACCATAATTCAAAAGGATACATGCACCTTAGTGTTCACTGCGATGGTATTTACAGTAGCCAGGACACAGAAGCCACCTAGATGTCCATCAATAGATGAATGGATAAAGAAGATGTAGTACAAATATGCAATGTTGTACAAGTATACCATCAGCTATAAAAAGGAACTTTCCTGGTGGCTCAGATGGTTAAGAATCTGCCTCCAATGCAGGACACCCAGGTTCAATCCCTGGGTCAGGAAGATCCCCTGGAGACGAGAATGGCAACCCACTCCAGTATTCTTGTCGGGAGAATTCCATGGACAGAGGAGCCTGGCCAGCTACAGTCCATGGTGTCACAAAGAGTTGGACGTGACTGAACAACTAACTTTTTGACTTTTGATAAAAAGGCATGGAATTTGGGTCATTTGTAGAGATGTAGATGGACCTAGAGTCTGTCATACATAGTGAAGCAAGTCAGAAAGAGAAAAATAAATGTATTAATGCATATATGTGGAATCGATAAAAGTGGTGCAGATGAGCGTGTTTGCAGGGCAGGAATAGAGACACAGAGAATGAAGGTGTGGATGTGGGTGGGGGGAAGGGGAGAGTAGGATGTTTTGGGAGACTGGGATTGACATATGTACACTGCCACATGTAAAATAGATAGCTGGTGGAAAGCTTCTGTGTAGCAAAGGGAGCTCAGCTCGGTGTTCTGTGAAGACCTAGAGAGGTGGGATGGGAGGATGCAGGTGAGAGAGAGGTCCAAGAGGGACGGGACATAGGTATACACATAGCTGATTTACTTCATTGTACAGCGGAAAATAACATTGCAAGGCAATTGTACTCCAACAAGATAAAATAGATACAAGACAAAGTATACCGTAGAGCCCAGGGAGTGAGACCTATTATCTTATATTAATAATAATCTACAATGGAATATAGTCTGCAAAAGTACTGAGTCACTGTGCTCTACACCTGAAATGAATATCATATTGTAAATCAACTATACTTCAATAAAGACTCATAATAATAAATACTTCAGCTAATAAAAAAATAAAAAGACATTAGTCCAATGATTTGAATATTCCTTGACAGATTGAAAATGGGTGTCGTTTTCCACAAACGTCGCAGGTACCCAGCCTCCCAGGTTCCCTTGGTCTTTCCCACGTGTGTCTCCCTGGGTCTCTCTTCACGGCTTCTGTGTCTTTGCTGATGACTGTCCCCTCTCTGACTCAACCCACATTTAGAGTAGAATGAGACCACTTGGTTCTCTCCTTCTGCAGCTGGGGTAACTCCAGTCTCCTGGGGTGGGGCTCAGATCAGACAGACTAGGGGTTCACAGTTCCCACCTACTGCTGCCACAGTCTGTCCACTTTGAGCTGTATTCATCTCACTTTCATTCTTGTGTGTGTGCTAAGCTGCTTCAGTTGTGTTTGCAACCCTGTAGACTGTAGCCTGCAAGGCTCCTCTGTCCATGGGATTCTCCGGGCCAGAATACTGGAGAGGGTTGCCACGCCGTCCTCCAAGGGATCTTCACAACCCAGGGATCAGACTGCGTGTCTGATGTCTCCTGCATCTTCTGCATTGGGGGGCAGGCTCTGTACCACTAGTGCCTTCTGAAGAGCCCCACTTCCATCCTTAACTGACCACAATAAAAATTGAAATAAAAGATTGTCATTGTTGATCAGTTTCATATTGCTTGTCCTTAAAAATATAAACAGATGAGTGTTTTCTAAGACTACTACACTAAACTGATTTGCTTTTCACTTATGAGTCTTAGCTTTTTCCTCTTCCAGAGTTAAGTCTCCTAGAAGAATTTGGAAAACATAGATTTCCTATGTCAGCATTAATTGTTCCATTCAGATTTGTCTTGCAAAAATTACAGTGTCACTAATCATTATATTAATAAGAATTAACAAATTAAGCATAAAAGTTCTCTGGAACATTTATACTGAGCTCTGGGGACTGAGTTCTTTTTTCTTCCTCAAATGGGATACATGGTGGATTTTATCAAATATTTACTTAATTTTAGATCAATAAATGCAATTTGGCTTCACTGAACCACTTATCTGAGGAAAATGTCAGCGCTCCAAGCTGAACTTTACCAGTGAAATTTGCAAGTAATGATCGAATGATATGCAAATTGTCATCAGGCAATTTAGTCAAAAGATTGGTGATGGAGTGGGAATATTACAGGTGCAGAAATTATCTGCTGTGAAACACACATCACTATTTTAAAAAGTAATTTCAGCAACTTGGAGAAATGAATACAAATTCCATTTTTTGATTATTGAGATGGAAGGTGTTAAAATAGGAAATAAGTCTAAGGCACTTAAGCGCCAATAAAAACTTTCTTCCTAGAAATTATCCTAAACTGATAGCCCAATTTTCCTTAGTACAACCTGGAAAACACTAGAGATTTGAGTTAATGAGTTATAAAAATGTGTGTGTGAGATTTCAGCCTGCAATCTGCTTGGAATGGAAAGTGTTGAAAGCACAGTGGTTAAGCAGGCATTGGGTTTGAGACTTGAGTGAGTAGTAGCGTGTGTTTCGATACTTATTAATCTCCCTCAGCTTCCACTTCCCAATCTGTAAAATGGAACTAACGTTTACCTTTTCTGTGGCAATGTCATGAAACAACATGAAGTCTTTACAAGTATAATGCCTGACACATAAGAAAAAATGTTTTGTAACATAAATGCTGCTATTGTTATTATTGAAGCTGGGAACAGTGAAACAAATCAATGTTTATATGCAATAAAAAACACGATAATGTCCATAATAAAAATAAGTTAAACAGTACACAGGAGCATAAAGCGGGGGAGGGGAAACTGAGTTTAGAATTTTCCTTTATCTTATAGCCTTTCTGTTCTTGTCTCCACAGATAGTCATTAAATTGTGTGTCTCTCTCTATGCATGTGTGTGTGTGTGCACACTCTCCATAGTTACCCAGTGCTTGTCTAAGTATATATAATTCTTTAAAAAATATCACTACATAAGGAATCACACTCTTCCTTTAGTTCTGATGCTCACTTTTTCTTGCTCAATTATAAATCTTAAAGAGTATTTCATACCAACACATATACATATACTTCCATGGCTTTTTCTGAATCTTGTTCTCCATATTTTATTTCTAAGGAGGAAAGATCTCTACAGGTCATGATTTTCGTTTCTGCTAATTACATGACAGTGTACTAGGACGTCCACAGATAAGGTAGTTTTGACATTCAGATAACCATTCTTTGCAATAATTCCAGCTGGACTTACAAAGACCAGATAAGGAAAGCCACCCAGCTTCTTAAGATTCCAATAGAAATAATGGGGCATATTTTAAATCAAACGGTCATAAACTTTTTGTTTGAAATGTATTTCCTGTTTTAGCACTGTCGGGAAAGTCAATTACCTTTCTGAGATCTCATGCTATTTACTAGAGTTAAGATTGCAATTCCTGAAAGTCAGCTGGATACAGTGAATTTGAATTTGCTGTTCATAATGAATTTTTTAATCTACTAATCATGTAGCTTAGAACTTAGCCTTTTGTGTGTATTTTGGAGTCAGTGAAGAATAAATCTGGCAAAATATCTCCACATTTAAACTTTGCTATAATACAGGAACAAAGAAACTTACTTTATTTTTTAAAATTAATTTTTATTGGAGTATAGTTGATTTACAGTGTTGTGTTAATTTCAAGTGCACAGTAGAGTAAGTCAGTCACAGTAAGTCCTCTACATATAAACCTTCAAGTTGTGAACTTTCAAAGGTGGGAATATATGAACTAGATCCCACATGCTACAGCCAGGAATTCCCATGCCACAGCTAAAGATCCTTCATGCCACAGCTAAGACTTAGCACAGCCAAATGAGTAAATATTAAAAAGCAAACAAACACATATAAACTATGAAAAATCCCAGGGCCTCAGTTTGTTCATTACCTGTTTAATCTTACTTCATAATATTATTAGGAGAGGAGGACCTAAATAAGAGATATGAACACTCTCATTCGTTAGGGAAAAAAATTTGGATAATAAAATTCACATACAAAAACTTTTATGTTTTGACACATGCAGAGGGAAATGAACGTGCAGACAAATTCCACAAAAGCTCAGAGGGGCCAGGAAACATTGCTCCCATGTTTGGATGGAAAGATAAGGCAACGGAATCAGCTTCCACTGGGTAAACCTGGCTTCCTCTATTTCACTCAAGTCAAACTCCCCATGTGTACAGTAATGGAGAGTAAAAAGTAGAGTAAATGTTGGAGTCGGGCCAGGACTTAAATCCGAGCTCTGGCGTAAAGAACATCTGCTTGTTGAGACAACTCAACAAGATGTGTTAGTGCAATGTAGAGCTCTAATCCTTAGATAGCAACTCTGGAAAGGGGGAAGGCGACCCTGGAAGGGCTGAGATGGACTTCCCGCCATCCTTGAAGAACGGGGACTCGGGAGAGAAGTGCCGGTGAGATGTAGAACAAAAACGATTATTTTGGAAAATTCTTCCAAACCTGAGTATATAAACTGTGATCCAAACCCATCCTACAAGTGAGAACTTGAAATAGCCTCCATGACCATGAGGTGTTTTTTCTTTCTTTTTTTTTTTTTAACTAACTAAGGTAAAATTGACTACTATTATTTTAAATTTATTTTATTGTTTTATTTATTATTATTATTAACTTTACGGATTTTTTTCCTATGATCCCAGTTTCCTTAAGTACAGTAAGTCCCTACATATGAGCATTCAAGGTGCAGACTTTTAAGGATGTGAATGTGCATTCCATCAGCATCAGGTGAGAAGTTGCCCCTTGCCCTCTGTCTCCTATCGCTGACAATCCTCCAGCTGTACATCTCCCACCTACTCCCCCTCCTCCATCAGTAACTCTTCTTGCTTGCTCACTCGATGCCAGCCCCTGTGTGCCAGATGTGGTACTGTACTTTTCAAGGTCCTGTATTGTGTGATTAAAACTCCTTTTTTTGTATTTCTTGTATTTGTTTTTTATGTATTATTTGTGTGAAAAGTATTATAAACCTATTTACAGTACAGTCCTATGTTGCTGATTGTCTTAGCTGAGCACCTAAGCTAACTTCATGGGGCTTAGGAACAGATTGGACTTACGAATGCACTCTTGGAATGGAACTTGTTCCTATGTGGGGGACTTACTGTATCTGAAATAATCCTTCCTTTGTTGCTGTGCTATTAGCACCTCAAGCTTTAGAATAAATGGGACATTATTTGTTTACAGGAGGTAAAATGTGACCATCAACAAAATAAAAAACAACTTCTGCGTGGAACTAAATCCTTCCTTTCATGGCCTCCTTTCCTTATGTCCACTGGGTCATTTAGTAGGCAGCTTGTTGATTGCCTTAAGCCCCAATCTCCCAATACCTCTTTCTAAAACACACTCCAAGGTAGGGTTAAGTGAAGTTAATGTAATTGCATTTTTATTATTGTTATGATTGCTGCTTCCATAAAGCCAATCTAAGTACCCTGTTTGTTATAATTATAGTCTTGTAATAAAAGAACATCTTAAGGGAAGCAAACCCTGTTGCCCATCTAAGCTCAGATGGAATTTTATGTTAGAAATTAGCATCTCCAGGCTTTATCTCAAATTGAGCTGTAAGAACACCAAACATTCAAGGACCAAAGTCCTGGCATTAATCAAGGCCAACTTTGTTCTTTTTTCTGAACCTTGCAGTGAGGGTTTTTTCTCACCCTTGCAACGAGGCTCCAAATTCCCACATTCTTATTAAAATTGTCCTCTCAAAAGCCATTGCAGGTGAGAATGTAGCAGCCAAATCCAGTGGTTCAGTGTCTCTACAATGATCAAAGTTTTCTAGACATTTTAATTTGCATTGTCTTCACCGGGATTATAAGGATTAGACTGTGAATGGCCAGCTGTAAACAGAGGGAGTCAAGAGTAAAATATATTTCCTTGACTCTGCCCCTGTTCTCTCATTAATGTAGTTACACCTTTTCAGGAATAAATAAATACACTACTACAATAAATAATCGTGTTTTGCCAAAACTCTTCACTATGGACCCATTCCTGGGTGGCCCTGCGGGGCATGGCTCATAGCTTCACTGAGTTATGTAAGCCACTTTGCCAGGATGCTTGCTCTTTGGAAGGAAAGTTATGACAGACGTGGACAATATATTAAAAAACAGAACATCACTTTGCCAGCAAAGGTCTGTATGGTCAAAACCATGGTTTTTCCAGTAGTCATGTATGGATGTGAGAGTTGGACCATAAAGAAAGCTGAACACCAAAAAATTGATGGTTTTGAACTGTAGTGTTGGAAAAGACTCTTGAGAGTTCCTTGGACTGCAAGGAGATCAAACCAGTCAATCCTAAAGGAAATCAGTCCTGAATATTCATTGAAAAGACTGATGCTGAAGCTGAAACTCTAATATTTTGGTCACCTGACGCAAACAGCCAGCTCATTAGAAAAGACCCTCATGCTGGGAAAGATTGAGGGCAGAAGGAGAAGGGATGGCAGAGGATGAAATGGTTAGACAGCATCACTAACTCAACAGACATGAATTTGAGGAAACTCTGGGACATAGTGGAAGACAGAGGGGCCTGGCATGCTACAGTCCTTGGGGTCAGGACACAACTGGATGACTGAACAACAATAAATAATACTAACCTCTTATATGGTATCATTACTTTATCCCTGAAAATCTCCTACCAGTGATGTATTTACTTTCTATCACTTTTCTGTACCTGGGATCCTGAAACTGCTGTAACCTTGATTATCAAGCAATGGAACTGAAACAGATGATGGTTTTCAACCATCCAACAATTTCTGGATGCAGTATGTTATCTGTATTTCATAGATATAGATTTGGAGACCAAGTGGTGTGAATTAACTTTTTCAGAATCAAGCATCTGACGCAGCATGGAAGCGAAGACATGGAAGGGCTTAGAGAGTGAACCAGGTCTTATATGACAGTTATTTCACTGGAGATATTGGAGACGTGGGCTTGATCCCTGGGTCAGGAATATCCCTTGGTGAAGGAAATGGCAACCCACTCCAGTATTCTTGCCTGGGAAGGCCCATGGGTAGAGGAGCCTAGCAGGTTACACTGCTGCTGCTGCTGCAGCTAAGTCGCTTCAGTCGTGTCCGACCCTGTGCGACCCCAGAGACGGCAGCCCACCAGGCTCCCCCTGGGATTCTCCAGGCAAGAACACTGGAGTGGGTTGCCATTTCCTTCTCCAATGCAGGAAAGTCAAAAGTGAAAGTGAAGTCACTCAGTCGTGCCCGACTTGTAGCGACCCCATGGACTGCAGCCCACCAGGCTCCTCCGTCCATGGGATTTTCCAGGCAAGAGTACTGGAGCAGGTTGCCATTGCCTTCTCCGAGGTTAGAGTCTATGGGATCACAAAAGAGTCGGACATGAATTAGTGAGTAAACAACAATGACAGCAGAATGAACCAGGGTTTAACTCTTATGACAGTTTCTCTTACACCTGAGATCCACTTATGCCCTTTGTTCCACTGCACGAGTCCCCCAACCTATGTGTCTTGAGGGAGATCGGACGTCAGCAGAATCAGCAAGCCCCAAAGTTCTAGACCTCTCTCTTTAGAAGTGCTCCCTGGGTGGTGCAAATTCTATATTCCACCAGTAAACCACGTCCTTTCCTATAATTCACCATTTAACTAACTATTGGTAAACAGTAAGTGCCTTTCAAAGCCTGAGGAAAGTAAACAAACTGTAAATAATGGATTTATTAGTTTAATTAGTTAATTCTCTCACAGGTTCTAGTGGGAATCCAGGAAGCCAAATGAAGCTAATTATAAACGTGTGGTTGACGAATAAAAGGCCAAGATGGTCAATTAGTTAAAAGGCCCCAAGGACAAGCAATAGCTGGGGATTTCCTTCCTCTTGGAGGAGGAGGGAACAGCTGTCATGGTGGGCGGTATATCTTCCTTTCCAGCCTGGAACCAGGTAGGTGCTATGGATAAATGTTTCTTGTTTGCTTGCTTGTTTTTTAATTTGACCATGCCCCATGGCATGTGCGATTTTAGTTCCAGACCAGGGATCAAGCCTGAGGCCCCTGCATTGGAATCATGGAGTCTTAACCACTGGACCACCAAGGAAGTCCTTGGATAAATGTTTTTAGAAAAACTCCCTTTCTACTTTCTGTCAACTCACAGAATCCTCTATTCCGTTTCTAATCCTGCTGATCACCAAATGTTGAGACCAACCGAGGTGTTGTGGAGCCTTCCTGGGATTACACCCCACCCTATGTCTCCCACCTCTTGTTTATAGAAAAGCTTTAGCCTCCTTGGCCTTCTCTGAGTTCCAAAGAGCAAATTTAATTAGAGAAGAAAATGCAGAAACAAAGGAAAACAGTCTAGCAAAACAAAATAATAATAGTTTAGCCTTGAAAGAAAGTCAAGCACTTTTAGCTCCTCCTCAAGAGGTGACCCAGTTGGTAAAGGATCAGCCCGCAATGCAGGAGACTAAGGTTCAATCCCTGGGTTGGGAAGATCCTCTGGAGGAGGACATGGCAACCTACTCCAGTATTCTTACCTGGAGAATCCCATGGACAGAGGAGCCCGGCAGGCTATAGTCCACAGGGTCGCTAAAGATTCGAACACAACTGAGCGACTCATAAGAGTTATAGATAATATCCTGAGCCATATCTTTGAGCTGTTTCACAGATACTGAAACCCCCACCAGGTAGAAGAAATTAACTGTATGCTGACCATCAGCACATAGACCCCAGACCTGTACAAGCAGAAAGTTAATGATTGAAATTCCTAGAACATTACCCTGTTACCAGAACTGAGCACCCTGAGGGAATTCAGGGTGGAAAAGTGGGATACTGACCCCAGAGAGCTGAGGTGCATATCAAAGGAATGGTTTCAATGAGCCCAGACTTCCCATACATAGAAAAAGCACATTAACTTACTAACTTGAGAAATCTGTTTATTTTTTTAATAAAATTAACAATAATCATTTGATGTTCCAACTCCCTGGCCTTCATTGCAAAAGGTCCTGTGTATCCTGGCTCCTCCCTTACTTCTTTGGATCTGTTCTTCAGAGCTGGCTGAGAGACTGTCTCCTGGGTTTAAGTCCTCAGCTTATCTGTCAAATAAAAGATAATTCTCAACCTTTAGGTTGTGCTTTTTTTTCAGTCCATAGTTCCACCTCCAAGACTTTATATACATACATACATATTATATACTTATGCATATACACACATGTATATGAATGTAGAGATTTGTGTATGTGTCTTTATGTATGTAGGTACATCTTGGACATATGTACCAAGAGTCATGACATAAGCATAGGTGTAGCTGGACCACAGGTAGTTGGAAAGAGATGCAGAAAGAGGCAGATAGAGGTACATAGGCAGATAGAGACGCCTTGCTTGGTTTGTCTCCTCAGGTCCTATCCACACACCTCCTATCTATTGGCCCCCCCAAAATTCTTATTAAACAAACATACAGACACTAGATTTTCCTGCATGGAGAGCTGCTTATGTATTCGTGACTGTGAGCTCGCTTCAGGGAAGGGAAACGTATCTATGCTTTTCTTTCCTGGTACCTGGCCTGTTGACCCTGGAAACTTACTTGTGTTTGATGAATATTTATGAAAACTGCCACTTTAATTAAAATATAAAAGCCTCAAGCTAAATTAATTGGACTGAAGTTTTCAAAAAAAGCCCACAGCCCACTTGCATTCTAGAAGATAACAAGTGAGGGGCAGAGGTTGTCTTTGTTCAGAGCCACAGAGAATAATTCAGGAGGTAGAGATTTCAGGAAGGGACGCACCTTGAAAGCACGAGTTAAAAAACACACTCTCCGTCATGACTTGCTGGCCTGAATCACTAGGGAATAGGACTGGATCTAAGGGAGCATCCTCATAGTCCCCGCTAAGGAGGAAGCTGTGTTGCCCAAAGGCCAATGCCCGCATCCCATGGGCACACACAGGGCATCACCTCTGCTTTCAATCAATTACCCTGAAACTCAGAGGACACACAGACCTTCACCAACTTACCTTTCCAAACATCTGTTGCTGATGGGGAAACAAGGTACAAGTTTTGGTTAAGAACTGATTAAAAAGCCAATTTGGGGGAATATTGTTTTTCTCCAGTCTCTTATGGTCGTTATGTTGATTTTTTAAAAGATTTATTTTTATATCTTTATTGGATTTTTTACAATATTTTTTCTGTTTTGGTTTTTTGGCCATGGGGTATGTGGGATCTTAGCTACTCAACCAGGTACTGAACCCTCACCCCCTTGCTTAGAAGGGTGAATTCTTCTTTATTTTTAAATCAAGTTGAGAGTTGTATTTTTTTTTTTAACTTTTTATTTTGTATTGGGATGTAGTCAATTAGCAAACAATGTTGTGATACTTTCAGGTGGACAGCAAAGGGATTTAGCCATACATATACATGTATCCATTCTCTCCCAAACTCCCCACCATGCAGGCTGCCACATAACACTGAGCAGTTCCCTGTGCTATACAGTAGGTCCTTGTTGGTTATCCATTTTAAATATAGCAGTGTGTGTATGTCCATCCCAGACTCCCTATCCCTTCCCCCATCCTTCCCTCCAGCGACCATAAGCTTGTTCTCTTAAGTCTGTGAGTCTCTTAATGTTTTGCTAGTAAGTTCATTTGTATCATTTCTTTTTAGATTCCACATATAAGGGATGCCATTCAGTATTTCTCAGAAGGTGGAACACCAGGGGAGTCCCTTGTTGATTTTCTTAAATCTTATTTTCTCACCAGAGTGCTTAACTGTATCTCCCTCCTCAAAGCCTCTTATGTCCTGGGTGCTGAGGAGGGGTCACCTGTCACACAGGACTTTCTAGACATTCTCTCTTGGATCACACCTCTGAGAAGGTTAAAGTGATCTAGGGGGTCCCCTCTATTTTCTGTCCAAATTTACATTTCAAGATGGCAGATTGGGTCATCAGCACCTTGCTGATCTGGGGAAAGCAGAGTCACCCTCATTCTAAACCACCCTTTGAATCCCCCTTTCGTGCAGCATCTCAGCAGGTGAGGGCACCTATACTGGGATGGGGAACCAAGCCCTGGGTTAAGGCACCCTGAGTTTGCTATGGGGTCAGCACCATCGCCCCATTGGAAAGGTCTCATCTCTTACGTCAATAAAGAAGAGACTCTTATTGTGCCGCTTAATTATCTTTATTGAGCTTGAGGCTGTGTATTCATAGGAAATTCATCCTTTTGTTACAGTATTTGAGGATAATTAGAAGGCACTAAACCAAATGAATGAACCATCACAATATTTTAAATTAAATATTACCAGGTAAAGACACTAGAGAGGATTTTCATTATTTAGAGACATAAACAGGCAGCGATTTCAATTATGTCTAACAATATCTCCTACTTTCAACATTAAAAAGTGCCATTGCATAAAAATAAATGGAATTCATACTATTGATGTGATTTTGAGGATAATTCATTCACTTTTCATTCACTTTATTGTAATCAGTAGAAATTTATTGTGGGCATTCAATTAAAAGTATTAAAAAGACTAAAACTTAAAGGTAAGAAAACGTTACCATGGTGGATAACTGTAATTATTTTAATCATCAGAGGAGAAAAGTAATTTAAAAACTGAATGATAAGACAAGTGAAAATGTACAACCACATGAAAACTGGACCCCATATTCACAGCAGCCTTGTTTTTTATCGCTCGAAAGTGGAAATGACCCAAATGTCCACCAAGTGATGAATGGATAAACAAAATATCAAATGGACTTCCAATGGGATATTATTTGGCACTAAACGGCATTTATTTGGCACTAAAACATCATGGAAATGTGCATAGGTGGACCCGAAAACCTCAGTAAGTAAAAGAAGCTAGTCACTAAATACCACTTACTGCATGATTCTATTTACATAAAATGTCCAGATTAGGCAAATCCATAGAGGTAGAAAGTTGGTTCATGTTTGCAAGGAAATGGAGTCAGGAAGGATTCAGGAGTGACTGCTAATGCGTTTTCTTTTGGGATGATGAAAGTATTCTCAGGTTAGATTGTGCTCTTGGTTACATAACTTTAAAACTCTACTAAGAAACATTGAAATGTATCCTTTAATTGGGTACATTGCTTGGTGTGTGCATTATATCTCAATAAATCCATTTAAAAATGGAATAAAGGGACTTCCCTGGCAGTCCAGTGGTTAAGACTCTGCACTTCCAATGCAGGGGTCACAGGTTTGAATCCTGGTTGAGGAACTTAGATCCCATATGCCCCAGTGAGTGGCCAAAAAATTTTTTTAAAAAAAGAACAATAAAAAATGGAATGAATGTCAAGTAATCACTGTTCTTGCAAAGCATCACAAATAACTTCAGAAAAGCCTATCTGATTTAAATTTTACTAAAAAGCAAATCTAATCAAACTTCTCTATTTATGCTCAAAATTAGAGTCCTACTTACTAGTGTCTTTGGTTCTGAGTGTATTTTGGTTTCTCTCTTCATATATATTTTAAAATATTTAATTTTTAGGAAAAAAATTTAAAATATTAAATATATTATGTATCTATACATATATATGTTTAAATCTTTTTTCCCTCTTGGCAAAGATTCCCTTGAAAACATAACATCAGAAAATACATTTCAGTGGAGTCTTGATGGCCCAGCCAATATGAGGGTGATACACGCTTTCTCTTTTCCATTATGGTTTATCACAGGGTATTAAATATAGTTCCTCGTGCTATACAGAAGCACCTTGTTGTCCATCCATTGACTCTATAATAGATTTGATCTGTTAATCCCAAACTCCCTCTCCATCTCTCCTCCACCCACTTCTTGGCAACCAGAGGTCTGTCCTCTATGTCTATGAGTCTGTTTCTGATTCATAGATAGATTCATTTGTGTCGTATTTTAGAGTACACATATAAATGATATCATATGGTATTTGTCTTTCTCTTTCTGACATACTTAACTCAGTATGAAACCCTCTAGGTCCACCCATTATTCCATTCTTTTTAATGGTTGAGTAGTATCCTGTTGTAAATATATACTGCATCTTCACCTGTTGATGGGGTATTTAGGTTGCTTCCACGTCTAGGCTGTTGTAAACAGTGTTGCTATGAACCTAATATGTTTTTGAATTACAGTGTTTTCCAGATACATGCCCTGCAGTGGGATCGCTGGATTATATGTCAATTCTATTTTATTTTTCTGAGGAACCTCCATATTGTTTTCCACTGTGGCTGCATCAACTTACATTTCCACCAACTGTAGGAAGGTTCCCATTTCTCTGTTCAAGAGGGTCATGCTTCTTGTCTTTTGACAGCAGCATTGCAGTGGACAACTTATTAAGGAATTGGCAACAAAGGAGACAGGTTTCTACAGATATTAATGCCTAGGTGTTAATGCCTCAGCCTTTAAACTATCTGTTTTAGGACCTCCTGAAAATAACCTAGCCATTTTAAAACTCTTCAAAGGTTAACAGCAATTTGATTCTGACCTTTGCAACAAAATGAAAATAATTTATTAATAATGGTAATAACAACCTACACTTAATGGCACTGAACAAAGACCATAAGTTGTTGTATAAATATTCATTGAATTCCCAAAATAACTCTATTAGCTTGATTCCGTTATTATGTCTACTTAAGTGGAGATAATTTGCTTTAAATTAATTTTTGAAAATTGAAAGTATTAAATGTAATTGCCCTATCAGCTTAACAAAAAGAGTTTAAAATATAATTCATTGTGTGTTTTTTTTTTTTTAACAGTACTTGTTAACTCAGTTAATTTGGGATTTTATCAGTGGCGGTGGGTTTACATCAAATTTTCTTTTAGGGCACATCTGATAAATAAAGGTCTATAGATTTTTTTTTTTTTATCGTTTAAAACCAATTTGCTTATCTACTCATTCAGTCCAATAGGAATGTCTGTTTGCATCTTCAAGTTGAAATTTTCCATTGACTGCTCTTTTCTCTTAAAACCCCTTACTTACTCTGTGTAGGAAATAGACTAATGAAAAGCTTTAATTCTGTTCCCATCTACTTATCCTAACTGCCCTTTCCTCCTTCAGTATCCATTTTATGTGCAAACTCTGAGCCTGTAATTAAGATACCCCAAATATGTGACACTGGACTGTCACACTGTTTCTTAAAGGATAATTGAGATGATAATGTAACATCTTTGGAATCTCTCACTTGATGCAGACACACAGTAGGTTTTTAGCTTCTATTCTCATTCTGTTTTTACCTATAACATCTTCTGCTGGGCCCTGGGACAATGAATGGTTTTGCATGTTTTAATGGAACTTAATTCTCACAACAACCCTATGAGGTAACTTCTATTCATACCCTGATTTCACAGATGTGAAGACTGAGGCACAGAGTAATTTTCCCAAGGTCATAGCTATATTAGATTGAGAAATCAGAATTTAAAACCAGCAGGGACTGTCTCCTTTGCAATAAACCAGTAATCTAGTGAGTAAACTAATTTCCTGGACTTTTGTGAGCCATTTTAGCAAAGCAGTTGAACCCGGGGAAAGGGGTGTGGGAACCTCTGATTCATAGACAGTTGATCACAAGCACAGGTGATAACCTGGACTTGTCTGTCATTGGTGTCAGAAGTGGGATGTGGGTGTCTTGTAGGACTGAGCTCTTAATCTGTGGGATCTGATGCTATCTCCAGGTAGAGTATCACAATTGAGTTAAATTGCAGGGCACCCAGCTGGCGTCCAAGAATTGCTTGGAAATATGTAGAAACCCTCCATACAGTGGAACTGGTCAATGGCACCCTAAGTAGCTCTCTCCACCCCAATCTTCCTGCCCTCCACTGTTAAGAGTCTGGGCGTCTTGTATTAACATTAATAGTTTCGCTACATCCTGTGAGCACCTTATAAATAATCATTTTCTTAAACTGTCTCTATTTGTGCCAGAGATAGCCTAGTTTTACTGATAAAAAAATCTTGGGTTGTCAGTTTTCTGTTCATTTCTCTCTTAACACAATAGAGGCATAAATGTTCAATTGCAAACCCCAGAGGCTCTCTGCTTCCTTCCTACTGTTGCCTTGCAAAAGTCAAGTGCAAATTCTTATTTTCACCTTGTTCTGACGGTTCTAAATCCTTTGTTATGTATCAGTCAATCAGCTCTATAAAGATATGAAATATGCATCTGAATACTTCCCAGGTTCTGTATCAAAGCAATGCACACTTAACAGTCATTCAAAGCACCCTTGAAGTGTGCAAAACTCATTATTTGAAAGAGAAAAATATGTTCCAGCTGTGAATGGCTTCTCTCTAAATGATTGAGACAAAGGATATTCGTACTGTAGAATGAATCAAAGAACACACAATCTGGAGCATTTGAAGATATTTCTGTGGCAGGGTGATACAGAACAGCACCGAAGACCTCTCTCAAGACAGTGTTGAAAACCTTGAGTTTTACCAAAAAGACAGTTCTGTCTTTTAGCACTCTGAATCTTCTTTGTGCCCTGTGTGCTCAGTCGTGTCTGACTTTTTGCAGCACTTTGGACTGTAGCCTGCCAGGCTCCTCTGCCCATGGGATTCTTCAGGCAAGAATACTGGAGTGGGTTGCCATTTCCTCTCTGAGGGGATCTTCCTAACCCAGGGATTAAACCCACGTCTCCTGCATCTTCTGCTTTGCAGGCAGATTCTTTATTTCTGAACCACAGAGGAAGCCTTTTCTTTAGAGGTTGCTAAATTAGGCCATGATTCTAATGTTTATAATTTCCTAAATATTATGTGATTTACCAACAAATTATTCATTTTTAATTACACAAATGATTGCTAGCACTTTCTTGACCATTCCTTGCTTGCTACAAAACCTGGTTCTTACCCTTTAAAATGGCTATTGCTTTTTAAAAACCTTAGGAGGGAGGAGGGTTCAGGATGGGGAACACATGTATATCTGTGGCAGATTCATTTTGATATTTGGCAAAACTAATACAATTATGTAAAGTTTAAAAATAAAATAAAATTTAAAAAAAAGTAAAAAAAAAAATAAAATAAAAACCTTTTCTTCCTTCCTCTTTCTTTTTACCTCTCCTCCATGGTCCTCTTCTCTGAGTCATGCATTTTATGTTCTAAGTTATTCCTGAAACACTTTGGTTTTATTTTCTTGCAGTTTTGGGGGAGCTTTTTGCTTTAACTGTAGCCAGATGAATGAATGGTACCATAAAAGATATCAGGAATGCCTGGACCCCCATCTTGCCCCCATTATTAACAGGCTGTGAGATCTGGTGTCAACTGCAGAACTGTGTGTATAAAATAAGGCACTATGACTCATTTGTGGAATTTTTTTCAGAGGAATAAATTTTTTAAAAATTAATTTTTATTGGAGTATAGTTGCCTTACAATGTTGTGTTAGTTTCTACTGTACAGCAAAATGACTCAGCTATATGGATACATATATTCTCTCTTTTTTGAATTTCCTTCTGATTTGGGTTACCACACAGCACTGAGTTCCAGGTTCTCATTAATTATCTATTTTATACTTAGTATCAGTAGTGTATTTATGTCCTTCCTGGTGTCCCAAATAATCTCCTCACCCTTGGTGTCCACACATTTGTTCTCTACATCTGTGTCTCTATCTCTTTTTTGCAAAGAAGATCATCTATGAAGGCTAGTTAAAACAAATTCCAGTTATACATGGAAGACTTACACACACTTACTTGTTGTTCAATCACTAAGTCATGTCCAACTCTTTGCGATCCCATGGACTGCCACATGCCAGGCTTCCCTGTCCTTCACTGTCTCCCAGAATTTGCTCACACTCATGCCCATTGACTCGGTGACGCCATCCAACAATCTCACCCTCTGTCATCCCCTTCTCCTCCTGCCCTCAATCTTTCCCAGCATCAGGTTCTTTTCCAAAGAGTTGTCTCTTTGCATCAGGTGGCCAAGTATTGGAGCTTCAGCTTCAGCATCAGTATTTCCAATGAATATTCAGGGTTGATTTCCTTTGGGATTGACAGTTTGATCTCCTTGCAATCTAAGGGACACTCAAGAGCCTTCTCCAGCACCACAGTTGGAAAGCATTAATTCTTCAGCACTCTGCTTTGTTTATGGTCCAACTCTCACATTCTTCACCTAAGGAAGGGGTGGACATATCAGCACAATTCTGTCCAAGGAAAGAAGGAAGGCTAATAACTGGATTGTTGGTCTAAGGAAAGAAATTTTGGTGCCTGCAGAGAGGGTGGCCAGGAAGTGCTGGTCTGCTGTAGAATCTCAGAAAAAGCCTGGAAGTGGAGGTGCCAGGTACCTTTTAACAGTAGCCCAGAGATGGAGCTGAGGAGGATGCTAGTTCACAGTATCTGAACAGGGACAATTAGACCCCACATCCACCCCTTCTGCTCTCCTTGCTGGTCGAGGATCTGCGCTCCACCAGGGAAGTGATGGGAAACTGACATGGGGGCTTGGCTTTGGTGAATATGTCCATGCCCCCCAGAATGGGAAGGATTGGATGAGATAAGAAATGAGGGAAGCATCCCACGGATGGATTGGGGAGGGTGACAGAACACCCTTGTTCTGGATTCAGGGGTGAGGCAGGATGTTCGTTTTCCCCTTTATTTTGCCAAGAGACATCAATGTGTTGAGAGGCAGCCAGGCTTGAGGATGAAGATGACAACTCTGCCAACAGAGGGTCTGGAATTTTGGCTCTTGGTGGCTGTGAGACCATCTGTAAGTCATATACGGTGTCTGGGCCTCAGTTTCCCATCTTTAAATGGGCATAAGAATCGTGCCAACTGCATAGGACTGTGGGGGGAGGGCAAAGGAGGTAACAGATGCAGGAGGGCATTAGAACAGGGTCTGGTACAAAGTAAGTGCTGTTACAAGTGTTTGCTACAAATCATTTTTCTCCTAAATGTTTTCCAGGACACACACACACATGCACTGGCATGACTATGTGGCTGTTCATTTGATAATTAAAAGGAAGGAAGGAAGGAAGGAAAAAAGGAAGAAAGGGAGAGAAAGAGAGAGGGAGGAAAAACAAAACAACGGAGGCAGAAAGAAATGAAATCTGTCAAGAATAAATCAGATTTATGTCAAATATGCACTACTGTATGCAAAATAGACAGCTAGGGTGAAGCTGCTGTCCAGCACAGGGAGCTCAGCTCGGGGCTCTGTGATGACCTGGAGGGGTGGGCTGAGGGGGTGGAGGGAGGTCCAAAAACGAGGGCATGCTGATTCACTTCGCTGCACAGCAGAAATCAGCACAACATTGTAAAGCAACAATACTCCACTACAAATATTTTTTAATAAAATGCAAATCCAATCACAATAAAAAAAGAAAGAAATCAGAAGCTAAGTAAAATGCTACTTTTGGGGGAGTGATGAGAATGGCATAGGGGCATGTCACAAGACTTTAAGGCCCTATCAGGGTGCCTAGTTTTATAATTGAGAATTTTATGGATATAGACAAGTAGGGGAAACATAGGAACAATGGGTTTAAATGTTTTCTTTTCCTACATTACCCTGTCTGAAATTTTCCTCAAGAAAAGGTTGAAATAAACAGATAACCTTTAAGGAATTTTTATTAGATGTGGCCGGGACTTATCCGATACTATAAATCACCCCAGAGCACTTACTATCAGGGTAAGTGCTGATAGTGTGTGTGCACGCGCACACACACTCCTCTGGAAATGTGTTTTCAGTTTTTTATTTTCCTGATCATGACCTAAGTTTTCCTGGTATTTTGCAGGATGTCACTAACAGTACTTGTATTTTTCTGAAACTATTTGAATCATTTCTTGATTTCAATGAAAACAATCAGCACTTATTAATTGTAAGATTTAACTTGTATTTTTTTCCTGTTCATATTGTGAGCTTCCTTCAGCTTCTTATTTTCCCTTGATATTTGTAAATCAAAAGATTTAAGCATCATCTGCAAACTTTGTTTCATTAAAAAAAAAAAAAATCCCTCCTCCAGACCACTTGTAAAACATTCAGTAATGCTAATCCAGAGGCAAGTCTGTTGGTGAGTCATTATCCAGAAATATTCCTTTTTGCTTCTGCTTTTAAAAAATGAATTATTTCCTCCTCCTGCTGCTGCTGCTGCTAAGTCGCTTCAGTCGTGTCCGACTCTATGCGACCCCATAGACGGCAGCCCACCAGGCTCCCCCATCCCTGGGATTCTCCAGCCAAGAACGCTGGAGTGGGTTGTCATTTCCTTCTCCAATTATTTCCTCTTGACAAAGTGCTTTTCCTGAGCCCAAGACTGTTAATGAATTGAGCATGTATGGGTGTCAGTCATTGTCAGAGGGTTTTGCACAAAAGTTAAATTAATTGGCTCCACTTACTCCCTATTTTCTCTGCTGTTTTTTGGAATCAATGAGCTTGTGATATGTAATAAAAAGCAAATGTCACTTTGTTAGTGTCTTATCATAAGTGGTGCCAACTGTCCCATCTATTAATATAATAAGTGGGCATGGCTGGAGGGATAGCTCACAGGCATTTCCTTGGGTTGAGGTGATCAATAACCTGGAAATAGAAGCATCATAAAACACACTTGATAAATGTTTCTCTAGTGATGGAATATATTTGGAGGATGCATTTTTGCTTGGCTGTCATTTCAGCCCTGCTTGCCCTGATGTCAATAAGACGTAAATAATTCCAAGCTGCTGTACCTCTATCTACGGGAACTGAGAGTTAACTTTGTGTAAAGTACTGGTAGAAACTTTATCTCATGAAATCCTGGTGGCAACATTGATAAGTTGCGATCCTTCCCATTTAATGATTGAGGGTGTGGCGATTACTGGACGTTGAAGATTGTCTTAGAGTCATGTCATAAGCCTCCGAGCTGGGCCTGGAACCCAAGTCTGTCTGATGGTGAAGTCTTTACTCTTTTCTGTGCAATTGTCATCACTTAATTTCTGCAGAGATCGTGGATCTTTGTGGTGCTATACAATGTATGAGATGCATTCACCTGTCAATGGACTTCTGGGTTCTTTCCATTTCTGGGCTATAGGCACAACCACACCACTTTTATTTGGCCTTAAAAAGAAGGAAATCCCTATCACAACATTGTAAAGCAACTGTACTGCAAAAAAAATCAACTGATAAAAAAGAAAAAGTATATGTATGGCTGAGTCCCTCTGATGTTCACCTGAAAGTACCACAACATCATTAACTGGCTATTCCTCAACAAAAAATAAAAAGTTCAAAAATAAAACAATATTAAAAAAAGAAAAATCCTAAAATAAATGAATGAATGAATGAATAAATAGCTGGACCCAGCATTCTCTATTGCATTTTATCTTGGTGAAAAAAGTAAAGGTATCAAGAAAAGGTTATCCAGACAAAATTAAGACCAGTACAGATAGATGTTTTAATTCAAGCATCGTCTGGTGCAATTGATTTATTTGAATCTCAATGGCAGTATGCAATTTCCCATTAAAATAAAAGCCTTTTTCACAACTAAAAAAAAAAAAGAAGGAAATCCCACCATTTGTGATAACATGGATAGACCTGAAAAGCATAATGCTACCCAAATATGCTTTGTGGGTTGTCAAAAGAAGGTTTATTTTGAAAGTCATTTGAAAGATGGTGGTTTAAAGGAGGAGACCTAAGACCCAAAGGCTGTAGATTTCAGATTCATATTTTTTCCAACTCCTACCAATGGTTTTGGGCATGCCGAAATTTGCCTTCTTTGATAATTTCTTTGGCAATTCCCAGGAAATTGGTAGATTTCTGGAGAAGGGATCTTTTCTCATAAGCCATCTTCGTTTTATTTTATTTTTTAAAACTGGTGTATAGTTACAATATTGGTTTAGTTTCTGCAGTATAATGAAGTGGGGCTTCCCTAGTAGCTCAGTTGGTAAAGAATCTGCCTGCAATGCAGGAGACCTGGGTTCGATTACTGGGTTGGAAAGATGTCCTGCAGAAGGAAATGGCAACCCACTCCAGTACTCTTGCCTGGAGAATTCCATGGACAGAGGAGCCTGGCGGGCTACAATCCGTGGGGTCACAAAGAGTCGGACGCGACTGTGTGACTAAATTTCACTTTTCAATGAAGGGAATCAGACGTATGCATACATATATCCCCTACCCTTTGGACCTCCCTTTCATGGCTCGCCCTCAGTCCCACCCATCTAGGTCATCACAGAGCACCGAGTTCAGCTCCCTGTGCGGTTTAGCAGCTTCCCTCCAGCTATCTGTTTTCAAATGGCGGTGCAGAGCTGTCCATCTGAATCTGCCAATTCACCTCCACCCCTTACACACACACATGTCCATTTCCTGCCCTGTAATAGAGCAAAACTTTATTTCCAGGAGACTGTGTTAGCTGGAGATGGGTATATATATATTTTAAACATCAATGTAGATGTAATATGTTCAACAAAGTGAAACAGGCTCCCCCAGAGGTGAAGAAGGGAGGGTCTCTAGTTTTTGCTTATCATCTTGCTGCAAACAGACATCCACACATGGAAATAGTCCCCAGCACCTCCATTACACCACATGCACGAAGCTTCCTTGGCAATATTTGGCCAAATTCGGGCTGATTATTCAGGAAGCACAGCTGGCTTCCATGCTGGGGAAGAACAAAGAAATTGCAGCTGGAGGAGGGGGAGGAGTTTTCTCAGAGAAAAACTGATGCCTAGTGATCAGGGCCTTTTGTTGTTTCTGTTTAAAATGAGGAAACCGGCTTCAGAGCTTGCCTTTGCCGCTGTCCACACTGGGAGAAATGCCAGCGCGAAGCAGGGGAGCATGCGCACCTGCTTCCTCTCTGAGCCGGCCCACCTGGGGGCCTCCCTGAGTACAGCAGCCCTCGGCCTGGCTTTCGTTATAATTTTGAGAGGCAACCCAGCCCTAGGAGATTACTCAGTGTAGCCTTGTTTTACAGAGTTATTGGGTTTCTTGTAATAAAATCAGTGAGTATCAGTGACATTTGATTAAAAAGTGACACTCTTAAAGACACATCCAACTTATAAACTGAATCCACCTGGGTGTCTGTTTTGTTTTGGATTTGTTTCGTTTTTTTGTTTGTTTGTTTTTTGATTGGGTCCTCCTAACGCTTCAGTACTTTGGCCACCTGATGCAAAGAGCTGACTTATTGGAAAAGACCCTAATGCTGGGAAAGATGGAAGGCAAAAGGAGAAGTGGGCAGCAGAGGATGAGATGGTTGGATGGCATCACTGACTCAATGGACATGAGTTTGAGCAAACTCTGGGAGATAGTGGAGGACAGGGGAGCCTGGCACATTGGAGTCCATGCGATCACAAAGAGTCAGACAGGACTTATCAACTGAACAACAACGGCAACAATCTAATGCTTCACCATCCTGGCTTCAGTTCAGGAATGTTAAAAAATACTGACCTTCCCCCAGAAACATGGACTCACATTTTCTTTCTTTCTTTTTTTTTTGTTTGAACCCATCTTTCCGGGAATAAGATCCAGCCGTCAGTATTGAAACAAGAATGTTGAAACAACAGTTGACACAACACTAACTAACAAAAACTTTGCGGGTGATTCAAATGTACAGCCAAGGATGAGAACCGCAGGCCTCATCCTTGGATTAAAATATATGTCAGGGCAAGTCTTGAGCCTCAGAAGAATACTGAGGATTTCTCTCATGATAAAGTGCACTGACAATGAGAGAAATCTGTAGGATGGAAGTAAACAAACAAACCTCAAGGTCCACAGTGCAGGTCTCATTTGTCATAGACCAGCCAACATCCCACCTGTGTGATGATAAGTGGCTTTAGTTGTGCAGGTTTCCCTGCCCTTCACAGTTGGGATCTGGGGGTTTCTACTGGTGATGATAAAGAATGGTTCTCAGACATTTCCATGGCAGAGGAGGTGAGTTATTACTCTGGGTTAAGTTTAACGAGGGAAAATATAAGGCTGATGAGATGCTTTGTAGGAAGATCTGCTTTTCCCAAAGTACTGATGCTGCTGGCTTAGTCTTCTAACCTTGCACAGGGATGAGAGGCGGAAGCTAAGGTTGTTTCATGGTCTTTGAGATAAAATGATCAGTCACAGATTTTTATTTTTTAATTAATTTATTATTATATTGCCATGCCCAGTGGCTTGCAGGATCTTAGTTCCCAACCAGGGATGGAACCCATGCCTTCTGCAGTAGAAGCATGGAGTCCTAACCACTGGACTGCCAGGGAAGTTCCCAAGTCATAGATTTTTAAATATCCATCTAATAATGTTGGGAACTTATCAAGTCTGTGAATGCCTATGCTCTTGGCCTCAAGGGATCTGGGTACCTGAATATAAGAACTGATCCTTCTTGCTCATTGTTCTTTTACTGAGAGATACTGATGATTTTAGAATTTTTAGTGACCAGTAATTCAAATTTGTCTGGAAATGGAAGTTTTCCCAGGATACAGGATTTTTCAGTTCTAAGACCATACCATCCACAGTTGGTCACCCTAACACTGCAAACTAGGTCTTTAATAGACAACCCCACAGATGCACTTGACTTCCTCATCCAAAGTGTGTGTCCACTGCACACCAATTGTGAGTTTTTTGAAACTCTAAGATTATTCTTTATGGTAACTTGCCCCAAACATTCTTTGTTTTTGTTGTTTGTCGTTAAGTCATGTCCATCTCCTTGCAATCCCATGGACTGTGGCCTACCAGGCTCTTCTGTTCATGGGATTGCCCAGGCAAGAATATTGGAGTGGGACACCATTTCCTTCTCCAGAGGATCTTCCTGAATCAGGAATTGAACCTGTGTCTCCTGCCTTGGCAGGTGGATTCTTTTCCTCTAAGTCACTAGGGAAGCCGTTCTGCTGCTGCTGCTGCTAAGTCGCTTCAGTCGTGTCTGACTCTTCGCGACCCCATGGACTGCAGCCTACCAGGCTTCTCCATCCATGGGATTTTCCAGGCAAGAGTACTGGAGTGAGGTGCCATTGCCTTTTCCAAGGGAAGCCATTCTAGACTTGTCCAAATGATACAACCCCACTTTCTCCACTCTATACTTTTACATGGTGAGTCCTTTAATACTTTCAGGCTCCACTCAGGGCAAAAGAGTCTGTTCCATGAGTTTTAAAATTGGCAAAGGAGTGTGATTTGGTGCTTACAGGTGGCGTGCAGAAGCTGGTCTAAGAATGTTTTGAGGAATTTACTGCTGATACATTCTCTTGTACTTTGATAAAACTGAGGAAGAGATAACTTTACTTAAAAGTATTCATCTTTGCTTTCTTGTCTAGTACCTTTGAGCTTCTGTATGTGAAGCAAACCTCATAAGATAGCCATTAGAAAAACCTGTTAATCAACCAAGCTAAGTTGATCAAGAGTACATCATTATCTATCTGATGTACATTATTATATATACAGATATATCCATTATTCTCACTGAAGTCAGGGACCACCATTTTGACAGCCATATTAGTATAGAAGGAAAAACAGTCAAGGGATCATTTTGGTAGAGTTTTATGGCCTAGGCTGGGTCATTTTTGGGTAGGTCTTACAAGGCAGGAAAAGAGTAGGGATTAGTTTGGAATTTGTGATCACAAGGACCAAAGTTTTTAATAGAGTCATGATGAGAAAACTGTAAATCATGGTAAGCAGGATATTTTAGCTTGTTTACAGTTTCATTCTGACTCGAGTATTCCTTGGAACAAGAAGAAAGATCATTTGTGCTTGTTTTGAGTATTATTTAATATAGGAACAAGAAAATATGTGTGGTCTTATTTAATACAGAAACAGGTCATCACCCTGGTTTTGATTCACAAGTCTTTTAATATTGTGGTCACCTATTGATTTTAGGGAGAGGACAGTATGTAGTAGATTTTGCTTTTCTCTTCAGAGGATTCTCTCGCCTGGGAAATATTATGTCAAATCTTGGTGGGTTCGTTAATGTTGAGAATAACTCCCACTCCCACAGGTGGTGAAACTGTGATCTGTCTGAAATAAGTCAAAAACTCTTCCTGGAATTTGATTTGTAAGCAGGAACATACAAGAATTTTAAAAATGCTTGTAGGGACTTCCCTGGAGAACCAGTGGTTAAGTTTCCTTGTTTCCAATGAAAGGGGAGCAGGTTGGACCCATGGTTAGGGAATTAAAATCTCACATGCCATGTGGTGAGGCCAAGAATAAATAAATGGCTGTAGTTGATTTTTCCAGCTGGTTCATTTCTTTAATCCTTTCCCTAAAATTACCTTGTGACAGTAATTTTAGGGAAACCTAGAGTTGATCATATTAAGTGAAATAAGTCAGATAAAGACAAACACCATATGAAATCACTTATAGATGGAGTCTAAAAATGATACAAATAAGCTTATTTACAAAACAGAAACAGACTCACAGGCTTTCTGAGTTTCCCTTCAAGTACTCTCACATTGTATCAATTTTTTCTTTATTTTGTTGTAGTTATCTCAGTGAGTCAGAAAATTTGCCCCTGTTAGTTTAACCAGAAAGGGCTATTTGACACATTCAACAATTATTTACAATAATATTATTTTCTGCACAGCCCATGTATTATCTCAATATATCAATGTATCAATCTCAAGAAATGAATGCATAAGAAAACTACAATTGAGAATTAGCTACTTAACCATCTAAGCAATCTCTTTTCCCAGAGGTGGGAGATAATGTCCTTTTCATTCAGAAATATTTTTCATGTGTTTTTCTTTATTCAACCTTGATCTGAATTCCTGCCAAGTGCCAGGCACTGTTCCAGGGGTTAGGAATCCCAGGGTACTGTGCTCAGTTGCTCAGTCACGTCTGACTCTTTGTGACCCCATGGACTGTAGCTTGCCAGGTTCCTCTGTCCATGGGATTTTCCAGGTGAGAATACCAGAGTGGGTTGCCATTCCCTTCTCTTGCCATTCCCTTCTCCAGGGGATCTTCCTGACCCAGGGATCGAACCCTGGACTCTCACATCTCCTATACTGGCAGGCAGATTCTTTACCACTAGTGCTGCCTGGGAATACCACAGTATAGAGAATCCCTGTTGCTCTCACGGAATGCGAGCAAGGAAATATACGTCAAATAGCAATCAATTTTAAAGAAAAATAAAGATTAAGTATGATAAAGAGTGCTGGTAAGTGAGGAGGAGAGTTGCTATTCTATCAAAGGTGGGTCAAGGATGACTTTTTACTGAAATGTGATGTTTGGAGATTTCCCTGGTGATCCAATGGTTAGGAGTCCATGCTTCCACAGCAGAGAGTGTTGAGTTCCATCCCTGATTTGGGAACTAGGATCCTGCAAGTCTCACACTGCAGCTAAAACAAAAACAAAAACCTTTTTCTAAAAGCCTTTAGGCATCACACAGATATGCTAAAACACATACAAATAATCTCATAGCAAACAAAATGCATATTAATCATCATTAGCGTCAAGTAAATAATGACAGAAACATTAAATACATCTAAAATGACTGATTATCTCCATAATAGTCTACTTTGATAGTAGACAGTGACAGGATAGGTATTGGAACTTCCCTGATGGTCCAGTGGTTAAGACTCTGTGCTGGGCTTTCCTGGTGGCTTGGCTCAGTGGTAAAGCATTCATTTGCCAATGCAGGAGACATGGGTTTGGTCCCTGAGCCAGGAAGATCCCGCATGCCGAGGGGCAGCTAAGACCATGCGACAACACAACTATTGAGCCTGTGCTCCAGAGCCCACAGGCTGCAACGCCTGAGCCTGTGCGCTGCAACCACTGAAGCCCGTGTGCCCTAAAGCCCATACTCCACAAGAAGAGAAGTCATCGCAATGAGAAACCTGCACACCGCAACTGGAGAGTAGTCCCCGAAAGCAATGAAGATCCAGCATAAGCCAAAGATAAATATTTAATTATTAAAAAAATAAAAAAGACTCTGTGCTTCCAATGCAGGGGGCATAGGTTTGACCCCTTGTCAGGGAACTAATATCCTACGTTCCATGTGGGCCAAAAAAAGAGAAAAGAAAGTAGAGGTATTATCCAATGTTAGTAATAGTCTCTGGAAGAGAATCAATTCATGCAAATTTGGCAAGGAGGTAATCAATCAGTTATGCCTGAGGACCAGGATTTTGAACTCATTTTTCATATCTGAGCTACACAAGACACCTGGAAGACATCGTGACATAAAGAGGCCACAGCCTGTTTAGGAGCGGAGATAACACATGGATGCGTGCAGTGCTGTAGGAGCTGGTGATACCCAGCCAGCTGGGGTAGGGGGGCAGGCACCTTTCTAGGGAGGACTTCCACTGATCCTTGGAACTGGAGCAGGGAAAGAAGACAGAAGGTAAGGCCAAAGATGCTGAAACTTAGAAGAGATGAGGCTATGCCTGAGGATGAGGAAACTCACCTGTAAAAAGTTGGGGGTACCTTTTGAAGAGCGATGAGCCAGGTGACAAACAGTAAAGAGAGCTTATATCTTTTAAACATGGACAAGTGCATTCTTTCTTTTTTTCTCCAACTTTTAAAAAACAATTGGTTGTATTGGGTCTTAGCTGTGGCATGTGGGATCTATTTCCCTCACCAGGGATGGAACCCAGGCCCCCTGCATTGGGAACACAGATTCTTAACCACTGGACCGCTAGGGAAGTCCCAAGAGCACTATTTCTTGTAATCCTTTCAGGAACCCATGAGGGTACATACACACATACATACACACATTTAACCTCTTCAGATTTTAGTATGTTTTCTTACAGAGGGAAAAATCTCCAGAATTTCTGCCCCCACTACAGCTTTGTTCCTCAGCTCCAATGAGAAAAGAGTAAGTTTTGTGTTACATCTTGACTTTGTGTTTCTAAGTGTCATGAGTTTAATGATATTAAGACTGTGTTGGCCTCCAGGAGTAATTCTTACTGTAACAGATTTTTGCCTTTGCAGTGAATTCAGAAAGTAATCCTCAGAATTATTTGCAACACTGGTCCTATGCATATTCCTAATTTACAGGTGATAAACAAAATGAAAAACAGGGAAAGTATCTTCTGTACAGAAACATTTCCAGCTAATCGTGAAGAAGACATATTGGAATTAGAAAGTCATCATTCGGAAAGACTTATCTAGATCAGAACCATCAATGCCGAGCCCACTTAATGTGAGATGGTTAAAGATGGCACCGCTGGACCCCACTGGCCCACCAAAACATTTGCCTGCACGCGCAACGTGGCAGGAAGTGCAAACACAACCAATGAAATATTCTTGCCAAAAGACGTCAATGCAATCTAATCAAGCCTCCAGAGAAAAAGAGGGAAGGGAACTTCTTACAGGTTACAAGACTCTTAGGAGAGATGCCAACTAAATGCAACATTTTTTTTTAATGCCAGTTCAAGCAAACTGGCTATTATAAGAACATTTGAAGGCAATCAGTAAATTTAAGAAACACTGTCTGAATGTTAGACAACATTAAAGAATCCCTTTAATGTTGTTAAGGGTTATAATGGCTTTGTAATTGTGCCTCCAAAGTCATTATTTATTAGATATATACACTAAGGCATTGGTTATTGAAAGTAGATTGGTGTTTGTAATGTATTTTAAAATACACCAGAAAAGAAAATGAGATTACTCAGAAGTTGATAAATGGTGAATAAGCCCATGAACATTCACAACATTTTCTTCTCTAGTTTTATTATTTCCACCATCAAGAGTTTTAAAATGTATAAAAGGAAAAATATACAAAATATTCCATGTCCATCTCTATAGCTCTCTTTGTTTACTTGGATTTATTTTTCTTCTAATCACTTTTCATTCCCTCCTACAGAATGTATTTCCCCCCTCCAGCATGTAAACTCATGAAGAATAGTCTTTATTTGATGTGTTGATGGTTGGATTAACCTCCGGTACGTAGAACAGGGTCTGGCACACACTGAGAGCCTGATGAACAGTGTGAGTGTTAAATGATAATGTTGATAAAAAAATAAAAATAAAGTTAAAGAACAGGAAAGTATTTATGTCTTATGAAACAGTCCAGGAGTATGTGTCCAGGAAGATAATAACTTTGGAAAACCTTACACTTCACCCCTCCCATTTAGAGATTCACAAAACACTTTAATGTTAATGCCTCTTGAAAACCTCCCCTTAAAGAATCTTGCTTACTTTTTGAAGAACTGACTTACTTCATTATAACGCTAACACTTCCCAGGATTTATCCTTACAAAAGACACCATGGAAGATGCTCACTTTCAGACTGAAAGAGATATACTTTGAGAGGGTAAGGAATGAGAACCCAGCTTGGGACATGCTTTAGTCTGGAAGAGGGGTCGGAGAGCCAGAGAGGTGGAACATCGGAACTGGAGCTTCATGCTTTCCTCATTGGTTCTCTAGCCACATGTTTTCAGAGATTCTCTAAATAAAATACCAATGGCCCTCTACCTTAAAGAGGGATGTGGAGGGGAGTGAAGGGCAGAAGGGAAAAGCCACACCAGTGCTTTGTGGAGACACCAGAGGCAGAAACAATCAATGCCTCCAGGGAAGCATATTAAAAAAAAAAAAAAACCAGTTTTTTTTTATTCAAGTATAGTTGATTTGCAATACTGTGTAAATTTCTGCTGTACAGAAAATGATTCAGTTATACCTATATACACATTCTTTTTCATAACGCCTTATCACAGGATATGGAAGATAGTCCCCTGTGCTATACAGTAGGTCCTCGCTGCTATCATTCTATATGTATCTGCTAATTCTACTTGAATCTGCTAATCCCAAAGTACCTATCCAGCCATCACCTACCCCTTCACTTTGGCAAGCATGTTTGTTCTCTATGTCTGTGAGTCTGTTTCTTCTTCATAGGTAGGTTCATTTGTGCCACGTTTTAGATTTCATATACAAGTGATATCATATGGTATTTGTCTCTCTCTTTCTGACTGTTTCACTTAGTATGATAATCTATAATCCCATTCATGTTGTTGCAAATGGCATTATTTTGTTCTTTTTCATGGCTGAGTAATATTCAACTTCCCTGGTGGCTCAGATGGTAAAGCGTCTGTCTACAAGGCGGTAGACCCAGGTTCGATCCCTGGATTGGGAAGATCCCCTGGAGAAGGAAATGGCAATCCACTCCAGGACTATTGCCTGGAAAATCCCATGGACAGAGGAGCCTGGTAGACTGCAGTCCATGGGGTCGCAGAGTCGGACACGACTGAGTGACTTCACTTTCACTTTCTCTATATATACATATTCTACTATGTATATACATATATATATATATATACACATACACACAGCACATCTTTTTTATCCATTCATCTGTTGATTGACACTTAGGTTACTTCCACGTCTTGCCTATCGTGAATAGTGCTGCCATGAACATTGAGGTACATGTATCTTTTTGAATTAGAGTTTTTTCTGGATATGCCCAGGAGTAGGATGGGTGGATCATATAGTAATTCTAGTTTTAGATTTTTGAGGAACTTACATATTGCTTTCCACAGTGGCCGTACCAACTTATACTCCTACCAACAGTGTAGGAGGGGACCTTTTCAGAGAAGCCTCTCTGTACCCCATACCACCTGCCAGGGCATGGAATCCAGAGATACTCTTTCAATGCACAACCAGAACCAGATTATCTCTCTGAAGCCCACCCTAGAAAAATGAGATCAAAAGGTTCTTGTGTTTCTACCTCACTTTGAAATAATCTACAAATGTTTCCAGAAATGCCTGAATTTGGAACCTTTCTGTTCCCCAGCCTCCAACCATGTCTAAGCCACTTACCCTTTGACATTCAGAGTTCTCCCCTGGCAAGGGCAGGGGGAGGGGAGCCAAAAGAGTAAGAACAAAAATATCTTTCTAAAAATCCAAATGCAACAAGAACAGAAAGCAAAATCTTTAATAGCCAGATTTGTCAAGTCTCTCTTAAAACATAATTATTTCAATAAATTCAGTACATTCTCCACTACTGCCTGTTTTAAAAGAGGTAGCAAGGTGAACTCTGCTCAGCAAACCTTCATAAAAATCTAAGTTTAAATTTTCACTGGGGAGGAAATTAAACAGAAAGACACAAAAGCATGAAGTGAATTTTTATTGTGAGTAAGGAGGGCTTCCCAGGTAGCTCATATGGTAGAGAATCTGCCCACAATGAGGGAGACTTGAGTTCAGTCCCTGAATTGGGAAGATCCCCTGGAGAAGGGCATTGCAGTCCACTCCGGTATTCTTGCCTGGAGACATCTATGGACAAAGGAGCCTGGCAGACTATTGTCCATGGAGTCTCAAAGAACTGGACACAACTGAATGACTAACACTTTCACTTTTAGAGAGGACCAGGGGTTACCCAGGTGGTGCTAGTGGTAAAGAATCTGCCTGTCAATGTAGGAGGTGTAAGAAACATGGGTTCTATCCCTGAGTTGGGAAGATCCCCTGGAGGAGGGCATGGCAACCCACTCCAGTATTCTTGCCTGGAGAATTCCATGGACAGAGAAGCCTTGTGGGTTACAGGTCCATAGGATCTCAAAGAGTCAGACACACCTGAAGCGACTTATCACACGTACAAGGAGGACAAGAGAAGCATCCATCATGTCCACCACAGATACCGAATGCATTGTCCATTTCAAGGAGCTGGGGTGTGTGGAGCAACTTATAACTTGAGGGAAAGTTACTAGACTCCTCTCAAACCACCTTCTCTAATCCTGTAAGAAGCCTTTCTGGAGTTCACGCATCACCTCCGAGCAAGAACATGTGTTTGTAAGGAAAGGGATGCTCTGCATCCCCCAGCATCTCTCATTAAGCTCTGCAAGTCCTCAGGTCACCTTCACAGCTAGGGCTTCTGCCCTGGATCATTTGCAGGTGCTCCGTATTTCTTCCTGGGAAATAAGCCTAATTGATATATTTTCCAGCGTGTTGCCTCAGTCCTGCAGGAACCCATGGAACTAAATGAAAATCTATGTTTCACAGTTTGGATGAGAAGGTAGTCGTGTCTGTATTAAAATTAATGAGAGCAGCAGCACAAGCCACCGACTTCAATTTCTTCAAGGCAGCGTGAACGTCCTGTCCGAAGTGCCAAGGGAGCAACTGCTATTTGAGTCCATGACCATGTTTTAAGCTTTAATAATATTTGGTCTGAAAATGAGTAATACAGGTCCTCTGGGATTTGAATCTGTGTACTACATTACTTTCTTTCATTTCAAAGATTATTATCTTATAATTGCCGTGCACTTGCCCGGCACTTACTGTTTACCAAGCACTGCTCTGATAGCCTTAAACTTGCCTACTTATTGCCCACTTACTGAATTCTCTAACCAGCCCTATGAGATAAGTGCTATAGTTATCCTTTTCTTACAGACAGGGCTACTGAGGTACAGAGATGCTATGCAGCCCACTGGGGACGTACCCAGGATGCCATCTGAAGCAGGTCAACTGGAGTCTGTGTTTTTAACTCTATGGCAATGGCCCTTAAGGAGTTATGTGTTAGAGCCAGCTGGGACACTTGTTTTTTTTAATGTGGGACTTCCACTTCCCTGATGATCCAAGAATGTGGCTAAGAATCTGCCAAAGCAGGGGACACAGGTTCAAACCTTGGTCTGGGAGGATTCCATATATCTCAGGACAACTAAGCCCATGCTCCACAACTACTGAGTCCACTCTAGAGCTACCAAGCTCCACAAGAGAAGTCACTGCAATTAGAAGCCCGTTCCCCACAAGTAGAGTGTAGCCCCCACTTGCCACAACTAGAGAACACCTGTACAGTAAGGAATATCCAGTGTAGCAAAAATAATAAATAAATTAAAACATCCACGCACAAGGTAGATTCCAAACAAGTAGTTCAGAAAACCTGCCTGGGGGAGATTACGGTAGAAGGACATTAAGACCAAGCTGTATCACTAGCTGACTGAGGGTGGGGCACTTAAGTAATTCATTTAACCTCTCTAAGCCCAGTAGTCCCATCTGTCAAATGGGACAGTCCTGACTCCCACCTAGTAAGGCTGTTGTAAGGATTCCATGCAGAGTGGTCACCTGTCCTAGTTAACTCAGACTGAGCAGGGTCTTGGGACCTAGGACTTCTAGCACTTAAACGGAACAGGTGGGGAAAAACTGAGACTGCTTTTATATTATCCGAAAATGAGCTGATGCTATCATATCAGTGCACATTCCTCCAAGCGCTCGTAAGCAGACAGCATGCAGTGGTTATTGGATTCATGTTTTATATACATCTATTTTGCTTTAAGGGGCTTCCATGGTGGCTCAGTGGTAAAGAACCTGCCTGCTAATGCAGGAAACTAGGGTTCAACCCCTGAGTGAGGAAGATCCCCTGGAAAAGGAAATGGCAACCCACGCTAGTATTCTTGTCTGAGAAATCCCATGGACAGAGGAACCTGGCAGACTATAGTCCATGGGGGTCACAGAAAGACTTGGACATGACTTAGCAACTAAACAACAACAACAATTTTGCTTTAAAGTCATCTCATATCTAAGGGATTTTCAAGGCAGGAATGAGCAGGCACATTGTAAGATCAGAGGACAGTCAGTGTGACTGGACCATATAAAGCAAGAGGTTGCTATGGTCAATCTCAGGGGAAGAAAAGTAATAAAAATCCAGAGAACAATAAACAGGGATAGAGATTCAATCTGCTCACATTAAGTAAACCTCAGTAGCTGAGAGTATCAGATGGGGAAATGACCAGAGAAAGTCATGCACTGGGACTTGGCGTCATTCAGGAGAGGAAGATATTTCTGATCTGTGGATTGGCAGGGGTTTGTGTTTGTCTGCGTTTGGATAAGATTAAGGTGTGGTCTTGTCACAGTCCACCCTGGTAACAGAGTGGGTTTCTCTGAATGTCCATGACCTGTGAATGTATCTGTGTTTTATAAGAGAACAGCAAGGTCTATCCAAGATGTCAGGGGCCATTTTTCTTTTTATTCATTGGGCTACTACAATAAAATAAAATAATTGAAATGCAGCCCTCACTGAGTTGACAATCAGAGACCAAAGATTGGGATTCAATAAAAAGTAAGTTATGATTAATTGCTTCCTTAATCTTATGATAGGTCTGCTGCTGCTAAGTCACTTCAGTCATGTCTGACTCTGTGAGACCCCATAGACAGCAGTCCACCAGGGTCCCCGTCCCTGGGATTCTCCAGGCAAGAACACTGGAGTGGGTTGCTATTTCCTTCTCCAATGCATGAAAGGAGATAATTTTAACAAAAGCCTATATATTAAGGATGTCAGGGACTTTCCTAGTGGTCCAGTGGCTAAGCCTCCCCACTCCCAATGCAGGTGCCCAGGTTTGATCCCTGGTCAGGGAGCTAGATCCTGCATGCTGCATCTACAAGTTTGAATGCTACAACTGAAGATCCCAAGTGCTGCAACTAAGATCAGGTGCAGCCAAATAAATAAATAAATAAATTTTAAAAAGCATGTCAATTGATTTGGGGGAGAGGAATGGATTGGACGAGATGAGCAATAGAGAACACAGGTCTTCTGGTGGTTGAGAAATAGCTAGGGCCAGGCATAATTTATTCCCATTTGTATATTGAAAGATGAAAAAAGCATAGACAAATTGTGTTGTATTTTAATACTTACAATTACATTGATTATGCACTCATGCATAATGACTGCTTTTGCTGCTGCTGCTGCTGCTAAGTCACTTCAGTCGTGTCCGACTGTGCGACCCCATAGACGGCAGCCCACCAGGCTCCCCCGTCCCTGGGATTCTCCAGGCAAGAACACTGGAGTGGGTTGCCATTTCCTTCTCCAATGCATCAAAGTGAAAAGTTAAAAGTGAAAGTGAAGTCGCTCAGTCGTGTCTGACTCTTAGCGACCCCATGGACTGCAGCCTACCAGTCTCCTCCATCCATGGACTGCTTTTGAGATCATGACAAATGCCCATCTTGAAATCCCTATATCGGCCTGAGGCCTGGGTCATGTGACCCTTTAATCACACTCTTTTGTCCGCTGGACACTTCAATGGTGATACCACATCTCAGAGTGAGGCATTTTAGCCAAGCAGATGTTAGCTTCTAATGAAAACAGAATATAGAATAAATAAGTCCTTGTTAAACTAAAATGATAGATTCTTCATCTTTATCTGGAAAATAGAGGGCACAGTACTCACCACTCCTTTAAATATCCATCTAGGATTTATTCCAAGATGAATTGAAAGGACCCTGGGTCACCTCTTCCTTATAACCTGTAAGGGTGAATGGGAATAAATATCCATGCCATTATCACTTTCTGCTGGGCATCACCCTGTATTGCAACTTAGCACACCAGTTTCAGGAGTGACCCTGGAATCAATTAACAGTGAATTATTTATATGAGAAAGGGTCACAAAGTGTTTCCCAGCTTTTGTTTCATGAAAGACATTCTTATTCTTTTCAAATGCTGCTAGAGGCATAAATGTAAGTGACCAGATACATCATCAGAATGAAAGAGATTTTCTATTCCTTTTCCAGATATCAAGACCTGCCCACCCAATGGATCCCTAAGTTTACTTTTGGAAAGTTGAGATATCAATCATGGCTGTGCAATTTTAACAGTAGCCTTGCTAGATGGACCTGTTTACAACCAGTGGGCTGGACCTGGTTAAACGCAGAAACAGGAGTGATAGGTTCTTTCACCACCAAATGTGGATGTTTTGAGAGTCAGTTGTAGACCAGAAATCACCAGTGAGAAGTTACAGGGTGACAGCCTTCAAGTACCCTCTTCCCTTCCATTGTAAAGGGTGGCTTAGGGAGTTCCCTGGCAGTCCAGTGGTTAAGGCTTTGCCTTCCAATGCAGGGGGTGCAGGTTCGATCCCTGGTCAGGGAACTAAGATCCCACATGCCTTGCGGCCCCAAAAATCAAAACATAAAACAGCAGCAATATTGGAACAAATTCAACAAAGACTTTAAAAGTTGTTCACATCAAGGGCTTCCATGGTGGCTCAGTGTTAAAGAATACAGCTGCCAATGCAGAGGACACAGATTTGATCCCTGATCCAGGAAGATCCTGCATGCTGCGGAGCAGCTAAGTCTGCTCGCCACAACTACTGAAGCTTGTGCTCCCTAGAGCCTGTGCTCTGCAACGAGAAACCACCGCAATGAGAAGCCTGTGCACTGCAACGAGAGAAAAGCCTGTGCAGCAACGAAGATCCAACACAGCCAAAAATAAATAAATAAAGTGCTGCTTAGAAACATAACTCCCTCTCATAATAACCCAAACAAAATCTCCCCAGCAAGCCAAAACCCTCGCACCTCTCAAAGGAGCGAGTTGAGGCTCTCTGGAACTTTCTCTCAGTTGCAGTTCACATCAAAACCAATCCATTCAGCGTCCCCATTCCTCTAGGCAATTCTTCCACTCGCAAGGAGCAGCCAGCTAGTCTGTAAGTTAATCGGGGGAATAGATATTCAACAAATGTGAATGTGTTGACTAAACTCACAAGGCAGATGTTCATTTCTTTAGGAGTCTTCCGGGAATTTGAGAAGGGATTCTGACGTGAGAATTCTTGGAAGAGCCAGGAAAACATCTAGAATCAAAGTCTTTGTGGCTTCAATTTAATTGCTGACCACTTCAAAAGAGACTGCTGTCGTGTGAGGTTCTTTGGTGAGCATTACATCTTTTTCTTTCTTTTTTTTTCTTTTGGGGGAAGGCAGCTTTAATTTTTAAAATTAATTTATTGTATATTTATTTTTGGCTGTGCTGCATGCAGGCTCGCCTTAGCTGTGATGAGCAGGAGGTGCTCTGTAGTTGTGGTGCGCAGGTTTCTTATTGCAGTTGCTTCTCTCGCTGCAGAGAAGGGGCTCCAAGGCAGGCAGGAGTTGTGGTGCAGGGGCTTAGTTGCTCTGTGGCATGTGAAATATTCCTGGACCAGGGACCAAACCAGTATCTCCTGCATTGGCAGGCAGATTCTTAGCCATTGAACCACCAGGGAAATCCAAGCATTATATCTTTTTCAAGCACCAGGGTAAGATGTAGGGTGAAACTCGCCTTCATATTCCCAATGGTTCTCCCAGTTAAATAAGGTTACTGAGGTTTTCTCTCCCTTCCTCCTCCTGTGTTACTTTGGTAAGGACAGAGAAGGGAAGGAAAACTAAGCCAGAGATGATGCTTTCCTGATGGCTGTGTTTGTTTTCAGATCTGAGAACAAACGCACATCTCTTTGGGAAAGTCAGAATAACACTCACCACTTGTGCCCAAGCTCTCATACGTATATCTGTAGAAAGAACCAAGCAGACTGCAGTAGGGATGTACAAAACCATGAAAACGCAGGGGGAAACTCCAAACGTGATCATGATTGAATCACGAGTTGTCTTCTACATACAATTTTAGAATTAGAGACATATAAGTACATAGAGGAACACCCTGCAAATGGGTAATATGTATTCTCAGCGCTGTTGTCCTTCTTGTCACATTTTTATAAGAATTCCCCTTTCTTGGGAACCCACTTCCCCCCTTGGAGGAAATGTAAGTTGGTGCAGCCACTATGGGAAACTGTATGGAGGCTCCTCCAAAAACTAAAAATAGAATTTGCGTATGATCCAGCATTCCCACTCCTGAGCATATATCCAGACAAAACTGTAATTCAAAAAGATATATGCATCCCTATGTTCATCAGGGCTTCCCTGGTAGCTCAGTTGGTAAAGAATACGCCTGCAATGCAGGAGACCCCAGTTCAATTCTTAGGTCAGGAAGATCCACTGGAGAAGGGATAGGCTACCCACTCCAGTATCCTTGGGCTTCCTTTGTGACTCAGTTGGTAAAGAATCCACCTGCAATGTGAGAGACCTGGGTTCGATCCCTGGGTTGGGAAGATCCCCTGGAGAAGGGAAAGGCTACCCACCCCAGTATTCTGGTCTGGAGAATTCCATGGACTGTATAGTCCATGGGGTCACAAAGAGTTGGACACAACTGAGCGACTTTCACGTTCACATTCATGTTCATAGCAACACTATTCCCAATAGCCAAGACATGAGATAAGCCTAAATGTCCCCTGACAGATGAATAAAGAAGATGTGGTATATATACACATAATGGAATACTACTCAGCCATGAAAAAAATGAAATAATGCAATCTACAGCAAAATGGATGGGCCTAGAGATTATCATACTAATTGAAGCCAGTCAGAAAGACAAATATATGATATCACTTATATGTGTAATCTAAAATATGACCCAGGCAAATCTGTCTATAGAAATAGAAATAGACCCTTGGACATAGAAAAGAGACGTAGTTTCCAAGGAGCAGGGGGCTGAGGGAGGGATAGGGAATTTGGGATTAGCAGATGCAAACTAGTATATACAGAACCAATAAAGAGCAAGGTCCTACTGTATAGCATGGGAAACTGTATTCAATATCATGTGATAAATCATAATAGAAAAGACAGGATGCTGCTAGGTCACTTCAGTTGTGTCTGAATCTTTGCGACCCCATGGACTGTAGCCCGCCAGGCTCCTCTGTCCATGGGATTCTCCAGGCAAGAATACTGGAGTGGGTTGCCATGCCCTCCTCCAGGGGATCTTCCTGACCCAGGGACTGAACCCAGGTCTCTTATGTCTCCTGCATTAGCAGGCAGATTCTTTACCACAAGCACCACCTGGGAAGCCCAGTAGATATATCTGAATCACTTTGATGTAGAGCAGAAATTAACACAACATTGGAAAATGTCTTCACTTCAATTTTAAAAAAGATACATTAAAAAAAAGAGTTGCCTTTTCTCTCTGTTCCAGAAAGTTTCCTATAAGTGCAATGCTGTAGGAACATTCATGAGTGTTCCTGATGAATGTCACTGATTAACAGTGGCTTCATCATCCCGAGGGCACAGATGCCCCTTCCATCAATTTCCAGTCATCAGTGCTTAGTGCTGAGTTGTTCATTCTCAACCTGCTCCCACTGCAGCTTTTATCAGCTAAATCCATTCCCCTTTGTGGGATCATCTACATGGGTTCAGAGGTTCCCCAGAGAGATGCAAGTAGAAAAGCACCTCCCAAACGTAAAGGATTGGTCAACTCACATAGAGCAACTCTGGCAGACCCCCAAGGGGTTAAAACTTCCTGAGACTCTCCATCAACAACTCTGAAATGATGCTGCCCTCCAAATGCTAAAATCCAGGTTACTGCCATACAGAGAGCAGAACTTGGTAGCTGTTTTGCTTTCTTTCTTGCCTGTGCCACTCAGCCTTTGGGATTTTAGGTCCATGACCAGGGATTGAACCCATGCCCTCAGCAGTGACAACGCCAAGTCCTAATCACTGGACCGCTAAGGAAGTCCCCAGTTTTGCTTTCTTACTGTCTGCTCAATTGATTCATTTCTTAATTCTTGCTCTTATTTATATAATAAACAAGATGGTTTAAAAATCCATGATAGAGACCCAAAGAAAGCTGATTTTATTTGATTTTTACCTGTAGAGCAGGGAAAAAAATCAAAGGCTGATAATAAGGAAATCTGAATTAAAAGCCCAGACATGGCAAATATTTACCATGTGATCTTTGTCAATAATAATAATCGTTGTGGTAGCAATAGAAATAATATGGCTATTGCTAATAATAATTATTTACCTAAGGTCTACCACATACCAAACAAGGTACTAAGACATTTGCAATATTATTTCACTTAATTATTGCAATACAATTATGAGAATGCTGTATTGGTCTCTCCATTGTACAGATGAGGAAACTGAGGCTCAGCAAAAAGAAGCAATGGACTCAGTGCCAGACACTGAAAAAGGAAGACAGCTGAGATCTTAAATTCAAAAGTTTTCTCTGCTTCTCAACACTGGGGCAGCTTCTGACTGGCCTTTGCCTATCTTGTAAGTGTCTCCTATATCAACCTCAATTAAAACCATTCGAAATATTCCACTTGCCATATTCTCCCTAAGGGTCCAATAAAACTCCTTATTAATTTTTATTTAACACAGTGGAGCATTTAGCCAAATTCCAGTTCTCTGTTCCAATTCTTTCACCCTCAGAGAAATGACTCCAAAGCTTAAATACCTCCCTGTCTTCATTATTGTCTGGGAGTTCAGCCAAATAATGTCCTTGGGGCTGAGGGAGAAAGGGAGCCAACAGTGCTTGTTTCTTTGTTTATTTCTGAGACCGAACAATGGGACCATTTTTTCAAGGGATATATGTATCCTTGGAGAGAAAGGGAGGAGGATATAAGAAACTGAGAGAAGTGGGGAGGGGAGAAGGAGAACTGGGGGAAGAAAGTGCCAGGCAGAGAGAACAGCAAGTGCAAAGGCTGAGGTGGGGATGGTTTGAGATGCAGGCATCACGTGTAGCCGAGGAGCCCTGTGGCCCGAGTGACTGGAGTACAGGGGAGGGACAGTGGGCAATGGACCCAGGGAGGCAGATGGGCCACAGCACCCAGGGTCCTCTAGGTTACTGAAAGGACAGTGCATCTGGCTTCTAAGGGTGATGAAACACCATTGGCAAGACGCTGAACAAAAGAGCAATGTTACCTTTTGTGGGGGAGGCTGATCTACATTTTTAAAAATTGCCCTTTCCTCTCCCCTAAACTATGGGATCGAGAGATGCAAACTACTTATGTATAAAATAGAGAAGCAGTGGGGTGGGGGAGGGATGGTTTGGGAGTCTGAGATTAGCAGATACAAACTAGTATATGGTGGTGGTGGTGGTGGTTTAGTCACTAAATTGTGTTTGATTCTTTGAGACCCCATGGACTGTAGCTCCCGGAGGAGAATTCAATCTGGGGCCAAAGATGAGGCTTGATCGCTCAGAGCTTTTGTGTAATAAAGTTTTATTAAAGTTTAAAGGAGATAGAGAAAGCTTCTGACATAGGCATCAGAAGGGGGCAGAAAGAGTACCCCCTTGCTAGTGTTAGCCATGGAGTTATATACTCTCTAATTAGTCATTACAGTAAATCAAAAGAATGTCTGCAGGTTGTAAAGACCTCACTAGACCTACTCCCATAATTTTCACCTTAAGATAACAGGATTAGCCAGAAGGTTTTTTCCAGAGACTGTCCTCAAACAAGATACATTATTGTTATATAATCCTAAGGAATTTAGAGGGACAAAAAAATTTGTCCTTTCTTCCTCCTTGAGAACTCCAGACCCCTCTCTCCTTGGGGACCCCTGGACTTCGTATCAATCTGCCTAGGAATTGACTCTCTCACCCAGGCTCCTCTGTCCATGGGATTTCCCAGGCCAGAATACTGGAGTGGGTTGTCCTGCCCTCCTCCAGGGGATCTTTCCCACCCAGGGATCAAACCCTCGTCTCCTGAATTGGCAGCAGGATTCTTTCCTCACTGAGGCACCTACGAATACCCAATATATCATTATAAATATATATATATATATATATGTATACACACATATACATGGAACAACAGACCGGTTCCAAATAGGAAAAGGAGTACGTCAAGGCTGTATATTGTCACCCTGCTTATTTAACTTATATGCAGGGTACGTCATGAGAAACGCTGGGCTAGATGAAGCACAAGCTGGAATCAAGATTGCCAGGAGAAATACCAATAACCTCAGATATGCAGATGACATCACCCTTATGGCAGAAAGTGAAGAGGAACTAAAGAGCCTCTTGATGAAAGTGGAAGAGAAGAGTGAGAAGGTTTGCTTAAAGTTCAACATTCAGAAAACTAAGATCATGGCATCTGGTCACATCACTTCATGGCAAATAGATGGGGAAACAGTGGAAACAGTGGCAAATTTTACTTTTTGGGGCTCTAAAAATCACTGCAGATGGTGACTGCAGACATGAAATTAAAAGACGCTTACTCCTTGGAAAGAAAGTTATGACCAACCTAGACAGCATATTAAAAAGCAGAGACATTACTTTGCCAACAAAGGTCCGTCTAGTCAAAGCTATGGTTTTTCCAGTAGTCATGTTTGGATGTGAGAGTTGGACTATTAAAGAAAGCTGAGTGCTGAAGAATTGATGCTTTTGAACTGTGGTGTTGGAGAAGACTCTTGAGAGTCCCTTGGACTCCAAGGAGATCCAACCTGTCCATCCTAAAGGAAATCAGTCCTGAATATTCATTGGAAGGACTGATGTTGAAGCTGAAACTCCAACACTTTGGCCACCTGATGCGAAAAGCTGACTCATTTGAAAAGACCCTGATGCTGGGAAAGATTGAATGCAGGAAGAGAAGGGGATGAGAGAATGCATCACTGACTCAATGGACATGAGTTTGAGTAAACTCTGGGAATTGGTGATGGACAGGGAGGCCTGGCGTGCTGCAGTCCATGGAGTCGCAAAGAGTCAAACACGACTGAGCCACTGAACTGAACTGAGTCCTGTTGGACTCTTGCAATCCCATGAACTGTTCCCCACCAGGCTCCTCTGTCGATGGGATTCTCCAGGCAAGAATACTGGAGTGTTTTGCTCTTTCCTTCTCCAGGGGAACTTTTCAACCCAGGAACTGAACCCAGGCCTCTCCCACATGGCAGGCAGATGCTTTACTGATTGAGCAGTGTGGGGAAGCTCAATATATTTGTCCAAATCCACAGAATGAACATTAAAAGTGAACTTTATTGTTAACTGTGGACTTTGGGTGATACTAATGTATCAATGTGGATCATTGGTTATAACAAATGTACCATCTGCTGAGGAACCCTTAAGTGGGGGAGGGAGGCAGGGAGGATATGGGAAATCTCCCTACTTTCCTGGAAATTTTGCTGTGAACCTAAAACTTCTCTAAAAAATAAAGTCTTAAAAAAGAATCCCAGGAGTGGTCATTGAGGGTCTTCTGATACCCAACCCCAGCTCACTTCTCATCTTTCTCTTTGGCCCCCTCTTCCCCACCGGACACAGTCACAGGGGTTATCTATCCCATGGATGCACAGCAACATTCGGCCTCCAAGAAAAGTAGTCTGGTTTTCAGATGCCTTCACGCTCCTAACTGAGTGCACAGACTTGATTGACATTGCTGACCAACTTGGAGAAGAAAGTAAAATGGGTGGAGAAAATTTGTTTTTGGCCATTTCAGAAAACCTTTGCACAGGTCACAGGTAGGAGCCGGGGGCAGCTGCCAGCGCACACAGGGCACCGAAAGCCCAGGAGCCGTGAGCTTTCTCTGCAATTCATCAATCTTGGCGGTGAGACCTGGATGCTGATTAAGTAGCGAACGCCGGGAAATTAAAGATGTTCCAGAACCTTCGTCTTGGCGGTGTCTTTTCTCCAGATGCCGGGGCAGTGGAGCTCCTGTTTCCCCAAGTGACACGGATGTTGCTCCCTGGCCCAGAGATGGATGTTGAACAGATGGAAGGAACTCACTGACCGGGCCGCTCTCTTCCTCTCCCCACCCATGATACAAAATTCATTGTAAGGTGGAATAAATGAGAATCTCTATTCACTTGAAGCAGGGAAGATGCTTTTTAAATTTACGGCATTCATCAGATGAGCTGCACGAGGGGTGGAGAGGAGCACGTGGCAGGGTCCTTGGTGACGCCCTGATGCCTGGAACCGCCTCCATCACCTGCCATTCCCCGCGCGCTGGGGCGAGGACCTGGATCGTGAGCAGGGAGAACCTAGCTCGCTCTACCTTTGGCTTCCGGTATCCCTGCCAAGGCCAACAGCACAAAGACTCTTCAGATACAAAGTCCTGGGTCGTGCTGAAGACTGGGCATTGGCTGGTCTCTGCGCCAGGAACCATCCACCTCTCAGACACCAGGCTCCCTTCTTTATTACTTTAGCTTTGTTTTCAAATGTCAGCTTCTCAGGGGATCAATACTGATCTATTTGGAATTAGAACAGTCCACCACCACCAGCGGTATCTCTCCTAAAATTGCTCCTCTTTGTTCTGCCATCTCTGTTTCCTTGGCATTTTTCATTTTATCATGAGTTAATCGCTGCTGACACACAGACATTAGATTAGAAGCTTAACACTTAACTCACAATAGTTAGAAGCGTGTCAGCCCTGAACCACCCCCCCACTCTAGTTTTATTTTTAAGTGAAAATACACTCAAAGAAAAATTCAACCCCATTAGACCAAATTTGTTTCTTAGTTTCTTCTTCTTGTTTCTAAAAAGATATTCAGTAAGTCCTTATACACACAAACAAGTCCCATTCTGAGAGCACATTCCCAAGTCCAATTTGTTCATAAGTTCAACAGTTAGCCTAAGTACACAACTAACACAATCAGTTATATAGTAATGTACTGTAAAAGATTTATAATACTTTCACACAAGTAATGCATGAAAAATAAACAAACATAAAACATAAAGAAAGCTTTTTAAACCTCACAGTACAGGACCTTGAAATGTACAGTACAGTTGGCCTTCAGGGGCACATTCACATGTTTGAAAGTTTGCAACTTGAAGGTTTATATGTAGGGAACTTACTGTATTCATTTCTCCTTCATTCTTTCTCTCCCTCTTCCTCCTCCTTTTTCTTCTCCTTAGCTCTCTCTCTCTTTTGTTCTCTCTCTCTCTCTACTGAAATGAAGGGCAAAAGGTATGAAGACTCTAATACCAGAAACAGACAAGAAACCAAGAGAAAACTCTCTCCTGAAGAGGCAACATTGACATGAGCACCATTGTGGATTTTTTTGAATCAGGTGATGTTCTTATGAAACTTGCATTTCCTTTTCTTTTTGGGAAGGCTTGTGGGGCTTCTTGAACACCAGGTTACAAGATAAGAACTGGGAACATATGATGTCTCTGCTGGCTGTAATTCTTGGCTCTCCTCACACTTTCAACTAACTCTCAGGTTGGCAACAGTACAGGTGTTTTTTTCCTTTGGTGTTGCACAGAGGTGAGAGTCTCGACTGCCTGTTAAGCTGTGGGTGGGGAACCAACCACAGAGATGCCTGCTCTCAGGGTGCTCTCGTTACAGAGGGTGGACACCACCAGGCAAAATAGGAGGCTGGGTGGGGCTGTTTATCCAACCCCAGTCTATTTCTTTTTTTCAGTAGGAAAAAAATACTCTGACTCCAAACAAAGTTTAAATACATTTTGTTTTGAACTAATCCAATACAGAGCTTCTCAGGTGGTTCCGGTGGTAAAGAATCCATTTGCCAAGCAGGAGATGTGCGTTCGATCCCTGGGCTGGGAAGATCCCCTGGAGGAGGACATGGAAACCCACTCCAGTGTTCTTGCCTAGAGAATCCCATGGAGAGAGGAGCCTGGTGAGCTACAGTCCATGGGGTTGCAAAGAGTTGGACATGACTGAAGCAACTAAACAGCAACAACTCCTACCCAGAATAGTCCCAATCCATGGGAAAGGGTGTGGAGTAATGACCAGGGTCCTTGTCTGGTGTATCTTTTGTCCTGAATTGTGTGAATCCAGTCAAGATACAGCAAGTATTGGTTACACTTCTTGCTCTCTTCTAAAATATATTTACATTTTATTCACTGCAGCTGAATGAAAATGGGGTAACTCTGCAATTGCAATAGCTGTCCTAACAGAGCTAATGGCTTAGAAGTAAGTCAAAGACTTGACCTGAATTTTTTTTAAAAATATGTTTTAAATTGAAGTATCATTGATTTTACTTATCTGTATATCTGTATTGTAAGTCAAAGACTTGACCTGAATTTTTTTTTAAATGTGTTTTAAATTGAAGTATCATTGATTTTACCTATCTGTATATCTGTATACTTTCGAATTCTTTTCCATTATATACTTTTTGCAAGATAGTGAGCATAGTTCCCTGTGCTATACGGTAGATGCTTGCTGCTTATCTATTTTATATATAGCAGTATGTATCTGTTTATCCCACATCACTTATATGTGGGATCTTAAAAAAATTATACAAATAAATTTATTGACAAAACAGAAATAGACATAGAAAACAAACTAACAGTTATCAAAGGGGAAGGTGGCAGAGAGGGATAAATTAGGAATCTGGGATAAGCAGATACACACTATTGACCAAAATTTTTGTCAGATTTTATTTTATGCCCTTGATGGGATTTCATTTACCACCTTCCCAGAATGTTATTTAAAAATGAGAGTGATGGGAGGTATGGTGTTTCCTTTTTAGTTCATTAATATAAATGGAAAAAGCCTTAAAGTCGGTCTTTTATGTACAGACTTCACTAGGGAAGGAACCAAGAGAAAATTGCTGGGTCAATAAATTATTGGTGCAGATGGAAGGAGCAAATAGGTACTGAACATTTATGATGTATCAAGAACCAAGATTTAATATTTTTCTCTTTGAATTCCCCCAATTAATACTATATCAGACAGTTTACAGGTAGGGGCAGAAAGAAAGTCAAATATGGCAAGACAGTGGAATTTCTGGGAGTATTACTATACAACTGTTATGTTGTTAAGATTATTTAATCATTTAATTGGTGAATATTTGATCATTTCTAAAATTTCACTCTAATTCCATAATGAACATCTTTTTATGTGGGTGCCTTGATGTGTTTCCGAAGATACTACTAAGTGAGCATTTGCTATGTGCCAAGGGCAGCTAATTTTTACATACATTTTATAATTTAATTGTCAAATGGCATGGAGAAGTGGAATTAACATCCAGGCTATGGTTTCAGAGTGGGAGTGTGCCACCCCCTCCCATGAGGATATTCCCATTTATGAATGAGAAGGTCATAGAACATCATAATTTCCTTTTCATTTTTGTTTAAGTTTTTCAAATTTTCTATAACACACGCCCATTATTTTGCATCTAAACAATATACTCACACACATAAAGATTTTTTAAAACATCAGTTCAGTTCAGTTCAGTTGCTAAGTCATGTCCGACTCTTTTTTTTTTTAATTTTTTAAATTTTATTTTATTTTTAAACTTTACATAATTTTATTAGTTTTGCCAAATATCAAAATGAATCCGCCACAGGTATACATGTGTTCCCCATCCTGAACCCTCCTCCCTCCTCCCTCCCCATACCATCCCTCTGGGTCGTCCCAGTGCACTAGCCCCAAGCATCCAGTACCGTGCATCGAACCTGGACTGGCAACTCGTTTCTTACATGATATTTTACATGTTTCAATGTCATTCTCCCAAATCATCCCACCCTCTCCCTCTCCCACAGAGTCCATAAGACTGTTCTATACATCAGTGTCTCTTTTGCTGTTTCGTACACCGGGTTATTGTTACCATCTTTCTAAATTCCATATATATGCATTAGTATACTGTATTGATGTTTTTCCTTCTGGCTTACTTCACTCTGTATAATAGGCTCCATTTTCATCCACCTCATTAGAACTGATTCAAATGTATTCTTTTTAATGGCTGAGTAATACTCCATTGTGTATATGTACCACAGCTTTCTTATCCATTCATCTGCTGATGGACATCTAGGTTGCTTCCATGTCCTGGCTATTATAAACAGTGCTGCGATGAACATTGGGGTACACGTGTCTCTTTCCCTTCTGGTTTCCTCAGTGTGTATGCCTAGCAGTGGGATTGCTGGATCATAAGGCAGTTCTATTTCTAGTTTTTTAAGGAATCTCTACACTGTTCTCCATAGTGGCTGTACTAGTTTGCATTCCCACCAACAGTGTAAGAGGGTTCTTTGACAAAGGAGGCAAGAATATACAATGGATTAAAGACAATCTCTTTAAAAAGTGGTGCTGGGAAATCTGGTCAACCACTTGTAAAAGAATGAAACTAGACCACTTTCTAACACCATACACAAAAATAAACTCAAAATGGATTAAAGATCTAAACATAAGACCAGAAACTATAAAACTCCTAGAGGAGAACATAGGCAAAACACTCTCTGACATACATCGCAGCATGTCCGACTCTTTGCGACCCCATGAATCACAGCATGCCAGGCCTCCCTGTCCATCACCAACTCCCGGAGTTCACTCAGACTCACGTCCATCGAGTCAGTGATGCCATCCAGCCATCTCATCCTCTCGTGTCCCCTTCTCCTCCTGCCCCAATCCCTCCCAGCATCAGAGTCTTTTCCAATGAGTCAACTCTTCGCATGAGGTGGCCAAAGTACTGGAGTTTCACCTTTAGCATCATTCCTTCCAAAGAACACCCAGAGCTGATCTCCTTTAGAATAGACTGGTTGGATCTTCCTGCAGTCCAAGGGACTCTCAAGAGTCTTCTCCAACACCACAGTTCAAAAGCATCAATTCTTTGGCACTCAGCTTTCTTCACAGTCCAACTCTCACATCCATACATGACCACTGGAAAAACCATAGCCTTGACTAGACAGACCTTTGTTGGCAAAGTAATGTCTCTGCTTTTGAATATGCTATCTAGATTGGTCGTATTTTAAAACATGGTCCACATTGAAAAATATCTTTTATAAAACCAATTTGCATACATGTATGGTTATGTGTGTGCACACACATGTGGGTAAGAACCTCTAAATCAACCATGGTTAGAAGAACTTGTTTAGTCTCTCAGTCATGCCTGACTCTGCAACCCCTTGGACTGCATCACGCCAGGCTTCCCTGCCCTTCACCATCTCCCAGAGTTTGCTCAAACTCATGTCTGTTAAGTCAGTGATGCTGTCTAACCATCTCATCCTCTGCCACTCCCTTCTCCTCTTGCCTTCAATCTTTCTCAGCATCAGGGTCTTTTCCAGTGGGTCAGCTTTTCACATCAGGTGGCCAAAATATGGGAGCTTCAGCATCAGTCCTTCCAATGAATATTCAGGGTTGATTTCCTTTAGGATTGACTGGTTTGATCTCCTTGCAAAACTGGGTGAAAGAAAATTCAAAGATAGAGAATAGAAGCTTCCCCAAGGAAGCTTCATATAACACTTAAAGATCACACACTTCATAATTATCAATATTTTACACCTTCTGAGGTGCTTGGGAAACCCTAATCAGCCTATTACATGGACAAGACAGTCTGAAAAAAAAAAAAATCTCTATTATTCTGAGCATTTTCTTTGCTTCTTTTTTTGCCTCCTACTATTGTCCTTAAATTTGACAGATATATTTTTTGTGACCCATGGCCTGGTCTCTAAATGCAGGCTTGCCCTTCTGTAAAGTGTGGATCAAAAGGATGAATAACGTACATTCATCAGTTGTTAATAAGCATATCAATAAATGTAGATGCAGATTTTCTTATTTTTCAGGTTATCTGCTGGTAGTTGAACACTATGCTTCACCCAGAACAAAGAAACTTTTCACCTTGAACACAATTCTGATGCACACGTCAATTGATTCATTTATGCAACCATTTTTACCATCGGTGCACTCTGCCAGAGAAACCATAGACTAGAGTTGGAATCTTACTTCTCCAAATGGTGCAGGCAGCCAAGCTCTATGTCCTCAGATGCCTTATTTTATATTTCTGCTCTCCAGTGGGTGAGGTTGAACGGATGACTTCTCCCCTGGCCAGAAATACAGGGTTCCTATCCTCCCTATCCCCTGCCTGTGTCTGGGCTGAAGAGATCTCAGTCATGTGGGTGTGTTTCTATCTCATTTCATCTAAAGAGAAGGTTGAGGCAGCTTCCTGGAGCTGAACTGTGTACCCCACGTATTTGTCTGGATAGCACTTGAAATAGATTTGCATTTCCAGAGTTAGGGTATCTTTCTTTCGCTCTTTTTTTAAAGTTTTTATTTTGTATTGGAATATAGCCAATTAACAATGTCATGATAGTTTCAGGTGGACAGCAAAGGGACCCAGCCATACGTATACATGTATCCATTCTCTCCCAAACTTCCTTCCCATCTAGGCTGCCACATCACATTGAGCAGACCTATTTGGGTAGTAGAGGGCATCTTTCTTTTTTGGTGACTATGTGAGTCTCTCAAAGACCAGTCCTCTTCACTTGTCTATAAAGTGGTAAATTCACATCAGATCCTGCAGTTGCCAGGAGAGATATTGAATTGTCTCAATTGGCAAGAAAACATCGTGGACACTCTACACTATCATCCCCTGCCTCCATCTCACTCTACATTCAATTACAGAAATGTCAAGGTGGTCAAGTATCTCTTTCCCCAGCTGATCCCAACAACTATCAATTTACACACTGCAAGATTCCATCAGAGCTGGGCTGGGTGTTTTGTCTTCAGGACCCCTTCGAATATGCTCATCCCTCTCTAATTAGTTAAAGATTCTCCTATACTCCTGAAGATCATCCCTTGAGCTGAAAAGGATGCATTTTTCAATTTCCTCCTGCAAATTAATGTGGGGCATGCTTTTCTGAAAATACCAGATAAGGGAAATGTGCACAGCTCTGGGACTGAGTTTTTCCCCTTTGCCACTCTGGAGATGTGAAAGAAATCATATTCGAAAGACAAAAGCTCAGTGAGTTTTGTGAATTTAAAAAAGGAGAATTGCAGTCACATTTTGGATCCTTGATGAGTAGGAGGGAGGTGGTCAGTGGAGGAAATCAGCCCTGATGTGATTGGGTCCATTGTTCATTCTATGTCAAGACATGTTGAAAGAGAGTCATGTGTTTCTTTTACATCATCCAACTCTACCAAACCAATCACCAGGTGAGTACTGTGACCTTCTCCCTCTGAGCACTGGCCAGAAACTGCAGGGACCACAAGTAACAAATATGTGCCACACTGCCTTTCAGGAACTCACAGTCTAATTGGAGAAATGACGGGTCAGAGTTTAGGTTGCACCCAGCTGTGGGTAATACACAACCCACTCAAAAGAGAAATGAACAAGTAAGGACACATTACGGTTTAGACTCAGAGTGTCTGGGATGGTTACACTACAGCCAGATACCCTCTTCCACTGCATCATCAATCCCTGCAGACCGTTCCTTCCTGATAAGTAGTTCTCGGCATCACCGTGCATTAGAATGATGGGAGAATCTTTAATGTACAGTGGTCCAAGCTTCACCCCAAACCAATCTCTGGCAGCAGTGTGAGGGAATCAATATTTTTTAAATTTAGTAGATTGAATTGGAGAGTGGTTTTGAGCTCACAGAAGAACTGCAGGGAAAATTCAGAGTTCCTGTAGAGCAAGGGTCCCTAACATCCAGGCCACAGACTGGAACCTCCTGTCAGATCAGCTGCAGCATTAGATTAAAAATCAAGTGCACAATGGGATTCTCAGGTGGCTCAGTGGTAAAGAATCGGCTTGCCAGAGCAGTAGATGCAGCAGATGCCAGTTTGATTCCTGGGTTGGGAAGATCCCCTGGAGAAGGAAATGGCAAGCTACTTGCCTGGGAAATCCCATGGACAGAGGAGCCTTGCAGGCTATAGTCCATGGAGTAGCAAAGAATGAGACACAACTGAGCGACTGAGCACCACCAAGATGCACAATAAGTGTAGTGTGCCTGAGTCATCCCGAAACCACGCCCCGTGCGTGGAAAAACCGTCTTCCAGAAAATCGGTCCATAGCACCAAAAAGACCATATAGTGGCGCTAAAGGGTTTCCCAGGTGGCGCTAGGGTAAAGAATCTGCCTACCAAAGCAGGAGATGTAAGAGATGCGGGTTTGATCCCTGGGTCAGAAGATCCCCTGGAGAAGGGCACTGCAACCCACTCCAGTAATCTTGCCTGGAAACTCCCATGGACAGAGGAGCCCAGCGGGCTCAAAGAGTTGGACATGACCGAAGCGACTTAGCACAGCACAGCGCCCCTATGCAATTTCCCCTATTACTAACATCTTGCATGAGTGTGGTATATTTGTTAATTGCAGAGCTGATATGGAGACCTTATTATTAACCAGAGTCCATGGTTTCCAGTAGATTTCACTGTTTGTTCTATGAAGTTCTATGGGTTTTGACAAACACAGAGTATCTTGTACCCACCATTGCACGATCACACCAATTAATTTCACTGCCATGAAAATCCTCTGTTGTTCCGGTTCATCCCTCTTTCCTCCCAAGTCCCTGGAAACCACTGATTTTTTTTTTTTTTTACTATTTCTGTAGTTTTACTTTTTCCCAAATACTATACAGTTGGACCCGTACAGCATGTTGCTGTAGCTGGAAGCAGTACTGTTTTAGACAGGCGTCAGGTAATTCTAATATGCCCCAGCCTTGAGAACCACTAGACTCTAGCATGAAATAGCTTGTTTGTTAACTTACCTAAGAAGATCTTCAGGGTAATCCAAGGCTGATGAGAAATAAGTTCTGGAAGGGAAGTGACTTGGCCAGGGTCATGTGGGGAAATTCAGGAAACCTTCTATGTATATGACACCTTTCTGTAATAAACTATTGATACCTAACGCAACCTAAAGTGTTACCTTTCTCAAGGTTCCAAAATTCATGAATTTAACAGATATTTATAGAGGATCAGTTCTGGGCCACAACATCCCTGGTGCCGTGGACATAACTATAAACCCAAAACAGCTGCCTACCTTGGAGGCCTCCGTTAGTAGGGGATACAGAGAAGTTAGTTGGTGCACAGCGCTGGGTGAGGACAGAAACAGCCAACACCCACACACATGCCTACTGTCCCAAGCACTTTGTATTAATCATATTAGCTTATTTAATCCTCACATAAGGCCCTGAATTTAGGGATTGTTATTGTCCCATTTCACAGGTGAGGAACTAAAATATAGAATGGGAAAGTGTTTTAGCAAAGGTCACAGAAAAAATAAATGGAATAGCTGTTATGGATCAGAGTTTTTGGCCTCCTTAATCAATAGAAATTGATAAGAGGACAGACAAGAAATTCAGACAAGGTTTTACTGGGGCCCCTGCTGCAGCAGAGCAGGGAGAGAGAACAAGTAAGAGGTTCCCTTGCTTGCATGGGGTGAGGGTGGGAGTGGTGAGTGTCTCCAGTGGTTGACCAGGGGCTTAGCTGGTTTGGCCCCACCCGTTTCTGCTGGTGCTATGTGCAGAGGGCATGCGCAGTACCCAGCTTTTGCTCCTGGCTCTTCCAAAGTGGCAGTTGGGTTTTTGCTCCTGTTGTATCTTGTCATCCAAAATTTGCCCCAACTGCACGTGCACCCAGTTATTTTCGGTCCTTACAGTATCTTTGTCTTTTGCTGCTCAAGAAGACTTTGTCTCTGTGCCAGCACTGCAGCGAAAGTTCTCAGGTTCCAGCCTGTCCCAGAGCCGAGATTCAATCCCACCACTTTCATGCACTATTCCATTTCTCGCTCATGCACTAAGTCATTGCTCCTGCATTCTACACTATTTTACACTTTCAGTAGTGTGGATGTGGGGCTCTAATGACCCCTTTCTCATTAAACAAGCCAGTGACAGCTTGATTCTGGAGCTTTTTGTTGCATTCTATGATGCATTTTACCTGAAAGCTGATTGCTTTCCCCTGGCGAGTATTCAAATGCCTTGAAACCCCCCCCCTTTTTTTTTACAACAAAAGCTTTGAACATCTTTCCATCCAATTGTCTCTCTTAAGAATGATTTCATTTATGGGAGCTTATCTGCTGTGCTGCATTTATGGTTATTGAATAGTTTTTCATTCATGGGGGGAGATGGCTTGCTTAACTAGGTCATCGCTTGTTGGCATTTATGAGTTCTAAATCTAAAATTCACCCTTATGTTAATGTGCTGTGAGCAGCACCTCAAAGAACAGTTACTTAATGAAAATGATATTTTTTATTTGGCATTGATAAATAATGTAAAGTGTTGGGCAGAAACAATCCCAAGCAGGAGCAATTGATATGCCAATTACCCAAAAGAGGGATTCATACTTGGGTAGTTAGTATTGGGGTCTGGAAGTGCCCTTGGGACTAGACAATTAAAACTCAGACACAGGGACTTCCCTGGTGGTCCAGTGGTTAAAACACCTCGCTTCTACTGCAGGGGGCACAGGTTCAATCCCTGGTCAGGGAACTAAGATTCTCCTGTGCCTCAAGTCAAAAACATAAAGTAAAATAATAAAACTAAGACACAAATACCATCAGCAGGTTCATTAAAGAAATTTATGAGCATAAGAGACATGCCAACCTAATTAGACATGCCAGCACTTAATCTACTCAGATTTCTCTACCCAAAATCTCTAAGTTGCAGATCCTACCAAAATAGTTGGGTAACACAATAAGTTGAGTCTCATTGGCCCATCTTGGGTCACATGATGATGCCAAGACCAATCATTATGGATGGTTGAGAAATGAATGCATTGATTGGTGGAACTTTGGGCTTATGACCAGAAGGTCAGGGTTCCTTTCCAAAAAACAAAGACTTAATGTGGAGAAGAGGAGGCTTCCCAGGGAATCTATGTCCCATTACCATGGGAAGGACACCGATCAGACAATACATGCTGTCTTACCTTCCATACCTGGCTAACACTTGGATTGTGATATCAAATTCCCTCTAGATGCAGGCTCTTTAATGCTCTTGTGGGACCATATTCAGTGTCAAGTTTCACAGGCAGGAAATGGGGAGCAATGGGAATAAAGACCTCAGGTGTGGGATTAAAAGAGGAGAAATGATGGAATGGTTACAAGAATAAGTCTGGTTGTAAACAGGAGAAAAAGACTTTCAAGGAGCTTAGGGATTGGTGTCAGGTTGGTAGCTGGATAGAAGGAAGAGCTGAGCTGGCACAAAGGGTCACTGGTTCTGGAAGCCAAGTTCATGCATAAGGGTCTTCTTTGAGATGGTCACTTGATTAGGGAATAAGTGTCATGCTTTCCCCCTTTTAAGGAAAAGTAGCATGTTAGGCACCAAACTTGGTACTGTCGGTGTGGCTGATCCTATTATTTATTATGAAGTCCTTTCTGGATGGTGAGATGATGATGAAGAGGAGGATAAACCTCCTCTTTTTATAGAGTCTGTATTAAATCTCAAGAACTATGCTAACCATTTTGCATTGGCCACTCAATCTTGATGATAATTCTGTGAGTCATGAGGGTATTATGTTCTTGCATTCTTGTTATGGGTGAATAGATGCTATCATCCTCAAGAAGAGCATTTAGACTTTCTAAATTGCAGTTTTCTCATCTAAAAAAATGGAAAGAGTGATATTAATGTCCTTATAGGTTGCTAAAGTACTTGGTACAAGCTTGATGCATGTATACTAAGTACTCAATAAATGTTGGCTCTTGATAGTATAATGTCATCTATCAAAGAGATACATTCAGGGTCTTCAGTAGACTTCTGGGCATCTCCACTTATATACCCGACATGCATCTGAAATTCAACATGCTTCACACTAAATACCCATCCTTTCTTCTGCTCCCAGAATGGTCTTTTACATCTCATTTATGATACCACATTTATTCAGTGGACCCTCAAGTTCTTTGATTCATCTTTGATTCCTAACATTGGTTTACAACTTACCTCTAGTCCATCAGAAAATACCACTGCTTTAACTTCAAAATATATCTAGAAATGAATTACCTACATTCTGAACTTATCAGGATTATTGCTACAGTCTTCTCACCGGTCCCCCTACTTCTGTCATCTTCCCCTATTCCCAGCCCCCAAACCAAGAAAAAGTCAACACCATGAGGGCAGAATGGACCTTGTCTGTTTGGTTCATGGTTGTGAACCTGTGCCAGGAAGGACATGGTTATTTAGCAGGTGCTGAATAAATTTTTACTGCATGATGAATGAATCCTTCACACAGCATATCATTTTATAATTTTCTTCTCAAGATAATGAAGACTATGGTTATATTTCTTTAGCTCTTTAAAATACTACCAATAAGATTAAAGGCAGTTTATATATTTCAGGGTGCTGAGTCTCTAACATTACGAGGATTAACCCATCAGGATCCCAGGTGCCAGAATGTGAGATTCAATTCGTTTGAATGCATTTGGGGAAGACACATGCCTCTTCATAGGAAATTTTATAACATGAATCTTGTCCAGAACTACCAATGGAGAGGCAAAAGTCAGAGAGGGTTCTAGGAAAAGCTCTCTAGAGCCAAATAAAAAGAATTGCGGTCAAATTCATCTCTTCCCAAGCTTTTCTGCTGTCTCACAGGACAGCACAATATACTGTCTCAAAACTAGACTTACTCCTTTGATAGTAGTCAGCTTATAAAATGCCACATAGATGTCTCCTTATCATTTTTTATCTCTAGGTTATTATCAAATGAAGCAACAAGCAAATGACATGTTCTGTCCAGCAAAGACAAGATAACCCACAATGACTGAAGTCTCGAATATTTTTGAGGCATATATTTTATTTACAGAACTTGTAATATTTCTATCCACTGTTTTTGTTTCTTTTTAAATTAATTTTTATTGTCATATAGTTGATTTACAATGTTGAGTTAATTTCAGATGTACAGCAAAGTGAATCAGTTATATGTATACATATATCCACTCTTTTTCAGATTCTTTTTCCACAGGTTATTAGAGAGTTCTGAGTAGAGTTCCCTGTGCTATCCAGTAGGTAGGTTCTTATTTATCTATTTGATATATGTGTGCGTACTTGGTCGCTCGGTGAGCACCCCATAGACTGCAGCCTGCCAGGGTCCTCTGTCCACTGGATCCTCCAGGCAGGAATACTGGAGTGGGTTGCCATTTCCTTCTCCAGGGCATCTCCCTGACCCAAGAATTGAGCCTGAATCTCTTGTGTCTCCTGTACTGGCAGGTAGATTCTTTACCATTGAGCCACCAGAGAAGCCATTTGATATACAGTACTGTATATTATTGTCACCCTGCTTATTTAACTTCTATGCAGAGTACATCATGAGAAACGCTGGGCTGGAAGAAGCACAAGCTGGAATCAAGATTGCCGGGAGAGATATCAATAACCTCAGATATGCAGATGACACCACCCTTATGGCAGAAAATGAAGAGGAACTAAAGAGCCTCTTGATGAAAGTGAAAGAGGAGACTGAAAAAGTTGGCTTAAAGCTCAACATTCAGAAAAGTAAGATCATGGCATCTGGTCCCATCACTTCATGGGAAATAGATGGGGAAACAGTGGAAACAGTGTCAGACTTTATTTTTGGGGGCCCCAAAATCACTGCAGATGGTGACTGCAGCCATGAAATTAAAAGATGCTTACTCCTTGGAAGGAAAGTTATGACCAACCTAGATAGCATATTCAAAAGCAGAGACATTACTTTGCCAACAAAAGTCCGTCTAGTCAAGGCTATGGTTTTTCCAGTGGTCATATATGGATGTGAGAGTTGGACTGTGAAGAAAGCTGAGGGCTGAAGAATTGATGCTTTTGAACTGTGGTGCTGGAGAAGACTCTTGAGAGTCCCTTGGACTGCAAAGAGATCCAACCAGTCCATTCTGAAGGAGATCAGTCCTGGGTGTTCATTGGAAGGATTGATGCTGAAGCTGAAATTCCAATACTTTGGCCACCTCATGCGAAGAGTTGACTCATTGGAAAAGACTCTGATGCTGGGAGGGATTAGGGGCAGGAGGAGAAGGGGACGACAGGGGATGAGATGGCTGGATGGCATCACCGACTCGATGGACGTGAATTTGGGTGAACTCCCGGAGATGGTGATGGACAGGGAGGCCTGGCGTGCTGCGATTCATGGGGTTGCAAAGAATTGGACACAACTGAGTGACTGAACTGAACTGAAGTGAACTGAGTGTGTATTATGTCAATCCCAATCCCCCAATTTACTGCCCCCCTCCCCTTTCCTCCTTGGAAACCCCAAGTTGGTTACCCCAAGTTCTACATCTTTGACTCTATTTCCATTTTGTAAATAAGTTCATTTGTACCATTTTTTTAGATTCCACATATAAGTGACAGTATTTTTTCCCCTCCCCTTGATAGACATGTGTTACTTTGGAGGCAAAGACCCCACTGATTATGCAGAGAGAATAAGAAGCTCATAAATGAAAGAGAACATAGTTTTCTAAGGTGGTGACTTTATCTGACTCTAACATCCAGTCTAGGAAGGGCCTGTCTATGGCAGGCATGTGGACATGCCAGGGAGGTGAATTTTCTGGTGCACATTTGTAGGCCTTCCAATGAACAGAAAGCTAAAAAGAAATGGCCAGGCTAGTCAATACTGACTCTTCCAAGTATTCGATACCAGTTAGCTTTGATGGCTTTCTGGACTCCACGTGACTCAGCAGCTAAGTGATCTTAATACCTCCTGCCTGATCTATTACTAGTGTTACACATTTCTTCGGGCACTAGATTATGAAACAGGCTCTGAATTAATGCTTCTGTTGCTTTGACAATTCACATTTACACTGTTTTCATAACTTTGTCAAACGCAGGCAATCAGGAGCAATGATTTAACTCTAAACCATTCATAATGACTTGAGGTGTCATTTGAAACATTACATGAGGAAATTAAAAGCAAATAGAAATAAATCATCTCAAGCCTGAATGCTATAAATATTTGAAGTGGGCACATAAACATTTCAAGAAAAATCTTTGACAATAGGAACAGACATTTCTAATAAATGGTGCAGAAAAATGATATATTGTCAAAGAAATACCTTTGAGTTTTTTTTTCTCTTTTCAAAACAAAATGTTATTTTCTAATTATTAAGATACATAACATAAAATGATTCTTCACAAGCTTCAGTAATATGGTTATAATATTTACACTAGACCATGGGAAATAGATGGGGAAACAGTGGAAACAGTGTCAGACTTTATTTTTCTGGGCTCCAAAATCACTGCAGATGGTGACTGCAGCCATGAAATTAAAAGACGCTTACTCCTTGGAAGGAAAGTTATGACCAACCTAGATAGCATATTTAAAAGCAGAGACATTACTTTGCCAACAAAGGTTCGTCTAGTCAAGGTTATGGTTTTTCCTGTGGTCATGTATGGATGTGAGAGTTGGACTGTGAAGAAGGCTGAGTGCTGAAGAATTGATGCTTTTGAACTGTGGTGTTGGAGAAGACTCTTGAGAGTCCCTTGGACTGCAAGGAGATCCAACCAGTCCATTTTGAAGGAGATCAGCCCTGGGATTTCTTTGGAAGGAATGATGTTAAAGCTGAAACTCCAGTACTTTGGCCACCTCATGCGAAGAGTTGACTCATTGGAAAAGATTCTGATGCTGGGAGGGATTGGGGGTGGGAGGAGAAGGGGACGACAGAGGATGAGATGGCTGGATGGCATCACTGACTGGATGGACGTGAGTCTGAGTGAACTCCGGGAGTTGGTGATGGACAGGGAGGCCTGGTGTGCTGCGATTCATGGGGTCGCAGAGAGTCGGACACGACTGAGCGACTGATCTGATCTGATCTCTGATGGATCTTAGGTCTTGAATATTGGTATTTAAGAGTTCTGATTATTACAAACTGAACTTGTGTCCAAAATACTTGCAATAGGTTAAACTAGAAAGTGTGAGAGTCCTAAACATATGATCAAATCCTGTGTATTTTTGCAAACACATCCACAACACACTTGTGTGCACAATCCATTCACAAGCGTGTTCTTAGAAATCTGTCTGTTTCTGGTTGTAGCTGGTTTGTGTTTATTGCAGGTTTAATGGACTAGGTTGTATTTGTCTTTATTCATGAGTAATTCCCACTGCTGTTGGTGCTCCCCTGGGTCACAGAAAGATGTATGACCCTTCTAAATTATAGCCTGAGATCAGTATGTGGAACTGGAATGGATTTCAGGGTAAGGACAGAATCCAACCCTTCATCCTCCTGGAAACACATTATTCCCCGTTCATAGCTGTGGCAATTTGAGCAGAGGGCCACACACTGGCCATGTTTTCAGCACTGCCAGGAACCTGTCCACTTCCCGTGTCCCATCCTGCACCAGAAAAGTGTATTCCTCCAGCTTGATGGATAGTGTCATCTCTTCAGTTAACCCGCAGGTCTTTATGAGCTGACTGCCAGATAAAAGTAGGCTGAATGAGGGGCAGCAAAGTGAGCAGGCCAAGAGAGGAGGATAGATGTGGAAGGGGAAAGGGATGCTGAGCAGTGAGGGGAGATGATGAATTTATCTTCCCATCCTCTAACCACTGAGCATCTTCTGAGGACCAGGCACCAGATCTGTAGTGGACACTGTTGTTGCCTGCCATCCATCTAGGCAACCCCTTTCCTTTTTAGCACTTCTCTGAAATTATTAAGGTGCCTCTCTCTCTTCAACACACTCACAGTTTAGAAGAAGGTCCCTCGAGCTGCTGCTCCAGACTTAGGTCCTTCTTGTATAAGGCTTGTCATCCCCCAGGAGATTCTTACTGGTCCAGGTAAGAACACATCTCTTGAGTTGGCCCAAACAGAATGAAGCCAAGATTCATAGAGTAGAATCGAGCGAGTTTCAGGGTGCATCTGCATGTCTATACACTCATGTGTGATAGAGAAAAAAATAAATGCATGGCTCTGTCATTAGGAGACCTCTTTTGAGGACTCGAGGAATTAGAATTTGATTAAAAGCGGAGCAAAGAGGTGGAAAAAATTCTTGATCAGTCACGACATTGTTGAGTTGCTGAGTCAGTCACCTTAGAAATCTTCTTCAGAACCTGATCTCTCAGTGAGAGAAAATAATTTCCTTCGGATTTAATTTAGTCTGAGTCCAGGTTTCCAATGCCTGCTTTGGAAGCAAGACAGTTGTTCTAGCGAGGATCCCTTTATGTGACAGAACAGATATAACCTACTTTACTATCCTGGCTCTAACCTCAGAAACACGGGGGAAGCCACTCTTGGAAAGACATGATTCTGGTGGCACCATGTAACCCCGATCAACAGGGCATGAGGCAGAGTTGCCAAGTGATTGGGTAAAGGGGGGAGGGTCCTTCTATCCCTTGTCACTCTTTTTAAAATTATCATTTTATTTATTTATTTTTGGCTGTTCTGGGTCTTCATTGCTTCGTGGTCTTTTCTCTAGTTGCAGTGAGCAGAGGCTACTTCTCATTGCTGTGGCTTCTCTTGCTGCACAGCACGGGCTCCAGGCATACGGGCTTCAACAGTTGCGGCAGAGCAGAGGCTTAATAGTTGTGGTGCACTGACTTTGTTGCTCTGTGGCATGTGGAATCTTCCTGGCTCAAGTATTGAACCCATGTCTCCTGCATTGCAGGTGGATTCTTTACCATTGAGCCAACAGGGTAAGCATCACTCTTCATGCTTTCCTGAAGGGGGTACCTCTGATCTATGGTGTATATAAGGATCTCAGATTCCTTTCCAAAAGATAGTAGCTGCTCCTTGGAATCAACCTCAGGTTAAAACTTGAAAAAAATACCAACAGAGGACTTCTTCTCCAACACGTTAAGAGTTTGGAAGTCATCACTTCTGTACTGACAATGAGACACATCAGGAAAAAACTGCAAGTCAGTGACTTTTCTTAGGTGCACCAGAGCATTGAGGTTCAAGGCAACCATCATTCTGGATGGTCATAATAAAAAATGAATCAATGAATAAATACATCAGTGGAAAACATAAACAAGTCTCTTGAGCAAGAGATTCCAAATAATTTATGCAGATACTACATCCTCAAGGAGGTGAAGTGTAACGTTCCATTTCTTTCATGCCGGATATGCATGGTGGCTTTCTTCCAAAGAGGAAGGTATGGAAAAGAAGATGGTGGGAGAGGGGGGAGGATGGAGGCACTGAACGGACTGAGAAGTCTTAGCATTGAGAGAAACCAGGTCATTTGTAGTGATGTGATTGAATGTAGGGGCTTCCCAGATGGAGCTAGTGGCAAAGAACCTACCTGCCAAAGCAGGTAGATGTAAGAGACACAAGTTGGATCCCTGGGTATGGAATCAAACTCACTCCAGTATTCTTGCCTGGAGAATCTCATGGACAGAAGAGCCTGGCGGACTGCAGTCCATAGAGTCTCACTGAGTCAGAAGCAACTTTGCGTGCAGGCATGAATGAATGTAGAGTCTGTCATATAGAGTGAAGTTAAGTCAGAAAGAGAAAACCAAATACTATATATTAATGCATATATATGAAATCTATAAAAATGGTACAGATGAACCTATTTGTGGGGCAGGAATAGAGACACAGATGTAGAGAAGGGACTTGTGGACACAGGGGCAGGGAAGGGGAGGGTGGGATGAACTAAGAGAGTAGCACTGACGTATATACACTGCCATGTGTGAAACAGACAGCTAGTAGGGAGCTGCTGCACAGCACAGGGAGCTCAGCTCAGGGCTTGGTGGTGACCTAGAGGGGTAGGATGGGGGGGTTGGGAGGGAGGATCAAGAGGATGGAGATACAGGTATACCTACAGCTGCTTCACCTTATTGTATAGCAGAAACTAACACAACATTATAAAGCAATTATACTCCAGTTTTAGAAAAGAGATAGAGAGTTGGTTTTCGGCACTCAGCACAGTGGGGCTTTGAAATGGTGATGTGGTCACCTATAACATATAAACGTACATTCCTAGCCTCCAAGTGTGTGGCCTGAGATTCCCACCTGCTGCGAGCACATTGTTTGTGACATCGTTGGAGCCCTCACTTTGTCAGCAACGTTCAATAGTGGACCTACAATTTCTATGTCACTAATAATATTGAAGTCAGTTAATTTCTGCACGGACAGTGCGGTGCCTTGAACATGGCTCTGTGAAGGACAGCAGCTGTGTTTCCTGAACACTCAGAACGTCAGGGCTGAAAACAGTTGCTACCTGATTCAGGATCCTGGTAGACATAGGTAGCACATGTAATGTGGGATAATCTGGGGACAATTTAATAGACAACCTGTAAAGTGTTGTGCAGGCTTCCCTGGTGTCTTGGTAATAAAAAATCTGCCTGCAATACAGAAGACGCAGGTTCGATCCCTGGGTTGGGAAGGTCCCATTGAGGAGGAAATGGCTACCCACTCCCATGCCTGGGAAACCCCATGGACAGAGGAGCCTGGGAGGCTACAGTCCACGGGCTGGCAAAGAGTTGGACATGCCTGAGAAACCAAACAACAATAACAGAAAGTGTTGGGCAGAGAAACCCCAGGGATTGGTAGTAGAAAGGCTGGATCATCTCCTGCATACAGGGGTGAGGGGCTGAGGAGGCTACGGGAGCACAGTGACAGGAAGGGCTGTGCTGGGAGGACCACCAGGCAGGACTGGGACTGCCAGTAAAGGAGGCACTCAGTCTGCAGCATTACAGCAGAGAGCTTGCTGGAGAAACTTATACTTTAACTTGGCTTTTCTCCCTCACTCTGATCTCATGCTGGTGCATGTCATTGTCAGGTATCAGTATAGGTCCTAGGGCAAGAAAGCTCTTTGATATGCAGGAAGCAGAGAGAAGGTGGAGAATGCTGCCTACCAGATAGTCACCCAGTCTTTCTCTTTTGGAATCAAAAACTCAGTCATATGCAAGGTAACACTATGCCTAACATCTTTGGCCAGCTGATGTGGAGAGCCAACTCATTGAAAAAGACCCTGATGCTGCAAAAGATTGAAGGCAGGAGGAGAAGGGGATAATAGAGGATGAGATGGTCAGATGGCATCACTGACTCAATGGACATGTGTCTGAGCAAATTACTGGAGACAGTGAAGGATAGGGAAGCCTGGCATGCTACAGTCCATGAGGTGAAAAAGAGTCAGACATGACTCAGTGACTGAACAACGAACATCAAACATATCTTGTAATTAAGTATGCCCTGTTACTAAGCACTGAATGATGGAAATGTTATGTAAGAGTTCTGGGATGTCCCCCTAAATGGAACAGATGCAGGCTAGAGGTGAAACCCACTCGGTTCTCCTGCCTGCCCTCCTTTCTTCTGCCTAGAATGTGGGTTGATGACTGGAGCCCTAGCAGTCATCTTGGGTCATGAAGTAAACTTGACTTTGAGTTGTGTCAGTGTACCAGAAGCAGAAGTTGGTGGAGCTACGTCACCATTTCTTTTGTTCTAGGTTTCTTTCCTTTGGGCCCAGTGAAACATTTCCCTAACTGAGTAGCTATTAGGGGAAGAACTTTATTTGAATTGGAAAAAAGGAAGGGGTAATGCAACCGGTGAAAATGATGGCTGACAATAAATCTCTGGTGGAGGGTCGTGGAGATCCCTAAGAATGTCTAATATTCAACTTTTTTTTTTTTTAATTCATTCACAGTTTCAATTGATGTATATTATGGTGCTTACTCAGGTGTGGGGCTACAGAGATACGACCCTGTCCATTCCTGCCTGGTCTCCTAAGAGTAGCATGGATAAAGCAGATGGTGGTTGGTAAAGACTTACAATAATGATGAGTGCTGGGAAAGACAGGCACAGTGTATGTGTTAGCAAACAGTGGTGTGAGGGGCCGAGGGTGGTTCTGCTTTAAGTCGACAGGAGTGTCCTAATACATCACTGTGAAGCTAAGACGTGGAGGAAGAAGAGGAATATGCTTTCCGGAAATATGGGAAAAAGCAGAGACACAGCTGTCCTGGGATGCGGGCTGCTTCTGCTGGGAATGGATCCCACCCACTGAAGGTACTCCTTTTAAGACAGACAAAACAATCGAATGGATATTAAACAATTTAATTTGTTTTCCTGGCTTAGGAGATTAAAAATAATAATGAGGTCAGTCAATTTCACATCCACAGCCTCTGAGCAATGGTTCTGGGGAGGAGGGGAAAGGCAGCCACTGTGAAAGAACTTGAGGCACATCTGAATCTCTGAAGTCATGAACTGAACTGGATTAAGACTGTTATTTCCGGAAGCTCACCAGAGCTCAGGGAGACCAGAGAACTGGAGGGAACCTGCCTTCTCTTTTTATGACTGTCATGTAATTGACACGAAATGTCTGAAGGCAGCAGTCAGGGACCTGTACTCTTTCCTGATCACCTCTCAGAAGCCCTCACAGCCAGGATCCTAGACATTGTCATGGGCACAGTGAGCTGCTGCGTGCTTGGTTCCCCCACTAGAGATGGTGAGTCCAGCCCGCGCAGGGGAGGAAAGGGCCAGCTTCCAGCCTGGCTCCTATTTTGACAAATGAGTTCAGTTTTCCTCTTGCACAACCAATCTCTACAGGGAAGATGGGCACGGGGAGAAAACTGCTCATCATGACTGTGGTTTAGAAAGAGGCAAGAACAGAGACTCAGCTCTTAGCATTGATTTTGCACAAGGGAAGGAGTCTCAGGACACTCACTGCCTCCCAGTTGTCAGAAAGCCTGGCCAAGTGGACCTCACCACCTCCAGGGTCCTTTCTTTGAATAATTGCATCTTCTTTGGTGGCAGCAGATACCAGCTTCCAGGAGAAGGTGTCATCTCTTGGATTCTGCTCAGATAGCTTTTTGAGCCTTGGGAACTTATCAGAGATTCATCTGATTAATGGGTGTAACTGGACAATTTTTTTTTGTAGCACACTTTTATTGAAGTATTATTGATTTGCAATATTGCATTGCTTTCAGATGTACAACAAAGTGATACATGGATTCTTTTTCCTTATGGTTTATCACAGAATATTGAATATAGTTCCCTATGCTATATAGTAAGTCTTTATTGTTTATCTATTCTATATCTTATGCCATTATATATATATATTCTTTTATATATATACACATATAAAAATGTACATATATGTACTTTTTTTAAATTTTTATTTTATTTTTAAACTTTACAATATTGTATTGGTTTTGCCAAATATTGAAATATATCTGCCACAGGTATACATGTGTTCCCCATCCTGAACCCTCCTCCCTCCTCCCTCCCCATACCATCCCTCTGGGTCGTCCCAGTGCACCAGCCCCAAGCATCCAGTATCGTGCATTGAACCTGGACTGGCGACTCATTTCATATATGATATTATACATGTTTCAGATTTATTTCCCTTATTTCCTTTACTGAGTAGAGCTCCCTGTGCTGTACAGTAGGTCCTTGTTGGTTATTTATTATATATATATTATTGGGTATATTAGGGGCTTCCCTGGTGGTTCAGTGGTAAAGAATCTACCTGCCAATGCAGGAGATGTGGGTTGGATCCCTGGGTGGGGCAGATCCCCTGAAGAAGGAAATGGCAATCCACTCTAGGATTCTTGCCTGGGAAATTCCATAGACGGAGGAGCCTGGTGGGCTGCAATCCATGATGTCAAGAAGAGTTGGACATGACTGAGCATGCACACATATGCACACAACATGTATATTGCAGCTGGACAACTTTAACTGAGAGAGAGAGAGAAATCTTAGCACAGCTGAGGTCTTCAGACTATTTTGACCTGCGTTGGTCTAAAGGGAGAAAAGATGGTGCCCTGCTTTTTAGGTTGGTCTCACTGTCCTCATCCCACAGTGTTGTGTGTGATTCCTGGGCTACAGAGAAGGTCTCCCCTTTAATATTCAGGGACTTCAATGTAAGTCATCTCCTTCTTCTGCCTTCTCATTCCCATACCTTTTTTGGTGGGGAGGTCACACTCAACCCCCACCTTCCTCCATATTCTCAGAAAATTCCATGGATGACTTGGCACAGATCAACTCCCCTTCTGTCCTCCTGTTGCCCACATCCATCTGTCAGCATCTTCTGCACTTACCAAGCCTCTGTTTGTTGAATGAATAAATGAGCGTGCAGGTGAAGTGTTACTTGAATCAGAGGTCTCGGAGGCTGGCATTTCTGGAGTGGGCTGCCAGATTTATTTTGTTAGTTTTCTTGTTTTCCCTTTTGCCTTGGTCCACATGGTGATGTTTTCAACTGAATGTGTTGCTGGCGACTAAGAGTCACACCCATCAACACACATAGAGTTGGCTGAACAAAGTCTAACTCTTCTATGTTCTGGGTACTTCCAAATTCTATGCTCAATTCTGTCTCCCCTGGATGGCTTGCCTGTGGTGGATGCTCGGTCAAATGGTAAAAGGGCTAATGTGGGATCCAAGCTTTCTTTGCTTTTACTGAACTGGCCCTTGAAAGGCCAAGAAATTGAATAGAACACGCTTTAGGCAAGTCTGGCCTCAGGGCAGCCAGTTTGCAGCCTGAGCACAGAGGCTGCCCTGGAGAGATGACTGCAAAGCGAAGAGGTTTTACCAGCTGACTCCCCTCCTTGTGTATATATTTTAACTCTGATCTCCCAGGAAACCTTTATTTTCTTGATGCCACTGAGGCACCAGGACCTGCCAGTGACACTGCTTTGTATTAACAGCAGCTGCACTTGAAGTTGGGAGAAGGCGATGGCGCCCCACTCCAGTGCTCTTGCCTGGCAAATCCCATGGACGGACGAGCCTGGTGGGCTGCAGTCCATGGGGTCGCTGGGAGTTGGACACGACTAAGCGACTTCACTTTCCCTTTTCACTTTCATGTATTGGAGAAGGCAATGGCAACCCACTCCAGTGTTCTTGCCTGGAGAATCCCAGGGACGGGGGAGCCTGGTGGGCTGCCGTCCATGGGGTCGCTCAGAGTTGGACACGACTGAAGCGACTTAGCAGCAGCAGCAGCACTTGAAGTTCATTTGGATGCCCTCATCTAATGTGACCTTCTGCCGCTCTGTGCAGGAGCCTTCAATAATTCATCTTGTTAATATTGTTCTTTAAATGAAGCAAGAGACTTCAAAGAGCTCTCACACCCAAGAAATAAGGACAAATCTGACATTTCCCTACTTCAGAAGGCAATGAAGGATACATGGGTTTGCCTGAGAGCAGAGACCTTGAAACCAGGCCAGTCCCTGGAATGCTCAGCACGGACTCTGGGCTGAGGGCACAGAGCCTGAGGGCTGGGACCACATCCAGGGCTTGACTGGGTCTGGGAGCCCCCGTGCCCTGGAGGCATCCCAGCTGGAGAAGCAGCTTTGCTGTCAGACCAGGCTGGACTGAATCCAGCCTACCAAACCACCATTCTCTTCTAAAAATAAAATGTGGCTCAACCAGTTCATTACCAAAAAAAAAAAAAATCTGAAAATATAGATTAGCCAAAGATACAATTCAAACAACGCTCATTCTTTCTGAGATAAACAAACACTCTTAGCCCTCATGCATGAAAACTTTAAGTCTTATCCTAATACATACATTTACACATATCAAAAAGATGGCTAGAAAAAGCATTAACCACTCCCGCCGGTACATTTTTTCCCTTTAAAATGATGCTAACAATACCTGTGGCACACCAGCTTATTGTTTTTAATTTTTTCCTCCCCTTGCGATCGTCGTTGCCACCATCATCCACGTTGTCACTACTGTCATTATAATCACCATTTATGACACTTTTGTCATGATCTTTATCACCATCAGCACCACTGCCATCAGTGTTTTCATCAGGACTTCTCTCCCAATTCTGCTGTGATGGCAGAGTAGCTGAATAGCTAAATAAAACTTCAGCTTATCTAGTAAACGTGTGTGCGTGCTCAGCCTTCTTAGTAGCAGTAGTAGCATCAGTCACTCAGTTGTGTCTGACTCTTTGCGACCCGGTGGGCTGTAGCCCGCCAGGCTCTTCCGTCCATGGGATTCTCCAGGCAAGAGTACTGGAGTGGGTTGCCATGCCCTCCTCCAGGGGATCTTCCCAACCCAGGGATCGAACCCACCTCTCCTGCATCTCCTGCATTGGCAGGCAGATTCTTTACCGCTGAACCACTTTGGAAGCTCTCCATCTAGTATAACCTGTTCCCATATGTAAAACTGCCATTAGTGTATGTAATAGCCAGCACCCCATCACTGCTTACAGTTTTTCTGAAATGAGGAACTCTTTATATCACAAAGAAGCCCCCATGGTTCTCACAGCTCTGATTATTTGCTTGAAATAAACATCAAGGAGTGAAACTGGGGATGAAATAGAATGCTCCATTGTAAGACTTTGAATCCATACTGCAAAACTGTTTTTTAAATCACTTATACTATGAAAGGTCCCATTTGAAAATATTCTCCCAGCAAAGGAAATTATATTTAAAAATTATTGGCCATGGTGATGAATAAGACATTAACGTTTCCCAGATTTTTTGTATGTGCTGTTGTTAATGCTGATGTTGAATTTTCACTTCTAGTAAATTTTCTCAAAGATATATTTCCTAATATATGTTTCTAATTTAGCTTCTTTATGTCCTTCATCTATTTTTATTAAAGTGCTTGCACTTATATTAGTTGATTTATAAATGTTTTTTATATATTAAAGATGCAAATGCCTGGTCCTCTAAATCAGCAGTCCCCAGACTTTTTGGCACCAGGGACTGGTTTTGTGGGAGACAATTTTTTCACAGACCAAGGTGGTGGTTTGGTTTCAGGATGATTCAAGGGCGTTACATCTACTGCGTACGTTGCTTCTACTGTTACTGTGTCAGCTCCGCCTCAGCGCATCAGGCATTAGATCTTGGAGGCTGGACACCCCTGTTTTAGATTACAATTATTTCCCCAGTTTTTGTTTGCTCTTTAGTTTATAATGCTTTTTAATAAATAGACGCTTAAAAATGTGTAGTCACATGTGTCCTCTTTCCTTTATGGGCTCTGAATTTTCTCTTGGGATAGAAAATATCCTCATATTATATATATCAGATAAACACATATCCTCTATGTTTCTGGCTTATTAAAACGGAATTACACGGTGACACGGTAACTTATGGAGAAGGCAATGGCACCCCACTCCACTACTCTTGCCTGGAAAATCCCATGGACGGAGGAGCCTGGTAGGCTGCAGTCCATGGGGTCGCGAAGAGTCGGATACGACTGAGCGTCTTCACTTTCACTTTTCACTTTCCTGCATTGGAGAAGGAAATGGCAACCCACTGCAGTGTTCTTGCCTGGAGAATCCCAGGGACGGGGGAGCCTGGTGGGCTGCCGTCTATGGGGTCACACAGAGTCGGACACGACTGAAGCGACTAAGCAGCATGGTAACTTATTTCTGTTTGTTCCTGATCATTTCTTTTTCTAGCCCATCATGGGGTTTTTCTCTTATTTAAGCCACGCCAGGAAGCACGCGTGACCTCAGGAAAGGTAAGGTTGTGAAAATGGAAAAATAATGGAATAACAGAAGCTGCAGCAAATGTTCCTGAGAAAAACCTGCTTTCTGCTCCCTCTCTCTCCTGTCTTCCCCCGGTGGCCCTGAAGATCCCAGAGGATAAAGTAGGACATGACAGAAATAGACGGCTTGGGAGTCAAAGAGCAAAGGACTTCTGTGCTGTGCATCTCAGGGGCCCTGCGGGTGCCAAGATTCAGACTGGTTCATGTCCCCACCACATCAAGAAGCAATGGAGTGTTGATGCCTACATGGTTCATTAGCTGACTTTCCTCCCACCTGTGTGGTGAATGGAGTCTCTGAGCATCTTCTTACACCTGTGAGGGATGTAGAAGAGGCTGTGAGAAAGCCCAGGAGATGCCCAGGCAATGCAGATACAGATGCTGTGACTAGACCCAAGGGGGAAAATGCAGCACCGAGGACCTGGGGTCACTCTCAGTTCCCTAGAAGCCCCTGGAGGGCAGAGCCACCCCTCCCAGACCCGGAACTGACGGAGAACACTCTAACTTTAATAAAATATTGTCGCCGCCACTTTGTGGAATAAAGGTTACAAATGAAAATGAAAGTATAGTAAATACAGAAAACAAAGTGGCTTTTCTTTTTTTTTTTTTTAATATACATTCACTTCCCCTTTTAAATCTTTTCTGGTTTACTGAGGTAAAATTGACAATAAAAATTACATATGCTGAAGGTGTACAACTTGATGTTTAGGTAGGTAGATAAACTTCACAACAAGCTAATTAATATACCCATTGCTTCACATAGCTACTGTTTTGTTTTTTCCTCCTTTGTGGTGAGAACACTGAAAATATACCTGATAATAAAAATTCAAATGCATAGTACAGTATTAATAGCTATAGTCACATTGCTGTATATATATATACATATGTATATATGTACACAAAGCTATATATGTGTGCGTACATATATATCTTTTTGAGTTGTTACAACTCTTGTATGTTAATAATATTAACAAAGGTGTGAATTCTGCACATATGTGAAGACGTGTCGAATTTCATCTTATCTTACATTTTAATATATATTCATAGTAGCACAGACATCTTTACAATAATTTTTTCTGTATCACAAATATTCCCAGATTTGAAACCTATGCTACTCCACTCACAGAAGTTTACTAGTTGGTAATTAGACCACTCTCCCTTGATCAGAGTCACACCTGATACTTGAGTAACATGAACATTAAAAGAAGATTTAAAATATAAAGATATAAATAAAATTATATATATATATATATATATATATATATATATATATACACACATATAAAGATATATTTAAATTTTTTCCATTCTGGGGAAAAAAATCAGATTAAAACTTGCTTTCCGGTTTAGCATAATTCCATGCTTCTCCCATTGAAATTACAGAGGATTCTAAATGATCTCAAAACCCCTAGGGTGTATTTATCACTTCTTCAACCTGTCATGGCATCCTGGGTTTAACTAAGTTTAACACCATTTGAATTTATCTAAATTATTTCTTTATGTAAGTTGCTTGAAGGAATGTCATTATATGAATGTACAGTGTTGTGTTTGATCATCAGTTGATGGACATTTAGGCTGTCTCTACTTTTTGACTTGTGTTAACAGTGCTATGAACATTCATGTACAAATTTTTGCTTGAATGCATAGTATAATATGGATGAACCTCACAAACATTATGCCAAGAAGGTTGCATATTGTATAGTTTATGTGAAATATCCAGAATGTGTGTAACAGACAAATCTGATTCCATATCGGATCTATTCCTATAGTGCTAACCTTTGTGCTCTGTTGCCTGTGCTGAGTCATGCTGGTTCTGAACCTTTTGAAAAGCATGTTGCATAAAGCCTAAAATATACAGGAGAGCCTATTTTCAGGGCTCTGACCTTTAAAGATACAACACTTTCCTTTCATATAGAGATAAAAAATTGCAGAACAGAGAAGACCATTTATCTTGTTGGAGGTTTATAGGAACATGGTGATCAGATCTACCCAAAGAGCTACAAGAACAAAGGATTTCTGCACCAAGAAGTTTGCAATAATCAGCTACATCCCTCCCCTTTTAGTATAAAAGAAGTCCAAATTCTAACTCAGGGAAGATGGTTCCTTAGGACACTAGTCCACCATCTTCTTAGTCTTTTGGCTTTCAGAATGAAGTCCCTATTCCTTGCCCTAACAGCTTGTCTCTTGGTTTATTAGTCTGTTGCACAGAGAGTAGTGCAAGCTTCGATTCAGATATATAACACCCATTAAGTCAGGAAGTAAATTAATGCATGGGATGGGCCGGATAGAAGGCAGAAAGTGAAGTGACTGCTTCATGGGTGTAGGATTGCCTTTTGGGGGTGATGAAAGTCTGTGGAAATCATGTAGAGGTGTTGGTGATACAACATGTGAATATACTAAAAGTCACTCAATTATTCACTTGAAAGTCATTAATAGTTAATTTTATGACATGTGAATTTCACTTTCATTCACACACACACACACATGCCTGGAGCAGAGAGACAGTGCATCATTTACCTCTAAATCTTCTAACAGTCTCTGGAACACAAAAGCCACTCGATAAACGTTTGAATTAAATTACAGGAATTAGAATTAGATCATTCCTAAAACCCATTTCAGGTCTATTGTTTCACGTTATCTATTGTGTAGACGACCAAAGAAGAGCCCATTATACTTAATTTAAGATGTGTGAAATGTCAGACTGTGAGCTCTGCTTTAATTCACAGGACAGCCACCTTTGGTAAAAGTTCCTCCTGATTTATTAGACCTGCTTATCCTGGTGTGCATAATCCATCACAGGAAGCCCAGCTAACTTCATTTCTCCCTCGGGCTGGGAGGCATGGCACTTGGATGATATCCGACTATTTTAAAGTGTGAGATCTTAAACTTTCCTTCCTCCACAGCTCCCTCTGGCTTAAGCATGAAGTCTTTTTTTCCCTTGGATTGTGTGTCTAAATAATAATCATGTCTACACAGGCTGCTTGAAGCTGAATCTGGCCTCTTTACCCTGACACCAAATTAAATTTCAGAGAAGAGTTTTGGGTGAGGTACAAAAAAATACTTTTCTTGTTTTGCCAGGCAAAGCAGACTAATGCCCTCAAAACTGTGTGTCCTGACCTAGAGGTAGTAGTGAGGAGTTTTATAGTAATGGTTCAAAGAGGGCATGATCAGCTTGTGAACATTCTCTGATTGGTTGATGGTGAGGTAATCCGGAGTCAATATCATCAACTTTTGGCTTCCAACTCTTCTGGGGTCTGTGTGCTTGTGAACAGCATACAGTTAACTTCTCCTACCTGGTGGAGGTTTCAGTATCTGCAAAACAACTCAAAGATATTGTTATGTGAATCCCTCGGGGGAACCAGGACCCTGCCCCTAGGCTGCCCTATTGTTTCTTGACTGCTCCTCTCTGGTCTCTGCATCCCATCCGTTCCCTAATTAGTAACTGCTTGAACTTGCCTGTTGGAATTCAGGAAAGATCTAGGAGGCTGAACAAAGCCCATTTCCTGTAACCAAGAAACAGGGGACACAGAAAGGTGCCCCGGAACCCCATAGGGTCCTGCCAGTTTCATAGTTGGCTTGGCTTTGAGAAAGGCAGTGGAAAGAGGTATTTGTTTTTTTCTGTCCCAGTAGGGACCCCATCTGTCCCATAGGTGTGCCCTGAATTCTCAGTGACTTAACACAATACCAATCTATTTCTCATTTAGGTCTGATGTGAATTGTGCAGATCTCTGACATCTTGTATCTCCAAGGATAACCAGCCATCCAAATTCACCCAGGTTTTTCCCAGTTTTGCACTAAAAGTCCCACATCCAGAAAACTCACCCCCCAGGACATGGGATGTCCTGGTTTGGGCATGATGAGTGTGGAAGGAAAGGGGAAGTATTATACAAAAATCCATAAGGCTTTCCTAAAATTAAGAACTGAGCGAGGCATTGTTTTTAGTGTCAACTGAAAGGAATATAGATTGTCTACCTACTGCAGGTGTGGCTGCTGCACCCTCCCTCAGCACTGGTGTCCCAACAGTGATGTGTGGATAAGGATGATACAGCATCCTTTGTTGCATCACTCAGAGATAGGACCCAGGTGTGCTAGTAAGTGTAGCTGTTACCACAAGCATCACCAGTGCATCTTTGACCTTGCCTGTGTATTAATTCTTGTGCTTTGTGTCAAGATACCACTAGTTTAGCTTTTAATGTTTAACTTTGTGATTATTGTGACTTTATGTTAGAAGAGTTCAGGTAATAAAAATGAGAACGATTGCAGTATCAACACTAACATTACCCAGCCATCACCAAGAAAGGCCAGATTATTTAAAGGGGAAACAAATGGATGCATAGAACAATATTAAGGAGGTAAATAATCAAAGACCATACTGCACATTATGCAGAAAATAATTGGGGATTGGGCATGATGGAGAGAAGGTGGGATAATAAATCTCAGAAGTCTGGCAAATCCTTCTCAATCAACAAAGGGAACTTTGCCTCCTAGAAAGACACAAATGTTCATTTGGAAATAGTGACCCCCTCATTACATCGGGCTCCACACAAACACACATTGTCATACCCTTTCCTTCATTGCTCCAGGAACGTAAGCAGAGTTACATTTCCTGTTTTTGAAATTGCAACTAAAATGTTTTATGGGCAAACAAATGGGAGTATTGATAGCAGATGCTTTGGCCCCTTATCTATAGAGCTGATTCTAGCAATTCTTATATATATACTCTTGTGTGTGTGTGTGTGTGTGTGTATATATACACACACACATACATGTTGATTGCACATCCCACAGTATATCAAGGGATGTGTCCAATTACAGGAACAACAAAAATTTGTTTCCCCTACCTCTCAGTAGTAGTAGTAGTAGTGTTAGTCACTCAGTCTTGTCTGACTCTTTGCGACCCCATGGACTGTCACCCACCAGACTGCTCTGTCCATGGGATTCTCCAGGCAAGAATACTGGAATGGGTTGCCATTCCCTTCTCCAGAGGATCTTTCCAACCCAGGGATTGAACCCAGGTCTCTCGTATTGCAGGCAGATTCTTTGCCATCTGAAGCACCAAGAAAGCCATACCTCTTAGGTAATTTAATTTGAAAAAATTGAGTTTCACAGTATTTTCTTGATTTCCATGAAGAATTTAATAAAGCCACGCAAATCTAAAAGTGAAAGATATTTCTTTGTATCTTGTATAAACATGAACTAGATTTTGCTTAACTCCCTGCATACTCAGCAAATAAGCAGGTGTACATTTTGACAAATTTCATTTAGCCTCTAAATTCCTGCCAGAGAAAGCAGTAGTGATCTGCTGAAAGTTCTGCATGCTTTGTACACAACACTGTTAAAGAGGAGTGTGATTTTCTTGTCTCTAACATTGAGGATTTCTTCCTGAAAGATTTTGGTCACTTTTCAGTTTCTTCAGCATGGGTAGAAGCTCTTAATAAGAACTTTTTTTCTTTATACTTTGTACAAATGGAAGGAGAACACCTTCTTAAACAGGTACCTGCAAAAGCCATAAAAGGTATACTAAAATGTGAACCTGCTATGAAATTGTATTTTCAAAGTGTAGGACAAGTAGAGTGTCTTTCTTTAATTTGGATATACATTGAGTATGAAAACAGAGAAAAAGATTACATTAAAACAGAAATTGATAGACAATTGACCCTTGAACAAAACAGTTTGAATTGTTACATGGTGATATTTTTCAATAGGAAATATTGCAATGCTACTCAGTCCAAAGTTGGTTGAATCTGCAGAGGCTGAATCCTGTGTAGGGAGGAAACGTGGCAGACAGCAGATTATAGACTATAAATTATTCATGGATTTTCCACTGGGAGGAGGGTAAGTTACCCGCACTCCCATGTTGTTCAAGGATCAGCAGGACTATTTTTCCAATATTGTTTGGTGATCTTTGATAGGGAGCCTAGAAAAGTACAAATCAATTCACTTTGGTTGTTCAATAGTATGCGTGGCTTGTGACCAAAGCTCTTATAGAGAAAAAGAAAATCTTATTTTTTTACATTAAAAAAAAATATTTCAAAACTCAAGAGAATGTCCCTGAAAAGGGACAACCAAGCTCAACAGGACTTTCTCATTTTTATTTACTTATGTATTTAAAACTCTAACTTATTTGGAATCCAACTTTGATTTGATTTCATGGGTTCAAATGATTTTAAATAATTTTCTCCGAGGAAAAAAGGTTTCATTTATAATGATGTTTAATAAGTTTCAGAGTGTGTAAAAATAAAAGGGCATTTTGGACAGGGAGACGTGATGAGGAAGTGATAGATGCAAACGACCTGATGGACAAGCCGCTGGTCCACCAAAAAGCAAAAGCAAAACCGCATCACAGAGTGAGTGTTTGGAGGGGTGGGAAGGAATCCCAGACTCTAAAAGCTTGCTGTTCCCCTGACGTTCATGTTGCTGTTCAGTTGCTCAGTTGTACCTGACTCTTTGTGACCCAATGGACAGCAGCCTGCCAGGCTTCCCCATTCTTCACTATGCCCCCAGAGTCTGCTCAAACTCATGCCCATTGAGTCGATGATGCCACCCAACCCATCTCATCCTCTGTCATCCCCTTCTCCTCCTGTCCTCAATCTTTTCCAGCATCAGGGTCTTTTCATAGCAGCACTGTTGGCAATAGCTGAGGCACGGAAGCAACCTAAATGTCCATTGATGGATGAATAAAGAAGATGTGGCACATATATACAATGGAATATTACTCAGCCATAAAATAGAATGAAACAAGGCCTTTGCAGTTCCATGGATGGACCTACAGATTGTCATACTAAGTGAAGAAAGTCAGAAAGAGAAAGACAAACACTGTATGCTCTCACTTATATGTGGAATCTAAAATGTGACCCAGATGAACTTATCTATGAAACAGACTCACAAACACAGAAAACAGACTGGTCATTGCCCAAAGGGAGGAAGGGCAGGGGAGGTGAAGGATTGGGAGTTTGGGATCAGCAGACGCAAACTATTGTACATAGGATGGATAAAGAACAAGGTCCTACTGTATAGCACTGGGAACTATATTCAATATCCTGTAGCAAACCATAATGGAAAAGAATATAGAAATAGAAAAGAAAAAAAAAAGCCTGCTGTTGCTAGTAGGTAAGCCTATGTGCTCCACGTCACACATTGTTCTGCAGAGGATACAGAATGTGATGTCATGATTGGTCCCTTACTGTCATGTGGACTTGAGAAGAGCCAAGCAGAAAAGTCCACGTGAACTTTACAATTTCTTTAGTTTATAATGTATGCAGTTGTAATGCTACATAAAGGAAAAAGAGGCCCTATGAAAGCTACCAGAAGTTCAGAGACCTCTCCCGGACTTGTGGCTCAGTAAAGCCTCCTTCTTATCCCCACCATCACGATGATCACCTCTCCCAATTCCTTTGTTTTCCATTAAATTTCAGGACAGCCTATCAGGACTGATTCATTGGATGTTGCCCTTGTTTATAGTTGATTAATCAGAGCTGCGATGGGCACGCCATAGTGCAGGCGGCTGCGACGGGCGCGCCATAGCACAGATGGGGCGAGAGGAGCCACCCCACGTCCCAGGTCAGGGGCAGAAGCCGGGAGGACCCCATGCCCGAAGGGCGGTGGCCAAGAGGAGTTACCCCACGTCCGAGGTCAGGGGCAGCAGCCGAGAGTACCAGTCTGCGACGGTGCAGGAACGGCCGAGAGGAGATGCCCCGTGTCAGAGGTCGGGGGGGCAGCCGGGAGGAGCTACCCCATGCCCCTGGCCGAACAAAGCTAGTGGAGGTGATGGAATTCCAGTTGAGCTATTTCAAATCCTGAAAGATGATGCTGTGAAAGTGCTGCACTCAATATGCCAGCACATTTGGAAAGCTCAGCAGTGGCCACAGGACTGGAAAAGGTCAGTTTTCATTCCAATCCCAAAGAAAGGCAATGCCAAAGAATGCTCAAACTACCGCACAATTGCACTCATCTCACACGCTAGTAAAGTAATGCTTAAAATTCTCCAAGCCAGGCTTCAGCAGTACGTGAACCATGAACTTCCTGATGTTCAAGCTGGTTTTAGAAAAGGCAGAGGAACCAGAGATCAAATTGCCAACATCCGCTGGATCATAGAAAAAGCAAGAGAATTCCAGAAAAACATCTATTTCTGCTTTATTGACTATACCAAAGCCTTTGACTGTGTGGATCACAATAAACTGTGGAAAATTCTGAAAGAGATGGGAATACCAGACCATCTGATCTTCCTCTTGAGAAATTTGTATGCAGGTCAGGAAGCAACAGTTCTAACTTGACATGGAACAACAGACTGGTTCCAAATAGGAAAAGGAGATTGTCAAGGCTGTATATTGTCACCCTGTTCATTTAACTATATGCAGAGTACATCATGAGAAATGCTGGGCTGGAAGAAACACAAGCTGGAATCAAGATTGCCGGGAGAAATATCAATAACCTCAGATATGCAGATGACACCACCCTTATGGCAGAAAGTGAAGAGGAACTCAAAAGCCTCTTGATGAAAGTGAAAGTGGAGAGTGAAAAAGTTGGCTTAAAGCTCAACATTCAGAAAACGAAGATCATGGCATCCGGTCCCACCACTTCATGGGAAATAGATGGGGAAACAGTGGAAACAGTGTCAGACTTTATTTTTCTGGGCTCCAAAATCACTACAGATGGTGACTGCAGCCATGAAATTAAAAGAGGCTTACTCTTTGGAAGGAAAGTTATGACCAACCTAGATAGCATATTCAAAAGCAGAGACATTACTTTGCCAACAAAGGTTCGTCTAGTCAAGGCTATGGTTTTTTCCTGTGGTCATGTATGGATGTGAGAGTTGGACTGTGGAGAAGGCTGAACACAGAAGAATTGATGCTTTTGAACTGTGGTGTTGGAGAAGACTCTTGAGAGTCCCTTGGACTGCAAGGAGATCCAACCAGTCCATTCCGAAGGAGATCAGCCCTGGGATTTCTTTGGAAGGAATGATGCTAAAGCTGAAACTCCAGTACTTTGGCCACCTCATGCTAAAAGTTGACTCATTGGAAAAGACTCTGATGCTGGGAGGGATTGGGGGCAGGAGGAGAAGGGGACAACAGAGGATGAGATGGCTGGATGGCATCACTGACTCGATGGACGTGAGTCTGAGTGAACTCCGGGAGTTGGTGATGGACAGGGAGGCCTGGCGTGCTGCGGTTCATGGGGTCACAAAGAGTCGGACAGGACTGAGCGACTGATCTGATCTGATCTGAATCAGAGCTAGTTGATGAGAAAAGGGATCATTCAGGGATTGCACTGAAATTCAAGAGAATTGAATACACTCATTTCAAGAGAGATGATTTCCTTTAGGAGAAACTCCCATTGTTTTCTTCCTTTGCGAAATGCATCTCACATGTTCACTTGCAAAACTCACAGATCCCCACAGACCTCTCCCTCTTTCCCCCACTACCCCTTACCACCATTTCTAATCCTTGGCAACCATAAACCTCTTTTCCATTTTTATGGAGATGGAGTTTGTCATTTTCAAACTGTTATTTTTTTTTAAGATTTTTTAAAAATGTGGACCATTTTTAAAGTCTTTATTGAATTTGTTACAATACTGCTTCTGTTTTGCTTTGGGTTTTTGGCCACGAGGCATGTGGGATCTATGCTCTCCAACTAGGGATCATACCCACACTCCCTGCATTGGAAGGCCAAGCCTTAAGCACTGAACAAGTAAGGGTGTTGCCAAACTATTACATTATAAGTGAAAAGAAATCATACAATATGGGATATTTTGAGAATGAGTTTTTTCACTCAGTAAAGTGTCCCTGAGACCCATCTAAGTCCTAGTGTACCAGTAGTGTTTTCCTTTTTTTTGCTGAGTAGAAATTTCACGGTCTTGACATAACACAGTGTGCTTCACCACTTACCTATGGAAAGGAATTAGGTTGTTTCCAGTCTGTGTTTGTGACAAAGAACACAGACAATGTTATGAACAGTGGTGGGCAGGTTTTTTTGTGGGGATATTTTTCTCTATGGAGAACAGATCCAGAAGTGTGATTGATGGTTGGTAATACGGTTTTGAATGAAATGAAGTGGGAAAATATTTGAGTAGTTAAAAGAATTAGCTATGATATTTTTGCCTTTGTGTATTAAAGAATCGATAGTCCCAAGCCTCTGCCTGGTTTATTTAAAGTTAAAGGAGATGGACTCTTGAGCTTGAATTCTGTTATCAGCTTCAGAAATTCTATCCAAATAAATATATGAGACATACAGAATGTCTGTCTTTTTTCTTCCTCCTAACATCCTCTAAGAGAGTTGTGTGGACACAGGGAAAATTCACTTAAAATACTTTGTCTAAATATTTCCGCAAATATTCTCTCAGGAAGAGGAGGCATCACACTGTACCAATTTTGAAGTTCCTTGTTAAAAATACAATTTCAAACACAAAAAACTCAGGTTCAGATCAAGATCAGAAAAGGAGGTTAGAACATCATTTTGTTCTAAAAAAAATTTTTTTTGTTTTTTTTTTATTTATTGGCTGTACTGGGTCTTCACTGCTGTGTGGGCTTTCTCTAGTTGCACCGAGCGGGTGATACTCTCTGTTGCAATGCACAGGATTCTTATGGCAGTGTCTTCTCTTGTTGTGGAGCACGAGCTTTGTGGTTATGACACGTGGGCTCAATAGGTGTGGCTCCCGGGCTCTAGAGCACAGGTTGAGTAGTTGTGGTGCATGGGCTTAGTTGCTTCTGGCATATGGGATCTTTCTAGACCAAGGATGGAATCCATGTCTCCTGCATTAGCAGGTGGATTCTTTACCACTGAGCCACCAGGGAGGCCCCAGAACATCAGTTATTTTAACATCCTAACTGGTGATCCAGGAGCTGAAATAAGACCCAATCTGATGACATCTGAGAAACCTTTAACACAGATCCTCCAGGTGTTCTTGGGAAGGAAGACTTTCTACCTGAAGGACACACCAGTAACTTTGGTGGAGAGGAAAAGAAAAGAGACAAGAAGAGAGGCTGTCCCCATATGACAGAGGAAGAACACACTTTTAATAAAGTTTTACTAAAAGAAAAATACATAAATTTTAGACAGTACCTGCTCTGGGCCCACAAATAAGCTAGCCTACATGCAGAAACCAGAGAGTTATAATTCTTGTCACTGAAGCAGCTATCCGGATTAGCTGTAAATATCACTTCTGGCTGTCGTCTAGGTTAGCAAACTAAAGATAGAAGAACCTGAAAGAAAGTGGGAAAACTAGACACAGCAAGTGTAGGGACCATTCCCCTGTTCTCTGTTTCTCCAGGTGGTGATTAGTTCACTGGACGTGTGTCATCCAAATGCTCACTCCCGTCCCCTCCCCAAGCCCTCCTTCACCTGTGTGCCAGAAGACCCCACACACGCTGTAAACTGGTGTCCCCAAATGCAGAGGATAGAGTTGATGGTTTAGAATTATGCAGGGCTTCCCCAATAGCTCAGTGATAAAGACTACTGTCGGTGCAGGAGACATGGGTTCCATCCCTGATCTGGGAAGATCCTACATGCTGTAGCGCAACTAAACCCGTGCACCACAACTATTGAGCCTGTGCTCTAGAGACTGGGCAGAGAAGGCAATGGCACCCCACTCCAGTACTCTTGCCTGGAAAATCCCATGGATGGAGGAGCTTGGAAGGCTGCAGTCCGTGGGGTCGCTGAGGGTCGGACACGACTGAGCAACTTCACTTTCACTTTTCACTTTCATGCATTGGAGAAGGAAATGACAACCCACTCCAGAGTTCTTGTCTGGAGAATCCCAGGGACGGGGGAGCCTGGTGGGCTCCGTCTCTGGGGTCGCACAGAGTCGGACACGACTGAAGCGACTTAGCAGCAGCAGCTAGAGACTGGGAGTCACAACTACGGAAGCCCTAGAACCCTAGAGCCTCTATGCTGCAACAAGCGAAGGCACTGCAATGAGAAGCCTGCACACTGCAACTAGAGAGTAGCCCCCTCTCACTGCAACCAGAGAAAAGTCAAAAGCCTGTGCAGCAATGAAGCCCCAGCACAGTCAAAAATAAACAAAATTTAAAGAAAGTGATATGCAAATACATATTTATTACACAGAAAAATTTTAGTATAAGTAGATCCCAGGTATTTCCTGGGACCTGTTTATACGGGATATATATATATATATTTATTTATTTATTTATTATCCTACATTTAGTTTGCACGCAATATAGTATATGTATGCATACATAGTATGTATACTATGTTTTATGTATGCTACATCAAATACAATTAATGAATTAAGTTTCTCAAATAATAACATTATAATTATTAATACAGTTAATAAATTACAGTACTATACAAATAATTAATCAATAATTCTTAGATTAATAAATTTGATAAACTACACAGTTTTATGAATGATTATATATTTATTTTTTATTTACTGTATAAATGTTTGCTATATTTAGTATACATTTATATGATATTTATTTAAATACTTTAATATCATTTAATAGGTAGTGCTTAACATTTGCTTATAATTACATATTTTAACAAAAAAGTTTATTTTTAAATATTACATATAACAGTTAAATTAAAATATTATTTACTATTTGATGTGTGGGGTCTGCTTATATTAAAATCTTGTTTGCTGTTTATCTGATATTCAAATTTAACTGTGTGTTCTGTAGTTAGAATTTGGGAACTCTAGCAAGGGGTAGGGTGGGCTTCCCTTGTGACTCAGCGATTAAGAATCCTCCTGCCAATGCAGGAGAGGTGGGTTTAGTCCCTGGGTTGGGATGACCCCCTGGAGAAGGAAATGGCAACCTACTCTAGAATTCTAGCCTGGGAAATCCCATGAACAGAGGAGCATGGCAGGCTACAGTCCATGGGGTCAGAAAGAGTCAGACACAGCTAAACAACAACAAGGGCTGGTTGGGGCAGGGGTTTACAGGGGACAGTTCCCCAGAAGCTGACTGCTTACAAGATGGAAGACCCAGGAGGAAGAGCATTAAATTGGAGATGTCCAGAATTGCAGCAATGGTTGTGTAGAAACCTGATCAAGGAAAGTCGAGTCAGAAATGCAGTTTTCCCCTCCCCTTGAATTGTGCCTCTAACCCTAGGGAGGCAAAAGACAATGACATTTTTCTTTGGAATGATTAAGGCTGAAGGACAATTTCTGCTGTAACCCTGGGCTTTACCACCTAATCAGTTCAGTCGCTCAGTCATGTCTGACTCTTTGCGACCCCACCGACTGCAGGACGCCAGGCTTCCCTGTCCATCACCACTCCCAGAGCCTATCCAAACTCATGTCCATCACATTGGTGATGCCATCCAACCATCTAATCCTCTGTCATCCCCTTCTCCTCCCACCTTCAATATTTCTCAGCATCAGGGTCTTTTTCAATGAGTTGGTTCTTCACATCAGGTGGTCAAAGTATTGGAGTTTCAGCCTTCAGCATCAGTCCTTCCAATGAATATTCAGGACTGATCTGGTTGGATCAGTCCAGATCCAATCAGTCAAGATGCAACTGGTTGGATCTTCTTGCAGTCCAAGGGACTCTCAAGAATCTTCTCCAACACAACAGTTCAAAAGCATCAATTCTTCGGTGCTCAGCTTTCTTATGGTACAACTCTCAAATCCATACATGACAACTGGAAAAGCATAGCTTTGACTAGATGGATCTTTGTTGGCAAAGTAATGTCTCTGCTTTTTAATACGCTATCTAGTTTGGTTATAGTTTTTCCTCCAAGGAGCAAGCATATTTTAATTTCATGGCTGCAGTCACCATCTGAAGTGATTTTGGAGCCCCCCAAAATAAAGTCTCTCACTGTTTCCATTGTTTCCCCATCTATTTGCCATGAAGTGATGGGACTAGATGCCATGATCTTAGTTTTCTGAATGTTGAGCTTTAAGCCAACTTGTTCACTCTCTTCTTTCTCTTTCATCAAGAGGCTCTTTAGTTCTTCACTTTCTGCCATAAGGGTGGTGTCATCTGTATATCTGAGCAGATGTGCAATCTTGCCTATTTCTCCCAGCAATCTTGATTCCAGCTTGTGCTTCATCCAGCCCAGCATTTCACATGATATGTTCTGCATATAAGTTAAATAAGCAGGGTGACAATATATATCATTGACGTACTCCTTTCCCAATTTAGAACCAGTTTGTTGTTCCATGTCCAGTTCTAACTGTTGCTTCTTGACCTGCATACAGATTTCTCAGGAGGCAGGTCAGGTGGTCTGGTATTCCCCTTTCTTTAAGAATTTTCCACAGTTTGTTGTAATCCACACAGTCAAAGGCTTTGGCATAGTCAATAAAGCAGAAATAAATGTTTTTTCTGGAACTCTCTGGCTTTTTCGATGATCCAGTGGATGTTGGCAATTTGATCCCTGGTTCCTCTGTCTTTTCTAAATCCAGCTTGAACATCTGGAAGTTCATGGTTCACATACTGTTGAAGTCTGGCTTGGAGAATTTTGAGCATTACTTTGCTAGTGTGTAAGATGAATGGAATTGTGTGGTAGTTTGAGCATTCTTTGGCATTGCCTTTCTTTGGGATTGGAATGAAAACTGACCTTTTCCAGTCCTGTGGCCACTGCTGAGTTTTCCAGATTTGCTGGCATATTGAGTGCAGCACTTTCACAGCATCATCTTTCAGGATTTGAAATAGCTCAACTGGAATTCCATCACCTCCACTAGCTTTGTTCGCAGTGATGCTTCCTAAGGCCCACTTGACTTCACATTTCAGGATGTCTGGCTCTAGGTGAGTGATCACATCATCTAATACCAGCTGCTAAATAAAGATTTATTTATTCATGCATCCATAAATATTAAGGACAACACATCTGACCACCAATGACAACCCTAAACAAGCACTCATGGCTCCAAATCAACTCTTAGAGTCTCTGAGGGAGGTTTCATTGTGCCATCACTGAGAAATTAAACATTTGAGCTGTAAAGTCAGATTGCACCATAAATAATTCACAGAGATATTTATAGATTCCAGTAACTCTTTCTGTTTGCAGGGACACTGCCCCTTGGACCCTGCAGCTGCCAGGCCTTCTCTTTCTGCCTATCTTCTCTCCAGCAGCTGGTACAAAGCTCCACACACTTGCAGTCCCTCCTTTTCATGTTTTAAACCTTAAAAATACACCTTGAGCTGGCTGCTTTGACACTCGATTTGATTCTGATGCAAACGCCCCTCCCATCTCCCGCTCCAGGACCACTCATCCAGAAAGCTTCTCCTTCAGTGGAATCTGAGTACAGAGCACTGATGCTGTCCCAGGTGTGTGGTTCTGGTTTCTCTAACCTGTACTCATGGCTTCCATGAGTCACCTGCCCATGAAGATCTTTCATCCCAGCTCCCTGCCTCCACTCTGGGGGGCATCACCATTTCACATCTAACTTGCGTGAATGCTTTTAAAAATATTTATTTGGTTGGGACAGGTCTTAGTTGTGGCATGTGGGATCTAGTTCCCTGACCAGGGATAGAACCCAGGTCCATTGCATTGAAAGTGTGCAGTCTTGGCCACTGGACCACCAGGGAAGTCCCCCACGTATGTTTTCGGGATTTTTTTATGAATGACTATAAATAGCAATGTCCAAACAGAGTAAAACACTTAAAAAGAAGTTTAAAATCCAAGTACAAAGGACCCTCTTGAAGCTCTTTAGGGTCTAAGTTGTAATCTGCATGTAATCCAAACACGATTCATCTTCAGGAGGCCAAGACTGACTGGTTGGAGGTGAGCACATTCATCCCAGTACCTGACCAAAGAAAGAAAGAAAGGAAACACTTCCGGTCAAGCCATTAACAATATATGCAACCCATGGCAAAGGCATAGGAAAGACAGTTGCCTCTAAATGGGGCCCAGGTGGAGATGCAGTGACCACACGCAGCATGCCAGCTTTGCCACACCTGGGGACCTGTCATTATTTCACAGGAAATGTCAAGGCAGGGAGACACAAGATGAAAAGTGGCTTCTCTGAGGCCATCTAGATGACCTCAAAGGTGACCCTGGCAATGACCCTTTACTCCATACTCAGATTCTTTTCCTAAGAAAAACTACTTCCTCTCGAACTATATAGAAAAATATTTTCAAAGTGTATTGTAAAATGAAAAAATAAATCATCTGGTGTTTTCACCTTTTTCCTACCGTAAAAAATCTCATTGCCTTGGTCATTTGGGAAGTTTTGATTCAAACTTTTTATTTAAGAAATAATAGAAGCAAATGCATATAACCACTCCATGGTGCTGTGGAGAAAATTTCATGTATAAGAACTCATTCCATCTTTATAACCTATGAGATAGAATTATTATTATCACACCTTCAGAGATGAAAATTCAGAGAGAAAACAGAGAGGTTAATTAATTTGTCTAATGTCACACAGCTAGTAAGAATCAAAGCCGTGGTTTGAACCCAAGCAATTTGACTCTGAATAAGTACACCATAAAGGATGATAAATTTCCTTTAAGAATAGAGTTCAGTGAATTCTCTTGCAGTCCAGTGGTTCGGACTATGCACTTTCACTACCAAGGGCCCAGGTTCGATCCCTGCTTGGGAAAGTAAGATCCTGCAAGCTGTGTGAAAGTGAAAGTTGTTCAGTTGTGTCCAGCTCTTTGCGACCCCATAGACTATCCAGTTCATGGAATTCTCTAGGCCAGAATACTGGAGTGGGTAGCCTTTCCCTTCTCCAGGGGATCTTCCCAAACCAGAGATTGAACCAGGTCTCTCACATTGCAGGTGGATTCTTTACCAACTGGTGCAGCCAAAAAATTCCCATCCCCATCCCAAAGCTAGAGTTCAGTGCCCAATGAGATAACAAAGAAAGAAAGAAAATCCCCAAACTATATTTTAGAAAACCCATATACTGAAGACAAAGGAATCAAATCTAATAAGCAATAACTTTACTCAAGCAAATGATTGAAAAAAAAATTAAAATGATAACCAAAATTGATAGGACCACTTTGTAAACTTGTTCAGTACAATCTACAAAAGCTACTACCTACCAAGAAAAGTTATGACCAAACTAGACAGCATATTAAAAAGCAGAGACATAACTTTGCCAACAAAGGTCCATCTAGTCAAGGCTATGGTTTTTCGAGTAGTCATGTATGGATGTGAGAGTTGGACTATAAAGAAAGCTGAGTGCCGAAGAATTGATGCTTTTGAACTGTAGTGTTGGAGAAGACTCTTGAGAGTCCCTTGGACTCCAAGGAGATCCAACCAGTCCATCCTAAAGGAAATCAGTCCTGAATATTCATTGGAAGGACTGATGTTGAGGCTGAAACTCCAATACTTTGGCCACCTGATGCGAAGAGTTGACTCATTTGAAAAGACCCTGATGCTGGGAAAGATTGAAGGTGGGAGGAGAAGGAGACAACAGAGGATGAGATGGTTGGATGGCATCACCGACTCAGTGGACATGAGTTTGAGTAGGCTCTGGGAGTTGGTGATGGACAGGGAGGCCTGGCGTACTGCAGTCCGTGGGGTCACAAAGAGTTGGACACGACTGAGTGACTGAACTGAACTGACTGACCAAAGCTAAACATATTCATACCCCATGATGTATCAATTCCACCCCTACATATATACTCAAAAGAACTGTGTGCATAGTCTTTGCCAAAATTCATGTTCTAAAATATTCCAGACAGCAGTACTTGTAAAAGCCAGAAACTAGGCACAAACCAAATGCCCAAAGAGCTAAGTAAATTGTGGTAAATTTATATAATGTACAAATATGTACTATATAAAATATAATGCATATTATATAAAACAATCTATATGAAAACAAACTAACTGTGGGAATAGACAATTCAAGTCACATGTAAACATATGGATACAATTAATAGTTATAACTTTGGGTGAAAGAAGAGAGAGCCACAAGAAGATATTCATATACATGCATCCATTTATATAACGTATTGTTGTTCAGTTACTCAGTTGAGTCAGACTCTTTGAGACCCCAGGGACTGCCAGGGGCCAGGCTTCCCTGTCCTTTACCATCTCTCGGAGTTTGCTCAAGCTCATGTCCATTGAATTGGTGATGCCATTCAAACATCTCATCCTCTGTCTCCCCTCTTCCTCCTACCTTCAATCATTCCCAGTATCAAGGTCTTTTCTAATGAGTCAGCTTTTCGCATGAAGTGGCCAAAGTATGTAAAGTATAGACACTGGCAAAACAAACCTCGTTATTCGAGTGACCACCCCAGGGAGTCAGATAGACTAGGTAGTTAGAAGAATGCACAAGGAAGTTGGGGAGAGGTAGGATAAATAGAAAGAACTTGATCTAGGAGAAAGATGCTGCTGCTAAGTTGTTTCAGTCGTGTCCGACTCTGTGCGACCCCAAAGACGGCAGCCCACCAGGCTCCCCAGTCCCTGGGATTCTCCAGGCAAGAACACTGGAGTGGGTTGCCATTTCCTTCTCCAGTGCATGAAAGTGAAAAGTGAAAGTGAAGTCGCTCAGTCGTGTCTGACTCTTAGCAACCCCATGGACTGCAGCCTGCCAGGCTCCTCCATCCATGGATTTTCCAGGCAAGAGTACTGGAGTGGGCTGCCATTGCCTTCTCCGAGGAGAAAGATACACAGCTGTATTCAGTTGTGAAAGTCAGTCCAGTGGGCAACAGTGAACACATCAATTAAGTATTAAACAACTAAAATGTTTTAAAATGATTTGACCTTTTCTTCAACAGTACCTTGGAGAAGGAAATGGCAACCCACTCCAGTATTCTTGCCTGGGAAATCCCATGGTCAGAGGAGCCTGGCAGTATACTGTCTACGAGTCGGGCACAACTTAGTGACTAAACGCCTATCACCACCAACATTACTTGCCCTTCTGCAACCTTGCCAACTTTATTTCTTCTTTGCCTTCCTGGAAAGCTGGAATATGTAAAAATGTTTGAATTTTATTTGTTTTTTTGTTTTTTTTTTTTTAATATTCCTCTTAAAAAGACATTGTCTTGAGGCTTCTCTGGTGGTCCAATAGTTGAGAATCCGCCTGCAGGGGACACAGATTTGATCCCTGTCCAGAAAGATCCCACATTCCATGAGGCAACTTAGCCACTAAGCTCGTGAGCCACAACTACTGAGCCCACATATCCTATCCTTTGCAACAAGAGAAGCCACTGCAGTGAACTGGAGAGTAGCCCCTCATCACGGAAGCTAGAAAAAGCCCACATGTAGCAATGAGGACCCAGTGAAGTCAAAAATAAAAAATTAATTTTAAAAATAAAAGAGCACTGCAGGGACTTCCCTGACAGTCCAGTGGTTAAGCCTCAGTACTTCCACTGCAGGGCGTAAGAGTTCGATTCCTGGTCAGGGAACTCAGATTCTACATGTTACATGGCATGGCCAAAATAAATTAAATAAAAAATAATTTTAAAAAAAGACATTGTCTTGCTGTGATTAATTAACTAGCCTCTTGGAATGAGTATCCCCCTTTCACTAACATGAAGTTGGAGAGAGGTAGGATAAATAGAACTCTGGTAGATGGAATAAAATGAACATTTTTTTCATGCTCTCAAGCTTTCCAGGCAGACAAGGTATTCCATGGGTTCCCCTCCAGCCAGGATGGTACTCCAACCCTCTTGTCTGCAGCTGAGGACTGTCTAAAAGCACTGCTTACCTAGGGCTTCTCACGGAGACTTGGGTTGGCTGTTACCAGGTTTAGAACTCATGGGATGGCAAGTCCTACAAATAAGCAAACAAGGGGGTAGCTAGTAATGTAAGGAAGCTTCTGTTCAGGGAGATACCTGTGTGTGTTACAGGTACTGAAAAACTGGCCCATGTATATCCTGCTGCCAGGATGGCTAATGAACACAGCCTCCTTGAGAGAAATAGTCAAAATACATGAAAAACCTTTAAGACTGTGCAAAATCTCTCAACTCTATAAATTCTAAGAATTAGAAAACAAGTGAGCAAGCACTCACCCCATACTAATTATATTATGATTTTTATCAGTCCTTGTGATGAATACAATGTTAGCCAAACCAACATCTAAGTCAGATACAAGTTAGAGTAACTGAATGGGGTAGTTGTAAATCATTGCAAAAATAAAGGCTATTTTGAGACCTATAATTTTCTGGCTGGCAGGTGAAGCAAAGCCATTTTCTTATGGAATTTTGGGGACCAGCTTTCTAAAGAAATGTGTTTATATTCATCCTGGAATTCAGAGGCCAGGCTGAATTTATTGTATCTTCCAGGAACCAACTTATCCCCAATGGCTCATACGGAGAAATGTGTCTTAATTCTGGTGGTGCAACTGGCACTCAATATTTTAATTTATTTTCTCCACAAATGAAAAATAAATTTGTCATAGTTTATTATGTTGCAAGCTCCCTAATGGAAATTCTTGGAAACTTTTTTTCTTTTTTGCTAGAATGAACATAGTTAGGTGGGGGGGTAGAGCACAATAACCAACAAATATTTTTTGAAATCACAAGACGTTTGTTGTAATTGCTTGTTGTTGTTCAGTCGCTCAGTCGTGTTCAACTCTTTGCGACCCCATGGACTGCAGCACATCAGAGCTTGCTCAAACTCATGTCCACTGAGTTGGTGATGCCGTCCAACCATCTCGTCCTCTGTCATCCCCTTCTCCTCCTGTCTTCGATCTTTCCAGCATTGAAACGGAGCAGGACTCTATGACCCTTCCCCACCGCCCCACCACCAACCATATCTTCTGCCTTCCTTTTGTCTGTGGAAAACTTTAATCAAAGAATAAATTTAATCAGAGAAGTGAGAAATGCTGAAACAACGGAAAACTTTGTAAGTGTATTAAGGAGACTAAATAATAATAATGTAGTCATTAAGCATAGTCAAGGACCTTTAGTTCTTTCTCAAGGGCTGTAGATAATATTCTGGGCCATATCCTATGAGCTGTCCTATAGATACCAAAACACCAGGTGGAAAAGCTAACTACATGATGACCAGACTGCACCCAGGACTTAAGCTGCCACAATTCTGAGAACTGACCACAAAGAAATGGGAATAAGTGCACCCCGGAACTGAAGATGAGCTGTACCTAAAACAACCAAGGTGATGCTGGTCGGACCACTGATGACCAACTGAAGATGCCTGTTAGAGATGATTATGCTGTTTCTGCATGTAACCTCTCCCCGCCCTCCATTCTGTCTATAAAAGCTCCCACTTCTTGCTTGTTAGGCAGGGAGTTGGCCTTTGGACAGATGTCTGCCACTGCCCCCCAACCCCGCCCCTGTCACAGTTGCCAGCATCTGAAATAAACCAAACTTTCCTTTCCACCAACCTGGCCTGTTTATGGCTATTGAGCAGTGATCAGCCAGATCCCCCTCCAACTCTTACCTTTCAGTAACAGCATCAGGGTCTTTTCTAGTGAGTTGTGACTTTGCATCAGATGGCCAAAGTATTGGAGCTTCAGCTTCAGCATCAGTCCTTCTAATTAACATTCAGGACTGATTTCTGTTAGGATTGACTGGTTTGACCTCCTTGAAGTCCAAGGGACTCTCAAGAGTCTTCTCCAACACCACACTTCAAAAGCATCAATTCTTCAGCACTCAGCCTTCTTTATAGTCCAACTCTCACATCCATACCTGACTACTGGAAAAGCCATAACTTTGACCATATGGATCTTTGTTGGCAAAGTAATGTCTCTGCTTTTTAATATGCTGTTTAGGTTTGTCATAGCTTTTCTTCCAAGGAGCAAGCAGGTCTTATCAAATGCAAAATGGAGTTAATTAAATCAAGACTCGGTGGCTTCCCTTCAGGCCAGGGGAGGTATCAGGGGTCATTTTATCGCCTTTGAAATTTCTTCTTGTTAGCCTGATCTCTGAGGTTCCTACTCTTCTGTAACTTCTCTTCTGGGACTTCATCAAAAGACGTCTGGATAGATGCTGACAACAGACTGATCAGCAATTTTGATGGTAGATATAGCAAAAAAAAAAAAATGCATTCATATGTCACACCTGAAATTCTGACCTATGGAGTCAAAGGCTAATGAAAAGTCCTGAACATCATGACCATTCAGTATTATATACAATTTTATGCCCAGACCTCTATGGCTCTATCTTTATTATTATTATGGAAGGTTGTAGACAATTACAAGATCATCTCAGCTAACTTCAGGTTTATATTCAAAGGATGTTGCCAAATGTAAGTTTTATTAATGCTCAAGTATGATCTGGGATTTCTTTGGAAGGAATGATGCTAAAGCTGAAACTCCAGTACTTTGGCCACCTCATGCGAAGAGTTGACTCATTGGAAAAGACTCTGATGCTGGGAGGGATTGGGGGCAGGAGGAGAAGGGGACGACAGAGGATGAGATGGCTGGATGGCATCACTGACTGGATGGACATGAGTCTGGGTGAACTCCGGGAGTTGGTGTTAGACAGGGAGGCCTTGCGTGCTGTGATTCATGGGATCGAAAAGAGTCAGACACGACTGAGTGACTGAACTGAACTGATGATGTTAATGTTATACTCCAATAAAAGAAAGTAAAAGGAAGTTATAACCATAAGTCTCAGATAGAAAAAACATAGTTTGTTACCATTCCCATGAGGAAGGGGCATGTCAGGCCACCCAGGACCACTTGTGGAAGCAGCAGTGTCACTCAGGAGGCAGAGAAAGGGGAGGAAAATGTGGACAAGAGCCTTTATTGTAATTTCTCTGGGAAGTAATAGGCAATGGCCAGTAAGCAGGCTTAGGACTGGACAGCTTGAATGTCTCCACTGAACTTTAGGACATAAGGGCTGCCCCTAGGTATCCAGCTACTGGCCTTGTGATGATTAGGGCAGGTGAATGGTGCCCCTGAGTATAAAGAATCAGTAGAGGAGCGGGTGGGTGTGGACTTTGGATTAGTTGGTTTACAAAGGAAAGATGTGAAGCCTTTTGCTATATCTAGGAATTAGCTAATCCTGGGGAGTGGGGGGGTGGGGTGGGCAGTCTCTCCCTAATCAGAAAGACTCCAGATGTCAACTCAACAGAAAACAGAAATTTTAAAAAACCACAAGCTAATACAAAGGATCCCCTCTGTAACTAATCAATCCTAAAGGAAATCAACCCTGAATATTCACTGGAAGAACTGAAGCTGAAGCTGCAGCTCCAATACTTTGGCCACCTGATGTGAAGACTCAATTCATTGGAAAAGACCCTGATGCTGGGAAAGACTGAGGTTAGGAAGAGAAGAGGGTGGCAGAGAAGAGATGGTTGGATGGCATACAGTGAAGAACATGAGTTTGAGCAGACTCTGGGAGATGGTGAAGGACAGGGGAGCTTGGCGTGTGCAGTTCAGTGGTTTGCTGCAGTTCGCTAGAGTCGAACATGACTCAGTGACTGAACACAAGAACACAAAGAATCCCCTATGTCCTGCAGCCTGGGGATGAAGGAGGTAAAGACTCCTCCTTCACCTTCCAGCGTCCCGTGACATTTCACATGCTTGAAATTCCAGGCACAGAGACATGCGGAATGGAAAACTTGCGACCTCGGTAACTGGCATCTGAACTTCTTCGCCTGCTAAACTGGCTAATTCCATTACCTGGAGCGGGAAAGACTGTTCTTTATACATATTAAATGTTACGTCTTGACTTGGTCACAAGGATAGAAAATGTCTTATTTTTCTCTGTCCAGGAGGTTCATTGGTTGAGTAAAGAGAAATTAGGAAATTAGGGATGCAAATTCCTACTCTGTGTCAGTGGGGTTTTCTTAAACAAGATAGGAATAAATCTCAACATGGATACAGGTTGCATCAAAGGTCAAAATTTCTCCTCTTCAATCCTGACCTGATAATGCAAATTTCTCATTCACATTTTTGGTATCAAACTCAGCTCTGTCTTGTACTGTCTGTATAACACAGTCATGTCACCCACCTCTTCAAACTGTACTTCCTTCATCTGTGATGATGGGGGTGATAAGAGGTTCTCCCTTATATGATCACTGTGATGGACAAATTACATGATGCGGGCAAAACACAGTATTTCTGATGATGTGATAATGCTAAAACTGACAATCTCAGGAATTATTAGTGTGTGGACTGAATCTGCCAGAAAAGGCTACAGTGTGTCCTCTCCCAAATTTGGATTATTTTTCCCCTCTCCCTTTGGGATGAAGTGGTCTTTGGTGACTAGCTTGAACAAAAGACTGTGTCAGAAGTTGGGCTGTGGGCATTCTGATGTAAGGATAGAAAAGACAACACAATGTCTTCTTGGCCCTCCTGGGACTCTCCCACTTTTGAATCCAGCCACGATACTTTGAAGAAAGCAAGCAGCCACATGGAAAGATCCAGTGAGGACCCAGTGGGAGACCCTCATACTCCTCAGATGTGTGTGAGCTGCCTTCATATGACTCCATCCCAGGCTTCAGCTGGCCTGTCTGATGCCAAGTAAGGCAGAGATCAGCATGTTCCTTCTAGCCCAGAGCACGAGGAATATTCCCGGGAAAATAAATGTTATTAATTTAAACAACTGAGTTTGGATTTTCTCACAGAGAAACAGATTAAAATGTCTGTAATATATAAAAATCCCATTAATGTTCAAGCTATTATATTTTCTAATCAATTAACCTCAGTAGTCCTCATCTCCCAAAAATTAAAATAGAAAAATTCAAGATTGAGAAGTAGTCTTGATTGTTAGCAATATGCAAAATTATGCATAATATGTACTGTCATGAGAACCAATATTTTTTTAATAAATAATATACTGAAAGGTTGGCTTTTCTAGTTGTTCTTATTTCTACTTATGTGAGCGTATGTGTGCAGGACTTACCAGATGGCTCAGTGGTAAAGAATCTGTCTGCCAATACAGGAGACTCAGGAGACTTGGGTTTGATCCCTGGATTGGGAAGATCCCTTGGAGGAGGAAATGGCAACCCAATCCAGTATTTTTGCTGGGGAAATCCCATGGACAGAGAAGCCTGGCAGGCTATAGTCCGTGGGGTAGCAAAGAGTAGACATCACTGAAGCAACTGAGCACGAACATGCATATATATGTATACATATATGTATATATATATACATACAGTGCGTATATATATATTCATTTATGTCTATACATATGTGTGTGTGTGTGTGTGCGTGTGTGTGCGTGCTCAGTCACTCAGTCATGTCCGATTCTTTGTGACCCCATGGACTATAGCCCGCCAGGCTCCTCTGTCCATGGAATTTTCCAGGCAGAAATATTGGACTGGGTTGCCATTTCCTCCTCTGGGGGATCTTCCCCACCCAGGAACTGAACCCATGTCTCTTGCATTACAGGCAGATTCTTTACCACTGAGCCACTGGGGAAACTATATATATATGTGTGTGTGTGTGTGTGTGTGTGTGTATATGCATGTATATATACTTTATATATATAATGTGTAATCTATATATATTCACACACATATAAAATCATTTTTTACTTCAAGTTTATCCACTGATCATTTTGTTCTATAATTAGGACAAAACACTCAAAAACTTAAAAAAATTTAAGTGTGTTCCATATTTGATAGTAGTTTCACAACTTAAATAGTGCAAATTTCCTCTCTCAAAGCAAAATAAAGAAATGGAATACTTCAAAATCCATGGACTTGTTTTTCTTTCTACTGAACGGTTGTAAAAAATGCAAAGGGAGCCGAAGAGTAGATTCAGGAAAAAGAAAAATGTGATTATAATGTGCTTGTTACTAGTATCTTTTTAAAATGCATATTTAAAAAAGAGCAAAGACTTCCATAAGGAGGAAGAATTCTCAATTTACTTTGAAATGACTGTTCTTAGCTTGTTCTGTAATTCTTTTCATCTCTGTCAGCCAAATGAGAAATAGAATATCCTTAAAGATGAGCCAGAGAAGAGTAAGAAAAATCATTTTCATTATTAATTCAGAACCAACATATTTTCTTTTGGAGGTAGTTTAATCCACTGAATATGTCTCTTACAATGTCTTATTTCTCGAAAGTGATAGCATCTTCTTTTTCATTCCTTAAATGATCTTTTATACACTTTCCCCTTTAATCATTTATGAATGCTTGCCACCCAATATCCATTATGGAAAAGCACTAGTTAAAATTAATTCACCACCTTTGATTAGAGAGTACATAAAGTATGAATGTCTTCTTTAAAACTGCCTTACTTTGTTCCAACATGTCTGCATCAATCGGAAAGTAGACAAGCAAATCTCTATAGCTGGAATTTTATACTGTGAAAACCAGTGTTTTTTTCCATCCAATTAGGAAGGATAAAATTTAGAATAAAGATCTTCCATTCACCAAACCATAGCTCAATCTGCATTTTTGAAAGCAGGTGATCCTATAAATTATTTGTAAATACTTATTGGGAATAATATTACCCCTTCAAAATAGCACCATCAGTGTGCTCTACTTAATATACAGAATGAAGATAAAATTCGAGTGGATAGAAAGTTGGGATCTGGGGGAACTCAAGTTAGGATTCCGTGGGCCGGTTCTAGTAGCTGTGTGTGTTTTAGTACAAATAAATCAGACACTCTGAGTTCTTCTGGTCATTTGTAGTCCCTGATGTTCACAGTTATATCCTTTTTGAGGTATCATTTCTTCTAAGATCTTCAAATAATACTTGAATTATTTGTAGGAGCTCTCTCAACTTCTCTCTCTTGTTCAAACTGATAAACTCAGTTGTTTCTTGCAACTCCATTGCCCATCAACCCCAAAACTCTTAAAACCGTCATGCCACTTTATATGAACTAGTTGAATTTTGTCTTCCCATCAGGTAGCATCCTAGTCTCAAAGTCTCCCCAGCAGTGACCAATAATCCCAAGGCAAGTATTTCTATGTGTGTGACACATATTCTATTTCTCAAAAGAATAGGAGGGGGAAAAAAAGAACTCAAACATGTGGATGACAGTGCCCCCAGAGTTTAACTTAAAATATTTCAATAATCTGAAATGTTAATGCAACTATATTTTTAATTCCTGTTACGTTATTTCTTACTCCACTATTAGGTCAGCTATATTTTGTTGTCTGTAGTCCTTAGCAAGGGTTTCCCAGGTGGCTCAGTGATAAAGGATCCACCCGCCAATATAGGAGATGTGGGTTCGATCCCTGCGTCGGGAAGGTCCCCTGGAAAAAATAGCAACCCACTCCAGTATTCTTGCCTGGAGAACCCGACGGACAGAGGAGTCTGGCAGGCTTCAGTCCATAGGGTTGTGTAAGTGTTGGACCCGACTTAGCAAAACAACAGCAACCACGGTCCTTAGCAACCTAAACAGTTGTTCTTGGTCCTTGTTCATTTTAAGTTCCAAGGCTCACAGGTGTTCCTCTGGGGATAGATGGAATTATTTGTTGATCCCCTATTGCAATCCTCTGATCTCTCAATTTTCTTGCTAGATGTCCACAATCAAAGTAGACCAGGGTAACATGCAAAATCGTTACATTCATAACATTTTTCTTCTGATACTGCTTTAAGGCTTCTGTTGCTGGCTGAGAGTTGCAGTTTATTCCAGCCCAGATCCTGCTTCATTGTCAGAATCTCTTGATTTTCCAATGAGATCATTAGCAGTAACAAATTCTCTGTTAACTGTGCAACTCATTTCCTAATCATGCTGTAGTAACTGAGTCTTAAGGTCTGTGCTAACTGATAGCCCCACAGGAAACATTTCAGTGTGTGTTGAATATTTCCTTGAAGAGAAGAGAAGGGGAAAAAATGAATTTGCATGTATAAACTTTTAGGTGTGTGGATGAAAAATTCAATAATCTACTTACAACACATATTAACTTAGTTAAACCCATTTTGAATCCAGTGTTATACAGGGTGTTTGAAAAACTGCTTTTCTGATTCTATTTCCTAAATCATTTTATTTAAATACATCATATACATATATATATGGCAGCAACATCTTTATTATTTTTGAATCTTTATTATTCTAGAGTACACCTTTCAAGTTGCTTGAAATAAAGCATATTTAGAACGTGTATTTGATGTTTTGGCTAGAGTTTTCATCCCAAATGATCAGTGCCTATTTGTTTAAACTTAGGACACTTATGTCATTCCCTAGTCCGGTGGGTATTCCAGAATCACAACCCAATAACTTCCACATTGCTTGTTAAACAATATTTACAACAGTATTTAACGTCCTTGATTTTTAGAGTCTTATCCTAAGAAATAGCCCTTAAATCTTTGTTAAATGTCTCATTATTGTTTTTTTCCTCTTCTCCCTTCTCCTTCTCTTCTTGGCTTTTTTTTTTCCCTTCTTAAACATTATCTCCCCCACTCCTCTTTTTCTCTTATTTCTTCTTTAATTAATGATATCAGGTGATCTCACAGGTGTCTGAAACGATCATTGAAAGTGAAAGTCATTCAGCTGTGTTCTATTCTTTGCAACCCATGGAGGGTAGCATGGCAGATTCCTCTGTCCATGGGATTTCCCAGGCAAGAATACTGAAGTGGGTAGCCATTCCCTGCTACAGGGGATCTGCCCAACCCAGGGATAAAACCCAGATCTCCTGGATTGCATGCAAATTCTTTACCATCTGAACCACGAGGGAAGACCAAAACTAACATTAATTGAAGGCAATTAATAATGTGTTTACCCCAAATAGCATGTAAGTTATAAGTTAAGTCAATGCAAGAGCATTCTTTAGTAAGAAAGGAGTAGAGTTCTCTTTACTGAGAGTTACAGGGTCTATCTCTCACTGAATTGATGAGCATATATTATAGTTACCATATATCAAGTAAATCTGGGGACAAATTCATATGGTATAGCTAGCGGTCAGTGAACTCATTGTTGTCAATCAAGGGGCTGCCTGACTGACTGATTGAAACTATTATTGGGGAAATATTCAGCAGGTTATTTGATGTTATTATTAATGATCCAGATTCTTGGATCTTACCTGACATCTAATGAATCTGCTGCTGCTGCTGAGTTGTGTCAGTCGTGTCCGACTCTGTGCGACCCCATAGACGGCAGCCCACCAGGCTCCCCCATCCCTGGGATTCTCCAGGCAAGAACACTGGAGTGGGTTGCCATTTCCTTCTCCAACAATGAATCTGAATCATATATAAATATGTACCTAACACATCCTTCTCAGATACTTTGGATGCTCAGCCAGGGTTGTGAACCAGTGATTGAGATTATAATGGAGCATCCTCTCTATACAGAGGTTGGTTTTTTTGTTTTTTTTTTTTCTTTTCTCTTTTCCAGTGTATCTTGGTGGTGGTGGCAGTTTAGTTGCTACACTGTGTCTGACTCTTGTAACCCTATGGACAATTGCCTACCAGGGTCCTCTGTCCATGGATTTTTCTTCCAGGCAAGAATACTGAAGTGGATGCTGTTTCCTTCTCCAGGGGATCTTCCCATCTCAGGGATCAAATGTGGGTCTGTTGCATTGTGGGTGGATTCTTCAGTGACCGAACCACCAGGGAAGCCCTTGGCAGTTGTGAAATTTCAGCCTTCCCAAAATCTTTCCTGATAATAGCAAAGTCAACCTTCTGTTTCAAATAAATTATAAATCACTGAACATAAAGCATAGAACCTTTGCTCCAAGCAGATATCTCAGTATATTAGATATTTATTGCAGTATAACAAAAATAATTTCCAAACTTGGCAGCTGAAAGCCACAAACAATTATTATCTCACCATTTTTTTTGTGAGTCAGTAGTCTTAGTAAATCTTATGAGGTTGCCGTCAAAATGTGAGACAGGAATAGAGTGACTCCAAACTCAGCTTATGCGTTAACACACGTGGTCCTTGCCAACTCTTGGTTCTCAGTCACTGAAGCTCTACCAGCTGTCTCTGGCATATGGTTTCCTCCAGAGAAGGCAAGAGGATGTGCTTCAAATTACAGCAGTCTTTTTTATAACCTAATCTCAGAAGAGACATCTCATCACTTTGACATAGTCTGGTCGTTGGAAGAGATTCACTAAATCCAGCTCATACTGAAGGGGAGGGGATCATCCATGGGTGTGGGTACCAGGGGATGGGGATCTCTGAGGGTATCTTAGAGGCTGGTCCCCTCCCCACGTATCACCCAGGGTTCTGGTGGGCCCAAATAGCCAATATATTTTTACCAAAACTATAAAATTAATTCCTCAAAGTTATTCCAGGATCAGATGAAAGCCTGTGCAATTGAGAGTTCTAAAGCAAACTTTCTATTTCCACCAAAATGATGAGTCCAAAGAGTACCTTCTATATTTATATAAAAGTCACAGTGGTGTTTAAAATGCGCATATGTGCCCTGTTACCAAAGTTCTAAGAGTGAAATTAAGTTGTTTGTAGATGTATTTTCAGTTCAGCTTTCCTAGTAGATTTTACTTGCAATTGCTAATGCGGTTGTCAGTTACAGTTTGGCTAATTCCACAGTGAGCCATGGTAGACGTCGTACTTATTGTTTTTGGCATATGTTTCTGCACTCAACATAATAGTGTTCTAAATCAAATATAATTGTTTGGGGTTAGTCTCTGCTTCATTAGTGTGGGTTATCTTTGTCTCCCAAGCTGGAATAAAAATATCTGAGAATAAGGAATAGATCTTACTCATTTTTTTTTTTAGAACTTTCTTTTAGCTGTTAAAAGTGAACCAGATTTTAAATGTCTTAAATAATTTAAAAATTGTATTTATTTATTTACTTTTGGCTGTGCTGGATTTTCATTGCTGCGTGGAATTTTCTCTAGTTTCAGCGAGTGGGGCTACTATCTGGTTTCAGTGGTCAGGCTTCTCATTGAGGCAGCTTCTCTTGTTGAGGGGCGCAGGCTCTAGGGTGCATGGGCTTCAGTGATTCTGGTTCACAGGCTCTAAGCCACATGCTCAATAGTTGTGATGCACTGGCTTAGTCCAGTGCTTGTGGGGTCCAGTCCACAGCTTGTGGGGTCTTCCAGGACCAGGGGTCAATCACATGTCTCCTGCATTGGCAGTAGGATTCTTTACCACAGAGCCACCAGGGAAGCCCTTTAAATTTTTTTAATGAAATCAATATGATGTCTATTGCTAAACATGGAAACAAGGACCCAAAAAATAGGAGATGGCTTTAAGATAGTTTAAGAGATAGGAGGCCCACTCTTATTTTGAGGAATAAGAGTGAGAATTTGGGGAATTTTTAGAAAATCTTCAGTTCAGTTCACTCGCTCAGTCATGTCCAGCTCTTTGTGACCCCATCCCTGTCCAACACCAACTCCTGGAGTTCACTCAAACCCACGTCCATCAAGTCAGTGATGCCATCCAGCCATCTCATCCTCTGTCATCCCCTTCTCCTCCTGCCCCCAATCCCTCCCAGCATCAGAGTCTTTTCCAATGAGTCAACTCTTCGCATGAGGTGGCCAAAGTACTGGAGTTTCAGCTTCAGCATCAGTCCTTTCAATGAACACCCAGGACTGATCTCCTTTAGGATGGACTGGTTGCATCTCCTTGCAGTCCAAGGGACTCTCAAGAGTCTTCTCCAACACCACACTTCAAAAGCATCAATTCTTTGGTGCTCAGCTTTCTTCACAGTCCAACTCTCACATCCATACATGACCACTGGAAAAACCATAGCCTTGACTAGACGGACCTTTGTTGGCAAAGTAATATCTCTTCTTTTTAATATACTATCTAGGTTGGTCATAACTTTCCTTCCAAGGAGTAAGCATCTTTTAATTTCATGGCTGCAATCTTTTAATTTCATGGCTGCAATTTCATGCCTAGCATATCTCCATTTCCAACCAAGATAAACCAACCTATAGTCTATCAACTCTCCCAATGCAAAAAAACTAAGTATCTATTTAAAAATACACAAAGAGCAACATCTCTTTAGGGAAGCCCAGAAATATTAAAGAGCTGTTCCAAATCCAAAATTTGAATAAAGAAAAACCAGAAGAGAAGATCTGATTTGATAAGCACACCATTCTATGCTGCTTTTCCTCCCAAGACATTTGGTGAATTACCAGTTATCCATCCCTGTGTAATAATCCCCTCCCCCAAAGCATAATTGCCTAAAATAACATCAGTCATTGGGTGGCCCAGGAATCTTCAATCTGCTCTATGGTGTCAGCTGTGATGCTGTGACTGGGGGCAGGGAATCTACTTTCAAGGGGACACACGCCATGGCTGTCAAGTTCACGATTGTCATGTGACCTGACCCACAATTGTATGGGACGGCGGAGGGTCCCGTTACTGCTCCATAGGGTCTTACCAGCTCAGCTGCTTTGGCCTCCTCACAGCATGGCAGCTGGTTCCAGGAGCAAATAGCAGGGCATGTGGCATCTCCACACACAAGAATAACTGCTGCTTCCTCCCCACAAGTTCTGCTTGCCCATGTCAGCAGGGGGTGCCAGTCTGCTCAATCCTCAGTGGTCCATTCTCTGCCCAAAATAACAGCAAAGGCAAAATCTGCCCTCTAAAATGGGGACCTCTGGGCTGGATGCCTCCACCAATGACAGAGCTTGTGGCTTTAACCTCTTATTTTGTTCTCTGTCTCCTTATTGGAGGACACACCTTCAGCCTCAGCAGGGGACTTAGAAGGAAGGGCTTCAAAGGTGGGAGAATGAGAGGTGAAGAGGAAGAAGGGGAAGCCTGTAAACTCAAGAGAAGAGGGGGCATTGGATGGTTCAGAGGCCCATCTGGGTAAAATTATTTAATGACTGCATTTTTAAAACTTTTGATTTGTGTGTGACTTTTAATCTCTTTGTGTATATTTTCAATTTTTAGATTAAACTGTATGATCTGGAGGAAAACATTATACTTTCTGGGAATCAGGAAATAAGGATTTAGACTGTAGGCTTTTGGGGATAATTAATTCTCGATGATGAAGAAAAATATGTAATTTTGTTGTGCTTGTTTGGGGCCTTTCAACCACCTGAAATGTACACTGTAAATGAGTGTGTTGTAGGGACCTCCCTGGTGGTCCAATGATTAAGAACCTGCCTTGCAATGCAGGGAACAAGCGTTCAGTCCTTGGTTCAGAAACTAAGATCCCACATGCCGCAGGGCAGCTGAGCCCTTACTCTGCATCTACTGAGTCCACGTGCTCTGGAGTCTACGTGCCACAACTAGAGGGCCCATGTGCTACAACTACTGAACCCTGTACACTCTGGAGCCCTCATGCTACAGCTAGAGAGTCCATGCACCACAAGGAAAGGTCACACATCTCCCACGTCTTGACACAGCCAAATAAATAAGTAAAATGATTTAAAAAAATTTTTTAATGAGTGTGTTGTAGGAAATTCCCTGTCAGTCCAGTGATTAGGATTCTATGCTCCCACTGCAGAGGGCCTGGCTTCAAGCCCCAGTTGTAGAGCTAAGCTCCCACAAGTCATGTGGCAGGCCCAAAAGATAACAAAATAATAAAAGAATGTGTTATATTGTATGCAAAGTGTACCTTGGTAGATTTCATTTAAATGAGCATAGGAGAAGGAAATGGCAACCCACTCCAGTGTTCTTGCCTGGAGAATCCCAGGGACGGTGGAGCCTGGTGGGCTGCCGTCTATGGGGTCACACAGAGTTGGACACGACTGAAGCGATTTAGCAGCAGCAGGGAAACCATAGACAGCAAGGTTCAGAAAGACTCCTCTGAGAGGTAGTATGAGGATCCTGTCCTCCGTGAAGGAGGGTGCAAAGGAGACAGACCCAAGCAGAAGCTTCAGGAAGAGGACAAGAAGAGCAAAGGTTGGGCAGAAACTGGGTGTTTGTTCCAGAAACAGAGATGAGGGTATGCGTGTTGACTGTTTAACCAAATGTAAACAAATCATTTATGAAGCAGGTTTGAAGCACATAATTTCAAAGTAGTCAAACAGAGAGAGTGTTTGATGATGTTTTTGTGTTTATTTTTACTTCTAATAAGATGTCGTTTGCTTGGAGGAAGGCATGTAAGATGTTTACTGAAGCCACAGGTGGAGAAGCCTCCATCACAGAAGCAGGGTGGGCTTTCTGGTATCTGTCATTCTGCCAAGAATTCCCCCAGGACAACTTTTGTTTGACAATTGCTCTTGAAAACAACTGAAGCATTGTAGCTATATTTAAGATCATGGGCTTTGTCTGTTTGCGTCTGAGATAGTAGTTGCTGGTTAAACAATCCCAGCATGCTTTGGGAATATTATAGAGTAATAAGATGCTAAAGGTCACTTTCTCAGCCCAGGGGTTGTAGTTCACATCTCTGTTATGGCAGCTCAAAGCTTAGCATTTACTTTCATTCTTTTAAAAGCAGATTTTATTTCTTCCATTCCAATACAGCAAGTCCCCTACATATGTATGAGTTCTTTATAGAGAGTGCATTTGTAAGTCCAATTTGTTCATAAGTCCAACAAAGTTAACTTAAGTATCCAACTAACATAATCTGCTATATAGTACTACACTTGTAATAGGTTTTAAATACTTTATTTAAAAACAAATAAAATGTAAACAAAATATATTTTAATTTTACAGTACAGGACCTTGCAAAGTATAGTACAGCAGCTGGCATACAGGGGCTGGCATCGAGTGAACAGGCAAGAAGAGTTACTGATGGAGGAGGGAGAGGAGGCAGAGATGGTAGAGCTGAAGGATCGTCAGCAATAGGAGACAGAGGGCAAGCTGCAATTTCACTCATGCCTGAGACTGATGGAACACATGTTCACATCTTTGAAAGTTTGTAGTTTGAAGGTTTGTATGTAGGAGACTTACTGTACTGGAAATTTACATGAGACTGGTATGTAATTCTCATTTTAAATCAAGCTAAGCCTTGTTTGTCTACACAGTTTAGTTATCTAGCTTGACTCCTATGGGAAACCAAGCTCCACTGTCATGATAGAATGAGCATCTGTGTATAATACAGCAAAGATGGATGTAATTTCAGGATTTTCTAAGTTTGGTGGAAAGAAAGTGGATTAAAAACGGCCATACTCATGTATGGGGAAAAAAATGCAGCATCTACTCATGATCTATTAAAGATTTAAAAATAGGTTCAGGCATGCAGGGAATTTGAACATTGATTAGATATTTGATGATTTTAAAGGCATATTTTTATTGTATTTTAGAATAATAATGGCATCATGATCATTTTTTTAAACGGAGTCATAGGTTTTTACTACACATAAGGAAATGTCTGTGAATTATATGCTTTTAAAAAAGACACCCAACATATCAAAGAAACAAAAAAACTCAGAAGGGATTTTTCAACCCTTACAAAAATTTGCCAGTACATTTTGTTTCCAAATTTTGTTTTGTTTGTTATATTTTTCCTGGTAGGAGCATGCTGACCTGACCAGCATGCTATTTGGAATTAAACTCAGTATTTCTACAACCATGGAGGGAGGTCATAGGCATTATGCTTTATTCCTAAACTCTCGAACTTCTCTGCACAAATGTTCCAATCTTTAGATCCTTGGCTACAGTTGTCCTCTGAATCTATGATGATGAACCTTTTATAGCTAGTTTTGAATCTCATATACAAGAGAAGCTTCTAAATGAGCTATTTGGCCACGATGAGAAATCTTTATTGAAAAAGGAACTCTGCATGGAATAATTAAATAGACCTAAGTACAAGGTTCTGTGCCACGTGAAATTGCAAATAGCCCTGACAAAATAATTTATGCTCATTTATGACACAGCAGCTCATTATGGCTTTGATTTTCATCCCCTTCCTTAGTCAAGTTCGTCTGTTTCTCTGATAGAAGTTATTTTTATTTTATGTTCAGTCGTGTGCCCCTGGACCTACAAGGGGAAGGATGAGAAGCTTCTGAAATGGGAGCCACCAGCACCAGGGAGCTAGAACAGGAAGGGACGCGAGTAGATGGAGAAAGCTCTACAGGCATCCCTCACCCTCAGGTTGTCTTTGCCAAGTCAGAATGTTTCCAGAATTTCCAAAACCAACCAAGGCTTCATAAAAAGCCAGAAACTGAGAATTTTATATAAAATCGCTTTATTTTCCTATGCTGGATACTGATGAAGCATTTTTCTACATTCTGTGCACGAGACACAATGTGTTTGCAGGAGGCATGTGGCAGGCTGGCCACCAGTTACTAACCTTTGTTCTGAAAGAATAGCCTGATGCCCATAGATTCCGTCCTCATTTTCATCAGAACGTTCAAATGCAAATGAACATCAAGATGTAGCTTACACTGTATTCACCAAATAAGAAAATGAAAATTTGGTGCAATAAATGGAATTTGGGGGAGTAAACACAATTATCAGAATGCTGAATAGAGTTTCCTGTGTTATCCAGTAGGCCCTTGTTGAGTAACTATTTTATATATTTGTGTGTATATATTAATACCAAACTCCTAATTTATCCCACAGGGACATCTACTCAATATTCTGTAATAACTTACATGGGAAAATAATCTGAAAAAGGATATATATATATATAATATGTGTGTGTATGTGTGTGTGTATCATTGAATCTCTTTGCTAGACACCTGAACTAACACATTATAAATCAAATATACTCTCTGCTGTGTTTAGTAGCTCAGTGGTGTCTGACTTTTTGTGACCCCATGGACTACAACCTGCCAGGCTCCTCTGTCCATGGGGATTCTCCAGGCAAGAATACTGGAGTGGGTTGTCATGCCCTCTTCCAGGGGATTTTCCTAACCCAGGGATTGAACCCAGGTCTCCCACATTGCAGGCAGATTCTTTACCGACTGAACCACCAGGGAAGCCCAAGAATACTGGAGTGGGTAGCCTATCCCTTCTCCAGGGGATCTTCCTGACCCAGAAATCGAACCAGGGTCTCCTGCATTGCAGGCAGATTGTTCACCAACTGAGCTACCAGGGAAGTCTAACCATACTCTAATATAAAGTAAAAATTAAATTAAAAATTAAGTGTATCAATAGTGGGGTTTAGGAGCACAGAATTTGGAACGAGCAAGCTTCAGATGTATTCTGGTTTTCATGACTGCCTCAGTTATTGAATTTACCTCCTGTGTAAGCATCAGTATTTTGTCTGCAAGAAAGGATAATAATACAACACACACAGGCTTTTATGAGGATCTCATCAATACTGCAGGTTCCATCCTTAGGATATGAGCCAAACCCAGTGAAGTCCAATATAAATGACCTTTGTTCCCAGGATTCAGTAGTAGCAGCCAAAACCCTTAATTTGGTTCAAGAACACATCCTTTGTTTCACTGAGACTGGACTGTGAGGCAAACTACTTTTGATAGAAAATTAGGCTGCTTATTGCTCAGTGATTTGAGCTTCTGCAGAGTGCAATGGAACACAGGTCCAAGTGGCCCTGTTTTTTATGTAAACGTGATATGCATTGCTCTGTGGCTTCTTGGAAGGGATGCATGTGTTTTGTGGGTTTTTCATGCTTCCTGGCAAATTACAACTGCAGAGCCCTTTATAGTTTCAGGACTGATGGGAACTGGCTCATTTAGGAAAATACATGGTGATGGGGGCCCCTTCTGTCTGTCTGCTGGATTTTATAGCCTTGCGTCCACTGTCTGTTTTCTCCATCCACAGCACTCATTGGAACTAAGATCTCAGCCACGCCAGGAGGAAAATGAACCAGTGGGAATGAGGCAGTGATAATTTTTCCCCCTGAGTTTTTTCAGTCTCTTGATCATATTTCACCTTTTTTATTTACTTCAGATATTATTGTGGTGCACTTCTTTCTAAAACCCTTTGATAGGTATAATTATGGAATCCTTAATTTTGTGACTGGAAATTGACACAAATTTTTTTGGTCACTGGTTCTTCAGGGAAATAGCTCATACTTTTATTTCCCCCGTTGTAACTGGCACCCTTATCATGTCTGGAATATTGGCAGGGAGAGCTTGTTTGGAGACATTTTAACTGGTTTAATGGGTTTTCTCCTGATTTATAGTTTTTAAATGTTCAATTCGTTTAGAAGGATGGACACACGAATGCTGAGAATACTTATTGCAGGAAAAGAAAGAATGCTTTGCATTTTTTTACTTTGCCATTTTTAAAGTAAATTTCAAGTTTTTTGGAAATTATTTATGAGAGGCACTCACTTCTTTTATAAAAGAAAAAACATTAAAATACTGTATAAATTGTATATATCTTGTCTCAATTAGTGACACACAGAGGTGAGAGTTTTGAGTTACTTCTCAATATTCACAAAGCGCTGGCCAAGCAGATACTTGCTGGTTTCCCTGTGATTAACAGACAAGATTTAGAATGATTTCATGTTGAAACTGAAAAGAAATTATAAATTATATGAAACCTCATCCAATTTGGGCTTCCCAGGTAGCTCAGTAATAAAGAATCCACCTGCTGATACGAGAGACACGGGTTTGATCCCTGAGTTGGGAAGATCCCCTGAAGAAAGAAATGGCTACTCACTCCAGTATTCTTGTCTGGGAAATCCTGTGGACAGAGGAGCCTGGCAAGCTACAGTCCACGGAGTCACAAAAGAGTCAGACATGACTTAGCGACTAAAACAACAATATCCAATGTGGTCCCGTGTTTCCATGATTTAGTTTAGTGTTTTTCAAGTGGGAGCAACGTCTTTCCCAGGAGACATTCAGCAATGCGTGAAGATAATGTAGTTTGTCACAATTAAGGGCTGCTACTGGCATCTGGTGGGTAGAGGCCAAGGATGCTGCTAAGCATCCTACAGGGGACAGGACAGCCCCCACAATAAAGAATTGTCAGCCTATCATGTCGATGCAACGAAGACTGAGAAATCCTCATCTAGGTAAAAGCATCATAAACAAATGGATACTGAATCCTTTTGCTTTGCTGATGGTCCGATGCAGTTGCTATGGAGACCAAGTGATGCATGCATGCACTTTCAGTGGCTGTGCAGAAGTTTCAAGGTCAGGCTGAGGGAAAAAGACAGACAGTGATTGAAGCTGCGGAGGTACCATTAGCAAGCAGGATTCTGCAGGTACTGAACCATCCATCACGCTTAGAGATTGCACCGGGAGCGCCCCCTTCCGGAGCAGAGGAACTTGTAGACTTGAGAATTACCCTCGGGGAACCACCTCTTGTCTCTTCTGACCCATACTGAGAGAGGTCCCTACCAGGAGAGAGTTGACAGCAAGAACTCTTTGAGAGATCTTTCAAAGCAGAGGTATTTCAAAGTATTTAAGAGTATAGGCTGGGTGGGAAGGTGGTTTGGAAATTCAGAAAGATCTAGAGAGTTTCCTAATTTGATCTTGGATCCATGGTGATATTTCTTCTTGTGGTAAATTTGACATTGAAGCAATCATCTTGAATGTTTTTATTCCCTTCTGGTTTCAATTTTATTCTATTTGACTTTATTGCTACCTTTCAGAAAATGTTTTTAAAAACTTGATATTGATTTTCTCACCAGTGAGAATGGAAAACTGTGGCTGTTTTCCTGGACCAGTATTAGTGCTAGAATGGATAACTGCAAAAGGGCTTCCCAGGCGGTGCTAGCGGTGAAGAACCTACCTGCCAATGCAGGAGACATGAGATGTAATTTGATCCCTGGGTCAGGAAATCCCCCGGAGGGGAGTATGGCAACCCATTTCAGTATTCTTGTTTGCAGAATCCTATGGCCAGAGGAGCCATAGGATTATGGCTACATATGGACTACAGTCCATAGGGTCGTAGAGTCAGGCATGACTGAAGTAGCTTAACATGCACACACAGAGCGATAGAGGCGTGTCTGTTCAAGGAGAAAGCTCCAGCTTCTCCAAAGATGATCCATCTCAGTTTATTCCTATTCATTCTCTCTCTGTCTCCTCTTTTTTTTTTAACACTTTATCAGTCTCTATCTGAAAGTTAATATCAGGGTCTCTTTTAGCTATAATTGAATATTAGATAATGAACTAACAGGCTAGCACCTATAGAGAAAGTCTTTAGTTATCAAAACTCAACTTGGCATACTCTAAATAATTTTATACATTTCTTTTTAAGGCTTTATCATCTTATATCACCAAAAAAGTCACCCAGGTTTAGTATCCAAATCAAGAGGCACATTTTGTTTCAAAGGACAATGATCAATTACATCAGAAACATGAATAGTGTATTTACACTTTGCATCCATATTTCACTTGTAAAAATGTATCCTAAAAAAATAATTTCAATGATGTCACTATTGTTTTTGTCTGCTCAGGAAACATTATTATTACTTCTGCTACTGGCACCCCAAATTTCCTGGGGGATGCCCACCCCGACTTCCCCACCGTCTAACCATGTGTTTCAGTGGACCTGAAGACTTCCTCAACTCAGAGAGAGCAGCCTGAGACTCAGGTCTAAGAAATTAGTATATTTCATTCTTTTGCCTCCATGATCTGTTCAACTGGAAACTTGACCCAGTCCAGTCCTAGGCCAGGCATGAACCCAAAACATTAATGGGACTAAGGAAATTAGTTGTCTTTCAAGCAAACTTATTCCTGGAAGGAAATAAGTCTAGAAAACCAGGGCTCACCATGTGGAAAAAAGTCTAAGAATATGTCCATCACAAAAAATAGAAAACCTTGGGGTGTAAACCTATGTTAGACTCCTTTCCCAGCCCTAAATTAAGGTGGAAACGCATGCTGTCTGTGGAAGCTACAGTTCCATGGTAGGAATTTCGCCATGCTATTGGTAACTGTAGGTCTGAAATCACAGGATATTTTATGCTAATACTCTCTAATATGTTCAAATAAATTCCTATTTTTCATAGTCTTCTGTTCCACCCAAATTGTCTTTTTTAAAAAATTGGGATATAGTTGCTTTACAATGTTGTGTTAGTTTCTACCGCATAGCAAAGTGAATCAGCTATGGGTTGCTGGTGCTCAGTCACGTCTGACTCTTTGTGTCCCATGGCCTGTAGCCCACCAGGCTCCTCTGTTCATGGGATTCTCCAGGCAGGAATACTGGAACAGGTTGTCATTTCCTCCTCCAGGGGATCTTCCCGACTCAGGGATCGAACCCGCATCTCTTGTGTCTCCTGCATTGGCAGGTGGATTCTTTACCATTGCGCCACCTGGGAAGCCGTTGAATCAGCTTTATATCTATACATATATCCCTGCCCTCTTGGACCCCACGCTCCCTATCCTACCCCTCTAGCTCATCACAGAGCACAGAGGTGAGCTCCTTGTTCTATACAGCAGTTTCCTACTAGCTACTTATTTCACGCCTGGTAGTGTATATATGTTAATGCTACCTTCCCAACTCATCCCATCCTGCCCACCACATCCACATGTCCCACCTGTCTGTGTCTCTATTCCTGCCCTGCAAATACGTTCATCTGTACCATTGTTCTAGATTTCACATATATGTGTTAATATACATGGTACATGTATACAATGGACTATTACTTATCCATAAAAAGGAATGAAATTGGGTCATTTGTAGACATGTGGATGGATCTAGAGTCTGTCATACAGAGTGAAGTAAGTCAGAAAGAGAAAAACAAATATTACATATTAACCCCCAAATTGCCTTTTATGTCAGCAGTTTTATCCACACTGTAGGGAAGAGGTCAAAGTGAAATGTCTTTTTCACTTCAAATGGCATTTCCCACAAACTACCCAATCATTAAGCCTTTCTCCTCCCCCAGGGTTCCTTGAAAAGGTTGCTGTGGGCATTTTGCCAAAAAAAGTCTTTATGTTCATGGGTCTCCCCTCCAGGATCGCTAACATCTCCGAGCACAGCCATCAACAACTTCTTCAATTCCAGAAGTCCTGAGGGTGCCTTACTTCCCCAGGTAGAGACCCCCTGTGGGTCTGGTGAAGCATCTTCTCTGACTCATTTAGCATCCTTTTCTACCTCACCTGTGAGGTAGAAAACACCTACTATCACCTGTTCTCCAGATTTGGTGATAATTTCAAGACGTGTGGATCTGTATCATAATTTTCATATTTTTAAATAAAGAAATTCTTGCACTTGGCTTTTTTTTTATTTATTCTTTTTGGCTGTGCCACATGGCATGTTAGATCTTAGTTTCCCGACCAAGGATCAAACCCTTGTCCCCTGCAGTGTAAGAGTGAAGTCTCAATCACTGAACTGCAGGGGAAGTTCCTAAAATTTTCACATTTTTTAAGCACTCCAGCAGGAGATTGGTCCTGATAGGTAACCTTTAGCATTTTTTCAGTACCTCTAGAATTCTACAGAAGATGGTCTAGACTCCCTGCCAGAAGAGTTCTGATTAGTATTCACCTCTAAGAGGCACTTGCGTGAGATTTGAAAAGTGGAAAAGATGGGAAGCCATTGTTTTCTGGTGGCAGGTGCAGAAAAGCAGATGGATAATGATGGATGATAAAAATGAAGTTCCTCCATCATCTTCTGGTTTATTCCTGAGAATCAGATACTTGGGTGTTGTAGGCAGTGACATAGTGTAATTAAGCAGGACCCTGTGGGACATTCCTGGGACAGACTTGTCTCTTGTTTATAGAAAAGCTTTACCTTCTTAAGCCTTCCCCAAGGTCCAAAGAACAAATTTAATCAGAGAAGTGAGAAAATGCAGAAAGAAAGGAAAATAGTCAAGGAAGATAAAATAATGATAGTTTATCGATTAAATGAAGTCTAGAAAGAATATTTAGTTCCTTTTCAAGGACTACGGATAGTATTTTGAGCCATATCCTTGAGCTGTTTTGCTTGAACTAAGATCCTTCACCAGGTGGAAGAAGTTAACTATCTGCTGACCACCAGCATGTAGTCCCCAGGCTGGTTCCAGTTGACTGGCTGACTACCAATTACCTCACCACTAACCAATCAGAAGAATGTCCTTGAGCTGATTATGCATCCCACAACCCTCTCCCTCAACTGTCTTTAAAAAGCCTTCCCTGAAAGCCATCATGGAGTTCAGGTCTTTTGAGCATGAGCTGCCCATTCTCCTTGATTGGTGTCTGCAATAAATACTGTACTTCCCTTCACCACGTCAGTAGACTGACTTTCCTCAGCATGAGCAAGCAGCCCCCAATTTGGTTCCGTAACAATAGGAACTTCACTTGCCCCGTCCTTCCCACTGTTCAGTAAACCTTTAATTCCCTATGCAAGATAATTCCTCTTAAAAGCTTTGAGTGGTTCCAGATTTATCTATTGTTGTAAGCCCTATATTTTCTTTTTAATTATAACAAAATGCCTATAATCTAAAAATCATCCATCCACCTTGATCATTTTCAACTGTCCTTTCAGTAACATTAAGTACATTCATATCGTTGTGCAACCAATCTCCATAACTACTTTCATCTTGCAGAATGAAAACTCTGTCCCCATTGAACATTAACTCCCTATCAGCCCTCTTCCAGACCCTGGAAAAACCTCTCCTACACTCTGCTTCCCCAAATTTGATTTCTCCAGGGACCTTCTATCAGTAGAATCATACAGTATTTGGTTTTCTAACTGGCTTATCTCCCACTTAGGAAAATGTCTCAACTAATTGTTTTTCGATTTGTTACATTTAATATATAGATTGTTGGCTGGAATAGAGGACATGCTTAGACTTAATAGCAGAAAACATATTCCTCTCCTAGAATTCCAAATTGGATCATCCATGAAATGATTTTTACAAGAGTTTCTTAGTCATTACTTTTTTAAGTTAACATTAGCCTGAGACAGAGTGTATCCAAGAGATTGTTCATAGGTGGGGTTAATCCACTGGAGAACTTTCACTGACTTTTATGCCCTGGGAGATCTCCTTTTATTGTGTGAGCAAGTATCTGAATTAGACATACTCTCACTCATGCTGAGTGTTATCTAGACATAATTTTTCTTCAAATTCTGTTACTGGCCTTTGGCTGCAGACAAATAAGTTAATTCACATCCGTGTCAATAACTCAGTCACGCAAAAATTGAATCAATGAATTTAATTAGGTCCCCATGTATGCTCTGATTTGGCAATGATAGCATTCCTAGTGAGGTGGTAAGATTAATCACTGGATGTCAGAAATGGAACATGCTGGTTTGTGAAGAATTTGACACAAATTCCCTGGCTGGAACGGGGACTGTCTGCCATGGGTTTTCTTGGACAGCATTATGGCCAATTACCACAAGAGGAGAAGGTGACAATCTGAATTTTATCACCTGGAGACTCAGAGTCAAATGCTCCAACATTCTGTATTGGCTTTGGAGGAATTAAATCCCTGTTTTGAGTAAGAAATCAGTGGTCCCTCACTTGTGGGGCCATATCAAACTAAGTCTTCTGCACAGCCAAGGAATCCATCAACAAAGTGGAAAGACAACTTACTTAATGGGAAGAAATATTCACAAATCATATATCTGATAAGGGTTTCAGTTCAGTTCAGTCGCTCAGTCATGTCCGACTCTTTGCCACCCCATGAATTGCAGCACACCAGGCCTCCCTGTCCATCACCAACTCCCAGAGTCCACCCCAACTCATGTCCATTGAGTTGGTGATGCCATCCAACCGTCTTATCCTCTGTCGTCCCCTTCTCTTCCTGCCCTCAATCTTTCCCATCATCAGGGTCTTTTCCAATGAGTCAGCTCTCCACATCAGGTGGCCAAAGTATTGGAGTTTCAGCTTCAACATCAGTCCTTGCAATGAACACCCAGGACTGATCTCCTTTAGGATGAACTGGTTGGATCTCCTTGCAGTCCAAGGGACTCTCAAGAGTCTTCTCCAACACCACAGTTCAAAAACATCAATTCTTCAGCACTCGGCTCTCTTTATAGTCCAACTCTCATATCCATATATGACCACTGGAAAAACCATAGCCTTAACTGGAGGGACCTTTGTTGACAAAGTAGTGTCTCCGCTTTTTAATATGCTGTCTTCACATTTGAAATATACAAAGAACTCATATACCTCAACATCAAAACCATAAAAATTTCAATTGAAAAAATGGGCAGGGGCTTCCCTAGTGGATCAATGGTAAAGAATCCGCCTACCAGTGCAGGAGACATGGATTCCATCCTTGATCCGGGAAGATCCTACATGCCTCGGGGTGACTAAGCACATGAACCACAGCTACCAAGTCCGAGCTCTAGAGCCTGGGAGCTGCAACTGCTGAGCACATGTGCCCCAGAGCCCATGCTTCACAGCAAGAGAAGGCCCCCAATGAGAAGCCCACACACCACAACTAGAGAAAAGCCCCTGTGGCAACGAAGACCCAGCACAGCCAAAAGTAAATAAATAAGCAAAAAAAAAAATTTTTTTTAATGTGCAGAGAATCTCAACAGATATCTTTCCAAAGAAGATGGCCAACAGACACACGAAACCCTGTTCAACATCATCACCAATCATCAGGAAGGAAGATTAAGGAACTTTGTTCAGTTCTGAGATTCAGAGTTAGGGGAAATGGAGCTTTACTCCTTAGACAGTCTTCTTTGACCTGGCAACATCTCTCCAGAAAGCTTTTCCCCTTTATAAAACATTAAGCATGACCACTAATATTAGTACAAAGAGCATCAGTGGAGGTGCTTAGGGCAGGCAAGGGCCAGACTGAGAGACATGAGTTCCCACCTTCACAAATGGGCATCACTCCATAAAAATGCCACCTCGTTTGCCCAGTGTCAAGTAGACTAGTATTTCAGACCTGGAAACATTTGCCTCACAGCATCAAAATAATTGAATACTGTAATGGCTCAGCAGCCTGCTTAGAGTTATAATACCGGGATTTACATTATTCTTAGCCACAGGCACATGGTCCCCAGATATTAACAACTCCCTTCCCTTCATCCCCCACGCAATAACTAGAATGTCTTGTCAAGCTCTTATGCAACAATCCTTGAAGCATGTCAGCTCCTGGCAACGAATGCACTTAGCCAGAAAAAAAATCACATCAACTAGTAAAGGAAAAACTTCTGATTGAATACAGTTTGAAATTGCTACACTCTGTAAAGCACAGAGAGGAACAGAAGCTTCACCTGCCTGCCCATCTGGTTGGTTGTTGAGTTTCCATCTGATATGCAGGGATTCTGAGGGGCTAGTACCTGAGACGAGGCAAGGTCCTCCTTCAGAGTGGCTCTCAGTGTCCCCCAGTCTCTGCCTACCTGGTGCAGATCACTGGGGCAATGACTCAACTCTCCATATAATTGCTTCTTTCAAGAGTCAGAATCAGTGGAGACACAGACAAAGAGAACAGACTTCTGGACCTGGTTGGGGGAGGGGAGAGTGGGAGGAAGGAGAGGATGGGGTGTATGAAGGGAATAACATGGAAGCATACACATTACTATATGTAAAATACATAACCAATAGGAATTTACTCTATGACTCAAGGAACTCAAACCAGGGCTCTGTAACAACCTAGAGGGTTGGGATGGGGAGGGATGTTCAAGCGGGAGGGGACATGGGTATACCCATGGCTGATTCATGTTGATGTTTGGCAGAAACGAACACAATATCATAAGGCAATGATCCTTCAATTAAAAATAAATGAATTTAATTATAAACAAACAAACAAAAGACTCACAATTTCAAGTTCCAAAACCACCAGAGAAGTGACACAGATAGATGAAGTGGTCAGCTGGGGACTTGAGTTAACCAAAGAAGGTGTATGCACCCCAATAAGGGGATCAGCAGGGACTCACCTCCCATCAGCTTTTCCCTACCAGAATGACCCACTGTTGATTGATTTCCTGTTTTCCAGGGCAGCAGGGATGATTGCTTTTAATGCATTTTTAATTTGTTTAATGTATTTGTTTATTTTTGGCTGTGCTGGGTCTTCATTGCAGCATGTGGGTTTTCTCTACTTGCAGTGAGCGGGGACTACTGTTTAGTTGCAGTGCTCGGGATTCTTACAGCAGTGGCTTCTCCTGCTGCGGAACACAGGCTCTAGGCGTGTGGACTTCAGTAGCTGTGGCTTGAGAGCTCAGTTGCCTGAAGCATGTGGGATCTTCCTAGACCAGAATTGAACCCATGTCTCCTGCACTGGCAGGCAGATTCTTAACCACTGGACCACCAGGGAAGTCCCTACTTTTTTCATTTTAAAACAGCTTGAGATTTATGTAATTACTATGAAGATAGCAGAGAGTGTTCCCCTAGATGACACACCCACGTCCTCCCTATTATCCACATCTTACCTTTGTAGGGGGCTTCTCTGGTAGGTTAGACAGTAAAGAATCTGCCTGCAATACAGGAGACCTGGATTTGATCCCTGGGTTGGGAAGATCCCCTTGGAGAAGAGAGTGGCTACCCACTTGAGTACTTGCTTAGAGAATTCCATGAACAGAGAAGCCTGGTGGGCTACAAGTCCATGGGGTAGTAAAGAGTTGGACACCACCGAGCGACTAACACTTGACCTTTGTGGGGTGCATTTGTTACCCTTTATGGAGCGATATCGAGCTTCCCTGGTGACTCAGTGGTAAAAGGTCCACCTGCCAATACAGGAGATGTGAGGTCGATCTGAGTCAGGAAGATCCCTTGGAAAAGGGAATGGCGATGCACTCCAGTATTCTCGCCTGGAGAATCCCATGGACAGAGGAGCCTGGTGAGCTACAGTTCAGAGGGTCGATAAGAGTCAGACACGACTGAGCCACTGGGCACGCTCACATCATGAACTGATATTAGTACTTTCAGTAAGGGAAGTCCAAACTTTAATCAGAAGGATATATGGTTTGTAAGGTAAAGCTTTGGGTATTTAAAAGTTGATCATTGTGGTAAGCAGAATAATTGCCCCTCATCAAGGATATCTATGTTCTAGCCCCCAGAGCCTGTGAATATGTCATCTTACATGGAAAAAGGGACATGATTCAGCTACAGATCTCGAGATGGGAAAGTTGTCCTGCATTATCCAGGTAGGCCAATGCAATCACAGCATCCTTAGGAGTGAAAGTTAGGAGGGTCAGAGTCAAAGAAGAAGATGTGATGGAAGCCGAGATCAGGGATGTAGCTGTGAGCCAAGGATGGTAGGTAGCTTCTAGAAGCTGAAAAGACCAAGGAGACACATTCTTCTCAGAGACTCCAGAAGAAACAGAGCCTGGACAACACCTTGATTTTATCCCAGTACAATCCATTTACTTTTGACTTGTAGAACTTAAAAAAAAAAATTAAATATTGTGTTCCTTTAAAGTTAGATTTATGGTCATTTGTTTCAGCGGCAAATTATGAATGCAACCAGAGGTAAACACCCCACCTGTAAAACACTAGTTCACCCCTCCCTGGCCTGCCACTTTTCAAAGGACCAATGTCTGCTTGGGAATGGAGAATGAAATTATATCCCCTCTGCATCACAAACCCTGGTACATCCCTGACACATAGAAGATGCTTAATATATGTGTATTAAATGAATGCTTTTACCACATTTAAAACCACTAAATAAATGATTAATATCCTCCAACAGGGAACAATGAGCATTCTTTATTCTCCTTGGGCAAAAAGTGTGAGAAATAGTGATTCTATTTATTTCTGGCCACTTGGGTCTCCTGAAGTATGCATCCATATTTCTAAGCTGCTCTAAGTATGCCTTTGATTTCTTATTATGGAACAAAATGAGACACACACTTACAGTTTGCCGGTGGAGTGTCATTACCGACAAAGTAACTATGCTTTTGAAAATGGTACAAGTGGTGAAAGCACCATTTCGAAGTTCATTGTCAGTCTTTCCAATTTCAAGAGCCTAGAGAAAAAAGGCTCCTTAGCCTATTTTCATTTTCCTCAGCTAAGACTTTAACTGCGAAGCTTTTCTTTTGTTGGGCTTGGGCCCCTGTACAAGTGCCTTGTGAGTTAAAATCTGCACACAGATAATATTAGGCTAACAAGAGAAACATCAATGTCATTATCTTTCTACCTGCTGGAAAGCCCAGGGTGTTACCTTCCCTTCGAAGCCATTCACCCTTTGGAAATAGAGATGGATTCAGCATGAGGGGACTGTTACCAAGCCGGAGCTCACACTGCTTGTCAGGGAACAGGCCAGTAAACAGAGGGACGAGGTCCTGGGGCAAGGAATAGAGACTTTATTCAGAAAGCCAGCCGACCGAGAAGTTGCTGGACTAGCCATTTCCTTTGCCAGGGGATCTTCCCAGCCCAGGCGTTGGAAATAACTCAGGAACCATCTTCCCTGAGTTAGAATTCAGGCTTCTTTTATGCCAAAAGTAGGGGAGCAAAGTCAAACACTTCTTGGTTCCCATCAGCCTCTGGATGAAATGTGTTCATTTCTTCTTTCCTGCAGTCTTTCACAGGTGGGCCTGCTCAGAATATTTCCCCTGAGTTAAACAAAGATATTTTAGTTTAAAGCTTATTACCTGGGAGGCAGGGTTCCTGGAGATGGGCCATTATGTATAATTTAAGCTCCTGGGCAACATTCCTTTGGGCTTCCCTGGTGGCTCAGAAGTAAATAATCTGCCTGCCAATGCAGGAGGCAGGGGTTCCATCTCTGGGTGTGGAAAATCCCCTGGAGGAGGAAATGGTAACCCACTCCAGTATTCTTGCCTGGAGAATCCCAGGGACCGAGGAGCCTGGCGGGCTACAGTCTACAGGGTCACAAAAGAGTCGGACGTGACTTGGTGACTAAACAACAACAACATTCCTTTGGTGATTAACTTGTAGAAAAAGTAATAGCACACAAAGGTTAAAGGAAAAGAAACAGATCCAGGAGAGAGTCAGATTTGTACTTTTCCCTTTTGCAGGACCACACACACATAAAACACAGAAACAGGGGTTTGAGTCTTGATACATTAACTTTCCTTTTCCAGACAGGCTCTGATGGCAGAGATCCCTTTCTACTTCTTCCCCCACTTTTATCTCCCTCTCATCCCTCTCCTGGGCATTATCGTGCATGCTTTTCCTGTTCATGGAAGGCAGCGGTTTGGCCCCCTCCAGAGTCCTTGTATAGGCAGAGGCAGCCTGTGTCACAACCATCCCTCCTGGGTACATTCCCTAATGATTGCTGGTGTGGTCGAGTGCATTCCATATCCATCCCTGGATTCTGCATGGTTGCCTTGAACCAGTCATTCTCATCATCTCACTGCTATGGTTTTAGACTGTCACTCTGGGGTTGTATTTATGTGGATCTTGTTCTTCATGGGCATCTGGAAGAAACTCAAGTGGGTTGCTGAGTCACAGAAGTAGCTTTTCTCTTTTGCCTCTTTCAGGAAAACCTGGGCTCCAAGGTCTAGTTCTGCTGATACCTGTCTCTGGCTAAGGTCGATGTCCCAGCTTCCGTGGCCTCATCTATTTAAGGGGATGATTTGATTTGCCTATCAGAACTGTGACACCCGCTAAGTTCTTGGCTTCCAGGAAAGGGCAGATGTAATTATTAACCATTCAGTCATTCTTTTATTCATCAAACCCACCTTCAATGATGGGCACTGGGGTACAGGACCCTGAAATTCAGGTTTTGAACAGCCTGTTTGGGGTTCAAATTGCAGCTCTGTCATTGGCTACCTGAGTGAACCCAGTCAGCACGTGTATCTTTTACGTTTTTGCTTCAGTTTTCTCCCCTGTAAAATAAGTACTATGCTGGTATCGGCCTCAAAGAGGTGTCTTACAAGAAAACTGAGTGTATGCAGAGTTCTATGCACAGTTTACCTTTAGTAAAATTTAGGTAATAATACTGATACTGTTAGAATTACAGTCAGGCTCAGGCAGCCTGACTCTAGAACCTGAGTATTCAGAATTGTGCAAAACTGCTTATATATTAGATTGGGCAAAAAGTTCATTTGGGTTTTTCCATACAGTGTTATAGGAAACCTTGAACTTTTGGGTCAATCCAATTATTGTTAGTCATGATGAAGTCTCTTTAATGTATTTCCATTACTCAGGTAGGTTATGTCTTTGAAAAAGACCCTGATGCTGGGAAAGATTGAGGACAGGAGGAGAAGGCAGCAACAGAGGATGAGATGGTTGGATGGCATCATGGACTCAATGGACATGAGTTTGAGCAAACTCCAGGAGATGGTGAAGGACAGGGAAGCCTGGCGTGCTGCAGTCCCCAGGGTCACAAAGAGTAAGACACAACTTAGCAACTGAACAACAGCAACAAAATGTCTTTGATGCTGGTGGCTTCAATTTTGTCCCTGCCAGAGCTCTGGGTACCATCATATCGTGGGGTCACCTGTGGGAGGGACACTTGGCCATGGGAAGAGAGGCTCCAGTAATAGGTCAGGTGCTATATGTCTCCTGGGGAATGCAATTTGCTGACTTCAGGCCCTTTTAGGGAGTCTGGGACCAAAATTGCCATGAGCTACTCCTGACACTTTCTGGTCCTTTTGCTCCTGGTCAGGTCACTGATATTGAGATCCAGCTGGTGGTCACCCATGAAAGCATAAGGATCTATATTGGGGCAGATAAGCGTTCAGAGCATAATTCAGCTTTTAGGGCTGGCAAGTCCAAAGGTTTCTGCATAAGTCAAGGAGAAAAACAAAATTGCTGAAATACTGAATAGCGAATGCAGTGATCGAGATATTACAGTGACTATAGGTCCAGATTTTGGAGTTTGTTCTGTAAACTTGTGTTCAACTCCCAGTGGTTGAAACGCATTCAAGTTAAATAATCCCTGTGTGTGTCACTTTCCTTGTCTGCAAGATGGGAACGAGATAGGACCTACCTGCTATGGTTCTTATGGGATACAATGAGTTAAGAGATACATAACATTAGGGCAAATCTCTGCATATTCCTTAATAAATGAGAGTCATTATTAACTCTAGAAGTGTGAACACACACATACCCAAAAAAGCTATTTAATCAATCTGATTTGCTGCACAGATATACGTCTCATAATTTTAGGACAAAAATTTCTAACTGGTGACAGAAGCTATTTCCATTTGTTTTTTTCTTGTTGCGTCTTTTCCCCAAAGTCCTGCAGGCAGCTGCAGAGAGCTTTGAGAAATAATAAATGTGCTATATATACCAACTTCTTTGATCCTCTGCCTTTATTCTAAAATATGGAAAGGCTTGGGTGTAAATATGGCTGTGAAGTCTTTTATGGCTCCCATTAACGTGAAAATGTGCTTGTGTAATGCACTCAGTTGTGCCTAAATCATCCTCACTCCTGCCTGGTTTCATATTGTCTGGGAAAGAGAACATTGCAGCAGGGCAGCCATCATGCGGTAACAAGCACGTGGACATTGGTGGCCCAAAGAGCTTTTTAGTAGATTAATTGAAAGTCTCGCTGTCTGAGCCAGAGGATTTCAGCCAGTGACACTGAATAGGCACTCTCACAATTTCACAAGTAGTGGCGGCTAAAGAAAATGAAATCATGGGACACATCTCACCACCAGTACTTGGATAAGAAAAGTCACTAGCCTGAGTTGCTCTCATTTCAGAACTCGGAGGCAGCCTAGATGGCTGCACTGCATGTAGCCATAGGTTGAAGCTTGGATCCCATCACCCGGCCATCAAGGTTTAAGTCGTGGCTCTGCTGCTTGCTCGCTGTGTGACCTTAGTGAAATTGGTTGCACTTTCTGTGCATCTGTTTATCTGCAAGGTGGGAATGACAAAAACAGCCATATTGCTGCTGAAACTCTGCTTCTGTTCACCAGTGCCAAATAGAAATGTGGAGACAAAGTTTTGGATGAAGTAGAAAAGAGTAGCTTTGTTGCTTTGCCAGGCAAAGGGGGCCACAGTGGGCTAATGACCTTAAGATTGTGTGAACTGCCTGGAGGGAGTAGTGAGGAGTTTTATAACGCTCAATGAGCAGGGTGTCGTCAGCTTGTGGGCAGTTCTAGGATTGGTTGGCATCAGGATGAAGTTTCAAGTGTCAGCTTTCCGGTTTCAACCAGTTTAGGGTCTGTGTTCTTGAGGTCAGCAATTTTCATCTGGAGGCAGGGGTCTGCTTCCTGTAAAAAACAAGAACAAAAACAAAAAACAAAACTTAGGAATGTGTGTCAGACCTTTATCTGTGTCTTTCAGGAACTGGGAGTTCGGAGATGCTGCTATGGGGCAGGATTATGGTCTAAATTGTTAATAGTTCCCCAGCCCAACAGCCATTCTTTATTTCTACACTTCCCAATCATTAACTCTTGGGACATCAATTGTCTTCAAAAGACAAGGACTCTGGGGCTTGTACACCATTTCAATACTTATCTCATAGTCACTGAGAGGGCAAGGTTGACCAGACTTTGGGAACACACAGACAACAGGACCTGGAGTATAAAAAACACAGGGTAAGAATTGGCTGTCATCACTGTATTGTTATTATTATTGTATTAAAGTCTTCATAGAAAATACATGGCACTCTTAAAATAGGATGTGCTTAGTCACTCAGTCATGGCTGACTCTTTGTGACTCAAAATAGGACAGAATTTAATAAAAGTAGCATTTAAATGGCATGGTCAGGGTAAGTAGATAGAGGATGGTCCCACATCCAGGACCTAGCATCAGGTGAAAGCCATGACACTACTTCCCACCTTCACCCCAACCAGAGGGCCAGGGGGAGGGAGCAGATTCCAGAGTAGCAAGAAGGGAGACAATGAGAAGTGCTCAAGAAGTGCTCATTCAATGGGAATTGTAGTTTCTGCGAATGCAACACATATGATGCTAAATCATGGAAGAGTAGGGAGAGAATGAGAACCATAAATCCCTTGACCTCTCTCATATCTTAACCCCTAAACCCCAGTGCCTCCCACTGCTGGTGTTCCATCATTAACTTGTGTCCAATTCTTTGTGACCCTAAGGACTGTAGCCCACCTGGCTCCTCTGTCCATGAGATTTCCCAGGCAAGAATACTGGAGTGGATTGTCATTTCCTTCCCTAGCCTCCCATTCAAAAATCTAACCAAAAGCCAGCAGACATGGGAGTCCAGTTAATCCATTATGAAAAGATCAGCTTCCAGCTTTCAGATTGGTACTGGGGCAAAGAGGAGATGTGGACAGGGATTAGAAATCATCCAACTTCAAGAACAACAGTCTCTAAACCATCTATATTATGTGTGCAACTAGTAAGAACAAACTAAGCAGATATTCCCAATATAGTCACATACCCCACTGCCAAGAAATGCTAACAGGACAAATATAACTGACATAAATATTTCTCATTTTTCCAGTCTGCAAGAATTGCTTAGTGCCTTTGTGTCTTGGTTCCAGGCCAGAGTGAGGAAGAGTGATAATCTTCGTAAAAACAACCTGAACAAAAATAGTGACAGCAACTGGCATGTTGATAACACTAAACAATTATCAAATTGTTTTTGTGCATTTAATTCCATTTTAGCCCTGTATAATAAATTTGTGGTAAAGAAGATATTGACTCCTTTTTGAAAAAGAAGGAAATTGAAGATGAAGAGTTCAGTTGACTAGGATCAAAACCCACTGTATCATCCTTGCTTAAATTTCTTAGAGAATGCGAGAGAAATGGTAACGATACAGAATAGTGTTTGGACTTCCCTCGTAGTCTAGTGGTTAAGAATCTGCAATGCAGGGGACACAGGTTCAATCCCTGGTCTAGGAAGATTCCACATACCACGGAGCAACTAAGCCTGTGGGCCACAGCTACTGAGCCTGTGCACCTAGAACCCATGCTCTGCAACAAGAAAAGCCACAGCAATGGAAAGTGTGCACACAGCAACTAGAGAAAGGCCTTGCCCAGCAAGACCCAGTGCAGCCAAATATATATATGAATAGGGTTTAAAAGTACAAGATGCAAAATTTACTATCTGTTTTATTTAAGAAATAAGTTGAGAAGTATTGTAAGGCATCAGACTCCAGACTCTGGACAGCAAAGTTGTGGTGAAATTGGAGTCCTTGAACACTGTTGGTGAGAATGTAAATAAAACAGTGCAACAGCTATGCAAACAGTATGGAGATTCATCAAAAATTAAAAGTGGAACTAGCATATGAGCCAGGGATCCCACTTTGGGATATATATCCAAAAGAATGGAAATCAGGGTTTCAAGAGATAGCTACACTCTTCAATGAGTGGGAAGCACTTAAAACACATGTAACATACTTTATTGTTGATTTTAGGACATAGACTATTCAACCATAAAGTTTTCCTATGGACAACTCCTCTAAAATATTTCTTAAACCTCTAAATTCTGTATTTCTAGTATTATATATGTTATATTTTTAAATATTCTGTTGTTATATTAATACTTTTGAAAAATGAAGTAAGAGATGAAGACTTTCATAAACTGATAGATTTGCTGGAAAGGGTAGTCTAAGTTGGGAAGTTACTGAGAGCTGCTGCAATCGATTATACTATCTACTGCATCATATTCCCAGAAAGGATCATTTAAACATAGCTTCCCTGATAACTCAATTGGTAAAAAATCCGCCTGCAGTGCAGGAGATCCCAGTTCGATTCCTGGGTTTGGAAGATCCCCCTGGAGAAAGGAAAGGCTACCCACTCCAGTATTCTGGCCTGGAGAATACCATGGACTGTATAGTCTATGGGGTCACAAAGAGTCAGACACAAGTAAGCGACTTTCACTTTCAAGCAGGCTTCTAGCCCTCCTTACTGATCACTCAGAAAATTATCTACAAATTTATGACTGCTTTGTCACTTGAAGAGTAGAAAACAACTGACGTTTTAAATGACTCAGTTAAACTAAACAATTAGGTCTGGGAGAAATATTTTACCTGAAAGGCTCAGAAGGATAAGTCATGAAGTCTACAGGATACGATCACAGGTTTATACGAAAAGGGCATACTTTAGATTTAGTGGTTGGACATAGAATACAGAGCTATTACTGAGATGACAGTGCATTTGTATGCAGCATCAATGTGATTTCTGAAAAGTAATAGGAAGCATCATCCCGGTGGGAGGAGGAGCCTTTGAATTGACTGGAATAATTTAATTATGGAAGGACTCAATTTCCAACCAGAAATTCCAGGCACCAGTGGCAATATGGTGGCCTTGGTAGGACACCTAAGGGTCAGGAAGAAAGGGGTTCATTTGCATATAAATTAAATTTGCATAAATATTTCAGCAAAAATAAATTGAGCCAACCAAAGTCTCTGTTTGAATTGTTCCTCTTTGGCAGATGTTAATAGAAGTATCCTGTGTTATTGTGACTTGTCCAGCTGTGAAGGTTGGGCTCTGATACCCAGGAAAGGACCTAGAGTCCCAGCCCCTGAAATAACACATGCTCTCTTGAAATATACTCCAAGATAGAATGGGTTAAAGTCTTTCTTTAGTCCACTTATTCAAATCACTACTGAAGATGGCCCCATATATTTTCTTGATGTTCTAAAAATTTCTAGAAATATCCCCCATTAGAAACTTGGAATAACAGAGTGAAACTTGGATTTAATTAAATTCAGATGGAGAGGTAGAGGCAGAAGAGGACAGAAATCAGCAACTCAATTTGCAGTTCAGGCCATTTATACTATGCCTGCTACCTGCTCCTTGAACACTGAGGTCACTCTCATGACCTCATGGCAAAACATGAGAGCATCTTGAAGGAGCAGGCAGAACTGGACTTCAGATGAGGAGGACAAACAATCATGATTTTTGGTTAAACCCATGGGACAACACAGCAACTGAAGAAGCCCAAGGCAAGGCTTGGTTCCTGGAGCCCAGCCTCTGGAATGGCTGTAACAGGATCTGACTAGAATCTAGAGAAAATCTAATGATGTGCAGCTTCCAGGCTCCTGATACTTCCAGCTCAGGGATGTGAATTTGGGATCTGGTACTTCCAGCTTAGAATGTGAAGATGAAAGAGGAAGGACCAGAAGACACTCACTCACACCTCTATAACTCCATTTACATGGAATTCTATATAAATAAAGCCTCCTGAAGATGTACAAGATGTGGGTGTTGGGGAGGATCCCTTGGGAAATCGGACATCATATGTCTTGTAATTTTGTCTAGAAGAACTGCTGTTGCTGCTTCTAAGTCACTTCAGTCTTGTCTGACTTTTTGCGATCCCATAGACGGCAGCCCACCAGGCTCCTCTGTCCCTGGGATTCTCCAGGCAAGAACACTGGAGTGGGTTGCCATTCCCTTCTCCAATGCATGAAAGTGAAAAGTGAAAGTGAAGTTGCTCAGTCGTGTCTGACTCTTAGCGCCCCCATGGACTGCAGCCCACCAGGCTCCTCTGTCCATGGGATTTTCCAGGCAAGAGTGCTGGAGTGGGTTGCCATTGCCTTCTCCACTAGAAGAACTGGTCTGAACTAAATGTATTTTTTCCATCTTCCTTTCAATTCAATATAATCAGTTCCTCTTAATTTCATTAACTCTGAATACTTAGCTTTTCCCCATACACCGGCTCTTCAATAACTCAATCTTTACTTACAAAGAGCTCCTCCCTCAAAGCAAATGTATTTTAAATGTTTGTATTGGTTCATACTGAAGCGTACTTTTCCAGTTTGTGACTGCTACTGAAATGCAGATGATAAGGCTGTAGCAAATAGCTGTGGATTTGAGGAGGTGGTGTTTTCAGTTGGCATGAAGTTTTCAATTCTTCCCATAGAGGAAATGGTTAGCAGTGTGAGTCTTTACATTTCCAATTTAAAATGAAGATATGTGCTTGGCACATAGTGAGAAATAAACAAAATGCTACTGAATAAATATCTTGGGCTTCCCCAGTGGTGGAACTGGTAAAGAATCCACCTGCAATGCAGGAGATGTGAGTTCAATCCCTGGGTCAGGAAGATCCCCTGGAGAGGGAAATGGCAACCTGCTCTAGTTTCCATGCCTGGGACATCCCATGGACAGAGGAGCCTGGCGGGCTACAGTCCATGGGGTCACAAAACAGTCTGACACAACTTACAACTAAACAACAACAACAAAAGTTGTGGAGAAATGTTCATAGAATTCCAGAAGGGAGCTAAATTTCCTTGAAATCATCCCTGGTTTTGTTTCAAGGGCTTTATCTGTGGGAAAATGCCAAGTATCTTTCCATTTCTTCATTACATCACACATAGACACCCGTGGGCTACACCTTCAAAAACCTGAGCCTCAAGACCAAAGAAAGTGCCCAGAGACAGCAACAGGGACATCAGTGGTTTAACGGATGGAGGATCTTATGTGTCTGAAGCAAGGTCCTGGAGCGACACCTCAGTGTGTGTGGTAAATAGCAGGCAGCGTAAAGCAGGAATTTTCCCTTCCAGGAGGAAGGGGAGGCTATAGGGACAATTGACCTCAGGGTTAGCTCATCAGTTGCCAGTGAAACCAGCAGAGGAGCACACCCCTCACCATCCCTTTGATAAGCTCTCAGAGTGGAGATATTCTGATCCAAAGATTAGAGCAATCACTAGCTGGGACCAAGGGTAAGTATGTAGGAAGGTCAGTCTCATGAGTAGGTATAGGTGAAGCAGAGAGTGGTCAAGGAGGGGATGTACAAAGGGCAAGAGAACAGCCATCTTTGGTGCCTGGTCTCTCTCTCTCTTTCTCTCACACACACACACACACACACACACACACACAGAGTTATGAATTGAAATGTCAGTTTTGGAAAACTGAAATACTAAGCAAAGAACTGTATTTATAATTTCTGTAATGATCCTTATGGATGTGTGCTCAAATATTCTGGAATTTTTATGAATGACATAATTTTTTACTGAATGTAGACTTCATATCTGCAGTGAAAAGTGTTGGTCACATATCCAAATTCTACTGCCTTCTGATTCCTTCCTTTATGAGATTTTCATGTCTGATCATGGCACCCAGAATTTCTGGCACCATCCTGCTACTAGTGGAAGGAGAAAGCCAACCTGAGGATGGAAAGCAGAGAGATGAAGGGACACGTCACATGGCCAAGCTGTTGAAATTTTCCAATTCTGGACTCCTAACTTCCTACCATGGTGCTTGGGCTTTTAAGAGATGATAAGACCCCTTATTGTAAAAGTCTGATGAGTCAGAATTTCTGTTACTGCAGCTGAAAGTGTTCAATAAATACAAAAACATCTTTGTAAATGGCCGTGCACTTGTCCTCTGCAATATGTCTATTACAACAAATTTGTTTTATTAGAGAAATTCATTTTTCTTCCCAGAAATCTGTAATCTCCTTGAGGGTTTTCAAAATTCTTTAATTCTCAGAATCAGGTGCTGTGAATGCTTATGAATGTTTTTTTATGAAATTCAATTTAGGGATAACTGTCAATATTCTTTTTTCTCTATGTCGGAAATTATTTGTAACAAGATGTCAATATTCTTAAGCCTTTCTTTTCAACTATACTCTAGAAATTTTTTCTCTTTTGGACTCTGAAGAATACAGAAGTAAATAAGAGTTGTGTCTGTCTCTAAGAACTTTGAATATGGTAGAAAAAAAACAGATGTGTGTGTAACAAGATATAACCCATTGCAAAATGTGAAAACCACTGTGATATTTTCTACCAAACAAAATTGAGTTTATCCACAAGTGACAGTAATATTGATCACAGTGGCTTACAACTTAGTGATTGGTATCTCACATAATAAAATGTCTAGAGATTGTAGGAATTAGTTGGCCAGTTAAAAGAAATAAATCCTTTGCAAGTCTTTGTTTTTTTCCCACAGGGTTGCAAGATGACTGCTGCATCTCCAGCCATCACATCCTAATCAAAGCAAAAAGAGCCAGAAGAAGTGATGCCAATTATGTATCCCCTTTCATTCAAAAACAAAAGCTTGCCAGTCAATGCCCCACAGAGACTCATGCTTGTGTTTTATTGACCTGAATTGAGTCGTGTAACCCTTCCCATCTTCAAAGGAGATCAAGTAAAAAAGGGAATAGAACTGTCTGTCATGTTGAAATGCAGCAGGGGGCATCGGAATGCTGTGTGTACACACTTCCATGTCCCCATAGTATTTTAGCTGTATGAGATCTTAAGTCCTCCTGCTAACAACCCTGTGAGTTAAGTAACCTTATTGGTCTATTTTACAGATGAAGGAAATGAGACTCAGAAGGGTCCTGAAACTTGCAGTTAGAAAGTGAAAAGTGAAAGTGTTACTCACTCAGTCGTATCTGACTCTTTGTGACCCCATGGACTATAGCTCGCCAGGCTCTTTGTCCATGGAATTCTCCAGACAAGAATACTGGAGTGGGTTGCCATTTCCTTCTCCAGGGGATTTTCCCAACCCAGGGATCAACCCTGGGTCTCCTGCATTGTAGGCAAATTCTTTACCACTGAGCCACCAAGGAAGCCCCAAGAAGGCAGAGTAGAAGGATATGGACCCATCTTCTCCCGTGAAAAAACCAAAATCTCAACTAGCTGCTGAACAACCAGTAACAGGAAAATGTTGGATCCCACCAAAAAAAAAAGGGAAGCCCCAGAAATTAGAAATCACCTAATTGAATAAATGTAATGTCAGCGGCCAGGTAAGATGGATCAACTCTGACCAAGAGAATCTTAATATTTCCTTCTGATTGACCATGATACAGGCTCTTCCTACATCATGGCCCTGGACATGTCATTTTTTGTTGCATTTACTCTAGAAAACTTGTAATTGGAAATTCTTTCTCTACTCTTTTGAGATGTAAATATTTTTAAAAGCCTCTTTTCATTTTTTTTTCATCCTTGGAATGTCTTTTTCCTGGACCTGGGAATCAGCTCTTTGAAAACTAACATCAAGGAAGACAGAGCTCAGTCTCCATGGGAGGGAAGAAGCCCAACTTTAGTGGGAGCCTTGCTCCAAGCTGTGAAACTCCCTCCTATCATGAAGATATTTTAAAAAGTCCACATTTCCCTGTATAAAGCCAATTAACACACACAGATGACCTAAGAGCCCCCTTCCTCTGCTCTTAAAAATTCTCCCACCCTTTGTTTTGATGAAGTTGAGCTCTGCATGAGTTCTGGCATCTTTTCTCTGTTACAATAGCTTTTTATAAAGTCTCCCTTTCCTTTTAAGCTTTGTCTAGAGCATTTTTAAAATGTTGACAGTTCAGAACCATGCACTCTGAGATGCTTTGGAATCAGGTCTTGAAAACTCAGATGCCTGCACAGACCAGGTAGGCAAGGTAAATGTGGTCAGATGCAAGACAGAAAAGGATGCTAGTGACTGTGAGATGTTGGAGACCCAATTTCTGTTACAGTAGGTTAAATAGTGATCTTCCGAAAAATAAATCCAACTCCTAACCCCTGGTCTCTATAAAGCTTCTTTGAAAATAGGACTTTAGCAGGTAAAACTACAGTAAAGCTCTCAGAATGAATTGATGGCTACCACAGGGGAAGGGTGGCAGGGTGGGATAGTTAGGGAGTTTGTGATTGACAGGCAAACACTGCTATATTTAAAATGGATAAACAACAAGGACCTACTATACAGAACATGGAACTCTGCTCAGTGTTATGAGGCAGCCTGGATGGGAGGTGAGTATGGGGAAGAACGCCTGCCTGCTAAATCGCTTCAGTCATGTCTGACTCTTTGCAACCCCATGTACTGTAGCCCACCAGGCTCCTCTGTCCATGGGATTCTCCAGGCAAGAATACTGGAGGATTGACATTTCCTCCTCCAGGGGATCTTTACAATCCAGGATCAAATCCTCATCTCCTGTATCTCCTGCATTGGCAGGTGGGTTCTTTACCACTATCACCACTTGGGAAGTCCTTGGGGGAGAATAGATACATGTATTTGAGTGGCTATACTCCTTCCCTAGTCCACCTGAAACTATCACAATGTTGCCAATCAGCTATACCCCAATATAAAATAAAAAGTTTTAAAAATTAAAAAAATAAAAAATATGGATAACCAACAAGGACCTGCTGTATAGCACAGGGAACTCTGCTGATATTAGGTAACAACCTAGTTGGGAAAAGAATTTAAGGAAGAACAGAAACATATATAGGTATAACTGAATCACTTTGTTGTACAACCAGAACTAATGCTACATTGTTCATCAACTGTATTCTAACATAAAATTAAAAGTTTTCAAAAAGGCTGTCAATATTTAAAGTGGACCCCCAAATCCAACAAGTGGTATCCTTACAGCTGGAGGAGATCTGAGAGGTGGAGACACAGGGAAGAAGGCTATGTGAAAAAGAGAAAGAGATCTGAGGAACGCAGACAGTCAGTGAAAGCCTTCTAGCTACTAGGAGCTAGAAGGGGCACTGGGATTCCCTCCTGGAATCTTTGGAGGAAGCTTGATCCTACCGGCACCTTGACTTCAGAGTCTGGCCTCCAGAGCTGAAAGAGAATAAATTTCTATTGTTTCAAGTCATCAAGGTTTGGGAAATTTGTTGTGGCAGCCTCAGGAAGTGAAGACACCAGTCTGAAGTCGTCGTTACTCGGATGAAACATGATCCTCAATTTCGCAGATTTACCAGTGGAGTAACAGAAATCTGGAATCTGATGCCAAATACCTTTATTTTTAAATTTATGTTAGTTGGTTTATGAGGTGGTTCAGCAAAGTGATTCAGTTATATCTATATACATACTATTTTCATGTTCTTTTCCATTATGGTTCATCACAGGATTTTTGATGTTGTTGCTTGTGCTGTGCAGTAGGGCCTTGCTGCTTATCCATCCTGTATATGTCAGTTTGCATCTGCTAACCCTAAACTCCAACTCCATCCCTGCCTCACCCTCTTCCCTTGGCAACAATTCTCTTCTCTATGTCTGTGAGTCCATTTCTGTAGATAAGTTCACTTCTGTCATATTTTAGATTCCACGTATCAATGATATCACATGGTATTTCTATCTGACAACTTCACTTAGTAGGATAATCTCTGGTTGCATCCATGTTGCTACAAATGACGCTACTTCATTCTTTTTTATGGCTGAGTAGTGTTTAATTGCATATGCGCACCGTGCCTTCTTTCTCCATTCATCTGTCAATGGACGTTGAGGTGGTTTCCATGCCTTGGCTATTGTGAACAGTGCTGCTTTGAACATGGGGGTGCCTGCATAGTTTTGAATTATAGGTTTGTCTGGATATATGGCCAGAAGTGGGACTGCTGGGTCATACAGCACCTCTGTTTTTAGATTTTTGAGGAAACTCTTCCCTGTTTTCCATAGTAGCTGCACCAATTTACATTCCCACCGACAGTGTAGGTGGGTTCCCTTTCCTCTGCACTCTTCAGCATTTGTTACCAGATATCTTTATTTTTTTCAATGTGGCAAGCAAGTCACTTTTTCTTATCATCTTGCAGGTCAACACTGCATGAGACCAGCAGATTAAAACAGGTCTCAGAGAGCAGATACACCCTCTGGATAGCAGATTAAAAGCTCTGTATTGGGGAATTGATTTTGGATTTGATCTACATAGAGTTGTTCCGGATGAATTCTCCTTACACTGTTGAGTTCCGCTTGATGGGGCTGGCGGTGGCTGGTTCTGAATATTTTTCACAATCCTTGGAACTCAAATCTGGAGGGACCGTCTTTCCTACTTAAGACATGGACTCCTGCCTGTGCCTGGAGGCAAGGAAGGATATACTTGGATAACTGACAGTAAGGCATAAGCCCACATATGATTCCCACCTATTAAAGATGGTTATCAGTCTAAAACATGAACTATTCCCACCTTCAGCTCATGGGGCGGCTTTGTCAAGTTTTAAACCTCAGCTTTGATTTATGAATTCAAGAAGAAAAAAATGCTAGGAAAATATATTTATAACCCTTCCCCTTAACGGGAAGCCAGACTCCCTAGCTACTGTGTAGGCATGGTTCCCATTAACTTAATGAGAGTTTCAGTACAAAATTCAGTCCAGCATCCATGCTAGATGCTCACAAGTCTGGCTGAATTTTAATATTTCACGGGCTTTCTCAAAACCCTAAATAGACTCTCAGAAATGTGTTTTGCAGTATAACAAAAATGATCATCAAGTCTGACTTAAAGATGCATCTTTTTTTTTTCTATAGGTAGAAATGAAGCAGTTGAGAATTCCTTTCAACTCTTATATTACTTACTATCTCTGCCAGCTCAATTAAATGTTATCATTTCCAGAGAAGAGAAATAACGTGCTTTCATTATGGAGAGACTGAGCCAAATGGACAGATGTGTGTGTGCTGTGTGTGTGTGTGGTCAGTTATGTCTGACTCTTTGCTACCCCATGGACTGTAGCCTGAAAATGGACAGATAGGGTCTTTTTAATAGAGAACTGCCAGTCTCCACCCACATGACCCATTCTCAGAAATCAGTGGGCTTTTATTGCATTTGAAGTGAATCACAGGCATTTTCCTACACTGGAGTTTATTTTTTTGTCCTCTTTTCTAACAAATCGGTCATTAGGAGGTAGTTGTGTGGAGGGTTTGCACTCCACAAGGGTGGATATCATGCTGCTTTAAAAACCAATGTTTGCTCATTATCTTCCACAGTGATGGTCGCATAGCTGGTGGTCAAATCCACATGTTGTTTTTACAAAGTAATCTGTGTTTCGGGACTTCAGAATTCTCCAGTATATTGGTGTTGATAGGTGATGAGAGGCACTGTAATGATCTCGAACTTAGAAGATAGGTGACTTGTGTCTTAGGCTCTCCTCTGAGAAAAACCTACAGATCCAAGACTTCCCTGGTGGTCCTGTAGTTAAGAATCCACATTCCAGTGCCGGGTACATGGGTTCAATCGCTGGTCAGGGAACAAAGATCCCACATGCTGTGGAGCAACTGAGCCCATATCCCACAGCTGTTGCAACACTAAGACCTAATACAGCCAAAAATAAATATACAAATAAAACAAACATTATTTTTCTAAAAGGCACTACAAACCCTACGTGAGCTGAATTTCTCATCTTTAAATAAAATTCTTGGAAATTTAAATAAAAATCAATGGTGCTAAGACAGCAGATGTGTGTTGTCTGGAATGCAAGGTGATTTCACATGGCACAAGTCCTGACAGGAAATAACATTAAGAGGAATTATTCCCCCATTGGCAACCCCCTTGAGCCTTCGTGTGATGTGGAGAAATAGTCTTTTGGGTGACAGCAATTTTTAACACTTTAATCTCTTGTTTAAGAAATGGAGATTCAATTCATGTTCAGAATTTTGACAATATGACTCTATAGCTAGAATTTTATAAACTTTTTCATCATTATCATATTATTTTAATGGCAAGACATGGCAATTTTTTCCACTTCAATAAGATGCCCCCTTTTAAATTAATGGATTTAACTAAAACAGTGTCAACTTATAGATAAATACTAAGAAATAGAATAGGTAGACCTCAGGTGTGATGATATTTGTAGATGGTACATACAACCCTAATATGCATTAAATTCTGCAGACTGATCTTAAAATCAGATTTTTCTAATATCACTCTTTCTTCCTCACTGAAAGTGTTCTGAGTTTGAGGGAGTGGAACAAGAATATCTAAATAAACTTACAGATAAACAGAAATCACCTGTAGTGATTTCTCTTGAAGGTAGACATTGTCAATTTTGACCAATAAGATGGAAATGAATGTTGTGACGTTGTTAGGTGAGACATCCAAAGAAAATTATAGTAAAGAGTTGACTCAAATCACAGTTGTCCTTTGGCTTTTCTCACTTTCTCCCTTTTCTTGTCTGGAATACTGCACTGATGGCTGGTGTCCAGAAGCCATCTTGTGATAGTGAGGTAATCTTGAGAATAAAAGCCAAAAGAGAAAGAGAAAACCAGGATGTGTGTGGATACTGGTAGCAGTAATATTCCACTGCACTAGCCCTACTGCCTACCTTTGGACTCCATAAGATGTATGAGAGAAATTAAACCCCTACATTGGGAGAGATCTCTGTTATCTTCCACTGATCAGAATTCCTAATTGGCAAATCATCAGTGCCCCCAAAACTTTGTGAGTTCCTTCATGTAAAGCAGACCCAATCCTTATCCAATCACTTTACTCACAATCATTCACTAGATCAACCTTCCAAATCTTCATCTTTAATAAATAATAAAGAAATTTATTTCTTTTTGTTCCACATTTCAGGGATCAATATTTTTTATAACCAGGAAATCCTTCATAGTTCCCTTTGGTGAATTGAATATCTAACCAAAGGGACTGATGGTTTTTATGAAAGGACCGGCTCCTCTATGAATGCTGCCCTGCCTCTCCACCTGGACTTAATGACAGCCTCCTCTCAGACAGAAACATCTCTGCTTGGTGCCCATTGATGAGGAATACATGTCAGAACACGATGTGTCTCAGCATCTAATAACAGTGTGCGATATTGTCTCTCAAAAGGAATGTGACTATAATAGAATTAAACCACACTGATTCTTAACTAAGAGGAAAACTTTTTTTTCTGTTGCAGATTGACATTGTCAATTTTGACCAATAAGATGGAAATGGATGTTTTGAAGTTGTTAGATGAGATATCCAGAGAAAACTATAGTAAAGAGCTGACTCAACTCACAGTTGTCCTTTGACTTTTCTCACTTTCTCCCTTTTCCTGTCTGGAATACTGCAGTGATGGCTAGGTGCAATGTTATTGAAGTAGAAAACAATCTTGTGGTTACCAGAGGTGAAACGGGGGGTAGGGGGGATAAATTATGGGTTTGGTATTAACATATACACAGTTCAGTTCAGTTCAGTTCAGTCGCTCAGTTGTGTCCGACTCTTTGCGATCCCATGAATCGCAGCACGCCAGGTCTCCCTGTCCAACACCATCTCCCGGAGTTCACTCAAACTCACGTCCATAGAGTCGGTTATGCCATCCAGACATCTCATCCTCTGTCATCCCCTTTTCCCCCTGCCCCCAATCCCTCCCAGCATCAGAGTCTTTTCCAATGAGTTAACTTTTAGCATGAGGTGGCCAAAGTACTGGAGTTTCAGCTTTAGCATCATTCCTTTCAAAGAACACCCAGGGCTGATCTCCTTCAGAATGGACTGGTTGGATCTCCTTGCAGTCCAAGGGACTCTCAAGAGTCTTCTCCAACACCACAGTTCAAAAGCATCAATTCTTCGGTGCTCAGCTTTCTTCACAGTCCAACTCTCACATCCATACATGACCACAGGAAAAATCATAGCCTTGACTAGACGGACCTTTGTTGGCAAAGTAATGTCTCTGCTTTCCAATATGCTATCTAGGTTGGTCATAACTTTTCTTCCAAGAAGTAAGCGTCTTTTAACTACTATATATCAAATAGATAACTAGTAAGGACCTATCGTACAGCACAGGGGACTCTAGTCAATACTCTGGAATGGCCTATATGGGAAAAGGATCTAAAAAAGAGTGGGTACATGTATATGAATAACTGATTTACTTTTCTGCATACTTGAAACTAATACAACATTGCAAATCAACTATAGTGCAATAGTTTTTTTTTTTTAGTGAAAATAATTTTTTGGTAATTCAATGTAATTTTAATCAAAGTATTTTAAAATTTTTATTCTTTATTGTTTCTGCATTTTCTTCCAGCTTTAGTGAGACACAGGGCTTAAGTGAACATCATCTCATATAGATACAAAATTAAAGAAATCGAAAAAATATTTTCCTTGTGATGAGAACTCTTCGGATTTACTCTCTTAACAATTTTCATATATAACATACAGCCTTGTCAATTGCATTTATCAGGTTGTACATTACATCCCTAGTATTATTTATCTTATATACATCTTATATCTTGTACTTTTTGACTTCCTTCACCCAATAGTCTCTCCCCCTATCCCTGTCTGTGGTAAATACAAATCTGATCTTTTTTCTGTGAGTTTGTTTGTTTGTTATTGAAGCATATTTGATCAATTTTTAAACAGTGGTTTTGTGAATGGTATATGCCAGCTTAAGTCCTTGAGAAAACCCAAGATATTGCAGAAATTGAAAGATGACTCTTATCCAAATACATCTTAAATTCCTAACACTGTTGAAGTGGTGGAGGTTAGTGGTGGTTGATGGGATTTTCAATGGCTTATGATCAAAGTGAAAGTTGAAGTCGCTCAGTTGTGCCCGACTCTTTGCGACTCCATGGATGGTAGCCTACCAGAGCTCCATACTATGTTAAGACAGGGCAAGAGTTGGGTTTTAAAGCCTGGATATGGTTATAAACACTGCTGGGTAATTTTCAGCCTCTCTAATGGCTTTTGAGATGATACATCAATTCTATTTTTTTTTTTTTTACAGATTTCATCAATGTATTAAGAAGAAAAGCTTTCACAAACAACCTTCAAAAACCTTTTAGCTTAATGAAATTCAGCTATTGAAAAACAGACATTTGCAACATTAATAACAATTATTTTCATAATATTAAAATGATAAAAAATGTTAAGATTACCATGTCCAGATATTATTTCTTCAACTGTGAGATAATTTTCAGAGATAAAAGTCAATTTAAAAAATAATAGTGTAAATCAACTTTCCTCCTCTTAAAAAAATTGCTTCCTTCATATTTTTCATTCAGTTCAGTTCAGTTCAGTTTTTCATTAGAGTGATTAAAATAAAGTGAAAGATCTCACTCATTTCTCGGGCAAAATTTGACTTTGCCAGTCACTAATGTTTTGTCCTGTCTTGCAAACATCTATGTGTCTGGAATGAGAACGTTTTTATGTAGAATATTTGGTTTTAATAAAGGATCCAATAGGACACAGGCTTGAAATGACTTACATAGGTAGTAAACTGAAATGCCAACAGGAGTCAAGGAAAGCAATATGAGTGAGAATGGTGGCTGATTATAAGGCAATAGGGAGTACAGTAAGTCCCCTACATAGGAAAGTTCAAGTTGAGAATTTTCAAAGATGTCCATTCACATGTCCAACCATGTAAGTTAGTTCACGTATCTGGTGTACATTGTCACGTGTGTGCATCCTCTATAACTGATTGTGCTTCTGTGTACTTTCCTGTACAGCACTGTGTGTGCATGTGTGCCTGCTAAGTCACTACAGTTGTGTCCGACTCTTTGCTACTCTGTGGACTGTAGCCTTCCAGGCTCCTCTGTCCATGGGTTTCTCCAGGCAAGAATACTGGAGTGGGTTGCCATGCCCTCCTCCAGGGGATCTTCCTGACTCAGGGATAGAACTCGTGTCTCTTCTGTCTCCTGCATTGGCAGGCAGGTTCTTTAACCCTAGTGCCACCTGGGAAGCCTCACAGTACTATATAGAATACAGTGTCTTTGTTTTCAGCCCAGGATGTCCAGAAGCAAGGGGAAAAGCAGCAGTGATGTAGCTGGTACAGCTAAGAAGCTCCAAGCGATCACAATGGAAATGAAAATAATTGAGAGAGTGAAGTAACAAGAAAAGGAAGAAGTAACTGATGAACCAAAGAAATTATCAACACAGGAAATGGAGTTGCTTTATTTGAGGGGGCGCTGTTGAGTTTTGAGGCTTTGGCAAACATAGAATGGTACTTGAAGGTTGCAGCAGCTGTACAGAAAGCAATCCGGTGCTACCGTGTAATCTATGATGAGGAAAAAGGAGCTACTACTCAGATATCACTGTATCATTTAAGAGGGTAGATAGAATTGAATCCAGCAGGGAATCAGAATCTGTGCCCTCAACATCAGGCATGAGTGAAATTGCAGTTGCCCTCCATCTCCTGTTGCTGACGATCCTTCAGCTCTACCATCTCCCACCTCCTCTCCCTCCTCCAGTCGGTAACTCTTCTTGCCTGTTCACTAGATGCCAGCTCCTGGATGCCAGCTGTACCACTGTACTTTTCAAGGTCCTGCACTGTAAGATGAAAAATGTTTTCTCTATTTTTTGTGCCCATTTTTTAATGTACTATTTGTGTGAGAAGTACTATAAGTCAATTACAATACATTACAATATTGCCAATTATGTTAGTTGGGTACTTAGGCTAACTTCATTGGACTTAAAAGAACAAATGTGACTCACAAACATGCTCTCAGAATGGGACTCGTTCATATGCAGGAGACTTACTATAGTGGAGACTATGGTCGGCAGGGGAGCTCACTTCTTGCCTAAAATGGGGCACCTGGGGACTGACTTCAAATACTTCGTGAAATCTTCAGTTTTCAGGAAAGTGTGACAAACTCATATTTTATTTTAAACACTGAACTCCACAAAAAACCACTCTGCAACCCACATCACAGCCATGTGTCTGCATGAGACTGGGGACCTCAGTGCCTGAGGACTAGTGAATAATCAGAGATTCAGAAAAAAAGTGGGGAGGGGGCTCCAATGGGAGTGGACAATTGGTCTTTTAAGTGTAAAAAGATAAAGAGATGGAATCCCATCTTTCAGTTTACCTTCCTTCTCAGAAGTCAATCAAATGGTTGAAATGAGGACCTGAATCTAATGAAAGATGGGATATTATTTTATCTTTCTTTTAATTTTTATTTATTCATTTTTATTGAAATATAGTTGACTGATAATGTTGTGGAAAAATGAACTTTTTCTGACACTTCACATGGCATGTGGGCTTTTAATTCCCAGACCAAACATAGAACCCCTGCTCCCTGCATTGGAAGGCAGACTCTTTACCACCAGGCCTCCAGGGAAGTCCTAAGATGGGCTATTATTAGCTTCATACTTTAATTGTTATCAGCAGGCATTATAATCTACGCTCAGTCATCACACATATTTCTATATTAAGGATAATTCTCCTAATTTTTCTCCCTTCTTCCCATCAATAAATAGGAATCCAGAATAATGAAATTCAGTTTCTGTGACCTGGCTCTCATAACCTATGCTATGCACACAAGTCTCTTAAATTATTTTGCATGCTATAAAATTTTAAAAATATATAGCACAGTCTTTACAAGTTGGGATGATTCCAGCCATGAATGACAGAACTGTAGCTCACAGTGGCTTAATCATAACAACATTTTGTCGACTAATCTAAGAAGAACTCCAGAGTAAGAATGGCTTCAGGGCTAATTGTGTTGGGGACTTAATATACCCTCAAGAAGCCAAGTTCTAGACTCACAGACAGAGAGAACAAACTTATGATTGCTGGGGGAAAGACGGGGGGAAATGATAGTTAAGGAGTTTGGGATGGACATGTACACACTGCAATATTTAAAATGAATAACCAACAAGGACCTACTGTATAGCACAGGGAACTCTTATCAATGTTATGTAGCAGCCTGGATGGGGGTGGAGTTTGGGGGAGAATGAATACATGTATGTGTATGGCTGAGTCCTTTTACTGTCCACCTGAAACTATCACAACATTGTTAATTGGCTATTTCCCAATACAAAATAAAAAGGTTTTAAAAATGCAAATGAATATATTATGTACTAAAATGTGTGATACAGTTAGAGTAGTGAAGAGATATATATCCTTAATTGCAATATGTTAGGAAACAAAAAGTTCTTCCCATCTCTCTGGTCTCCATTCTTGGTGATATCTTGTCCTCAAGCTGCAGATGGCTTGAATCGCTTCATGTTTCCACTCAGACATAACTTCACCATTCTCAGATTTAATAGGATTCCTGAAAGCATTTTTTGCCTGAACCTGTCGTTTCCCAAGTCAGAATTCCTTTAAAAAAAAGTTAATGAATTGACAAATAGAAAATAGTATGTTAACATTTTATTCATGTTAACAATCCCATTCTCCCCACCCCCTCAGCTCCTGGCAAGCAAGTCTTGGCTTCTATGAGTTTGACTATTTTCGATCCCTCATATAAGTGGAGTCATGTCATGGTTGTCCTTCTGTTTCTAATTTCTCATTTAGCATAATGTCCTCCAGGTCACATATTGCAGAATTTCCTTCTTTTTTTTAAGGCTGAATTGTTCATTGTATGTAAAGACCACATTTGCTTTACCCATCCATCCGTCTGTGGACATTCAGGTGGTTTCCACCTTTTGGCCATTACTAACTGCTATGACATCCGCTGGATCATGGAAAAAGCAAGAGAGTTCCAGAAAAGCATCTATTTCTGCTTTATTGACTATGCCAAAGCCTTTGACTGTGTGAATCACAATAAATTGTGGAAAATTCTGAAAGAGATGGGAATACCAGACCACCTGATCTGCCTCTTGAGAAATTTGTATGCAGATCAGGAAGCATCAGTTAGAACTGGACATGGAACAACAGACTGGTTCCAAATAGGAAAAGGAGATCGTCAAGGCTGTATATTGTCACCCTGCTTATTTAACTTCTATGCAAAGTACATCATGAGAAACGCTGGACTGGAAGAAACACAAGCTGGAATCAAGATTGCCGGGAGAAATATCAATCACCTCAGATATGCAGATGACACCACCCCTTATGGCAGAAAGTGAAGAGGAACTCAAAAGCCTCTTGATGAAGGTGCAAGTGGAGAGTGAAAAAGTTGGCTTAAAGCTCAACATTCACAAAACGAAGATCATGGCATCCAGTCCCATCACTTCATGAAAAATAGATGGGGAAACAGTGGAAACAGTGTCAGACTTTATTTTTCTGGGCTCCAAAATCACTACAGATGGTGACTGCAGCCATGAAATTAAAAGACGCTTACTCCTTGGAAGGAAAGTTATGACCAACCTAGATAGCATATTCAAAAGCAGAGACATTACTTTGCCAACAAAGGTCCGTCTAGTCAAGGCTATGGTTTTTCCTGTGGTCATGTATGGATGTGAGAGTTGGACTGTGGAGAAGGCTGAGCACTGAAGAATTGATGCTTTTGAACTGTGGTGTTGGAGAAGACTCTTGAGAGTCCTTTGGACTGCAAGGAGATCCAACCAGTCCATCCTAAAGGAGATCAGCCCTGGGATTTCTTTGGAAGGAATGATGCTAAAGCTGAACTCCAGTACTTTGGCCACCTCATGCTAAAAGTTAACTCATTGGAAAAGACTCTGATGCTGGGAGGGATTGGGGGCAGGGGGAAAAGGGGATGACAGAGGATGAGATGTCTGGATGGCATAACCGACTCTATGGACCTGAGTCTGAGTGAACTCCGGGAGTTGGTGATGGCCAGGGAGGCCTGGCGTGCTGCGATTCATGGGGTCACAAGAGACGGACACGACTGAGCAACTGAACTGAAATGAACTGAACTGCTATGATGAACAAGGGAGTGCTAATATTGCTTCAAGACCTAATTCAGTTATTTGCGATGACTAAGTTCTAGAGACCCACTGTACAGCATTGTGCCTGTGGGTACTATACTAGGTACTTAAAAAATCTGTTCAGAGTACAGATTTTATATTGTTTTACCATAATATAAAGAAAAAAATAGTTTTACCATAATATAAAGAAAAAAAACTGCTCTAAATATTCCAGTTTAATCTGTTTTTTGGTTGTCACAAAGCAGTCCCTTCCTTTTTTTGTGATTCCATCACTTGTGTCTGAGAAGCCCAATGACTTCAGGACAGTCAGACAGTTGAACTTGGTCCAGTGTCTTCTAAGAGCTGTGAGGACAAGACAAAATTCGCCATAAACAATGCACATTTATTAAATATGGTCAAGTCCTAGGTGCTTCCCTCTCCTTGATCTCACTCACCCTACCAAATAGTTACTACTGTTAATTTATAGATGAGGAAAAATGAGCGTTAAATATGTTTAGTGACCCTGGCCCCCCCACACACACACACATGGTAGATGGTGGGGACTAGGCAGTGAGAAGAAGGACTTTTATGACACTCAAATTTGTGTTTTAAACACCTTTTAAGAAGACAGAGGCATCTCATCCATGGCAAGACAAGTACCAGCATAACACCAGGTTGTGAGTGACATTTTCTGAAAGATAAGCCTGAAAATTTTGTTCAGTGGTACTTTAAGGAACTTTTGGAAAAACTGAAAATTATAAGCTTGCTCCATTTCCTTTAATTCAGTGTTGGCTAGATATTATAGTGAAAGCCATCAGCTAAACGTCCCAAGATTACTAAGGGACCTTGTAGACTCAGGTGCTTGGAGAGGGCAAGCTACAGGCTATAGCTGGCATCACGTTATAGAGATAAAGGAAAGTTACTGAATATTTATACACCAGTTACCATGAAATTGAAGCTGACACTTAACCTGGTGTATTATCATCATAAAATTGAGATTCATTGAAATCATTTATACAAAAGAGCAAAGAGGTTTTCTGGGTGTTACAAAGGTTTGCTTCAATAGTGGCAGGACCATGATTTATAACATTGAGATGATGAATACTTGTTGGGGGATGTGTTGTTTGTTAAGATGACTGTCATAGAAAAATATGTTTGATCACTTGTGTGGCAAACTATACTCCATAGGAAATTGATTTCACCTCCCACTTTGTCATAAATAACTTACAGCCTGTTGGCCTCCCTGAGTTTATTCTGTAACTTCAATGCTGTCAGAGTGACCTGAGTTCACACGAAGTCAAGAAGAAGCATGACTCATTGTCTGGACTTCTGCCCCATAGCCCATGGATAGATCCCCTGCAATTCCAATACACTCATGTTGAAAAAGCAATGCAAATGTGTGTCTTCCCCCACTGTTCTCTTTATACAGACAAAAAAACCCAATCTTGTACCCACACATTCTCATCAGAGGCTTGCTTCCCCACCATGGGCCTGCAGTCACACTGTTGTAACCACGTGTTCCAGGAAACAAACTCACTCAGAAGGACAATGCAGAGAGTGAAGTGCAGTGTATTACACTGTGGGCCCAAGGCAGAGTCTCCTCTTAGCCAAGGACCCCAACCAGTTTTTGTGAAAACCTTATATACCTTAAGTGCACGTGCCCAAACCCACATCCCCAAATTCCCTGAAACTAGTCTGAACAAAGGAAGAGAAAGATACAATCAAAGTTAACCCATGATTCATATGCCTTAAGCCTAGGTAGTTAACAGTGGACAATTATCAATAGGCCTGTGGTCATACCCCAATAAGCAAAAAAGAATTTATGATTCTGTTTGGTTACACAGATAATTAGGGTATTCTTTTAGGCAATGGAGAGTCTAGGTATGAGCCCTGGGGTTATTCCATCTGAGGGGCCTGGTTTTCAAGTTGATATGCCATTTCCATAGATACTGGGCATATAGCTCAAAGTCCACAGTCTGGCCCAAGATGGAGTCCTGTTTTCAAGATGGAGCCTGTTCTGTTTGTTTCCTCCTTCAACACGGATACAAAAATAAAAGGGAGAAAACTTCCAAACTTGAATCATGTCATGGGGCAGTGTGAGCAATAGTAAAACTACTTTGGTGAACCTCGTGCACAAAGCCTTGTCTTGGGAATGATAAAGTCAGTCTATAGATGCAAGTGATTGCAAATGACTTTTAAAATTTGTTTTGATGTAGTTGATTTACAATGTTGTGTTAATTTCTGCTGTACAAAGTGACTCAATTATACATATGTGTGTGTGTGTGTGTGTGTGTAGAAATTATAGTGAATATGGGGCTTCCCAGGGAGCACTAGTGGTAAAGAATCCACCTGCCAATGCAGGAGACACAAGAGACCAAGGTTTTATTCCTGGGTCAGGAAGATCCCATTGGAGGAAGAAATGGCAACCCACTCCAGTATTCTTGCCTGGGAAATCCCTGGACAGAGGAGCCTGGCTGGCTATAATCCATGAGGTTGCAAAGAGTCAGACACAACTTAGCAACTAAACAAGAGATAAATCACTTCTTCCATAAGGCATTTTGTTCACTTAAGCAATCTTTTCATAACATGCACTGCCCTCTACCTGGGGACTTTCCCAGGTGTCTCTTCCTCAGAGTTTCCCAGGAAGAGTAGAACCAGAGGCATGTTGAAGAACATTACCTCTGACTGAGTGACTGTAGCGTTAAAAACAGAAGTCTCACAAAAGAGTTTCTTAGAAGCCATTTTCTTTCACCCACGCTATTTCTAGGATGCCGAGGGCTTCATTATTTTTTTCAGTAAAAATCAGAAAGTTTAAAGAACTGTTGAGAAGGAACTGTGGACACTTTCTGTTCTGAGGTTGTTTCTGCATTCATAGCACTCTAACCCCTTTTCTCTATCCTAGACGGACAATGATGTTTTCCAGACAGTGATGGATAATATGTAAAAAACATTCTTGAAAACTACGTGAAGAGCAGGTGGCACATTATGCTGTTGTCAAAGATTCAATTCGTGGGGTGAACCCTGGTACAAAACTCATTTTAATGAAATTCTTTTTGAAAATCATAACTGGAAAAGACGTGACCAGCATCACTGTTGAACAACCATCCATGAGGGTACTAAAACCATAATTACATTTTAAAAACTAAAATTTAAAAAAAGCTTTGTGTGAATAAAATAAAAATGATTAGGATTTAGATGGACAAGGACAGCTGAATTTAAAATGCTCATCTTTTATTAATCAATACATTTTGCATAAGAAGTTTATTTTACAAGCTTGAGCCAACATAACTCAATTATTTTACATAATCATGGGAACAATCAGGCTGTGACAATTTAATGCCATTCTGAAAAACCGTAATTTTGCAGGGGCTTAGAGGAGTCAAGTTCACAGACTTGTTTTCTTAACGTCTTTGTGACAGGGTATCTCTGAGACCAATTTTTATTGATGAGTGATTCACATTGCACTGAATTTTACTACCTCCCACTTAAGAATCCCACTCAATCCAACTTCCATCAGGATGTTTCAAGAGTTAAGAGAACAAAGGGAAGACTTCCCTATTGGTACAGTGGATGACAATCTGCCTGCCAGTGCTGGAGACAGGAGTTTGATTCTTGGTCCAGGAAGATTCCACACTCCACGGAGCAACTAAGCCCATGTGCCACAACTACTGAGCCCACACGCTGCAGCTACTGGAGCCTGTGCACCTAGAGCCTGTGCTTCACACCAGGAGGAGTCATCGCAATAAGAAGCCCCTGCACCGCAGCCAAGAACAGTCCCAGCTCACCATAGAGAAAGCCCACATAGCAACAAAGACCAAGCATAGCCAAAAATAAATAAATAAATAATTAAAAAAAAATAGTAGTTGACTCTGAATGGTAGAAGTAAAAAAAGAGAAATAGAGAATGACAGACCATAGCAATGGACAAAGCCAGAGTTTACCTGGGGGTATGTTTCCCTACCAGTAACCTCACCTGGGCTAAGTCGCATAGTTCAAAAGTTTTTCTTACTTGAGTTCCTAAAGACTAGAAGATCATAACTGCATATTTTACAGACTGGGAATTTTCTTCATTACTCTTAACTTCTATGCATGGGTGTGTGTGAGCTAAGTTGCTTCAGTCATGTCTGACTCTTGAGACCCTAGACTGTGCCCTCTGGGCTCCTCAGTCTATGGAGTTCTCCAGGCAAGAACACTGGAGTGGGTTATCATGGTCTCCTCCAGGGGATCTACCTGACCCAGGAATTGAAACCACGTCTCCTAAGTCTCCTGCATTGGCAGGTGGATTCTTTACCACTAGCATCACCTGGGAAGCCCTTTGACCCCCATGGTGAATGTGATTCCACAGACACAAACCAAATAATAATAATAATAAAGCAAACAACACAAGGTTGATGGATGCTGCAAAGAGACCACAGAGAACCATCTGTTTCAACTAAAAGTTGATGAACCAGGACTCAGTCTATGCTTATCACACTCTAAATTTCACCGATTTTATTAATATACCACTCTCTTTTTATACATAGGAAGTGGAGTCCTTGTATTAAAAATAAGAAAGGTTTGTTAAAAATGTAAATTTTAAGAGTTCCTTTATTGAAAATTAAGCCAAAAGATTTCATTTGTTCTTCTATAAGTGAGTACAAAATATTATCAGGTGTTGTGTTTAACAGGAAAAACACCAATTCCTATTCAAGTAGCATAAATATGTGAAGGAATTCTGTTTTCACATAGAAATAGGCAGTTTAGGGCCGTTGTGATGGCTCATGGTTGCTATAAAAACTCCAGTCTCCTGCTCTTGAAAGGTTGTTGCTGAGCTGTGAAAGACGCTGGGATTCTTGGCCTCCAGAGGAGAGGAATTCAATCTGGGACCAGAGGGGAGGCTTGATTGCTCAGAGCTTTGTGTAATAAAGTTTTATTAAAGTATAAAAGAGATAGAGAAAGCTTCTGACATAGACATCAGAAGGGGGCAGAAAGCATGCGCCTGCTAGCCGTTAGCAGCATGTTATATACCTATCAGCAAGCTGTTAATTAGTGAAAGGAGATGTCTCAAAACTCAGAGTAGCACCAGGCCCCTCACCCACAACAAGTATTTTGAGATAACACTGGCACCAGGTGAGTAATCCTGGGCCATAAAATGATAGGCAGGAATCTTGAAGAAAGGCAGGTCTCCATTTACTTAGTTTCATTAACATAGATAAGGAGGACAATGTATGAGTAAAACATACAGGTTTGTTGAGCCCTTATCTGTTCTGAGTCTTGAGTGGAACCCACTTGAAGAAAGGCAGAGTACAGGGTAAATACATAGTCCAATAACATTCAGTTCAGTTCAGTTGCTCAGTCATGTCTGACACTTTGCGACCCCATGGACTGCAGCACACCAGGCTTCTCTAACTCCCGGAGCCTACTCAAACTCACGTCCATCGAGTTGGTGATGTCGTCCAACCATCTCATCCTCTGTCATCCCCTTCTCCTCCCACCTTCAATGTTTCCAGCATCAGGGTCTTTTCCAATGAGTCAACTCTTCACATCAGGTGGCCAAGGTATTGGAGTTTCAGCTTCAGCATCAGTCCTTCCAATAAACACCCAGGACTGATCTCCTTTAGGATGGACTGGTTGGATCTCCTTACAGTCCAAGGGACTCTCAAGAGCCTTCTCCAACATCACAGTTCAAAAGCATCAATTCTTCAGTTCTCAGCTTTCTTTATAGTCCAACTCTTACATCCATACATGACCACTGGAAAAACCATAGCCTTGACTAGATGGACCTTTGTTGGCAACGTAATGTCTCTGCTTTTTAATATGCTATCTAGGTTGATCATAACTTTTCTTCCAAGGAACAAGTGTCTTTTAGTTTCATGGCTGTAGTCACCATCTGCAGAGATTTTGGAGCCCCCAAAATAAAGTCTCTCATTGTTTCCATTATTTCCCCATCTAACTGCCATCTAAATGCCATGATGGGACCAGGTGCCGTGATCTTCGTTTTCTGAATGTTGAATTTTAAGCCAACTCTTTCACTTTTATCAAGTCTGTTTAGTTCTTCTTCATTTTCTGTCATAAGGGTGGTATCATCTGTTTATCTGAGGTTATTGAAATTTCTCCCAGAAATCTTGATTCCAGCTGTGCTTCATCCAGTCCAGCATTTCTCATGATGTACTGTGCATACAAGTCAAATAAGCAGGGTGACAATATACAACCTTGATGCACTCCTTTCCCGATTTGGAACCAGTCTGTTGTTCCATGTCCAGTTCTAACTGTTGCTTCTTGACCTCCATACAGATTTCTCAGGACACAGGTCAGATGGTCTGGTATTCTCATCTCTTCCAGAATTTTCCACAGTTTGTTGTGATCCACACAGTCAAGGGCTTTGGCGTAGTCAATAAAGCAGAAGTAGATGTTTCTTTGGAACTCTATTGCTCTTTTGATGATTCAACTGATGTTGGCAATTTGATTTCTGATTCTTCTGCCTTTTCTAAAACCAACTTGAACGTCTGGAAGTTCATGGTTCACATACTATTGAAGGCTGGCTTGGAGAATTTTGAGCACTACTTTGCTAGCGTGTGAGGTGAGTGTTATTGTGTTATGGTTTGAACATTCTTTGGCATTGCCTTTCTTTGGGATTGGAATGAAAATTGACCTTTTCCAGTCCTGTGGCCACTGCTGAGTTTTCCAAATTTGCTGACATATTGAGTGCAACACTTTCATAGCATCATCTTTCAGGATTTGAAATAGCTCAACTGGGATTCCATCACCTCCACTAGCTTTGTTCATAGTGATGCTTCCTAAGGCCCCCTTGACTTCACATTCCAGGATGCCTGGCTCTAGGTGAGTGATCACACCATCGTGGTTATCTGGGTCATGAAGACCTTTTTTGTAGAGTTCTTCTGTGTATTCTTGCCACCTCTTCTCCATATCTTCTGCTTCTGTTAGGGCCATACATTTCTATCCTTTATTGAACCCATCTTTGCATGAAATGTTCCCTTGGTATTTCTAATTTTCTTGAGGAGATCTCTAGTCTTTCCCATTCTATTGTTTTCCTCTATTTCTTTGCACTGATCACTGAGGGAGGCTTTCTTATCTCTCCTTGCTATTTGGAACTCTGCATTCAAATGGGTATATCTTTCCTTTTCTCCTTTTCCTTCAGCTTCTCTTCTTTTCTCAGCTATTTGTAAGGCCTCGTCAGACAACCATATTGCCTTTTTGCATTTCTTTTTCTTGGGGATGGTCTTGATCCCTACCTCCTGTACAGTGTCATGAACCTCTGTCCATAGTTCTTCAGGCACTCTGTCTATCAGATCTAATCCTTTGAATCTATTTGTCACTTCCACTGTATAATCATAAGGGATTTGATTTAGGTCATACCTGAATGGTCCAGTGGTTTTCCCTACTTTCTTGAATATAAGTCTGAATTTGGCAGTAAGGAGTTCATGATCTGAGCCACAATCAGCTTCTGGTCTTGTTTTTACTGACTGTATAGAGCTTCTCCATCTTTGGCTGCAAAGAATATAATCAATCTGATTTCATTATTGACCATCTAGTGATGTCCATGTGTAGACATAGCTTAAGAAAAACATTTCCATGAGAAAAACACACTGGTTAGCTCAATGTTTGAGAAAAGTTAAGTTCAGGTGGAGCCAGTTGTCATCATGGCTACACAGAATTTTAAAAGACACCTCCTTTTAACTTTGCATAGAGAAGGAAAAAAAAAATCTGATGCTTGTAGTTTGTTTCTTCCTGCCGCTTAAGAGAGAGATAAAAAAACACCTGACACTTGCAGCCTATTTCCTCCATTTGGAGACCCCTGGCCTTCTTGCCTGTTACCCTCTCACTCTCACTCAGCATCACTATGTGAAATTCATCTTCATGTTAGCAGGATGGCTGCTTTATCTCCAGACATCACACCTAAATTTCAAGAAAGGAAAAAGAAGGACTATCAACATCTCCTGCTCTAAATGTTTTGCTTTGTTTGGAGGGGAGGAGATGTCTATTCTAAGGATTTCCACTTTTCTGTCATAGGCTTAAAATGGACCCTGTGGCAATTCAGAGTTGCAAAGAAACTTGGAAAATATATATGTATAATTATAATAGTAAGATCTCTGCCCACTTGTGCCATGATGCTTCAACTTGATTTGGACCAAGATGCCCAGGGACCATCCACACAAGGGCAAAAAAAGGTGGTACCCCAGTTCTAGGTAGAACTCCTTTTTTCAGAAAAGCAATACGTATACCTCCACCTCATAAACCTCTAAAATCTGGCTGTGACTGCCACCTGTACCCCACACAAGAAGCTGGTTTCCAAACTAAGTTCCATTCTCTGACCATCGAATAAAGCTTGTTTGTCTTAGCATCCATTTTGTTATTGGCTGTGCAAATCCAAAGGAAAAAAAAGAATCTTCACTGCCAGAGGCAGGGATCTTTAACTAGAATAAGGTCCAAATGAGGGCTCTATAAGACCAATTCCTTAACAGTCTTAGGAGAAAAATATACTGGAAGAGATTAACAATGATTAGATTTTGCAAGAGAAAAAGACTGTTGAACTTTAATGCACAACAGTAGAAAATCTTTAGGGGACTTTTCTGGTGGTCCAGGGCTAACATTTCATGCCTTTAATGCAGAGGACCCAGGTTCGAACCCTGGCCAGAGAACTAGATCCTAAATGTCACAACTAAGAGTTCACAGAGAACCCAGTGTACTAAGAACCCAGCAACTAAGACTCAGAGTAGCCAAATAGATAAACAAATAATAAATATAATAAAAATAAAAAGAAATTATTCAAAATGAAACACAGAGGGAAAAATAATCCCCCAAAACAGGGGATGAGAGCATCCGTGAATGCTGGCATGACGCCAAGCAGCTTAATGTGAAGACAGAGAGGTAAGGAGAAAAAAAAGATATCTGAAGAAATAATATCTCCCAAAATGTCTAAACATAATGAAAACTATAAACTCACAAATCCAAAGGCTCAACTGACCTTTATGTGACTATATTTCATCTTTATCCAACACAGTGGGAAACTTCACAGGCGATCGATCAGCGCTGGTTGAGGGGAATTAAATTGTTTCAAATGATAAATACACAGTAATCTTGGTTGAGAGTGGTTCATTTTGGATTAAACACCTTTTTGTTTTTTAATCTTCTCTTCTTGAGAGAATTTGTTGCAAGTTCTAGGATCAACTATGATGATAAGCAGCCGCTCAGAATAGAAAATTTTCAAGGTAAAGAGAAAAATCACTGTTGATTCTGATGGGAAAGTCTTTGAAGAGGCATTGTGGGTTTTTTGGGAGAGAGAGTGTAGACATTGAATAAGTGTTACAATGATGCTATTGGCAGTTTACATACTGTAAAATAGTTTAAAAATATAGTTTTTAGTATAAGACACTCGAGAGTCCCTTGGACAGCAAGGGACAAACAAGTCAAGCAAGATCAAGCAAGATCAAACCAGTCAATCCTAAAGGAAATCAACCCTGAAAAGTCATTGGAAGGACTGACGCTGAAACTGAAGCTCCAATATTTTGGCCACCTAATGTGAAGAGCCAACTCACTGGAAAAGACCCTGAGGCTGGTAAAGACTGAGGGCAAGAGAAGTGGGTAACAGATGATGATATGGTTAGATAGCATCACTGACTCAGTGGGCAAGAATCTGAGCAAACTCCAGGAGATAGTGGAGGACAGGGAAGCCTGGCATGCTACAGTCCATGGGGGTGCAAAAAGTCAGACATGACTTAGTGACTGAGCAACAACAGCAGCAAAATAATTTAAAAATATAGCTTTTCGGGCTTCCCTGGTAGTCTAGTGGTTAAAAATCAGCCTACCAAGGCAAGGGACTCAGGATTGATCCCTGGTTGGGGAGGATCCCACATGCCTCGGAGCAACTAAGCCCATATGACAGCAACTACTGAAGCCCATGGACTATAGCCCTTTCTCTGCAGCAATAAAAGGCATTGCAATGAGAAGTCCTGTGGACCACAATGAAGAGTAGCCTCTACTCACCACAACTAGAAAAAGCAATGAAGATCTGGCACAGCTGAAAATGAAATAAATAAATAAATCCATATATATATCTTTTAGTGTATACAATTTCAGTGTGTGTGAGAGAGATTTTTGACAAATGTCCCTCATTCGAGTATCATACAGAAGGATTTTGCAGCCCTATATAGTTTCTGTTTGAGCTTATTGTGCTATTAGAGTGTAGAGTGAATCAAAGTCTGTCTTTTCCCCTTGAAGTTGTGACGTTTTGTAGCCTTCTGCAGCTAGATTTAGGGTCGTGGGGAAATCCAATTTTGCATTAGAAATCGTACTTGGCTTGAGAAAATTATGAGCCTCCTGTGTGAGAAAGGAGAGATGAAACGGTAGCTTTGTAGAAGTTATGTGTGCATTTAAATCTGTTCCACTTTCCCAACAGATAAAACTGTAAAATGCAGGTCAGGTCTACTTAAAAAGGACTCAGCTAAAAAGCTGTCCGTAAATATACTCTGATTGCATATTTCATTTGATTATTACAAGAACTGACCTGACAGTAAGGCTTTTACTGAAGTAAAGCTGGCTTCTAGAGTAGTATTTGGGAACATAAACATTCTTCCCAAAGAATGCCTTGACTGAAATGCTACTTGAATCAAGTGAATCTAATTAGGCATCTCTTTTTTTCCACTGAGTGTTGATTCACTGTCATTTTCCTACAAAAGTCAAATTCAGGATGGCTGAAAAATATCTGAGATTGCAAGTAGGTTGAGAAGTCATGGTTTGGAAATATTTTCTGTCCAAAAAAAATAAATCCCATTTTTTCTATTTTTAATGAAATTCCCCAGTTCTTCAAACTTGAAATCATTATTGGGAAGAACAAACAGAGAATATTTCAGAGAGTAAATGTATTTTATCTGTGAAATATCATGAAAAGAGAGAGCCTAAGTCATTGTATTAGGCATTTATTTTGCAACTTATCCTATACCGTTACAAATCTTGATTTCTTCTAGTTGAATGAAAAATAGGTAGAATTCTTAGATAGGTATTATAATTTCCCACTCTGCTTTTTTCACCTTCCGAAGTCACTGACAAAATTCTATTGAACCTTTTTTCAATGTTGTATCAACCTGCTGGGTGGCAACAGAGTTTATGATGATGGTCTCATCAGAGGTCCCAGCAATTGTTCAAAGTACAGAGGTGGGGGCTTCCCCGGTGGCTCAATGACAAAGAATCCGCCTGCCAATGCAGGAGACATGGGTTCAATCTCAGATCTGGGAAGATCCCACAGGCTGCAGGGCAACTAAGCTCGTGCACCACAGCTATTGATCCTGTGCTCTAGAGAGCCCAGGAACTGCAACTACTGACCCCTCTTGTTCTAGAGCCTGTGCTCTGTCACAAAAGAAGCCACTGGAGTGAGAAGCCCACCATTGTAACTAGAGAGTAGCCTTGATCCTGGCAACTAGAGAAAAGCTTTCGCAGCAGCAACAACCCAGCACAGCCAAACACAAGTAAATAAATAAATAAAAATAATAAAAATTGCAGTGGTTCTTCACAGGTTCTACCTGTCTGGGAGCTCAGATCAGCCCAGCCTCCTGGCAGAACAGATTCAGAAGAGCCTTTACAGGAACAGTCAGGACTCTGCATACCTAGGAAACACAGGACCATCAGAATCATTGAGGAAGCTAACATCTAAGATTCAGAATAATAAAACTACCAAGACATCTTTTATGCTTAAACTATCTTTGAGTTTCCTAAAACTGACATTAACAAAATTAGCCCCCCAATTCTCCTGAGTGCAGTTAAATTCAAACTGTTACAAAGGCTTCTTTGGGGTTCACAAAAATTGGGATTAGAGGGACTTACTTGGTGGTGCGGTGGTGAAGACTACATTTCCACTGCAGGAGGCAACGGTTCAATTCCTGGTTGGGGAACTAAGAGCCCGCATGCCATGCAGTGAGGGGAAAAATAGAAAAATAGAGAGGGATTTTCTTTTTTAAAAGTTGGGATTAGAAACATATTTCAGAGACTGCATCTTCCTAAATTAATTCTGCACACATACAATAAATGTATATAAATATATTTGATGACCTAAAACAAAAATATCTGACCTAAAACTGCCAGATATTTCCCCAGCAAAGATGGCTTTATTCAGGATCAGAAGAAAATTGCATTTTGGGTCTGCAATCATGACAAACCACACGTAAAACCCTGCACAGCAAAGGCAGGGAATGCATTTATAGAGAGAAGAAAGTTCAGGAGGGGGCTATTATAGAAAACAGAGACCCTGGCTTTTCATTGACTGAGACCTGGCCAGAGAAAGAGTCTTTCTTTCTTTTTTATTATTTTTATTTCTTTAATTGGCTGTGCTGAATCTTAGCTGTGGCATGGGGCTGAGGGATCTTTAATTGCAGCATGCAAACTCTTAGCTGTGGCATGTAGGATCTAGTTCCTGACTAGGGATGGAACCCAAGTCCCCTGCATTGGGAATGCAGAGTCTTAGCCACTGGACCACCAGGGAAGTCCTGAGAAAAGGAGTCTTTGTTCTTTCTGTTGGGCTCTGCTCTCTTCTGAGGGTGTTGAGAATGAATAATGTTTAGAGCGTAGATGAGTGATCATTCCTGGCATTCACCTGCAGACAAGGAAGCAAGGATCCTGAAATCATGTCTAAGGGAGTAGCTGAGCCAGGAATAACACCTCTTAGAACGTGAGTTAACGCAACAAGGTGGCCACATACTTTGATGCCCTTTCTTGGCTGCTTCACAGATGCAGTGAGATACATGGACCCCTGTCATTGGGACCCTGAGGCTGATGTGCTGTTGACAACAAGTAAGTGCAGGTGGCCCTGAGATAAAAAACATCTTGCCTCCCTTCTCAGGCAACACTCCTCTCCACAGTGACCCCAGATGTCTCTTTGAACCTGGATTAAAGTGATGGGAAATGTCTGTCCCTTGTGGGCAGCCAGCTGGGAAACTGATGAGCTTGCCAGAGGGTCCTATAGGGAAATTCTCAGTGAACATAGAGTCATTGTTTTATGACTACTGGAAAGAAAATGAAACATCCAATACCACTGCAACCAAGAAATGCCTTGGCCCAGGAAATCCAATCCATCAGAATTACTTTTCTTCCTTTCTTTCTCTTCCTGCTTATGTATTGCATTGGTAATCCACCAGGACAGGGAGATGGAATTAAGATCCTTTGTCGCTGTTGGCTAATAGAACATTCTTTTTCCACCCAGAGGAACTAGCAATGAAAAGCCTCCCATCTGTTCAGGGAATGTCTGCCTTGTGCCTAGTCAACTTAAGTTCAGGAAGTGCAAAAGCCAAGACACAGAGATTCTGCTCTCAAAGGTCTTATGTTCTAGCAAAAGAGCTTATTCTAATGATGATACCGCTAACATTTACTGCCCACTGAGTCTTTTCTAAGTCTTGCCAAGGGCATTTGCCATCTGCTGCAATGCTGCAGCTGCTGACCTTTTGACACATCCTGAAGGGAATTCAAGGTGGAGAAAAAGTCATTCTGTGCTCCAGGGAAATTGGTGGAACAGGTCTTTGGATAGTTAGATATTTTCAGGAACTGATTTCATCATCCCAATCTTTGCATTTCCTCAAATTTGGAAAAGCACTAAATCCCTTTTTGGTGACATCAGCTCCTCGTGACTAGCTGAAAACATTATAAAATAAGTGCTTGATTGCATTGAACTCCAACTTCACCAAAATCAATTCTATCGACCTTCCCCCACTGCCTCTTCAGAGCAGTCTCTCAGAGCTATCTGACGTACTGTCTCCCGGGCTGCAGTCCTCATTTTGCCCCCAAATAAAACTTAACTTGAAACTCTTACATTGTGCATCTTTTTTCAGTCAACAGTCTCTCCTAAAGTTAACACATTTAAGCACGGAGGGAAATATTTCTTTTACACCCATTTCACAGATACACAAGACTGAGGACCAGAGGTATTAAATAGCACACCTGAGGTCACACAAGTAATTTACAGAAGCACTGTCTGACCCCAATTGCTGATACTTACTCCCCTGGGATTTTCAGCCTTACAATCGATAACTTCCTTAAGTACACACAGCTGCTGGAAGAAAGAATTCAGGAGGAGACGTGCATTTTGAACTTGAATAAGTGACTTTTTTTTTTTGCAAAAAAGTGAGTTTCTGATAGCAACTGAAGAATGGGTGGGGATTTGTAGATGCCCAGAGATCAGGGGTGGGCTTACGTGGTGGCTCAGACAGTGAAGAATCTGCCTGCAATGCAGGAGACCTGGGTTCAATCCCTGGATCTGCAAGACATTCCATTGTTTCCCCATCTATTTGCTGCGAGGTGATGGGACTGGGTGCCATGATCTTAGTTTTTTGAATGTTGAGTTTTAAGCCAGCTTTCTCACTCTGCTCTTTCAATTTCATCAAGAGGCTCTTTAGTTCCTCTTAGCTTTCTGCCATAAGGGCAGTGTCATCTGCATATCTGAAGTTATTGATATTTGTCCCTGCAATCTTAATTCTGGTTTGTGCGTCATCGAGTCTGGCATTCTGCAAGATGTACTCTGCATATAAGTTAAATAAGCAAGGTGACAGTATACAGCCTTGACATACTCCTTTCCCAATTTGGAACCAAATAGATGGCAAAAAAAAAAAAAAATGGAAACAGTGACAGACTTTATTTTAGGAGGCTGCAAAATCATTGAGGATGGTAACTGCAGCCATGAAATTGAAAAATGCTTGCTCCTTGGAAGAAAAGCTATGACAAACCCAGACACTGTATTAAAAAGCAGAGCTATTACTTTGCCAACAAAAGTCCATCTAGTCAAAGCTATGGTTTTTCCAGTAGTCATGTACGGATGTGAGAGTTGGACCAAAAAGAAGGCTGAGTGCCAAAGAATTGATGCTTTGAAATTTGGTGTTGGAGAAGACTCTTGAGAGTCCCTTGGACAACAAGGAGATCCAACCAGTCAATCCTAAAGGAAATCAACCCTGAATAGTTATTGGAAGGACTGATGCTAAAGCTAAAGCTCCAATACTTTGGCCACCTGTTGTGAAGAGCTGACTCATAGGAAAAGACCCTGATGCTGGAAAAGACTGAGGGCAGGAGGAGAAGGGGACAACAGAGAATAAGATGGTTGGATGGCATCATTGACTCAATGGACATTAGTTTGAACAAACTCTGAGAGATAATGAAGGACAGGGAAGCCTGGCATGCTGCAGTTCTTGGGGTCACAAAGAGTCAGACACTACTGAATGACAACAAAACAACAACTCCAGAGAAACCCTTATGTGGACCATTTTTTAAATTCTTATTGAATTTGTTACAATACTGCTTCTGCTTCTGTTTTATGTTTTGTTTTTTTGGCCTCAAGGCATGTGGGATCTTAGCTCCCCAACCAGGGATCCAACCCACAGCCCCCTGCATTGGAAGGTAAACTCCTAACCACTGGACCACCAGGGAAGTGCCCTGAATGATATTCTTAACGCTATTTGATCACATAAGTAAATTGTATTAAACATCCTGTTACGAACCGAATGTTTGTGTTCCCCTGAATTTTATTATTGAAGCCCAACTTCTAAGATGATGATATTAGGAGGTAGGGCCTTTGGGAAGTGACTAGGTCATGAGAGTGATGCCCCCCACAAACAGGTTTAGTGCCCTTATAAAAGAGACCCCAGAGAGATCCCTTGCCCCTTCCACCATATAGTGTTATAAGGAAAAGACAGCTGTGAAAAAGTAAGCACACTCTCACCAGACACTGAATCTGCACACTCAGCCTCCAGCAATGTGAGCAATACATTGCTACTGTTCTATGAGTCACCAAAGCTATGGTACTCTGTTATAATAACCTGAACAGACTGAGACATGTTTCTTGTATACATATATATAAAAGAATTGAAACACTACAGAGAAACTAATTTTCCCTGGACTATCACTCCATCCCCCTTCTCTATTCCCCGATGTAGCTATGGGATCAGTTTGGTGTAGAGCCATTCAGATCTTTTTCTGAGGTTTTCCTAAAGCATTTAACCAAAGGTAGGAATTAAAATTCATAATGTTTTTGTGGTATAAATAACTCATACAGTATAAATAACTCATACTGTATGAGTTATTTAATGTAGGGTTTTAGAGCTACGGAACGTGTATTAGGAATTCTTTTGATCTCAGTATTGATAACTCTTCTTTTTTAAAAAAATTTCTGCAAAGTACTCCATGGAGATGTAACAGTGTGATGGACACTTAAACTTATTTCCAACTTTTCACTAACCCAAAATATACTGCAAAAGACATGTGTGTGTGTGAAATAGTATCTTGAGATATTTTTTTTTAATGTTTAATATCAGGGTCAGAAGGCTCACCAATTTTTAATTTTAATCAATACTTCCAAATGGCCCTCTGCTGTAACTATGGCAATTCAGTTACTATCCCCCAGTTTCTCACAGCCAGCCAATATTTGATATTATATTATTTCACACCCATGATCTTAATTATTTTTTTAAAATTTTAATGACTTTTTAAAAATCAATTAATTCTCTGGTGGCTCAGATGATAAAGAATCTACCTGCAATGTGGGAGACCTGGGTTCAATCCCTGAGTTGGGAAGATCCCATGGAGGAGGGCAAGGCAACCCACTCCTGTATTCTTGCCTGGAGACTCCCCATGGACAGAGGAGCCTGGCGGGCTACAATCCATGGGGTCGCAAAGAGTCGGACATGACTGAATGACTAAGCACTGCACACATTAATTAATTTAACTTTTTGGCTTCATTGGGTCTTAGTTGCAGCACATGAGCTCTTCTTTGCAGCTCATGGGCTTCCCATTAGTTGTGGCTAGTGGGTTCCAGAGAGCACGGGCTCTGTAGTTGCAACACACAGGCTCTCTAGTTGTGGTACATGGACTTAGTTGCTCCACAGTATGTGGGAACTTTCTGGACCAGGGATGGACCCCTAGTTTCCTGCACTGGAAGGTGGATTCTTAACCACTGGACCACCAGGGAAGTCCCCTTGAATTTTAGTGATTTTGATCATCTTTGCATGTTTATTGACTATTCATATTTTTCTTTTTGCAAGTTGCCTGTACATTCTTTTTACCCTAACAGTCTTCCAAGGGAGAGACCAGTGTCATCCTAGGGTTGTATACTGGTTAATGCTATTGAGACATAAAATTGTGTGACTACTGGTCTTCGATAAAGCACTAAGAAGAACTAGGATACCCCTTATAATTAATATTTGGTAAGTATTCACTATGTTTGAGGCACTATATGTCCCTACTTAATCCCAATAGCAGCCCAGTGTGAGAGAAATTCTTCTTCTTCTTTTATAGGAACTTCTCTGAAACTCAGAGAAGTAAAAGTACTTGTTTAGGATCACAGAATTAGGGACAGCAGAGACGAAATTAAAACTAGAGCACTGCTGTTAACCAACTTACATGCCCTCGGTTTTTTAGCTAACACCAAGAAACAGGCTAAAGAGGACTAAAGAGTCTGATAATTCCACAGAATTATGAATTTAGGAAGCTGAAAATTTTCTAATTGGTTGCCTAAAACAGCCCAAGATTAATTTTTAGTGTATCACGCAACAGTCTGAATACTTTACCGAAGATAAGAGGTTAAAACTTGAGTTTTGAATCATAGTTTTATCACACTCAAGCTGTGCGACCTTGAGCAAATCTCTTATCCTCTCTGAGGCTGCTTACTTATGGGTCAAATGAGAATAATATTTCAATTTACCAATTCTATGATATTTGTGTAGATTTTTAAAAAAAATCATGACATGAGTACTTAACACATAATCTAACTAGCATTATCGGTCCTCCGTGAGATTGAACATAATTATTACTAACAATAGGCATATTTACAGAGCCTGCAGGGCTGTGTGCAGAAGGTCACGTTTGACTCTTGAGTAAAGACAGGATGTAGGTTAGAAGGAAATGATCCAAACCCTCAGATGTCACAAAAAAAGAATGTGTCATTTCTAATCCATTTCAGCCCCGGCACTAAAATGTCATAAAACGTGAAAGCTCATTTTTATTCTTTGCCTCCACTAACCTCACTTCACCTTCTCCTTAACACACCAGACAGGCTTTCCCATCAAAGGCATTCTTTCTGAAGTCAGTCATGCCTGGCCCTCTGCACATCCAGCTTTGTCTCACTCCTGTGAAAAATTGAACGCTCCGTTTCTAAAGCCCCAGTCATGGAAGGAGCCACATTCCTGGGTGAATAGTGTTCTTCCCATTCATCCCTCCCACAACAAATCTTAAACATTATATTGAACCCCTCTGGTTCCAAAGCAAGTAGCACTTTCACCTGAAACAGGATTTGAAAGCTGCTCTTTGCAAATTAGCTAATACCCTCGAGATGTGAGATTATTCCATCAGCAGTGCTCACTCTCTTCTCTGTCTCACTGCTCGTCTGGTCTGGAAGGAGATGCACATGGCCCACAATGACAAATATGAACACAAAAATACTAACAGCAAAGAGGCCTCTCACAGCTCTTCCTCTGCATCTCCCCTCTCACACCCCACCATCAAGCCCTCTCCTTTCTGCAGCCTTCTGCTTTCCCCTAGCCAGGCATGCCTGTTAACAAATACGGACTTCTGTTCTCCTGGCTTCCCAGGTGGCTTGGTGGTAAAGAGTCCACCTGCCAATGCAAGAAGTGCTGGTTTGATCCCTGGGTTGGGAAGATCCCCTGGAGGAGGAAATGGCAACCCACTCTTGTGTTCTTGCCTGGAAACTTCCATGGACATAGGAGCCTGGCAGGCTATAGTCCATGGGGTTGCAAAGAGTCAGACACAACTCAGTGACTGAGCACACACTCTTTATGTTCTCACTTGGGATTTTTTTTTCACTAGCCTTTACTGACACCTTCCGTCTCTCTGGATTGCAGAAGAAGCAGTGAACTGTAGGATCCATCCTCCTTTATGATGATAGAGTAGCCACAGTCACTGAGCGTTAGCTGTGCCCTGCACACAGCACTTTACCAACACTCTTCAATTTAACATCTACCCAACCCTGTTTCCTAAACTAACTTGCTTAGTCCAGGTGGTAGTCAGTTTGAGTCAGAATTTGAATTCCAGCTGGGAAACTCCAGAGTGTATATTTTATTGATTTACTTTATTTTTTAATAAGGTATTCTTTTAAAATATTTATATATTTGGCTGCATTGGGCCTTAATTGTGTCATGGGGGATCTTTCATTGTGGGAGGACTCTCTAGATGTGGCACTTGGGCTCAGTAGTTGTAGTGCTGGCTTAGTTGCCCCAAGGCATGTGGGATCTTAGTTCCCTAACTAGGGATCAAACCCACATCCCCTGAACTGCAAGGCAGATTTTTAACCACTGAACCACTAGGGAAGTCTCTATTGATCTATTTTATAATTTATTTTATTGAAGTATAGTTGATTTACAATGTTGAGTTAATTTCTGCTGTACAGCAAAGTTATTCAGTTATACATATGTGCATGCATACTCAGTGATATCTGGCTCTTTGCCACCTCATGAACTGTAGCCCAACAGGCTCTCTATCCATGGAATTTTCTAGCGAGAATGCTGGAGTGAGTGGCTATAGTTTTATTTGTTATTTCAATTCTTATTATTTCAGTGATTATAGGTGTAGTAACTTCTGGCCTTGGGTGCTAAAATCTACATTGTTATGAATTTCCATAATGCTGGAAGCTTTCCAATCCTTGCTCATGGTATGAATTCAGAATATTTAATCTATCAGTGCCTAGGTTAAGCTGGGCTCCAAGATCACAGTTTATGCCAACCAAATTCCCAACACTATATCACAAATCAAGATAGCCTTATATTCATTTGATATAAACTGCATAATTTATTGTAGTTGCAGCAAAAGAACAAAACCACTCCCGTCTTTTTTTAGATCTTTCCAGGCAGTGTTTGCGTGCATGAGTGTCACTGTGTGTGTTTATGCATGAATGTGTGTGTGTGTGCGTGTGTTAGTAAAAACAGAAAATATTCTGGTTAATGTTTTAAAAAATCATCTAGAAAGTGAGATTTGGCAGGGGATACATCTTATTTGTTTCATATATTTCTAAATGTTTTTCTTCCGCAAAGCCACAGTTTTTGCTTAGTCTGAAGGGAAAAAAAAATAGCTTTTGCAAACAGTATTTGCAAGTTCCTTTGGCTTCCCTGGTGGCTCAAATGGTAAAGAACCTGCAAGCCACTGGAGGAGACATGGGTTCAATCCCTGGGTTGGGAAGATCCTCTGGAGGAGGAAATGACAACCCACTCCAGTATTCTTGCCTGGAGAATCCCCATGGATAGGGGAGCCTGGTAGGTTACAGTCCTCGGGGTCACAAAAGAGTTGGAAACAACCTATCAACTAAACAACAATACTACTTAGAAAAGTCTCTCTAGCCCATTATAGCACAATGAACCTTGAAAGGCAAGAGGTGAATATCAGAATTTATTAGCAGGGTTTGGTTTAGAACCACGGATATTGCTGCATCCTATACATCTTTGAAACATTTTTCCCCGGACAAAGAAGACATTCCTTACAGCTCAAGCCTCTTATTTATTTTGTATATTCTGCTCTCATCTGTTTTTACAAATACAATAACACTCATAGAATCGTTGTAACAAATGAAAGTAACATTGTGTGTCCACACCAATGACCCAAAGTCACTTCCTGGTTCTATTTTAAACATCACGTGCTTTGAAACATAAGAGGTCAACACTGAAGTTGAGTGGCAGGCTCTGGCATTAGAATAGTGAATGATACTGCATCTGGAAGCATCCTTGAGCTTCGCTGTTATACCGGCTGTACTCCTGACCCCTGGGCAGAAGCAACATAGGCCTCTAGGGTGTAGTCATTCCACTATGTTGTTCTGATCCCTCCTGGATGGCCTTGACATGAGGCTGCTCTGCTGGCGGATCTAAATAACACCGCATGAAAAAGAGCGACTCAGACATCGGACAGGAGGACCAGAGCTCCCTGCACAGAAGGTCTGCATGGTGATGCTCCCTTTATTAAGATTAGCAACTTATCCCAGAACCATTTATTGGAAATAAAGCTCATTAGAAGTCATTCCAAAAAGAAAGATGGAGAAGTGATAAATTTATCTGAAAAATAAACCTGTGTGTGTGGATTTCAAATATGAAACAGTGCCAAGGAATTTCTGATTTGTTTTTTCTTTCTCTCTGCTTTGGAGAAAGATTATTTGATGTTGTCAACAACATCCCATGAATTCATCGCCATTAATTTTCAATTTAATGGGACCTACCAGTTCCCCATCTGACGCTTCTCCTTCTCTTTATTCTTTCAACTAGACTCTGAAGATAAAAGATATTTTAGTTCAAAGCGATATGAAGTCATTCTTCAAGTAAGCAGTATACCTGAATGAGTATTTTCAGACACACATTTTGAGAACACAGCACAGACCATAGGAAATGTCCCTCATTTCTTCTCAAATCTCCATAAATCATCCTCTTTGGGGAAGCATTAGCCTTGGGATCAAATTGAGTGATTTTAGCATGTATTAAAAAACACATTGGCACCAGTCTACAAGTGTCTAGCCTACAAAAGAAGCCAAATATTGAAAAACTGCTCATGGGAATATAGGAGAGTAGATATAATGAAGTTGAGTTCACCCAATATTGGTTGTAAATCTGAATAGTCCCAAGCTGGGTCACATGCATGGTCCCTATGGGTTTTGTGGGTGCTGTTTTCAGGGACCCCTAGCACCACAGAAGACAGCCAACACAGCTGAGGGAGGCATACCAGGGGCAGAGAAGAGGACTCAGGTCAGCTTAGCCATTGACACACTGATCTCCCAGTCAATCCAACAGGATGAGGACCTGAAGGGCATGGCTGCTGGATTGATAGACACAGTGAATTTCTTTTCCCTGATTTTCGCTGAATTAGAACACAGGTCTTGTACCCCAGGCACAGCTGGGTGTCACAAGCTGGTTTATAAGGAAATGATTGTGTGACCCTCAGTTAGTCCTTGGACTGCAAGGGCAAGTTGCATGTGACTTTGCAGGAGGGCAAGCTTGGGTTCATCCTGGCCTTGGTGTCTTTGCTCTGGGAGCTTCACCCCATGGATCCCCTATCTTCTTATCTATATTTGTACAGTAACAATATCCCTTCCAAGTGCTGTTGCAAAGGTTAACAGTGGTCATATCGAGACTTCCCTGGTGGTCCAGTGGCTAAGATGCCATGTTCCCAATGCAGTGGGCCCCAGTTTGACCCCTGGTTAGGGAACTAGATCCTACACGCCACAACTAAAGATCTTGCGCACGGCAACGAAGGCCTGGTGCGGACAAATATATACATAAATGTTAAAACAAACAAACAAAAAGCAATGGTTATTGTCTGCCAAATAAGCCCCCGACATATCAGCTCATAAGTGCTCCATAAATGGTACCTGTTCTTGGTGTGTCTGTAGCATCATGATCCTATCAGCCAAAGCTGAGCACAGCTTGTGGGGTTTACTTGAAAATCTTGTATTATTTAGCCATGACAGTCACCTGTAAATATTCCTCTTCACAGCCAAGCCAACCTGGGGTCAAGGTTCTAGATGTGTAATCCATAGTGGGGCTTCCCTGGTGGCTCAGATGATAAAGAATCCGCCTGCAATGTGGGAGACCTGGATTCAATCCCTGGGTTGGGAAGATCCCTTGAAGAAGGAAATGGCAAACCATTCCAGTATCCTGGCCTGGAGAATCCCCATGGGCAGAGGAGCCAGGTGGGCTACAGTCCATGGGGTCACAAAGAATCGGACATAACTGAGCGACTAAGCACAGCACAATCTATATTGACATATACAAACCTCACAGCTAGCTTTTCTGTTCTAGAACCACACCTATCCCATGACATCAGCTGCCTCAGGGCTAGATTGAGACCCAGGCTGCCCAGCCTAACGCACACGTGTATATAAAGCTCTTAAAAGAGAAATAGCAAGAAGAGAGAGCTAGAGGAGGAAGCCTAGAAATAAATTGAATTCCTTAAGCCCAGGATGAGCCTGGGCCTTCTTCCTCCCACCCCTGTCATTTGGGTCTTATGTTGGGGCCACTACAAGAGCCACAGAACTGTTCCCATTTCCCTGATCCTCTGTCAACCTCCATTCTGATCTCTTCTGTTGTTGTTGTTCAGTTGCTGAGTCACGTCTGACTCTTTGGGACCCCATGGATTGTAGCATGCCAGGCTTCCCTGTCCTTCTCTATCTCTCAGAGTTTCTCAAACTCATGTCCATTGAGTCAGTGATGCCATCCAACCATCTCATCCTCTGTTGTCCCCTTCTGCTCCCGCCTTCAATCTTTCCCAGCATCAGGGTCTTTTGGAGTCAGCTCTTCGCGTAAGGAGGCAAAAGTATTGAGCTTCAGCTTCAGCATCAGTCCTTCCAATGAATATTCAGGCTTGATCTCCTTTAGGATTGACTGGTTTGATCTCCATACTGTCCAAGGAACTCTCAAGAGTCCTCTCCAGCACCACAGTTCGAAGGCATCAATTCTTTGGCACCCAACCTTCTTTATTGTTCAACTCTTATATCCGTATATGACTACTGGAAAAACTATAGCTTTGACTAGATGGACCTTCATCGACAAAGTAATTCTCTGCTTTTTAACATGTTGTCTAGGTTTGTCGTAGTTTTTCTTCCAAGGAGCAAGTGTCTTTTGATTTCTTGACTGCAGTCACCATCCATAGTGATTTTGTAGCCCAAGAAAATAAAGTCTGTCAGTGCTTCTGATCTCTTAACAACCAACTTAAAAATCCACCAAAAAGAAAAAGCTTTGCCATGATATTAAGTGTTAAAGAACAGGAATTTGGAAAATGTGCAAAATTTCTGTGCATAAGGGAGTCAAATTCTCTATTCATCTCAGTAGATTTAAAGGAAATAGTACAGATTTCATCATGGTTGTTAAGATTCCTAGAATTCTACATTGTTTAGACAATCTGGACAATGGAAATATTAGAGGACTTTATTAATTCTAAAGCAGGACATTACTTAGCCACCATAAAGAATGAAATAATGCCATTTGCAGCATTGCAATGTATGAACCTAGAGATTATCATAGGGAATGAAGTCAGTCAGATAGAGAAAGACAAATATGATATCACTTGTATGCAGAATCTAAAAAATAGTATGGAAGAATTTATTTAAGAAACAGACTCATAAAGTGAAAGTTACTCAGTCATGTCTGACTCTTTGCAACCCTGTGGACTGTAGCCTGCCCCAGGCTCCTCTGTTCATGGAATTCTCCAGGCCAGAATTCTGGAGTGGGTAGCCACTCTCTTCTCCAGGTGATCTTCCCAACCCAGGGATCAGACCTAGGTCTCTGACATTGCAGGCAGATTCTTTACCATCTGAGCCACTAGGGAAGCCCTTAAAGCAGACTCTTAGATATAGAAAATAAACTTATAGTTACCAAAGGGGAAAGGTGGTGAGGAGGAACCATTTAGGAGTATGGGATTAGCAGAAACACACAACTATACATAAATTAGATAAACAAGAAGGTCTTACTAAATAGCACAGAAAACTATATTCAATATCCTGTGATAAATCACAGTGGAAAATAATATGAAATATATATATATAATATATATATGTATTATAGCTGACTCACTTTGCTGTATACCTAAAACTAACACAATATTGTAAACCAGCTATACTTCAATTTAGAAATATTTAAATAAGGTTTATCATATTCTCAAGAAGAAAAGAAGAACAATTAAAACCTGGAGTTTTTAGATTATTTCCACTCATTCAAAGACATATTTGCTGTATACATATGGCCAGAAAACTAAGAATGATTTATAAGATTTGATTGGTTATTAAAAAAAGAGAGGGGAAGGAAGAAGAGGAGAAACAGAAATAAAGTGTGATAGAAACTGTACTTGGCCCACAAAGTCTAAAATATTTACTCTCTGGCCTTGAAGGGAAAAGCATGCTGACCTTTGTGATAAAAGGCATTTACAGAAAACTACATCAACCATTATATCTAATGGTCAGGTGTTGAAATCTGTCTTTTTGAATCTAGGAATGACACAAGCTTCCAGCTATCACCACCTCTATACAACATAAAACCGAGGGCCCAGCCTGTCCACAAGGCAAGAAAAAAACTTTAAACTAAAACCAGTATAAGGAATGTAAAAAAAGCAAAAAAACAAACCAACTCATTATTCTCACAAAATATGTTCAATATATATGCACACACAAATACATATTCATGAATAAAGTCTAGAAGGATCTTAGAAAAAATATTAGAATCAGGGAGAAAATTTAGCAAGTTTTTCTGGTTACCAAATCAATACATAAAAATCTATTGCATTTCTATATACTTGTAATATACCATAGCAATGAAGTGTTACAAAGTGATTTTTAAATGACATTTACAGCAGCATAAAATTGAAACACCTAGGAATAAATCTAAAGAAACACATGCTAGACTACAACTGTGAAACTGATAAAAGAGTACCAAGAGAAATTTTTTAAATGCATAAATGGATGAAATACTGTTCATATATTGGAATAACTGATGCTGCAAAGATGTCAATTTTTCCCTGCGATAATCTGCAGAAAGTGAAAGTGAAAGTCGCTCAGTCGTGTCCGATGCTTTGCTACCGCATGGAATTCTCCAGGCCAGAATACTGGAGTAGGTAACTTTTCCCTCCTCCAGGGTATCTTCCCAACCCAGGCATCAAACCCAGGTCTTCCACACTGCAGACTCTTTACCAGCTGAACCACAAGGAAAACCCAATAATACTGGAGTGGGTAGCCTATGCCTTCTTTAGTGGATATTCCCCACCCAGGAATCTAACTGGGGTTTCCTACATTGCAGGCAGATTCTTTCACAACTGAGCCATCACGGAAGCCCCTAATCTGCAGAGTCAATGTGCAAAAGCCTCCATAGATACTTTTTAGTCAAAATTTACATACTGATTCAAAATGCATATAGAACTGTAAAAGGCTAAGAACAGGAAAAAATACCTTGAATAAGTTTTATTATCAATATTTATTTATTTATTTGGCTGTGCCGGTTCTTAGCTGTGGAATGCCAGGTCTTTTGGCTGCTACATAAGGGATCTAGTTCCATGATCAGGAATTGAACCCTGGCCCCCTGCATTGGGAGTGCTGGACCACCAGGAAGTCCCTTGAATAAGTATTGATAGAACAAAGTCAAAAGAAATCTTTCCCCAACTATCAAGCCTTAGTTAATGTTATAATACTTAATTAGACAATGGGTTTCCCCATTGGCTCAGTGTTAAAGAATCTGCCTGCAGTGCAAGAGAGGTAAGTGACTAGGGTTCAATCCCTGGGTTGGGAAGAGCCTCTGGAGGAGGGCAATTAAGACAGTGATATTAATGCAAGAAGAGATAAAAACAAAAGACAAAAACAGATGAATGCAACCAAATAGAGAATCCAGAACTCTTCTCACACATCTATGGTTACTCAATTCATGGAGTATTAGGCCATCAGTCGTGTCCAATTCTTTGCGACCCCATGGACAGTAGCCCACCAGGAATTCTCCTGGCAAAGATACTGTGTTGGGTTGCCATTTCCTTTTCCACAATTCATGATAGACCTGTAAAAACAGAGAAGTGAGGAAAGATGATTTTTTTTCAGTCAATGGCACAGAGTACATTAGATAGAGCATGGGAACATTAAGTTCATGCACAATAATTAATTCCAGCTGGAATGTAGCTATAAAGTGAATATTACACCAATAAATCATCCAAAAGAAAACATCAGGGAATAGCTACTCTGACCTCGGAATAAGTAGAGATATCTTAAACAGGATACAAATGCAATAACTATCCAGTAAAATTTATAAAATGGGCTACATTAAACTCAGAATCCAAAAGAAAGCCAGGGACTTCCCTGGTGGTCCAGTGGTTGGGAATCTGCCTTCCAATTTGGTTTCAATCCCTGGTCAAGTAACTAAGATTACACATGCCCCAGGCAACTAAGCCCATACACCACAATGAAAGATTGATGATGTATCAGTGAGCCTATTTATCTATACTTAATAAACTTTGTTGATAAGGGCAAAAAAAAAAAAAGAAAAAAAAAGATTTCACATGCTGTAACTAAGACCTGATGTGGTCAAATAAATAAATTATTTTAAAATATAAAATAAAAGGTAGACAAAGAATAGGAGAAATTATTTTCAATACATGTAAACGTTTGTCAAACAGCTCACATCCAGAATACAGAAAGAATTCTAAAATTCACAGGAAAATTATATACAACCCAATTTAAAAAAGGCAATAGACGTGAATTGTCAACTCAGAAGAGATATCCAAGTGTCATATAAAAAATCTCAAAATAGATTCATCTTCTTTAACACAGTGAAAATTAAAACTGTGAAAGATAATAAGTTATCCCCCAAGACTACCTCAAGGGTTAAAATGGTAAAGTTGACAATGCGTTTGTAAAGATGTTGAAAACTAAAAAGCTCAGTAACTGATGGTGGGAGTAAAAAGTATTTTAACCACTTTGAAAAAGTATGTTAGCATTATCTACTCAAGTAGAACATATATGGGACTTCCCACCTGGCTCAGTAGTAAAGAATCTGCCTGCCAAAGCAGGGGACACTAGAGATGCAGGTTTGGTCCCTGGGTTGGGAAGATCCCTGGGGGAGGAAATGTCAAAAAGCTGCTCGCTCCATTATTCTTGCCTGGAAATTCCCATAGACAGAGGAGCCTGGTGGGCTATAGCCCATGAGTGACTGAGCACAAACTTATATACATCCCATGACTAAGCAATTTCACCCTCAAGTATATACCCACCCCCCAAAGTGCATACACAGAATCACCAAAACACATGTGCAAGAATGTTCATGGCATTCTTTCTCTATTTATAATCCTAAAGTGTTATTCAAAAGATCCTGAATTGGAAGCAATTTTATTGTTTACAACAGTAAAAGGGGTAAGAGCACACTGGTGTGCCCGGGTAACGATACATCATACTGCAGCACAGTGAATGAATGAATGGCACACCTGACCACATAAATGGCCCTCCCAAAGACAATCGTGAATGTAGGAAACCCCGTGTAAAATTATGTATTCTTATACAACTGTATTCTTGCATGTATTCTTTATATAACTGTATAACAAGCAAAATTTGTGTTGGGATAATGGTAGAATGAGTACCTCCAGAAAAGATGGGGTTGGTGGTTGGAAGCAGGCACTGTGGAAGCTTCTGATGCTGCCTGTTGTCTCTTTCTTGACCTTGGTGCTGGTTAATATGTGTGTGTGTGTGTGTGTGTGTGTGTGTGTGTGTTCCTTTTGCAATAAGTCAGGGTACTGTGTACTACTTATCTCTATGTATATGTACATGTGTGTGAGCATGTGCATGCAGTTAGCTCTTGCACACACACAGAAATAACTAGTGAATAATACTTTGCTAAAGCAAAAATTTATAAGGTATATATACACATTATCTGTTACACAGTGCTAAAAAAATGTAGAAAAAATATTGGAAGGAAGAAATGGCTCCCAACCCAGCATTCTGTATCTTGAAACTACTCCATAAATGCCAAAGTTTCTGTAGCATTTACTATGAATTATGGAACTTTTTTTTTCTAGAACAAATGAGAAAAAGGAGACCCAAATAAAGTATCATAAGTCATGGACTACATTCTTCTGAAACCCTTGTAACAACCACATTTGATGAATGAAATTTGCATTGCATCTCTCCCTGGCTTCCATTTTAATGGATGAGAGAGGAACTGGACACATTTATATATTTTACTGCAAGCAGAGGGTACCTATCGTGATGATTACTTAACGTGTACTAGTTTTCTGGAAAGTTTTTCACCAAAGTAATCAAAATCACAAGGATGTATTGTCAAAGGAGCTTGGTGGAAACCATGGTTTGCTGTTAACTCTGCAAAAGACAGACATGCTTCCGTTAAAATTAGCTGCGGACTGTACTATCAAAACCAAATGTGTCTCTATTTTCAGACTCTGCACATCCTTCCTCTTCAACACAGACACAGTACAACTGGACCAAAATGAGTGATGCATGTCCCCAGCTGAGCCACAGGACTCAGGCCATTTAACCTGCATTGGTATCAATTCTCTATTACCCTGGAGCAAAGGTAGGCATGCCTTCCTTATTCTTTTGTATTATAAAAGTTAGTTTGGTTACTGGAGAAAGAAAAAAGAAAGATGACATCTATAGAAAAAACTGTTCAGCATAAAAATGAAATGTTTTTCTAACAGTCTTTTGTTCCTTTTAGTAAAAGAGCCTTTTTGCTTTCCGATTTCCAGTCTATTGTTTTTTTATTTCTTTCTTTATGAAACCAGTACAATTTTAAAATAAACTTACCATTTTTTAGTGTTGATAGCAATATCACTGAGTTATTTTTAACACATTTTTCACAGTACTTACGGAAACTCAATTTTTTTCATTTGTAATATATATAAAAAACATTAAAATAGTCCAATAAAAAGTGTTAATAACTCAACTCTCAAAGGCCTACTAGGTGTCCTATTTCCTCATTTTAGCACAACATTAACAGTACATTTCTATGGATGATACAGATTCACACAACAGTGGATGAAATATCCTTTTTTTTTCATTAGCCATCAAAAGGGCACAAATATCAGAGATCTTCAAGAACTGCATGCACTAATTTCTACTAAGCTTAAACAGTATGGAGAATAGTAAATACAAAACATGTAAATAATTCTCACACTATAACTATGGATTTTTTAAATAAACTATGAAAAATCACAATATTGTCAAACTGTTGTAGGAAAAATGGTATGTGAGCATTGGAGGGAAGGCATTTACACTTGTATTCATTAAATTAGGTCCTTGTTTACTGTGTAAGTAACTTTCTTACATGCTTTCATATTCTGATTTGTTTCCCCAGGCTGCAAACCATTTTCAGTGCTAAAATCAGCTTGGTAATTGCTAATGGAGTTTCGTTCTTCTTGGTTTCATTCACCATATGTGCTTAGCACTGATGGAGCTTCTGTCAGAAACAAGGAGAACCTGCCCAACCTCAGGGTCCACCCAAAATGCTATCTCCCAAAAAACTGCTCCTCCCTCTTCCATCCAGGCATTGGACACTGTTTATAACTGCTGATATCCAGATCTCTCCAAGGGGCTTCATTTTTGCAGAGTGATACAATGCAGTTTCCTTAAGTAGAGAAATCACAGTGTCCTCCCCAGCTCCTTTGCATGAGGAAATGTATATTTGCACCTGCAGGAGTCCACAATCTCTAGTTTGAGAAAAGGCTGCGTGAGAAGTCAAATGCTGTCCTAATCTGAGTATCTGCATGTGTGTGTGTTAAATGGCTTTAGTCGTGTCTGACGTTTTGCGACCCTGTGGACAGTAGCCCTCCAGGCTCCTCTGTCCATGGGAATCTCCAGGTAATGATACTGGAAAGGGTTGCCACACCCTTCTCCAGGGGATATTCCAACCAGTGTCTCTTATGTCTCCTGTATTAGCAGGCAGTTTCTTTACCTGAGAAGCCCCTAATCTGAGTATCACAGTTCAGTTGCTCAGTCATGTCCGACTCTTTGCCACCCCATGAAGCGCAGCATGCCAGGCCTCCCTGTCCATCACCAACTCCCAGAGTCCACCCAAACTCACATCCGTCGAGTCGGTGATGCCATCCAGCCATCTCATCCTTTGTTGTCCCCTTCTCCTCCTGCCCCCAATCCCTCCCAGCATCAGGGTCTTTTCCAATGAGTCAACTCTTCGCATGAGGTGGCCAAAGTACTGGAGTTTCAGCTTCAACATCAGTCCTTCCAGTGAACACCCAGGACTGATCTCCTTTAGGATGGACTGGTTGGATCTCCTTGCAGTCCAAGGGACTCTCAAGAGTCCTCTCCAACACCACAGTTCAAAAGCATCAATTCTTTAACGCTCAGCCTTCTTCACAGTCCAACTCTCACATCCATACATGACCACTGGAAAAACCATAGTCTTGACTAGATGGACCTTTGTTGGCAAAGTAATGTCTCTGCTTTTTAATTTGCTGTCTAGGTTGGTCATAACTTTCCTTCCAAGGAATAAGAGTCTTTTAATTTCATGGCTGCAGTCACCATCTGCAGTGATTTTGGAGCCCCCCAGAATAAAGGTCTGACAATGTTTCCATTATTTTCCCATCTCTTTCCCATGAAGTGATGGGACCAGATGCCATGATCTTAGTTTTCTGAATGTTGAGCTTTAAGCCAACTTTTTCATTCTCCTCTTTCACTTTCATCAAGAGGCTTTTTAGTTCCTCTTCACTTTCTGCCATAAGGGTGGTGTCATCTGCATATCTGAGGTGATTGATATTTCTCCCAACAATCTTGATTCCAGCTTGTGCTTCTTCCTGTGCAGCGTTTCTCATGATGTACTCTGCAAATAAGTTAAATCAACAGGGTGACAATATACAGCCTTGACATACTCCCTTTCCTATTTGGAACCAGTCTGTTGTTCCATGTCCAGTTCTAACTGTTGCTTCCTGACCTGCATACAGGTTTCTCAAGAGGCAGATCAGGTGGTCTGGTATTCCCATCTCTTTCGAAATTTTCCACAGTTTATTGTGATCCACACAGTCAAAGGCTTTGGCATAATCAATAAAGCAGAAATAGATGTTTTTCTGGAACTCTCTTGCTTTTTTCATGATCCAGTGGATGTTGGCAATTTGATCTCTGGTTCCTCTGCCTTTTCTAAAACCAGCTTGAACATCTGAAGTTCACGGTTCACGTACTGCTGAAGCCTGGCTTGGAGAATTTTGAGCATTACTTTACTAGCATGTGAGATGAGTGCAACTGTGCAGTAGTTTGAGCATTCTTTGGCATTGCCTTTCTTTGGGATTGGAATGAAAACTGACCTTTTCCAGTCCTGAGGCCACTGCTGAGTTTTCCAAATTTGCTGACATATTGAGTGCAGCATTTTTACAGCATCATCTTTCAGGATTTGAAATAGTTCAACTGGAATTCCATCACCTCCACTAGCTTTGTTCGTAGTGATGCTTTCTAAGGCCCTCTTGACTTCACATTCCAGGATGTCTGGCTCTAGGTGAGTGATCACACCATCGTGATTATCTGGGTTGTGAAGATCTTTTTTGTATAGTTCTTCTATGTATTCTTGCCACCTCTTCTTAATATCTTCTGCTTCTGTTAGGTCCATACCATTTCTGTCCTTTATTGAGCCCATCTTTGCATGAAATGTTCCCTTAGTATTTCTAATTTTCTTGAAGAGATCTCTAGTCTTTCCCATTCTGTTGTTTTTTTCTATTTCTTTGCATTGATTGCTAAGGAAGGCTTTCTTATCTCTCCTTGCTATTCTTTGAAACTCTGCATTCAGATGCTTATATCTTTCCTTTTCTCCTTTTCTTTTCACTTCTCTTCTTTTCACAGCTATTTGTAAGGCCTCCTCAGACAGCCATTTTGCTTTTTTGCATTTCTTTTCCATGGGGATGGTCTTGATCCCTGTCTCCTGTACAATGTCACAAACCTCCGTCCATAGTTCATCAGGTACTCTATCAGATCTAGTTCCTTAAATCTATTTCTCACTTCCACTGTATAATCATAATAAAGTCGCTCAGTCTTGTCCGCCTCTTTGCAACCCCATGGACTGTAGCCTACCCAGGTCCTCCATCCATGGAATTTTCCAGGCAAGAGTACTGGAGTGGGCTGCCATTTCCATCTCCAGGTATAATCATAAGGGATTTGATTTAGGTCATACCTGAGTGGTCTAGTGGTTTTCCCCAGTTTCTTCAATTTAAATCTGAATTTGGCAATAAGGAGTTCATGATCTGAGCCACAGTCAGCCCCTGGTCTTATTTTTGCTGACTGTATAGAGCTTCTCCATCTTTGGCTGCAAAGAATATAATCAATCTGATTTTGGTGTTGACCATCTGGTGATGTCCATGTGTAGAGTCTTCTCTTGTGTTGTTGGAAGAGGGTGTTTGCTATGACCAGCGCGTTCTCTTGGCAAAACTCTATTAGCCTTTGCCCTGCTTCATTCCATACTCCAAGGCCAAATTTGCCTGTTACTCCAGGTGTTTCTTGACTTCCTACTTTTGCATTCCAGTCCCCTATAATGAAAAGGGCATCTTTTGAGGGTGTTAGGTCTAAAAGGTCTTGTAGGTCTTCATAGAACTGTTCAACTTCAGCTTCTTCAGTATTACTGATTGGGGCATAGGCTTGGATTACCGTGATATTGAATGGTTTCCCTTAGAAATGAACAGAGATCATTCTGTCATTTTTGAGATTGCATCCAAGTACTGCATTTTGGACTCTTTTGTTGACCATGATGGCTATTCCATTTCTTCTAAGGGATTCCTGCCCTCAGTAGTAGATGTAATGGTCATCTGAGTTAAATTCACCCATCCTCATCCACACTGATCTGTGATGACTCACTGGCTCACTAGACTGGGGAGGGACAGAGTAGCTTCTAGACTTGTCACCAACTTGCTCTTTGACTTTGAACAAGCTGATTGCCTTCCATAGGCCTCAGTTTGCCCATCAGTAAAATGACGACCAACTCCCTTTTCCCTTTCCCTCTTCCTTCTCCAGGGTGAATATTCACACTGATCTCCTGCCCCATCTTCCATGTATGGCCTTAGCTGTAAAGTGGTGACTATGAGTGTGGAGGCAGGCAGAGCTGGGTTTGAATTCCATTCCCAGCTGTGTGACCTGGGACTTCACTTCTCTGAACCTCCATTTCATCTATAAAATGTGACTGATGAATACAGTACATTGTATACAATAGTTTTGTATCCAGTCCTGTACTGAAGTTTCAAGGATGCTGTGAATATATTTCACATGGTCAGTGCAGCGTGCTCAGCCTCTGTGCATTCCCTTGTGAGTCCAGTGGCCTGTGATATATGACATTAGCTGCTTTTCTAACAGGAACCAAGCTTCTAGCTGCTTGTATTTGATGTCAAAACAATTATGAACAGCAACCCTAATGAAGAGCAGAAATGGTAAAACATCACTTGCCTTTCTTTTGGCCACACAGCATGTGGGATCTTAGTTCCCTGACCAGGGATCAAACCCATATCCCCTTCATTGGAAGCATGGAGTCTTAACCAGTAGATTTCCAGGGAAGTCCAGACATTACTTGCAGTCATCTATATGTACCTGAATACATCTGAAACCATGAAGATGTTTACAAAAGAAAAACTCTAAATAGATAGACGTGTTCCTGCTAACTGTTAAACTGAGAATTCTGAAGAGGAGAATAATGAGATACTATTTGACACCCATCAGGTGGACAGAAATGAGCAAGACAGATTGAGACCAAGAGCTGGTAAGGATGTAAGGACATGGGGACCCTTGTGCACTGCTGGGCCAGAATGAATATGGTTTGGTCCTTCTGGAGAGCAAATCAGTGAATCAGATTAATTAGTGTGGTTAAATATACGCCTGCTCTTTATCCACAATCCCATGTGCAGTATGTGACTTGGAGTCTTTGTTACATTGGGCTGGAGGTAAATGGGAATAAGAAAAATCATCTCAGAACTATTAATTTTAGCTGAAAGATGGAAGCAATTGAATTTTCCATTATCAAAGGATGGGTGTGAAACAACAAGTCCTGCTATAGAGCACAGGGAACTATATTCAATGTTCTGTGATATTATATAAGTAATAAACTGAAACAGGCGGGAAGGGGACCAGGGCACAACCTTGTAAAGAATGACAAAGCCCGAGGACACCACACAAACTGATTAGAAACAAATGGGTCCAAGATGGCCGGCCAGTTGACTTCCAGTAGACCTGGAGCCTCAGCATACACTCATTCTAACACATCTAAATGGCACAGTCACAGGTGCCCTGGCAGTTTCAAGGCCAACCACGAAGGTCAAAAAGTGGGCAGTGACCCAATTCTTGGAACTCCCCACCCCTTCCCAAAAATAGCTGGAATAGTCCTACTCATAGCCTATGAAACTACCCACCTCTATCAAAACTGACAACCCCATACCCTGGGGCAACTCTTGCCTTCTGAGATGGCCCACACTCTGTCTGAGAAGTGTAAAAGTGAAGTTGCTTAGTCGTGTCTGACTCTTTGCGACCCCATGGACTGTAGCCTACCACATTCCTCCATCCATGGGATTTTCCAGGCAAGAATACTGGAGTGGGTTGCCATTTCTTCCTCCAGAGGATCTTCCCGACCCAGGGATCGAACCCAGGTCTCCCACATTGTAAGCAGACGCTTTACCGTCTGAGCCACCATCCACTTCTTATCTATCACTTTGTCTCTGGTTGCATTTTTTCTGTGTTGAGACATCAAGGACCTGACCAGGCATGTGATCTCAGTTAAAAATCCCAGTCTGAGTCACATGGTTTCAAAACCATAATGAAAAAAATATGAAATATGAAAAAGAATATAGATATGCATAGCAATTTGCTATACAGCAGAAATTAATGCAACATTGTAAATCAATATATACTTCAACAAAATTTAAAAAAGAAGAAAACCAACCTAAAAAATAATATTACTATATGAGTATGAAAATTGATATAGGAACTTATAATGGAATGCAATGCAGCAATCAGAATACACATAACATACCGACAACAATGTAGACAGATTTTTTAAAATATGTGGAACTCTTAGGTAAACTTCGAAGTAATGAGATGAAGGATTTGAGGCACTGCTGTCTCCTCCTCTTGCCTTCAGGCAACAAATCAAGTCTTCTTTGATCATGTTGAATCAAGAGCTTTATTTCTACCACATTAAGAAGAATTTGGAATCAGAGCGGCTTTCTCAGTATGTCGTAAATCAGAAAATAAGAGAGCAATGCATTAAAATACAGACCGATAGAACATCATTGACAGCCCAGAAATAAACACATGCAGATACAATCGACTGATGAGGAAGGGTAAGGAAATTAACCAATAGCAGGGATTCCTATGGACCAGTGATTGTATTGCATCATGAGATGAGCATGATTATGTATTTGCACCTGAGCCCTGCTCCACCCCAAATAAAAGAAGGAAGGCTGTTGTTGAAATAAAAGTAAATTTTAAGTACCTTAGTAGAAAACTGCCTCTTGGAAAATGCTGTGAATCTTCCAGAAGATCATGGTTTTAAAATTATTCCCTGGCCTGAGCACTGGGGAATAATTTAACATGGGATTTGAACCCTAGTCCTGTCTCATGGAGACAGGACTGAGCCTTATTTTCCTCATCTATAAATAAGATCTGGCTTCCCATGTGGTATTAGTGGTAAAGAACCCACCCGCCAATGGAGGAGACATGAGACATGGGTTCGATCCCTGGGTTGGGAAAATCCCCAAGAGTAGGAAATGCAACCCACTCCAGTATTCTTGTCTGGAGAATTTCGTGGACAGAGAAGCCTGACGGGCTACAGTCCATAGGGTTGCAAAGAATCCAATAGGACTGAAGTGACTTAGCACATAAATAAGATCCATCTCTCAGAATTGCTTTATCAATTAAATGAGATAATAGAATGGGTAGACCTTGAAGGCATTATGCTAAGTAAAATAAGCCAGTCACAAAGTGGTATTTCACTAGTTTGAGGTCCCTGGAGAAGTCAAATTCATAAAGACAGAAAAAATAGTGGTTGCCAGGGGCTGAAAGAGGGGAAAATGAGGAGTTGTTTCTTGGATATAAATTTTCAGTTTTGCAAGATGTAAAAGTTCTGGAGAACTGTTGCCCAACAATGTGAATATAGTTAAAACTGCTGAACTATACACTGAACTATACACTTAAAGATGGTTTAAGATGATGTCTTGTCTGGTTTTTTTTAAACCACAATTTTAAAAAGGTTAAAAGAGAGAAAATACAACAGGAAGAAGTGAAGAATCAATAACTGCTTGTTGTTATGACCACCTGTGCTACGCAAGGATCTGTGCGTGTAACAGGGCTGGGGTTTTCTAAAGTGAGTCACTCAGTGGTGTCTGACTCTTTGCGACCCCATGGACTATACAGTTCATGGAATTCTCCAGGCCAGAATACTGGAGTGGGTAGCCTTTCCCTTCTCCAGGGGATCTTTCCAACCCAGGGATCGAACCCAGGTCTCCCACCTTGCAGGCAGATTCTTTACCAGATGAACCACAAGGGAAGCCCAAGAATACTGGAGTGGGGTTTTTGAAAGAGAGGTTAAACACAGTGAGAAAATCAAGGATCTGCTTTTTGCCTCTCCCCAACCCCTGAGTAAGAATGTTTCATTGTAAGTGAATCCAGGCAACAAAGTTAAGTGAGACATAGGAAGCCTACTGAAGAAAAGGAAAGCCCTGTGGGATTTCTGGTCTGCAGAAAAGAATGTTTTCATATTCTTGGGAAAAGGATGGCACATTGAAATGCTTCCAGGGTAGCTTTCTTGAAATCCACATCTTTCAGAGTTGATCACTGGCGCCTTCTTGAGAAAGACACAGGCAGGGGGAAGAATTCTCTCTCCTCTCTTCTCTAAGATGAGAAGCAGGCAAACACGATGATATTGCTATGATGTTGTCTCATCTCAAGAGAGAAATGGGGCCAGGAAGAGACTGGCAAACCAGAGTCCTTCGGGGCACATCCTTCAAAAAGGGTAGGAGATCCTTACCTTCCAGTAGTGGAGCCCATGAAGAAATGCGGGCTAGCCTGTCAGAACTTCAGATGTTCTAGGAGACAAAAAAAAAAAAAAACCCTCAGGATGTTTATGAGAAATCTTCAAGTATTCAAATCATGACTTGAAAATGTTTAAAACGCTTCAGGATCCAAAGTACATGCAAACGTGTCTGCAGACCAAACCTGATCCAAAGAAGTATAGCTCTTCTTTCAAGACTTAGAGAAGGAATCATTCCAGCACCCTTGTCATTCAAATCTGGCTTGAAGTCCCAGAGACAGGAAAAAGCTTAACCAAGGTCACCGTGAACTAAAAATTAGCTCACACATAATTCCATGTCCTCAATCCCACATCTCTCAAAGCAAGAGAAGAAAAAGTTCCAGAGTACATCAATGAGACTTATTCCTCTATGATGGGGAATTTAACCTCACATTCATGAAGTGAAAAATACACATACACACACCACTTGAATTTATTTTGTTAATAGAATAATAATATTCAGGACTCCAGGATTTGGTGAGGGACAGGAAGGCAATGGCAACCCCACTCCAGTCCTCTTGCTTGGAAAATCCCATGGGCGGAGGAGCCTGGTAGGCTGCAGTCCATGGGGTCGCAAAGAGTCAGACACGACTAAGCGACTTCACTTTCACTTTTCACTTTCATGCATCGGAGAAGGAAATGGCAACCCAGTCCAGTGTTCTTGCCTAGAGAATCCCAGGGCTGGGGGAGCCTGGTGGGCTGCCGTCTATGGGGTCGCAGAGTCGGACACGACTAAAGCGACTTAGCAGCAGCAGCAGCAGCAGCAGGGATGAGACCTGGCACGCTGCGGTCCATGGGGTCAAAAAGAGTCGGACAGGACTTGTTGACTGAACAACAAATAATGATAATATTGCAGTACTTTGTGGGGTTATTTTTTACATTGGTTATTTTTTTCCAATGTAAGCCTTTAACACATACATGTTTTGCCTTCCTGTTTGGCATCTACACATTTTATTTTTTTAATATTTATTTATTTGGCTGCATAGGTCCTCGGCATGCAGGTTCAGATATGTCGGGATCTTTGTTCCCCAACCAGGGATCAAATCCACGTCCATTGCATTGCAAGGCATATTCTTAACCACTGGACCACCTGGGAAGTCTCAGCATTTACTCATTTTAAAGAAGGAGCCTCAAACAGTGAGAGTGTTGTCAGTTTCTCTTGATATAAGTGCAAAGACTAGACCTTTGGAGCTTAGGGTTTTTTGTATTTTGAATATTTATTTATTTGGCTGTGCCGGGTCTGAGTTTTGGTAGACAGGATATTTTAGCTGCAGCAGACAGGATCTAGTCCCCTGACCAGGGATGGAACTTGGCCCTGGTACATTGGGAGCGCAGAGTCTCAGCCACTAGAGCACCAGGGAAGTCCTTGGACTTAAGTTTTTTTCATCTGTAAAATAAGGATGGTGTGGTCACCCTGGTATGATGGTGAGAGGTGAATACATGGCCTGAAATTGTTAAACCTGCCACATTCAAAGAGAAAATTCATACTTCACACATTTTTTAAAAATTGATAATGTGCCCTCCTCCAAAAAGAGAAAAACAAAAAATGAGATTTTCTCCAACAGTGTGAGCTAATGCCCAAGACATAACTCTCATTGTTTTATTCTAGTAAAAGCATCATATCCATAAAAAGAAGGTCATAACTCAATTCTATATTCTTCAAAGAATTAACTTCAATGGCTCCTAATTGGTTTAAATGTTAATGTTTGCATAATGCATAATTTCTTTATTAAAAGGCCACAGCAGAAACACACATTATCCCATTTCCAAAGAAGCCTCAGGAAAAATCTTTCCCATAGCCTCAGATGATTTAAAATTGATCTCCTATAGCTTGTCCTACTTTTATATTCTTAACAGCAGACAAAATAGTTCCTTTCAATTTTAAGTCAAACTGTTTTGAGGACACGGGGTTGAGTTATGTTGCTATTTTCAGAGTACACTCGTGGGTTTATTTTATCTTTCTCTGGTAATTCTACTAGAGAGAAGATAAAAGCTACTACGACATGTATTTCAGATTCACTTAGGTGCCCTAAGCCTTGATTTTTCCGGTGATCAAACATGTATCCTAAGCAGATGTGTTTGCTGTGGAACGCACTTGTCTGTGGTTAACTGCACCACACTTGCGAGGGAACTTATAATTGTTAGGGAGACCAGGCAGATTTGGTGTGGGGAAAACCAGTTTGACCCCTGCTCTCATCAAAATGATTTCTACTTTTCCAATAAGTTTTCTTTGATAATTTGTTGTCAATCCCTGTGCCAGAATGTGACTGTGGAAATCAGAAAGGAGCTGGAACACAGCCCTCCCCTCATGGATCTCTCGGTCTAAGAAGGAAGACATGGGCTGTAAAGAAGCAAGCATTGTCCCAAGTACACAGAACATGGGAATATTGGATAGAGGAGCTGATGGGCTGCTCTCGTGTGTGGGGGCCTCAGCATTCAAGTAGAAAACAAGAATCTGGGTATTTGGAGAAAGGAGGTTTTGAGTTGGATTTTAAAGGACTTTCTCACCAAGAAGGGAATGAAATCTGTCCATGGTTGATGGAAAACAGGGAGGGAAAAATCATTCTTCAGGACAACACTCAATAGAGAAGCATCCTTCACCCATGGGAAGCAAGGAAAGATTTTCTGAACTGGCTCAGAGCAGCCTGAAGCTTAATGGATTTAAAGATATGACCCAATCCTGCCTTAGGACCTCAGATGACTGTCTTTGCTTAATCCTAAACCCCATTAACCAGAGGTTCAGGGAATATTTTATGATGATGGATTTTTCAAATATTCAGATCTTTTATTTAGGTTCAAGTACTCTCATGATTTAGAAAAGGCAGAGGAACTAGAGATCAAATTGCTGACATAAATTGGATCAGAGGAAAAGTAAGAGTTCCAGAAAAACATATACTTCTGCTTTATTGACTACACCAAAGCTTTTGAATGTGTGGATCACAACAGTGGAAAATTCTTCAAGAAATGGGAATACCAGACCACCTTACCTGCCTCCTGAGAAATCTGTATGCAGGTCAAGAATCAACAATTAGAACTGGACATGGGACAATGGACTGGTTCCAAATTGGGAAAGGAGTACTTCAAGAAAGCATACTGTCACCCAGCTTATTTAACTTCTATGCCGTGTACATCATACAAAATACCAGGCTGGATGAACACAAGCTGAAATCAAGATTGCCGGGAGAAATATCAATAACATTAGATGTGGAGATGACACCACCCTTATGGCAGAAAGTGAAGAAGAACTAAAGAACCTCTTGATGAAAGTGAAAGAGGAGAGTGAAAAAGCTGGCTTAAAGCTCAACATTCAGAAAACTAAGATCATGTGATCTTGTCTCATCACTTCATGGCAAATAAATGGGGAAAAAGTGGAAACAGTGAGAGACTTTATTTTCTTGGGCTCCAAAATCACTGCAGATGGTGACTGCAGCCATGAAATTAAAAGATGCTTGCTCCTTGGAAGAAAAGCTATGACCAACCTAGACAGCATATTAAAAAGCAGAGACATTACTTTGCCCAAGAAGGTCTGTCTAGTCAAAGCTATGCTTTTTCCGTAGTCATATATGGATGTGAGAGTTGAACCATAAAGAAAGCTGAATGCTGGAGAATCGATGCCGTTGAACTGTGGTGCTGAAGAAGACTCTAGAGAGTCCCTTGAACTGCAAGGAGATCAAACCAGTCAATCCTAAAGGAAATCAGTTTTGAATATTCATTAGAAGGACTGATGTTGAAGCTGAAGCTCCAGTACTTCGGCCACCTGATGCAAAGAACCAACCCATTGGAAAAGACCCTGATGCTGGAAAAGATTGAAGGCAGAAGGAGAAAGGGATGACAGAAGATGGGATGGTTGGATGGCATCGTTGACGTGCTGGACAGAAGTTTGAGCAAGCTCTGGGAGTTGGTGATGGACAGGGAGGTCTGGCATGCTGCAGTCCATGGGGTTAAGAGTCAGACAAGACTGAGCAACTGAACTGAACTCTCATGAAGCCAAAAGAAAAAAAAAAATCCCCTAGGTGGACACATATATAAAAAATGTATCTAGGACTTCCCTGGTGGTCCAGTGGTTAAGATTCCATCCTTTCAGTACAGGAGGCATGGGTTCAGTCCCTGGTCAGGGAACTAAGATCCCATCTGCTCAAGACCAAATAAAGAAATAATTTTAAAAATATCTAAGAAACAATATTGAAGCAGAAAATGTAAGAGGGGGCTTTTCTGATGGTTCAGTGGCTGGACCACTTTGCAGTGCAGGGGATGCTGGTTTGATCTCTGGTCTGGGAAGATCCCATGTGCCATGGGGTAACTGGGCCCTGATGCCACAGCTGCCTGGCCTGTGTTCTGGAGCCTGCAAGCCACAAGTGCCTAAGTGCCACAGCTACTGAAGCCTGCTTACCCTAGAACCCGTGCTCTGCAATAAGAGAAACCCCTGCAATGAGAAGCCTGCACTCTGCAACTAGAGAATAGCCCTCACTCTCCACAACTAGAGAAAGCCCGTGCACAGCACAGCCAGAAAGAAATAAATAAATACTTAAAAAAAAAAAAAAAGGAAAATGTAAGAGAAAGGATGGGGTGAAATATCAATTAGGTATATGAAAACCACAGTATATACATGCACACACAGACACTAGAGACCTTAAAACGCATGCACTGTGTATTAAGGAAATATTTCAAACATGTAGTATTGTGCTCACAGACCAAATGGGAATGGGGTGGAGGTAGAGAATGAAGTAAAACTAATAAAATAAATAAAATAGAAGTGGGAGTATATAAACAATATGGCCATGAGTTTTGGACAGAAAAGTCCAGGGGTTCAGTCCCAATTTTTTCAAATTATAAAAATAGAATTTTTTAAAAAGTTCTCTTTAACTAACTTAAGTACATAAAATGTTAGAGATATAGATGAGTCTACTTATGTATTGTCATTCATTCACTCTCATGTGTGCTTTTAGAGTGACATTTATGCAAACACTCATATTGTAACAGACCAGGACCCCACGAGGCCTTCCCAAAACAGACCCCCACCCATGGCCTCTATGTACCTTGTGTCTATAGAGAAACTTTAGTCAAGAAATAAATTTAGGGAGTTCCCTGGTGGACCAGTGGCCAAGACTCTGCTCACAATGCAGGGGGGCCTGGGTTCAAACCTTGGTCAGAGAACTAGATCTCACATGCCACAAAAAGAATTGAGAAAATGCAGGAAGAGAGGAAAACAGTCAAGCAAGAGAAAATCATAACAGTTTACACATTATTTTTTTTTAATTTTATTTTTAAACTTTACAACATGGTATTGGTTTTGCCATATATCGAAATGAATCCACCACAGGTATACATGTGTTCCCCATCCTGAACCCTCCTCCCTCCTCCCTCCCCATACCATCCCTCTGGGTCATCCCAGTGCACCAGCCCCAAGCATCCAATATCGTGCATTGAACCTGGACTGGCAACTCGTTTCATATATGATATTATACATATTTCAATGCCATTCTCCCAAATCATCCCACTCTCTCCCTCTCCCACAGAGTCCAAAAGACTGTTCTATACATCAGTGTCTCTTTTGCTGTCTCGTACACAGGGTTATTGTTACCATCTTTCTAAATTCCATATATATGCGTTAGTATACTGTATTGGTGTTTTTCTTTCTGGCTTACTTCACTCTGTATAATAGGTTCCAGTTTCATCCACCTCATTAGAACTGATTCAAATGTATTCTTTCTAATGGCTGAGTAATACTCCATTGTGTATATGTACCACTGCTTTTTATCCATTCATCTGCTGATGGACATCTAGGTTGCTTCCATGTCCTGGCTATTATGAACAGTGCTGCGATGAACATTGGGGTACACGTGTCTCTTTCAATTCTGGTTTCCTCAGTGTGTATGCCCAGCAGTGGGATTGCTGGATCATAAGGCAGTTCTATTTCCAGTTTTTTAAAGAATCTCCACACTGTTCTCCATAGTGGCTGTACTAGTTTGCATTCCCACCAACAGTGTAAGAGGGTTCCCTTTTCTCCACACCCTCTCCAGCATTTATTATTTGTAGACTTTTGGATCGCAGCCATTCTGACTGGTGTGAAATGGTACCTCATAGTGGTTTTGATTTGCATTTCTCTGATAATGAGTGATGTTGAGCATCTTTTCATGTGTTTGTTAGCCATCTGTATGTCTTCTTTGGAGAAATGTCTATTTAGTTCTTTGGCCCATTTTTTGATTGGGTCATTTATTTTTCTGGAATTGAGCTGTAGGAGTTGCTTGTATATTTTTGAGATTAGTGGTTTGTCAGTTGCTTCATTTGCTATTATTTTCTCCCATTCTGAAGGCTGTCTTTTCACCTTGCTTATAGTTTCCTTTGATGTGCAGAAGCTTTTAAGTTTAATTAGGTCCCATTTGTTTATTTTTGCTTTTATTTCCAATATTCTGGGAAGTGGATCATAGAGGTGTGATGTATGTCGGAGAGTGTTTTGCCTATGTTCTCCTCTAGGAGTTTTATAGTTTCGGTCTTACGTTTAGATCTTTAATCCATTTTGAGTTTATTTTTGTGTACGGTGTTAGAAAGTGCTCTAGTTTCATTCTTTTACAAGTGGTTGACCAGTTTTCCCAGCACCACTTGTTAAAGAGATTGTCTTTAATCCATTGTGTATTCTTGCCTCCTTTGTCAAAGATAAGGTGTCCCTATGTGCGTGGATTTATCTCTGGGCTTTCTATTTTGTTCCATTGATCTATATTTCTGTCTTTGTGCCAATACCATACTGTCTTGATGTCTGTGGCTTTGTAGTAGAGCCTGAAGTCAGGCAGGTTGATTCCTCCAGTTCCATTCTTCTTTCTCAAGATTGCTTTGGCTATTCGAGGTTTTTTGTATTTCCATACAAATTGTGAAATTACTTGTTCTAGCTCTGTGAAGAATACCATTGGTAGCTTGATAGGGATTGCATTGAATCTATAAATTGCTTTGGGTAGTATACTCATTTTCACTATATTGATTCTTCCAATCCATGAACATGGTATATTTCTCCATCTATTAGTGTCCTCTTTGGTTTCTTTCACCATGTTTTATAGTTTTCTATATATAGGTCTTTAGTTTCTTTAGGTAGATATATTCCTACATATTTTATTCTTTTTGTTGCAATGGTGAATGGAATTGTTTCCTTAATTTCTCCTTCTATTTTCTCATTATTAGTGTATAGGAATGCGAGGGATTTCTGTATGTTGATTTTATATCCTGCAACTTTACTATATTCATTGATTAGTTCTAGTAATTTTCTGGTGGAGTCTTTAGGGTTTTCTATGTAGAGGATCATGTCATCTGCAAACAGTGAAAGTTTCACTTCTTCTTTTCCAATTTGGATTCCTTTTATTTCTTTTTCTGCTCTGATTGCTGTGGCCAAAACTTCCAAAACTATGTTGAATAGTAATAGTGAAAGTGGGCATCCTTGTCTTGTTCCTGACTTTAGAGGAAATGCTTTCAATTTTTCACCATTGAGGATAATATTTGCTGTGGGTTTGTCATATATAGCTTTTATTATGTTGAGGTATGTTCCTTCTATTCCTGCTTTCTGGAGAGTTTTTATCATAAATGGATGTTGAATTTAGTCAAAGGCTTTCTCTGCATCTATTGAGATAATCATATGGTTTTTATTTTTCAATTTGTTAATGCGGTGTATTACATTAATTGATTTGTGCATATTGAAGAATCCTTGCATCCCTGGGATAAAGCCCACTTGGTCATGGTGTATGATCTTTTTAATGTGTTGTTGGATTCTGATTGCTAGAATTTTGTTAAGGATTTTTGCATCTATGTTCATCAGTGATATTGGCCTGTAGTTTTCTTTTTTTGTGTGGCATCTTTGTCAGGTTTTGGTATTAGGGTGATGGTGGCCTCATAGAATGAGTTTGGAAGTTTACCTTCCTCTGCAATTTTCTGGAAGAGTTTGAGTAGAATAGGTGTTAGCTCTTCTCTAAATTTTTGGTAGAATTCAGCTGTGAAGCCGTCTGGACCTGGGCTTTTGTTTGTTGGAAGATTTCTGATTACAGTTTCAATTTCCATACTTGTGATGTGTCTGTTAAGATTTTCTATTTCTTCCTGGTCCAGTTTCGGAAAGTTGTACTTTTCTAAGAATTTTCCATTTCTTCCCCATTGTCTATTTTATTGGCATATAATTGCTGATAGTAGTCTCTTATGATCCTTTGTATTTCTGTGTTGTCTGTTGTGATCTCTCCATTTTCATTTCTAATTTTATTGATTTGATTTTTCTCCCTTTGTTTCTTGATGAATCTGGCTAATGGTTTGTCAATTTTATTTATCCTTTCAAAGAACCAACTTTTGGCTTTGTTGATTTTTGCTATGGTCTCTTTTGTTTCTTTTGCATTTATTTCTGCCCTAATTTTTAAGGTTTCTTTCCTTCTACTAATCCTGGGGTTCTTCATTTCTTCCTTTTCTAGTTGCTTTAGGTTTAGAGTTAGGTTATTTATTTGACTTTTTTCTTGTTTCTTGAGGTATGCCTGTATTGCTATGAACTTTCCCCTTAGGACTGCTTTTACAGTGTCCCACAGGTTTTGGGTTGTTGTGTTTCCATTTTCATTCGTTTCTATGCAAATTTTGATTTCTTTTTTTGATTTCTTCTGTGATTTGTTGGTTATTCAGCAGCGTGTTGTTTAGCCTCCATATGTTGGAATTTTTAATAGTTTTTCTCCTGTAATTGAGATCTAATCTTACTGCATTGTGGCCAGAAAAGATGCTTGGAATGATTTCAATTTTTTTGAATTTACCAAGGCTAGGTTTATGGCCCAGGATGTGATCTATCCTGGAGAAGGTTCTGTGCGCGCTTGAAAAAAAGGTGAAATTCATTGTTTTGGGATGAAATGTCCTATACATATCAATTAGGTCTAACTGGTCTATTGTATCGTTTAAAGTTTGTGTTTCCTTGTTAATTTTCTGTTTAGTTGATCTATCCATAGGTGTGAGTGGGGTATTAAGGTCTCCCACTATTATTGTGTTGTTGTTAATTTCTCCTTTCCTACTTGTTAGCATTTGTCTTACATATTGCGGTGCTCCCATGTTGGGTGCATATATATTTATAATTGTTATATCTTCTTCTTGAATTGATCCTTTGATCATTATGTAGTGACCGTCTTTGTCTCTCTTCACAGCCTTTGTTTTAAAGTCTATTTTATCTGATATGAGTATTGCTTCTCCTGCTTTCTTTCGGTCCCTATTTGCATGGAAAATCTTTTTCCAGCCCTTCACTTTCAGTCTGTATGTGTCCTCTGTTTTGAGGTGGGTCTCTTGTAGACAACATATGTAGGGGTCTTGTTTTTGTATCCATTCAGCCAGTCTTTGTCTTTTGGTTGGGGCATTCAACCCATTTACGTTTAAGGTAATTATTGATAAGTATGATCCCATTGCCATTTACTTTATTGTTTTGGGTTCGAATTTATACACCCTTTTTGTGTTTCCTATCTAGAGAATATCCTTTAGTATTTGTTGGACAGCTGGTTTGGTGGTGCTGAATTCTCTCAGCTTTTGCTTGTCTGAAAGGCTTTTGATTTCTCCTTCATTTTGAATGAGATACTTGCTGGGTACAATAATCTCGGCTGTAGGTTATTTTCTTTCATCACTTTAAGTATGTCTTGCCATTCCCTCCTGGCTTGAAGAGTTTCTATTGAAAGATCAGTTGTTATCCTTATGGGAATTCCCTTGTGTGTTATTTGTTGTTTTTCCCTTGCTGCTTTTAATATTTGTTCTTTGTGTTTGATCTTTGTTAATTTGATTTATATGTGTCTTGGGGTGTTTCACCTTGGGTTTAGCCTGTTTGGGACTACCTGGGTTTCTTGGACTTGAGTGATTATTTCCTTCCCCATTTTAGGGAACTTTTCAACTATTATCTCCTCAAGTATTTTCTCATGGTCTTTCTTTTTGTCTTCTTCTTCTGGGACCCCTATGATTCGAATGTTGTAGCATTTAATATTGTCCTGGAGGTCTCTGAGATTGTCCTCATTTCTTTTAATTCGTTTTTCTTTTTTCCTCTCTGATTCATTTATTTCTACCATTCTATCTTCTAATTCACTAATCCTATCTTCTGCCTCTGTTATTCTACTATTTGTTGCCTCCAGAGTGTCTTTGATCTCATTTGTTGCATTATTCATTATATATTGACTCTTTTTTATTTCTTCTAGGTCCCTGTTAAACCTTTCTTGCATCTTCTCAATCCTTGTCTCCAGGCTATTTAGCTGCGATTCCATTTTTTTTTTCAAGATTTTGGATCAATTTCATTATCATTATTTGGAATTCTTTATCAGGCAGATTCCCTATCTCTTCCTCTTTTGTTTGGTTTGGTGGGCATTTATCCTGTTCCTTTACCTGCTGGGTATTCCTCTGTCTCTTCTTGTTGTTTAAATTGCTGAGTTTGGGGTGTCCTTTCTGTATTCTGGCAGTTTGTGGAGTTCTCTTTATTGTGGCGTTTCCTCACTGTATGTGGGTTTGTACAGGTGGCTTGTCAAGGTTTCTTGGTTAGGGCAGCTTGTGTTGGTGTTCTGGTGGGTGGAGCTGGATTTCTTCTTTCTGGAGTGCAATGAAGTGTCCAGTAATGAGTTATAAGATGTCTATGGTTTTGGGGTGACTTTGGGCAGCCTGTATCTTGGAGCTCAGGGCTGTGTTCCTGTGTTGCTGGAGAATTTGCTTGGTATGTCTTGCCCTGGAACTTGTTGGCCCTTGTGTGGTGCTTGGTTTCAGTGTAGGTATGGAGGCGTTTGATGAGCTCCTGTCAATTAATGTTCCCTGGAGTCAGGAGTTCCCTGGAGTCAGGGTTTGGACTTAAGCCTCCTGCTTCCAGATATCGGTCTTATTTTTACAGTATTTTCAAAACTTCTTCTTCTATACAGCACCATTGATAAGACATCTACGTTAAAGATGAAGTTTCTCCACCATGAGGGTTACCCAGAGAGGTTCGCAGCGTTACATGGAGAAGAGAAGAGGGAGGAGGGAGTTAGAGGTGACCCGAATGAGATGAGGTGGAATCAATAGAGGAGAGAGCAGGCTAGCCAGTAATCACTTCCTTATGTGCACTCCACAACTGGACCGCTCAGAGATGTTCACGGAGTTATACAGAGAACAGAAGAAGGAAGAAGGAGACAGAGGTGGCCAGGAGGATAAAAGGGGGGAATGAAAAGGAGAGAGACAGATCCAGCCAGTAATCAGTTCCCTAAGTGTTCTCCACCATCTGGAACACACAGAAAATCACAGAGTTGGGTAGAGTAGAGAGGGGTTAGGGAGGAGACAGGCGACCTGGTGGAGAAAAGGAGATCCGAAGTGGGAGAGAGCAGTCAAGCCAGTAATCTCGCTCCCTAGTAAAACATGGGTACTGAAGATTGGGTTCTTAAAGGTACAAAATTGGTAACAAATACATAAAAGCAAAAATTAAAAATCTAGAGTAGAGTTTGGAATTTCAAAAATACAATGTTAAAGAAAAGAAGAAAAAAAAAGAAAGAGGGAAAAACAAACAAACAAACAAAAACAAACCAAGTCACAAAAATTGTAAAGAAAATATAGGTACAAAATTGATAACAAATACCAAAAAGCATAAATTAAAAATCTAGAGTAGAGTTTGGAATTTCAGATATACAATGTTAAAGAAAAGAAAAAGAGAAAAAAAGAGAGAGAAAAAAAAAGTGATAAAAATTATAAAAAAAAATATAGGTACAAAATTGATAACAAATACCAAAAAGCTAAAATTAAAAATCTAGAGTAGAGTTTGGAATTTCAAAAATACAATGTTAAAGAAAAGAAGAAGAAGAAGAAGAAGAAAAAAAACAAGGTCACAAAAATTATAAAAAATATATATATGAAGTTTGCTTTTTTAAAAAAAATAGGTTTTTTTTTTTTTTGCAAAGTAATAGTAGGTTATAAAAGTGAAAATTAAAGGAGTAATAGAGGACTTAAAATTTTTTTAAAAATTTAAAAAAAAATAAAGAATGATCGTAAAAATATATCTAGGACTTTCTCTGGTGTTGTTGTGGTATTGTGGGGTCAGTTCATTTTCAGCTAGTTCCTTGGTCCAGCTTATATTTCTCAAGATCTATAGGCCCCTTCCTATGTAGCTGGTACTAACCACAGGGTTTTAATCTATTGCCTGTAGCTTCCAAGGCAGTTCCCTCTGTTATAGCTTCTTCTGTTTGCTGGTCTCTCAGTGTCTGATTTCTGCCCTAACACAAAGGGGGCGGTGGTGGACACTTTTTTTTTTTTTTTTAGGCTCACTTGTTCAGTCACACTGTGGGGAGGGAGGGATGCTGCAAACAAATAACACTGGCGTGCGCTCGCAGTGCCTCAGCCACACTGGGTCTGCCCCCACTCAGGGCGCGTGTAGCCTCCCTGCCCACACTGCTCAGGCTCTAGGTTGCTCTGCCAGGAACCACCTGCGGCCAGCCCTGGGCTGCTTGCACCTCCCGGGTCTAAGCCACTCAGGTTCAGGCACTTGGGTAGTCCTCAGAGGCACAGACTCGGTTGGGCCTGCGTTTTGTGCCCTTCCCAGGTCTGAGCAGCTCAGGTGATGAGGTGTTTGGCAAGCACGTTTCTGTGACTTATCGCCTTCCTGCCACTCGGTTATCTAGGTGTACAACCAGCGCACCTTCTCAGGCGGATGTTGACCATCCAGAACTCCAAGAAGTTTTAGTTAGCAAAGAAGCCTGCTTACAGTTTTGTAGATAATGTCTCTCTGGGGCTGCGATTGCCCCCTTCCGGCTCTGGCTGCCTGTCACCAGAGGGGGATGGTCTGCAGCCAGCTATCTCTGTTCAGTCCTTTGTTCCGTGCACAGGTCTGATGGTGTCTTAGGTTAGGGCTGGCTTTTCGCGTGGTACATATCCCAAAGTCTGGTTTGCTAGCCCAAATTATTTCGCTCAGATAGCGCTCGGGGTATTCAGGCCAGATCCTAACTCTAAGCGATGCAGCCCACGCAGCGCCTCCCTGCCCAGCCCCCGCTTGCTAGTGGTGTGTGCAGGCGTCTGCGCTGCTTCTCCGCTGGGGGAGTTACCATAGGGCTCGTAATCTGTGGGTTTTAATTGTTTATTTATGTTTCCTCCCTGTTATGTTGCCCTCTGTGCTTCCAAGGCTCGACAACAGATTCGGCAGTGACAATGTTTCCCAGTGTTTGGAAACTTCTCTCTTTTTAAGACTCCCTTCCCGGGATGGAGCTCCATCCCTCCCTCTTTTGTCTCTTTTTTTTGTCTTTTATATTTTTTCCTACCTCCTTTCGAAGACAATGGGTTGCTTTTCTGGATGCCTGATGTCCTCTGCCAGCATTCAGAAGTTGTTTTGTGGAATTTACTCAGCGTTTAAATGTTCTTTTGATGAATTTGTGGGGGAGAAAGTGTTCTCCCCGTCCTATTCCTCCGCCATCTTAGCTCCTCCTCCCAGTTTACACATTATTAGCTTAAACAAAGTCAAGGACATTTAGTTCTTCCTCAAGGACTGTAGATAATATTCTGAGCCAGGTCTTCTGAGCTGATTTGTAGATGCTGCCCACAAGCAGGTAAGCCTCAGATTGGTTGGAACCAGAAGGTTGATGGTGCTGACTCCCACTTGCCTCGCCACCAACCAATCAGAAGAATGTCCATGAGCTGCCCACGCCCTGCTCCTTGAGCACTATAAGACTCACTACCCCTCCAGATGGGGACATAATCTAGAAGGCATTAGCCCACTGTGGCCCCCTTTGCCTGGCAAAGCAATAAAGCAATTTCTTTCTATTTTACCCAAAACCATTGACAAGATTTAATCTGGCTCCAGTGTACAAAGGCCAAATTTCAGCAACAGTGCATTTTCCACTCACGTTTCATGAAACAATTTAATTCACAGTCTTTCCACGTCTGCATCCTTTTCATCACTCTTGGACTCAACTAAGTCCGTTGTCCAGAGTGTATCACTCCTGTTGTTGTTGTTGAGTCGCTAAGTTGTGTCTGACTTTGGTGATCCCATGGGCTGTAGCACACCAGGCTCCTCTGTCCATGGGATTCTCCAGGCAAGAATACCACAGTACGTTGCCATTCCCTTCTCCAGAGGATCTTCCTGACCCAGGGATCGAACCCACGTTTTCTGCATTGGCAGGCAGATTCTTTACTGCTGAACCACTTGGGAAGCCCACATCACTCTTGCTTCTTGGTGATTTTAGGAAAGCTCACTGTATAATTCTTTGCTGAAAATATTGTTCCCAGACACAGATACCTATCTTCATTACATTAGAACATTTTTCTCCATTTGATGCCACCTTAGATGATTGTTCTTAAGAAGTCAACCCCCTAGGAATAATCACAAAATCTATACCAAATAACTTTGTCTGTTTTTTTTTTTTTCTCTCTCTCTCACTGAAAGGATCAGCTGACCCATGTATGTTTCCAAAAGTACTGTTGAGTGAGGTCATTTCAAACATATGCATCTTCCTTACTCATGTCAAGAAATACTATCTCAAGGGTAATTTGGGGAGAACCTTACCTTATATTTGCTCATATAAGGTATTTTTAATACTGCCATCTCGATGCCAACACCCAAGCGTGCTTTTAGATGACCATGGAGAATATTGGATCTAACCAAATGAATTTCCTTTCTGATGCTATTTTGCTGTAATGATATCCTGTAATCACGGTGTGGATGTAGTAAACTTACATCTTGAAGGTCCTAATAATCAGTATATTCTCTTCCAGTTTCTGTAAAAAACCGCTCACTCACTAGTAGCACGTGGTCTCATAAGAAAGGCACTGTGACATTTACATAAGCACAGACCAATTTATCATTCAAGTGTTGTGTTATCTGAAGATACGTTGGCTATGTCCAACTACAAAAATGAACCAAGGGCAGAATCCAAGATCACTGGAGACTTCTGGAATTCACCTACACATTACATTTTCCTGGTTTGCTTAGATGCTCACTCCAATCCTTAGAGACCCTTAAGGCACATTAACTCTAATTTCCACAAATGTGGAGTACTTCATTGCAATTCTGTCCAGTCATGTCTCTCTATTCCTGGACTTCCCTCCTGTCTTTCTAACTTTTTCTTTTCCTTCTTTTTAAAAACATTACTTCTTTTTTATGTTGGCCTCACTGTGTGGCATGCTGGATTTTATTTCCCTAATCAAGGATCAAACCCTTGCCTCCCGCAGTGAAAGTGCAGAGTCTTAACCAGTGGACCACCAGGGAAGTCCCTCTTTCTAACTTTTTTTATTCCTGCCCCACATAACTCACTCCCAAGACCCAGAGTAACTGACTCACCTGTGATTTTAATGATATATGATTGGTTTGGCCAATCAGCCACAAATGGGAGATTATCATCAGATAAATGTTGATGTAGGGTTTTGTGCTTAAAGGTTCTCGCTGAAATGAGCCAGAGACCACCATGCCTTTCTTCTCCTGTCCCTCTGCCCTCAAATTACCTGTCCCTTTAAATGGAATTCCCCAAACTCAAGCAACCATAAGCCTGTTTCTCTAATTTGAGGAGCTCTTGATGCCTCTTCCCTAGCAAACCATAACCAGCCAGAAAAGCCTGTAGTAGTTAATGCAGTAAAGGGATTTTATGTAGAGAAATCCAACTCAGACTCATGGAACATGGTCCTTGGGACCAAGGACAATGATGGAGATCCTGTGCTCAAATGAAAGTGGCATCATATTATTATTAATTTGTGAAGGAAGAAATTAAAATCTGCCCTGTCATCACACTGAAGTGTCTTTAGAGCTTAGAATGATGTCACCTGCCTTAACACCATGGGGAAGCCCCAAAGCTGTGTTGCAGGCATGCGTACTTAGTTGCCTCAAACATGTCTGACTCTTTGCAGCCCCCATGGACTGCAGCCAGCCAGCTTTCTCTGTCCATGGAATTCTCTAGGCAAGAATACTGGAGTGGGTTGCCATTTCCTCCTACAGGGGATCTTCCTGACCCAGATATCGAACCGGGTCTCTTGCAGCTCCTGCATTGGAAAGCGGGTTCTTTACCACTAGTACCACCAGGGAAGCCAAAGCTGTGTTACCCATAAAGGATTTTGGTAGGACTTAGCTGTCCTCAGATCAAAGTGTGATCTTAAGAAAAGGAATTTTGAGGGACTTCTCTGACAGTCCTGTGGTTAAAAATTTGCCTTCCAATGCATGGGACATGGATTTGACTACTGGTCAAGAGACTAAGATCCCCACAGCCAAAATATATAAATAAAAGATTATGACTATTTGATTTTAAAATATCACCAAAATTTAAAAAAAAAAAAAAAAAAAAAAAACCTTTGTAAATGTTTAAACTTTCTTCTTAAAAAAATGAATTTTGAATGTTTGGCAATAACTGTACTTAGAATCAAATGTTTGTGTGTATGTGTGTGTGTGTGTTTTAAATACCTATTGCTTTGTGATTATAAGCAGATTCTTGCTTACAAGTATGAGTAAATCAAAGATATGATGGGAAATACTTCTCAGGTTTGTATTGATTTAAACACAGGAGAGTTGGCAGGCAGCTGCTACCTTGGCATTGATCTTGGAAATGTCATACAAACAAGTCCTACTATATAAGGACAACTTTATTTTCACTCTGCTTCAGGGAGAACAGTCACCTAAATGTCTTATTCATTTATGGCCATATATAGTACTTAAAACCAATTCCAAAACACAAAGGGCAATTGATCAAATACAAATACAAATTGCTTCCAAGATCCGTCTAGTCAAGGCTATGGTTTTTCCAGTGGTCATGTATGAATGTGAGAGTTGGACTGTGAAGAAAGCTGAGCACCAAAGAATTGATGCTTTTGAACTGTGGTGTTGGAGAAGACTCTTGAGAGGCCCTTGGACTGCAAGGAGATCCAACCAGTCCATTCTGAAGGAGATCAGCCCTGGGATTTCTTTGGAAGGAATGATGCTCAAGCGGAAACTCCAGTACTTTGGCCATCTCATGCGAAGAGTTGACTCATTGGAAAAGACTCTGATGCTGGGAGGGATTGGGGCAGGAGGAGAAGGGGACGACAGAGGATGAGATGGCTGGATGGCATCACTGACTCGATGGACGTGAGTCTGAGTGAACTCCGGGAGTTGGTGATGGACAGGGAGGCCTGGCTGCTGCGATTCATGGGGTCGCAAAGAGTCGAACATGACTGAGCAACTGAACTGAACTGACTGAAACAATGTGAAAATACCAGGGGTAGTAAATTTTGTTACAGTTCATTCAGAGGACCCTCTTAGGGTATATCATCAGGTACTATTGTATACACACATTAAAAGGGCAATTTGAAAAGAATTCAATCTTTGTAATTAGAGGAAAACTCAAGTCAGGTATTCAAGGAGGTATTTTATATATTTTTATAGTTTGCTGAATGCTGGAAATCAAACATTCACTTTTAAATAAAATAAGTTTGGGAGAGTAAAAGAAGTTTTCAGCCACCAAAAAGACAGAAGCCAAGAAATGTAAATAACATTCAGATTGTTTTTAAACTAGTTTTCATATAGATTCTAATAGGCTCTATGTAGGATGCATCAACTGAAAATGATGCAGTTAAACTAAAGTGACTGAAGCAATAATGTTTGTTCGTTTGTTTTGCTTTCAGGATCTCAGTTTTCTGATCAGGGATTGAACCCAGGCCATGGCAGTAAAAGCATAGAGTCCTAACCAGCCAGCCACCGATGAAAGCTCAGTAGTTACAGAAAGCAGTAGAGTCTGTGTCTTATTTATCCAGTATATTTCCAGCATACAGAACAGACAACACACTTATTAAATGAATGAATGAGTGATAGACAGAAAAACATAGGCATAAATCAGATTAAATGAGAACAAAATCATGGTACATGAGAAGCAGGTTAAATGAGAGCAAAATTAAGGCACAAATGAGAAGGAGCTAATGGTGGGTAAACACGGAGGACACAGGCTCCTATCCTGGGTCTGTAACTCACTTATTACATTAGGTTAGAAAACATCATAGGAAAAAAAAAATCATAGGCTGAGTGCTGAGTATCAGTTAAACCCTCTATGAGTTGGGGGACAGGCTTGGTTACCTCAGAAGGCATTGGATTTACATTCATGTTCTGATGCTCCAGGCCACTCACAGGTGCACAGATATATACTTAAGATTTTGAGGACATCCCTGGTAGTTACCTGGTGGCTCAGACAGTAAAGAGTCTGCCTGCAATGTGGGAGATCTGGGTTCGATCCCTGGGTCAGGAAGATCCTCTGGAGAAGGAAATGGCAACCCACTCCAGTAAACTTGCCTGGAAAATCCTATGGACGGAGGAGCCTGGTGTGCTATGGGCCATGGGGTTGCAAAGAGTCAGACATGACTGAGTGACTTCACTTTCCTTTCCTTTTCCTGGTGGTTCAGTGGTTAAGAGTTCTCCTGCCAATGGAGGGGACACAGGTTTGACACCTGGTCCAGGATGCTGCAGGGTAACTAAGCCCCTGTGTCACTAGTGAAGCTTGCATGTGCTAGCCCTCGTATTCTGCAACCAGAGAAGTCACCACAATGAGACGCCCATGTACCACAAGTGGGGAGTAGTCCCCCTTAGCTGAAACTAAAGAGAAAGACCTGTGTGCAGCATCAAAAGACCCAGCACAGCCAAAAATAAATAGATAAGTAAAATTAAAAGATTTTGAGCTGGTGATGTAACTCGGGACACTCTCTTTAGCTCCATTCTGCTTGTTTTATCAAAAGACAGAACAAAGACAGAGGAGGCTACGCAATTACATTTTGTGATTCCCACTTTCTCACAGAGTGGATTAAGCAAGGGTTGATGGAACATCTTGTGTGTACAACAAGGCAGTGGGAACAGTCTCAGGATTCAAGGGCAATATGGTAGCACGTCCTCAGTCATGAGTATACATGGCCCTGGAGACCAGACTACTAGTGATAAAAACATACCCTTTCATTCATCCATCTATCCATCCAGACAACAAGAATTTAGTTATCTCTTGCTCTGTCTGGCACCATACTGGGCCTTGGAGGCATAAAGAGGAATGGATGGACTTAAAGGATCTCACACAGTCATATTCTAACTAAGGAAAGAGAAAGTAAGGACTAGTTTCTGTTAGAAACAGCAAAAATTGCTAGAGAGGTGGGCCTGGATTGTGATAAAAATTGAGTAGAGCAGGCACCTGATTCAGCCTCCCAAAGTGAAGGTGTGACTAGAGCACGAAGAGCATCATGAAAGATTTCTCAGAGGACGTGAGGACCATGATGATGCTGATCCAAAGTTAGCCTCCAGAAGAAATTGCAACATGATTTTTCAGGAGAAGGATCAGTAGAAGTAGACCTGTAGCTATAGAAATGATGGAATATTCATTAATAATGTTAAAATAGTTCCTATAAATATGCTCAACACAATTCAGGATTAAAAGAAAATTAAACTGCTGTCTACTGTCCCAAATGTCACTGAGGCTCTGTTTTTGCTATTGTTTTTTGTTGTTGTTTTTTATACCCTTTCTCTCTGTGCTTCATTTTATCTTCTCCTTGGGTTGGAGTGTCATTTATAATGTCTTCTTCTGTAGTGTCTAAGAGCTGTTAATCTTTTCCACTGAGATACTTGGTTAGCTATTATATATTTAGTTCTATAGGTGATTGAGGTCTCGAAAGGAGAGTGGAGGAAAAGAATCCAAAAGTAATAGGAAGCATAAGGGCTGGAAATTTTCCAACCACAGTGAAAAAGTTGGCTTAAAGCTCAACATTCAGAAAACTAAGATCATGTCATCTGGTCCCATCACTTCATGGTAAGTAGATGGGGAAACAGTGGAGACAGTGGCTGACTTTATTTTTCTGGGCTCCAAAGTCACTGCAGATGGTAATTGCAGCTATGAAATTAAAAGACACTTACTCCTTGGAAGGAAAGTTATGACCAACCTAGACAGCATATTAAAAAGCAAAGACATTACTTTGTTAACAAAGGTCCTTCTAGTTAAGGCTATGGTTTTTCCTGTGGTCATGTATGGATGTGAGAGTTGGACTGTGAAGAAGGCTGAGTGCCAAAGAATTGATGCTTTTGAACTGTGGTGTTGGAGAAGACTCTTGAGAGGCCCTTGGACTACAAGGAGATCCAACCAGTCCATCCTAAAGGAAATCAGTCCTGGGAGTTCATTGGAAGGACTGATGTTGAAGCTAAAACTCCAATACTTTGGCCACCTGATGAGAAGAGCTGACTCATTTGAAAAGACCCTGATGCTGGGAAGGATTGAGGGGAGGAGGAGAAGGGAACGACAGAGGATAAAATGCTTGGATGGCATCACTGACTCAATGGACATGGGTTTGGGTAGGCTCCGGGAGTTGGTGATGGACAGGGAGGCTGGCGTGCTGCGGTTCATGGGGTCACAAAGAGTCGGACACAACTGAGCTACTGAACTGAACTGAACTGAACTGATGAGATCTATGAAATACAGATCGAAAGAGGTGAATAAACCCAAAGCAGAAGAAACATAAAGAAAGATGTATTGGAAACCACTATAATGTAGTGTCTGAAAACACTGATAAAGAATTAATTTTAAAAATAGTAAAAAATATATATTTATATTCTTTTATATATTAATATTTTAATATATATTATATATAGATATTTATCCTATATTTATATAATTTATATATATAGTGTACTGTGATATGTTTCATGTTTTTCACCAGAAATCACATAGAATACTATAGAATCATATTTTATAATCTTAAATGATTAAAAATTTTTTTAAAATTAACCTGTACATGCAGGTTTTCACTGTACATGCAGTGAAAGTGTTTTTTGAAAATAAAGGCAAAATCATGATTTTTCAAAGACTAAAAGAATTCAGCATTAGCAGGCCTGAAGTACACTGAAGGCAGTTCTTTAAACAAAACAAGAATCTTTAATAAAAGTAAAAGTACTAGATTCTAGCAAATATGTAGATAAAAATTTTTTTAATATTTTCCTCAATTTTATTAAAACACAATTTACTTCTTAAAGTCTAAATAAGGCAAATGAATCATGAGGTTTAAAATATATGTGGAAATAAAATGTTTGACAGAAACACTACAAAGCATGAGATAAGAGACTCAGAAGTAGTCTCTTGTCAAAGTTCAGACATACAGGGCCTGATATAACATTATTTGAAGGTAGGTTGAGATGAGTTAAAATGATAATTAGAAAGCTTAGAAGACTTTATTCTCTGTTTTTTTTTTTTCCCAAAATCATTTATGTGCTTTCCATTTCTATCCTGATAAAACAGCATCCTGGATAGATTTCAGAAACACGCAGAGCAACAATTAGGCAGTCAAAATGCATTTCCTTTCATTTGGATCCTACAAGAAGCAGACATCAAGGTGGAAGGAAATAGTATAAGAGGTGCCTATAAAGACTAAGAGCTTCCCTGGTAGTTCAGGTGGTAAAGAATCTGCCTGCAATGCAGGAGACTCCAGTTTAATTCCTAGGTCAGGAAGATCCCCTGAAGGAAGGATAGGCAACCTACTCCAGTATTCATGGGCTTCCATGGTGGTTCACATGGTAAAGAACCTGCTGCAATGCGGGAGACCTGGGTTTGATCGTTGCGTGGGGAAAATCCCCTGGAGGAGGGCATGGCAACCCACTTAAGTATTTTTGCCTGGAGAATTCCATGAACAGGGGAGCCTGGCAGGTGACAGTCCATGGGGTCACAAAGAGTTGGACATGACTAAGCATAGACCAGCATAAAGACCAAAGAGATAAAAGCAAGTGTAGCCAGTAAGCACCTTCATACTGTGATACAGGTTTGATTCAGGTGAAAGATGAAGAGAAAGCAGGGAGCATTTTGGAGTAGTCTCATACTGCAATGCAGTTCCAGGAAATGTTCTGCCAGGTGTGTCTCAGAATAAAATTTCCTATAATAAGAGTCCCATGGCAGTGGTCCAGCACTGGTATCCTTGCTCTGAGCATTTTTTGGCTGGGATCAGTCTTGTTATTGAGTCCAAACTCATTCTGCTCACTGCACGATAGGTTGATAAATTAGGACATGAGTTGTTGGGACAAGGAATAGGGACTTTATTCAGAAAGACTGAGAAGATGGCAGACTAATGTCCTAGAGAATCACCTTAACCAAGTCAGAATTCAGGCTTATTTTATACTAAAAAGAGGAAATGCAAACTTCTTGATGGAGGAATTCTTTGTTCTTGTAGCCATCCACATATGTCAGGTTATGATGTTCCTATAAACCTCCAACAAGACAAATGTTATTCTAGGTTCTGCAACATTTTACATCTATATGAATGGAAAGTGTTATACCTTGAAAGATCAGAGAATGGATTATCTTGTATATTTCAGACTATAGGCAGCATTCTTAACTTGAAGCAAAAGCAGTAGAATGCAAAGATTAAAGTAAAAGAAACAGATCTAATATGGAGTCAGATTTGTTCTTCCCTAAGAGAAGAACAAAGGAGTAAGAATGATCTCTGTGCAAAGGCAATGGGACCAGCAACTGGGAAAGAAAGGAGCAACTCTGCTCCTAGCAGTAGCAGAGCCAAGCAAGGCAGACTGGCATTTGCCACAAGCACGTACTATTTGATTTTATTTTCAAGAAACTTCAGAAAGGAAAATTTAGTCTCTGATGAAAGAACGGGTACAGGAGTAGCTCAAATGTAAGACTGTACAAGGATGATCATAAGAAAGTGACATTTCAGGAATTTGGAGACACTAGACAGGGGGCTATGGAGACGCATAGGCCCTAAAATTGGTCAAGGATCACCATGGACAGTCGGGCAGGTTATACATTATACAACTCCAGAGGGGTGTCATTCATATTCATCTTGAGGTAGCCATCATAGCATTCTACGTTTATCATAACAATTTCCTTGCAGATTGTGGCAAAGGGTCTTAAGGAAGAGTGGCTTTTTCTAACTCACATTTAATAGTCCTACTGGGGTAGCTATGGAGAAGGAAATGGCAACCCACTCCAGTACTCTTGCCTAGAAAATTCCATGGATGGAGGAGCCTGGTGGGCTACAGTCCATAGGGTCACAAAGAGTCAGACACGACTGAACGACTTTACTTTCACTTTCACTGAGATAGCTATGCTGGAAGTGGGGACCAACATGATATACACATTTGACAATAAACATCATCAAAAATTCTATGTATGTTAAAATAAGTATTTTAAGGGCAGAAGGTTTTGCTGAACAGAGAGGAGATACCTGGGAGAATCATTAGAAATATTCTGGCCTGGAAAATCCCACGGTCAGAGAAGCCTGGTGGGCTACAGTCCATGGGGTCGCAAAGAGTAGGACACAACTGAACAACTGAGCATGCATGCATGACCATTGACTGCATTTCACTTGATTATTTATATATAAGGTTTGTATTACCTTTAAATGGCTACTAACTTTAAAAGTGCTTATTTGATTGGGTTTTACAGTCAAAGTACACACTCTAATAGAGTGTTTCAAAGATGTGAAGGTGTGGTTTGCACATTGCCTAAATGAGGTCATAGAATCAAGGTATGCTTTCAAGTTCTGTTGCTGTTGTATTTTTGAAGATCTCCAGACCTATAACAGATTTACTGTGACTTGTTAGCTTGACAAACTAAATTTTCTCTACTTAATAATTTGCTTAGAAACTTCTTGCCCTCGAGAATCAGAGAGATGCCAGCTTTCCTCACTCTTCCCATTTTCAGGCAATGACTAATGTAAGGTGGAATCTTTTTCCTTTACAATTTTATTTATTAATATGCTTTAGATTAAATAGAAGGGTGCCTCAAAAAGATATATGCACCCCAATGTTCACAACAGCAACATTTACAACAGCCAAGACAAGGAAACAACCTAAATGCCCATCAACAGATAAATAGATAAAGAAGATACGTATCTGAAGATAGGTGGTACGTATCTACGGTGGGATACTACTCAGCCATGAAAAGAATGAAATAACACCATTTGGAGCAATATGGATGGAGCTAGAGGTAATCATACCAAGTGAATTAAGTCAAATAGAGAAAGACAAATATATATCGCTTATATGTAGAATCTAAAAAATGATACAAATGAACTTATTTATAGAACAGAAACGACCCCGTGGACAAAAAAAAACAAACTTACGGTTATCAAAGGAGAAAGATAGGGGAGAGGTGAATTAGGAGGTTGGAATTAACATATACACACTATTATATATAAAAGAGATTAGAGAAAGCAAGTTCCTACTGTATAGCACAGGGAACTGTACTCAATATTTTGTAGAAACCTATAAGGGAAAAGAATCTGAAAAAGAAGAGCTATGGATAACTGCATCACTCTGCTGTACACCGAAACAAACAGCATTGTAAATCAACTATACTTCCATGAATTTTTTTAAATAAATGCAAAGGTGTCTGATGGTGATTATGACACAATTTTCAAATCCATAATCCTCCCACGAATTGGTTTTTATTAACTGCAAAAGGAAGCCCACGGTCTATCAAACTCTGCTCAACAAGCAGAAATTCACTTATACCGATATGTCACTAGGGTTACTGCAAGGAAAAGTTTATGCCAAATGTTGAAATCGATTCCCCAGACCCTTCCAGAACCCACCTTGAGAGAAAGATAATGGAAACAAATTGTTTTAAGTCCAACTTCAGAAATGTAATTAGGGGCTGCCTCAGGCAGCTGCGGCTTCTTCTGTGCAGCTCTGAGGCACGCATTCAGAGTCTGGAATTGCTTGCCAAATCTGTGAAACTGTTTTATTTTTTCTTTTCTTTTCTAAAGAGTTGTTTGTTCAGAGTCTTTGCCTTTTAAACCAGGTTCCAAAGTTAATGGGGGAGGAAGGGAGGACGGGTTTGGCTTTTGTTCAAGGTGGGACATTTTGTGCTTTCCCAAAAAATGGTGTTGTTCTGTTCAGTATGTACAATGGAACACTTGGTCCTTACATCTTACAGATAAACAGGAGCCAAGGAGATGGAAATCTTTCTTCCATTAGGAAGGTGGAGGACTTAGGAAAGCCCTTGCAATTGGGAGGAAAAAGCTATTGGCTACTTTTTTCTTCTCTCCTGCAGGAGAAATATAGAGGGGGAAATTTTCGTCATAAAATGTCTAGAGTAGGTTTTGAATGGGTGCTGTTTAACATCTTCAGGGTTTCCATACAGCTACGTGCGGCTGTGAGGGAACCTTATCAAGCCTGTGCCATCCTGCAAAGTTTATGATTAATTGCTGTCCAGGAGATAACACACAATGAATCTATTATTCAGGTAATAAACATAGAGAACAAATTAATTACTGACTTATGGACTTTTTGCTGGACTCTAAAGCATCTCTGGGTGGTAGGCAGGAACTAAGGGGAGGTGGGGGGCTTACTGATCCTTAAGCCTTGAAAAAACAAAATGTTTTGAGCATCACTTGGGAAAATGGTACATCTGAGGGTTGGCTGTTGGTGGCCTAGGGTCACAGCGGGGAGGGAACCCATGCTTTCTCAATTCTGCAACTAAAATGATGCAAGCTCATTCATTCAATGAGCATTTATGGAAAGCCAGGATAAGTGATGAATTTTCTAGTTTTTAAGCCACTGAAGAATAAAGCCAACTCTAGAGACAGATGTTTATGATACATTAAATGCCCTGTTATGATTTGAGCACAGTATCATGGGAGCTCACAGGGATGTTTTATGATAGACTTTCCGACACATCTTCAAAATAGGCTAGGACTTCCGGTCACCTCAAGATCTCTTTTCCTGATAATCTGATCCATCCCCTTCAGATCATTGATGATCATAGCACACATTTCTCCCCTGCCCTATGCCCATCATGTTGATCCATCCCTAATTCCAGCCACTTTAGTTCTGGTGGCCTTTTACGTAAATCGTTGCAGGGAGAGGACCTCCCCATCTGAGCAGTGAAAAATGGAGTGCATGCTGCTCAGTCTCAGGGAAGTTGTGCTGAACTGAGCAGAATTCCAACTATTGTCTCCCCATCTCACTCTCCTAATTACTGGGAGAGGCACTCTGCAGCCTCTCTGTATATATAATTTGTCAATTTTCCTAGCATCCTGGGTGGAATCCTTGACTACATACTTGCTGTTTGAGTCAAGGAATCCTCCTGTGTTCCTGTCCTCCAAGGAAACCAACTTCCCATCTCATCAGCCCTTCCCACACACTGTAAGTGTCTTTCTCATGACTTCTGTCCCTAGGCAAAATAACACTGCCTACTCTACCTCAAGCTTTCCCCTGATGGTCTTTGCACTGCATTCTTCTTTCCATCCATAAGATGAGCTTTGGCAGGAGCAGGGGGCTTTTGTTCCTCTCAGACATAGATTTTATACCTGGTAAAACTCTATGGTAAGTCCCCAACATACAAATGAATTCCATTCTGAGAGCACATTCATAAGTCTAATTTGTTCGTTAGTCCAACAAAGTAAGCCTAGGTACCCAACTAACACAAATGACTATATAATATGGTACTGTAACAGGTTTATAATAATTTTTGAATAAATAATACATGAAAAACAAACACACAAAAATAAAGAAAACATTATTAATCTTACAGTACAAGACTTTGAAAAGTACAGTAGTACAGCTGGCATCCGGGGGCTGGCATCCAGTGAACAGACAAGAAGAGTTACTGACTGGAGGAGGAAGAGGTGGTGAGAGATGGGAGAGCTGAAGGAGCGTCAGCAATAGGAGATGGAGGGCAAGCTGCAACTTCACTCACGCCTGACATTGATGGCAAGTTCACCCCTTTGAAAGGTCAAGACTTAAAGTTTTGTTTGTAGGCGACTTATTGCCTGTTGAAAATTCTAATCAAGTTGCCCTCCGCTTTATACTCTTTTTGAAGCTAAGATAGTCCAATCACATTCACTTTCCTGTTTCACTCTCTTTTGAACCTGCATCAGGACCAAACAGGGATTAAAGGAATTCCTGACTTGAGTGGAATTATCTTGCCAGCTCTATCCTTTTACGGAAGAGGAAGCTGCGGCACAATGATCTCAGTGAAGGACCCAGGGTCTCAGGGTGATTCAGTGGCAGAGCCAAGGACTGGGATTAGTCCACAAGCTCCAACCTGTGTGTTGACCCATGGATAGGGTGACCCATCAATCTGGTTTTCTCGGTATTGGGGTTTTCCTGGAATGCAGATGTTTTAGTGCTAAATTCAGCAATGTGTGCATTCTAAGTCACTTTAGTCATATCTGACTGTGCGACACCATGGACTGTAGCCCACCAGGCTCCTCTGTCCTTGGGATTTCCTAGGCAAGAATACTGGAGTGGGTTGTCATGCCTTCCTCCAAGGGATCTTTCCTACCCAGCTATCAAACGCACATTTCTTATGTCTCCTGCACTGGCAGCAAGTTCTGTACTGCTAGTACCACCTGGAAAGCCCCTAAGTTCAGCAGAGTTCCAGGCAAATGGGGATGGAGATGATCTAGTCACCCCAGTTCTGTACAAGCCTCTGGAACATATGCCAAGTGGACAGGATGATGGGGAGGCAGAGGGTGATTCTGGAGCCCAACTGCCTGGATGTAAACCCCATTCCCCCACCTCTAGATGGTAATCTGGGCACAATGCTTAGCTTCTCTGGGACCAAACTGCATCATCCAAAGACCAGAGTCAACAAGAGAAGTTCCTACTTCACACAGTCCTGAGGATTAAATGAGCTGACACCTGGAAAGCACTTGGAAAGTTCCTGGCACCACCACATCAGCACCTGGGGACCATCCAGCGATGCTCAGACTCAGAGCATCTCATCAGCCCCCAGGTGTAATGATCTCAGAACAGTCCAGACGCTGGGCATCTAGGGCTCCTTGGCAGAACTGAAGCTGGAACCCATGGATAGAAGTGAATGACATTGGCCTTGAGCGCAAAATTTAAGGGGGCACCCAAACACTCAACAATCAAGACACATAATTTAATAATTCAATCATTGAATCATTGCAATGTCATATGTTAAGTCAAAGTGAATGCAAAAACTTAATGGTGGACAAAATGCCAAAATGTTGAAGACAGAGTTCAACAGAGTCAGGCTGTGTCATACTGAGGTCAAGACAAAAGGAAACATGTGCCCCTATATACATGTTTTTATGTGTTTAGTAGTTCATGGTTTTACTTAAATATTATTAGTGAGGTTCGGAGAAGGCAACAGCACCCCACTCCAGTACTTTTGCCTGGAAAATTCATCGACAGAGGAGCCTGGTGGGCTGCAGTCCATGGGGTTGCTAACAGTCGGGTACGACTGAACGACTTCACTTTCACTTTTCACTTTCATGCACTGGAGAAGGAAATGGCAACCCACTCCAGTGTTCTTGCCTGGAGAATCCCAGGGACGGGGAAGTCTGGTGGGCTGCCGTCTATGGGGTCGCACAGAGTCGGACACGACTGAAGTGACTTAGCAGCAGCAGCAGCAGCAGCAGTGAGGTTGCTTTCACTAAAGTCAGGGAAGTAAATTACCATAAATTATGTTTGGGTTGGATATAAAATGTTTACATTTATTTATTTTTTAACTTTTTATTTTATATTGGAGTATACATGACTGAAGCAACTTAGCAGCAGCAGCATGTTTGGGTTGGATATAAAATGTTTACATTTATTTATTTTTTTAACTTTTTATTTTATATTGGAGTATACACGACTGAAGCAACTTAGCAGCAGCAGCAGCATAGCTGATTAACAATGTTGTGATAGTTTTCGGTGCACAGCAAAGCAACTCAGCCATACATATATATGTATCCATTCTCCCCCAGACTCCCCTCCCATTCAGGCTGCCATAGAACATTGAGTAGAGTTCCCTTGGCTCTACAGTAGGTCCTTGTTGGTTATCCATTTTAAATACAGCAGTGTGTACATGTCCATCCCAAACTCCCTAACTATCCCTACCCCTTAAACATTTATTTTTAGAAATAATGTCTTATCTTTCCTTTTGACTATTCTTTCTTTGTTTTTGTTTTTTTTTTTTAGTTCCCTGACCAGGCATCAAGCCCAGGGCCCTGGGCAGTGAAAACACTGAGTCCTAACCACTGGACAGCCAGGGAATTCCACACCCTGACTTTTCAATGTGCCAAAATTTTTTCGACTGGAAAAAGCAATCATGAATAAGATTCATTAAAATATGCATCTGGCTGCATCATGTTTTGACATTCATCCGTTTTGTAACAGGTATCAGAACCTCAGCCCTTTTAATGATCAGACATAGTTCACTGTACTCAGACAGACTTCTGTTTATCCACTCATCACTGAATGAACATTGGATTGTTTCTATTTCTGCGGTATTATGAACAGTGCTGCAATGAATACATGTGTCCATGTGTCTACCTGAGCACTTGTTTATTATTTCATTTATATGAAATAGCTAGAATAGGAAATCCTTAAAAACCGAATGCAGATAGATGATGACCAGATGCTAGGGGAAGAGGCGTTTAGGAAATAGCTGTTTAGTTGATACAGGGTCCATTTTGGGGTGATAAAATATTTTGTAACCAAATAGAGGTGGGTTTTGCACAACATTGTGAATGCACCGAAAGTCACTAAATTGTTTGCTTTCAAATGGTTCATTTTATGTTAGGTTAATTTCACATCAGTTAATTAAATACATGTATGAGGCTGGACACTTTTCCTTGTTGCCTGGAACTCCAATGTGGCTCAGGGTAGTGCTGTCTCCTGCTCTTAAGTGGCCACATGGACGTCGTGCAATATGCTCATCCAGTCCTGAGCATCACCACACAAACCAGGCTTTCTATGGTGCCCACGAGCCTGCCCTTTCATGGTCCTCTCTTCATCCTCTGAACACTCTCTTCCACCTCAAGTCTGCCACCTTCTTTGTTCTCTACTGTAAAGAATAATGAAAATAAAGATCATATAACAACACTTGGCACTTCCCTGGGGGCTCAGATGGTAAAGAATTGGCCTGCAATGCAGGAGACCCAGGTTCAATCCCTGGGTCGGGAGGATCCCCTGGAGAAGGGAATGGCTACAACACGACACTTGTGGCCAGGAGTTTTCTAAGTGCTTTATTTTCACAAGTGCCCTATATCATTGGCTCCCCGTTTTGACAGATGAGGAAACTGGGGTGCAGAGAGTTTAAGGAGCTTACCCATGGCTGCACAGCTGATTTCTCCTGGAATTGGAAAACCAAATGTCTTTTTCCAGAAACCTCTTTCTTTCCAAGAATTTGGGATGTATCTTGAACTTTCTTCTCTTTTAGTCAGTTGCTATTTTGTAATCATTCGACCACACTCATGTAAAACCATCACACTCCCTTCCAGCTACATTGCTCCCGTTAGTTTATCTCCGCTCATTTTTACCTTAATTATTTCAGTGCCTCCTAACTGCTACAGGGAGATTTCTAAAATATAAATCTGTTCTGCAGAGAGAAAACCAATAAAACCTCATCCATTTGGCAGCCTTTGTTAAAGCTCCAGCTCCACAACACGGCTCCCCTGGGCCCTCCTGATCTGGATTCTTATTTTCCAGCTGATCCCAATCACTGGAAGCTTGCTTGCTATGCCTCTGTGTCTCTGAATTCTGCCTCTCTGCTCACCCCTTCTGCCTACGACTCCTTCTACACTCTACCAGTTTCTCTCTCTTCACTTGGCCCACTCCGCCCTATTCCTTGGGGAGGAATTCAAATACAATACCAACAGCAGCAGAAGTGAAACACAAGAAGACCACAGCCTGATGGCATCACAGGAGCCAGTTTCTGTAGCCATGGAAGTTCTCCATAGCAGGACTCAACTGACCACCATTCTTACTGCTTACAACAAAGAAAGTCCTAACAAAGTTAGCACTTTTCTTGTTGGTTTATGGTTCTATTGTCCTTTTAAACTGAGAATTTTGTCCACAGACTTGTGTAATTGCCTTCCTAAACCCCTCATTTAGCACGGGAGGTGGTAGGCAATATAGGCTTAGCTCGCTGAATGAAAAAACACCACAGTAATCATCTACTCTTGGTTTTTATAAAATCAGCCTTGTCCTTTCAGGGTAATTAGGATCCTGTGAATTTAAGCGGACAAAGCAGTAAATCTAATCTAGGTGTTTTTGAGGAGCAACCCTCTTGGAAAGCAGGATGGCATTCTTGCTCCCTTCTGACCTAAATTCCACTGGTAACAGAAAATAAAAATTCAGTCACTGGAAAATACTTGAGATCCTCTACTTGGGCTCTGCTTCTCAGGCAGCCAAGAAATGCCCATTGGACTGATCTCATGCATGTGTCTTAAACAAAATGGCAGTTGATTGTTGGCCAATGAATACCATAGTGCTCAACCTGAAATCCCTGAAACAACCATGCATACTTTGGACACAGATCTCAGGGTTTGATTTCAGTTGTTCAGTTTTCTTTTCCAAAGCCCCATGTATCAGCAGGCTGATGGAGAAGCACCTATTTAGAAAGCCAATTGGAAGACACATCCAAAACATCCTATTAAGCATGACATGTGTGATACAGAGAAAATTCTTAATTTCTAAACCATATTTATTACTTGTCCTGTTGTGGATATTCAGGGCATTGTAAGTATAATACAATGTGTGTGGAGGTGTGTGTGTGTACTCAGTTGCTTCAGTCCTCTCTGACTCTTTGCAACGCTATGGACTGTAGCCTGCCAGGCTCCCTCTGTCCATGGGATTCTCCAGGCAAGAATACTAGAGTGGGTTGTCAGGCCCTTCTCTGTAATATATTGCATGAATTTAAACATTTTTAATTACAGCACTTAACCTAGTGATTTAATACTAAAATAAGAAATTCCTAGAGATGGTGTGAAGTCTATCAGATTCCAGGACAGCCATCACAACAAGACACCTACCTCACAGGTGCTGACTGCCATGGCAACTGACTCTTCCCCACACATGGCTTCTAGACTGGAGGAGGGAGAATTATGCCAGCACAATGCTCTCACTTTCATCATGCTATCAGGTTAGACCATTCTGTCTCAGCTGCATTATATTGTTTTCCTCCAAGAGGAAGCCATGGACTTTTGTTAGTGTAAGCTCCCATTGACAGATGTGGAAACTAAGACTTCTCAGAGAAGGTATCATGCACAAGATAACACAGCTGGGAATAAAAGACAGTAGACCAGCAGGACACATCACCAGGTCATCTGACTGCAAATGCCTTCCTTTCTCCCTGCTACCAGCCCAGCCCTCACTAAACCCTGTCCTTCTCATTCTACTATAGACCTGCCCCTGGTTTATCAGAGCATCTTCATGTTGGAAGAAGGTCGTGCCAACTTTTCCCCATAGATACATCACTTTCCTTACAAAAATTATTGATGAGAAAATAAAAAAGCAAATATATACAGGAATGAAAATACATACAGGAATGATCTACACCCTAATATTTTACCAGTAAATCTTTTATTTCCTCAATTAACTGAGTCCCTTCAGGAAGTTCTGATTTAAGGTGCAGACTTTTAAATTTACATTAAAGAGAAGAGTGATCTCAAGACGACAACTGATAGCCAGTGACTCCATTATGAGCCAGAGATAGTCATAGGAGTTTACCTTGATCTGTACAACATAAAGGAAAATTGTTATAGTCTTGACTGGTGGATATTGTTCATCAGAATCTCAGAGACCAAATGCAGTATTTTTCATTATATTTTTCAACCTGCAATTGAACAGTTTAGAGTCAACACCATGTAAAAGGCTCAGAAGTACTTAGTTGTAAATCATGTCACATTTACAGGGAAGTTAACATTTAGATTTTGCAAAATAAAAAGAAGTCTCAGATGGTAGGTATTGAGAGGTCACTCTTGGAGTTTTAGAGACAAAAGGTATTTATTACAATTCTATTTGTTAAGATGATAAGATGCAACTTCAATGAAATATGAATCTGAAAATACTAAGATAGGAAGAGTGCAGGCTTCAGAACTAGATGTCCTTGTGTGCACATCTGGTTCTGCCTCCCGCCTGAAATGAAATGCTCCTGTTTTGAAGCAGCTCAACTGCATTAAAACTCTATTTTATCATGTGAAAGATGAGGGTGGCCATGCCCTCTTTGCAGGATGTTGTGAGTATACTATGAGAAATAAATAATGCATGGAGGGGCAATCAAGGCCAATGATGGGAATGGATGCTTTCTCTCCTCTTACCTTGCTTGCAACTTGCAGCATGTTTGCCAGGAAATGATAACATACTGGCAGTTGGATAATAACAATAATAGATAGCACATGTTTGCACCTTGGACTAGAGACTATTCTAAGCACTTTAAAATACATATTTAATTGTCTCCCTTCCCTGGCCAGTGGCTGTGATTATTATCATTTTACATATGAGGAAACTGAGACATGGGGCACTTTGGAGACCACACTAGCTCTCACCACTAGGAAGCATCAGAGAAGAGAGGAAAATCAGAATTCCTCTCATGATGCTCAGTTGAATCTGGTTTTTCTTTATTTTCTTTAAAATTTTTATTGGAGTATAGTTGATCTACAATGTTGTGCTCATTTCAGGTGTACAGTAAAGTGAATCAGTTATACACACATATGTAGTCACTCTTTTTTAGATTCTTTCCCATGTAGGTCATTATAGAGTGTTGAGTAGAGTCCCCTGTGCTATACAGTAGGTTCTAATTAGTGATCTATTTTATGTGTGTGTGTATTAGTCACTCAGTTGTGTCCGACTCTTTGTGTCCCTGGAGACTATAGCCCACCAAGCTCCACTGTCCATGGAATACTCCAGGCAAGAATATTGGAGTGGGTAGCCATTCCCTTCTCTGGAGGATCTTCCAGACTCAGGGATTGAACCCAGGTCTCCTGCACTGCAGGCAGATTTTTTACCATCTTTTATAGTATCTATACATCAGTCCCAGTCTTCCAATTCCACCCCTCCCACTTTACTCTTTGGCATCCATATATTTGTTCTCTGTGTCTCTATTTCTGCTTTGTAAATAAGATCACCTCGTCTATACCAATTTTTTAAGATACTACATATATAGGTTAATATATGATATATTTTTTCCTTCTAACTTCATTCTGTATGATAGTCCATCCACATCTCTACAAATGACCCAAGTTTGTTCCTTTTATGGCTGAGTAACATTCCACTGTACATATGCACCATGTCTTCCTTAGCCATCCCTCTGTTGATGGACAGTTAGGTTGCTTCCATGCCCTGGCTACTGTAAATAGTGCCGCAATGAACATTGGGGTGCATGTGTCTTTTCAAATTATAATTTGGTCCAGATATATGTCCAAGAGTAGGACTGCTGGATCATATGGTCATTCTATTTTTTAGTTTTTAAGGACTCTCCATACTGTTCTTTATAGTGGCTGTTGGTACTTTTCAATCCGTGCATCCATATCCCTTCTACCTGGAAAGCGGGGGCTTCTAGGATTGTAAATAATTTGTCCATTGATCAACTGTTTCTAGGGCTTCCCAGAGAAGAAAACTACCTTGATTGAGTGAAATGACTAAATGATGCAATTAAGAGGTAGGAACAGGTATAAATATGGGATTAAATAGGGATAAATATGGCAGAATTAAAATCCTTCTGTTGACAAAATAAATAATAAATAAATAAAGGCACAAAGTGAGTGTGTGGTGAGTGCATGACAAACTGATGTGGACTTGCAGAAGCTCAGGGGAGGTTTTACTGACTACAAATTGGTGGTCATGACCCTTTGAAATCCAGGTTTTGACTTTTACTGACTGGGAGGTCTGAAGTTATTGAAGTTTCTGTACTTTTTGTCCCAGGATGATAATCATACCTACTTCACAGGGTTAAGGGAACTAAATGAGAGATTCTATGTCAGTGGTTAGACTAGCACTCAGGAAACCCTAGTGATGGTTAATATTACTATTTTCATGTTGTCCCATTTTTTTCTAAAGTTTTAAAACCCCCATGGCCAGAAATGAGACCAAAAATACACATTATACACCAATTAAAAAAAACAACAACATGGTATTTATCACATGGATATAGGTTTGCACTGTCAAGAAAATGCTTTATCGAAAGTTATCATTTAGCCTATGGTTCTGGCAGTAATCGATCCATCCGTCATCTAACCTCTAGCAGATCCTTGACACTGGCAACATCATTTGCCAACAGCTGACAGCCTTCTGTGACAGTACTTTTCAAAAGATGTGTGTAGCCTATTGACCTCAGCAGGGTATCTACTTAATTGTCGGTCGGTTTTCTTTGGGCACCATATTTATTATCTAGGGCTCCTGTAACAAAAATACCACAAAATGAGGGGCTTAGAAAGACAGACATTTAGGCCAGGTCCAATCCCAGGTCGAGGAAGATCCCACAACTAAGCCCATGTACCACAACTACTGAAGCCCGCATGCCTAGAGCCCATGCTCTCAAACAAGAGAAGCCACCACAGTGAGAAGCCTGCACAGTGCAATGAAGAGTAGCCCCACTGGCCACAGCTAGAGAAAGCCTGTGAGCAGCAAGAAAGACCTAGCACAGCCAAAACAAAAGGAAGGAAGGAAGACATTTATTCTCTCATCAGTTTTGGAGTCCAGAAGCCACAAATCCAGGTGTTGGCAGGGCTGGCTTCTTCTGAAAACTCTGAGACAGAACACACCACCATTCTTCTCTTCTAGCTTCTTTTTTGTTGCCAACAACCCTAGATGTCCCTTGTAGCTGCATCACAGCAGTGTCTACCCATGTTTTCACATGGTTGCATTTTCCCTGTGTGTCTTTATCTTCTTATAAGAACACCAGTCTATGGATGTAGCATGCATGAGTGCTAAGTTGACTGAGTTGTGTCTGACTCTTTACAACCCTATGGACTGTAGCCCACCAGGCTCCTCTGTCCTTGGGATTCTCCAGACAAGGATACTGGAGTGGGTTGCCATTTTCTCCTCCAGGGGACCTTCCCAACCCAGGGATCAAACCAGTGTCTCTTATGCCTCCTGCATTAGCAGGTGGGTTCTTTACCACTAGTGCCAGCTGGGAAGCCCCATTGGATATAGAGCCTACCTCAATCCAGTAAGACCTCATGCTGACTGTGTACATCTGCAAAGACCCTATTTCCAAATGAGGTCAATTTCTAAGTTTCCAGGTTGACATGAGTTTGGCGGGGAGGAGGGACACCATTTAACCCAATATAGGCAGTAGGGGTTGAATCTGGCCATGTTACGACCCAGACTTGAGCTTTTAATAGGTCTCTTTCTGGGGATGGCAAGTAACATTTCTGTCTTTACCAGACCAGCTTTCCTCTTAATTAACAAGCTGAGCTCTCTTGCAAGTGATGGTGGTAAAGGATAAAAATCCACTGACAAGATGAACTAGAAGATAAACTTCAACTAGGCTCTTTGGAGGCTTTCCCCCCCCCCCCCCCCACATGTTTCAAGCTGAAAGCCAATTGCGGTGTCAGCTGTAATTACCCGAGCCCATTACACGGCCGGGGGCAGGTGGCACTTAAAGAAATTGTGCAGATGCTGAAACTGGGCTCTGAGAGCCCTCCACATAGCCCCCATCTGAGCACGGTTGAAAACACATCTTAAAATAGATCAGCGCTGAATCTGCAGCAGGCAGGTGAGGGCGGGTGCAGAACATGAAAGTGACAGGCAGAGCGGCTTCTGAGTGGGGAGGAAAGTGGTTTCCTTCTGACCCATCTTCCTAACTCATAAAGGGGCAGCTTTGCTTCTCTTTCAGACCCTTTGTCGTGATCCTCACCGTCATCGCCCTTGCTGTGCTTGGAACTACTAAGTGTCACCTTGGTCCCCTTTCAAGGAAGTGCTTTTGCGCCAGCTGCTGGGAAAGTCGTCAGCTAAAAGTCTTCTCCCCTTCAAGGATGGCCTTTTACACTTGCCTTTCCTGAGGCCACGCTCTTCCTCTCATCCAGCGATGGATCCATGCGGGGGTATCAATGCCCGGCCATCTCAAGGAAGAAAGCTCTGCTCGACCGTTTCATTCCAGAAGTTGCCAGAGAAGTCAGCTGAGGCTGTCTTTGGGGTTGCTTGGGAATCAGTATTTGCCCCTGCCCAATCCTGCTTCCTCTCCCACCCTTCCGCAGGAGATGGTCCCAACAGCATCATTTATAAATAATAAACATCCTCTGTGCTAAATGGCACCCGAGATGCTTTTCCTAGGTGGTCCAACCTGCAACAATCATCATTGCTGACATTTTTCAAACATTCAGCTTTAACCATGGCCAGACAGGGTGCTAAGTGTAAGACACACATTATCTCAATTCACTGCACAAAATCCATAAAGAGTGTGCTCTTACATACATGTAACAGATGAGGACACTGAGGCTCAAAGACTCTAAGCAACTTCTTTGTAAGTGATGAATTTGGGACTTTGAACCCAGCTCTCACGGTACCAAATCCTTATCTCTAAACCATATGCTCTTCTGTTTTTCTGATGTGCAGGATCAGATGTTTTCATGGGGATGACTGCATGTCAGTTTAGAGTAGATTTTGTGTTCCCAAAGGTGAATTGGTTGTTGCTTAGTCACTAAGTCATGTCCAACTATTGTGACCCCTGTGGACTGTCTAGACTCCTCTGTCCATGGAAGTTCCCAGGCAAGGATGCTGGAGTGGGTTGCCATGCCCTCCTCCAGGGGATCTTCCCAACCCAGGGACTGAACCCAAGTCTCTTGTGTCTCCTGAGCTGGCAGGCAGATTCTTTACCACAGTGCCAGCAGGGAAGCCCTTAAACTGAAATGCATATCACTAAATAAAAGAAGCTAATCAAAAAGGGTTACAAAATGTTTGATTTCAACCATATGACATTCTGAAAAAGGCATAGCTACGCAGACAGGAACAGATGAGTGTTGTCAGGGGTGGGGGAGGGGAGGGATGAAGAGGTGAAGACTGGACTTTTAAGGCAGTGAAAATATTCTATATCCGATGTCTCCAGCCCCTGGCCTATGGACCCATACCGGCTCATGGCCTGTTAGAAACTGTCAGCACAGCAGGAAGTGAGTGGCGGGCAAGCGAGCAGAGTTTCATCTGTATTTCCAGCCTCTCCCCATCACTCATATTACCACCTGAGCTCAGGAAAACAAGCTCAGGGATCTCACCGATTCTGCATTATAGTGAGCTATAAAATTATTTCATTATACACCACAATATAATAATAATAGAAATAAAGTATACAGTAAATGTGATGGGCTTGAATCACTGCAAAACCAGTCCACAGAAAACTTGTCTTCCATAAAATCGGTCCTTGGTGCCAAAAAGCTTGGGCTCCACTGCTCTGTATGAGCCCATCATGGTGGATGCAGGTCATTATACATTTGTCCAAATGCTTAAGATGTACAGCACCAGGAGAGAACTCTAATGTAAACTGCGTCCTTTGGATGACAATGGTGTGTTGGTGTAGGTTCATCAGTTGTAACAAATGTACCATCTGGTGGGAGATGTTGGTGGTGGGGGAGATTGTGCACATGTGTGGGTAACAGGGAGATGGAAATCTCTGTACCTTCCCCTCAATTTTGCTGTGAACCTAAACTGCTCTAAAAATAAAGTTTAAATAAAGTAGTTATTGAGTATATGGAATTTTTAAATAAAAAATATTATACATTTTATTATTTGTAAATTATGGGTTTATGGCTCTTACCCATATAATATATAATAAACTTCAGAGAGCCTACAGTGGAATATCAATACACCACTGTTGAAAGTATTATTTTGGATGTCTAATTAATTCTAATCTGGAATGGCAACCACTCCAGTATAATTGTCTAGGAAATTCCACGGTCAGAAAAGCCTGGTGGACTACTGTTCATGGTGTCGCAGAAGAGTCAGACATGACTTAGCAGCTGAGCACACAATTAATTCTAATACATGCATACATGGTTTCTTTTTTAAAAACAATCTTGGTAGGGCAATAGCATATATTAAATATGTATGTGTAACCAATAAATATTTGTGGAATGACTTTATAGGAAAATAAAAGCTAATTCATCACATATTTGATCAAATACACATAGCCTTTCCTTCTATGCAACTCCTATGCACTCATACTTGCTATAGGGCAATGAAAAATGTGTAAAACTAGTTATTGGTTAGAGTAGTTTTAACATGAAGAGTCATGCAGACAAAAAGATCCATATTTATAGAATAAAGCATATTTTATGAAATACAATTCTCTATTTCATCATACATATTTGGTTCTTCCATGACTCAAGCACAGAATGACTTTCAGGTAAAATATCTCATTCTTTAGAAAAGAAACTCACTGATTCAAGACATAAGAGGTTTAGTATTGAGTTACTACTTTATCCATGTAGAGCTGGATCAGTCCATGCCCATGGCATCTTGGGCATCCCAAAGTCTGTAGGGGGACTGGGATCCCTGAGTCCAGCCATTCCCCAACCCAGGGGATGGTGGGAAGACATGGGTGGTGCCTAGATGCAATTTGTATCACTTTGTGAGGATGTGTTGCCATTTCAGCTCTTTGAGTCCTTTGGATCATACAGAGAGTCCCGGTGTGGGTCTCATGTGTCTTAAACCACATTAACTGTTGTGAATCTCCCTTTTCACAAAAAGACAGCAGCTCTCAGCTCTGAGCCTTCAAGGGGAAGTGGTGGTGGTGGGGTCTCCAGCTATAGGTGAACAAGTTTGTTCTATAACCTTGATTTCATGGTTATCCTCTAAGCTGTTGACCCCCTCCAGATCCAGACTCCATCTTTCTTCCCTCTCCCCAAGGAGGTCTGACCTGTATGGACACCACCAGTGGGCTCCATGGTCCCTGGATACTGGTTGGATTTGGGTGTGAGACCCAGCAAGAGACAGGAAAGAGAGTGGAGTGTGACCAGTAAGGTCATCTTCCCAGACTGGCTCTGTCATGGCAGAGACAACTGATGCTCTAAAGGTGGCCACTTCACATGACTCTCGTCTTCCAATTTATGGCGACTCTCCTATCCTTGCCCCTTTAAGCCCATAGGTAGTTGCAGGGATGCTGATATTAGCTTCAAATTCCCTCATTGTCCCAAGCACCTCCCTATGCCTGGATGGTTGCCATTAGTTCTTTTGGGAATATGCTTCCCTCGTGTTATCCTCTTCTGTGTATTCTGGTGGAAAAGGAAAGTGAAGTCGCTCAGTCATGTCCAATTCTTTGCGACCCCATGGACTGTAGCCTACCAGGCTCCTCTGTCCATGGGATTTTCCAGGCAATAGTACTGGAGTGGATTGCCATTTCCTTCTCCAGCGGATCTTCCCGACCCAGGGATGGAACCCAGGTCTCCCGCATTGTAGACAGATGCTTTACCGTCTGAGCCCAACTCTGATAAATCTTCTATTGACATCACTGATGTTTGGTATCCACTTACTTTACTGACAGAAGAAAAGGGAGCCTCAAGGTCAAGATCAGACCCAAGAACCTGAGTCTGCCCATGAGAGAGAACCCACAATTCATCATAGGTAAACACAGACCTTCCAACTGTAATCTCCTCTATGAAAGTGTAGAGTTTTCTAGAACAAGGATAAATATGCTAGCCCCCATCCTCAGCCTCCTCAAGAGCAGCAAACACAGCCTCCAACCTTAAGAGAAAAGCAGAGCCTTTTGCCATGAGATGGAAAAGAGGTGAAAAATTGACGGTTCAAGGCTGGATGTAACCTGCAACCTTGTTTTCTTGATTCACTGCATTGCTTGTGTGCATGTGCATGATCAGTTGCTCAGTAATGCCCTGTTCTTTGCAGCCCCATGGACTGTAACCTGCCAGGCTCCTCCATTAATAGAATTTTCCAGGCAAGAATACTGGAGTGGGTTGCCATTTCCTTCTCCAGGGGATCTTCTTGATCGATCCAGGGATCAAATCTTCCTCTCTTGTGTCTCCTGCATTGGCAGGTGGGTTCTTTACCACAAGCACCACCTGGGAAGCCCCAGCTCATGGCATTAATTTTTGTAAAAACATTTTGGATTGGCTGCCCAAATCTACAAACTGGATATTTTCCTACTAAAACCCAGATTTCTGCATCCTCTTGAAATTGAAAGAACTGATCCAACTCGGGCCATTAGCCCTTCCTGAGACTGAGCAGGACTACCCTCCAGAATGGGGGCAGCACCTACTTAGCTGTTCTCCACCAAGTCCCCAGAGGACTTTTGAGGTTCAGACCCAGAGGAAGGACAAGGTAGGAAGTGGGTTGTTGCTGGTCCTCTGCTCCCTTGGGCTCTTGTCATCCTCAGTCTTGGCTGATGATTGGCCAAATCATCAGACTCAGATTCCGAGGGTGTCAGCAGTGGGGGTTGTGACTTCACGACTGTCTACCATATACTTCCTCCTTAGCAATATCCACCACCACCCCAGATCAGCACTTCTTTTGAATCCCTTCTGCCTAGAATTGTATCCTTTTCCTTAATAACCACCTTCCTCTGTTCCACTTAGGTCAGGCTAATACAATTTCCCAATCATTTCCCTGTTGCTCTGTCAAATAAATCCATTTTCTGTCACCTTGTATTTCGAGCCAAACCAAAAATATACACTAATCTTTAATTTATAACAATCTAGTGATGCCCGAATGTCATTAAATCATGTAGGACTAAAAAGCAGGCTTAGTTGTTAATCCCAAGATGCATTCAGTAAGACCCACTTAATTTCACAGGTCTTCAGTGAGTTGAATAAAAACTAGCCATGTTGTTGGCTGCCAAGGGTATTAAATTGGTTAGGCTCTGTTAACACATCTGTTTTTGGTTCCCACATTTTCTTGGAGAGAACTTTTCTTATTTCAAAATGAAATATTTTGAAATATTTCAATATACTGCAGTAACTCTTGCTCTGAAAACTTAATCATAGAACTGCTCACATATTCCACGTTACTAAAGAACTGTATTCCACCTACCTCATTATAGTCATTTTATTCACCGAATGAAACAATGAAGCAGGAATATTGAAATTATATTAATTGCTTACTCCCTCTCTATACACACACACATACATGTATACACACACACACACACACACACACACACACACACATATATAAGGCTTTCTGGTGGCTCCGACAGTAAAGAACCTGCCTGCAATGCAGGAAACCTGGGTTTGATCCCTTGTAGGGAATAGCCCCTATTCAACTCCTGCTTCACAAGAGGACATTTCACTGGCAAGAGTATTTCAGACTGAATCTACAGAGCAGTTGACCAGCTAGGCAGCCTGAAGGAGCTGTGGACAGCCAGGTTTGGCCAGCAGCAGCCAGCTTCCTGCAGGTAATAAACCTGCCCATTAGACATGGACCCAGTCTTCATGTCTTCTTCTGCCTCGGAGAGGATCTGTGCCTGTTACAAGTGCCATGTAGGACAGAGGGGATGCTCGTAAACATAACAAAGGAATCCTTTCTCATGAAGAGCCTTTTTAACAGGCACTAGTATCAATGGCTGGAGAAGGAAATGGCAACCCACTCCAGTACTCTTGCCTGGAGAATCCCATGGACAGAGGAGCCTGGTAGGCTATAGTCCATGGGATTGCAAAGAGTCAGACACGACTGAGCGACTTCACTTTCACTTGTCACTTTCATGCGTTGGAGAAGGAAATGGCAACCCACTCCAGTGTTCTTGCCTGGAGAATCCCAGCCACGGGGGAGCCTGGTGGGCTGCCGTCTGTGGAGTCGCACAGAGTCGGACACGACTGAAGTGAATTAGCAGCAGCAGCAGCAGCAGTATCAGTGGCACTTCATCTCCTAGAATGAAGGCTGTAACAGGGATGGGGCTATCACATCTCCATGTAACAGTTTCCATTGAAGACACAGATGCAGAAGATCATTGATCTGTTGGGAAGTTAAGGGACCACCTTCATTCTGGACTCTTCACTGCAAAATCACAAAAACCAAAGCAGTGAAAGAATTAAATGGGGGTTTTGGTTCTAAAATTGTATTCACAGTGAAAGTGACTCTTCCAATATATATATTTTTAAAATTGAACACACATGGATGCACAGGCACACATACACGTAGTGAAAAATCTACTCGAAATTGATTTATTTCATGAAGAAGTTGCTCTTTTTATAAATTGATTTAAGAGTCTGAATTATAGCTGTTGAGCTGAAATATTTTAATCGGAAATGTTTTGCTCCCTGGGAAAGAGATCTAAAGCCTGTGAATTTTCCCAGTGGAGAGCATTACTTCTAGCCAATTAACTTGAGCACAGTTCAAGTTCTCCAGGACTGATGGGTCCCTCCCACACTTTCCCAGGCCATTATTGTTTGTAGGTTTGTCCTCTAAATAATCTCAGAGGATTGGGGGATGGGGCATGAGGGACCCAGGGAGGACAGAGGGTTTCTGAAATCCACTGTCTGCTCAGGGCCTCTGGTCCTTTTGGAATTCTGTTTCAGCAGAGGTGTAAGAAATAAGCAGCACCCTCCGTAAGATGAGGGTCCTTCCCTCCCTGGTGCTTTCTATCAGAAAGGCGGCTTTCACAGCAATAAGAAAAGAAACGGCAAATCTTTGCCCCACAAAGGCTCTGTGTCAAACGCTGTCACTATTTGATGACTCAGGTTTCGATTTGTGTCAGGCATGATGCAAAGTGGCTCCAGGAGCAATTTACAGTCCTGTGACTCTGGCATCCACAGAGGGGAGGAACCCTGAGATGCAGTGCTTGGGGGTTTGCATGATTTAATGAACAACATGGTAAGCTCCTCAAAAAAGTCCAAGTGTTAGTTACTTAGTCCTATCCTACTCTTGCCAGGCTCCTCTGTCCATGGGATTTCCCAGGCAAGAATACTGGAGTGGGTTGCCATTTCCTTCTCCAGGGATCTTCCCAACCCAGAGATCGAACCCCAGTCTCCCACATTGCAGGCAGATTCTTTACAGCCTGAACCACCAGAGAAACTTTGGTGAGCTCCTGTAACACTGAAAAATTATCTAACAGCAAAGGAGGCTGGGAAATATTTTCTAACCCTAAAGGAATCTGGGAAATGTAGTCTAATCCCAAGGGAGGCTGGGAAATATGGTCCAGCCAAGCGTGGGACTAGGGGAAAATAAATGGAGTTGGTGAAAACATTGTCCTTGTCACATCTCCAGGCTAAAGGCCTTGAACTTATGCAATCTTCTCTCCTAGCCAGTAGTTACTATGCTCCATTTCCCCCCATCCAAGTGTGTTCAGTGGGCCCTGGTCCATTTCATGTACAGAAGCCAAGTAATGGCCATATTCTACTTTCTTTAGAGCCAAAGGAAGCTTTTTCTATTTGCTTCCTTGGAGCTCACCCTGGAGAAAAGTGAGAACTGTCAGAATATCCAAATGAGAGACCCTCCTGTAGGACCTCCGTCTTATCAGACTCGAACATTCCTTAATGGTTTGAACAAACAGGGGAAGCAAGGATCAAATAATTAATTGCTTAAGTTGATGAGGGTATAGCAGCTTCTTTTCATCCAGCTTCAGACCTCAATTCAGGAAAAAGCAACAACACTCTTTAAACAGAAAATTAAATCTAATCTATACACGTAGATCTGAAAATAAAGACTCTACTCCTCTTGTAATTATCACTATGGCTCAATGTTTATCAGATATTGATCACAGGACTGGCATAACAAAGTAGTTACTTTTAGAATCCCAACCACCCAGAAATTCAATCATCTTCCTTTTGAATTGGATGAGTGTGAGAATCTTCACACCAACCAGTTTGCCATTTGCAATAAGAGAGTTGCATGGAGGGTCCTAAATGAGTAGACTAGGATTAGAATCAGACATTCTGGGAACTTCCCTGCTGGTCCAGTGGCTAAGACTCTGCACTCTCAATTCAGGGGGACCCCTGGTCAGGGAACTAGATCCCACATGTTCCAACTCAAAGATTCCGCATACCACAACTAAGACAGTGCAGCCAAATAAATAAATAAATATTTTTTCAAAAGATGTCCTAGAAAGTCTTAGTCTGTTCATCTGTTAAGGCTTTCTGTTTTGCTTTGTTTTTTAATCAGGTATGAAGGTGTTCGCTTCCATGGTGGTTCAGCGGTAAAGAATTCATCTGCCAATGTAGGAGATATGGGTTCAATCCCTGAGTTGGGAAGATCCCCTGGAGAAGGAAATGGCAACCCACTCCAGTATTCTTGCCTGGGAAATCCCATGGACAGGGGAGCCTGGCAGGCTACAGTCTATGGAGTTGAAAAGAGTCAAACACGACTTAGAGACTGAATAACAACAATAATATGAAGGGGTTTAAGTGACCACATATCTTACTCCACATCATGGTTATAGGATCACCCAAGGCCCCTATCTCACCATGGTTTCCCTTACATAGTCCCTATTGTCATGACACCTGATGCACAAGAATCCCCCTTTCTAATGCATTTCAGATTATGCCTTCTGCTCAGCTTTGAACAACATGGTGATGTGTGGATATGTGCACTTTTAAAAAATATTTATTTATTTATATTTGGCTGTGTCAGGTCTTAGTTGGGGCATGTAGAATGTTTTGTTTTGTTTTGTTTTTTTTAGTTGCAACATTCAAACTTTTTGTTGCAGCATCTGGGTTCTAGTTCCCTGACCAAGGATCAAACCCAGGCCCCCTGCATTGGGAGCTCAGACTCTTAGCCACTGACCCACCAGGGAAGTCCAGATGTGTGCATTTTCAAAGTTACCCAAACATCATTCACTCCAGGTCTTCATGTTGTGTTTTACAGTCTTAATGCTCAGAAATGTGCTCTGAAAAGCTCCCCAGACTGCTGTCAGCTCCTCTGGTTTACTTCTGCCAAATTCCAGCTGATGAAGTTGGCTCACCAGCCCTGTCCTCACCTAAACAATCCTGCCTCCTGGTGATTGCTCAGCCCTTGGATTTTTTGATGCCTTAAATCTGTAGTCCAAGCAGAGAAAAAACTATTCATAACTATTTGTTTTGTCTTTGTTCTGAAACTTATAAAATTAACATTGCAAAAATGACTTTTACAGAAGCCTTAAAGTTCAACCTTTAATATTCTGTTTATAAATCTGTTTTATAGCATTTAAAAGATGACTTTAATAAGGTAGTAGATTCCTTTAAATATTTCAAAATATGTTCATAAATTTCATGTATCTGGCTTCTTTTAAGGCAATGTATATGCCTCATTAACATGGAAAGTTTTCTTAAATACTTAACAGCCTTAGCAGCTATAATATTAATAAATAAACTTACAAAAGACTCAATTTTTTGTAAGCATTCCAATCTTGTGCATACTTAAGGAAGTTACACTTTTTATCTTGCCTTTTTATTTTTTAAATTATGAAAGTATGATAACACAGTCACAGGAGACTTAGAAAGTACAGAACAAAGTTACATATAGTTCTACTATACAATTATTTTTAAGTAGATACATTGACATTTTTAGTTGGAGTTTCAATATGAAGCCCTCAAAAATTAATAGAAATTAATATACAGAAAAGTAGAAGGATATAGTAGCCCTGAAAGGCACCATGAACCAATTCAACATAATTAATATTTATACAATTTTCACACAACAGTAGGATACAAATCCTATTCAGGTAGGGAGCTTATACTTTTCACTTAAAATTCCAAACAAAAAATCTGTAGCTAAATTCTCTGTTTTGTCTGGAATCACATCTGAACTCTTACATAATGTGACAAATTATCTTAAATATTATAAACACAAAATATTTCCCAACAATACTTAAGCTTAACACAAAATTATTAGTAACAGGTTTGATTTACTTAACGGTACACATTTTAATTACTACCCTTTCTGGATTTTAGACTTACTAAGGAAATAACATCCAAAAAAGATGTCCTTTTCATTATAGGGGACTGGAATGCAAAAGTAGGAAGTCAAGAAACACCTGGAGTAACAGGCAAATTTGGCCTTGGAATACGGAATGAAGCAGGGCAAAGACTAATAGAGTTTTGCCAAGAAAATGCACTGATCATAACAAACACCCTCTTCCAACAACACAAGAGAAGACTCTACACATGGACATCACCAGATGGTCAACACCGAAATCAGATTGATTATAGTCTTTGCAGCCAAAGATGGAGAAGCTCTATACAGTCAGCAAAAACAAGACCAGGAGCTGACTGTGGCTCAGATCATGAACTCCTTATTGTGAAATTCAGACTTAAATTGAAGAAAGTAGGGAAAACCACTAGACCATACAGGTATGACCTAAATCAAATCCCTTATGATTATACAGTGGAAGTGAGAAATAGATTTAAGGGACTAGATCTGATAGAGTACCTGATGAACTATGGAATGCGGTTCGTGACATTGTACAGGAGACAGGGATCAAGACCATCTCCACAGAAAAGAAATGCAAAAAAGCAAAATGGCTGTCTGGGGAGGCCTTACAAATAGCTGTGAAAAGAAGAGAAGCAAAAAGCAAAGGAGCAAAGGAAAGATATAAGCATCTGAATGCAGAGTTCCAAAGAATAGCAAGAAGAGATAAGAAAGCCTTCCTCAGTGATCAATGCAAAGAAATAGAGGAAAACAACAGAATGGGAAAGACTAGAGATCTCTTCAAGAAAATTAGAGATACCAAGGGAAAATTTCATGCAAAGATGGGCTTGATAAAAGACAGAAATGGTATGGACCTAACAGAAGCAGAAGATATTAAGAAGAGATGGCAAGAATACACAGAAGAACTATACAAAAAAGATCTTCACAACCCAGATAATCACGATGGTGTGATCACTCACCTAGAGCCAGACATCCTGGAATGTGAAGTCAAGAGGGCCTTAGAAAGCATCACTACGAACAAAGCTAGTGGAGGTAATGGAATTCCAGTTGAGCTATTTCAAATCCTGAAAGATGATGCTGTGAAAGTGCTGCACTCAATATGCCAGCAAATTTGGAAAACTCCACAGTGGCCACAGGACTGGAAAAGGTCAGTTTTCACTCCAATCCCAAAGAAAGGCAATGCCAAAGAATGCTCAAACTACCGCACAATTGCACTCATCTCACATGCTCGTAAAGTAATGCTCAAAATTCTCCAAGCCAGGCTCCAGCAATATGTGAACCGTGAACTTCCAGATGTTCAAGCTGATTTTAGAAAAGGCAGAGGAACCAGAGATCAAATTGCCAACATCTGCTGGATCATGGAAAAAGTGAGAGAGTTCCAGAAAAACATCTATTCCTGCTTTATTGACTATACCAAAGACTTTGACTGTGTGGATCACAATAAACTGTGGAAAATTCTGAAAGAGATGGGAATACCAGACCACCTGACCTGCCTTTTGAGAAATCTATATGCAGGTCAGGAAGCAACAGTTAGAACTGGACATGGAACAATAGACTGGTTCCAAATAGGAAAAGGAGTACATCAAGGCTGTATATTGTCACCCTGCTTATTTAATGTATATGCAGAGTACATCATGAGAAACGCTGGACTGGAAGAAACACAAGCTGGAATCAAGATTGCCGGGAGAAATATCAATCACCTCAGATATGCAGATGACACCACCCATATGGCAGAAATTGAAGAGGAACTAAAAAGCCTCTTGATGAAAGTGAAAGTGGAGAGTGAAAAAGTTGGCTTAAAGCTCAACATTCAGAAAACGAAGATCATGGCATCTGGTCCCACCACTTCATGAAAAATAGATGGGGAAACAGTGGAGACAGTGGCAGACTTTATTTTGGGGGGCTCCAAAATCACTGCAGATGGTGACTGCAGCCATGAAATTAAAAGACGCTTACTCCTTGGAAGGAAAGTTATGATCAACCTAGATAGCATATTCAAAAGCAGAGACATTACTTTGCCAACAAAGGTTCATCTTGTCAAGGCTATGGTTTTTCCTGTGGTCATGTATGGATGTGAGAGTTGGACTGTGAAGAAGGCTGAGCACCCAAGAATTGATGCTTTTGAACTGTGGTGTTGGAGAAGACTCTTGAGAGTCCCTTGGACTGCAAGGAGATCCAACCAGTCCATTCTGAAGGAGATCAGCCCTGGGATTTCTTTGGAAGGAATGATGCTAAAGCTGAAACTCCAGTACTTTGGCCACCTCATGCGAAGAGTTGATTCATTGGAAAAGACTCTGATGCTGGGAGGGATTGGGGGCAGGAGGAGAAGGGGACGACAGAGGATGAGATGGCTGGATGGCATCACTGACTCGATGGACATGAGTCTGGGTGAACTCCGGGAGTTGGTGATGGACAGGGAGGCCTGGCGTGCTGCGATTCATGGGGTCGCAAAGAGTCAGACACGACTGAGCGACTGAACTGAACTGAAGGAAATAATTTTACCTTTCCAGCAAACTGAGGTTGCAGACCTAAACAAATGCCTTCATCATCTCATAGTAATTAGAACTTTCTTCTCTATATGCCAAGAAGGCTTGTTGACAAAAATTTTTGACTGGAACAGGTGATCTGAAGCCTCCAAACACCTAGATTCTTACCACTTAGACAACCTCGTTCAGGATTTTCCTAGAATATTCCATTCCTTTCAAGTGGATGCCTTCTGTAACCGACCTATTTGCTAAATCCACTTGGAGTCTAAACCGTGTCCGTCAGGTTGCTTCACCTCTGAGTGGATTGAACTGGTCTATGGACGACTCCATCTGTTCTGATTTCTTGCCATGTTCCTCCTGCCTGGAAGAGCCAATACACCTACAGATGCTGGGATGACCTCCACTTGGGTTCACTCTTTCCCTCATGCTTAGCTTGAGTACCAGCATGCTCAGTCACTAAGTAGTGTCCGACTCTTTGTGACCCCATGGACTGTAGCCCACTGGACTCCTCTAACCATGAGATTCTCCAGGCAAGAATACTGGAGTGGGTAGCCATTCCCTTCTCCAGGTGATATTCCTGACCCAGAGATCAAACTCGCATCTCTTATGTCACCTGCATTATTTACCAAGAGGATTCTTTACTGCTGAGCCACATGGGTAGCCCCATGCTTAGCTCATTGTCCTTGAATGTCTGAGATATTCCCAAACACTGATGTATCTGCAGCTTCCTCTGCCCACTCTCACCTCTGTATGATGGTGATGCTCTTTTTTTTAATTTATTTTTTTTTTTACTGGAGGATAATTGCTTTACAGAATTTTGTTGTTTTCTGTCAAACCTCAACATGAGTCAGCCATAGGTATACATGTAACCTCTCCCTTTTGAACCTCCCTCCCATCTCTCACCCCATCCCACCCCTCTAGGTTGATACAGAGCCCCTGTTCGAGTTTCCTGAGCCAGACAGCAAATTCCATTGGCCATCTATTTTACATATGGTAATACAAGTTTCCCTGTTACTCTTTCCATACATCTCACCCTCGTCTCACCTCTCTCCATGTCCGTAAGTCTATTCTCTATGTCTGTTTCTCCATTGCTGCCCTGTGAATAAATTCTTCAGTACCATTTTTCTAGATTCTGTATATATGTGTTAGAATATGGTATTTATCTTTCTCTTTCTGACTCACTTCACTCTGTATAATAGGTTCCAGGTTCATCTACCTCATCAGAACTGACTCAATGTGTTCATTTTTATGTCTGAGTAATATTCCATTGTGTATATGTACCACAACTTCTTTATCTATTCATCTGTGGAGGGACATCTAGGTTGCTTCCATGTTCTAGCTATTGTAAATAGTGCTGCAATGAACAATAGGATACATGTGTCTTTTTCAATTTTGGTTTCCTCGGGGTATATGCCTAGGAGTGGGATTGCTGGGTCATATGGTGGTTTTATTCCTAGTTTTTTAAGGAATCTCCATACCGTCTTCCATAGGGGGTGCATCAATTTACATTCCCACCAACAGTGCAAGAATGTTCCCTTTTCTCCACACCCTCTCCAGCATTTATTGTTTGTAGACTTTTTGATGATGGTCATTCAGACCAGTGTGAAGTGATATCTCATTGTGGTTTTGATTTGCATTTCTCTAATAGTGAATGATGTTGAGCATCTTTTCATGTGTTTGTTAGCTATCTGTATGTCTCCTTTGGAGAAATGCCTGTTTCTTTTTCCCACTTTTTGATTGGGTTGTTTGTTTTTCTGGCATTGAGTTGTATGAGCTGCTTGTATATTTTGGAAATTAATCCTTTGTCAGTTGTTTCATTTGGTATTGTTTTCTCCCATTCTGAGGGTTGTCTTTTCATCTTGCTTATAGTCGTTTGCTGTGCAAAAGCTTTTAAGTTTAATCAGGTCCCACTTGTTTACTTTGTTTTTATTTCCATTACTCTAGGAGGTGGGTCATATAGGATCTTGCTTTGATTTATGTCATGGAGTGTTCTGCCTATATTTTCCTCTAAGAGTTTTATAGTTTCTGGTCTTACATGTAGGTCTTTAATCCATTTTGAGTTTATCTTTGTATATGGTGTTGCTGCTACTGCTGCTGCTAAGTCACTTCAGTTGTGTCTGACTCCATGCAACCCCACAGACAGCAGCCCACCAGGCTCCCCTGTCCCTGGGATCTCCAGGCAAGAACACTGGAGTGGGTTGCCATTTCCTTCTCCAATGCATGAAAGTGAAAAGTCAAAGTGAAGTCACTCAGTCGTGTCTGACTCTTAGCGACCCCATGGACAGCCTACCAGGCTCCTGTGTCCATGGGATTTTCCAGGCAAGAGTACTGGAGTGGGGTGCCATTGCCTTCTCTAGCATATGATGTTAAGATTCTTCTAATTTCCTTTTTTTATATGTAGCTGTCCAGTTTTCCCAGGACCAATTATGGAAGAGGCTGTCTTTGCCCCATTGTATATTCTTGCCTTCTTTGTCAAAAATAAGGTACCCATAGGTGCACGGGTTTATTTCTCAGCTTTCTATCTTGTTCCATTGCTCTATATTTCTGTTTTTGTGCCAATATCATACTATCTTGATGACTGTAGCTTTGTAGTATAATCTGAAGTCAGGAAGATTGCTTCCTCCAGCTCCATTCTTCTTTCTCAAGACTGCTTTGGCTATTGGGGGTCTTTTATGTTTCCATATGAATTGTGAAATTTTTTCTTCTAGTTCTGTGAAAAATGCCATTGGTAATTTGATAGGGATTGCATTGAATCTGTAGATTGCATTTGCTAGTATAATCATTTTCACAATATTGATTCTTCCTACACAGGAACATGGAATATCTGTCCATCTGTTTATGTCATCTTTGATTTCTTTCATTAGTGTCTTATAATTTTCTGTGTACAGTTTGTTTCCTTAGGTAAGTTTATTCCTAGATATTTAATTCTTTTTGTTACGGTGGTGAATGAGATTGATTCCTGAATTTCTCTTTCTGATTTTTCATTGTTAGTATATAGAAATGCAAGTGATTTCTGTGTATTGATTTTGTATCCTTAAACTTTGCTAAATTCACTGATTAGCTCTAGTAATTTTCTGATACTATCTTTAGGATTTTCTATCTGCAGTATCTTGTCATCTGCAAACAGTGAGAGCTTTACTTCTTCTTCCTGATATGATTTCCTTTTATTTCTTTTTCTTCTCTGATTGCTGTAGCTAGGACTTCCAGAACTATGTTAAATAATAGTGGTGAAAGTGGACACCCTTGTCTTGTTCCTGATCTTAGGGGAAATGCTTTCTGTTATTCACCATTGAGAATAATATTTGCTGTAGGCTTATCATATATGGCCTTTATTATATTGAGGTAGGTTCCTTCTATGCACACTTTTTGAAGAGTTTTAATTATAAATGAGTATTGAATTTTGTCAAAGGCTTTTTCTGCACCTATTGGGATTATCACATGATTTTTATCTTTTAGTTTGTTAATATGGTGTATCACATTGATTGATTTGCATATATTGAAGAATCCTTGCATTCTGGAATAAACCCAACTTGATCACGGTGTGTGAGCTTTTTGATGTGTTGCTGAATTCTGTTTGCTAAAATTGTGTTGAGGATTTTCACATCTATGTTCATCAGCGATATTGGCCTGTAGTTTTCTTTTATTGTGTTGTCTTTGTTTGGCTTTGGTATCATAGAATGAGTTTGGTGGCCTCATAGAATGAGTTTGGAAGTGTTCTTTCCTCTGCAATTTTTTGGAAAGGGTTTTAGAAGGATAGGCATTAGCTCTTCTCTAAATGGTTTGATAGAATTCTCCTGTGAAGCCGTCTGGTCCTGGGCTTTTGTTTCTTGGGAGATTTTTGATCACAGCTTCAATTTCAGTGCTTGTAATTGGGTTGTTCATAATTTCTATTTCTTCCTGGTTCAGTCTTGGAAGATTGAACTTTACTAAGAATCTGTTCATTTCTTCCAGGTTATCCATGTTATTGCCATATAGTTGTTCATAATAGTTTCTTATAATCCTCTGTATTTCTGCATTGTCTGCTGTAACCTCTCCTTTTTCATTTCTAATTTTGTTGATTTGATTCTTCTTTCTTTTTTTCTTGATGAGTCTGGCTAAAGGTTTGTCCATTTTGTTTATCTTCTCAAATAACCAGCTTTTAGTTTTATTAATCTTTACTATTGTTTCTTTCATTTCTTTTTCATTTATTTCTGCTCAGATCATTATGATTTCATCTGCTAATTTTGGGGGTTTTTCCTTCTTCTTTTTTCAGTTGCTTTAGGTATAAAGTTAGGTTGTCTATTTGATGTTTTTCTTATTTCTTGAGGTGGGATTGTATTGCTCTAAACTTCCCTCTTAGAGCTGCTTTTGCTGCATCCCATAGATTTTGAGTTGTCATGTTTTCATTGTCATTTGTTTCTAGAATTTTTTGATTTCCCTTTTGATTTCTTCAGTAACCTATTGGTTATTTAGAAATGTGTTGTTTAATCTCCATGTGTTTGTGCTTCTTGCAGTTTTTTTCTTGTAATTGATATCTAGTCTCATAGTGTTATGGTCAGAGAAGATGCTTGATACAATTTGAATTTTCTTAAATGTACTGAGGTTTGATTTGTGACCAAAGATGTGGTCTATCCTGGAGAATGTTCCATGTGCACTTGAGAAGAAGGTGTATTCTTCTGCATTTGGATGGAATGTTCTGAAGATATCGATGAGATCCATCTCATCTAATGTATCATTTAAAACTTGTGTTTCCTTATTAATTTTGTTTTGATGATCTGTCCACTGGTATGAGTGGGGTGTTAAAGTCTCCTACTATTATTGTGTTACTGTTAATTTCTCCTTTTATGTCTGTTAGTGTTTGTCTTATGTATTTAGGTGCTACTGTGTTGGGTACATAGATATTTACAATTGTTATGTCTTCCTCTTGGATTGATCCCTTGATCATTATGCAGTGTCCTTTCTTATCTCTTAGAAGATTCTTTATTTTAAGGTCTATTTCATCTGAGATGAGAATTGCTATTCCAGCTTTCTTTTGCTTCTCTTTTGCATAGAATGTATTTTTCCATCCTCTCACTTTCAGTCTATATTTGTCTTTAGGTCTAAAGTGGGTTTCCTGTAGACAGCCTATATATGGGTCTTATTTTTGTATCCATTCAGCCAGTCTGTGTCTTTTGGTTGGATCATTTAATCCATTTACATTTAAAGTAATCATTGATATATATGTTCCTATTGCCATTTTCTTAATTGTTGGGGGTTGATTTTGTAGATCTTTTTTTCTTCTCTTGTATTTCTTGACTATATGAATCCCTTTAACATTTGTTGTAAAGCTGGTGTGATGGTACTGAATTCTCTTAACTTTTACTTGTCTGAGAAGCTTTTTATTTCTCCATCAATTTTGAATGAGATCCTTGCCAGGTACAGTAATCTTGGTTTCAGATTTTTCCCTTTCAGTACTTTAAATATATCCTGCCATTCTCTTCTGGCCTGCAGAGTTTCTGCTGAAAGATCAGCTGTTAGGTGTATGGGGTTTCCCTTGTATGTTACTTGCTGCTTCTCCCTTGCTGCTTTTAATATTCTTTCTTTGTGTTTAGTCTTTGTTAGTTTGATTAGTATGTGTCTTGGTGTGTTTCTCCTTAGGTTTATCCTGTATGAGACTTTTGTGCCTCTTGAACTTGATTGACTATTTCCTTTTCTATATTGGGGAAATTTTCAACTATAATCTCTTCAAAAATTTTCTCATTCCCTTCCTTTTTCTCTTCTTCTGGGACCCCTATAATTCGAATCTTTGTGTGTTGTCCTATAGCTCTCTGAGACTATCTTCAGTTCTTTTCATTCTTTTTACTTTATTCTGCTCTTCAGAAGTTATTTCCACCAATTTATCTTCCAGCTCACTGATTCATTCTTCTGCTTCAGATATTTTACTATTGATTCCTTCTAGAGTATTTTTAATTTCAGTAACTGTTTATTCTTTAATTCTTCTAGGTCTTTGTTAATTGATTCTTGCATTTTCTCCATTTTATTTTCAAGGTTTTTGATAGTCTTTATTATCATTATTCTGAATTCTTTTTCAGGTAGTTTACCTATTTCCTCTTCATTTATTTGGACATCTGTGTTTCTAGTTTGTTCCTTCATTTGTGTAGTATTTCTCTGCCTTTTCATTATTTTCTTTAATGTATTGTGTTTGAGCTCTCCTTTTCCCAGGCTTCAAGGTTAAATTCTTTCTTCCTTTTGGTTTCTGCCCTCCTAAGCCTGGTCCAGTGGTTTGTATAAGCTTGAGATTTGTGCTGAGTTTTTGTTTATTTGCTTGTTTGTTTTTCCTCTGATGCAAAAGGCTGACTGGGTTTGTATTTTTGCTTTGTTTGTTGTTTAGATGAGTTGTCCTGCACAGGGTGCTATGGTGGTTGGGTGATGCCTGGTCTTGTAGTCAAGTGATTTCCTTTGTGTGAATTCTCACTATTTGATACTCCCTAGCATTAGTTCTCTGGTAGTCTAGGGTCTTGGAGTCCGTGCTCCCACTCCAAAGGCTTAGGGCTTGATCTCTAGATCTTTTATGTGGTTACTCTTCATCCTGCTTTTCTAGAGGCAGAATTATGTGATGGAAAGAAGAGGTGGGCAACCAACCTTTCTGAGCCTCAGTGTTTCTTTGTCCCTCTATCCTACACACCAGATGTGGTAGGAGCTGTGTGAAGAGGATGGTGCAGCAGCCGCGGCAGGAGAACTGAGTCCAGTGCCATTGCATGGAGGCAGCGGGGCGAGGAGGGGTGCGAAGGAGTACACCCTGTGCCTGCATGGAGGGCTGCGTGATGCGGTGGTGGGACAGGGAGGTGTGAAGTCTGTGATGCTCTTATGACAGTCTCTGCTGTCCTCCTTTTAAAACTTTATTTATCCTTCTCCTGATGAGCGGAGTGCCCAAATATTTGTGGATCTTTTTAACAATCTCCACAGCTTCCACTGATGCAGTGGTGATATCATTGAGCAGTAACAAAATAATAATGGTAATTGCCACAATTGCAGTTTATTGAAATGCAAAGTTTTTAAAAGACAGTGAGTTAACAGTGCTATTCCACAGGAAAAAGGTTGGCATTAAAGGGAGATGATGTATAATGTTTTACTTGTTTTAATAAGTAGTGGGTGCTTGTATTACATTTCTTCTATTAATGAAATACATTTTTAAAGTTGAGTTTAGAAATAGTGATAAAGTGAATTCACTACACTGAGCTGACGTTTTGGAATGAGTTGAAGTCTAAAGTAATAATAAGGTCTTGAGACTTCTCTGGTGGTCCAGCGGCTAAGACACCATGCTCCCAGTGCCTGGGGGCCCAGGTTCAATCCCTGTCAGGGAACTTGATCCCACATGCCACAACAGAGTTCCTATGCTGCTGCTGCTGCTGCTGCTGCTGCTGCTGCTAAGTTGCTTCAGTCGTGTCCGACTCTGTGCAATCCCACAGACAGCAGCCCACCAGACTCCCCCGTCCCTGGGATTCTCCAGGCCAGAACACTGGAGTGGGTTGCCATTTCTTTCTCCAATGCATGAAAGTGAAAAGTGAAAGGGAAATCACTCAGTCATGTCCGACTCTTCGAGACCCCATGGACTGCAGCCTACCAGGCTCCTCCGTCCCTGGGATTCTCCAGGCAAGAACACTGGAGTGGGTTGCCATTTCCTTCTCAAATTCATGAAAGGGAAAAGGGAAAGTGACACGACTCTTAGCGACCCCATGGACTGCAGCCTACTAGACTCCTCTGTCCATGGGATTTTCCAGGCAAGAGTACTAGAGTGGGGTGCCAGTGCTGTCCCCGTCCCATGCTGCAGTAATGATCAAATATCCCGTGTGCCACAACTAAGACCCAGTGCAGCCAAGTAAATAAATAAAATAAGGTCTTAAGACTATTAAAGCTTCGTGTGTGCTCAGTCATGTCTGACTCTTTGTGACCCCAAGGACTATAGCCCACCAGGTTCCTCTGTTCATGGAATTTTCCAGGCAAGAATACTGCAGTGGGTTGCCATTTCCTTCTCCAGGAGTTCTTCTCAACCCAGGGATCCAACCTGAATCTCCGTATCAACAGGTAGATTCTTTACCACTGTGCCACCTTGGAAGCCCCTTATAAGCAAATGGTTATAAGCAAATCACCAGGGCCAACCAGGATCTTAAGATTTCAGTCTCTATGCTAATATGTGCCAGTTTCATTTCTACCTTTGAATTTTGAGATAATTATAGATGACAGGAAGTACAGGCAAGTGACAGGTCACCCTTCAGTTTCATTTGGCATAACTCAGGGACAACCTCAACCCGGAAAAGGACAACCTGGAAACTGACCTGGATTTGATCTCAGATAGTCCCTTTCCATGTAAAATTGTTTCTCCTTCATAAAGATACTCTTGCTGCCCATTCTTTTCCCCTACTCCCTGGTTTCCCACTCATCCCAGCCCCAGTCACTTCCTTCACTTAAATCCATGTCTGGAGACTCAACTCAGTCCCCACCTCCAGCCTGTACCTAGCAGGCAGTCGGCCCTCCTTGATGTTTCCATAGCACCTGGGCACATTTTATCTGATTCACACCACGCTGTGCTATCAGCATGCCTCTGTACATCTATTTTTCTCACCACAATGTGGGGCCCTAGCGGGTAAGGACTACATTGGATCAATTCACCTCTGAGCCCCCATCTGATAGAGTACATGAGATAGAATACTCATCCAATAAATCTGTATCTATTACGAAGACGGGCAACTGGGATCTTGGATGAAACATGTAAATCACAATAGTCTCCTTACTGGGCCTCAAAAGAGTAGCATCATTAACTCGATAGAGAGCATGGGAGAAAAAGTTGCGTTCTTGGATGAAAGCTCCCAGAAACAGCTAGCCTTTAAACAAATTGTATGATTAGGTCAAAGAAGATACTAAGAGGGTAAAAAAAAAAAAAAGCGATTTTACATTTACCAAAAAAAGAAAATGCATTTTTTTACATATAAGGGCACTCAGTGTTTAAGGATTCAGAACTGATTCAGCAAATTAGATGAGGTTTCCTTTTAAGAACTGATTAGTTATTCATACCAAGTGATATTTATTCTCTAGCTGCCTAGACATTTAAAATGATACTTTTGACAAGTAGAAAAATATGTTCCATGCTTTCCTTCTTAATAGGCAAAATATCAACTTGAAATTATTTGTTTGTACAATTCAAGGGGAACATAGAACAGGAACAAAAAAGCTGTGAAGAAAGAAATTCCATCTGGCTGTAAAAAAGTTACTTTTTTTTTTTTTGGTTGTTTAAATAAAGCAAAGAAGACAAGCATAAAGGAAGGAAGGAAAGATGGGAGGAGGGGAAGGGAGAGACGGTGGAGGAAGGAAGAGAGGAAAATTCTGGGGATGATCTATTAAGGAAACATTTTAGTGTCTTTCACGGGGAGCCAAGATAAAAGCAAGGAACAGCTTTCCCCCGGGTATAGTAATTATATGGATCTCATTGTCTTTAATCGATGCCACTAAAATTAGAAATAGACTCAAGAGGAGTTTAGATAAATACTTAGATAATAGCCAGGAAATTTAAATGACTTTAAATTAAATTACTTTAAAGGTATTTCATAAAAGCTTCTCTCATACTTTTTGTTTCGAGGATGTCATGCTGGAAATTCCACAGTAGCCTTTTTCTGGGACTAACCCTTTGACTCTGCGTTTTGTAATCCGTGCACCGAACTGAACAGTGGCCACCCAAATCTCACGTCACCAGTAACGCCACAATGTGATTTTATTTGAAATAGAGACTTTGCAGATGTGATCAGTAAGCATGAATATAGTGGACTTCTGCTGCTTAGTCATTCAGTCCTGTCCAGCTCTTTGTGACCCCATGGGCTGTAGTCTGCCAGGCTCCTCTGTCCATGGGATTTTTCAGGCAGGAATACTGGAGTGGGTTGCCATTTCCTTCTCCAGGGATAGTGGACTAGGGTGGGTCCTAGATCCAGTACCAGTGTATCCATTTTATATGAAGAGAAAACCCAGAGCCATGGCCATGTGATGATGGAGGCAGACGTGGGAGGCAAGGATGCAGCCACAAGCCAAGGAACACCAGGAGCCCCCAGAGGCTGGGAGAGGCAGGAAAGATTCTTTTCTAGATCCTGCAGAGGGAGCATGGCCTGCCAATGTCTTAATTGCAAACATCAAGCCTCTAGAACAGTGAGAAAAAAAAATTCATGTTGTTTTAAGACCCCAGTTTGTGGTCATTTGTGACTGCAGCCTAAGAAGCTAATGTAGGACTTCCCTGATGGTCCAGTGGCTAAGACTCCATGCTACCAATGCAGGGGACTCAGGTTCAGTCCCTGGCTAGCGAACTAGATCCCAAATGCTGCACCTAAGACTTGGTACAGCCAAATAAATAAAAATAAACATTTTAAAAAGACGTTAATGTGATCAGATTGTAGAAGCTTCTTGAGAAATAAAGGCCCTGCTAGAATGTCTGAAGCAGGGACATCGTATATAAGTGTCAAGGGATGTACAATAGTTAAGCACTTGGACACTGATTGGGAGGAGAAAAGTCCTTTCTTCTCTAAGAAGACAGGGAAATCACCTCTCTCCTGTGTGGCAAACAGATCATGGAGGAGCATGTGTATTTTAAGCACAGGTCCATCTTAACTATGGCCTCCCTGGTGACAAAGAATCCACCTGCCAATTCAGGACAGGCAGAAGAGGCAGATTGATCCCCGGGTGAGGAAGATCCCCTGCAGGAGGAAATGGCAACCCACTCCAGTATTCTTGCCTGAAAAATCCCATGGACAGAGGAGCCTGGTGTGTTACAGTCCATGGGGTTGCAAAGAATCACTGAGCACACACGCCATCTTAACCCCTCTTTTTTCTCTCTCTCACTTCATCTGTGCAGAAGAGAGACAGGAGATTGGAGCAGGGCTTTAGAAAGCCAGGGTTCCCTATGCTTTGCCCCTGACAATTCTTCAGCCCACGTAAGCTCAGAGCTATTACATGTACAGCTTCCTGGGAGGCGTGGTTCCTGCTCCGCCCATGGAAGCAGAAGCAACCATGTTCCCTGGATCTGTGGGGACCATATTGACATGATGCCCCAAGGTGTGGGTGAAGCAGGTGTGCACAGGTGGAGAGACCCCCAGAACCCGGAGGTACAAGACACAGTGGAAATAAAATCTTTCATCCCCAGGTGGTGCCAGTGGTAAAGACCCTGCTTGTCAATGCAGAAGCATAAGAGATGAGGGTTCCATCCCTGGGTGGGAAAGATTCTCTGGAGGAGGGCATGGCAATCCACTCCAGTATTCTTGCCTGGAGAACCCCATGGACAGAGGAGCCTGACAGGCAACAGTCCATGGGGTCGCAAAGAGTCAGACACGACTGAAGCAACTTAGCCTGCCTGCATCTGTGAGGCCATTAACAGAGAACAAAACAAAAATTAAGGACAAAGGTACTGTATTTGCTTTCCAGAGCTGATGTAACAAAGGTGACTTAGAACAACAGGAATTTATTCTCTTACTGTTCTGGAGGCTACAAGTCCAAACTCAAGGTGTCCACAGGGCTGTGCTGCCCCTGAAGGCACTGGGGAAGGGCATGTCTCAGGCTGCCCTCCTAGCTTCTAGTAGATTTTTCACTTGCAGCAGCACAAACCTAGTCTTCATGTGGCCTTCCTCCTGTGTGGCTATTTGTCTCTGCATCCAAATTTCCCTTTTCATAAGGACACCAGTCATATTGGACAAGGCCTGCCCTTGTGACCTCATTTTAACCTGATCTTCTGCAGGTACCTTGTTTCCAAATAAGGTCCCATTCAGAGGTGCTGAGGCCCCTTTCTGGGGCACATAATCCAACCAATAAAATGTCCTAATCTCTACAAGCCTTTCTTTGTTTTCTTTCTCTGCAAAGATTTGTCTCTATAATCTGAAACACACAGCTTCAGGGCAATTCAGGTCCACTACTTATATAAAGGGGTTCCCTTATAGCTCAGTTGGTAAAGAATCTGCCTGCAATGCAGGAGACCCGGGTTCGATTCCTGGGTCAGGAAGATCCCCTGGAGAAGGAAATGGCAACCCACTCCAGCATTCTTGCCTGGAGAATCCCCATGGACAGAGGAGCCTGGTAGGTTCCCAGTTCATGGGGTTGCAAAAGTCGGACACGACTTAGCAACTAAACCACCAACCACCACCACTTATATAAAGGATACTTAATTGATTAATAATTAAAATGTTGGAAGTTAGGGACAATCTGAAAACTCTAAACAGTGGCATTAACTCCACTATTCGATTTCTGTGGCCTCAAGCAAATCAATCAACCTTTCTCAACTTCTGTCCCCTTGCTGGCAAAATGCAGCTAACATGACACAAAGTTGTCGTGAAGATTAAATAGGATTATCTGTTTAAGAACACCGGTAATATGGAAAACTGCAGTAAAAATTGCCCTTCTAGTTCCAATATTATTAATAAAATAGCCCTAATATTATTGATACGCCTAATCGTAACAGGAGGAATCGGGAGAAGGGCTGGAGGGTTAAGCAGCCTGATGAAGGCATGCATCGCCACCTGGTGGCAGCATCCTGTAGCGTGGGCGTGTGTTTTCCCCAAGGTGAACCAGCCTCATTTCAATTATCAGCTGAAAAACACATAAGAATCAATTAGAAGTCATTGAACTTCACAACTGAAAGTATGAGAGGGAAAGTCCTGATGCTCAGGCTAGGCGCTGCTCAGAAGACTTCAACAAGAAATTACCTTACCCTTCCCTCAACGTCCCTCTACATCCCTGTGGGAGGTAGAACCTGGGGGGAGTCAACCTTGGTCTGAATCAATTGTTCTTTTTGAATAAACTGCGTTTTTCTATCCCCCTCTCACCTATAAGGTCTGGTAGGAGGGTAATGTCTAATAACTTTTTGTTTAGTGAAATAATAAGGAATTTACTATTAATAATATCAATCCTTGATATTCACTGAGCCCTATTTTAAATGGAGACTCTGTATACAGGGATTATTCAGTTGTCTTGGGGACTGTGGTGTAAAACAGAGAGAGTCCATGCTCAGAATATTTGAAGGAGCTGATAGATGTAAAAGAATCAAGACTGAACAATGACTTGGTAGAAGTTGATTTAAAAATGGGCTGACCAAGAGAACTGCTGACCTTTGTAGATGCTGAATAATTATAGATGTTGAATGATTGCATCAAAAAAATTGTTGATCAGTCACTCAGTCATGTCCTACTCTTTGTGACCCCGTGGACGGCAGCACGCCAGGCTTCCCTGTCCTTCACTATCTCCCAGAGTTGAATTTGCTCAAGCTCATGTCCATTGAGTCAGTGATGCCATCCAACTCTCTCATCGCCTGTTGCCCCCTTCACCTCCTGTCCTCAATCTTTCCCAGAATCAGGGTCTCTTCCAATGAGTCAGATCTTCGCATCAGGTGGCCAAAGTATCAGAGCTTCAGCATCAGGCCCTTCAGTGAATATTCATGGTTGATTTTCTTTAGGATTGACTGGTTTGATCGCCTTGCTGTCCAAGGGACTCTCAAGAGTCTTCTCCAGCACTACAGTTCGAAAGCCTCATCCCATTAAACAGAGACAGCTGATATTCATGGCAAATGATTTATAAATGTAATTCAGGAGCAAAGCTTACAATCCATGCAGGACATGTACATCCTCAGAGGAATCTGAGATTCAAGGTAAAACCACATCCCACATATACATCCTGGCAACAGGTAGGTCTCTGAGCCCAGAAGTGCCTTCAATCCCCACATCATGAGCAGCAGCGTGAGCTGATGGCTGGAAGAGTTGGTTGAATTCACCTTTTTTTTTTTTGGTTTATTTGTTTGTTTGTTTGCAGGGGTGGGGGTGGGGTGAGGAAGTGACATCTACTTGTATCCTCAAGGGATTCACCTAAAGACATTTAAAATGAGCACATTTACAGTATTATCCAAAGATATGAAAGCAACAGAATCTAAGAACAACACAAGTCTCATGGTTCTGACTGGTACTGAGTTAAATTGGGATCGAACCTCTGGATTCCTGGGAAGTCAGTGCCTGAACCAATGGAGGGAACAGCGAGAAGATGCCTGAGAGATGCGTGACCCTGCAGTTTTCCTGGCGCCATTTTGGAACCTGCACATGTGACCCCTAACTAAACTACCTCAAGACAAGCTGTCTTCTGGAACTTTACTTGAGGGTGGCAGACACCTGCCACTTTTGCCTCATCTGAGGACACACTCCTAATGCCTTCACAGGACAAGCAGGGACCACAAAGGAGCAAGGCTGGATGAAGGGATCTCTGGGAAACTGGGATGAGCATTCCCCATCCAACAGAGATGGATGGCAGTTGCTGTCTGGAAGGGCTGAGCACAACGTTAGCAGATCTTCCAGTTTTTCTAGAGAAGATAAGACTCTGGCTCTCAGTTGTTTCTTTTTAAGTTTTTAGAAGTTTATTTTTTGTTTTGGCACACTGGTCTTCATTAGGGTGCATAGGATCTCAGTTGCAGTGCACAGGCCTAGCTGCCCTGCAGCATATGGGATCTTAGTTTCTGGACCAGGGATCGAACCTGTGTGTTCAGAATTGGAATAGGGATTCTTAACCACCAGGGAAGCCTTTCTCAATTGTTAAATGTTGTCAATGGTATATTGCCCCCTGCCAAAATACAAGACAAATAAAACACAGCTAGTGGCCAGATTTCATACATGAAAATTCTATATGGGATAGGACCCATCCACCTCTCGCCTACATAGTGAACTCTGGGATTCTAGTTGAAGTTGACCTTGATCTTACTCAGACTGACTTCTCCATGCTTATATTCTTCTGCTCCAATATTCTTCCATGGTTGATGGACAATTTTTTTCCTTAAGCTTGACTTTCCTTAGGTACACTTGCACTCACTGATTTCCTTCCTTTACTGTTGTTTTCCTTTCTTGTGTACCTATTTTATAAATTCCCTGAGCATTTCTTTAAATACTGAGCTCTCCAGTCACACTACTATGAAACTCTTCCTTTTCTGGAGTTTTTCTCTTATCCATGACCTTATCATTTCCCCTTTTCTCCTGCTGGGCAAAGCCGCCATCCATTACAGAGACTGAAATGTCAGATGTATTTTTCTAGCTTTCTCTATAAGTATTGGTCCATAAGACAAATTCTGATCAAGGTGATATAACAGGACAGTTTCCTATTACTTTTGAGAAAGATTTTCTTCCCTGATGTAATGAAAGACATGTGTAAGAAATTCTTTTATCCACTCCCTGTTCTTCCTAGTTTTAAATGATGCTTTGTGAAAATGTGATGTCTGGGGCTATGGCAGCCATCTTGCAACTATGAGGACAGAAACTTCAGAATGAAAAAAAAACAAACAGTATGATGATAAATATTGAGTAAAAGAATGGAAGTAGACTGGATCCTCAATGATGCGCTTGGGCCATCACACTATTTCTGGGACTGCCTCCCTCTTAGATTCTTATCAAATAAAATCATAACAAGCCCTATTGGTTCTGATACTTTTACTTGAGTATTTCATTGCTTGTTTTTGAAATCATGCTAACTGAAACATACCCCAATACTACTCACTATCTCCTTTAGCTCTTGGTATGCGTCTTACCACAGGGAACCTTGTACTTTCATGCATTCCCTCAAAGACTTTAAGTTCCTGAAAGCAGAGACTGTCATATTGGCTTTTACAGAGCCATCTGTTTTTATGCTCATTTCTTTCTATATTTATGTGCTGTGCTATCTGTCAAAGTATGTATTTCTCAGCACGTATGATCAGGATGGACCTGGTTTCCCCACCTACCATACTTCACTCACTGTCTGGTGCCAGGAGCAGATATATGCATATACCCAACCCATCATTAGTCACTTCCTGGCCACTTTGATTGAATCAAGGACAGATATATATGGCAATCATAGGCAAAGAACCTCAATTCCAAGGCTTTGATAGAATTGATAGGATGGAGGAAAATAAGGAAATCTTACTTCTGGGCTTACTGTAGTTCTTATGAATAAATTAAAGGGGAATGCCCCAGCAAGAATGGAATCCACAGACAGAAGAGAACAGTCAAGATATAGAGGGAGAAAAACTGGTTTGAGCGTCAATGAAGATCTATGTGTGCTTAAACAGCGTTAATTAGCAATTCCCTTTTCTCAAAACCAAGAATCCCAACTAATACATTTTTCCTTTAGTTCCTTGGTGACAAAAATGCATTTCTTGTAGCCTCTGTAATTCTTTGTCTGCATGAGTAAATCTTTGCCTAGGTAGCCCTTCACAATTTGGAAATAATATAGGCCGTTATAAGGTCTTCCCCGGTGGTCCGGTGGGTAAAGAACCCACCTTCAATGCAGGAGATGCAGGAGACTCGGGTCTGACCACTGAGTTGGGAAGACACCCGGGAGGAGAACACGGCAACACACCTCAGTAGTCTTTCCTGGAGAATCTCACGGACAGTGGAGCCTAGTGGACTATGGTACATAGGGTGTCAAACAGTCAGACGTGACTGAAGCAACTTAGCACATGCACATGCAAAGATCATTATAAAACTCATGACTAAAGGCAAGTCAAAAAATATTCAAAACAAGACCCCTGATCCAAAAGACCATTAACTGGGACCTCCCTAGTGGTCCGGTGGTTAAGAATTTGCCTTCCAAGGCGGGAGACAAGGGTTAAGTTCCTGGCAGGGGAATTAAGGTCCCACATGCCATGGGACAACTAAGTCTGTGTGCCACAACTATTGAACCTAAGTGCCTCAACTGAAGAGAAGCCTGTGTACCGCAACAAAGAGTCCACACTCCACAATTAAGACCCAATGCAGCCAAATAAATAAATGCTTTTAAAACACAGATCAAAGAACCCCAGAAAAACCATTTGCCAATGACTATCCTGAATACCATCCGAGGGCCAGAGAGATAACACAGGAGAAAGCCAATAGCTCAGCAAACATGTATATGACTGCATCAGTGTCAGTTCAGTTCAGTTCAGTCGCTCAGCCGTGTCTGACTTTTTGCGACCCCATGGACTGCAGTACACCAGGCCTCCCTGTCCCTCACCAGCTCCCAGAGCTTGCTCAAACTCATGTCCATGGAGTCTGTGATGCTATCCAACCATCTCATCCTCTGTCTTCCCCTTTTCCTCCTGCCTTCAACCTTTCTCAGCATCAGGGTCTTTTCCAATGAGTCAGTTCTTTGCATTAAGTGGCCAAAGTATTGGAGCTTCCTCTTCAGCATCAGTCCTTTCAATGAATATTCAGGACTGATTTCTTTTAGGATTGACTGATTTGACCTCCTAGCAGTCCAAGGGACTCTGGAGAGTCTTCTCCAACACCACATTTCAAAAGCACTAATTCTTCAGCCCTCAGCTTTCTTTATAGTCAAATCTCTCACATCCATACATGACTACTGGAAAAACCATAGCTTTGACTGGATGGATCTTTGTCGGTGGACCTTTTTTGGTGGAAGCTCTTGGTGTTACTTCTGCATCAGGGGAATGAATACAAATCTGGAAATTTGATTTATCCACCTCATATTCAATTTGATGTGTTTAATGTGCCCAGCGAGTTAGAGCTGAGCATCCCAAGGTCCAAGGCTCTCAAGGAACCCACCCGAGATCTGGAAGGAGAAAGAGGCCAGTTCTGTTTCACCTGTGAAGCCGACCAGGACCCACACTTTCCTTTGAAGAAACAACACGTGTGAAAATTCCAAAATGCAGCATCCCTTCTGCCTTGGCGGAAAAAAATATGAGAGCATGAGTCCCTTTCTTTGCCTTGTAGCTGGCTTTCCTTGTTGTTGTTCCTGGCACTGGCAGTTCAGGTGGGTTGGTCCTGCTTGGAGACCCCAAGAGTACCCATCCATCACTGTCCTGCTGAGCATCCTTGCTGTTCTTCAGCATCCAAAACACCCAACATATTTGGCACTTTCTGCAGCTCCTGTGGAATCTGGAAGCTCCTCATTACTCAAAACAAAGCCCCCCACCCCACCCCAGCAAATGAGGTTTGCTCACAAAAAAGACACAGGAGGGAATGAAGACGTCTGCAAACAGAAAATGAGGCAGCGCAGGGAGAAGAGAGAAGCATAGAGGAAGACGCTGCTATTTTTAAGCAGAACATTCTTTTCTTTTAGAATCCACGTGTGGCATTGGACGAGAGGCAAACGCATGAGAAAATGGATTTTTATTGACAGGAAAGTACTTGTAAATGGGAATCTATTTTTGACTCAAGCTAAAAACAAAGTTCTGCTTGGGGGAAATAAGCCATGATTGGCACTGGGCTTTGTTTATCTTGAGCGCACCATTGTCTACAACAGAAGGAGGAGCGTCTTCGTTTTATTTACTTAATCAGGCAATTCCCTCGCACCTTACCTTTGTAAGATTCCAGATTCAAGTGTTAGCAGCATCCTCTGAACAATGAGAGAAGGGAGGCAGATTCCTGGGCTCCTGGAGTCCTGTTCTAAGCTCATTCTGCAGGTCCACCCATTGGGACTCTCTTGCTTGTAAGACTTCACCACCATCATTAACTACTGGAAATACTGGTTAATGTCTTGCCCTGTGTAAGACGCCATGGGAGAGCCCAGGGATGGGGGAAGCTCAGATTCCTCAGCCTGAAGTTTGGGATCTGTCAGCTACAAATTGGCACTTGCCATGAGCACTTGCCATCTACCTCTACAGGAATTAAATCAAGTGCTGCTGCAATTGCTGATTTTCAAACCCCCTTGAAAGGAGTTCAGGGTGGAGAGCAGAGATGGGGCATTCTATGCTCTGGGAAAACCTGGCAGGAAAGGTCTTCAGACAGATATTTCCAGGAGCAGATTTTTTGAGCCCAATTCTTGCATCTCCTCATATCTAGAAAAGCATTAATATCCTTCATGGTGACAGCTGTTTTTCATGATAGTAAATTTCATGATACCATCAGAAATCTTCTGCAAAAGATGTGTGCTTGATTGCATGTAGTCCCTGTCAACAAAATCACATATATATTGACCTTTCCCCAGAGCAGTTTCTCAAGGCTATCTGAGATGCTGTCTCCTGGGCTATAGTCCTCATTTTGTCCCCAATAAAACTTAACTCAAAACTCTCACATTGTGCATTTTTTACATCCACAGATCCATCAGAGTGTGGCTGCCATGATTCATCTTTGTTGGAGCCTCCGAGATGTTCAAGTGGCCCTTTTCTCTTTAATCTGACTTCTGAACAAGTTGAGACAAAAGATTCAAGCTGGTAGAAGAAATATTACCTTAATTCCTGGCAGAGCCTATGGTAGGTAGACTGATGCTCTCCACTCCTGGACTCAGCGGTCCGTGCCCATGTACTAATCCTTGAAACCTATGAGTATGTCGGGTTAAGTGGCAGAGGAGCATTAAAGTTCCAAAAAGGGGATTAAGGTTTGGGATCAGCTGACTTTGCCCAAGGGAGATGTTCCTGGAGCAGCCCAGGCGGGTCCACAGTTGTCCTTAAGAGGAAGGAGAAGTCAGGGGAGACATAGCTATGGAAGAAAGGCACAAGGATGTGACGTCACTGCCTTTGCAGATGGGTAGAGGGGGCCATGAACCAAAGAACGGGAGCCACCCTTTGAGGCTGAAGAAGACACCCCAAGTCCAGAGCTCACTTATTTATCACTATGTCCCAAAAACATCTTCCCTGAGGTAGAGGCAGGTCTCTGTCTGTCACCTTGGAGGACATGGAATGTGCCTGGAAGGTGAGCCTGAACCTAAGCAAATGCAGGGTCCGTCAATCAAAGATGGATCCAGCCCTCCACCTGACCACATCCCTGGGGTTTTCCCAAAGTGCATTCATGCAAAAGGCCTCCAGAAAAATTTCCTATTTCCTCCCCTCTGGCCCCTAACACCTGTTTCTTTTTTAAAATATTTACTTATTTATTTATTTATTTTGGCCACGCCAAGTTTCAGTTCTGGCACAAAGGGTCTTTGATTTTTGTTGCAGCAGGCAGGCTCTTTAGTGGCAGCATGTGAGCTCTTAGCTGAAGCATCTAGTTCCCTTACCAGGGATGGTACCTGGGCCCCTTGAATTAGGAGTGCAGAGTCTTAGCCACTGGACCACCAGGCAAGTCCCATGTTTTCTTTAATTCTCTAATTCATCCCTGTCCAAAACAGATCGAATGCTAGCCACCTAGGAAATTGTAATCATTCCACATTAAATGTGGCTACATATAAAACCAGTAAAAAGAAACAGATCAACCTAACTTGAACAATATTTTTTATTTCACCAGAGATCCAAAATGTGATTTCAGAGTATCATCAATGCACAAGTTACTAGTGAGATATTTTAGATTTTTTTCATCCAAGTTTTGGAAATCTTGTGCATATTTTATACATCTTACTAGCACATTCCATTCAGACCATCTCGTGGCTGCTGTGTTGGACAGCACAGCTCTGAGTCTTTTAAATTTTGACCTTCTGACTTTTTCTTGTTTGCAAGTTTCATTTGTTACCAACTCAAGGAGACAAATTTTATTTTCTTCTCAGAGTAGTGGGTATGAATTTCAAGCCATACATTTGATTATGAGTGAAAGATTATAATTGTTAATTTTCCCCAAGTTGACTTAAATCCAACACTAAAAGCCCATTATGGGGCTTCCCAGGTGGCTCAGTGGTAAAGAATCCACCTGCCAATGAAGGAGATATTAAGAACATGAGTTCAATCCCTGGGTTGGGAAGATCCCCTAGAGAAGTAAACTGCAACCCACTCCAGTATTCTTACCTGGAAAATCCCATGGACAGAGGAGCCTGGCAAGTCACAGTCCATGGGATCACCAAGAATCAAACACGACCGAACATGTAGGTATAAAAGAGCCCATTATGCTGAATTGGTGGAATATTTACAATCAGCTATTACTGGGGATCCCTCACGCAGAGTTACACAATGTCTCTCAGTCAACTTCAAGGTTGACCTCGCCTGAGTCCACAAGGCTCTCCTCCCCTGCATATCTTAGATACCTCTAAGAAATTCAGCCTCTGTACATGGGTACTGAGTTGAATCTCAGGGACAGAGTTTTGGGTGAAGTAGACAAGAATAGCTTTATTGCTTTGTCAGGCAAAGGAGGCCACAGCAAGCTGGTGCCCTCAAAACTGTGTGTCCACCACTGGAGGGGATAGTGAGAAGTCTTATGGCAATGGTTCAAAGAGGGCATGGTCCGTTTGTGGACATTCTTCTGATTGGTTTGTGGTGAGGTAAATGGGAGTTTGCATCATCAACTTTCTGGTTTCAACAGATCTAGGTTCTCTGTGCTTGTGGATGACATACAGTTAACTTCTACTTGGTGGGGGTTTCAATATCTGCAAAATAGCTCAAAGATATTGTTATTTTATCCTTTGAGGAGGCACCAGGACCCTGTTCCTAGGTTGCACTATAGCTTCTCTTGACTGCTTCTCCCTTGTGTCTGCATCCCCTCTGATTAGCAAATATTTGAACCTACCCTTTGGAACTCAGAGAAGGTCATGGAGTCTGAATGAGGCCTATTTTCTACAAATGAGAAAGGGGGACACAGAAAAGCTTTTGTGCCTAGGAGCCCCACAGGGTCCTGCTCAGTTTTAGCAGCTGCTGTCTCAGTAACAGGTCATTAGGTCCTTGGAGTCTACTAGTTCTGAGCAGAGGCTACCACCAGGCCATACGGAACCTTTGTTTGAATTTAAAAGATACTGTCTCTGGGAGCTTATAGACCCAAAATTACTTAGCTTGGGGACAACAGTGCTTTGTGGCAAATTGGTAAAGCTACTCTAAAGAATGGACTCAGCTTAAGCCTAAGCCTTTTGTTTGACTACTCTAGCACAAGCAGCGTTTAGGTTCCTCTCATCCCTTGAGCTGGAGAAGGCAATGGCACCCCACTTCAGTACTCTTGCCTGGAAAATCCTATGGATGGAGGAGCCTGGTGGGCTGCCGTCTATGGGGTCGCACAGAGTCGGACACGACTGAAGCGACTTAGCAGCAGCAGCAGCATCCCTTGAGCTGAGCACCCTTGTGCAGTGACCAACCTGCACAACTGTCTGCTGCAGCCCCTGCTGCGATCACTCAGAGTCAGGTCAAGGGGATAACCGTATGCTTTCCAGACTCCACAGGATCCCACACAGTGACCCTTCTGAGGTGGGAATGGCTCTCAGCAGTGGACCAAAGATGAGTCCTGACTATTGTACGGGTAAACCCAATGTAAGCCCTGCCTCATCTCTTTGAATCCTTCCACCTCACTCCTCAGGGTCTTTTAAAGGACTCCTCCATCAGCCCTCCCCAAGACCAGAAACTCTTCCATGGATAACTCTCCATTGAAATGGAAAGATGAGCACCTTCAAAACAATTCCAACATTGGAAAAGCTCCTGATGAAGGAAATGTAATAAACTTGAAACTAGAGGAAAGTAGAAAGTCTCAGGGTCCTTGGTGCCTATCTAAATGCCTTTGGATCCTTTATCTAATCTTTGCTTTGGGTGTCAGACTCCAAAGAATCAGGAATGTTGGGGGCTGAGATGCTGAGAAATAGAATATTTCCTGCCATATCAATAAACAAAGATGTCAGTCATCAGCGATTCCAGTCCTCCACTGTGAGCTGGTGAGCCCTAGGGGGGCTCAGGAAGGAGAAGAATACAGAAGAATACCTGCAATCTGGCAGCCATTATTCTACAGCCACTTCCTATGGTGAGCCTCAAGAGAGCTCAGGATGTGAAAAACACAGGGTACTGGACCCAGATAGCTGAGATACATATGAAAGAATGATTTCAGTGAGCCCAGACTCTTGCAACTGGAAAAGCACCAAATTCCTTAACTTGGGATACCTGGTTTTCCTTATTTCACAATGATTTTTGATGTTCAGACTAGCTGCGCTTTGTTGCAAAACTTCTATACAACCTGGCTCCTCCCCTCACCTCCCCAGAGCAGTTTTCTCAGGGTCACTTGAGATGCGGTCTTCAGGGCTTGCAGTCCTAAAAATGCCCATTGAATAAAACACAACTGCCAACTTTTCAGTTCAGTTTAGTCGCTCAGTCGTGTCTGACTCTCAACTTTTAGGTTGTTGATATTTTTTAAGTCAACAATGCCAGAAAATCCCAGCCTCAATTTAAAAAAAGAAATGTTTCCAGAGGTTGGTACTTTGGGGTAGACAGTACTGGGAATATCGGTACAGGCATCAGGCTATGATTCTGTAACCATCACAGTCCATCTGTAGAGGCTGTGCTTGCCTGTCCACATGATGCTGTGGGCATAGCATTCTGGGCTTCCCTGGTAGCTTAGCCAGTAAAGAATCTGCCTGCAATGCAGGAGACTCAGGTTCAATCCCTGGGTTGGGAAGATCCCCTTGAGAAAGGAATGGCTACCCACACCAGTATTCTTGCCTGGAGAATTCCCATGGACAGAGGAGCCTGTTGGGCTACAGTCCATGGGGTTGAAAAGAGCCGGACATAACTGAGCAACTAACACTTTCACATTTTTTTCATATGCACTGCAGCTCATATGAGACAGCACAGTAGCAGAGGTTGTTTGAATTTAATCCTGCTGCCTGGCTCCCGAGCTGTGCAACTCTCTACAAGTTATTAACCATTCTGTGCCTGTTTCCTCTGCTATAAAGCAGGAGTAATAAAATCACCCACCTCCTGGGAGGCTGGGCAGGTTTGAATGAGTCAAAATGTATTAACACCCTATGTTAACAGGCTCAGCATGAAACGAATTCAGAGCTAACTTGATTTGGGATTGGCTCCAGCTGTCTGCTCACCGTCGGTCAGTCTGAATTTTTACAACATCATGGCAGGCTTTTGTGTACGTGGAAAACACTGAAAGAGAATTTCAGGAGTGGCCAGCTTATTCAAGCTTCAGGAAACGTTAGTTGTTGCTCTTGCTGTTCTGTGCTACTGCGATCTTCCCTCTGTTATAAGGGTCTCCATCACAGACCCGGAGCCCTGGGCCCACGCTGCCTGTCTGACATTTGCAGGAAATGATCAGTGACCCCTATTATCAGGAGTCAGACCAAGTAAATGACCCCTATTATCTGGAGCCAGTCCAAGTCGATGGGACTTAGAAAGCTACTGGAGGGTCTTCTTGTCCACCCTCTGGGTACAGCAGCCAGCTGAAAATGGGGTCATTGTGGGAGGATGAGAAAGTCTTAGTTCAATGCCAGACGCAGCCACTGACAACTCCCAAGGCCAAAAAATGACCTTGTGTGCCAACTTGGCACCTCCGTGTTAATTCTAGCATCTGAAGACTCTGTTTCTTTCTTTCTTTCTTTCTTATTCAATTGAAGGATAGTTGCTTTACAGAATTGTGTTGGTTTCTGTCAAACATCAACATGAATCAGCCATAGGTATATATATATGTCCCCTCCCTCTTGAACCTCCCTCCCACTTCCCTCCATCCCACCTCTCTAGGTTGTTACAGAGCCCGGGTTTGAGTTCCATGAGTCATATAGCAAATACCCATTGGCTATCTATTTTATATATGGAAATGAAAGTTTCCATGTTACAGAGTTGTGTTTCTTATCTATTCAAATCCTCTGCCTCCTGGTTATTTCTAAGAGGACTGACACCTCTCCAGATGAGGCCATTTGCAATTGAACTCAGGCTGAGATTTGCTGAAAGTTGGTGTTCAACAGGTATACACCATCCATAATGAAAGGTGGATAGATTATAGAGATCTGTTGTACAACATTGCACCTATAGTTAATTCTACACTGTGCACTTAAAATTTTAAGAGGGTAGATTTCACATTAAGTGTTTGTACAGTAAGAGAAAAAGAAGTGTTCTTACCATTCTTACCACACATCAGGGACCAATCCTTCGTGAGCAAGAATTAATTAAACTGCACACAAGAGAATACTTCCATAAATGTGAGAACATTCTAAAAGGAGTTATAATATAAATTAACTGAATCATTAAAATAATAAGAAATTCAAACTTCATGTATGTGTGTGAGTGTGTCCGTGTGCATTTATCTGACTCCTTATGGTACCTCCAAATCAGTGGAGAAATGCAATGTGAAAAAACTTCTAATAAAAATGGGTCACAAGCTGGGGGAGTTCAGTGGGGGTCCAGTGGTTAGGACCCCACACTTCCACTGCGGGGGACACAAGTCCAATCACTGGTTAGGAACTAAGATTTCACAAGCCACACAGTGTGGCCAAAAAACAGGGAGGAGTCACAAGTTAAAAAAAAAGATTTCAAGGTCCTTAACTGAACTACAGCTGCAAAGTCCCTTTCTCCATGTAAGTGAAAATATTTCTGGGTTCCTGAGAATAAAATATAGACATCTTTGGAGGGACATTGGCCAGCCTACTATAGTTCTCAAGGGTCATAAAATGATCAATAACCAATCAAAATTTTTTCTTCAAAAACAGTAGCCTGCAGTCAACGAATTCCCCTAGTCATCTCCTATTTGCGCATGCATCACAATTATCATCAGAAACAAGATTACATCCGTATTCAGCATGGAACTGGAGAAAACTATTGACTAAAGTCATATTGATCCACACAAAAGCCTTTACACAATCATCCACGGCAGCCTTATCTCTAAAAGCCAAAACTGGAAACAATCCAGACGTCCTTCACCAGTTGAATGTTTAAACAAACTGTGGGAATCTCCATGGAATATTATTCAGCGATAAACAGAACTGGATTATCTTTTTAAATTAATTTATTTTTTATAGAAGGATAATTGCTTTACAGAATTTTGCTGTTTTCTGTCAAACCTCAACATGAATCAACCATAGGTATACATATATCCCCTCCCTTTTGAAACTCCCTCCCATCTCCCTCCCCATCCCACCCCTCTAAGTTGACAGAACCCCTGTTCGAGTTTCCTGAGACAGACAGCAAATTCCCGTTGGCTATCTATTTTACATACGGTAATGCAAGTGTCCATGTTACTCTTTCCATACATCTCACCCTCTCCTCCCCTCTCCCCATGTCCATAAGTCTATTGTCTATGTCTTAAACAGAACTGGATTATTCATACAGCTTGGATGGATTTCAAAATATTATATGTAAAAATAGCCAAGGTTGAAAGGTCACGGCGTAAGTGATTCATTTTGATGACATTCTTTTTTTTTTTTTTAACAATAGTGGAAGATGTTTATCAGTTTTCACAGTCAATAGCCAGACAAAAAATAAAAGATCATTACAATTGCAAGCCATAATGGAAACACAATTAACCTAATAGTGTAAAATAATTACATACGATCTGGGAGGTTACGTAGAGTGATGTGGTAAGTGGAAGTACATTCATGCACACGTTTTCATCTGTCCAGCTTGTCTATGTCTTTTGGTTCATGCATGTAATCCATTTACATTTAGGGTAATTATAGATATGTGTGATCTTATTACCATTTCCTTAATTGTTTGGGGTTTATTTTCTGTAGGTCTTTTCCTTGTCTTGTGTTGCCTGCTTGGAGAAGTTTCTTTAGCATTTGCTGTAAATTCTTTGGTGGTGCTGAATTCTCTTACCTTTTGTTTGTCTGGAAAGCTTTTGATTTCTCTGTCAAATCTGAACAAGAGTCTTTCTGTGTAGAGTATTCTTGGTAGTAAGTTCTTCTCTTTCATCACTTTAAATATATCATGCCTAGATGATGTTCTTGAAATAACAAATGTTTAGAGATAGGGACAGATTAGTGGCTGACAAAGGTTGGAGATGATGGGGAGCTGGAGGGTAGGTGTGACTGTAAACAGGTCGATGAAAGGGGGTACTTTTGTGATGATGGCATAGTTCCCATTCTGGTTTTGGCACTGTCCGGGTGACTCTCCATATGGAAGGGACAAAATGAGTGAACTGACCACACACAGGCTTGCAATGCTGGCTGGCTGAGTGCTGGAGTTAGAGATGTGACCACCGGGAAAAGGGGCCAAAGGGACCCAGGCCTCCCCGTACCTTTGCTGTAACTTCTTCATGTATTTTAAAGTAAAAAGATATAGGAAACAGACTTCTGGTTGCCAAAGAGGAGAGAGGGGAGGGGAGGGAAGGAATGGGAACTTGGGATTAGCAGGGGCAAATTATTATATAAGGATAGATGAACAGCAGGGTCCTCCTATATAGCACAGGGAACTGCATCAACATTCTGTGATAAACCATAATGGAAAAGAATATGAAAAAGAACATAAACAAATACATTTTTATATAGGTGCTCAGTTGCTTCAGTCATGTCCAACTCTTTGTGACCCCATGGACTGTAGCCCTCCAGGCTCCTCTGTCTATTGGATTTCCCAGGCAAGAATACTGGAGTGGGTTGCCATTTCCTCCTCTAGGGGATCTTGCTGACCCAGGGATCCAACCCACATCTCTTGGTTTCCTGCAGTGGCAGGAGGATTCTTTACCACTGGGCCACCTGGGAAGACGAAATCAACTATACTTTAATAAAATTTTTTAAAATTTTAAGTAAAAGATAAAAGAATGTATTAAACTACACTACATATTCTCAACCATATTTCTATGGCAGGTCAAAGGACCATGGACTCAAAGAATATGCCACTAGCCTCCTTGCTTATTGTATACTTCTGCTTATTTTGATTTTTTGTTAAATTTACACACAAAAGTCCATCTTTAATGTGAAATCTCCCATTAAAAACAGTGGTAGGGTGTGTCTCAAACAAAACGTGGGTATTGGCTGCAACCTGTCAATAGATGATCATTAATGACCTGCTCTGACCACAATGTCTGCAGGAAACAGTAAATGTGAGGTTAGGGACATGGGGGCTTCCCAGGTGGCCCCAGTGGTAAAGAACCCACCTGCCAATGCAGGAGATGTAAGAGAGGCTGGTTTGATCCCTGTGTTGGGAAGATCCCTTGGAGGAGGGCAAGACAACCCACTCCAGTATTCTTGCCTGGAGAATCCCATAGACAGAGGAGCCTGGCAGGCTACAGTCATAGGGTCTCAAAGAGTTCCACAGGACTGAAGCCACTTAGCAGGAAGGCAAGCACACAGGCGCATGGGGGAATGGGGAATAGGTTCCCTTGTAACAAAGGCAGGGACTGCTCCCTGCAGGAAACAGGAAACATTGGGTAAATAAGGTCAGGATAGAGGTCGTGGGACCAGGGCACTCCCTGATCTTCTGCGAATGTAACAGATCAAGGTCAGAGAAGTACTTGATTCTTCAAACAGGCAGAAATGTGACCACAATGGGAGTCAGTGATGCTTTTAGAGATGCTCTAAGCCATCAATGGATTTGCTTAACATTAAGTTCTGTAAGCTTTTATATATTCCATGGCCAACAGAGGTGAGAATTCAACTAAATTTTTGTTGTGTTTTGTATTGTACTGTTTTGTTCAGGAGGGAGGGTGTATTGCAGTTTGTGGGATCTTAGTTCCCCTACCAAGGTTTGAGCCTGTGACCCCTGCAGTGGGATCGTGGAGACCTAACCACTGGACCACCAGGGAATTCCCTCAAGTAAGTTTTTTTAACACACATACATACTAAATATCATGCAAGATTACTGTGCTATCTACAGGATGTTTATAGATGTATCTATAAATGTTAATTTATGTAGCTACAGCCTGGTTATAAAACAATAGCTGAATATTTTATGAGCATCGCACAATGCTCTGGGTGTGCCTCCCTGACTGAGTGCATGAAGTCCTTGAGAGTTTACATTTAAAGTCCTCTATAAATGGCCTTGTCTGTGATGAAGTCCAAGGTCACCAATGGGCATGCATAGATTTTTTAATACAATCCTATGCCAAAAAGAACATGCAAAAACATTCAGGTTGCACATTTCCTGTTGGGAAATTCTAGCTTTTATTATTAATTTTTCTTTGAACATTTTTAGACCTGAATCCTCATCCCCACCAGCCACACACCCATCCCTGGCTTCATTGTGCCTATGAAACACTTGATTGAATTTTACCATCAATGTCTGCTTTCACCTCAGGGGATTTTTCCCCCTTTGGCTAAAAAAAAATCAACAAAAATAAAAATTCTGAAGAAAACACGCACACACACACACAAAGGAAAACCTAACAGAAAAACCACTGTTCCTCTGAGATGAAACAGTCAAATTTTGCCTAGAATTCTCCAGTTCCTTTAAATAATCAGATCCTAGATGTGTGTTCTCAAATTAGCATTTTGAAAAGCTAAATTACTTTGCCAACAAAGGTCCGTCTAGTCAAGGATATGGTTTTTTCCAGTGGTCATGTATGGGTGTGAGAGTTGGACTGTGAAGAAAGCTGAGCGCTAAAGAATTGATGCTTTTGAACTGTGGTGTTGGAGAAGACTCTTGAGAGTCCCTTGGACTGCAAGGAGATCCAACCAGTCCATCCTAAAGGAGATCAGTCCTGGGTGTTCATTGGAAGGACTGATGCTAAAGCTGAAACTCCAATACTCTGGCCACCTCATGCGAAGAGGTGACCCATTGGAAAAGGCTCTGATGCTGGGAGGGATTGGGGGCAGGAAGAAAAGGGGACGACAGAGGATGAGATGGCTGGATGGCATCACCGACTCGATGGACATGAATTTAAGTAAACTCCAGGAATTGGTGATGGACAGGGAGGCCTGGCGTGCTGGGATTCATGGGGTCACAAAGAGTCAGACACGACTGAGTGACTAAACTGAACTGAAAGCTAAATTAAAGAGTTCAGTGCCCATTTTATGTGGAAACTCAAAAAACTTAAGATGATGTTAAGGTTGGATTTTTTTTTCATTCTACACTAAGCACAAAACAACTACATTAAAACACACACACACACACACACACACACACACACACAGGTAGTTTATTTGCAATGCAGTTTCTTTAATCATAGATTAAGCTTTTATGGGAGACATCTCATCCAAAACAAAACCAAGAAGGTGCACTAGATGCTGTGTTTTATTTCTGAATTTATTTCCTGGCCTAACAGAATTTGAAGTTGAGTTGATGCTCAATGTAAAACATACCCAAAAGAATCCTAGTTCTATGCAGCTTTATTTTTACACTTTTTTCCCCTTAAGAATGAAAGACCAGATGTGGGCAGAATACATTACTAATGGGAATCTGCAAACATGGTGACAAGAATCCAGGCTAATTCGTGTTGAAATGACTTTGTCAATTAATTAGAATTGTCATCGGCTTATTTGTTTACTGTTACTTCACTGTCGTTTGGAACGATCTTGTATAATAGTGTTGGTAAATTAACTTTTCAGTGAATCAACAGATAAATGAAAAATCTGTCCATGAGCTATGTCAGCTGGAAACGTAACTGATTGAAAGGATTAAGTGTCTCTGACTCCTCTTTTATAAAGTGTGTGCATGTGTATGATTCACTCAGGATGGATTAGAAGTTGCTGTGTTAAAGAAACAAAATTAAAGTAATGCTCTTCCCCCAAATCTGAGGAGCATGTAGATGCGGGTATTTCTCCACACACAACATGCTCCCCATGGATAGGATGGGGGCCTTGCCCTCTACATCACTTATGCTGATCCAGGACTCCCTCTTAATATATCCTGCTGAAATCCTGTGTGCTGATGGCTGGTTCTGGGTTTTCATGCTTCTTTCTGTCATTTCGATGTATTGATAGTTGATTCTTACACTTTTGTACTCCTAAAAGCATAATGGTAAAGTTGCACCATCTTCTGCCCAAGTTGCTAAAGATGCAGGTGGAGACCAGGAGGCAGGTTAGAATACATATGTTCATGGACTTTCCTGGTGGTCCAGGGGCTAAAATTCTGCACTCCTAATGCAGGGGGCCCATATTCCATCCCCGATTAGGGAACTAGATCCCACATGCTGCAACTAAGTGCCCACGTGCCATGACTAAGTCTAATTAATTCATTAATTGTAAAAAGAACACAATATTCATACAGATCCTTCTTATTTGGGAACACACCTGCCCAGTGGGGAACAAAGACAGAAGCCAGTGAAACTATTCTTAAAATGCTGCCTTGAGGACTTGCGGTGGCTCAGTGGTAAAGAATCCGACTGCCAATTCAGGAGACATAGGTTTGATCCCTGTTCTGGGAAGAGACCCCACATACCGTGGAGTAACTGACCCCTTGCTCCACAACTACTGAGCTTGTGTTCTAGAGCCCAGAAGTCGCAACTACGGAAACCCGGGTGCCTAGAGCCTGAGCTCTTCAACAAGAGAAGCAACAGCAATGAGAAGCTCATGCGCCACCACTAGAGAGTCGCCCCCAGTTGCTAAATTAGAGAAAAGCCCACGTAGCAACAAAGACCCAACACAGCCAAAAATAAATAAATAAATAAAAATTATTTTTTTTTAAATGCTGCCTTGAAACTGTCCAGCTAAGATTCAAAGGTTAAAAGGCACAGACAAACATGGTCATTTGGAAAATTGATCGGTGGCACTCTGCTTGTTCGATGAGTTAGGTTTGATGGAAGCAGCTTTTGGCAAATCCCAGTATATTCTCCAGGTGGCTTGGGCTCCTAGATTCAGCTGATTGAGAAGCGTGAGAACCATTTTTGACGGTCAAGCATTCATTCAGTAGATGTTTATTGATCGTTGTGGGAGAAATAATCCCAAAAATCTCCAGCCCTTCTAAAAAAACCTCTGCACAGAATATAGAAGGGAATGAAATAGTTTTATTATTGAATAAGCACTAAACCAGAATGTGATGTGCAGCACACATGATTAGCTGAAGACATGGCTGAGACAGAAAGAATCGCTCCTGTTCAGATAGCGAGGCAGATACAATCCATCACATAACATGCCTGTTGTCTTTATCCAAAGGAAACGTAAAACCCCTGTATCTTTGCAGGAAGTAAGCAGTTACCTCCAGGAGCCAAGTATCTTTTAATTCTCACAGATACAGAGTAATAGAATGACCACTTCCTAGAGGTTTTTATTTGTGAATGAAAAATATTGCCTGCCACTGAAGGACTGATGCCCAAACTGAAGCGCCAATACTTTGGCCACCTGATGCAAAGAACTGACTCATTGGAAAAGACCCGGATGCTGGGAAAGATTGCAGGCAGGAGGAGAAGGGGATGACAGAAGACGAGATGGTTGGATGGCATCACTAACTCAATGGACATGAGTTTAAGCAAATGCCAGGAACTGGTGATGGACAGAGAAGCCTGGCGTCCTGCTGTCCATGGGCTCACAAAGAGTCAGACATGACTGAGTGACTGAAAAACAGCAACATTAGTAAATAAAGGTTATTGCAGACCTCAAGCCTTCACATTCTAGCTGCTCTGATGGTGAGCCCTGAGGGAACTCAGGATAGAAACAGGATGCCCACTATCTAGTGGTCAACTACAGCATCCACCCCCAGTGGTGATATCAGGGGGAGGAGAAACGACAGGATACTGGCTGCACATAGCTGAGGTACATATGGAAAGAATGGTTTCAACGAGCCCAGACTCTTGCCTCTTCCCAAACATAGAAAAGCACGAAAATCATTCACTTGATATGTCTGAGTTTCTTTGATTGACAGTAATCTTTTGATGTTCCAACTATCTGGTCTTCCGTTGCTAAAACCCCTATATATCCTGGTTCCTCCTCTTCCCTCTTTTGAACAGCTTCTCTGTATTTTCTGAGATGTTGTGACCCAGCCTTGAAGTCCTCAGAGTGTCCACTGAATAAAACATAACTCTCAGCATTTAGGTTGTGTGTGTTTTTTTCAGTCACCACAATCCAAAGAGGTGGCTCCAGGAAAGACATCCTTAGGATGCAAAGCCAGCAAGAGGCTTATTTAGAAGATCTGCTTCTCAATCTTTTTACTGATGCACATATGTCTCAAATCAACAGGGCTGCTTCTGCTGATAAGTCGCTTCAGTCATGTCCAACTCTGTGCGACCCCATGGACAGCAGCCCACCAGGCTCCCCCGTCCCTGGGATTCTCCAGGCAAGAACACTGGAGTGGGTTGCCATTTCCTTCTCCAATGCATGAAAGTGAAGAGTGAAAGTGAAGTTGCTCAGTCATGTCCAACTCTTAGCGACCCCATGGACTGCAGCCTACCAGGCTCCTCCATCCATGGGATTTTCCAGGCAAGAATACTGGAGTGGGTTGCCATTGCCTTCTCCAAATCAACAGGGCAAGGATTTACAAATAGAATCTTCCCAATATATGAGAATACCAGACCACCTTACCCCCATCCTGAGAAATCTGCATGCAAGTCAAGAAGCAACAGTTAGAACTGGACACGGAACAATGGACTGGTTCCAAATTGGGAAAGGAGTACATCAAGGCTGTGTATTGTCACCCTGTTCATTTATACGCAGAGTGCATCATGCAAAATACTGGGCTGGATAAAACACAAGCTGGAATCAAGACTGCTGGGAGAAATATCAATAACCTCAGATATGCAGATGCCACCACCCTTATGGCAGAAAGTGAAAAAGAACTAAAGAGCCTCTTGATGAAAGTGAAAGAGGAGAGTGAAAAAGCTGGCTTAAAACTCAACATTCAGAAAACTAAGATCATAACATCCGGTCCCATCACGGCATTTAGATGGCAATTAGATGGGGAAACATGGAAACAGTGAGAGACTTTATTCTGGGGGGCTCCAAAATCTCTGCAGATGGTGACTACAACCATGAAACTAAAAGATGCTTGCTCCACGGAAGAAAAGCTATGATCAACCTAGACAGCATATTAAAAAGCAGAGACATTGCTTTACCAACAAAGGTCCATCTAGTCAAAGCTATGGTTTTTCCAGCAGTCATGTATGGATGTGAAAGTTGGACTATAAAGAAAGCTGAGTGCTGAAGAATTGATGCTTTAGAACTGTGGTGTTGGAGAAGACTCTTGATAGTCCCTCGGACTGTAAAGAGATCAAACAAGTCCATCCTAAAGGAAATCAGTCCTGAATATTCATTGGAAGGACTGATGCTAAAGCTGAAACTCCAATACTCTGGCCACCTGATGTGAAGAGCTGACTCATTAGAAAAGACCCTGATGCTGGGAAAGATTGAAGGCAGGAGGAGAAGGACACGACAGAGGATGAAATGGTTGGATGGCATCACTGACTCAATGGACATGAGTTTGAATAAACTCCAGGAGTTGGTGATGGACAGGGAGGCCTGGTGTGCTATAGTCCATGGGGTCGCAAAGAGTTGAACACAACTGAGCAACTGAACTGAACTGAAAGAAAATACTGAAAGAAAAGAGGATTCTTTTTGCCTCTGCAGTATCTCTAGTTAATTCCCTGTGATGCACATCACAACCTGGTTTAGTGCTTATTCAATAATAAAGCTATTTCATCCCCCTTTTGTTGGCATCTGGGAACATTTATTATTTTTTGATTTGTGTTTCTTTTTTCAGTGGCTGGATTATATACCATCATTTGCATTAATGGTAAGGAATTCAGCGATGATCTCTGACACTTCGGGAAAATTTAGAAAAGGTGAATTGGAGGGACTTCCCTGGTGGTCCAGTGGTTAAGAATTCACCTTGCAATCTGGGGGATGCAGATTCAATCCCCAGCTGGGGAATTAAGATTCTACAAGCCTCAGAACAGTTAAGCCCACATACCACAACTAGAGAGCCTGCGCCCTGAAACAAAAGATCTCCTGTGACATAACGAAGATCCCACATGCTGCAAGTAAGACCTGGTGCAGCTAAATAAATAAACAAGGAAATAAATAAATATTTTTTAAAGTAAAGGTGAATTGGAATTAGCAAATATCAGTCAGTATCAATCAATCCATCAATCTAGGCTCCGGTGGTGGGCAATATGTGATGTTTCAGAAGTCTGGGACTCACGTGAGGAGGAGTCCCCAGAGACCCCTCCAACCCTCCTGCTGAAGAGCCCTCTCTGACCTCATAATCAAGCAAGGGCCTTCTCAATGTGGTCCATTAGATTGCACATCCATAAGCATCTCCCATCACATTCACTCCACTTCCCACCCTCCCCTCTACCTCCACCCCGAGTGGAAAAAGTCCTATGCTATCCTTGGAGACAAGAAACTCATCTCTCAGTACGCATTGCTCTTGTGCCCTGAAGATTCCCCATTCCTCTGTGGAATCTTCACAATCAAAGAGATTCCTTTTGCTCTGCTGTAACATTCCATCGGCCTAAAACAGCATGTAATCAGTTCCTGGGTGGACAGCAGGGCCAGATGAGGGGAGATGAAGGGGCGAGGGGATTAGAAAACAAACACCAGTTTGCATTTCCAACACTGCTGTGGGCAGCAAAGCTGGGCGCCAGGGTGGCTGGACCAGCTGTGAGCAAAGTCCCTCTGGCCTCACCACTCCTTCTCTCCTGTCCTCCTTCCTAGAATCCAGTGAAATGTGCTTTTTTTTTTTTTTCCCCTATTGAGGGTGGCTCAGACAGCAAAGAATCTGCCTGCAATGCAGGAGACCTGGGTTCAACCCCTGGATCAGGAAGATCTAGAGAAAGGAATGGCTACCCACTCCAATACTCTTGCCTGGAGAATCCCATGGATGAAGGAGCCTGGTGGGCTACAGTCCATGGGTTCGCAAAGAGTTGGACATGACTGAGCAACTAATACAATATCAGTTTATAACATTTTATACATTATGGGTATACAATATTATATTTTTACGTCTATATACACTGCAGTGTACCCATCACCAAAAATTTGATTTCCATTTGTCATCATAGTATTGACCCCCTTTACGTAAAGGGGGTCCTCCCCTTTCTTCCCTTTCCCTTCCCTGGAAAACCCCCAGGACCCTAACATTGTGTTCAGAACTTGCTGTTGACTCCATAAGTACAAAGCATCCTTAGGGATACAGTTAGCATGTCAGCATCTCCTGTGTTACTTTCTGTTCCACTGTCTGGAAATACTGCATTTGCTTCTGAAGGAGAAGACAAGAAAGGACCATGTTCAATGTCAAGGGATGTTGGTGGTGGAACTTCGGTGAGTGGTCCATCGTGAATGTCAGGGGCAGAAGATAGCTTTGGCTGATGAATCAAAAAGTGATAATGTTTCTTCTTTTTCTTGAGGTCCTTAGAAAGCCACAAACTTCCTGAAAAACTAGCTTAGAATATCAGTGGTTTCAGAGGAGAGTTGCCAGTGTGAAAAAAAAAATCTTATCTAAAACCCAAAGGTCCACCGAAGGGTCTTTTGTTGGCTCATGAAAAACAGTTTAGCACAACACAAACTTGGACTCACAGCCAATGGCTGTCCCAGCTGAGTCCGTGAACATGAGCTTGCAGCTTTGAGCGGTGTCCCTGATCCGAATTTCAGCCTCTGTGCACCTGTGCCTGATTAGATCTTGGAGACAGAGTTTTGGGTGAAGTAGGAAGAAATAACTTTATTGCTTTGCCAGGCAAAGGGGGCCACAGCAGGCTAATGCCTTCTAGACTGTGTCCCACCCTGGAGGGGTTAGTGAGGAGTCTTCTAGTGCTCAAGGAGCAGGGTGTGGTCAGCTCATGGACATTCTTCTGATTGGTTGGTGGTGAGGCAAGTGGGAATCAGCATCATCAATTTTTTGGTCCCAATGGTCTGAGGTCTACATGCTTGTGGGCAGCAGAAAGTTAACTTCTTCCTCTTGATGGAGGTTTCAGTATCTGCAAAACAGCACCAAGGATATAGCTTAGTATATTATCTATAGCCCTTGAGGAAGAACTAAAGGTCTTTGATTTTGTTTAATGGCTAAAGTACTTTTTTGTCTTGCTCAATTGTTTTCCTTCTTTCTGCATTTTCTAGCTTCTCTGATTACATTTATTCTTTACCTAAATGTTTTCTATGGATGAAAGACAAGAACTGTTTTCTGTCTACAGCAGAGGACATGGGTCAGGGTCTATTCTGGGAAGGTCTGATAAGGTCCTGCTCAGTTACACCTCCAATGCCTAGGGAGTGGAATCAGAGCAAAATGCTGGATATGGACAAGGATAAGAACAAGGATATGGACAAGGATATAGACACAGAATGGAGTATTGAGTCCACATTAGAGCCCAGGGACCTGGTTTTCCAGGGGATTCTGGACAAGGGTAAGCCAAAAGCGGTGGCCAACATTTGCTAACTCTCCCAACAGCAGTCAATGTTCTTCCTTCCTGACCCCATGCCTGGCCACCCTGTGTGAACTCTGACAGCTAATTACCACCCTCCAGATGCCCTACCCTGTCAGAACCTCATTTTCCTGGCTTCCTTTATAGCTAAGGTAGGCATGGCACTTAAGAGAATAAATCAGATATTCTGAGAGGCTTTGAAAAAAACCTTTTCATTTTTTTTAAGTCTCTCTTTTTTTCCCCATTTTCTTTCTGTTTGTGGCACAGTTATTGGAACCCACTGCTTTGAGGGTTTTTTAGGTTTTTTTTAGCCTCACCACGTGGCATATGGGATCTTAGTTTTCCCACCAGGAATCGAACCTGCACCACCTACAGAAGAAACACAGAGTCCTAAGCACTAGACCACCAGGGAGAGTCTCTTGGATGTTTTTCTACTCACTTGTGCCCATAGGCAATAGCATTGAAGATGAAAATCTGACATGGGTGGCATAAGAGCATGGATGAAAAGGGAGACAGGCTGATAGGGATGGTTCAGGCGGGATGTTTATCCTTTCAGCCTTTTAAAAAAAAATAAATAATTCACGCTACTGCTTAACCATTAAAAATGTCAAAAGAAACAATAAAACAATCACTTATACTCTTATGCATCTATGCATGAGCGATTCTTCGAGACTCCATGAACTGTAACCCGCCAAGCTCCTCTGGCAATGGCATTTTTCAGGCAAGAATATTGGAGCGGGTTAACATTTCCTACTTCAGGGGATCTTCCTGATCCAGGGATCAAACCCGAGTCTGTTCTTGATCTTGAGATTTCATTTCTGACTAATCTCATTCCCTACCTGGAACCAGCAACCACGTTTAGTTTTCAACTTCTCTCTCCTGTCTCCTCTGGGCCTCCCTGGTGGCTCACACAGTAAAGAATCTGTCTGCAAGGCAGGAGTCCCAGGTTCAATCCCTGAGTCAGGAAGCTCCCCTGGAGGAGGGGGTGGCAACCCATTCTAGTATTCTTGCCTGGTGAATTCCATGGACAGAGGAACCTGGCGGGCTATAGTCCACGGGGTCACAAAGAGTCAGATACGACTGAGTGACTTTCACTTTCCTCTTGTCTCCTCCAGCGCTCCCATTCCCAGATTAGAAAAACCATCAGCGTGAAATAACCTCCAAAGCTTAACTTCAGTCCTAGCCTCTTGCATGGTTTCGTGGTGGCTAGAGGCATGGAGGGTCCCTGGAACTGTTCTTTGAATGAACAAGCAGCACATTGGAATTTTCTTGTGTCCCAGGAGCCTCGGTGGAGGCGGCTTCTATACACTCACAGATACTCACTTGTTAGCTTATCTCTTGAGTTTCAAGCACAATCTCTTTGGAGGACTGGCAGGCAGAGGGGACAGCAGTTTAATGCCAAGATAATCCAGTCACAGTGACAAGCAAACTTTCGGAAGGACTGAAGTCTTTGTGCATGAAGAGCTGGCTCTGAATAGTAATTAATGCAGGAGCAGGTGGCTTCTGGGGGACCCTCTCTGGCCTCACAAAGAAAGCAGCCTCTGTGCTGATAAAGGGGAGACTTTCCAGTTGTTGGAATTAAGTGGCCTTGACAGAAGGTTTAGATGTTTACTGATGCAGTGGGAAGATGGACTTGGAAAAAAAAAGAAATAAATAAGGGACATCAAAGAATATTAAGAATTGTCTTGGATGTGATTGGATGGATGCAAACAAACTTGAAAACGTGCTGCTAAAATAAGATGCCCCATTCTTTATGGGAGGCACCATTATCAAAACGTGGCTGAGTTTAACAATAACCTGAAGGCTACGTTTGTTGAGCTTTCTAATGCTTATGGATGCTGCATTGTTGAATTTTGAGGTATGTAAATCCGGGCTTAGGAGGATGGAGGATGCTTATTTAGCAAAAGCACAAACAGAGCTCTTTTGCCCTCAAAATGGAGAGACAGAAATCTGGCCAGGGTGCATGGTGCCCACAGCATGGTGCCACCACTCTGTCACTCGTCTGGCTTGGGCCAGTGACAAGCACAGTGAACACAAACACATCACCCTCTTCCGGACAAACGGTCCTTGGGAAGTCTGCAATTAGCTCATTTATTGTGAACAATGCAGTCCTTATCAGTAATATTATTTGTGTTCATGCATGTTCAGTCCCTTCAGTTGTTCTGACTCTTTATGACCCCATGGAATGTAACCCACCAGGCTCCTCTGTGCATGGGATTCTCTAGGCAATAATACTAGAGTGGGTTGCCATGCCGTCTTCCAAGGGATCTTCCCAACCCAAGAATTAAACCCACGTCTCCTGCACTGCAGACAGATTCTTTACCCACTGAGCTACCTGGGAAGCCTCTCTGTATCTCTAGTTTTGTTTAATTTATTAACTTGTTTTGTTTTGAGATTTCATGCATAAGTGAAATTATATGGCATTTGTCATACTCTGTCTGACACTTCAATTAGCACTCAATTAGCATAATGCCCTTCTGATCTATCCATGTTGTTACAAATGGCAAGATTTCATTCTTTTTTATGGCTGAATATTATTCTAACACACGCACAATAGAATATATATACACACACAATAAAATATATAGAATATGTATCTATATATATTCAGATATACATGCCATATCTTTCCTAACCATTTATTTGTTGATGGACACTTTGCCAGCTTCTTTATATTTTATCCCTACTTCTTGGTTGGTCCTTTTGAGTTTGGCTCAAAGTCAGGGATTCTGCAATAGAATGATGGATGCTCTAACAACTTGAGAACGGCAGAGGGAGGGATTCTCCCAGAGGGTTTGGGTCTCTTTCGGTGGTCAACAGTCACCATCCACTTATGCTAGAGATGCTCCTTCCATGCAGAGAGAGCCTCTTGTTGAATTTTGGAAACCCAGGTTCAAGCACCATCTGACACTTGTGATGAGTCTTCATTTCCGAGATGGTGTGCTGTGGTGATCAGAGTTAAGGGTTGAGTGGCATGTGCTGGTGTTTCGGCACAGAATTATTGTTAAAACCAAGGGCTTTGGAGTCAGATGAATCGATCTTTGTTCAAATCCCCATCTGCCACTCATCGACTCAATAACTTTAGGCTAACTAATACTTTTACCATTCATTTTCTCCTTTATAAAAACCAGGAAATAATAGTTCCTCCTTAAAAGAGTGTTTTGTTTGTGTGAACTAAATTCAATTATTAGAATACAGTGCTTACCTTATGCATGATACAGTCAGCCCTCAGCAGGCTCTGATCTCTTCATTCTTAAGGATTTTTCATTCTGTCACGAAAACTTTCCTTGGTCTCTTCATCTGTTAACAATCATTGTCTTAACCAAATCCAGTGTTTCTCCATGTGTTAGTCAATATTTTCCACTTGTCGAACTTCAGTTATTGATGCGCAATAACGCTCGCCTTTTATCACAATTGCATGTGATATGACAATGTCTTACTTTTTGTTTTCCTCAATACCCATATATTCATAAATATATGAATGTACAATAAAATAAGTCAACAATCTCATGTTGTCTATGAGAAGTATCTTGACATCCTATCAAATTTGCACCCTGCTGTATTCCAGAATCTGCTTACTTTGCTAGTTTTTCATGATGCATCACTTGTAACATACAATGAATATAAGTATCTGTGATGTTAATTTTGTTGTACCTACACATATTAGGCCCGGCTACCTGATTTGAGAGGACAGGTGCACAGTCTTGGAACTACACAGTCTCTTGTACAGAAAGCAGAAAGAAAAGTCAAAGGTACTAAGATATAAAGCCTTTTTCTTTAGAAATAAGATACGCTTGGTATCATAGTTTTACACTATGCATAGTAACACTTTATAATGTGATATCTTGATTGATTGTAAGACTTTTTTCTGGCTTGCTTTTCTGAAAATTCATTTATTAGATAATCAAAATTTATATATTTAGCAATATCATTTTCAGTGGCTCTTGGCAAATACAGAAGACTTTGGATCATTTTTAATTTAGAGAAGGATATTTCTGTTGACGTAACTGTTATTGGAACTATTAAGAATGGTGAATATAGGTAACAATACTGTCTTATATTTTTGAAAGTTGCTAGGCGATATGGTAGATGTTTCTACCACATAAAAAAAAGAGTAGTTATGCAAGATGATGGATGTGTTAACTAACCTTAATGTGGTCATCATTTTGCAATACATATCTGTATCAAATCATCATAGTTTACACACGAAACTTACACAATTTTATATGTCAATTATATTTCAATATAGCAGGGGAAAAGAGAATATTTTATAGATTGTGACAAATTTGGCATAAATTTCTGGTAAATTATTGAGATATATATTTTAGTACATCATGAGGTAATCATTCTTGCAAACCAATTTTTCTAAAAATATTTAACTCTTTATACAAATCATTCTGATATGTCTAAATTTAATTTTAAATGCTAATTTACACAAAGGCATTTTAATGCTTTCTCCGTCATCTGTAACTTATGGAGACCTTACATGAAACCAAAAGTGGCTTCATGACTTGTTTATATTTCAAAATACATTGCATTTTGAATATCTTGGATATTGGATATCTTCCATTAAAAGAAACCATTTTAAATGCTCTCTCACTAATAATTGGCTCATCAGAAGCATCATGTGAAAACATATTTTTCCCATTGAATGCAGGTGGTCCAGCGGTAAAGAATCCATCTGCCAGTACAGGAAATATGCGTTTGATCCCTGGATTGGGAAGATCGTCTGCAGGAGGAAATGGCAACCCACTCCAATATCCTTGCCTGGAGAATCCCATGGACAGAGGAGTCTGGAGGGCTACAGTCCATGGGGTCGCAAACAGGTGGACACAACTGAGCGACTGAGCACACATTGAATGCAGTGATCTTTAAATGTAATATCTATATGTAAGCCTGTGAATATTTAGTTTGCAATGTTGCAGCAGTTTTCAAAAACAGAGATTCTAAATTCAGCTGAATTCTCTAACTCCCTGGTATGCGTTATTGACATGTTTCTGTATAAGCATTCATTTGGTAACAATTTACTGACAAGTTTCAATCTTTGCACAGATGTCAGAGAATTGAGTTTCAGGGACTGACAGGTAAGCTGGTCGCCCATTGGATGTCCATGTGTCATCAATCTGAGCCCATGTCCTGTCCCCAGTGCCCCTCTGGGCTTCTGGGTGCCCCGGACTGCCACAGGCATGTCTGTGCAGGTGAGGCCACCCTGCCAACACTCAGCCCCATGCTGCTCACTGCTTTAATTCAAATCTCATACCTGCTTCCTTTGGTTCACTTTTCTTCCAGAACACCCCCCAACATTCAAAAAGCTAAGCCTCCTCATCATCAGCCATGAATGCCTCTGGTGGTGGACTCTGCATCCCAGAACATCTGGAAATGGTCCAGGAAGAAAACTGCAACACCAACTATGTCACAAAACCTTTTCTCATGTAATGTTCAGGAGGCTGAGAAGGCTGTCTTTCCCCTTTACAATCTCTAAGTATGATGACAGCTATCAAAGTACCTTTAAACAGATAGAGTAAAGGTTGAATTATGTACCAGGTCTCCACCTGATTAAATCAACTTAGCAGCATTACTGCCTGACAAAGGTGCCTTGTGGAGTCGCCAGGTAACAGGGGATGGGACGAAGGGATTTTATGTTCAGTGATGGAAACAACTGTTTTCACAACAAAGGGATCGTGACCTTGCGTTCACAAATAATACTGCTGATTGAAGACTGTGCACTGCCACTTCCTTTGTGACCCTGAACACAATGGGGCTCCTTTTGTTAAACAAAAAAAAAAATTCACTGTAGCTGTAATTGTGAGGACAAAACAGCCTGGGCTCTTTTGCTCTTGAAGGTATCACTCCAAAGGAACTGGATTTTATTTGCTTGCTGTGCAAACTCTGGTTAACCACTGAACCTGGAGTTCTCTACCTCTGGGTCTCAATTTAAATATTATTAAGGTTTCCACTACATCGCATCTGAATAAGCTGTCTTTCCCATTCAGGTAGGAGGGTGGGATTTGGAAAATGTTATGAAATGCCTTTCCACCTCTAAAAAAAACAAGTCTAAACATATTTTATTTATTTGGCTGCGCTGGGTCTTAGTTGCAGCACCCAGGATCTTGGTTGTGTCATGAGACATCTTTCAGGCTTCCCTGGTGGTTCTGCAGCAAAGAAACCGCCTGCAGTGCAGATGTGGGTTCGATCCCTTGGTCAGGAAGATCCCCTGGAGAGGGAAATGGCAACCCACTCCAGTATTCTTGCCTGGAGAATCCCATGGACAGAGGAGCTTGGAGGGCTATACTTCATGGGGTCACAAAGAGTTGGAGATGACTGAAGTGAGTTAGCAGACAGGCAGTCAGGATCCTCCATTGCATTGCACAAACTTTCTAGTTGAGGCATGCGGGCTTAGTTGCTTTGCAGCCTGTGGATCTTAGTCCCGGAATAGGGATTGAACCGCATCCCCTGTATTGCAAGGTGGATTCTTAACCACTGAACCACCAGGGAAGTCCCTCAACCTTGTTTTTAAATGCAGAGCCTCTTCTACCTTAAGCAGTATTTGAGAGGAGACATAGTCTATCCCAGTGATTCACGGTGCCCTTACACATTGCATCCTTCTGTGTATACTTCATTTAAGAACTATATATTGAGTGCCAGGCAGAGAGCTGGTGCATTTGGAAGCAAAAATAAAGCATTGATCCCTGTGATTTTTTGCCTTACGGGTCCCATTGTTCCCAGTGAATTTAAAGTTCTTTCTTCATCACTAAAGAATTCAGAAATGAAGCAAGGAGGTTAAGAAAGTAAAGTGAGAGTTTATCTAAGCAAGAATACATCCTCAGAGGTAGAGCGGGCAGACAGGAGAAGAGCTGCTGCCCTGGGTTTCTTCAGCAAGCTGGTGATGAGGGGCATACAAATGAAGGGGTGGGATATACACTGGGGTAGGAGGAGTTGGGGGGAGTCCCTGATTTTCATCCTAGCTCCATCTTCTTAAGGGGAGAAGGGATTTTTGTCCTTATTTAGCTTGGATCATAAGTGCCATGGCCTCAGTGCATGATGGGAACTTCTTATTTGCAAGGCTAATTTTATTGTAATGAGAGCACAATGAGCAAAAGGTTATATTGGACTAGGAGATTCCTGCTTTTCCTCACCTTTCTTTGTCTGCTTCCAGGACACTTATCACCCAAAATCTGTGGTTTCTTGTCAGTCTGGAGGTTCTTTTTCTTTGTCTGCCCTCAACCCCCACTGTTCACAAGAGGTGTGATTTCCTGCCACCTGGCCCCTGCCCCTATTTCTACACTCATACCAGCTACCTGCCTGCTATAACACCACAGTGAATACGGGGAGATGATCAAATAAAAATTGCATACTAAGGCATACTCAGTGATACTGAAATGGAGCCGGACCCAGTGGGGCTCCCCGGGGTACAAAATCTGTGTCCCCCATTTCTTGTTTGTAAGAAATAGGCTACATTCAGTCTCCATGACCTCCCGTGAGTACCAAAGAGCAGATTCAAACAGCTACTAATCAGAGAAGGGAGAGGATGCAGAGACAAGAGAGAGTAGTCAAGAAAAAATAGTGCAGCCTTGGAGCAGGGCCCTGGTTCCCCCTCAGGGGATACACAGAACGGTATCTTTGCACTGTTTTGTAGACACTGAAACCCCCCACCAGGTGGGCGGAGTTAACTGCTGTTCACAAGCACAGAATTCCCAGACCGGTTGGAACCAGAAGGTTGATAATGCTGACTCCTGATTACCTCACCACCAACCAATCAGAAGAATGTCCACGATCTGACCACGCCCTCTTGAACCATTTCTATAAAACTCCTCACTAACCCCTTCAGGTCCGGACACACAGTTTTGAGGCCATTAGCCCACTGTGGCCCCCTTTGCCCGGCAAAGCAATAAGGCTCTTCTTTTCTACTTCACCCAAAATTTTGCCTCTGCAATTTAGTTCGCTGTTGGAGTAAGGAGGCCAGATTCAGCATTAGGTTCTTCCTTCTCTGTGGTGTTGTACTCATATCTGGGCTTCCCAGGTGGCACTAGCAGTAAAGACCTCCCCTGCTAATGCAGGAGACATAAAAGACACGGGTTTGATGCCTGGGTGGGGAAGATTCCCCAGAGGAGGGCATGGTAACCCACTCCAGTATTCTTGCCTGGAGAATCCGATGGACAGAGGAGCCTGGCAGGTTATATAGGCCATAAGGTCACATACTGAGTCGGACATGACTGAAGTGGCTTAGCATGCATGCATACTTGTATTTATATTAATTTGGAGCAAGCAAATTATTTACATGTCCAGTTAAATCCACTTATTAAATCACACGGAAGAAATTAGAAATGTAAAATCAGTACCTGGAGCAATTTATTAATCCATATAGATCTATGACTGCCTTGTATCCAGGTGAAGGAGGTCTCTCCATGGGGACAGTGGGTCCTACTCTTGGGACCTACAGCCCTTTACAGTTTGTGTAGAGTTTTAACATCCATCAGTTTAATTACAAAAAGATTTATATGGTGAACAAAGCAGAAATAGCAACTTCTATTAATCAGGTGAGAAAGGCAAACTCAGAAAATTTTTATACACTGACGCTGGATGCTGCTACTGCTGCTTAATTGCTAAGTCTTGCCCAACTCTCTGTGACCCCGTGGACTGTAGCCCAGCTCCTCTGTCCATAGGATTTCCCAGGCAAGAATACTGGAGTGGGCCACCATTTCCTTCTCCAGTAGATCTTCTCAACCCAGGGACTGAACCTGTGCCTCCTGCATTGCAGGTGGATTCTTTAACACACCAGGGAAGACTGTACAGTGGGCGGCACTATTTATTATTGTAAAAATCCATATATAAGTGGACTTTCACGTTTCAATCCCGCTTTGTCCAAGGGCCAATGGTATACTTGGAGTTATATTATGACAATACTATTTTTGAAAAACTTGTCCATATCTATATCAGTACAATTCTATTTAAATTATTTTAACTTTATTTCCTATTTGAGTGGCTAATAATACTGACCATTCTAATAAGTTTTATTTAAAGTTTTCTGAGATTTTCTTTCATGCCAAATGAACTTTTAAAATGACTTGTCAGAATTCAGTAGATCCACAACATGTACACACTGCTGTATTTAAAATGGATAACCAACAAGGACCTACTGCATAGCACAGGGAAATCTGCTCAGTGTCATGTGGCAGCCTGGATGGGAGGGGAGTTTGAGTGAAAATGAGTGCAAGTATATGTATGGCTGAGTCCCTTTGCTGTCCAGTTGAAACTATCACAATATTGTGCTAATCAGCTATATTCCAATATAAAATAAAAGGTTTTTTAAAAAGAATTCAACAGATCCATATTAGAGTCCTATAAGAGTTAACTTGAATATACAGATTATTGTGGGGAGAAAAGGACTTCTTTGTGATGTAGACTCATTCCATGAAAATGTACATCTTGTCAACTAAAAAAGGTGTATAACTTGAGAGTTGAGAGTTAAGTTTTACTTGGGGCAAAAATGAGGACTTCAGCCTGGGAGACAACACCTCACATAGCTCTGAGAGACTGCTCCCAAGAGGTAGTGGGGGGAAGTCAACATATAAGATTCTGGTGAAGGGGAAGTTAAATACGATTAAGCACTCATTTTACCAAAGATTTTTGGCTAATCAGGAGGATCTGATGTCATCATGAAGGGATTTAATGCTTTTCTATATATGAGGAGATACAAGGGTTAGAATCATGAAATCAGTTCTTGAAAATATCCAACTATCTAAAGACCTGTCCCACCAGATTCCCTTGAGCACAGAAGTGCCTCACTCCCCCTGAACTCCTTCATGGGGCGTTGAAGGTCAACAGCTGCAGCAGCACAGGGTTCAGTCTCTGGAGAGGCAGATGGCTGATGCCCTTGCTGTTCAGACACTGGCAGTGCTCTTGGCAAATGCCAATTTGTAGTTGACAATCTCACAGGCATCAACGCTTCTTAATGTTCTACAGTTTTCTTCATATAATTCACACATTCATTTAGCTTATCCTTATTTACTTAGGATTTTTGTTGCTATGGTGAATATTTTTCCTATTATACTTTCCCATGAAACAAAAGACAAAGCATCAATATTGGCTGAGAGAAATAAAAATTCTCCTTCTTTGCTGCTGCTGCTGCTGCTGTTGCTTCAGTCATGTCCAACTCTGTGCAACCCCATAGACGGCAGCCCACCAGGCTCTCCCATCCCTGGGATTCTCCAGGCAAGAACACTGGAGTGGGTTGCCATTTCCTTCTTCAATGCATGAAAGTGAAAAGTGAAAGTGAAGTCGCTCAGTCGTGTCAGACTCTTCGCGACCCCGTGGACTGCAGCCCACCAGGCTCCTCCGTCCATGGGGTTTTCCAGGCAAGAGTACTGGAGTGGGGTGCCATCGCCTTCTCCTTCTTTACTGGCAATATAATCCTCTGTGGGACAGCCCAAGAGAATCTGCTAGAACGTAACATTAAGAACAATAAAACCATTAAAAATTATTAGCTTTCTATAAAACAGTTGCTTCAACTTTATCATTTTACAGGGAAGGAATTTATAGTTTTCTTTTACATAAAAGCCTACTGTAAATCATAAGCTTAGCCTTAAAAAAAATTGCCTAAACAAAAGTTCAGGCATTATTTGAACTTATAAATTTGTACTGTTCCTATCAATTTGAAGTATTTTGCCTACTAGGATCTTTCAGTATTATTTTTAAAACTCACATCATGCCCAGAAAACCAAAAAGCACAGTTCTTTGCCAGTATTCTATGTGTTAATCTTTCACTTGCATGCAGATCTACCCAAAGTTTATATCTCGTCTCCACTTTGAAAGACGTTTGTGAGGATGGTGGCATTGACTAGCACTAACATGAAAATTATGTTACAAGGAAGAATGGAATCTGACTCCACGTTAGATCTGCTTCTTTCACTTTAACCTTTGCTGTCTGCTGCTTTTGTTTCTATAATCACTGAAAGAATTCTGTCTATAACTATAAGCATATATAATGACCTGCCTTAGGGAACCCTGCCCCTCTGCTTGAATGTTAAACTCAAGAGACTTTGTTCAGCTCACAGGGAGACATTCTGACCCTGCCCACTTGGGAATGGGTGCAGAAAAGAAGAAACTAACACATCCTGTCCCCAGTGCTGGCTAAGTCAGGAGACATTTTGCAAGACTAATGGCCTTTTGGCTGAGCACCAAAGAACTAATGCTTTCAAACTGTGGTGCTGGAGAAGACTCTTGAGAGTCCCTTGGACAGCAAGATCAAACCAATCAATCCTAAAGGAAATCATCCCTGAATATTCATTGAAAGGATAGATGCTGAAACTGAAGCTCCAATACTTTGGCCACCTGATGTGAAGAGCCAACTCATTGAAAAAGACCTTGATGCTGGGAAAGATTGAGGCAGGAGGAGAAGGGGGCACCAAAGGATGAGATGGTTGGAAGATATCACTGACTCAATGAACATGAGTTTGAGCCAACTCCAGGAGATAGTGAAGGACAGGGAAGCCTGGCATGCTGCAGTCCACGAGGTCACAGAGAGTCAGATATGACTTAGCAACTAAACAACAATAATGGCCTTTTTACTTTACTTCCTCACCTCGTGTCCCGCTCTGTTCTATAAAAGAAACTATCATCCAAACCCTGATAAGATGGTACTCTAGGGCACTAGCCTGCCATCTTCTCAGATGCCTGGCTTTCTAGATAAAGTCGCTATTCCTTGCCTCAACACCTTTTCTCCCAATTATGGCCTGTTGTGCGGCAAGCAGACTGAACCTGGATTCAGTAACGACTACTGTAGAACTGCATGACTAATTTTCAGTGGTCTGAGTTATAGAAGAACCGTTTTAGAAGCTTTTCTGCCCTTCTCCCCCATCCCCCATTGCGATTCTCCTAGCTAAACCTGCTCTACCAGCCTCTGCATTTCAGTCAATGTCAACCTCATTGGTGAATTTCATCGGGCCAAGACGTCTTTCACTCTCACACTCTACAATCCATGACCAGGTCCAGCTTCATGGGCACACGTCCTGTGCAGTCATGGAGGGTGTCTCATCTAGCAGGGGTTTTGCACACTGTGGCTGCCATCTTAAAAATTCTTCAACATTGTAGAACATGGGGGCCAACATTTTCGCTCTGCACAAGGTCTGGAAAATTATGTAGCTGGTCCTGGACATTACCATCAAAATATACCTGGGCTTGATGCCAAAAACTCAGCCTCTGTACAGTAGTGCCAATCAAATCTCAAAGACAGAGGTTTTGTTAATGCAAGTTGGTGTGCCCAAAGCATAGGAAAGCCAAACAAACTGAAATGCTGGAGTCTGGAGCAGAGAAAGGCTTATTGCAGGGCCTTGCAAGGAGATGAGGTGGCTCATACCTTAAAAAGCCCTGAGCTCCCCAAAGGGTTTTGGCAAAGGGTTTTAAAAAGTGGCAAAGCACTTTTTAAAATACTAGATTGGGGACCGGCAGTGCAGGGGCATCCCAGGGTCTATGTTTAGCTCATGCACAATTCGCTGACTGGATAATGGTGAAGTAAAGGGATGGTGTCACCGGGTTTAACATTATCAGTCCTTAGCTCTAGGAGGCTGGGGTGGAGTGCTCATGGGCTTGAAGTAGTTAATTTCTTTCATTTGTTGGAGAGGGGAAGGTCTTTTTGCATCTGCAAAACAACACAGGAAATGTGCATCAAATACTATTATCTAGGCACTTCAGAGAGGAGCTGAAGCAGAGGATATAGGGGAAGGCCTGTCCCTGGGAAGGCCCCATGGGGTCCTGCGCAGTTACATTTTGGATGAAATATAGAAGAATAGCCTTATTGCTTTGCCAGGCAAAAGGGGTCACAGTGGGCTAACATCCTCAAGACTGTGTGTCCACCAGGGAGGATTTGGTGAGAAGCTTTACAGCAATGGTTCAAACTCGGAGTTGCTGGCAAGGGTCAGGGTGTGTGCTGGCCTGCTCCTCTTTAATCTGGACTCAGGTGGTCTCCTGATGAGCTTCTGCGGTTCTCAAGCTTATCAAACTGTGACCTTCTCTCTGAAATGAAGAATGCTTGATCCATCTGCCATGCAGGAGACCCAGCTTCCATCCCTGGGTTGGGAAGATCCCCTGGAGAAGGGAATAGCTATCCACACCAGTATTCTTGCCTGGAGAATATCATGGACAGAGGACCCTAGTGAGCCATGAGGTCGCAAAGAGTCAGACACGACTGAGTGACTGAGCACACGTGTATGCGTACCTCAATTAAAAAAAAATGTTAAAAATATAGTGAACAGTAGTAGCTGCCAGGGCCATGGAGGGAAGAGAGATGCATAGATAGAGAACATCAGATTTTCAGGGAGGGGAAACTATTGTGGGTGACACTGTAAGGGTGGATATGTGACTTTATGCATGTGGTAGAATCCAGAACCCGCCTGTCAATGCAGGAGACATTTAAGAGATACCGGTTTGATCCCTGGGTTGCAAAGATCTCCTAGAGGAAGGCATGGGAAGATCCCTTGGAGGAGGGCACTCCGGTATTCTTGACTGGAAAATCCTATGGACAGATGAACCTGGTGGGCTACAGTCCATAGCGTTGCAAAGAGTAGGACATGACTAAAGTGACTTAGCACACACAGAATATAACACAAAGAGTGAGCCCTAGTGGAACCTATGGACTCGAGTCAATAATCTTGTATAAATAGCGGCTCACCCATCAATCATAATGTGGACCACACCAGCGCAAGAAGTGAATGAGACAAACTGGGTTGTGGGGAATACACAAAAACTCTGTTCTACCTGCTTACTATTTCTGTAAGCTTATAACTGATTTTAAAAAATTAAAGTGTATAATAGTTGATACATACAATGGAATAGGATTCAGGTTTAACAAGGAAATTGACACCTGTTCTAACATGAATGAACCTGGAGGACATGATGCTGAGTGAAAGAAGCCAGACACAAAGGGACAGATTCTGAATGTTTCCATTTATCTGCACCCAGAGGAATCAAAATCACAGAGACAAATAATAGGGTGGGTGCCAGGGGGCTGGCTGGGGCAGGGAATGGGGTTCCTGTTTAATGGGGACAGAGTTATAGATCGGGAAAAGGCAAAAGTTCTGAAGCTGAATGGTGGGGATGGTTGTACAATGGTGTGAAAGCAGTTAATACCATGGAATTGTATACTTAAAAATGATTAAAACTGTGAATTTTGTTATGTGTATTTTGCCACTATAAAAAATAAAGCTTAATACTTCTTAAAAAAACTGGATCAGGTAAAGACTAAACTCTTTGGTGTTCATCTTGCCTGTCTGCCCTCCCCCACTTCCTTTCCTCCTCCTGTTTCTTTCTTTTCCCCCATCCTTGCCCCTTAGATCCTCCGCTGCTGTTCATCTTCCCTCCAAAGAGCAGGAAGCTCCCCAAGGGCCCCTGTGCATCCTCTTCTGGAGCCCCCACCCCACCTGTGACAATGCTTTTAATGTCTGCATTCTCTGAATCCTCCATGGGACCACTCACCACCCTGGAGGTGTCCCCTTCTCCAGACTGGGCTCTCAGGCACCCAGCATGGTATGAATTAATGAAGGAGCTTTCTCCTTCCGAGGGGATGCAGGTCCAGCGGTAGATAGATGTCAGGGCTTTTCCTCCCAGCAATTCATGACTTTTCTACTTCTCAGGACATCTGTAGCCACCAGCACGCACTGAGTGCAATGACCACCCTGAGGACTGGAGTGGCCGCATCCGCCCTCCAAGGGAGACAGACTCTGGGAAGTTGAAACCTGTCAGGTTTGTTTCTTGCTTTTTAATTCTTCTTCCCCATCTGCCTGGAACTTTCCCTTCCAGGCAGAGAGAGACACCATGGGGGTCTCAAGTGACTTTTCTCAGTTCCGCTGCCCTGGCCCCAGAATCGTGTGGGTTCTCAGGGCTGTGATGCTCTAAGGGGGCTTAGCCAGTCTGCAGAGAGAGATGCCATCGGCGGCAGGTAGGTTTGCCAGGAAAGCAACACCAGGGGATCGGAGGTGGCAGCTGTCAGGCGGCACAAGAGTGGAGGAAGCTCCAAACCTCCCGTGTGTGTGGATGGTGACCCGTGTGCTCTCTCCTTGGAGACATCATTCAGCCTTACCCTTTCTGTTTAGGAGAAACAGGGTGCATCCCTGCTGGCTGCTATTGGCCCTGTCATTTATCCCAGAGCGAGCCAGACTCCCCACAGACAAGCCCCCTCCAGCACTGCCTCCGGAAGACAGAAGTTACTTGTGTAGCAGAAAAAAAAATAATAAACTGTTCAGCAGCATAATTAATCCCCAAGCTGCTCAAAGCAGTAGCAGCCAAGATACAGATGGAGAAGGGAACTGAGGATACAGTTCTGTACGTTAGTATTTTCCTTAATAGAAGGACTGAGAGATGGAATCAGGCCCTGGTAGAATTAGGAAGGCTTTTGTAAAGTCAGATTCCCCATACATCATGCAAGGGGAAATTGCCTGGAATTTCAGAAAGTGGAAGGAACGATTCTTGAATCTCACCATCTTTTATTCTTTAAACTCTTGAATAGAATAATAATACGTCTCCTGACTGAATGGGGTTCCTAAGCAAAAAAGTTGTTCCAGAGAGTTAAGGTTTCTAAAAAACCCGAAGTCATTTAAGTGACTTTTAAAAAATGTGAGCATTTCATGAGCACCTTAAATGCGCCACGCTAGGTGTGGGACCCAGCCATGAATGCAGCAAGCTGCTAAAAAGGAGAGGTACTGGAAACTCTGGGAATCACAAAGCCTGCTGCTCCAGGTCCTAATCATTTAGTTGTCGAATCCACGTTCAAGTTCCTGATGCACAGTAAGGCTAAACAAACAGAAATGTTGGAGTTTGGAGCAGAGAAGAGTTTACAGCAGAGACAATCAAGAACAGGCAGCTCCTGCTGAAGACTCAAACTCCCTCATGCGTTTTGGGAAAGCGTTTTTATAGTCAAAATTCGGGGTGGGGGAGGGCTGTAGGGTTTGTGACCTTCCTCTGAGTGGTTGATTGGGAAGGTAATGGAGTGATGTTCTGGGAATCTCAATCTTAGTTTTCTGGTTCCAACCAGTCCGGGGTCCATGTGCTTATGCATGCGTGCTTAGTCGTGTCCAACTCTTTGCAACCCCATGGACTGCAGACTGCCAGGCTCCTCTGTCCATGGGATTTTCCAGGGAAGAATAATGGAATGGGTAGCCAGTCCCTTCTCCAGGAGATCTTCCTGACCCAGGGTTCAAACCCAGGTCTCTTGCATTGCAAGCAGATTCTTTACCATCTGAGCCACCAGGGAAGCTCCCCATGTGCTTGTGCTCAGCCTGAAATCACCATCCTTCCCCTGGGTGGGGGCCTCAGTTATTTAGAAGAACTCAGAGATGTATCAGATTGTTCTGTGTGCCCCTTGAGGAGGAAGCAGTACCCTGCCCCAAGGCTGCACTACTGCTTCTTGACTGTTCCTCCTTTGCTTCTGCACCCTCTCCCTTCCCTGATCTGCAACTGTTTAAATCTGCCCTTTGGAGCTCAAGGAAGGTCTAGGAGGCAGAAATCTCTTTTCCTACAAACAAAAAACAGGGGACACAGAAGGGTTTTTGTTGCTCGGAGGACCCCACAAAGTCCTGCTTGGTTTCACTTCAGTTTGTGGGTATGCAAATCTCACGTTGGGGAACTTTTCAGGTTTTTGCAATGATGCGTCCCTACACTGCCTGCCTGCCAAGCATTTGGCTTTGTTTTTATTGCTCTTAAAAGGCATCCTTTTAACCAGCACTCTCTTTTTTCTCCCTGAGACCACCTCTAGCAGTTTGTCCTCCTAATTTGCTGCTTAACAGCTGCTGGGAACTAAAAAGTCCAGATAACAAAAGTGGGTGATGTTGAGTATAAATAGATTCTGATGTTGAGTATAAATAGATTTTAAGCTGAAATATTATTTTAAAAATTGGAATATTTTTGGTTATTATTTCCTAAAAAATCCAAATGGTTCAAAGTCAGAGGAAAGAGGTAGTTGTGGCTTCTGGGTCCCGGACACCCAAGTTGGTCTGAAATTGTGTTCTCAGACCTTTCTGCCCTCACCTCAGCAACGCTTGGTGAGGTTGGCTTCAATCTCTGGCAGCCTCAAGCTCTGAGCCTGCATCCTTGCAGCTCAGCAGCCCCTAGAGAGAACTTCTCCTTATCAGCAGATACAGCAAGAAACCCAGGATTCTGTTTATCCCAAACTCAGAGCTGAGAGCAGGAGAGGGAACAGACGGGAGAGGAAGTCCTAGGAGATGAGAACAGCTCTGAGGCCAAGAGAGGGGGTGGATGAGCATCCCATACACCCCTGCCAGACAGAATGGGAGGGAGAGGGCCGAGTCCTCATGGGAATTTGAGCAATCTTTACTGGAATGTGGAAGACAGTACTGAGTGAACGAAACACAGATGTTCACAACTGCCTTTAATTTTTCTCTTTTACCCACTTTTTTTCATGTGTTTGTATATCAGGAAGCTGAAAGTAGCTCTAATTTGAGTTGTAAATGCAGTTTTGGTGTTAATGAATCATTTCTATCATGCCTTGAATGGTTTCGAAGAGCCCAGACTCTTGCATCTTCCCATACATAGAAAAGTGCTAAATTCATTAACTCAAGATGTCTGGTTTTCTTTCTTTAACAGTAATGTTTTGATGTTCTGACCACCTGGTCTTTGTTGCAAAAATGCCCATATATCCTGGTTCCCCCTTTACCTCTTGGGAGCAGTTCCAGAGCTGTCACACTATGTGGTCATCCAGCCATGGCCTCCCAGAGGCTGCAGGAGGTGTGAGGCTTGCAAAGTGCAATGGTTTACATTAGGGTTACACTCTTATGTTGTCCATCCTGTGGGTTTGGACAAATGTATAATGACACAGGGGCTTCCCAGGTGGCTCTAGTGGTAAAGAGCCTGCCTGCTGACATGGGAGACATAAGAGACGTGGGTTCAGTCCCTGGGCCAGGCAGATCTCCTGGAGAAGGACATGATTTGCCTGGCTCAGAGTCCGTATTTGGCATATCTCAGGATCTTCCCATGTGTGAGCATCTCTCAGCCAAGATGTTTTGCACCGAAGAGGCCTATGGGTAATTAGCATCACTTAGCATCACTCCCCTTTTGACCTTCAAGGAGCTTTTCTCTGCATGTGTAGTTGGGGAGGTCTCCTGGCTTCGAGAATGAGAAATATATGATCTCTTATCTTCTATCTAGGCAGGGCACAGCCTCCTCTCTCAATCATCCTGCTAGTCTCATCTTGGAGTATCAGTTGACATGGAAGGAATCTCAAATCAGTTTACCCTTGAGGGGGGGGGGCATCTACTTCCTGCCTCACCTTAATACTGGAGGAAAGGCAGCCAACAGCCAGAATCCTCCTCTCTTCTCTGAGGCTTAGGGCAATAAAAGCAGGGATCAGAGAACTGAACAACAAAAACATCCACCATTCCTGAGCCCTGTGAAGCAGGCTGGGGGTGCCTCCACTTGCTCCTACCATCCCGCCCTGGAAGACTGGGCCAGCTGGATGTCTCTAGATGAGGAATTACTTCATCCCCTTTGATGCCTGCCTCACGCGCAACCAGGTAGGAACCCTGATTGCTCCTTTATCCTAAATTGCTCCTTAACCCTAAATTGCTCTTTTAAAGGGTTTATCTCCTTTCATATTTTTCATCTTATCTACTTTGCTATTTAATATTACATGTTCTTGTGTCTTTCTCTTGTACTTTCTCATTTGTATCCTTAAATTTCTCCAGATGTGTTTGAATCTATTCAGGCAGAACAGAAAAGGCAACAATCCTATTTATCTTTTGCAATTTTACCATGCAATAGGATGTTAAATTACTCTAATCTATTTTATATTCACAACTAAAATAAACAAAAGGTGGTTGATGACATTTAGGTCATGCCAAGTTTTTTTTTTTTTTCTTGCTCAATAGAAGTGCAAGTCCCCTAAAAAAAATCTTTCCAGGCAGTTATAAATAGGGAAGAATAAGGTAAAAGGGTGGCATTTGAGACTGAGGCTGTAGTAATCATTTTAAAGCTGTTACAGACACATTTATGAGTAAATATACATACACAATTTTATGTGCTACCAAGAGCTGATGTAGTCAAGTTCATTTCTGAGACACTCTTCATGAAAAGCATTGTTTGCTAAGCAAATTGTTAGGATAAGATCAGTGGGTGGAAGAATATTCATGTCGTTGATATAAGTCCACGTGGATCATGGGGAGAACTAAGGATTCGGGTAGTGGAATCTCTTCCAAAATAAAATCCTAGGAGTCTTGGATATGATCTTCCCAGTTTGTCCAGTTCTTGGAGTTAACATTTAACACCTATGTAGGTCAAAGACATGAAAACTTTTTAACTGCAATTGACCAAAATCAATTTCATTAGGAGTGAACTTCAGCAGATGGGCGAATTCTTTGTTCTACATGATCTCTAACACCCAAGTCTTCCAGGATAAGAAACCCAGGAGATTCTAAGATCCATTGTTTAGAGAAGTGTCAACATATGTATTCCAAAAAGGGCCAGAAAGTACTTATTTTATGTTTTTCAGGCCAGACTGTTTGTCACAACTATTCCAGTCTACAGATACAACAGGAAAACAGCTTTAGACAGCACACAGGCAGACAGGGGTGACTGTGTCTAACAGACTTAACTTACCAAACAGCAGGTGCCCAGATTCAACATGAGGGCTATAGTTTGCTGACTGTGATTTAGAAGATAGTCATCTGTTTGCGTCTGCCTCTTTTGCATTTTTAAAATATTTATTTGTTTATTCAGCTGTGTCGAGTCTTAGTTGCGGCACGCAGGGCCTTCGTTTTGGTACGTGGACTCTCTAGGCATGTCACTCCAGCTCAGTAGCTGCAGCGAATGGTCTCAGTTGCTGTGAAGCATGTGCGATCTCGGCATCTCAGGTGGCAGAGCGGTAAAGAATTTGCCTACCAATGCAGGCGACGCAGGCAACCTGGGTTGGATCCCTGCGTCGGGAAGATCCCCTGGAGAAGGAAATGGCAACCCACTCCGGTATTCTTGCCTGGAAAACTCCTTGGACAGAAGAGCCTGGCAGGCTACAGTCCATGGGATCACAAAGAATTGGACACAACTGAGCACGCGTGGGCGCACGCGCGCGCGCGCACACACACACACACACACACACACACACACAGGATCTTAGTTCCCAGACCAGGGATGGAGCCTGCGTGCCTTGCACTGTAAGGTGGATTCTTAACGGCAGACGCATCACAGAAGTCCTCTTTTTTTTCTTTCCCTCCCCTTTACCCACCCTTTTTTTTTTTTTTTCCTTTTTTTTTTTTTTTTAAAATGTATGTGAGCAGGGGAGAAAAAACAAAAAGGGAAGCCGCTTCTTCTCCCTACCCTGGGCAGAAACTGGAGATAACTCATATTTTTGTTTAGGGATTTAACAAGAATTTGCAAAGAGTAATTTCCAAACTTGGATCCTGAGAGTCAAGGTTCAGGGAAGGGCATGAACTAAATTGCAGAGTAGCAGAGGTGAAGGAAGTCCCCATACTTGCAAAGGAAAACACGTGAGTTTTGCTTTGGGTTTAGGGTAAGGTTGGGATTCATGATGGGGTTATCAGAAGGGAGACGGGTGAGGGGAGGGCTCTGCAAGCCAATTAGGGACCACAACTTACTTCACAGAAGTGTTCCTGGGATCCTTTAAAAATCACGATGCCAAATATTCACTTTAGAGTTGTCTCCTGGTCTGAAAGTTCTGATTCACCACCTCCCAAAGTTTTCAGCAAAATTTAGGACATATACCAAGGCTTTGAGAGGGTAGTAATTAAAATGGGAATTAAGGAAAGAGCTGGATTTTCAAACCCAGGATATTCTGAGGACAATCAGATGATTCATAAAGTGAACTAAAATCAACAGAAGGAGTAGGCTAAAGCCAGGGGGCGGGAGGGGACTTGCAATGTGGTAGAAAGAGCACTGAGCTGTCTGCTCCACATTGGGACCGCCTGGAAACCATGATCTGGATGTCTCAAAACCATATACTCAGGCTAACCTTAGTAACAAAGTTTTGGGTCTTGTTATTTGCTTGCTTGTCTATTTATTATGATGGGCACTTCCTTGATAATGAACTATTGCTGCAGTAAGTGGTTCCCCACAGAAGGGAGATGGTAGGACCATAATGTCCAGTGGTTTTCTTTTCCTGCAGCAACCAAGGAGGCAGTGCCACTGGGCATCGCCTGTACATCCATCCTGCTATGGGTAACCACCCTCCTCCCAAATGCTGGAACAGCGTAAACTGGTCAGGACCCAGATTGGGCCAAGGAGCTTTTCTGGTGGCTCAGACGGTAAAGAATCTGCCCGCGATGTTGGAGACGTGGGTTCGATCCCCGGCTTGGGAAGATTCCCTGGAGAAGGAAATGGCAACCCACTCCAGTATTCTTGTCTGGAGAATCCTGTGGACAGAGGAGCCTGGTAGGCTACACAGTCCATGGGGTTGCAAAGTCAGACACGACTGCACTGACTTAGCATGCATGTGTGTGTGTGTATATATATATATATATAAATATAAATACACTACTCTCTGTGCATATATATATATATATATATATATATATATATATGGCTGAGAACACTACTCAGCCATAAAAAAATATTGAAATAATGCCATTTGCAAAAATATGGATGCAACTAGAGATTAACATTCTAAATGAAGTAAATCAGCCAAAGAAAGACAAATATCATATGATATCGCTTATATGTGTAACCAAAAAAAAAAAGTAATACAAATGAACTTATATAAAAAAACAGAAATAAACTCACAAACATAGAAAACAAACTTATGACAAACAAGGGGGAAAGGGTGGGGAGGGATAAATTAGCAGTTTACTATTAACATATACACACTACTCTATATAAAATAAACAAGGTACTACTGTATAACACATGGAACAATACTCAATATTTTTTAATCATCTATATGGGAAAAGAATCTTGAAAACACATATGTAAAGTTGAACCACTTTGTGTTCACCTGAAACTAACACAACATAAATTAGTTATAGTCAATATTTTAAAAAATGCAAAAAACACTAGACACCTGCTAGAATGTTGTTTTTAATTACAATACCAAGTGCAACAAAACAGTGCAGCCTCTTTGAAGAATAATTTAGCATACCTTATACAGTTAAACATGCCCTCTAGCCCCCCAGATTATACTTTAGATATTTGCCGAAGTGAAATGAAAACTGCAATTACACAAAAGCTTATAGGTGCAGATTTGTGACAGCATTATTCTCCATCACACAAGACTGGAAACTACCCTAGTGGACAAACCATGCTGTGCGCAGACAATAGAATACCTCGATTGTTTAGTTGCTATGTCATGTCCGACTCTTTTGTGACTCCATGGACTGTAGCCCCGCCAGGCTCCTCTGTCCATGGGATTTCCCAGGCAAGAGTACTGGAGTGGGTTGCCATTTCCTTCTCCAAAAGATCTTCCTGATCCAGGGATGGAACCCACGTCTCTTGTGCTGGCAGGCAGATTCTTTACCACTGAGCCACCTAGGAAGCCCCAATGGAATATTGTTGCTGCTGCTAAGTCGCTTCAGTCGTGTCTGACTCTGTGGGACCCCATAGACGGCAGCCCAACAGGCTCCTCTGTCCCTAGGATTCTCCAGGCAAGAACACTGGAATGGGTTGCCATTTCCTTCTCCAATGCATGGAAGTGAAAAGTGAAAGTGAAGTTGCTCAGTCATGTCAGACTCTTAGCGACCCCATGGACTACAGCCTACCAGGCTCCTCCGTCCATGGGATTCTTCAGGCAAAAGTACTAGAGTGAGTTGCCATTGCCTTCTCCAAATGGAATATTACTCAGCCATAAAAAGGAATACATGTAGAAACATAGGTCAGATGGTTTTTGATGTTTGAGAAAAGCCAGTGATGCAATGGTAAAGAATCTGCCTGCCAATGCAGAAGATGCAAGAGACATGGGTTCAATCCCTAGGTCAGGAAGATCCCCTTGAATAGGAAATGTCAATCCACTCCAGTATTTTTGCCTGGAAAATTCCATGGACAGAGAGACTGGTGGGCTACAATCCACAGGGTTGGAAAGAGTGAGACAGGACTAAGCACTACATGCAGACTCAAGTCTCCATACTGTAGGATTCCATTTATAAGTCTTTCTCACTAAGGGGTATCTATAAGGACAAAAGCAGCCATGATTGCTGGGTTTAGAGGTTAAGTATATATATATATAAAATGAGCCAAAGGAATTTGGAGAGAATGACGGACTTTTTCTATTTCTGGATTGTGTTGGTGGTTACACAGCTATAGACATTTGTCAAAACTCAGAATCATGCACTAAAAAAAGTGTCACTTAATAAGTATAAATTAAATTCAAAAACTAAATTCAATATCACCTTCAAAGAAGAGATAAGGTGATGAGCTTTAGGCAGGGAGTAAAAAAATTAAGAAATAAGAGAAATGAACAGAATGTGTTTTCTCAAAAGAAATGGTGTTGAAGGGGGAGAGGAAATGGAGGGAGGGGGAGAAAAAAAGGAGAAAAGAGAGTCCAGAGTTAACAGAGAAAGAGCAAGGTCTGAGACATTTTGTGATTCTAGATGTAACAACACCATTTGTATCACCAGACAATGTCCCAAAACATAAGATCATGCTCAAAGTTGTTTTCCCTAGATCCAGAATCCTGAGCTACCCTGGCAAGCCTCTGCAACCCTGCCAGGTCTCTGCCAGTGGGCACAGTTGTTTGTTGTGATGGGTTACTCATCCTTTTGTGTGTTTAATTCATTTTAGCTTATCCACATGGCACATGGGATCTTAGTTCCCTGACCAGGGATGGAACCCGGGCTCCCTGCACTGGAAGCTCAAGTCTTAACCACTGGACTACCAGCAAAGTCCCTGGGCATAGTTTTGATTTTCTATCTGATTAATAATTTATAAATTTGTAGTAATTTCAGACACTAAAACATAGTATCCTACATTTCACGATGTGTCTCATTGATTTTCTGGCTTTAATTATTCTATCAAGTTGCTAATACTAAATATATACCTCTCATGCAGACCTTGGCTCAGGTGAACTTCTTTTTTCATGAAGAACCCACAGGGGCTTTGCACTTTGTCCATCTCCCACTACTCATCTTCAGCTCAATGTCTTGGCTTTCAGCCTGGCCACAGTCCTGAGGGTGTCGCGTCTTTAGGTAGACTTGAATTACCAGATCCTTCCCAACTAATTAAAACCAGTTACAATTCAGTCTGCTTAGTATATCAGATTCTCATCAGTCAGCGAACACCATATTTCCAGTGCCTCCTACATCAGTTCAGTTCAGTTGCTCAGTCATGTCCAGCTCTTTGTGATCCCATGGACTGCAGCATGCCAGACTTCCCTGTCCATCATCAAGTCCTGGAGTTTGCTCAAACTCACATCCATCAAGTTGGTGATGCTGTCCGACCATCTCATTCTCTGTCATCCCCTTCTCCTCCTGTCTTCAATCCTTCTCAGCATCAGGGTCTTTTCCAATGAGTCAGTTCTTCTCATGAAGTGGCCAAAGTATTGGAGTTTCAGCTTCAGCATCAGTCCTTCTAATGAACATTTGGGACTGAGTTCCTTTAGGATTGACTAGTTTGATCTTGCAGTCCAAGAGACTCTCAAGAGCCTTCTCCAACACCACAGTTATAAAGCATCAATTCTTTGATGCTTAGCTTTCTTTATAGTCCAATTCTCACATCTGTACATGACTATGGGAAAAACCATAGCTTTGACTAGATGGATCTTTGTTGGCAAAGTAATGTCTCTGCCTTTTAATATGCTGTCTAGGTTGGTCATAGCTTTTCTTCCAAGAAGCAAGCATCTTTTAATTTCATGGCTGCAGTCACCATCTGCAGTGATTTTGGAGCCCAAGAAAATAAAGCCTATCACTGTTTCCATTTTTTTCCCATCTATTTGCCATGAAGTGATGGGATCAGATGCCATGATCTTAATTTTCTGAATGTTGAGTTTTAAGTCAACTTTTTCACTATCTTCTTTCACTTTCATCAAGAGACTCTTTAGTTCTTCACTTTCTGCCATAAGGGTGGTGTCATTTGCATATCTGAGGTTATTGATATACATACCCAGATGGATATCAAGTCAAGGAATATAAGAAATGTTTCCTTCACTGAGGTCAGTCATAATCTCATTGGGAAAACAAGACTCACATTGGGAAAACAAGCAAATGCTCACACTTGATTATTAAATGATGTACTGCAGACTGAAAGTATTCGAGGGCTTCAGGGAAAAGAAGAGAGCCAGGGATCAGAGTGGGCTTTGCACAAAGGCTGGACTGAGACTGGAGATGCTGAGTGTAAAGATACATGGTAAGAACAGGAAAGGACATTCCAAGAAAGAGAATTTGATGTAAACTGATTCTTACTCTGTAGAGTTTCAGTAGTTAGGGTAGTCATGGTTGTAAAGTACAGGATTAAAAAAACATACTTTCCTTTCCCCAAACACATACATACACATGATCTACCCCATCACTGCCTTCTCGGCCATAAAGCAAAAGCAACATCTGATTTTTAATAAGGAGCTTTAGTAGAGTGACATGTGGAAAACACTGTTTCATGCATCTTGTTGTCCCTGATCACAGCCCAGAGACAACTGCCTGTGTCACATACACTTAATCATTGGATGGAAAAGCAGATGATGGTGTTGGACTTTTTATAATTATTTTTTAATGTATATTTATGTGTTGACTGCGCTGGGTCTTAGTCGTGGCATGTGGGATCAAGTTCCCTGACTAGGGATCAAACCCCAGCCCCCTGGGGGTGAGAAGTCTTAGCTGATGGACCACCAGGGAGGTCCCAGTGATGGTGCTGACTTATGAGATTTGTGCCCAGGACATGGCATTATCCCTGCTCTTACAAATGTTCAGGTGGATATCACTCCTTAACAAAAGCCTTCACTGCTAAAACCATCCCCTGTCCGTAATTAGGCTCTGGGACACTTCTTGGTTTGGGATATCATCATCACTTACTTCCGGGGAATATGCATCATTGCAATCGAGCCTGTTCTCCAAAATGCTAAATGTTAAATACACCAGCTATCCTACCTGCCGATAGCATTTCCTCAGACATCACCATCCCAAGGGAATGGAACTCAGAACAGTCAAAATCCTTAGGGGAAATAAATAATGAGAAGTCACTGCATGACATTTTGACTATGAAAACCTATGATAATAAACATCTCCCAATTATTAGGATTTTTTTTTCATTTCAGTATTCTCAGCAAAACCAAGAATTCACATTGAAGTTCTTCCTCATATAAAGCTGGTTTAATGTAATTATTTTGGTAAGTCACTGATGATCCTTAGAGATGTAGTGAACACATGACCTTTTTCTACAATGCTGGTGGGTTGTAATTTAGTTCATAAATCATACCACCAAAGCACTTACATTTAGACATCATAGCACAAAACTTACTGAATTTTCTACACTCATTTACTAATGATACTCTCCATAAATATTTCATGGAAATCCCAGAGAATGAGAGTGAGAGAGAGACAAATTTTTAAGTACAGAGAGTAAATTTTGCATTATCTGACATTTAAAGAACAGTCGCAGTATTTGTGTCCATAGTAGGCTTTGAATCAGAGCGCTCTTTGAGGAAAACTCAGAAGTGACATTTACTTATTTGTGCTTTTAGGTTTGCACCTTACACAAATGATGCATAATTCATGCCAGAAACCATTTGGCTCAACAAAAAACTAATTTAGTTTATCCCCTTTCAATACAACTTCAAATACACATATGACAAAATGTGAGGATCCAGGACTGGGGTGTGGATGTGTGTAAGAGCCCAGAAAAGCTAAATTAAATATTTCACTTTGGTCTTTTTAGGAGAATTCAAATAGGATTTCTCTTGTTTTATGAGTGTCTTTCTTTATTTTCTTTGAAATAAATCATTGCTCATGACTTGTATGCAAATTTAGTTATTGGCATGACCAGAGATAAGAGAAAATGAATGAGGGTAGCTTTCTATGGACTGAAATGTCTTTGCTAAACTGGCATAAAAATGTAATTATTCCTCTTTCCATCTTGATAATCTTTGTAATGGAAAACTAGGTGTGCCTGACCAGTTCACTCAAATGTCTAACAAGTGATGTCAGCAAAATGGTGAAATAGGCATTTTCTAGTACCTTGCTTCCATCTATACCCCCATATATACTGCAGCATTATTCACAATAGCCAAGATGTGGCAATAACCCAGGGATTCATAAACAGATGAATGGCTAAATAAGATGTAGTGTAGGGACTTCCCTGGTGGCCCAGTGGCTAAGACTCTGAGCTCCCAAATGAAGGAGGCCTGGGTTTGATCCCTGGTCAGAGAACTGGATCCCACAGGTCAAAATAAGACTCAGCATGGCCAAATAAATAAAATTAAAAAAAAAGATGCAGTGTATACTTACAATGGAATATTAATATTATTCAGACTTTTTTTTTAATGAGAAAATTTTGCCATATGCAACCACATGAATGAATCTTGAGGGTATTATGCTAAGTGAAACTAGCCGGACAGAGAAAGTCAAATACTATATGATTTCAATTCTATGTAGAATAAATAAAAAGTCAAACTCATAGAAAATGAGAGTAGAATGGTAATTAGCAGGGGCTGGGGTTGGGGATAAGGGGTTAGTCAAAAGGTAAAACTGCCAGGTATAAGTTGAGTCAGCTATAGGAAGCTAACGCATAGTGGTGACAATAATTACTAGTACTGTGTGTGAAATGGATAACCAACAAGGACCTTCTGTACAGCACAGGGAACTCTGCTCAACATTATGTGACAGGCTGAATGGGAGGGGAGTTTGGGGGAGAACTGACACATGTATATGGATGGCTGAGTCCCTTTGCTGTCCACCTGAAACTATCACTACATTGTTAATTGGCCATACTCCAATATAAAATTTTTTTTAATTTTTATTTTATTTTTAAACTTTACAATATTGTATTAGTTTTGCCAAATATCAAAATGAATCCACCACAAGTATACCTGTGTTCCCCATCCTGAACCTGCCTCCCTCCTCCCTCCCCATACCCTCCCTCTGGGTCGTCCCAGTGCACCAGCCCCAAGCATCCAGTACCGTGCATCGAACCTGGACTGACGACTCGTTTCATACATGATATTATACATGTTTCAATGCCATTCTCCCAAATCTCCCCACCCTCTCCCTCTCCCACAGAGTCCATAAGACTGATCTATACATCAGCGTCTCTTTTGCTGTCTCGTACACAGGGTTATTGTTACCATCTTTCTAAATTCCATATATATGCGTTAGTATACTGTATTGGTGTTTTTCTTTCTGGCTTACTTCACTCTGTATAATAGGTTCCAGTTTCATCCATCTCATTAGAACTGATTCAAAAGTATTCTTTTTAATGGCTGAGTAATACTCCATTGTGTATATATACCACAGCTTTCCTATCCATTCATCTGCTGATGGGCATCTAGGTTGCTTCCATGTCCTGGCCATTATAAACAGTGCTGCGATGAACATTGGGGTACACATGTCTCTTTCCCTTCTGGTTTCCTCAGTGATGCTCAACATCACTCATTATCAGAAAAATGCAAATCAAAACCACTATGAGGTACCATTTCACGCCAGTCAGAATGGCTGCGATCCAAAAGTCTACAAGCAATAAATGCTGGAGAGGGTGTGGAGAAAAGGGAACTCTCTTACACTGTTGGTGGGAATGCAAACTAGTACAGCCACTATGGAGAACAGTGTGGAGATTCCTTAAAAAACTGGAAAAAAATTTTTTTAAGTTAAAAAAAATAGTACTGTGTGTACTTGACACTTGCTGAGAGAGTAAGTCTTAAGTGTTTGCAAAACAAAAGAGTGCCTAAGGATGTGATGGGTATTAAATAATCAAAGGGTAATCCTTCCACAAAGTATTCCTAAGTAGTCAAATCATCACGCTGCACACTTTAAGTGGGTACAGTTTCTATTTTGTAGAGAAGTTCATTTTTGCCATAGTGGAAAAGACTATATAAAAAAGAATGTATATATGTGTGTAACTGAGTCATTTTGCTGTACATCAGAGATTGCCACAACATTGTAAATCAACTATACTATCTATACTTCAATCTAAAAAAAAAAAAAAAAAGAATGGACAGTTTTGTCAGTCATACCTCAGTAAAGCTGAAATGATAAAGTGAAATGTTTAGCAAAGCCCCAAGTTGGGAAGACTTCAACCCACATACAGAGATGTGTCAGCAAACCCCTGGGCGGCACTTCTAGGAGGTCCAGCTTGCCAGATCCTACAGGCAACTGAATTTATGATATTTGGTCAGACACACAGGTGTGTGTTTAAGGCCTTTATTTCAGGGGAAGAATGACTTGGTGTTTTGGAGGCTGTGATGTATCACTGTTTTCCTAATTCTTCTTTCTCATCAACTAGGAAACTGGGTCTCTCAGTGGAGCAAGAAGAGTGGATTTAGTAGAAGAAGGAAACACACTTGTCAGAGGAAATGGTGATTTTCTGCAGGCCCACGTGTCACCTGCTAGGCACATGTGCTGCGCCCCTTAAAATCCTCAAATGTAATAACCTATGAGGGAAAAGAATGTGAAAGAGAATAGATCTAGATCTAGTTACATTATTAATGTAGATAAATAACTGAATCCCTTTGCTGTACACCTGAAACTAATATAACATTGTATTAATAAATCAATTATACCGCAATTTACGTCAAGGCTGTATACTGTCACCCTGTTTATTTAAACTTTATGCAGAGTACATCATGAGAAACGCTGGACTGGAAGAAACACAAGCTGAAATCAAGATTGCCGGGAGAAATATCAGTAACCTCAGATATGCAGATGACACCACTCTTATGGCAGAAAGTGAAGAGGAACTCAAAAGCCTCTTGATGAAAGTGAAAGTGGAGAGTGAAAAAGTTGGCTTAAAGCTCAACATTCAGAAAACGAAGATCATGGCATTTGGTCCCATCACTTCATGGGAAATAGATGGGGAAACAGTGGAAACAGTGTCAGACTTTATTTTTCTGGGATCCAAAATCACTGCAGGTGGTGACCGCAGCCATGAAATTAAAAGACGCTTACTCCTTGGAAGGAAAGTTATGACCAACCTAGATAGCATATTCAAAAGCAGAGACATTACTTTGCCAACAAAGGTCCGTCTAGTCAAGGCTATGGTTTTTCCTGTGGTCATGTATGGATGTGAGAGTTGGACTGTGAAGAAGGCTGAGCGCCAAAGAATTGATGCTTTTGAACTGTGGTGTTGGAGAAGACTCTTGAGAGTCCCTTGGACTGCAAGGGGATCCAACCAGTCCATTCTGAAGGAGATCAGCCCTGGGATTCCTTTGGAAGGAATGATGCTAAAGCTGAAACTCCAGTACTTTGGCCACCTCGTGCAAAGAGTTGACTCATTGGAAAAGACTCTGATGCTGGGAGGGATTGGGGGCAAGAGGAGAAGGGGATGACAGAGAATGAGATGGCTGGATGTCATCACTGACTCGATGGACGTGAGTCTGGGTGAACTCCGGGAGTTGGTGATGGACAGGGAGGCCTGGCGTGCTACGATTCATGGGGTCACAAAGAGTCGGACACGACTGAGTGACTGATCTGATCTGATCTGATACCTCAATTTAAAAAATATTTAAATTGAAAAACAGAAAGACTCCCCTGGTGGTCCAATGGCTAAGACTCTGTGCTCCCTATGCAGGGTGCCTGGTCAGGGAACAGATCCTACATGCTGTAATTAAGACCATGTGCAGCCAAATAAATAAATGAATACATATTTTTAAATAAATTAAAAAATTAAGTTAGACTTTCATGGTGGCTTTTGAGAAGACTTTTGAGAGTCCCTTGGACTGCAAGATCAAACCAGTCAAATCCCAAAGGAAATCAGTACTGAATATTCATAAGAAGGACTGATGCTGAGGCTGAAACTCCAATCCTTTGGCCACCTGATGCGAAGAACTGACTCATTAGAAAAGACAATGATGCTGGGAAAGATTGAAGGCAGGAGGAGAAGGGGACGACAGAGGATGAGGTGGTTGGATGACATCACCAACTCAATGGGCATGAGTTTGAGCAAGCTCTGGGAGATGGTGAAGGACAGGGAAGCCTGGTGCGCTGCAGTTCATGGGGTCACAAAGAGTTGGACACGACTGAGCGACTGAACAACAACAACTGGTGGCTCAGTGGTAAAGAGTCCACCTGCCAATGCAGGGGACGTGGGTTTGATCCCTGGTCTAGGAAGACCCCACATGCCATGGAGCAGCTAAGCCCAGTCACTACAACTTTTGAGCCTGTACTCCAGAGCTCAGGAGCCACAACTACTGAGCCCACGTGCTGCAAATACTGAAGCCTGCGTGCCCTAGAGCATGTGCTCCACCAGAGAGAAGCCACTGCAGTAAGTCTGTATACTGCAACTAGAGAAAAGCCCCGGCAGCCATGAAGACCCAGCACAGCCAAAAATAAATAACTATATACAATTTTTTAAAATTATAAAAATAAACTTAATTTTTAAAATGAAAGAAAAAAAAAAACAACCCTAAAATGAATGACACCCCTGTGGTTCTCTATTTAAAAAAAAAAAGATGAAGTGTGTATCTCTGCTAATCAGAAAATAATGAACCACTGTTGTGCTTGTGGGGAGTGGAATCCAGGAAGGAATAAACAAGGAGACACAGCATCTTTACCTCTCATCTCCCTGAGATAACTGCAACTGACAATCATGGCCTATTTTCTGCTAGTGGTTGATTTATATAGAGAGATGCTGTAAATAGAATTCCATACCCTTCTTTTCCCACTAAAATTGCATCACAAGCATTTTATCTGTGAAAATATCTTTGAAATGTTGATTTGAGGTATTATCTTATTTCGATGTAAGTAAATATTATAAAAGTGCTATTTTGGAAAAAACTGCTAAAATGACTATAAGACAATGTTCATAATTTCATTGCCCATGTCCAGTATCTTCCAGCCACCCAGTGTTTTCCTATGTGGACCAACACATTCAGCAAAGCTGTGTTTTTGGAATAGCAGCTCACGTGATGGATACATTAGGCAGAGCTGGGCCCTGACCTGGCTAACCTACACAGCCTCTAGCAAAGACCCTGATGTCCCTTGGAACACAAAGCAAAAATACTCCATGGCTTCAAATGGGCTCTGCTCAGTGGTGACGAATCCACCTGCCAGTGCAGGAGACATGGGTTCAATCCCTGGGTCTGGAAGATCCCCTGGAGGAGGAAATGGCAACCCACTCCAGCATTCTTGCCTGGGCAATAATCCATGGACAGAGGAGCCTGGCAGGCTACAGCCCATGGGGTCGCAAAGAGTCAGACACAACTGAGCGGCTCAACAACACCACCATCTTGTCAGTAGCACAGAGTCCTCTCTCCCTGTGGTTCTCATGCTATAAAATGTAGAAGCTGGAACTAACCTGCAGAGGGAGGTGGGGAGTTCTACTCTCAAAATAGCAAAGTGGTTTTTTTCAAGTTTCAATAATAAAGCTGGTTTTAAGAGCCATAGGCCCTTAATATTATTAAACTAAATCAGTCTTTGATAATAACTATAGCAAATTTAGTTGTAAAGAAACCCAGACACAGTTTCTGCCCTGCAAACATCACTCTAAGCACCATATCCAGATTCACTGTTTTGCCATTTACAGCCACAAAGACATGATTATTAAACCTTGAGAATCGCCAGGCAAAGCTATCCCCTCTTTTGATGCCCATGGGCTTCATCTGGTAATTCTCAACCATGTCTGCAGTGGAGACAGAAGTGGTCATAAGTCATTTGTGATTATAACGTGGTTTAGAATTACTTCCAAGAGAAAAATCCATCTCTGTGCATGGAGATGGCCTAACTAAGAGAAGGAGATCTTTCTAAAAATGTATTTAAGTACAGTTGATTTATAATGTTGTATTAATTTCTGCTGTACAGCAAAGTAGAAGAGTAACTTCAATTATCTCAGTGGGATCAATCTAAGCCCTTAAAATCAGAGGACTTTTCCAGCAGGAGGCAGAAGACAGAGCAACGAAAGTCAGAGATCCCAAGCACTGAAGGGATGCAGTGTCTCATTGCTGATTTCACGATGAAAAGACAGTAAATGTACCTGACCTTGATGAGCTCAGAGGTTTCCTGCTGGCAGCCAACAGGAAAATGGGGACCCTGCAACCCCAAAGAACAGACTTTGCCCAAACTGAGAATCTCTCCCAGAGCCTCCAGGTAAGAGCTCAGGTGAACAACACAGGAGAGGCTGGAGTCCCACCTGGACTTCCGATCCACAGGACAGACAATCCAGGTGTGTGGTGTAAGCTACCCCGACTAAAGCAGAGCTAGAAAACCAGTACAATTAGGGGAATGACCCAGTCTTACACCTACTACCCAGAGCCCTACAAGAGAGGGAGCAGGCTTTTGTGTTTCCATACAAATTTAAAACTTTTTGTTCCTAGTTCTATGAAAAATGCCATTGGTAATTTGATAGGGATTGCACTGAATCTGTATGTTGCTTTGGGTAGTATAGTCATTTTGACAATATTGATTCTTCCAGTTCAAAAACACAGTATTTCTTTCCTACACGGTTGGTAGGAACATAAATTGGTGCAGCACTATGGAGAACAAGATGGAGCTTTCTTTAAAAAGTAAGAAAAGAGAGTTACCACGTGATCCTACAATCCTACTCATGGGCATATATCTGGAGAAAACTATAATTCAAAAATATACCTGCACCCCTATGTTCATTGCAGCACTATTTACTATAGCCAAGACATGGTAGCAGCCTAGGGAACATGAATGGGCCTAGAGATGATCATATTAAGTAAAATAAGTCAGATAAAGACAAATATCATATGATATCACTTATATGCGAAATCTAAAAAAGAAAATGATACAAATGAACTTATACACAAAGCAGAAGTAGACTGGCAGACATAGAAACAAACTTATTGTTACAAAGGGAAAAACAAGGGGAGGCAGGGATAAGTTAGGAGTTTGGACTGACATATTTGCACTACTCTATAGAAAATAGAAAGTTATGACCAACCTAGATAGCGTATTCAAAAGCAGAGACATTACTTTGCCAACAAAGGTCCGTCTAGTCAAGGCTATGGTTTTTCCTGTGGTCATGTATGGATGTGAGAGTTGGACTGTGAAGAAAGCTGAGCGCTGAAGAATTGATGCTTTTGAACTGTGGTGTTGGAGAAGACTCTTGAGAGGCCCTTGGACTACAAGGAGATCCAACCAGTCCATCCTAAAGGAGATCAGTCCTGGGATTTCTTTGGAGGGAATGATGCTAAAGCTGAAACTCCAGTACTTAGGCCACCTGATGCGAAGAGTTGACTCATTGGAAAAGACTCTGATGTTGGGAGGGATTGGGGGCAGGAGGAGAAGGGGGCAACAGAGGATGAGATGGCTGGATGGCATCACCAACTCAATGGACGTGAGTCTGAGTGAACTCCGGGAGTTGGTGATGGACAGGGAGGCCTGGCGTGCTGCGATTCATGGGGTCACAAAGAGTCGGACACAACTGAGTGATTGAACTGAATTGAACTGAACTGATAGAAAATAGATAACCAATACGGATCTACTGTATAGCACAGGAAACTGTATTCAGTATTTTGTAATAACCTGTAGGGGGAAAGAATCTGAAAAAGAATACAGATATATATACATGAATATATATATATATATATATATATATTTGAATGACTTTGCCTGTACACTGGGGGTTCAGGTGGCGCTAGTGGTAAAGAACCTGCCTGCCAGTTCAGGAGACATGGGTTCGATCTCTGGATCGGAAAGATCCCCTGGAGGAAGAAATGGCAACCCACTCCAGTACTCTTGCCTGGAGACAGAGGAGCCTGGAGGGCTACAGTCCATGGGGTCGCAAAGAGTCGGACACGACCGAAGCGACTTAGCTTGCTTGCTTGTTTGCTCTACACCTGAAAGTAAGACCACACTGTAAATCAACTATGAGTGAGTGAGTGAGTGAGTGAAGTTGCTCAGTCGTGTCCGACTCTTTGCAACCTCATGGACTGTAGCCTACCAGGTTCCTCTGTCCATGGGATTTTCCAGGCAAGAATACTGGAGTGGGTTGCCATTTCCTTCTGCAGATCTTCCCAACCCAGGGATTGAACCCAGGTCTTCCTCATGCTTCAATTTCAAAAAGAGAGAGAGAGAAGGAGAGAGAGAGAGACCCGGCTGAAACCTCCCAAGAAAGAGAACCAGCTGAACCCTCCCAAGATAGCATGTGATAAGCTGGGAAATATTTCTTGGACTTCATCTTGTTTCAATCCATAGATGCTGGACCTGCAGAGAACTTTTCAGAACACACTGAGTTATCCTGGAGGAAACAGGAGGTCCCCACTGGACCCTTAAACTCTGATAGAGAAGATGAGTGAATCAGTGAGTGTAGGACAGGGAAACCCTCATTTCATGTATTTCTCTGGATCCATCTAGGGTTGAGTAATGAATCTTTTCATGGAGTTCAACAGCCTTATGCAGCTATTTCTTTGGGGAAATTTTTTCCCTTGCTTAAATAGGGAACAAAAAAAATCAATCTACATAACAAAGACATTTTAAAGGCTAATTTAGTGAAAATTATATAAAAAGTGTAGAAAATCATTTTTCCCTACTATCATAGATCTGAGGTCTTTTCTATTTATATGCAAATGTCAGATGCCTGAACCTATTTTATGTTTTACAATTTTGAAATATTGCCTATTTCAAATAATATATTATATTGCCTATAAACATTAGATTAATGAAGTCCTGATAAGGTAGTAAGGTCTTTTAGAAAGCAGTTATAAGCAATTGCCCTCCTACAAGTACCATCTCTAACAGATATTTCTTTGTATAAAGCCGCAAGGAGCATTTTAATTTTTAGATGTAATCTATTCTGGGTTTTTTTTTTTTTTCACATTACTCTAAGAACATGTTGATCCTTTCTTAAAGCAAAACAACTAAATGTGACATTTAAAAAATAGACACCAGCTTCATAGAAGCAAATCCAAGTAGCCAATACTCCGACTTTGCCTGAAATTATCTGCAAACTTCCCCTTATGTAATGACCTTCTGTTCAAAGAGTCTTTTCTTAGTCCTGGGTTTTATTTGATTGTCTGAGCTTTAAGTCTACTTTAGGTGTCCCCTTGAAGAAAAAATACAGATTAACTGAATTATTTGTTTTTAATCCACTGCTGCATAATAATAAGTTGTAAAGCACTTTGGTTCAGGCAGAAAGATGATTGACCCCCAAAGAGCTGTTATTTGGACAAAGTTTGCCTTATTTGCAACTGTTACAGGGAAGAACTAACTCCACGTGTGTGTATAGTCGCTCAGTCATGTCCGACTCTTTGCAACCCCATGGACTATAGCCTGTCAGGCTCCACTATCCGCGGGATTCTCCAGGCAAGACTACTGGAGCGGGTTGCCAGTTCCTTCTCCAGGGGATCTTCTGTCCCATGATTGAATCCAAGTTACCACATTGCAGGCAGATTCTTTACCATCTGAGCCACCAGGGAAGCCCGACTCCATGTAGGATCCATTTCTTTAACTTTGCTTCCTGTTGCTTTTGTTCACTAAAAGGACACTGTCCATACCTAACTGCCTGTTTAGGGAACCCTGCCCCTCTGCCTGAATGTTTAACCAAAATGCTTTTGTTCAGGACCCTGTCCACCTGTGGATGGCTACAGGAAGGAAGAAATGAACGCCACCCCTTCCACAGGCCAGCCATTCCAGGAGATATTTGCAAGACTAAGGGCTTTTTTTTTTTTTTTTAACTTCCTCACCTCCCCCCTCTCTCTGTTTTTATAAAAGAATCTGGCATCCAGACCCCGACAAGGTGGTTATTTTTGAGACTTTATTCTGCCATCTTCTTAGTCTGCCAGCTTTCCAAATAAAGTCATATGCCTTGCCTCAACACCTTGTGTCTCAGATTTATTGGCCTGCTGTGTGGCTAGCAGAGCAAGGCTGGACGCAGTAACACAACAGCCCTGCTGCAGGTAAGCCGCTCAAATGAATCCAGCCTTCTGTCTATAGTTCAGGGATGTGGTTGGAATATAAGCCAGAGAGAAAACAAAGAAGTAAGCCTTTCACTGGTGTTTCTGGTAGATATTCCAATGCAGAAGTGGGTTGGGAGAGCAGAGGACTGATGCTGCCAAAGATTCTGAGTGGACTACATACCCAGCCTGGCTTGCTGCACTCAGTGTACATTCTATTCCTCTCCTGGCCACTGGCCCCCCTGGGTCTAAGTAATGTGTGTGTGTGGGTGTGTGTATGTGCATGTGTTTGCTTGTATGTTCATTTTTTGCATGTTTTTTGCTTGTATGCTTATATATTTCTTTTTCTGCTTTTTCTTTAATTTGGGGTATTTTCCCTCTCTGCAATATTTAGGGTTCTCAGTTTCCCATTCTTGTTATCGATCACAAGTCCCTGTGGCCAATGCACAATGAGGCTAGGTTCAGTTCACTTCAGTGACTCAGTCATGTATGACTCTTTGCTACCCCATGAACCGCAGCACGCCAGGCCTCCCTGTCCATCACTAACTCCCAGAGTCCACTCAAACCCATGTCCATTGAGTCAGTCATGCCATCCAGCCATCTCATCCTCTGGCGTCCCCTTCTCCTGCCCCCAATCCCTCCCAGCATCAGGGTCTTTTCAAATGAGTCAGCTCTTTGCATCAGATGGCCAAAGTACTGGAGTTTCAGCTTCAACATCAGTCCTTCCAATGAACTCCCAGGACTGATCTCCTTTAGGATGTACTGGTTGGATCTCCTCGTAGTCCAAGGGCCTCTCAAGAGTCTTCTCCAACACCACAGTTCAAAAGCATCAATTCTTTGGCACTCAGCCTTCTTCACAGTCCAACTCTCACATCCATACATGACCACAGGAAAAACCATAGCCTTGACTAGACAGACCTTTGTTGACAAAGTAATGTCTCTGCTTTTGAATATGCTATCTAGGTTGGTCATAACTTTCCTTCCAAGGAGTAAGTGTCTTTTAATTTCATGGCTGCATTCAACATCTGCAGTGATTTTGGAGCCCCAAAAAACAAAGTCTGACATTGTTTCCACTGTTTCCCCATCTATCTGCCATGAAGTGATGGGACCAGATGCCATGATCTTAGTTTTCTGAATGCTGAGCTTTAAGCCAACTTTTTCACTCTCCTCTTTCACTTTCATCAAGGCTTTTGAGTTCCTCTTCACTTTCTGCCATAAGGGTGGTGTCATCTGCATATCTGAGGTTATTGATATTTCTCCTGGCAATCTTGATTCCAGCTTGTGCTTCCTCCAGCCCAGCGTTTCTCATGATGTACTCTGCATAGAAGTTAAACCAACTGAAACACAGGAGTTTGGAGGGGAGAAAAGTTCATTGCAGGCCCATGCAAGGAGATGGGTAGCTTTACCTAAAGACCCTCAAGTCTCCAAAGGGTTTCAGCAAAGCTGCTTTAAAAGCAAGGTGAGGGAGGGGTGCAGTTCATTGTTGCAAATTTCTTGGTGTCAGAATCCTTTGTTTTTGCAGCTGTCCAGGTAGGTCAGGTGAGGATAGTCTTATACACCTTCAACAAGACAAATATTATTCTCTGCAACTTTTTTTAATCTGTGTATGAATGGGAAAATGCTACACCTTTAACGGTCAGAGCCTTGAGTATAGGCTTGCCTGTATATTTTAGGTTCTAGGCAACATTCTCATTTTGAAGCCAAAGCAATAGAATACAAAGGCTGAAGTAAAATTAATAGATCTAATATGGAGTCAGATTTGTTCCTCCCTATCACATTCTCAAGTCCCAACCCTCATTAGCCTGGTTCTGTCCTAGGAGATGATTTTGAGAGGATGGCTCAGAAGGAACCCGTGCCTGGGGTCCTGCCTGCAATCCCCTTGTTTGCATGTGTGATACCTTCATCAGAGACCACATTTCAGTTTATTTTGATCAACACCATAGTCTTACTTGTAAAGGCTGGAGGGAGATTGCTACTGGGAATGACAATGCCTGTGATGGCCCTTGAGAGCCATTTCCCAGAGGTCTTGATTTGCCGCATGCTTTACTCCTGAAAGATTTATTAGGGAGCATTACATGCTGCTGCACTGTCTCCTGAATTCTTCGCTTACAAAGATGCTTCATGGGGGATTCCCTGGTGGTCCAGTAGCTAAGACTCCCTGCTCCCAGTGCAGAGAGCCAGGTTCAATCCCCGGTCAGGGAACTAGATCCCACATGCCACAACCAAAAGATTCTACATGCTGCACTGAGGATTAAAGATCTCCCATGTACTAAGACCCAGTGCAGCCAAACAAACAAATAAATTAAAAAATAGATATTAAGTAAATAAAAAAGATACTATACACAGTTGAAAATGTTTGTAGAGGCTATGAGTCTTCTCCCAGCAAACAGTGAGACCCCCAGGTCCTTTCTCTAGCCTCTCCTAACTCTATTTTATGGGGCTCTCAGCAGCCCCCAAACCAGGCTGGTTTACTTGACCCTGAAACCTGGCCAGAATGGAAGCAAACATTTTAAAATTAAAATTAAGGTGGAAAGGATACAGGAGGAAACCAGACAGCATTGAAGTTTCTGAGGCTTAAGAAACAAATTGCCAAGGCACACTACAGCAATCACTCCCATTTGACTGATTGCTTGTCTTTGGAGGTGAATGCATACAAATGGTTGCAGAAAAGAAACATGCTTCAGATAGTACATATCATATACTTAATTTTCTGAAGGGAATTTTATTTCCCCCACTGTACAGGTGAGGAAACAGAGGCTCCTAGGGGTTACACTCTGAGAGATTAAATATACAAGCAAAATGACCAGTTTAGAGATGGCAACAGAACTCTGAGATACCACCTCTGCAACAACCAGGCCAGGAAGAGAAACCCTAACCTGTGCAGCTACAATCAGCCCAGAACATTTAGAACTTGGTCCATGACCGCCAGCTTCCATATTTTTTGCCCCTGCTTCTAAGTTAGAACCAAACAAAGAAAACAAAATATGCTCCCTAAACTGACCACTCAGGACATCCCACTTCTACTGAGCTCAACTCCACCTTCCCCAAGGCAACAGCCTCCAATCAAAGCACATCAGAATCCTTCTCCTTTCACCCTAAACTTCTCCGTCCGCCTGAGTCTCTGCCAAACCAAAGTGATGGTGGCCGGCTCCCTTGTTACAGTGAGCTCTGGAGAAATAGCCCCTGGCTTCCCACCTGAATTCTTCCTTTCTTTCCGTAACCTCTTGCCCTGAATTCACAGGAAGTGCTGCTAGAGTGAGGGTGAAGAACTCATCCCAGTTGGCACGGGATTTGCCACGTTTGAGCTCAGAAAGTCCTGCAGCTCCAGCAGCCCTGAGTCCCAGGTACTTGGAGAGGCCAGGTCACCTTTGGCAGAATTGGCATTGGAATGCCAATTCCAATCGGCATACAGACTCAGGATGGCTTGTCTGTAAAGCCCGTGCTCTTTCCTCAAGGGACAGAAAGTTTATTCCATCCCCTGTGCTGTGTCCAGTAGACTGGAGGGAACTGCCAGAGCTCTGTGTCTAGATGAAAAGAGAAGCACAAACAGCTAGCAAAGTCAGCTCTGTAGTGAGTAAGGACAAGGGACAGGCTTTGGCAACACAGGGAACAGACATGCTGGATAATCTCCTAGGAAGACTCCATCCAGCCACCCCTCCCTGGAGGCACAAGCTACCTCTCCCATTGGGATGCAGAATGAGTTCTCCTCCCCCTGAACCTAGGCTTCTCAGCTTCAGTTTCATCCTCTTGGAAGCCACCTGCCCTGAGTGAGGATGCTCAGACAACATGAGAGCCCCTGGAGGGAGCCCCTGGAGGATGAAAGTCTGTTTGGGTGGCCCAGCCTCAGGAGAACTTTGAGCTGAACACAGCAGAGACCTCAGGCAAGTCACATGAAACAGAGCTGCCCCCTGAGAAAAGCCAACCCATAGCCTCACTAGGAAGAGTAAATCTTAGTGGGTCTTTTTTTACATTTTCTCTTCAGGTGAAATTCACATATCATAAAAGGAACCATATTAGAATAAGGAAGAGACTGAGCCATAAAAAGGACAGAAATAAGGCCATTTGCAGCAACATGGATGGACCTAGAGATTATTTTCCCAAGTGAAATAAGTCAGAAAGAGAAAGACAAACCCCATATGATATCACTTATATGTGGAATCCAAACTAGGACACAAATGAACCTATCTATGAAAGAGAAACTACTCAGAGACAGAGAAATCAAGTTTGTGGTTGCCAAGGGGGAGGTAGGGTGGGAGAGAGATGTATTGGGAGTTTGGGATTAGCGGATGCAAACTACAATATAGAAAATAGATGAACAACAAGGTCCAAGGGAGGAGCACAGGGAACTATATTCAATATGCTGTGATAAACCACAGTGGGAAAGAATATGAAATGTGTGTGTGTGTGTGTGTGTGTGCGTGTGTGTGTGTGTGTAACTGAGTCACTTCGCTGTGCAGCAGAAATTAACAACACTGTAAATCAACTATATTTCAATAAAATAAATTTCAGAAAATGAACCATTTTAAAGTGTATATAGTTCAATGGTATCACATTCATGATGTTGCACAACCACCATCTCTATCTGATTTCAAGACCTTGTCATCTCTCCAAAATGAACTCTGTACTTGTTGGAGAAAAATTCTTCATGACACTTGTTCAAGATGGTAAGGAAGATTTCATTCAAGAGGGGCTATAGAGGGATTTCCCTGGCAGTATAGTGGTTAAGACTCTGGGCTTACACGGCAGAGGGGGCAGGGTTCAACCCCTGGAAGGGGAACCAAGATCTCACATGCTGCACAGTGCAACCAAAACATTAAAAGCAAAAGAGGGACTATAGAAATGGTGGGGGGTTGGAAGGAGGGAAGAGGGATTGGGCTCAAATGTGAATTCAACAGGGCCAAGTGGGGATTCATGGTCAAGGAACACGATGAGGGCCAGAGGATGGAGAATTACTGAGAGGAAACATCGGCAATAAGGAGGGGGTTCTGGCTAAATCAACTTGACAAGATTCTTGCTGACGGCAGGCCAGAGGGATGAGAGTTGGGAAGGGAATTTGATCAGATATCAAGAAAGGTCTGATACCAAAGGTGGGGTTTTTTTGCTAAACTGAAGCAACAGGATTCTTGCTCAAATTGGACTAACTGGGCCAATGATAAAGAACAAGGTCAGGGGCTAGATAAGAAGAAGGCTCAGAGGAGCTTTACTCGGGATGGGCGAAGGAGAGGGTGTTCTTGGTGCTGATTTCCCTGTATAGATCTTTGGTTAGAATTGTGCCACATGCAGATGTAGAGAATAAACATATGGACACCAAGAAGGGGGCAGTGGGTGAGATAAATTGGGAGATTGACATTGACATATATACACTATTATGTATAAAATAGATAACTAATGAGAACCTACTGTAGCTCAGGGAACGGGGATATATGTATACATATAGCTGATTTACCTTGCTGTACAGCAGAAATGAACACAACATTGTAAAGCAACTCTATTCCAAAACAAATTAAAAAAAAAAAAAGAATTGTGTCACACGGTCCCCTAGATATGAGGGAGGGAGGGGAAGTGAGTGTCTGGCAAAGAGGCTGGTATTGCTATGAGTGCTTTAGCACAACTCTGATTCACTCCCTGAGGCCCTGGCACTTTTGAATCAAAGCAGGGTCCAATAAGACAGAAAAGGGAGGATGCCAGTTGGGAAGATCAGCAACAATTTCTGCCACAGCAAATACTCCAGATAAGAAAAGGTGAAGAGAAAGGACATTCTGAGCATGTTTGTATGAGACTCCCTTTTATTTCTCTCTGTTATATATAAACATGGTCTTCTGTGCTGGTCCACTGGTTAAGAATCCACCGGCCAATGCATGGGACACGGGTTTGATCCCTGGTCTGGGAAGTTTCCATATGCCCTGGGCAACTAAGCCCGTGTGCCACAACTACTGAGCCTGTGCTCTAACCCCCTAGCTCTGCAACAAGAGAAGCCATCACAATGAGAAGCCTATACACCACAATTAGAGAGTAGTCCCCTCTCACCACAGCTAGAGAAAGACTATGTGCAGCAAAGAGACCCAGGACAGCCAAAAAAAGGAAAGAAATTAAATAACTAACTAAATAGACATTATTGTAAATCTTCAAGTATACCAAAATTTAAGAGTACAATGAGCAATCATATACCCATCACCTAGAGGAGAAGGCACTGGCACCCCACTCCAGTACTCTTGCCTGGAAAATCCCATGAACGGAGGAGCCTGGTAGGCTGCAGTCCATGGGGTCTCACAGAGTCAGACATGACTGAAGCGACTTAGCAGCAGCAGAGTCTGTAGTTAACATTTTATGCTTATTTTACGTAGGCACCTAACAACCACTGGGCCATTTCAGAGTAAATTGCAGACATCATGATATTTCCACCCTATCTACTTCAGGACCCATCTCAAAAACACAAAGTCATGGAACTCACAAACATAATACACATGTTACACTTAACAAAAAATTTTAAATCTTCAGTCTAATCTCAAACTCAGTCTGTGTAGGTCTCAAATTACTTTCATTGCTGTTTTTAACTGAACGAAGATCCAAGAGGCGGTCATTTGCAATTCCCTCTTGTTGGTCTTTTTGCCCTTTCTATTTTTCCCTCCCCTCTGCTCTTAGCTCAAGTTCCCATCAAACTGCAGCCCAGTTAATCTTTAACGGTTTCTATTCGAATTCTTCTACTTGTTCAGAAACAACTACACTTTCCCACTGTCAAAAAATTAAGCATCTCCTACTAGCTTTCAAGAGCACAGCTTACCTTTGCAGGTCATCACCTGCTCCCAGGAGTCTGGATGGAGGCGTTGACCTCCTCCACGTTTTCCTAGTGCCATGTTGTTCCTGCTGCATGGACTGTTTATCCCCAGCTGATGTCTCAAACAGTGCGATTGATCTTCAGGTCTAGCTCAGACACTGGTCTTCCCAGTAGAGCTGATCCCACAGGTAGCCTTGCTGAATGCTGCATCGGAAGTTTTATTGGTGAATTGTCAGGTCCAGGTAATTGGTCTGCAAAGATGTTCCCAAAAGAAACAGAAGTGAGGGAGCAGGAAGGGGGCGGCAGAGAAAAGCCAATGTAACGTGCGTTTTCAACATACCTGCTCTACACAGTGGGGGCTCCATCCTGCCCCGCAGGACCTCTGAGAGGCAGGTTATCGGCTCATGAAGATGACAGAAAGCCAGATGCTTATCCAACCATCCCCTGCTGGTGGAGGTTGCCCTCAGGGGTGTTAATTCTCCTTCTTCCAGACTGTGCTCTGTCCTGGCAAATGTGCTCCTGGCTCTTTGGGGAAGGTTCGGATGACTTGGATAAGCTTGAGTTCCAATGGAAGGGTCCCTCACAGTTGCACCTGAAATTGGAATTGTGCCAAAGAAATGTGTTTGTGCTTATTTATCTCCATGTCTGTACTCATTGGTACAGTTTCTCCTAAATGTACCCTTATGGCATCTATTAAAAGAAGTCCACTGTGGTCAGCATTCTTAGTGAAATAAATGATGACCTGGGAGGTGGGTACCACATACTCTTCAGGGTCATTGTTAGACTCTTACATTTGCAAATAACACTGACTAACTCACAGTGGCTTAAGCAAAACCCAAAAGTTTGTTCTTCTGATGGTGCTGGTTAGAATTCTTCATTTAGGCTGGGCCTCACTTTAGTCCCAAGAGACAGAGGTGCAATCCCTGGGTCGGGGAAAATCCCCTGAAGTATGGCAACCTGATCCAGTATTCTTGCCTGGAAAAAATTCCAAGGACAGAGGAGCCTGGCAGGCTACAGTCCATGGGGTCACAAAGAGTCAGACATGACTGAGAGAGGGTGAGCATCCAAGCATCACTTTGATGCTGATCTTGAGAAGGCATCATTGAACTTAACTCCGTCAGCGGGTAACTTCTCATTCCAAAGCTCATTCTAAGGCATTCTTAGCACTCACTGTCGTAGCTCATGGGAATCACTAGAGAAGAGGAGGGATTTCAGGTCTTGAGTGGCTGGACGTCAGGTATTTATTCCCAGCTAGAGTCAGATGAACTAGCTTGGTTTTGCAGACTGGGAACAAATGTGACCTAGTGTGAAGGGGAGCAGACTTTGGGGTCCAATGGCCCTGGTTCTTCCCACAGCCCCATCATTCATTGGCCAGCCAACTTTGAGCAAAGCGGGTTTTCTTTGAACTTCTCTGGTGTTCACAGCATCCAGGATTGGTTTACACTCAGGGCTGGTTTCAGAATAAAGTGAGATAACATGTGTAAAACACACATCCCAGGGTTATTTGGGATTCTTGGCAACATAAAATATGATCATAGTGATATTTCCAAGAGACTATTAGAAATCTACTGAACTAACTAGTAGGGGACTCAAACTCTTTCTTCATTTATAACAGCTACTCCAAATCGGATATAAAGATTGTATCTCCAAAGTTCACATGGGCTTCCCAGGTGATTCAGTGGTAAAGAATCTGCCTGCCAAAGCATGAGCTTCAGGAAACTTTAGGTTCCCCCTGGGTCAGGAAGATTCCCTGGGGGAGGCAATGGCAACCCACTCCAGTATTCTTGCCTGGAAAATCCCATGGACAGAGGAGCCTGGCAGACTACAGTCCAGAGGGTCACAAAGAGTCAGACATGACTTAATGACTGAGCACACACAAAAAAGCTCCCTACAAATGGCTCATGCTGTTTATGGCAGTCAACATTTGGGGGGCTGTGCCTTGCAGACAGCTGTCATCACTGCTTCCTCGACTTGGGCTCACTTGGTTCTGAGACTGACTTTAAATATCATTTGCTGTCAGTTTTCTTCCTATTCAGTTTCTCAGTGTTGTTATTCCCAGTTTAAAAGCATGCATGTATTTCAGGAATTGGGGAAGCAACAGAATCTAAGGCTCAAGGAGGTGTTTACAATCTATAATGACAGCAAAACCCATCCAAATCCATTTTGATCTACATAGTATCAGGACACTCCAAAGGCTGATGAAACTCCTAAGTATATTATCGGACAGATCACTGTGTCCCTTCTGCAGAGGGTTAAAGATGAAGGCTTTAGGATTGAGGGCACCAGCGAAGAATCCCTGTACATCATACATTACGGATGGTCCACAACATCCTTTCAGCTCTGGAGACTCCCTCACGTCTGCCCCAGGATAAAGAAGACTTTTTCCAGTCCGACTTGTAGGTAAATACAATGAGATAATTAGGTCCTTAGGTTTTTATCTGTGGGATGTGAACAACTTTGTGAGTGTTGCCCTTAAAAGAATACAGTCTGACTTTCCTGGTAGTCCAGTGATTAAGAACCCACCTGCCAATGCAGGGAATGGGGGTTCAATCCCTGCTCCAGGAAGACTCCACATGCAGGGCAACTAAGCCCATTTGCCACAACTACTGAGCCTGCATAACCTAGAGCCCAGGAGCTGCAACCACTCAGCCCATGTGCTACAATTACTGAGCCCATATGCCCTAGAGTCTGTGCTCTGCAACAAGAGAAGCCACCGCAAGGAGAAACCCGCACACCGCAACTAGAGAAAAGCCCGCACAGCAATGAAAACCCAGCCCAGCCAAAAAATACATGGATAAATAAAATTATTTTAAAAGATAAATAAAACATATATTTTTTTATTTTGGAGAATAGTTAATTAGCAATGCTGTGATAGTTTCAGGTGTACAGCAAAAAGATTCAGTTATACATGTATACGTGTTTCAGTTCAGTTCAGTCCCTCAATCGTGTCTGACTCTTTGCGACCCCATGGACTGCAGCACGCCAGGCCTCCCTGTCCATCACCAGCTCCTGGAGTTTACTCAAACTCGTGTCCATTGAGTCAGTGATGCCATCCAACCATCTTATCCTCTGTCGTCCCCTTCTCCTCCCACCTTCAATCTTTCCCAGCATCAGGGTCTTTTCAAATGAGTCAGCTCTTCATATCAGGTGGCCAAAGTATTGGAGTTTCAGCCTCAACATTTGTGAGTTTGAGTCCCTCACTAGTTAGTTCAGTAGATTTCTAATCAGATCAGATCAGATCAGTCACTCAGTCGTGTCCGACTCTTTGCGACCCCATGAATTGCAGCACACCAGGCCTCCCTGTCCATCACCAACTCCCGGAGTTCACTGACATTCATGTCCATCGAGTCAGTGATGCCATCCAGCCATCTCATCCTCTGTCGTCCCCTTCTCCTCCTGCCCCCTATCCCTCCCAGCATCAGAGTCTTTTTCAATGAGTCAACTCTTCACATGAGGTGGCCAAAGTACTGGAGTTTCAGCTTTAGCATCATTCCTTCCAAAGAAATCCCAGGGCTGATCTCCTTCAGAATGGACTGGTTGGATCTCCTTGCAGTCCAAGGGACTCTCAAGAGTCTTCTCCAACACCACAGTTCAAAAGCATCAATTCTTCAGCACTCAGCCTTCTTCACAGTCCAACTCTCACATCCATACATGACCACAGGAAAAACCATAGCCTTGACTAGACGGACCTTTGTTGACAAAGTAATGTCTCTGCTTTTGAATATGCTATCTAGGTTGGTCATAACTTTCCTTCCAAGAAGTAAGCGTCTTTTAATTTCATGGCTGCAGTCACCATCTGCAGTGATTTTGGAGCCCAGAAAAATAAAGTCTGACACTGTTTCCACTGTTTCCCCATCTATTTCCCATGAAGTGATGGGACTGGATGCCATGATCTTCGTTTTCTGAATGTTGAGCTTTAAGCCAACTTTTTCACTCTCCTCTTTCACTTTCATCAAGAGGCTTTTTAGTTCCTCTTCACTTTCTGCCATAAGGGTGGTGTCATCTGCATATCTGAGGTTATTGATATTTCTCCCGGCAATCTTGATTCCAGCTTGTGTTTCTTCCAGTCCAGCGTTTCTCATGATGTACTCTGCATATAAGTTAAATAAACAGGGTGACAATATATAGCCTTGACGAACTCCTTTTACTATTTGGAACCAGTTTGTTGTTCCATGTCCAGTTCTAACTGTTGCTTCCTGACCTGCATACAAATTTCTCAAGAGGCAGATCAGGTGGTCTGGTATTCCCATCTCTTTCAGAATTTTCCACAGTTGATTGTGATCCACACAGTCAAAGGCTTTGGCATAGTCAATAAAGCAGAAATAGATGTTTTTCTGGAACTCTCTTGCTTCTTCTATGATCCAGCGGATGTTGGCAATTTGATCTCTGGTTCCTCTGCCTTTTCTAAAACCAGCTTGAACATCAGGAAGTTCACGGTTCACATACTGCTGAAGCCTGGCTTGGAGAATTTTGAGCATTACTTTACTAGTGTGTGAGATGAGTGCAATTGTGTGGTAGTTTGAGCATTCTTTGGCATTGCCTTTCTTTGGGATTGGAATGAAAACTGACCTTTTCCAGTCCTGTGGCCACTGCTGAGTTTTCCAAATTTGCTGGCATATGGAGTGCAGCACTTTCATAGAATCATCTTTCAGGATTTGGAACAGCTCATAGTCTCTTGGAAATATTACTATGATCATATTTTATGTTGCCAAGAATCCCAAATAACCCTTGGATGTGTGTTTTACAAATGTTATCTCACTTTATTCTGAAACCAGCCCTGAGTGTAAACCAATCCTGGGTGCTGTGAGCACCAGAGAAGTTCAAAGAAAACCCCCTTTGCTTGAAGTCGGCCGGCTAACGAGTTCTTCCAGTGATTTTCAGGACTGATTTCCTTTAGGATGGACTGGTTGGATCTTCTTGCAGTCCAAGGGACTCTGAAGAGTCTTCTCCAATAGCACAGTTCGAAAGCATTAATTCTTCAGTGCTCAGCTTTCTTTATAGTCCAATTCTCACATCCAAACATGACTACTGGAAAAACCATAGCTAAAATAGATGACCAGTGCAAGCTCGATGCGTGAAGCAAAGCACTCAAAGCTGGTGCTCTGGGACAATCCAGAGGGATGGGGTTGGGAGGGAGGTAGGAGGCAGGTTCAGGATCGGGGGACAGGAGGTGGGAGGGAGGTTCAGGATTTGGGGACATAAGTGTACCTGTGGCTGATTCATGTTGATGTATGGCATAAACCACCACAATGTTGTGAAGTAATTATCCTCCAATTAAAATAAATAAATTAAATTTTTAATCAGCATTTTAAAGAAGGAAGAACAATTAGAACCAAAGGGCAAAAATTCTAACCTATACTGTTACTGGTTCAGAGAAAAAGTTTGTGATTCAATCTCTCTGTCCACACACAGCCCAATCCAAGACCACAGAGAGCCCCATACATCTTTGAACAAATCCAGGTGACTTCCATCCTGTTCTCATCGGCTTAGAGATATGAGAGCTCTTGTACCCCATATCTTACTGTTTTGTTCTATTTATATCTCATTTTTAAGTAAAATAAGAGCTGTTTTATTGAATATAATTTTATCTATATTAATAGACAAACTTGAAAAATCAGAAAGAATGATTAGTTTTACCAAAAATAATCTAAGTTACAGCAACATGTTCATGGCCAATGACTTAATTCCTGGATAGTCGTCACTGGCCTACTTTTCTTTTTTTTTTTTTCTGCGCCCCTTGGGCCTGGGAGGAGGAGCACAGGTGGCAGGCTGTGGTCACATGACGCTGCCTGGTCCGGACCAGCCCCAGTCAACTATCTTTAGCTGGCGGTGACCCTCCCTACTTTTCAATTTATCAAGAAGTCATCATTCAGGCTGTATTAATTAGGACACGATGCAGTTAACTTTATTTTACTTTCATCTAGTCACACTAAGACATTATGTTTTCCTTCAGCAAATGCCTGGTTTTTGTCACACAGACCTGTCACCTACATATTCATTTTACTGTAACATGCATACTTGATATCCACAAGAGTTGCCTCAAATTACTTTCACCCTGGAAAGCCACAAAGGCATGAGGCAGTGTGCTCAATGGGCTTTTAAGTCACAGTAATTCAGAGCAAAACAATTAACTTTCATACAGGCAAACACAGCATGGAAGGAAAGTAAATATTCAATAATGGGAGTTGAGAACAATGTCATAAGATGAAGCCAGGGTCGGTGATGCTCATAAATATATTCAGAACCATCCGGTGAGGGGTGATTGTCTGCACATCAGAGTCGAGGTAGAATAAAGGGGAGGAATGCTGTTAGTCAGGAGAGTTTGCTGAGAACTCAGCTCATTCAATAGATGTGGCCCAAGGTGAGATGAAATGGCAACCCACTCCAGTGTTCTTGCCTGGAGAGTCCCAGGGATGGGGGAGCCTGGTAGGCTGCCGTCTATGGGGTTTCACAGAGTCGGACACGACTGAAGCGACTTAGCAGCAGCAGCAGCAGCAAGGTGAGATGAAGAGACCCAGGTGCACTGGGTACCGTGAGGCATCCTTGGTACTCTTTCTCTGGATTCTTGGGATTCTGATTTCAGCGTTAACATCTGGAGTTGGTCCACTCTGTTGGCTGGGTTGCATGCTTCCTTTGGTTCTCTGGTCTGAAATTCAGGAAAGCGTTGGCTCAGTTCCCAGCACAGTTCACAGTTCAGTCGTTCAGTCGTGTCTGACTCTTTGTGATCCCATGCTGCAGCATGCCAGGCCTCCCTGTCCATCACCAACACCTGGAGTTTACTGAAATGCATGCCCTTTGAGTCAGTGATGCCATCCAACCATCTCATCCTCTGTCATCCCCTTCTCCTTCCGCCTTCAATCTTTCCCAGCATCAGGGTCTTTTCAAATGAGTTGGTTCTTCGCATCAGGTGGCCAAAGTATTGGAGCTTCAGCTTCAGCATCAGTCCTTCCCAGTATAGCTCTACAAATACCTTCCTCCATTTCCAATGTCAAAGTTCACTCACTGTCTTTAGCAAAGGCCCTTAAATCACAACTTCCATTAGAATGGCCAGGAAGGCTCATCAAGCTTGCCATTTCCTGGGCCCACCTGCCACAAGAGATTCTGCTTCAGAGTTTCCATGTGGGACCCCAGGAAGGTCATCCTTTACACAGTAACCAATAAGATTCTGATTCAGGTCAAGAGAGGCTCACCATCTACGATATCAGAGTCCAGACCACTCCTCCTGGATTTTGTGATGCATCCTCTGTTTCCACTTCTTTTTTCCTCCAAATTAGGATCCCTCCTTCCAACTGAGACAGCCTTCTTTTATTGAGCACTTACTTACTTGGTCCTTTTCCAAGCTCTGGGAAAACAAAATGAAAAAGACAAAATGCTTTGCCTTTTCCCAAGCAACTGAAGGGGAGACAGGGGTTAAACAGGATGTTAAGAACTTTGCTTGTATTATCTCATTAAATCATCACAACAATCCTTTGGAGTAGGTACTATTCTTTTTCTCCATTTGATAGAAGAATAAAATGAAGCTTAGAATCAAGTCATTTGCCTAGTGTCCCATGCCGACCAGAGGCAGAGATCAGACATGAACCCGTTTGCCTAGAATCAGAATCCGAATTTTGTCAGTGCCTTCACACCACTTTAATCCTGATTCTATACTGCTTTCCCCTTTACCATGCCCCATCCTTGTGACCTGGAGAATACTATTATATTTACATATAAATTCAGGGGATCTGGCCATATTCTTGCCCATCTTGGGGTCCTAAGATGCTGAGCTGAGCTCATGCTATTTCCCCTTAACTGTTCAATGACATTAGATTCAATGCAACCCACTTCTGCTAAAAGTGATCATTTGTTAGCATCTACAATTGCCAGGTCTTTTTCCAAGTTTGGGGGGAGCTAAATAAAAATGAAAAAGTGCCTGTTCTCACTCAACCAGCTGAAGTCTAGCAGGGGAGACAGATGGGTCTAACACTAGTATGTCACCAGGGAACTGGGGTGAGCTCCAGTGGGGTGCCCACACTGAGACAGGAGCCAGGGAGCTGGGGTTTGGGAAACAGGCATCAGGAGGGCTTCATGAAGAAGTCCATATTGAAGGAGTTCCTAAACATGTAGATAGGATATATATACAGATAATGCATGAGTGTGTGCTCAGATGTGTCTGACTCTTTGCAACCCTATGAACTATAGCCCATCAGGCTCTTCTGTCTATGGGATTTCCCAGGCAAGAATATTGGAGTGGGTTGCCATTTCCTTGGCTATGCTATATTGAATGCTTGCCAGTGTACCCATCAGGCACCCTATATGCATTTTCTCATGAATCCCCACAGCAGGCCTGTGACTAGATACCTCAACATCCCCATTCAGCAGATGAAAGCCTAAGCCTTGGAAGAGTGCACTCATCAAGCCAGACCTTAAGCCAGAGATCACCCATCTAGGATGATGGACAGATCAGGTTCAAACTCAGGCAGTTTGATTAGAGAACACTGGGGTTGAAATAATAAAGAAAGGCATGTGAAACTCTAGAGTGATCGGAAAACGTCAGGTAGCGCTGTGAGGATCTGCATGTATGGAAGGGTGCCGAGATGGAAAGTTAAGTCGGGGCAGATTTTGGCGGGCATGGGAGTACCTGCTGAGAACTTAGCATTTACTACACAGGCTGCTACTGCTAAGTCGCTTCAGTCGTGTCCGACTCTGTGCAACCCCATAGACGGCAGCCCATCAGGCTCTGCCGTCCCTGGGACTCTCCAGGCAAGAACACTGGAGTGGGTTGCCATTTCCTTCTCCAACTACACAGGCTACACAGGCTTAACTCAGATTCTATGGATTATTATTATTATTATTTTTTGCCGCATCATGCCACTTGCAGGATCTTAGTTCCCTGATCAGAAATTGAACCAGGACCCCTTGCAATGAAAGTGTGGAGTCCTAACCACTGAACCACCAGGGGAATTCTCATCTCAGTTTGTAGCTTCTCCATCAAGCCTGTGCAGAGCACCCCAGCCCTCGAGGATCTCCCCTTTCCCTGGAGTGTCGGTCTGGAATAAATATAAAAGCTCTTGTGTCTTATTGGGCATTTTTCTCCCACTGCAGACATGAGGCCATCTAAGCTGTCTTATCAAAATTAAGGATGCTGTGCTCTATGACCCAGGAGGCTGTATATTAGATCATACAGGATCCCTTATCCATCATCTAATTAATGGATCTAAAAAGTGAGTTTCTGATCTCCCCAGTGGCAGACCAGAGGATGGGTGAAGATAGAGGTTGGAGTCCTTTATTCCCCTGACTTCTGCCTTGGGTATCACGTTCTGGTGTGGTCCCTGTGCTTCTAGACAAGACCATGGTGTTGCCAGGCTGCCCTTCCTGGGGTTGTGCCTCCCCATAGGCACTGGTCCTCACTCTTTCCTTGCTTTTTTCTTCTGGCCTGGAGGAGGTAAGGACTTCCATGCTTGCTAGCTTCAGTGATTTACATTGTCTCATCTCCTCAGACAAGACTTCTCATATCATTGTCACTGGCCCTTTCCTTAAGCTACTACAGTCCGTGTGTATCACCTCTTTCCTTCTGAGATACTAACAAGTACAGGATGGTTTTGTTTTTTGTTCTTCAAACCAGGTTGGTGGGAAGGAAAGTTTGCTGCATTTTGACAACTGGTTGGGGGAGGAGGAAGGACTCCTATCCAAAGACCAACTCGCTCCGACACCCACACACTGACTATCAGTGAATGAGAGCTTTTATAGACATAGGGAGGGGGCTACATGCAGAAACAGCAGTCAGCCCTGACAGTCATCTTTAAATTGGTCATCGGTAGTCTGACTGGCATCACTTTGTATTAAGTACAGTTAATCTTCAGTTCCATGGTCTGTTACTTCCCACTTCTTTGAGGCCATTTCTTGGAATTGTGGCAGCTTACGTCATAGCCACAATCTGGTCATCATGTAGTTAACTTCTTCCACCTGGTGGGGGTTTCAGACTCTGTAAGACAGCTCACAGGAGATGGCTCAGAAGATTATCTACAGCCCTAGAGAAGGAACTAAAGGTCCTTGACTATGCTTAATGACTAGACAATTACTGTTTAGTCTTATTGGACCGTTTCCCTTTGTTCTGCATTTCCTCACTTCTCTGATTAAACTTATCCTTTGGTTAAAGTTGTTCCACAGGCAAAAGGCAGGCAGAGGACATGGGGTTGGGGGGGAGGACCATAGCATCCTGCTCCATCCCATAATAACTATGTGACCCTTTCCCAAATACCATTTCCCTTCAGCATCCCAGGAGAGGAATCACACTGTATGGTTTGGAGCTCCCTTCTCCGCTGACCGAGGGAAGAGGCTTCTCTGGCCAGGTCTACAAGACCAACGATTGCCATCACACGGGCATCTCCAGGACACACACACATCTTTAAGAATCGACATAAGCATCCTTTGATGGATCAAGACTGGCCACAGAATATACATAAGAGAATAATCAGAATAGAAGCAAGTTCCATAAACATAGCTGCTAGACACTTCCATGCAGCTGGAGTGTCCCTCTGAAAGAAACTCTTCCAGAAAAATCTAATGAATGAGCCCCTTGCTGTGTTGGCTTTAACAATGTATATGTGGTCCGCTGTTGCACAGCTCAGGAAGCTGCTGAAATAAATGGTTGGAGAAAGGCCGTGAAACATCTTCTGGGTCTCCCTGGAGCACAGCTCCACTTGTGTGAAGAAAGAAGTGGCCCTCTTCTACAACAAAGGCAGTTCCAATGAGGCAGGGGAGACAGCAAGATGTCAGAGGGCTCTCCATCCACGTGGGCTAGCATTCCTTAGGATGTCATCATAAGCCAAACTCAGCATCTTCACTGCTTCCCATGAGCAAATGACTCGCACAGTCCGCCAAGTCTTTGATTGATTTTATTGAAAGTTTGGTGGATGGTGGAGCCAGGTCATATTATTGAGTACAAATGCCCTCCTCACCCCTTCTCTACCCTCTTAGGTATCCCCGTGCCTCCTTTCACTGTTGCTGAGGGACAGTACAGCATGGTGACTGCTGGAGATGGTCACCAAGTACTTCCAGTTCTGTAACTCTAAAGTGTAGTTGAGTTGGGGCCACATGACTATTTTTGGCCAGAAGACTGTAACCAGAAGTGATGTCTATTGTGTCTGAGTGGGGCAATTTCATTATCATTTTAAGAGTCTGGAACTCTCTATTTTTTTATGTGGATTATTTTTAAAGTCTTTATTGAATTTGTTACAGCATTGCTTCTGTTTTATGTTTTTTTTTAAGCCATGAAGCATGTGGGATCTTGGCTCCCTAACCAAGGATTGAACCCACATCCCCTGCACTGGAAGATGATGTCTTAACCACTGGACCACCAGGGAAGTCCCAGCCCTCAGGAGCTCTTTATCCCTCTTCTACAGTGACTGGTGAACAGGGAAGGATGGATACACGTACACCCTCACACTATGTAAATATCCCATAACGAATCTCAGAAAATATGGAGAAATTATAGACTATGTTTTTCTGCCATTTTAGACAATAAGAGCTTAACATCAATGTTGAATTATATGAAAAGAAAGACTGCATTTCTTTCAGTTGAGTCAATATGCTGGGTTTCACTGCAGAGAGATTCTGGGACCAGCTGTCAAGAGAATACCCTTTCTCGATCTCATTACACACATTTCGCTGATACGTGACCCAAGAAACAAAGAAGGTGCAAATGGCAGAGGTAAGTCTTCAGCATCAGAGCATCAAGAATCACTGCTAACTCCTGGTGACAGATGAAGACAGGTTACAGTGTGCATGGGCTATGGCACCATCGCATGCAGGGACAGTCTGTAGCTTGATAATATCTGCTGAGACCTTCACTGACCAAGCACACGAAGGCACCCGGGAGCCCTTGGCCTCAGCACTTTATAATCATCATCTCACTGAATCCTAAAAACTGTAGACTCCACATCTTCTCAGGCAAGTGCTGGCACCAAAGTTGATTATGACAGTCAACTTAATATTCTATAAATCAATGTCTTGCAATATGAATTAGTCCAAACCAATTGTGTCAGCTGTTACACTGTCTCTCCCAGACCAGGGAACATTCATGTTCCAATTTTCTTTGCTTCTCTCTGGTCTCTGGTCTCCTTGAATTTCCACTCACAGCTCCAAGTGCTGATAAGTGATGAACAGTCTAAGTTATCCAAAAAAATGTATCCAAAAAACAGAGAAAGAACCTTTGAGTCAGAGGTTACTCAGTGACGAGATGGCTGATTAGTTTTTACTTTGAACAAAGCCTGGGGAAATTAATTTGATAAGCATCTCATCTCCAGCGAGGAAGTTTTAACTTCCCTAACTTCCTGATCAAAGCACTTATCGGAGGGCATTGTTAAGAACACAAATGCCAGGTTCTACCCTGGGACACACTGGCTGGTGAGGTGTGAAGTGGGACCCATGAATAGGCATGTTTATGAAATCTTCATGTAATTGTGAAGGTCGTGCCAATCTGGGGAACTCTGCCATGGGAACATGGGCAGGCTGAGATGGGCAGCTGTGCCTTTTTTCTCTCTGAACTAGAGAGATTAATAGCACCAGCCAGGGAGAACTGTTGTGATGATTCAAGGAAAGTTACTCATTCAATGGGCATTTAGTGAGCACCTGCTGAATGCTTGGCTTTGAACTGTGAACACAGCACAGCCCTTGGTGATGACTGGGAGACAGGGGTGGATGGACAAATAGATATACATTACTGGTACCCAGAGCTGAGGCTGTCACACGGGGGGCACATGGTCCAGAGGGAGGAGGCTCAAGGAGGGCCGGGGGCAGGCAGGAGCACAGCAAGCAGAGGGCATGGACGATGTCCCTGAGAAGCAGCCTGGGATGATGGCCTGTTTTGTGTGTCAACTTAGAGGTGGCACTGGATGCCCAGAAAACTGGCGACACATTATTTCTGGATGTGTGTGAGGGTGTTTGTAGAGGAGATTAGCATTATAATGGATGCAGGGGACTTCTCTGATGGCTCAGTGACAAAGAATCGACCTGCCGATTCAGGAGGCACAGGTTCAATCTCTTGGTCCGGGAGGATCCCACATGCTGTGGAGCAACTAAGCTCGTGCGCCACAACCATTGAGCCTGGGCTTTAGAGCCTGAGAACTGCAGCTACCGAGCCCACACACCACAATTACTGAAGCCTGCATGCCCTAGAGCCTGTGCTCCGCAACAAGAGGAGCCACCGCAATGAGAAGCCCACGCACCACAGCTAGAGAGTAGCTCCCTCTTGGGGCAACTGGAGGAAAGGCTACCCAGCAACAAAGATCCAGCACAGCCATAAATAAAGTTATAAATAAAATAAAATTGATTCAGTGAGTAAAGCAGGTGGCCCTCTCCATGGTAAGTGGACATCCTTCAATACATGCAGGGCCTGGAGAGAATCAGCCAGAGGAAGGAAGGATCTCTTTTGAACTGGAGCTTTCAGCCTTCCTGGTCCTCAGGCCTTCAGACCTGAACAGGAATCTTTCCCATCAGTTCTCAGGTTCTCAAGTCTTCTGCCATAACCACCAGCCCTCATGCGTCTCCAGCTTGCAGGAGTTATGTCCTGGGACTTCTCAGCCTCCATAAGCACGTGAACCAGTACCTCATAAGTCTCTTTACTACGCTCACGCACCCTCTATCAGCTCAGTTGCTATGTATGGAGCCCCTCACCACGCCTACACTGGGGTTGCAGCAAGTGTCAGGATCAGTCAGACAAGGAAGGACGATGGGAAGAATGTCTCAATCAGATGCCTGAGTCCAATCACACAAGGCCAGTTCAGGTGTTACTGACGAGGGTTCTTGGCCTCCTGAATCAATAAAGGCTGACTAGAAGCCAGACAACAAACTCAGGCAAGGCTTTATTGAGGCCCCTGCTGCACAGCGGGGAGTGAGAACAAACAGGCTTCCTTGCTTGCTTACTCACTGAGGCGGGTGAGCTGGTTTCATATATAAAGTGAGGGTCGAGGGCTTCCGTGGTGGGTCAGATGGTAAAGAATCTGCCTGCAATGCAGGAGCCCTGGGTTCGATTCCTGGGTCAGGAAGATCCCCAGGAGAAGAGAATGGCTACCAACTCCATTATTCTTTCCTGGAGAATTCTATGGACAGAGGAGCCTGGCAGGGTATAGTCCATGGGGGTCACAAAGAGTCGACACGACTGAGTGACTAACACAGGGGTGTGTCCAGTGGTCAACCCAGAGGAGTGGCTTAGGTGGTTTGCTCACCCCTTAGGAGGTGTTGTGTGCAGCGGGTATGTGCAGTACTCCACTTTTTCTCCCGACACCCTGACTGTGTTCCAGGCTCTCCAAAAGTAACAGTTGGGTGTTTTGGTCTTTTTGCATCTTTTGTCCAGAATTTGTTCAAACTGCGCATGCACCCCTGGAGAAGGCAATGGCACGCAGCTCCAATACTCTTGCCTGGAAAATCCCTTGGACGGAGGAGCCTGGTAGGCTGCAGTCCATGGGGTCACTAAGAGTCGGACACGACTGAGCGACTTCACTTTTGTTTTTCACTTTCATGCATTGGAGAACAAAATGGCAACCCACTCCAGTGTTCTTGCCTGGAGAATCCTGGGAACGGAGGAGCCTAGTGGGCTGCCATCTATGGGGTTGCACAGAGTTGGACACAACTGAAGTGACTTAGCAGCAGCAGCAGCAGCCAGTATTCTTGCCTGGAGAATCCCAGGGATGGGGGAGCCTGGTGGGCTGCTGTCTATGGGGTCGCACAGAGTTGGACATGACCTAAGCGACTTAGCAGCAGCAGCAGTAGCAGCGCGCCCACCCAGTCATTTTCTAGTCTCATACAGTTTCTGTGTATTTTTGTTGCTCCAGGAGGGGTGTGTCCAGGTACAAGCATTGCAGTGAAGGGTCCCAGGTCCCAGGCTGTCTCTCAGGCAGGTGGAAGCACAGGGAGGAGAAGCCAAGGACCACCGAGCAGCAGCCGATCCCCATCCACTCAGCAAAGGAAACTCTGGTACTACTCTCAGTGGGGTGAGTGATGAGACCACATTTGCTACTGTCAGAAACAAGGGTGGAGGCTGCCCCAGCACACTTAGATGTCAGTCCAGCCCTGACTGAATGTGACCCAATCTTGCGCCTGGCACTTCCTGTGTTTCTGGACTCCTCCTCCCTGGGGGTGTCCTCAGTTGCGCTTTGGACAGGAGACCTCATGCTTTGGTTTTGAGTCACTCTCCCTTCTGGCTCTCGGTCCCCACGTACTCCATCCACCTCTGCTCACAGGTCCCAGGACATCCCTTTCTCTACCGATTAACATCCTCTGTATTTCTTGTGGCCCATTTTTAAGGCCCCTTCACATAGAAAAATGTCCCTAAGTGTCCTGAATGGAGGTACCTGCCTCTCCCTGGTGATGTCTCCTCCATCCCTCTGTTGATACATCTGGGGCCCTTCAGGTAATTACCTGTGCCCATCGCTGTCTGCACACTAAGCTCCTGTCCACCAGGACCCAAGTCTTATTCACTGCGGTCTCCCAGAGTACAACACAGACTCAGAAATTCAATTCCAGAAAGAGAAGGTGGCAAAATGAAAGACACACACTGTTAAATGTGACTATAATGACAGATAAATGCAAGAAAGAAAGAAAGTAATGGCAAAGAATAGTTTTAAAAAGGAATGTGTGTGTGTGTGTGTATATATATATAATTTGCATATAAATTATGTATATAAAAAGAATGTATATGTGTATATAAAAATGTATATATATGTGTATATATATGTGTATCACTTTGCTGTACAGTGATAATTAACACAACATTGTAAATCAACTATACTTCAATAAAATAAAAATTAAAAAAGAGAGAGGAAGGATAAAATTAAGGAAGATGGGGAGAACATTGAGGAAGAGAGTGATTTATACTAAGTCATCAAAAATACTTTTAGGGATTTTTTTTCAAATTGTAATTTTATTGGCGTATAGTTGATTTACAATGCTGTGTTGGTTTCAGGTGCCCTGCAGAGTGATTCAGTTATACATATAAATATATTCATTATTTTTCAGATTCTTTTCCCATATAGGTTATTACAGAATATTGAGCATAGTTCCCTGAGCTATACAGCAGTTCTTTGCTGGTTACCTTCTTATATACAGTGGTGTGTGTGTGAATTCATCCCAAGCTCCTGATATACCCCTCCCTCCCACTATGTTTCCCCTTTGGTAACCATAAATTTGTTTTCCATACCTGTAAGTCTGTTTCTGTTTTGTAAGTAAGTTACTTTTGGGGATTTAAATATAGTGCCGTGAATTGAATCTCAATAACAAAGGAGAACTGTAATAACTTTGCCTACTGCATCTCAGCAGCTCAAATACCACTGAGGACAATCTGAGGGCCTCATAAACATTACATGAACCATTTAATTCCACCCAGTAACCATGGTCGCCCTCGCCCCAGAGCAAGTCTTCAGTGGTCACTCCCCCAGGTCCAGTTTGGGTCAACTGAGAAAGACACGCAGAGAAGTCATACACTAAATGCCCAGCATGGGTGAGAAAGCATCTGAAATATTTCTGAAATAAATGAAATGCTAATGATCGTTTTGATGGATGACAATGGACTCGTGTCGTTTTTCTGGCGGGGCTAATGGAAAGGGGATCTCACTTTGCACCATCTTCTGGGCTGCTACCCTCCCCACTCTGCAGAGATAACCAAGTTCAGGTCACACTGAAATTCCAAAGGCCACGATGTGCGCTTGATTTAATAAGGTGGCACCAACCAAGAAAAACAAGGCCATAAAATAAAGAGAGACAATGCTCTCCTAATTCATGTCACTGAAAGGACAGTAATAAATGGATGAGAAAAAAAGAAGGAACGATTAGGAGAATATAAACCCAACTTGGTCACCCGCCCACGCTGCTGTTGACAGCTGATGATGGAAGATTGTGTGAGCGCCTTTTAAACTTGAGGTGAGGACCCTTCCTCTCACCTGGAGGCAAATAAAAGTAATAACAAGTATGCATCAATGGTCAGGCTTCAGGTTTTAATGCTCAGAAAATTCTATGAATATGTTATCCAATCATCCCCCCTCTTTTCTACTTGAGAAATGCAAGCACAGAGAAGGTTAAGGAATTTATCCAGGGCATCCCTGGCTGTCCAGTGGTTAAGACTCTGTGCTTCCAATGGGAGGCACTAGTTCGATTCCTGGTCAGAGAACTAAGATCCCACATGACGTGTGGCCTGGCCAGAAAACAAAAAGTATCCAAAATCACACAGCCAGGAAAGGGTGGAAGATGGGTCTGAACTTAGGCATCTGGTTCCAGAAACGATGACCGTAACCACCGCACAGCACAGTCTTCCATAGGATGAGAGCTTTGGTGAATTTGCTCAAGCTAGGTTCTTGGATAAAGTGAACCCAATGAGCAACCAAACAAACCTGGGCCAGGATGCAGAGAGCAGACTGTGGCCAGAGATGGTGTGGGTCTGCCCTGGTTTAAACTCTACTCCAGACTAACAAGGGAAAATCCAGCTGGTTTCAGGTCTCTGCCCTTGCCTTTAAGACCTAATGGATTCTGCCCCCTCCCCAAGGTTGCTAATTAAAGAATACAATTTTAAGGAGGGGGAAAAAAAAAGCAGTGCCTAAATGATAAGGAAAATAGAAAAGAATTAAAGCACTCCTAATCCTCCTTGACTACAACCCAGTCCAGTGGACAAACAGGCCAATTCAGACACGTGCTCCCCTTAATCCTTTCCCGAAAAACCCCAAATGATGACAGTCCAGGAGTGACAAAGGGAGAGGAACAGGAGCATAAACAGGAAGATGAAGCAATTGGGAAAAGGGAGACTCGAGACAGAAAGTGAAAAGGATGGGAAAATGGTAGCTGATTAGAGAGGGTGCAGAAACCCAGGCTGGCTCTGGGATTCCCCAAAGCAAGCAGGCTGCAGTGAAAGACCTCACAGGTCCCAGACATTCAAGGCTCCCGAGTGTCTGAGATTTGAACCCCAACCTCTTTATCTCACTGCCCATGAGGCCAGGGAGCCCCTGACCTGCTCTCCGGGAGAAGACTTGAGCTTACCACATGGGAAAAGAGAAACCAGGGGGCACTAGGGACTCAGACTCCAAGCCCTGTTGAGGGAACAGGTACCACACTGGGAACAGGGCTTGTGTGAAAGTCCCAGGACTGAACAGAGAATGTCCCCAGGCCCCTCCTGCTCCCAGCTCCATGATGCAGGCAGCCAGAGGCATCCTCTCTCTGGCCTCCAATCTGCTGCAGGATGGAGAGTTGAGGATGTGGTTCCAAGGAGAGCACAGAGCCTATAAAAAAAGACCAAACTACAAACACTGACAGTCAGGTGTCCTGCAAGGCACAGCCCCGACTGGTCACTCAATAAAGCCACAGATGTCAAGCCCTATTGGTGCCTACAGGGATTCTAGTTTGCTCTTCAGCGACTCAAGCCTAAATGTGAGTGGACATTGAGGACCCAACAGGAAAGACAGATTTAAAACAAAACAAGAGTCCAGAAAGGAATCAGGAGAAGGCAGGCATATGAAATCTCTAAGAAACACTCATTCATACGTTAATTTTAGTCCTTGGTCCTGTTGATGTGCTTTTAATGAAAATAAGCATTCAGAAAACAAGAAGATTTTGGAAATTAAAGCTGAGATATAAAATATGTAAAGGATTGGAAACAGATGTTTGGGAACTCTTCTAGAGATTAGAACTTAAAAACACAACAAGATAAAATTTAAAAATGAACAGAAGGACAAAGAACATGATAGAAGGAGAGAGATGTCAGGTTTAGAGAGGTCAGGAAGTTTAATATTTGAATAATAAGAGTTCTGAAAAGAGAGAAGAGAGAAAACTAAGCAGAGAAAATTTATCACATGAACAGTTACAGAAAATTAGGGGCAATCTGGAAGAGAATTATTGCCAAGTTAGAAGTTTTCACCAAGCACCTATAATCATGAATTTAAAAAAAAGAATAAAAAAAAAGGGGGGGCAAAAAAAAAAAGACACACCCAGGCACATCATCATAAAATTTCAAAACAACAGATATAAGAATACTCTAGAAGATTCCAGAAAGAGAACACAATTTGCATATCAAGGATTAGGCGTCACAGACATCTGACTTTCCAACAGCAACACTGGAAGCTAAAGGAGTGACTAAGATCACAACACACTGAGAAAAAGATGGAAACACAGACAATGATGATATCGCATAAGTGCTTTATTTCATAAATCCAAGATGCTCAGAGAAAACTGGGCCTGAACAGTTCATTCTGAGGTGTTTACCTCCAGATGAGAGTGCCATCCATCATTTATGATCATAGTTGACATGCCTAGGCTGGAGAGGGTGATCACCTTTCATCTGTGGTCTACTCCTTCCCTTTCTCTTGTCTTGATCATTGTCCCAAGGGGTCACATTGCTCTGGACAACTGGTTTTTGGTTGGAATCCTCCCACCCTGGTCGATAAGATCCCCTGGAGAAGGGAATGGCAACTCACTCCAGTATTCTTACTGGGAGAATTCCATGGACAGAGGAGTCTGGTGGGCTACAGTCCATGGAGTTGCAAAGAGTCGGACACAACTGAGCAACTAACACTTTCACTTTCACTCCCACCCTGGGGTGGCTCTGGTGGGAATTTGGAGAGTGGAAGGAAAAGAATCCAGGGCATCCCTCTTCCTTCCTCTTCTTCTCCCCTTCCTTTCCTTCTTCCTCCCCTTTCTCCTCCCCCATCCCTTCCCTTCTTCATCCTACTCTTCCTCGCCCTTGTCCTCCTTTTCCTCTGCCACACTTCCTCCTCCCCCTCCTTCCCATCTTCTTCCTCCCCTTCCTCCTCCTCATGCTCATCCTCCTCCTTGCTCTCTGCTTCTGGTGGCATCTCTAGCAGTAATCCCATTTCCTCCAGGATTCTGACTATATCACAGCCCCTCCCTCCATGGTCTGTTTTCACTGCGATCCCCTAGGGTTCCAGACTCCACCTCTCCTTCAGGCCTCGTGGGACAGTGGCATCCTGCAGATACTTATCTATTAGTTGCTTTATAATATGTATTTGGCTTTTTATTCTCAATCACCTGCAAAATCAGTCTCTTGTATTAAGCTCTCTTTTGAAAACTTGTAGAATAGTGTCTGTCATCATGGCTGATCCTGACACAGAGCAGTGCCTGCCAGTCTAAACTCTGGCATGCATCATTAGCCTCTAATCTCCACAGTCAGCTTGGGTGCTGTTGCTATTCAGTTGCTAAGTCGTGTCCAACTCTTTGCGACCCCATGAACTGTAGCACGCCAGTCTTCCCTGTCCTTCATCATCTCCTGGAGCTTGCTCAAACTCATGTCCATCGAGTCAGTGATGCCATCCAACCAGCTCATCCTTGGTTGTCCCCTTCTCCTCCTCCCTTCAATCTTTCCCAGCATCAGGATCTTTTCCAATGGGTTGGCTCTTCACATTGGGTGGCCAAAGTATAGGAGCTTCAGCTTCAGCATCAATCCTTTCAATGAATATTCAGGGTTGATTTCCTTTAGGATTGACTGGTTTTGATCTCCTTTCTGTCCAAGCAACTTTCAAGAGTTCCAGCACCAAGAGTTCCAAGTCTTCTCCAACACCACAGTTCAAAAGCACCAATTCTTCAGCTCTCAGCCTTCTTTATGATCCAACTTTCACATCTGTACACAACCACTGGAATTGGCCATATGGACCTTTGTCAGCAAAGTGATCTCTCTGCTTTTAGGGCCAAGATTTATCCGTGTCCCTATTTTTCACAAGGAAAAATTGAGGCCCAAAGGAGTCTTGTTGCCTAAGGTTCTGCAGGCTCGCAGTGGCCTGGGTAGTGCAGGAGCAAACCAGAGCCTATGCTTTACCACTTGTCAATTACAATACCACCTTGGTGGACCTGGGGGATCCTGGATTAAACCAGTCATGGCAACATCAGCACTAATAAGACAGACTAATTACTCTGCTACGGGGATACATGAGTGCAGAGGTGCAGCAAATTAAACAGGGTCACGCATCTCTTAGAGTCTGAATCACACCCTGCTGACTCTCTTCCATGGGAGTTTCAACCAGCCCTGGAGGCAGAGACCCAAATTCTAGGCCTGCATCAATGAGATGTGTGAACATCTGGATGTTGGGAAATAAACATCCCCAGGCTGTGTCTTAGAATCTCAGTCATAATCTAGGCAACAAGATGCTGCACATCATTAACCATTAGGGAAATGCAAATTAAAGCCATAATGAGATACTACTACATTACCTATTAGAAGACTGAAAACAAAACCAAACTAAAACGGTCGAGTTCCAGATAAAGGGTGTCATACAAAAAAAGTATTTTTAGATACTGGCAATGAAGATTGGAGACCATATTAATACCATTTACTCTGGAATTTAAGATTATATGATAGTTAGGGATACATTTCATGAAAAGAACTTTACAATGAAAATGACAAACTGTTGCTGAGGGACTTCCCTGGTGGTTACACTTTTGTTCTACTTTGTGTATCCTCCTTGCTTCTTGCTATATGTATTCAATAAGATGTGTAATTCAAGCATTTTAGTTTGGTCTACTGGTTAAAAATCCACCTTGCACTGCAGGGGTTGTGGGTTTGATCACTGGTTGGGAAACTAAAATCCCACATGCTTCAGAGCAACTAAACCCATGCACCACAACTAGAGAGTGTGTACTACAACTGAAGATCTTGAGTGACACAAGAAAATCTCACGTGCTGCAACTAAGACCCAAGGCAGCCAAGTAAACATATTAAAAAATCCAAATTAATGGCAAGATACAAACTCTATTCATGGACTGGAAAATACAGGATTGTTAAATTATCCATTTCCTCCAATGTGTTCCAGAGAGTAAACACAGTCCAATAAAATAAATACTCCACTGTATGTGGATAACTAACTTCCCAGGTAGTTCAGTGGTAAAGAATCCACCTGTCAATGCAGAAGACACGGATTCAATCCCTGGGTCCCTGGAGAAGAGAATGGCAACCCACTTCAGCATTCTTGCCTGGAAAATCCCATGGACGGAGAAGCCTGGTGGGCTACAGCCCATGGAGTCGCAAAAGAGTGGGACACAACATGGCAACTAAACAACAACAATGAGGGGGTAACATATGTTGTATATCCATTCACCAGGTTATTGACTATGCCAAAGCCTTTGACTGTGTGGATCACAATCAACTGTGGAAAGTTCTGAAAGAGATGGGAATACTAGACCACCTGACCTGCCTCTTCAGAAATCTGTATGCAGGTCAGGAAGCAACAGTTAGAACTGGACATGGAACAACAGACTGGTTCCAAATAGGAAAAGGAGTACGTCAAGGCTGTATATTGTCACCCTGCTATTTTAACTTCTATGCAGAGTACATCATGAGAAACGCTGGGCTGGAGGAAGCACAAGCTGGAATCAAGCTGGAGAAATATCAATAACCTCAGATAATGTGGTCCACTGGAGAAGGGAATGGCAAACCACTTCAGTATTCTTGTCTTGAGAACCCCATGAACAGTATGAAAAGGCAAAATGATAGGATACTGAAAGAGAAACTCCCCAGGTCATTAGGTGCCCAATATGCTACTGGAGATCAGTGGAGAAATAACTCCAGAAAGAATGAAGGGATGGAGCCAAAGCAAAAACAATACCCAGCTGTGGATGTGACTGGTGATAGAAGCAAGGTCCGATGCTGTAAAGAACAATATTGCATAGGAACCTGGAATGTCAGGTCCATGAATTAAGGCAAATTGGAAGTGGTCAAACAAGAGATGGCAAGAGTGAATGTCGACATTCTAGGAATCAGCGAACTGAAATGGACTGGAATGGGTGAATTTAACTCAGATGACCATTATATCTACTACTGCGGGCAGGAATCCCTCAGAAGAAATGGAGTGGCCATCATGGTCAACAAAAGAGTCCGAAATGCACTACTTGGATGCAATCTCAAAAACGACAGAATGATCTCTGTTCATTTCCAAGGCAAACCATTCAATATCACAGTAATCCAAGTCTATGCCCCAACCAGTAATGCTGAAGAAGCTGAAGTTGAACGGTTCTATGAAGACCTACAAGACCTTTTAGAACTAACACCCAAAAAAGATGTCCTTTTCATTATAGGGGACTGGAATGCAAAAGTAGGAAGTTAAGAAACATCTGAAGTAACAAGCAAATTTGGCCTTGGAATACGGAATGAAGCAGGGCAAAGACTAATAGAGTTTTGCCAAGAAAATGCACTGGTCATAACAAACACCCTCTTCCAACAACACAAGAGAAGACTCTATACATGGACATCACCAGATGGTCAACACCGAAATCAGATTGATTATATTCTTTGCAGCCCAAGATGGAGAAGCTCTATACAGTCAGCAAAAACAAGACCAGGAGCTGACTGTGGCTTAGACCATGAACTCCTTATTGCCAAATTCAGACTTAAATTGAAGAAAGTAGGGAAAACCACTAGACCATTCAGGTATGACCTCTATCAAATCCCTTATGATTATACAGTGGAAGTGAGAAATAGATTTAAGGGACTAGATCTGATAGAGTGCCTGATGAGCTATGGAATGAGGTTCGTGACATTGTACAGGAGACAGGGATCAAGACCATCCCCATGGAAAAGAAATGCAAAAAAGCAAAATGGCTATATGGGGAGGCCTTACAAATAGCTGTGAAAAGAAGAGAAGTGAAAAGCAAAGGAAAAAAGGAAAGATATACCCATCTGAATGCAGAGTTCCAAAGAATAGCAAGAAGAGATAAGAAATCCTTCTTCAGCGATCAATGCAAAGAAATAGAGGAAAACAACAGAATGGGAAAGACTAGAGATCTCTTCAAGAAAATCAGAGATGCCAAAGGAACATTTCATGCAAAGATAGGCTCGATAAAGGACAGAAATGGTATGGACCTAACAGAAGCAGAAGATATTAAGAAGAGACGGCAAGAATACACAGAAGAACTGTACAAAAAAGATCTTTATGACCCAGATAATCATGATGGTGTGATCACTGACCTAGAGCCAGACATCCTGGAATGTGAAGTCAAGTGGGCCTTAGAAAGCATCCCTACGAACAAAGTTATAGAGGTGATAGAATTCCAGTTGAGCTATTCCAAATCCTGAAAGATGATGCTGTGAAAGTGCTGCACTCAATATGCCAGCAAATTTGGAAAACTCAGCAGTGGCCACAGGACTGGAAAAAGTCAGTTTTCATTCCAATCCCACAAAAGGCAATGCCAAAGAATGCTCAAACTACTGCACAATTGCACTCATCTCACATGCTAGTAAAGTAATGCTCAAAATTCTCCAAGCCAGGCTTCAGCAATATGTGAACTGTGAACTTCCTGATGTTCAAGCTGGTTTTAGAAAAGGCAGAGGAACCAGAGATCAAATTGCCAACATCTGCTGGATCATGGAAAAAGCAAGAGAGTTCCAGAAAAACATCTATTTCTGCTTTATTGACTATGCCAAAGCCTTTGACTGTGTGGATCACAATCAACTGTGGAAAATTCTGAAAGAGATGGGAATACCAGACCACCTGATCTGCCTTTTGAGAAATCTATATGCAGGTCAGGAAGCAACAGTTAGAACTGGACATGGAACAACAGACTGGTTCCAAATAGGAAAAGGAGTTCGTCAAGGCTGTATATTGTCACCCTGTTTATTTAACTTATATGCAGTGCACATCATGAGAAACGCTGGACTGGAAGAAACACAAGCTGGAATCAAGATTGTTGGGAGAAATATCAATAACCTCAGATATGCAGATGACACCACCCTTATGGCAGAAAGTGAAGAGGAACTCAAAAGCCTCTTGATGAAGGTGAAAGTGGAGAGTGAAAAAGTTGGCTTAAAGCTCAACATCCAGAAAATGAAGATCATGGCATCTGGTCCCATCACTTCATGGGAAATAGATGGGGAAACAGTAGAAACAGTGTCAGACTTTATTTTTCTGGGCTCCAAAATCACTGCAGATGGTGACCTCAGCCATGAAATTAAAAGACGCTTACTCCTTGGAAGGAAAGTTATGACCAACCTAGACAGCATATTCAAAAGCAGAGACATTACTTTGCCAACAAAGGTTCGTCTAGTCAAGGCTATGGTTTTTCCAGTGGTCATGTATGGATGTGAGAGTTGGACTGTGAAGAAGGCTGAGCACCAAAGAATTGATGCTTTTGAACTGTGGTATTGGAGAAGACTCTTGAGAGTCCCTTGGACTGCAAGGAGATCCAACCAGTCCATTCTGAAGGAGATCAGCCCTGGGATTTCTTTGGAAGGAATGATGCTAAAGCTGAAACTCCAGTACTTGGGCCACCTCATGTGAAGAGTTGACTCATTGGAAAAGACTCTGATGCTGGGAGGGATTGGGTCAGGAGGAGAACGGGACGACAGAGGATGAGATGGCTGGATGGCATCACTGACTCGATGGACATGAGTCTGAGTGAACTCCGGGAGTTGGTGATGGACAGGGAGGCCTAGCGTGCTTCAATTCATGGGGTTGCAAAAAGTCGGACATGACTGAGCGATTGAACTGAAGATGTGTAATTCGAACATTTTAATTTGGTCTGCAAGCCTTACTGATCTGTGGCCTCTAGAAGAGGTTGTTTGGCAGGTATATTTGGAGACTCTCATTGCTTCTAGGTAATTTCCCAGAAGACAGTTCTCTTGTGTGACCACCCAGACTGTTGCCACCCAGGTCATGCTTGGCGATGGGAAAATATGGCTATTTCACAGGCTGTGACTAAATGGGGACAATAATGCCTTAAGTATGGTGCATTTCAAAAAACCTTCACAAGGAACCAGAGAGAAGCAGGATCAGAATTTAAGCTTCCACTGTCTAACGGACTAGAGCCCAGCTCCTCTGACCCCGGACTGGCTAGACCAAGCCCATTTAACCCTCACAAAACCTGGCAAACATTAAGTGCAGGTTCACCGCTCTTTGTGCAATGAAGAGGCTCCCACAAAGCCTGTGTGTGCGTGGACAGCAAATGGACATCTGCACAGCTGCCATGGCTACAGAAATGCCCTATTTCCTATAGATAAAAATTTCTGAGCAGAACTTAGCAAGTGGAAGTCTGATAGGTCACGTGACCATGCCTGAACCAATAGCCAAAGCCCAGGGGAATGGCCTGCACTGATTGGCCCAGAATGATCATGTGATTCTACTGGAGGTGGATTCAGAGTCCTAAAGGGATAGATTGCCAGTGAAAATCTGCGGGTAGTTTCCAGAATCTAGGGGAAGACCTCAGGCTGGAAAAAAATAATACCACAGTATCATGCTGGATATTTGTAAATATTTCTGTGTTTTCAGGAGGATTTGTCAAGTAAAACATCATTTCTGGGAGGATCCGTTAGAAACTAAACCACAGGACAGTTTCTGCTCTTCAAGTAGCAAACATTTTAAATAAATTTATTCTGTAATATATTTTCTTCAGAAGAAAACCACAGAAGCATGGAACGACATCAAGATATTTTGGGGGGAGACACAGGAAAATGAGTGCATGCATGAAACGCACACACACGAGTCTGAACAAAGGTCTCTAGAACATCAGATTGCCTGTCATGTGTTATTCAGGGGGAGGGGGCAGTGTTCTCTGATGCCTCACTGTCCATCAGCTCGTGTGTGTATCTTTCTTTTCCCCACCCCTGTTTCTGAAATGCCTACTGTGATTAAGAATTTGCAAGAGATTTTCCCAAAGCTGCCTGCGTGGGTGCATCTTTCAGAATGTTAAGTACCCCACTTTTGACATATGCCCTTGGACTGAGTTTTTAAAGATCCCTGACAGTTATTGACAGCCAGTAATTAGTCTGTAGAAGCCCGACTTCTGCCAAGAGCCTGACTTACCACCTCTGAGTCATCTTCTCCATCAGCCTTTCCCTCCACGTTATCACTTACAGGAAGGCAAGCTCTCCTGTTCTCAATTCCATGCTGTGCTCACCCCTGGCCCACTTTGAGGATGGCTGCGTACTGTCCTCCTGAATGGACCTTGAGAATATCAACATGGGAGAAGGAGGCTCAGGCCGTTGGCACTATGGAGTGTGTTAGAAAAGAATTCAAGCCCTGTATTCAGAACTCATGAGAATTCAGGTGAGTGAAGTGTGGTTATTTTTCAGGTACCCTAGGCAAAGTGCAGTTGCTTAATTTAGAGTCCAAACCAGGATAGATCGGAGAAGGAAATCGTTCACTTTCAACAGATAGGCTGTGAGAGTAGACCTAAGTGGATTACCCCAAGGAACCTGGTGTAGACACCTGTCTCTCAGTGGTGGTGTAGACACCTGTCTCTCAGTGGCACATCCCCAAGTCCACATTTCAGTTCTATCCTCTCACTCTGCATGTCTTTTTTCCTCTTCTTGTCACACTTTCAGTGGTTCAAAGGCCATCTCTTCATATTCTGTCCAGTTTCAGAAGTTTATCCCTCTTCATGACCCTAATCATTTTCCTTTGTGCTTTTAAAGCCACTTTGGGTGACAAATGGGAGGAAATCACTCAACCTCAGCTCCAGCGTTGTACTTCCAATTCTCAGGCTAAGGACACACACCAACAAAGTGGGTGAGTCCCACAAGGGGTCATTTGAGGCCTTGTGGCTACCAAATGCCTTGAATGTGGACTTCCCCGGTGGTCCAGTGGTTCAGAATCTGCCTGCCAATGCAGGGGACACAGGTTTGACTCCTGGTCTAGGAAGATCCCACCTGCCACATGGCAACTAAGCACATGAACCGCAACGACTGAACCCATGCTCTAGAGCCAGGGAGCTGCAGCAAGAGGAGCCTCCACAGTGAGAAGCCTGCACACCGCAACGAACAGGAGCTCCCACTTGCTGCAACTAGAGAAAGCCTACGTGCAGCAATGAAGACCCAGTGCAGTAAAAAAAAAAAGTAAATAAACAAATCTTTTAAAAGCCTTCAGTGATTCACATATATTTGTCCTCTTTTCTTCTAAAAGTTTTATGGCTTTACATTTTTTGTCTCATGTATATTTCATGTACCATGAATGTTGGTACCTTATATAAGTATGTTCAGTGGATCACAAACATTCAGCCCTTAACAGGCCTCATGCATATTTAGTATATTTAGCCCTTCTATACTTTATGGTCTGCAAGCAATGTTCTACTTACTTTATCTATGTACAATACCACCCATATTTAATTTCTTCAATCTGCTTTATCTGTTTCTTTCTGTTATTTTCCCTAGTAGGATTGAATAGCCTCAAATAATATAAGCCAACACACAATACAAGCATCAAAATATCACTCCATCTTTTTTCTCAATCCTGAAAAGGAGAGCTTTTCATGTGTTTTTCTTTTGGATGAACATTATCTATATTTAGAGAGATGGAAGTTTTATCCCTTCTGTTGAAAAAAGCCCCCAAAGACCCCTTCTTCCTTCTGCATTCAGTTCAGTTCTGTTCAGTTCAGTTGCTAAGTTGAGTCCGACCCTTTGTGACCCCATGAATTGCAGCACACCAGGCCTCCCTGTCCATCACCAACTCCCGGAGTTCACTCAAACTCATGTCCATCGAGTCAGTGATGCCATCCAGCCATCTGGATGTCCCCTTCTCCTCCTGTCCTCAATCCTTCCCAGCATCAGAGTCTTTTCCAATGAGTCAACTCTTCACATGAGGTGACCAAAGTATTGGAGCTTCAGCTTAAGCATCAGTCCTTCCAATGAACACCCACAACTGATCTCCTTCAGAATGGACTGGTGGGATCTCCTTGCAGTCCAAGGGACTCTCTAGAGTCTTCTCCAACACCACAGTTCAAAAGCATCAATTCTTCGGCACTCAGCTTTCTTCACAGTCCGACCCTCACATCCATACATGACCACTGGAAAAACCATAGCCTTGACTAGATGGACCTTTTTTGGCAAAGTAATGTCTCTACTTTTGAATATGTTATCTAGGTTGGTCATAACTTTCCTTCCAAAAAAGTGTCTTTTAATTTCAAGGCTGCCAATAACCATCTGCAGTGATTTTGGAGCCCCCCAAAATAAAGTCTGACACTGTTTCCACTGTTTCCCTCTGCATTAGTTCTCTCTGAAACTGGAATCTGACCAATTTCAGATTGGTGGCCTGAGGTAATGAATGTCCTTCTAAATGACTCCTACCAAACGTGAGCTCTTCATTCAAGGAAAAGCTTGGGTCTGCTCCCCCATCAGCAGGGGCAAAGGACCAACATCAACTGATTTCAGCCAGATAATCAGTGTCCAAAAGACTTTAGATACCCCACAGAAGGGATGGCTTCCATTCATGAGGAAACAGCAGCCTCAAGAAATCTCCCAAGATGACTGGAAAACCAGGCTCCACAGACACATTAGAAGAGTCTGCCATGGCTGCTTCAAAATCTTGCATTGAATTTCAAACAGGATACCAGGCCACAAGTGGCTTACATAATAGGCTTAAATAAGAGGCTTAAATCTAACAGTTCCATGGTTAATTTGGTGGATGAGCCTCTCTGTGATGCTTTTGGTATTTTCCTCATGGCCACAAGAGGGCTGCCACAGCTCCAACTGTCTTGTCTTCATGCAACATCTCACAAAAGCAAAACTAAAGGAAGGAACCTCTGTCACATGTCTCTTTCTTTCTGTTAGAGAGAACAATAATGCTCAGGAGCTCTTAAATGGCTTCTTTCTGTCTTACCAGCCATAAATGGTGGCATTCTCAAGCTTCAGATATAAAAGAGCCTGCAGTAGTGGGTGTCTGGCCTTTTCAGGCTTCAGGGAATGAGCAAAATGGCATATGAAGTAGGAAGAAGGTACTTGGAATAGCCTCAGGGTGGGCAACCACAACTCTGTACCCCAGTGAGCCCTGAGGTCTGTATAAGCCTTGTTTGTGGAAGCTATAGCTAGATCTCAGCATCTTTCCATGCAAACAGAAGGGAGTCAGTGTATGTACACCAGTATTAACAGTTCTGCCCCTCAGGACAGGGAGACCAGACCCCTCAAGGCCATTTCCTGCAGCACACCCATCAGCCTGAGATACCCTCATTGGTTTCAATTTGGTTCCCAGGGAGTTCTGGGCCTGTTTTTCCAATTCCCATTTTTCATTACCACCCTCAGGTCTCTGGGCACTTTCACTCATGACCCCTGATAAATCCCAAGGCTTGGAAACTTTCTGAATAAGTTATATTTGGAGTGGGTTTTTTTTTTTAATTTTTAACTGTAAATTTTGATTTACAATGTGGTGCCAATCTCTGCTGTACAGCAAAGTGACAATTACACTTATTGGCTCAGTCATTCTTTTTTTACATATTCTTTTCCATTATGGCTTATCACAGAGTATTCAATACAATTCCCTGTCCTAAACATTAAGACATTGTTGTTCCTTGTGTTTTATCCATTATAAATATAAGAGTTTGCATGTTCAGTTCAGTCCCTCAGTCATGTCTGACTCTTTGCGACCCCATGGACTGCAGCACGCCAGGCTTCCCTGTCCATCACCAACTCCCGGAGCTTATTCAAACTCATGTCCATCGAGTCAGTGATGCCATCCAGCCATCTCATCCTCTGTTGTCCCCTTCTCCTCCCACCTTCAATCTTTCCCAGCATCAGGCTCTGTTCCAAAGAGTCAGTTCTTTGCATCAGGTGGCCAAAGTATTGGAGTTTCAGCTTCAGCATCAGTCCTTCCAATGAATATTCAGGACTGATCTCCTTTAGGATTGACTGGTTGGATCTCTTTGGAGTCCAAGGGACTCTTAAGAGTCTTCAACACCACAGTGCAAAAGCATCAGTTCTTTGGTGCTCAGGTTTCTTTATAGTCCACCTCTCACATTATGCATAACTACTGGAAAAACCATAGCTTTGACTAGATGGACCTTTGTCAGCAAAGTAATGTCTCTGCTTTTTAATATTGGCCATAGCTTTTCTTCCAAGGAGCAAGCGTCTTTTAATTTCATGGCTGCAGTCACCATCTGCAGTGATTTTGGAGCCCCCCCAAAATAGTCTGTCCCTGTTTCCATTGTTTCCCCATCTATTGCCACGAAGTGAAGGGACTGAATGCCATGATCTTAGTTTTCTGAATGTTGGGTTTAAGCCAGTTTTTTCACTCTCTTTTTTCACTTACATCAAGAGGCTGTTTAGCTCCTCTCTGCTTTCTGCCATAAAGGTGGTGTCATCTGCATATCTGAGGTTATTAATATTTTTCCCAGCAATCTTGATTCCAGCTTGAGCTTCATCCAGCCTGGCATTTTGCATGATTTACTCTGCATAAAAGTTAAATAATCATGGTGACAGTATACAGCCTTGATGTACTCCTTGCCCAATTTGGAACCAATCTGTTGTGCCATGGCCGGTTCTAACTGTTGCTTCTTGACCTGCATGTACCAACCCCAAATTCCCAGTCCATCCCTCTCCCTCCCTCCTCTTGAAGTTTTTTAAAAGATTAAATTTTCTAAATTCATAAATAAAGAGACTTGTCCATACAAAAACAAACAAATAAACAAAAAACATGGACTCAAGTTTGAGAAAAGAGAGCTCTGGTTGGGGAAATGCATTTCTAGACATAGTTGACATCTGGGTCCAGGTTGTCCAGACCAGATACAGCCCTGAGAACCTGTCCATCTTATTTTCACCTGGTAAATCAGCCCGAGAAATTGGCTGCCTTCATTCAGGAGGAAGCAGCATAGTGGAAATGCTCACCACTCACTAAGCCTGGTCCCTCAGTCCGTCCGCATCCTTGTGGCCACACGCTCTGTGCCTTCCTGTTTGCCCAGCTGCTGTCTGATCGCACCCATCTCCTCCTGATCACCGACACCTCCTGGAAGGTTCCTATTCGTCACAGACTGATGGTGAAAAACAGTGTGCAGTCTGCAGGAGACTTTGACCTAAGAGAGGAGAGGAGCCCGTGTCAAGCTCAGTAAGGTCACTTCCAGACAGCCAGCCACAGCCCTCACCCTGGGGAACAATGGGGACAATGGGGACAGGACAGGAGCTTCAGTCCCTGACCTGACTTGCCACTTCCCCCGGAAAGGTGAGAAACATCTGCTGTCAAGAGAAGTCACTTACAGCACAGCGACCTGGAGTCTATCAGTTGATAACGTTCATATTTCTCAAATGAAGGCCAGGTGATTCCCCCTGACAAGTGTCAGAGAGCATTCCCAACTCTTCCTCTTAGCTTTTGGAGCTGGGTGACAAGTACCTTCACTGGTCTTCCTTATTAACTCTTGTCCTATGCAAAAACTTAACCTTCCTACATGTTTATTAAGCCTCGGACTGCCTCATCATTTCTCTTTTCCAGAATAAAGTTCTCAGGCCTCTTGTAGACAGAGGAGACAGTGGTATCCCTAAAGAGAGCAGGTAATTCTCCCATTGGTGTCACTGCCAATGTTGCGATATCCTTGACTTCACTTCATTTTGGCTTTCAACTCCTCCATCTGCAGGGAGAATAATTAAGTGCAGCAAATGCCTGTTGGTTCCAAACAGCAGTTGGAAATTTTTGCAATTAATTCTTACCTAGGAAAACTAAAACCATTCAACTAGAGAAAACTCACTGGATAACTACTAAGACTTTGTGGTCATTAAGTGGTGTATTTAGAAGTGTATTTAGAAACCATGGGACATCAGTTGCTTTCATTAGAGTGGTAGACATCTGCCACTCGCCAGTCCAAGGTCAGGAGTCCTTATGTATCAAGCATCTTCCTGTCATGATTAGTGACATGATTAGACTCCAGCCCCTGAGTTTAAGGGAAGTTAGATCTGAATTGTCTTTGGAGAAAACCCCTGAACTCCATAGAAAGGAAAAAGCATTTGACACCCAGAATTAGATCTTATAGCGATGAGGACAAAGAGCATTTATTCTGTGATGAATGCACCAAAGGAAGCTGAGACAACATCTAAATCTTGTGCACATGGATTAGACTGCCCTGGAGAGCTGGCACTGGTTGTTCTGAGCTGGGGTAAATCAGATGAGTTATGCCTGGACTAAGTGTCCCAGTCACTTGGCAATGAATATCCAACCTTTGATCCCCAAGACTGAACAGCCTTCCACAGAGTGGTGGTTTATTTCACTTCAGGTCACTGATGAAAAAGTATCTGGGTCATTTTGATGCAGGTGACACATGACAAATATGCAAAATGAAAAAGGGGTAGCCTCACGGATTTCAGTGAACTTCCTCAGAGCTCAAAAGAGAGTCGTGTAACAACATCTTCTTGCTGGTTCGAAGTGGCCTTGTTAAATGTTTCTTGGTTTCAGATATGAGACACCAGGCTCTGAAATTCCTGATTGTTCCGTTGATTCCTACTGGGTGCCTGTGAGTGATGGGGTAGAGTTCAACAGGCTGTGAATTTCTAACAAATGTTAAAGTGCACTTGGCCATGCCCTGACTTCGAGAGGCTGTGTGATGCTCAAAGAAACGAGCTTCCAAAAGCCTGACTTAGAAGAGAGACTTCAGACAGTCAAATGCAGTCAAGTGCTAGAGGTTGCCAATTTGCATTTGTCTTAATGAGACCAGTGGACTTGGAACCAGAGGTGATCAAGAAGATTGATCATGGAAAATCATTCACCTGTGAATGCCATCCATGGCAACAGTTATGGCAGGCAGTCCAAGTGGTGCCAGCTGACTCAGTTTGCCCAGGAGGCCATGGAAGGCAGGCATGTGAGACAAAGCCATCTCTAGTTGGCCATGAATTGCATTATCAAAGCACAGGGCAGGGTTCCCCTGTTAGGGGTTGCTTTACTGCACAGAAAAGGAGACTTGTTCCTTGAGTCAGCTTAGGAGTCTGACTGCTCTATCAGGGCAAGTGTTCCTGATCATGTTCTCTGCTTTTCCCCACCCTCGAGACCATGGGCCATCACCACAAGAGCAGCCTCAACTCTGACTTTCAACTGGGTTCAGCCACTGAGAGGCTCCTACAAGAGATGAGAGAAGGATGTGTAATTTTTACATTTTTCTGAAGGATGTTCCTGCCCCTTGAGATGTGAGGGTGAGGACTCCTCACCATCCCTAACCCGTGTTTGTGCATGGATGGCCTCTTTTCCCCAACATCTTGCCCACTCCTTTGCAAATAGCTTCTCTACTAAGCTTTCTTCCGGTTTAAGTGTACCATCTGTTTTCTGCTGGGATGCTGGCTGATACAGAGCAAGATGAGAACACAGAGGGAGAAAAAGGGCCTGGGATAAGGAAGGAAAGGAAGCGGTAAAAGAAACAGAGAAGAAGAAACAAAAATAATCATCATTTGTTTGGTTTGTACTATGTATCTAGATTAGTGCAGATTTCTTTTTTTTTCCCCCTCTTCTTGCTGACCCAATTTTTTTTTAATATTGAAATGAAATCCCTCTAACATAAAACTTACTATCGTAAAGTAAGCAATTCAGTGGCATTTAGTGTAGCCACAAAATCGTGCCACCACCACTTCAAGCTAGTTCCAAAAGATTTTCATTACCCCAAAATAAAACCCCACTCCAAGTCAGAGTTACTCCCCACAGACCCTGGCAACCACCAGTTGGTCTTAGGCTTGCAAATCATAGGAATATGTTCTCCAATCTCTATGGAATCAAACTAGAAATCAATATAACAGAAAGATAACAGGAAAATCTCCAAACACTTAGAAACTAAACAACACACCTCTAAATAATCCACAGATCAAAGAAGACTCATGTCTTAATCAGAAAGTGTGTTGGACTAAATAAAAATGAAGATACAGAACATACAAATTGTGAGACACAGCTAAAGCTACGTTGTGAGAGAAATGTATAGTATTAAATGCAAAGATTTGAAAAAGATGGAATTTAAATAAATCATCTAAGTTCCTTAGAAAGGGAAAATCAAAATAAACCCAAGGCAATCAGATAGAAAGAATGGAAAGAAAAAAAAATGAAGAAATCAATAAAACTGAAAAGGGAAACAAAGCTGAAAATTAAAGAAACTGGTTAAATCTAAATAAAGAGCTTTTTTTTATTTTTTAAAGCATTAATCAAATTAACAAAGCAAAAAAAAAAAAAAAAAAGAGGAAAGGGAAAGGAAAGAAAATGGGTAAATCACTAATATCAGGAATGAAACAGGGGACATCACCACAGTCCCTGAAGAAATCAGAAGGATGATGAGGGACTACTACAAAGTACTCTACACACAAAAATCTGACAATTTAGACAAAGTGAAAAAATTCTCAAAAACAGAAATTATCACATTTGGTAAAACTGATGAATCCACATTAACACATCATCATCACCCAAAGTCTGGAGCTTACCCTGGGGTTCAGTCTTGGTGCTGTACATTCTATGGGTTTAGACAAATGTATAATCAGACAGTAGTGCTAATGGTAAAGAACCTGCCTGCCATTGCAGGAGATGTAGGAGATGTGGGTTCAATCCCCAGGTCAGGAAGATCTCCTGGAAGAGGGCATGGCAATCCACTCCAGTATCCTTGCCTAGAGAATCCCATGGACAGAGGAGCCTAGTCCATCCCACAGCTACAGTCCATTGGGTCACAAATAGTTGGACACACACACAATGATATACATTCATCACTGATATCAAGGGCATGGCAATCCACTCCAGTATCCTTGCCTAGAGAATCCCACAGACAGAGGAGCCCAGTCCATCCCAAAGCTACAGTCCATTGGGTCGCAAATAGTTAGACAAACACAATGATATACATTCATCACTGATATCATGTATAATGTTTTCACTGCCCTAAACATCCTCTGGGCTCTGCCTATTCATCACTTCCTCCCCCAATCCCTTGCCACCTCTGATTTTTTCACTGTCTCCATCATTTTGCTTTTCCAGAATGCCATACTGTCAGAGTCATACAGTACATAGTCTTTCCAGATGGCTTCTTTCACTTTGTAACTTGCACTTAAGCTTCCTTGCATGTCGTTTCATGGCTTGATAGCTCACTTCTTTATAGCACTGAATAATACTTCATTGTCTGGATGTACTACAATTTGTTTTTGCATTAACATTGAAGAACATCTTGGTTGCCTCCAACTTTTGGCAACTAAATATATAAATAATTGCTGCTGTAAACTTCCATGTGCAAATGTTTTCATGGATACAAGTCTTCAACTCTTTGGATAAATACCAAGGAGCAAGATTGCTGGATCGTATGGTAACAGTATGTTTAGCTTTGTAAGAAACTGCCAAACTGTTTTGCAAAATGGCTGTACCATTTTGTATTCCCACGAGCAAGGAAGGACAGTTCCTATTATTATTCCACATCCTCACCAGAATTTGGTGTTGGATTTTGGCAGGCAAGTATAATGAGGCTGTGCATACATGCTAAGTTGCTTCAGTTGTGTCTGACTCTTCGCGACCCTATGGACTGTAGCCGACAGGTTCCTCTGTCCTTGGGATTTTCCAGACAAGAATACTGAAGTGGGTTGCCATGCCCTCCTCCAGGGGATCTTCCTGACCTAGGGATTGAACCCGCATCTTTTATGTCTCCTGCGTTGGCAGGCAGATTCTTCGCCACCAGAGCCACCTAGGAAGCCCTGTGATGAGACTATTTTTAACTGTGTTCCTTCTCAGAGCCACCCACTATTTCAGGTGTTGGGGATACAGAGGTCCACAAGGCAGGTAAAGTAACTGTGCTCCTGGGGCTTCCAAGAGCTCCTGGTCATAAGCTACACTTTATTTATGATTATCCTGATAATCAAATGGCTAGATGCAGAGGTTTTTTGTTTTTAATATTTATTTGGCTGTGCCGGGTCTTAGCTGCAGCATGTGGGATCTTTAGTTGAGGCATATGAGATCTAAATCCCGTCCAGAGATTAAGTCTAGGACCCCTGCGTTGGGAGCACAGAGTCTTAGCCACTGGACCACCAGGGAAGGCCCTAGAGGAAGAGGTATTTGCGTTTTAGATGTAAATTTCTTCCATTTTAGATGTAAGTCTCTTAGCAGTACAACCCATAGCTCAAAGGGAAATAGAAAGTTCTAGGACATCGTTGAACCCAGGGTGCCTGTTAGCTTCAATTAGGATTCATTTATTTATTTTTACTGAAGTCTAGCTGATTTACAATGTTGTCAGTTTCTGCTGTACTGACAGTTATACATTATGTTATTTTTTATATTCTTTTCCATTTATGGTTTATCACAGGATATTGAACACAGCTCCCTGCGTTATATAGGAGGACCTTGTTGTTCATCCATCCTATAAGTAATAGTTTGCATCTGCTAACCCCAAACTTCCCCTTCCTCCTTCCTACAACCCTTTACCCCTTGGCAACCATCAACCAGTCCTCTGTCTGTGAGTCTGTTTCTGCCTCATAGATAAGTTCAATTGTGTCACAGTTTAGATTCCACATGTAAGTGATAAGGTATGGTGTATGTCTTTCTGTTTGTGACTTACTTCACTTAGTATGATCGTCTCTAAGTTCATTCATGTTAATGTCATTCATTGTTTTTTGTTTATTTTTCATCTACTTACTGCTTACCACCAATAGGGAGCTATTTGTTTTTACTGTACGCATGAGTATGACTGGGATTTTTTTTATCCTGTATGTTTTAAGTATTTTAAATATTGATTCGTCTACATACAGTACGTCAGTGTGAGTCAGAATTCAAATTTATGGGGATTTTTGTTGTGATTACTGTTGCTTGGTCTACTTTACTGGCAAGTAAAGAAACTCACCCTCATTTCATTTATTTCCTATTGTGACATGCTGTTTAGTCCCCAGGATCCTTTGCATTACAGAGCTGTCACTGGCTCCCACAATAAAATGTATAATACCACACTACTTGTGATATTTCTTCTCCATGTGCCAGTATATGCTGTTACTAATATATTTCTGTTAGCTCTATGATTGTATTAATTTATTTCCAGGGTTGAAGAACTATTATCCAGAGCAGTTTCCTATCACATTCCAATAGAGTATGTTGGATTTACATAAACAAAAATCTATATTTTTTCTTATGAAATCACTTTACAGTCATTTCCAATGTCTAAGTGATAAAAGTGCTTCAATTATTTTTGTTTCAAAAAGAAAAAAAAAATCTCCCTGTGAAAAAGAATGAGTGTCCTTCCCCGGCATATTTTATAAGTGAGCAAAGAAGTACCTCAGGCTTGGTTTGAGGGAAACTCTGAAAGAGAAAAATCTAAGTAACATTTCTTGGGCACAGTATTTTCCATGGGGTATTTTATTTAATCTGCAGGCAAGATCTCCCAGTGCCCACCTGAAGTTGCCATTCTTAGAAAAGTCTGCCTGCAAGGTTGACCTTGAACTGGCATCTGGGAGCTAGCCTGGTAAAACAGGTCCCCATGCTGATATAAAACATCCTCTAAATGGTAAGGCGGTTCAATGCCTCCAGAATTTACAGTCTGTTCAGTTGTCCTGACACCTACTTACCTTTAGGGAGTCTGGAATCTGGGTCCGTGCCCCAGTAAACACGCTGGGTGCTGAGTTCCTACTGGACGTTCCTGGTAGTGATGTGACCTGCTTTACGTCATAACTCATTTCTGGGGAACTAAATGTATCTTCTGTGACTGCCCTGGGAGAATGTTCTGGAAGCCTGTACCTGGTTCTCCCAGACTTCACCTTCACCTTTTCTCTCTGCTGTGTTCTGTATTCCTTCGCTGTAATACATCAAAACCCTGAGTGTGACCATATGCTGAGTCCTGGAAGTCCTCCAGGTGAGTCACAGAACCCGAACGTGGCTTGGGGGCTATGAGCACAGGCTTATAGCATCATCATGGCTGTTGATACAGCTGAGGAAGCAGAGCCCAAAGCCACACAGCTGGGAAGGGGCAGAGCTGGAGGAAAAGTGAAATGTTAGTCACTGGGTTGTGTCCGACTCTTTGTGACCCCACGGACTGTAGCCCCGCAGGCTCCTCTGTCCATGGGATTCTCCAGGCAAGAATGGTGAGGTGGGTTGCCATTTCCTTCTCCAGGGGATCTTCCTGACCCAGGGATTGAACCTGAGTCTCCCGCATTGCAGGCAGAATCTACTGAGCTGGAGGAGGAACCTCCAAAATCTAAGGAGGATCTCTCATTCCCAAACAAAAGCGTGATGAGACAGGTGTGGGACCTGGGACCCTTTGCTACAAAGCTTGCACCTGGACACAACTCTCCTTGAACTACAAAATACAAAGAAACTGCTGCTGCTGCTGCTGCTAAGTCGCTTCAGTCGTGTCTGACTCTGTGCGACCCCATAGACGGCAGCCCATCAGGCTCCACCATCCCTGGGATTCTCCAGGCAAGAATACTGGAGTGGGCTGCCATTTCCTCCTCCAATGCATGCTAAGTCGCTTAGCATGTCTATGTCTAATTCTGTGTGACCCCATGGATAGCAGCCCACCAGGCTCTTCTGTCCACAGGACTCTCCAGGCAAGAATACTGGAGTGGGTTGCCACTTCCTATTTGGGACTCAAAATAACTGTGTGCATGCACAGCTGGGGTAAATTCTGGACCAAAAGATAGAAAGACAAAAAAGCACCCAACTACTATTTCTGAATTGCTGGGAGCAAAAAACTGGGTGTTGGGAACAAAAGTGGGGTCCTGTGCATGCTCTTCTGCACACAACAGCAACAAGGGGTGGGCAAACCACCTGAGTCACCCCTCCAGAGCGAACCCTGGACACACTTCTACCCTCACCCCATATAAGGAACCAGCTCGCCCACCTCAGGAAGTGAGCAAGGGAACCTGTTCCGTGTTCTCGCTGCCCCCCTGCTGCAGCAGGAGCCCCAGGAATGCCTTGCCTTAATTTCTCATCAAGTCTCTAGTCAATTTCTACTGACTGGGGAAGAAAAAGAACCCTAGTCGGTATCACGTCTGTGGCAGAACCCAGATTGCAAAGCTTGGAAACTGTTAAGTTTAACTTATGACTGATCACTTCTGCCAGTCTGGGGCTTTGAAGCCTGTCTTCAGGAGGAGTTTGTGGAAATCTAAATGTCAGGATCTAGAAAAGCACAAGAATCTTGACTCTAGATTCTAGAGGTCAACAGGCCCTACAAAGAAGCAGGCAAGTTGTACACGACACATCACCACCCCTTCTCAAGGGTCAACATTCATAGCTGATTTCACAAATCTGTGGACTCCTATGTCCACAAGTCCAAGATAGACATTGTCACACTTGAACTGTCCTTTAATTAGGAAGCATTTTAAAACAATGGTGGGCTTCCCTGGTGGCTCAGACTGTAAAAAATCTGCCTGCAATGCAGGAGACCTGGGTTCAATCCCTTGGGTGGGGAAGATCCCCTGGAGGAAGGCACAGCAACCCACTCCAGTATTCTTGCTTGGAGAATCCCCATGGACAGAGGAGCCTGGAGGGCTATAGTCCATGGGGTCACAAAAAGTCGGACACAAGTGAGTGACTAACACTTTAAAACAATGGTATCTGCCCGTGATGACTGCCAGCATTCTTGGTTAGTGCTGTATAAAATCTTGATAAGTCTTACAATAGAAGGAATCTCAGATTTGATAAAATGGGGTATTTATTCTGAGGATTTTTTCCTCCCTGACTGTTTCTTGTTCTAACAAACTCCATGAATTAAAATTATTTTCTGACAGATGACAATAAAAGTATCATCAGAAAGTGTTGGCATGTTTTAAAAACTTTTTGAAGTCCGTATATGAACTAGTGGTTGTTCCAGAGCTCAGACTAATAGAAAAAGGACTTACTTCCTGTGTATAGGCACTTCACGTCAGTCATTCAGGCTAAAGAGGTGGGTCTCCCCTTTTCAAGTTGCTACAGTTCCACAATATTTACATTTGTTAAAGAATAATTTATGGGACTTCCTAGTGGTCCAGTGGTTAAGACTTCACCTTCCCATGCAGGGGGTGTGGGTCTGGGAGCTAAGATCCTACATGTCTTAAAAACTTTAAAAAGTCTTAAAGACTTAAAAACTCCAACACATTTGAGTCAGTCCTAATGAGGTGGATGAACCTAGAGCCTGTTATACAAAGTGAAGTAAGTCAGAAAGAGGAAAGCACATATTGTATATTCACACATATATATGGAATCTAGAAAGATAGTACTGATGAACCTATTTACAGAGCAGCAATGGAGAATCAGACATAGAGAACAAACTCGTGGACACAGTAGGGGAAGGAGAGAATGGGAACAATTGAGAGAGTAGCATGGAAACATACACATTACCATATGTACAATAGATAGCCGGTGGAGATTTGCTGTATGAAGCAGGAAGCTCTGTGACTACCTAGAGGGGTGGAATGGGAAAGGGGATGGGAAGGAAGTTCAGGAGAAAGGATACGTGTGTGTACCTATGGCTGATTCACGTTGATGTATGGCAAGAGCCAACGCAATATTGTGAGGCAATTATCCTTTAATTAAAAATTAAAAAGAAATTACATGAGGCTTAGAATTTAAAAAAAAAAGAATACATGGCAAAGAAATGGGAGAAATTAAACAAGAGAGAGAATAATTTGCATACTTAACAGTCTCTCATCAGAGCAAAGAAAAGATCGAATACTTTCTTTTTAACCTTGGCACAGTCACACTTCCGTGTTTCTTCGTTGCCTGCTTGAATCCATGGGCACACACCTCTTTTACAATATTTTAGTTATAGACATGACATTTCCATTTCACGTCTCACTGGGTTTTGTCATCTGGGCCAGCACAGGTCCCAGAACATAGATGGGGGACCCCGGAGACTCATCTACCAGTCCCATCTCTCAGCAGCTGATGTTGGGGCGGGGGGTGTTCTGAGCAGTGGCCACTGTGCTTGGTGACTTGGCCTCCAGGCTCTGTGTGGGCCCCCACGAGAAGCAGTCATGTGGCTTCAAAGGGAGTCCCTGCACAGGGAACAGACTTGTGGTTGCCAAGGAAGAGAGGGGGATGGGGAAGGGCTGGGATGGGGTGTTGGGGGCAGCAGATATAAACTGTTATATATAGAATGAATAAACAAGGTCCTACTTCAGAGCACAGGAAACTATATTCAATATCTTGTGATAAACCATAATGGAAAAGAATACTAAAAAAGAATACATACGTGTAATGGAATCATTTTGCTGCACAGCACAGCATAAATTAACAAAACATTGTAAATCAATTATGGTTCAACATTTTAGAAAAAGGAAAACAAAACAAAGGAAAAAACAAAGAGTCCATGACGGCCACCGCCAGTCCTCAGAATTGAAAGCTCCCCCCCTAGACGTTGTTAGTGTGACGTGGCAGGACAGAGAACTCTTAATTACAAAATCATTTTAGAGTTCCAGATTCCAACTTCATTAATCTTGTTAGCTCCATATCCTTTCAAATCTTTCACCAAAAAAAGTACAATTTCAACATATTTACAAACCACCTGGCTCGTGTTTCATTTTAATTACTCAGTCTGTAAAAATGCATGTCATCTCCCCATAATGAGGGACAGGAAGAACAGAGCTAAACGATCACTTTGGGTTTCAGACTCCACACTGCCTTCCAGCCAATGACAGCACTAAAAACCTTTTCATTTCTTGAGTGTGTGTTTTTCTTATCTTTTTTCCTTTTGTCTTACGATCACTGCCAGGTGTGACCTCTCTCTTTCCACAGCCACCTTCTTTGTGTGCTTCTCCTCCTCGTTTTATAAGGACACCAGTTGGATTCAAGGTCCATCCTAACCTGGGATAGCCTCATCTCTCATCTGAATTTAACTGCATCTACAAAGATCCCATTTCCAAATAAGCTCTCACGCTGAGGGTGCAGGTGGATATACCGTTTTGGAGGACTCTGTTCAACACACACTGTAGAGAGTAAGGCACAAAAACAGACAAGCCTGCTGTCTTTTCTGTTTTGGTTGCGCTGGGTCTGCCTTGCAGTGCTCGGGGCTTCTCTAGTTGTGGCACAAGGGCTTAGTTGCTCCACAGTATGTGGGACCGCAGCTCCCCGACCAAAGACTGAACCCGAGTCCCCTGAATTGGAAGGTGGGTTATTAATCAGTGGGCCACCAGTGACGTCCCAGGTCTCTTTTCTTCGTGAGCAACTTGGCCAGATAGATTCTCTGCACCTTCACCAACGCTGAAGACTAGAACACCGGAGGGGGCTGAAGACCTGCAGGTGACAGCTGTTATCGTCCATCTTTTTTTCTTTGTTTACCCCATGCTGTGTGGCATATGGGATCTTAGTTCCCTGACCAGGGATTGAATCCATGTCCCCTGCATTGGGACTGTGGAGCTTTAACCACTGAACCACCAGGGAAGTCCTTGTTATCTGCCCTCTTGATGGTAAGTTTCTTCTCCATACCTTTGGTCTGCATTTGAGGTTCCAGACCTTCCTCACCTCACTCCACATGTTCAGGGTGGAATGGCCCCCAAGAGAACTCTGGGGCCCAGGTGGGAGCATCCCATTTCCTGGACACAGTCAGTGTCAGACCTGAAACACTGACTTGCAGACCTGACTCCAGATCCACCAATGCATATTGGGTAAATCTTGTTCATCAGAGCCATAGCCATGTCAACAACCCTTGCTGTGTCTGGTGATCCTCCAATGGACACTTGTTTCCTTCAGTCCTTTAATCCCAGTGATCAAGAAAAAAATAATTCATAGAATGGAGTGGAGGTGGGTCTCAAAATTCCAAATAGAGGTCTGGGGGCCCAATCCTTAAAATTAGGCCACTGGGGACCTTTCTGATCATGATTGAGAATTAGTATAAAGTACACATTTAGCTTTACTTGTGAGATGCTAAAATTATTTATGCATGAATTGGGTGTCATGGAATGTTCACAGCAGAAGCAACCTTGGGATCATTGCTTTATTATAAAGACAGGGAAATGAAGACCCTCTTGGCAAGTGATTGGCACAAGGTCCAGGCAAAGACAGAATTAGGAATGACCTGAGGGCTCTTGAGGTTTCAGTTTGGGGTTATTTCCACCACAGGGATGGATTTTATTGTTTTTTTTTTTTAATTTTTAGAATATGTATTTCGTTTATGTTATTTATTTGGCTGAGTCAGGTCCCAGCTGTGGCAGACAGGATCTCTGCTCTTCGGCATGTGGAATCTTATTTTTTTCCCCTAATATTTATTTATTTGTTTACTTGGGTGCATTGGGTTTTAGTTGTGGCATGTGGGATCTAGTTCCCTGGCCAGGGATGGAACCCAGCCCCGCTGCATTGGGAGCATGCAATCTTAACCACTGAACCACCAGGGAAGTCCTCAAAGGGGTGGATTTTAAGGTTATGGTCAGTGCAAGGTGTAGGTGAAATGTGGATGTAAGCAGAAGTTATTCAGGGTGAAAGGATGAATTTGAGTGAAGAAAAAGGGAGAGGGACTCTCATCCCAGCTCTTCCTGAAGCCAAAAGAAAGGAGGTCCCTGGGGACACGCTTGCCTTTATACCTGACCTCCTTCCAAAAATTAAGACCACTGTATGTCACTGACACACTCTTCAGACTAAATTTGAATAAAGCATACACTGTCCTTTTCCAATTCACATACATTAATGTGTCACCGAAGTGTTCTCTCTTTTTCTAATTGCCCAAACAAACCTTGCTTTGAATTCTTAATTTCTCAGGCTCCTCCATCCTAGACTTTTCATTCCACATGACCCAAATGTAACAAGAATGCTTCAGGTCAGACTTTTATAGCTCATGACCCATAAACAACTAGCGCGGCCCATGCCCTTCCTCTAAGAGGTGACATTTAAAGAAAGAGTATCTTCAAACTGTGATCAGCCAGCAGTGAATTTATTCATTCTCCAAGTGCAAGCTTTAGGATCTTCTGAAACGTAAGTCCTTCTAAGGTGCGATTTGACATGTGGTAGCCCCATGGGCTGCTACAACACCTAAGACCCAAGGATAATTACAGACAGATAGTGGGCGTTGAGTGGTTTGCTAGAAGATGCTGTGTGAGATTAAAGAACACATAGCCAGTGCCTGGAGGGGATTCTCCGTTGATAATAGAGTTTGCTGAAAACAAAATTGAGGAGAAATGTGGTGACAGAGAATCTGAGCCTTGCACTTGGGAGAGACATTTCAAGATTTCAAACCATGTTCCCCAGCACCCTTCCTGCTAATTTCCTTATTTGGAGGTGTCTTTTCTCATTGATCTTAGTTGAAGGCTTCAGTACCCTAGGGACACCAAGCGCTAATTATCAGTGATCCTCTAACAATTGCTTCCTCCTTTAAGAGCTACAGATGGAAAACCTCCTTCCTATACACGCTTCTGTTTGTCACCATCTCTTGAGTCAAAGTCTGTTTTCTCAAAACCCCAAACTCTCTTGCCTTGGAAACAACACACGCCCTTCAGAAGCAGAGATGTTACTGTATCTTACCTATATCTGATTTGGACAGACATTTCACACCATCGAAAAATCAAAAGGTTAAAAATGCCAGTTCTCTTCACTACCACCAATGACATAATTCTGTGCAAAACTCATGGTTTCAGACACCATTACCATGTGTCTGAGTACCTATCAAACGACACTTGCAAACTTTCCTGTTAAGTCCTTGTTAAAATTGCTATTAAAATTTGGTGTGGATTGGGACTTCCCTGATGGTCCAGTGGTTAAGACTCTTCCACTGCAGGGCGCATGGGTCCAATCCCTGGTCAGGGAACTAAGATCCCACAAGCCACATGGCATGGCAACAAAAAAAAAGGAATAAAAAGAAATTTGGTGTGGAGTATATATATTTTTTCCCCATCTAAGATGGATAGGGTCTGAAAAAGTAAATAACCTGACTTTTGAACACTCCCTTGGACCAGTAGCTATCCATCCATGAACAGGTGCTGGCTGGTGGGTAACCAGACCAACACACTGTCAGAAACCTCAGCACTGGTAGATGGGCTGTATGGGCTTCCCTGGTGGCTCAGATGGTAAAGCGTCTGCCTACAATGCAGGAGACCCAGGTTCGATCCCTGGGTTAGAAAGATCCTCTGGAGAAGGAAATGGCAACCCACTCCAGTATTTTTCAGGATTTTCTTGCCTGGAAAATCCCATGGACAGAGGAGCATGGTAGGCTACAGTCCATGGGGTCACAAAGAGTCAGACACGACTAAGTGACTTCACTTAGGCCTAGTAAATTCCAGGTATGTCTCATAATACTTTCTTCCCTTCCCCTATTCCCTACATGTGCACATATACACCAGTCACCATAGTTCTCAGGCTCTGTTCATTTCTCATTAAACACAGTGTAAACTATGTTCTCCGTACGGTGGATGTCCTGACATGGAGGTTCAGGGCATCTCCTGGCATAATAGTACCCCCGGGGCACATGAAAGACACCTGGAGGGGGGCCAGGTTTACAAGAATGTCAAAGAAGGCTTCAGAGAAGGGGGACACGGGGACTTGAAGGATGAGAGTCCTACCACCTGATGGTGTAAAGGAGAGGCCTTTTGGCATCAATTCTGTCTAGCCCATATGGATGGAACAGCATCACCCGCCAGAAAACAAAGGATGCTGTAGCCATCATCCGCTACAGGTGCCCCAGAGGTGAGCCCTGAGGGGACTCAGGATGGAAAAGAACAGGATATGACCCTGGATGGGTAAGGTGCATACCAAAGGAAGAGTTCAGTGCGCTCAGACTTGTTGCATCTTCCCATACATAAAAAAGGGCTAAATTCATTTGAAATGTCTGGTTTTCTTTAATGAACAGTAATCCTTTAATGTTCTGAGTAGTCTCTGTTTCAAAAACTCCTCTGTCTTTTGGTTCCTCCTCTGGGCAATCTGAGAGGCTTCCTCCAGGGCTTAAGTCCTCAAAGTACACCAAATAAAACACAATTCTCAATTTGTAGGTTGTGCATATTTTTTTCAGTCAACATTTCCTACTTGATAGGTCTTCCCAGGTGGCTCAGTGGTAAAGAATCCTCCAGTCAATGCAGGACACTGAGGAGATGTGCGTTCGATCCCTGGGTCCAGAAGAGCCCCTGAAGCAGGAAATGGCAACCCACTCCAGTATTCTTGCCTGGAACATTCCATGGACAGAAGAGCCTGGCAGGCTGCAGTCCATAGGGTCGCAAAGAAAGGGACACGACTGAGCGAGTGAGCATGACCAATCTCTCTAAAATAAACTAGGGAGAAAGGAATTTGAATTTGTCTTTTATAAAAACATAGAAATGTGAACATTTTAAGTTATTTTAGTATAGAATTGAATATCGTAAAAATTCAAGTTTTGCTCATAAAGTAAGGAGAAAAACGGAGATTTATCTTTTTTTTCTTGGATAATTTGACATTTCCTTTTTTTGGTGTCTTTGGCTTATTAGGGATGGCCTGAGTTTACAGAGGGGAATTTGGAATCCTGTTGTCTCCATTCAGGGACCCTACTCAGGGGGGAGGAGCGTGAGACTTGAGAACACAAAACAAGTAACCAAGGATGCTCATTTCACAGGGTCAGTGATGGGGGACAGGATTTGACCTCCCCTAAGAAATCTGCACTTTCTTCCAAAAGAGAGAACTCCCACTTGGAAGCTTAGGAAATCAAGTCAAAATTTCCCAAGTGCTCACCTCAGATCCAAGCAAGGTGAAAAAATTCTGAGCTTGCAAATGAATTCAAAATAACTTTCTTCATCCTAATGGATGGGTTCCTCATTTCCATAGCTGGTTTGGCCACATCTCCAATGTGCAGGAGCCCTGCGCCCTCCTCAGGGTGGCTAATCATGGAGAAAATGTTTTCTGATTCGATGAATTAACTTTCACTCTGTCTTCAGATGGCAGCACTGTTTACCATACTGTCTGTCACAACACATCTCTTCCTCTCCAGGTCTGGGTCCATTAGTGCTGCACCAACTCATTGGAAACTTGTGCAGCGTTGGAACTGAAGCATCAGCTTGTTCACTGTTGCCAGGTGAGGAAGAGGGAGGGCTGATTCTCCTCCAGGAATAGAAGGAGGGAAAAGGCTCTGAGCTATGGTGAGAACCTCTGAATATTAATCCATGCTCGCAGCCAAGCCAGAGGACTGCAGTGGAAGCGTGAAGAAGACTTGCATCTTATTAATTCCATCATCTGCCGTCCCTGTAGGACCATTCCGCAGGCTTCCCAAAGTCCAACTCTCCAGCTCTGTGTGCCTGCAGACACATGCAGGACGTACTCAGCACACAGAGATAATCCTGGGTTATCTGGGTGAACCCAAGGTAATCACAAGGGTCCTTAAAATGGCAAGAGGGGGCCAGAAGAGAGTCAAAGGGATGCAAAATGAGAAAGATTGGACTGACCCTCGCTGGCTTTAAAGATGTGGAAAGAGGAGCCAAAGAAGTCAAAACAGGGACCTCCCTGGAGGTCCAGTGATTAAGACTCTGCCTGCCAATGCAGGGGGTGTGGGTTTGATCCCTGGTGGGGGAAATAAGATTTCACATGAGTTGGGGTCAAAAAAACAAAACATAAAACAGAAGCAGTATGTAACTAATTCAATAAATATTTTTTAAATTGCCCACATTAAAATAAAAATCTAAAAAAAAAGAAGAAGACGAAGGCAGGAAGTTTCTAGGAGCTGGAAAAGGGAAGGAATGGATTCTTCCCTAAGACCTTGAAAAGGGAAAACAGTCCTGGCAAACACCTTGATTTTATCTCATGGATGCTCATTTCATCAAAGGTTGCAGTTCTAACCTCCAGAACTGAAAGATAAGGAATATGTATTGTTTTAAGCCATTAAACAGGTGGCAATTAGTTCAGGTATTAATACCTACTTTGGGATGTACATGCATGCTCAGTTGCTCAATTGTGACTCTTTGTGACCCTATGGACTACAGCCTATACAAATTTTCTTGTCCTGAGAAGCTTTAGTATCTATTTCCTTGAAAGTGAAGTCGCTCAGTCATGTCCAACTCTTTGCGAGCCCATGGACTGTTGTCTACCAGGCTCGTCCATCTGTGGGATTTTCCAGGCAATAGCACTTCATGGGAAATAGATGGGGAAACAGTGGAAACAGTGGCTGACTTTATTTTTGGGGGCTCCAAAATCACTGCAGATGGTGATTGCAGCCTTGAAATTAAAAGACGTTTACTCCTTGGAAGGAAAGTTATGACCAACCTAGATAGCATATTCAAAAGCAGAGACATTACTTTGCCAACAAAGGTCCGTCTAGTCAAGGCTTTGGTTTTTCCAGTAGTCATGTACAAATGTGAGAGTTGGACTGTGAAGAAAGCTGAGTGCCGAAGAATTGATGCTTTTGAACTGTGGTATTGGAGAAGACTCTTGAGAGTCCCTTGGACTGCAAGGAGATCCAACCAGTCCATTCTAAAGGAGATCAGTCCTGGGTGTTTTTTGGAAGGAATGATGCTGAAGGTGAAACTCCAATACTTTGGCCACCTCATGCAAAGAGTTGACTCATTGGAAAAGACCCTGATGCTTGGAGGGATTGGGGGCAGGAGGAGAAGGGGACGACAGAGGAGGAGATGGCTGGATGGCATCACCGACTCAATGGACATGAGTTTGGGTGAACTCCGGGAGTTGGTGATGGACAGGGAGGCCTGGCGTGCTGCAATTCATGGGGTCGCAAAGAGTTGGATACGACTGAGTGACTGAACTAAACTGAACTGAATTAGTTTAGGAGCAAGGAAACTAGTATGGGCTTCTCTGGTAACTTAGCTGGTAAAAAAATCCACCTGTAATGCAGGAGACCCTGGTTTGATTCCTGGTTTGGGAAGATCCCCTGGAGAAGGGATAGGCTACCCACTCCAGTATTCTTGGACTTCCCTGGTGACTCAGACATAAAGAATCCTCCTGCAATGGGGGAGACATGTGTTCGATCCCTGGGTTGGAGAAGATCCCCTGGAGGAGGGCATGGCAACCCACTCCAGTATTCTTGCCTAGAGAATCCCATGGACAGAGGAGCCTGGTGGGCTACAGTCCATGGAGTCACAAAGAGTCAGACATGACTGAGTGACTAAGCACAACACAGCACAGAGAACTAGTGTAGGAAGAGTGTGGCCAGTTTACCACAGTCCCCACCATTCCCTATTACCTCATCCATTTCAATTCTGTTTCCTGCCTGGTTCCTATAGGCACATGAGTGCTCAAACCCTATCAGTCTTTCCCTGAAAACTTGAGAGCCGTGTACTTTTTGAGGACTCTAGGAGTCAATATTTGTTTGCTACTAATACTTTTGGGGGGAACAAAGAATTCTCAAAAAATGGATACCAATCATCCACATTCTCTTTCTGTGTAATCATCTTTATTTTGCCTTGTGTATTTCTTAACATTGCATTCTAATTCCCGCCCCCTCCCAGATCTGGTTTTTAACTGGTTTTGCCAAAGAACTAAATCTAACAACAAAGAGAGGAACTATTTTCTGGGCAATCCTGGCCCCTCTGGAGATGCAAAGCAAAGGGTGAGATTCATAACATAAGATATAGTCCTTTGGGCCCTGAGCCATGCTCCTCTGGCAGACCATGCTAAGAAGGCTGCTCTGAAGTGTGAGGCAGATGAAAAGGCAAGTCTATTCATATTTGATGGACAAAAGATCGAGCTACTGGGAACTTCCCTGGCAGGTCAGTAGTTAAGACTCCATGCTTCCAGACTTCTCTGGTGGCCCAGTGGATAAGACTCTGCCTGCCAATGCAGGAAACACAGGGTCGATCCCTGGTCTGGGAAGATTCCACATGCCACGGAGCAACTAAGCCCATGTGCCACAACTACTGTGCCTCCAACTCTAGAAACTGCAAGCTGCAACCACCCAGTCGGAGTGCTGTAATTACTGAAGCCCACACACCTAGAGCCTGTGCTCCAAAACAAGAGAAGCCCCTGCAGTGAGAAGTCTGCGCACCACAGGGAAGAGTAGCCCCCGCTTGCTGCAACTAGAGAAAGCCCATGCAAAAGCAACAGAGACCCAGCGCAGCCAAAAATAAATAAAGTAATTAATTTTTAAAAAAGACTCTATGCTTCCAATGCAGGGGATGCGGGTTCAGTCCCTGGTTTGAGAACTAAGATCCCACATGCCACAGGGCATGGTCAAAAAAAAAAAAAAAATGAGATGCTGAATCTCACTGACTTTTGTAAAGTCACATAGCAGAGCAACCACCAGACCAGATAGAAACTCCTCTCTCATCCCAGATACTCCCACACTAAACTCCACCCTGCATCTTGGCTGTGACATTACAACCATGAAGCTCCTGACCCAGCACCCCAGAGCATCCCCCATCCCTGGAGCAAGAAACAGCTCCTGCATGGCCCACATTCATCTACTTGAGCTTTCCACTCTCCCCAATATAATCATTGTTGTTTAATCACTCAGTCGTGTCCAACTCTGTGACCTCATGGACTGTAGCCCACCAGGCTCCTCTGTCCATGGGATTTTCCAGGCAAGAATGCTGGAATGGGTTGCCATTTCCTTCTCCAAGGGATCTTCTCAGCCCAGGGACCAAACCCACTGAGTTACTCAGTTTTCAGGGCTTCCCTGGTGGGACTAGTTGTGAAGAACCCACCCGCCAATGCAGGAAATATAAAGAGACTCGGATTCGATCTTTGGGTCAGGGAGATCCCGGGAGGAGGGCATAGCAACCCACTGCAGCATTCTTGCCTGGAGAATCCCATGGACAGAGGAGCCTGGCGGGCTACAGTCCATGGGGTCTCAAAGAGTCAGACAGGACTGAGCAACTCAGCAAGCACACACCCACTTATCAGAATCTACATTTTATCTTCCTAAACGCACAAGCTGTCCCAAATGTGACTTAAACATTAACTGCTTGTGTTTCTTCTACTTAGGGGAGGAATCTTGCTGCCGTGAAATTGAAGTTGTTATGGGCACCCAGAGATTCTGTCTTTCCAATCCCAAATATGGCTCAAAGCAGTAAATATGAAGTGCCTGGTACCTTAATTTTAAACGACAAAGTTTTGAGGATGATGCTCCAGGGATTTTGAAATACTTGAGGAACCTACTTAGGATCATCTTTCAGCAAGTTTTATGATCCAGCTGGTTTAATGTACACGTCTGGAGACAGTATGCATGGTTATCTGTTTGAGGAAGCTCAGCTCTGTGAGGCAGCAATATTAGGAGAATTTCCAGGGTTCAGGAAAGGAAAGGTATGCACTTGGAAATCTTTATTTAACTTTCTCACTCAGTACACATGATCATAGCCAAAGGCACTTCCTTGTTTTTTAAGTAAAAGAATTAGTAACTGCTTAACAGCGTTTCCTTTGGGGGTGATGAAAAAGTCCTGGAACTGGAGAGTGGGAATGGTTGCACAATATATTGTGTGTGGACAAGATGTCACTGAACTCTTCACTTTAAAATGGTTAAAACAGCAAATGAAATGATGTTCAGCATCACTCATTATCAGAGAAATGCGAACCCAAACTGCAGTGAGGTACCACCTCACACCAGTCAGAATGGCCATTTGTTAAAATGTTTACAAGTAACAAATGCTGCAGAGGATGTGGAGAAAAGGGAACCCTCCTATGCTATTGGTGGGAATGTAAACTGGTGCAGCTTCTATAGAGAACAGTTTGGAATTTCCTCAGAAAACTAAAAATAGAACTACAATGTGTTCCAGCAATCCCACTCCTGGGCATGTATCTGGACAAAATTCTAATTCAAAAAGATGTATGCATGCCTACGTTCACAGCAACACTATTCACAACAGCCAAGACAAGGAAACAGTCTAAACATCCATCACCAGATGGATAACAAAGGTGTGTGTTGCATATATACAACTAAATAAAAACAACTAAAAAGAGCTAAATCATGCCATTTGCAGCATACAGATGAACCTAGAGATGATCATACTAAGTGAAGTAAGGCAGGAAAAGAATGACAAATATCATCTGATAGCTCTTATATGTAGAACCTAAAATATGACACAAATGAATTTATCTATGAAACAGAAAGATTCACAGACATGGGGGACAGACTTGTGGCTGCAAAGAGGTAGGGGGTTAGATTAGGGATGGAGTGGGAGGTTGGGGTTCACAGATGTAAGCTATACTACGTAGAATGGCTCAACAACAAGGTCCTCCTACACAGCACAAGGAACTATATTCAATATCCTGTAATAAACCATAATGGAAAAGAATGCAAAAAGACTGTGTGTGTGATATACATATATATATTACACATGTAACTTTGCTGTACAACAGAAATTAACACAACATTGTAAGTCAACTATACTTCAACAAAAAATTTTTTGTTTGTTTTTCCAGTAGTCATGTATGGATGTGAGAGTTGGACCATAAAGAAGGCTGAGTGCCGAAGAATTGATACTTTCAAACTGTGGTGCTGGAGAAGACTCTTGAGAGTCCCTTGGACAGCAAGGAGATCAAAGCAGTCAATCCTAAAGAAAATCAACCCTGAATATTCACTGGAAGGGCTGTTGCTGAAGCTGAAGCTCCAGTACTTTGGCCACCTGATGCAAAGAGCCAACTCATTGGAAAAGCCTCAGATACTGGGAAATATTGAGGGTGAGAGGAGAAGAGAAGAGGGTGACAGAGGATGAAGATGGCTGGATGGCATCACTGACATGAGTTTGAGCAAATTCTGGGAGATAGTGAAGGATCTGTAGTCCAGGGGATCACAGAAAGGGGGCATGATCTAAAGACTGAACAAGAACTTATTCAGGTTACCGCATCGCACTGAGTAGAGTTCCCTGTGCTATGCAGTGGGTTCTCATTAGCTATCTATTTTTCACATAGTATTAATAGTGTGTCTGTGTCCATCCCAGTCTCCCACTTCCTCTCACCCCAACCCCAGCATGTTACATTTTTCAGAGGAAAAGTGGACCTCTGATAGATAACACAATCCCCTGTACCACCACATCCTCCACACTGCAGGAATTTAATGGCTCTGAGACCACCCTGGCAACTTCAACCAGCTTCCTTTCCCTGGTGAGTTCTCGGCACCCAGAATCCCAGGCCCTATCGCACCCACCTGCCCTGCCCTTATCCCTGCCTCCTCCTTGAACAAGGATGGGTCTTATCCTGTAGCTCGAGGTCAAGTGTCGCACCTTGACTGCCCATCAGAATGACCTAGACAGCTTTCAAAAGTGTTCGTGTCTGGCCTCACCCTGGACCCACTGAGCCATGACCTCTGGGGCATGTTCTAGGCACTGGACACCCCAGATGGTCTAGGGCATCACTGGGCTTTCTGCTATTCACTGACTCTTTCTCATTTTCATAGTTTCTCTATTCTCTCCCAAGTGAAACACAGACTAACATCACTCTTTTCGGATGATGCATTTAACCTTAATACGTGACTTTCCTGCCGAGAATCTGAGGTTCAGGGACACCCAGTGGGGAAGAGCTCTGTGGAGGGGAAAGTTTGGATGTCCTGAGATGATCATAATTTCACTCATATATGTGGAAACGGGGGCTGTTTTCCCTGCAGAGCCTTGTAGAGACTCACATGGGTGTGGTGGAGTGATCGGAGCTGGCTTCTGGCAAAGCCAGTCCCTGATTCCTGCACCTTGGATGGGGAGGAAAGGGAGCCATGTTCTCCCCACAAGGTATAATCTTATTTATTTATTTTTGGCTGTTCTGGGTCTTCGTTGCTGCTTGGGCTTTTCTCTAGTTGGTGTGAACAGAGGCTACTCACTAGTTGCGGTGTGTGGGTTTCTCCCTGAGGTGGCTTCTCCTTGTGTGGAACACGGACTCCAGGGTGAGTGGGCTTCAGTTTAGTTGCTGCTCCTGGGCTGTGGCACGTGGGCTCAGTAGCTCTAAAGTACGTGGGATTCTCCTGGACCAGGAGTCAAATCCACGCCTCCCACTCTGGCAGGCAGATTCTTTACCTCTGAGCCACCAGGGGATCCCAGGGGTGTCTCTGCTTTTCTCAGTGTACTCCATCAATGGTACTTCCTGGACTTGTGCCTTCATGGCCCCATGCAAACTCCTTTAATCCTCACAATAGCAATGAGATAGATCTTCTTATCTCCACTGCATAACCAGGAGACAAAGACACAGAGAAGGCCAGTAACTTGCAAAGGTCACACCGGCAATGAGCAGCAGATCCCTGTTTTGGTCCTGGGCAGAATTTACCCTCTGAGTTGCCCCACGATACTGCCTTATCCTGGCTATTCCTGGCTCTTTGGAATGTGGACAAAATGCCAGGGGAAAAGATGGGGATCTTAATGGTCCCTTCCAATAGAAATACGTGGACTTAACAAAAGTTGGATTTCTTGTTCCTTGGATTGTGGGACTGAAATGCTGAAATGTTTTTCTGCTGAAGTGCGCATCCCTGGGTGAGCCCAGGAGAGAAACACCTGGGTCCCCCGCTAGAGCCGCCTCCCTGCCCCAGGGTCCTCTCCCTCTGTCTTCTTCTCTGTCCCTTCTTCCTCCATCTCATGGTTTCCATTGTTCAGTGGCCATCAGGGACTGCCTCTTTCCAAGTCAATTAATCCTCATGGCAAGTTTATGAGATCAGACTTACGGTCACCCCCATTTTACAGAAGGGACAACTGAGGTTCAGAGATATAAAGGAACCTGCCCCCCAATTTTACAGCGAGTCAAGGGCCAAGATGGCGCCCAAACCTCAAGTGGTCTTGGCCAGAGTCTTGCCTGAAGCTCTCCTTGACCCCCACGTTGCCTCCTCTGCTTGCCTTCTTTTTATTCTTCTCCTTCCCTCTGTATGAGTATGTGTATCCTTATTTTCTAATAAAGGAAGATGAGGCTTGGTTAGGGGAAGAAAAGACGAGAAGGAAGAGGGAGTTAAAAATCACTTCTCCTTGTTATCTGATTACAAGATTCTTCGGCTGCCCTGCAGCTGTGGTTCCGGATAAAGGCAGCTTCCAAACCCGCACCATGGCGAGAACGTTTTCACAGTCATCATGCAAAATCTATTTATTCTTGTCTGTTCATGTGTACATGATCCACCCCTTCATATCTGCATAATTAAAGGGACAGTGGCAGAAAGAAGCCACTCTCAGCAGAAGCTAATCTTATAGATGCCAAGGGTCCTAACCACTGTCCCCAGCACACGTCTTTTATTTTTTTTAATATTTATTTATTTGGCTGCACTGGCTCTTAGTTGAGGCACCTCAGATCTTCAGTTGCGGCATGCAAACTCATAGTTGCGGCATATGGTATCTACTTGCCTCACCAGGGCTCGAACCCAGGGCTCCTGCATTGGAAGCATGGAGTCTTAGCCTCTAAGCCACCAGGGAAGACACCCAGCACACTTTTGAGGAAGTGTCTGCTTCTCAACCTAGAAGGGGAGGTAGTGTGGGCTGCTGACGGAGTCCTTGACCTTGGAGCTGCACTGAACACCTGATGGTTTCAGCTGCCCACCATTTCTCTTTAAGAACCTGCCCCACTGTCTCACCCTCAGCCCCCAACCATGGTCAGTCCACGAGGGCTGGGAGGCTAAGGCTGCCATCACTTCCAGGTATTGATACTGTTACCAATCCCAGGTCCAGCTGCTCACCACTCAAAAGCTATGAAAGAGGCCAGGTTGTGGAAAGGAAAGCTTGCTTTATTTTGGATGCTGGCAAGCATGGCAGGGGGAGGGCAGATCTCTGTCCAAAGGCCAACTCTCCCCCCTCCCACCCCCTATAATCAGGGGGCAAGAGCTTTTATAGATGGAGGAAGGGGGCTACGTGCAGAAACAGCACAGTCAGCTCTGAGAGTCATCTTGAAATTGGTCACTGGTGGTCTGACCAACGTCATCTTGGTTGTTTTAAGTACAGTTACTCTTCAGTTCCATGGTCTGTTTGCATTTCCTTGAGGCCACCCGGTGGGGTTTCAGTATCTATAAGACAGCTCACAGGGCACAGCTCAGAATATTATCTATATAGCTCCTGAGAAGGAACTAAAGTTCTTGACTTTGCTTAATGACTAAACTATTATTATTTGGTCTCCTTTGACTGTTTTTCTTTGTTTGTGCGTGTTGTCATTTCTCTGATTAAACTTATTCTTTGGTTAAAGTTTTCCCACAAACAAAAAGGCTGAGGGCATGGCAGGGAGTTGCGGGGGAAGGACCATAGACTCCTACTTCATTTCAACATGACCCTCAATGCCAGCCAAAATGGTCATGACCCAAAGCCAGCCCATGAGCACATCCTGAGGAATTCCAGTCTAATTACTGGGAAAGCTGTTCTCTTCTATCCCTGGATTTGTGGGCTGCTGGACTGGCAGCCTGTAGTGTGGTTTTCCATCCAGCCACCCAGAGTTTACTTAACACCCCCACGGTGCTCACATGTGTGCAGTGGGGGAGGGGGGATCTGTCAGGGAACCTGCTTTCTCCATTGGTGGCACCTCCCCTAATGTCTGTTTATCTGCTCAGTGTGGGTTGTTAGAAGCTTTGGGGAATAGTTCCCACTGCAGACTCCCCAGATGGGGTCAGACCACACACACAGCCAGGGGAGGGGGTTCAGAAGCAGTTCTCTGGTATTTGTTATTTTATTTGGTTCTCTTTCATGGGCATCCCTGGTGGCTCTGAAGTAAAGAATCCACCTGCCAATGCTGGAGACACAGGTTTGATCAGTGAGTTGAAACAATCTCCCGGAGAAGGAAATGGCAACCCCCTCCAGTATTCTCCTCTGGGAAATCCCATGGACAGAGGAGCCTGGTGGGCCACAGCCCATGCGGTCAAAGAGTCAAGACACGACTTAGCAACTAAACAACAACAAATTTCATGTTTATGATGCTGGTGGGCGCACACTAAGTCGATGGTAGGATCTTTCAATGGGTCACAATCATGGTTTAAAAATGATGCACCTGGACTTTCCTGGTGGTCCGGTGCTTAGGACTCCACCAGCCAATGCAGGCTCACCGGTTTGATCCCTCATCCAGGAAGATAATCACATGCCCGTGGGGCAAACAAGCCCGCGTGCCATGGAGCCTGTGCTCCACAATAAGAGAAGCCACTGCAGTGAGAAGCCCGCACACCAGAACTAGGTAGTGGCCTCCACTAGCCACAGTTAGGGAAAAGCCCGCACTCAGCAGGGAAGACCCAGCACAGCCAAAAATAAATACATACATAAACTTAAAAAAATTAAAATAAAGTAAAAAGTAAAACAACAGAGGATGAGATGGCTGGATGGCATCACTGACTTGATGCACATGAGTTTGGGTGAACTCCGGGAGTTGGTGATAGACAGGGAGGCCTGGCGTGCTGCGATTCGTGGTGTCTCAAAGAGTCAGACACAACTGGGCAACTGAACTGAACTGAAAAAGTAAAAATGATGGACCTGATTTCCCTGGTGGCCCAGGGGTTAAGAGTCCTAGCTTCCAGTGCAGTGGGCATGGGTTCGATTCCTGGTTGGGTAACTATGTGCCACGTCGTGCAGCCCCAAAAATAAACAAAATTAAAATGCTGGGCCCAAAAATGTAAGATAAAATTGCTGGACCAGCTGGTGTCTCCACACAGGCCCCAAACACCCAACACTCCTGGACCAAAGGGTCAAGACAATACAATCACAGGAGCAAAATGACCCTGTGTTTAAGAAAGTGAATATGGTTCTTTCCTCCTTTGTTTTTTTTTCTTTCTTTTTTCCCCTTCAAGCATTCAAAGGAGAAATTTGTTTTCTAATCTGGTTGCATGGCTCAGGGCCCTTCTGGAGGGGAGAATGATCCCAGCACTTGTGGTAATGAACTCCTTTTCCACTTCTGTTCACACCTGGCTCGAGTCCTCACCCTGCATGGGCTACGGCACACTGGATTCCTCCAACACAATGCTTTGGGCTGAGTTTCTCCATCTTTCTCACGAGTAAGAGGGGAAACATCGAGTAAGAGGGGAAACATCGGAGACTTTGAAAACAAGTAACCAAATTCGAGTGCATGCATTCGGAAAACCAAAGGAGGGGAAAAATTCTGCCACATTGTTAACCATTTCAAATGAACAGGCAGCATTCAGCCTGTCTGAAATGCTTCTAGAAATTTCAGCCAAGTGGCACGGCCTCCTTCTCCTCACTGGTGAAATAGCCCTTTGAATCCTAGCTCTGTCAGCTGTAGCTGTCCCTGGAGAGGTGGCTTCTGAGGACAAGACACTGGGGCCATCCTAGTCTAAATAACCCTCTGTGGAGACTACCTTGATGGTTCAGTGCTTAAGACTCCATGTTCCCACTGCAGGGACACAGGTTCAATCCCTGGTCAGGGAACTAAGAAAAAAAATAATAATAAAGTATAAATACTCTCTGTGGAAAGGCTGCTTTTCCAAAGAGCTGGCTAGTTTTGTAGGTTGACAAGCAACATGACCTTAAATAACATCTATTTTCTTTTTAGGGGGATTATAAAAGAAATATATGTCACTAGGAAGAATTTGAAGGAAAGAGTGAAAACAATTGCCTATGGTCCCATCACTTGGAATATTTTTAGATTATTTCCTTTCTGATTCTTTGCCTATGTGTATCTTTCTTAATACTTTGGTGTCATATTATTATAAGTATTCAAGCTATGTACATGGTAAGAACATGTTTGGCCACAAGGAACAGAATTTTCCACTCATGATGGCCTACAAGAATGATTCATGTGTTTACAAGGGAGCCCACGGCTGGGACTGACTTGGGTCTGTACGGGGGTCCTCTCCTTCCTTCCCCATGACCTGTTCAGTATACTGGTTTCTTCCTCATTCACAGTTCATTCATTCTTACTTTCTATATGAATGATTGTCTTCATGGTTTTCTTTAAACAAAATGTTAACAGAAAGTTAAGAGTTGGGGGAGGGATGGAGTGGGAGGATGGGTTAGCAAGTTGTGAGCTTTTATATGTAGAATGAATAAACAACAAGGTTCCTACTGTATAGCACAGAGAACTATATTTAATATCCTATGAGAGACCATAATGGAAAAGAATATTTTTAAATGTACATATATTTATCCCTGAATCACTCTGCTGTAATCACTCAGCTGTAATTAACACAGCATTGTAAATCAACTACACTTCAATTTAAAAAGAGAAAAAGAAGGGAAAAAAAGTCAATTTGCACTAAATATACATTGAACTTGCACTTGCACTAATTTGACTATATCCTCTCTGTTAAGATGAGTAGAGGGAGAGAAACGACAATTTCTAGAATGAGGGTGATTCTGTCTTCTCTTCTGTCCCCGGATAAGGGCAGGAACTGTAACTGTCCTGTCCCCTCAGGTGGCCTGACCTCCAGGAAGCCTTTCCTAAATTACCATCTCACAGCCCTGAGCACTCTATTCTATATCTGGGTAGCAACTGAAAGGACTTTTCAAATCCTATGCACTAGGGGTTGGAAAACATTTCCAAAAGGCAGATAGTACGTTTAGCTGTGCAGGAAACATGGTCTGTCACAACTATTCTGCTCTGCCTTTGTGGCAGGAAAGGAGCCAGGGATGAGATGTCAATGGATGGACATGATTGTGTTCTAATAAAACTTTATTGACAAAAACAAATGGAGGGCCAGGTTTGGCCCAGGGCTGTACTTGGCCAACTCCTGCTCTACAAAATTTTTAAATTTTGCCTTAACAAGGAGGCTCCTTAACTCTCCCAACTCCCATTTTGACAGAGGGAATGGAGTGTCTTTCTCAGCCCATCCTTCATGAGGGCTGGGAGGTAACTTACACCTTTGCCTCTCCCTGACTCCTGCCCATGGAGAAGGAGTGAGTTCTTAGATGGAGCCAGGAGGAGTCCAGCCCTGGCCCTGCTCCCTTCAGAGCCTCCTCTCCTCTGATCTCTGTTACCACAGGCCTCATCTTCCAAGCTCACCTTTCCAGTAACAGAGCCCAAGGATTTTTCTCTTTATGTTGGCTCTTGTGTTTGCCTCTCAACTGATTCTGACCTGGGGAGGTGAGTGGTCTCTTCATTTTCCCTACAGGTCCTCCCAGTTCTGTGCCCCAGGAGGTTGTCTCCTCTGCAACCAACTCACCTTGACTCAAGGGCACGAGAGTGGGGATGGAGGCAGCGCCAGTATGGTCCCCAGCTCCTTCCCTGTGAGGTCTCCCTGGCTGGGCTGCAGCATCTAGCCCAGTGCTTATCTAACGCCTTATCCCTGTGTGTGTGTGCTCAGTCACTCAGTTGCCTCTGACTCTTTGTGACCCTATGGACTGTAGCCCACCAGGCTCCTCTGTCCATGGGATTCTCCAGGCAAGAATACTGCAGTGGGTTGCCATTTCCTTCTCCAGGGGGTCTTCCCAACCCAGGGATGGAACCCACATCTCCTGCAGCTCCTGCACTGGAAGGCAGATTCTTGATCACTGAACCACCTGGGAATCCCCAGAACTTCAGAACATAATCTTATTTGGAAATAAGACCTTTGCAGATGTAATTAAGGTAAGGCTGGAAAGGAAATCACACTGGATAAGAGTGGCCTTAAATCCAGTAAGAATATTCTTTTAAGAAACAGAAAAGGATGCCCAGAGACACCCAAGGGAAAGTGCAATGTGAGGACAGAGGCAGAGATGGAGTGATGCGCCTAAAACCAAGGAATGCTTGGGGGCCCCCAGAAGCTGGAAGAGGCAAGAAAAACTCTTCCGTAGAGCCTTCAGAGGGAGCACGACCCTGCAGACACCTTGATCATGGACTTCTGGCCTTGAGAACCCCGAGGGGATAAATCTCTGTGTTATAAGCCACTCAGTTTGTGGTAATTTATTGCAGCCACTTCAGGACACTGATGCAGAACCTAACTGACAAATAGCATACAAAATCTCTTTGTAAAGTGTCTATATTTTCCACAAAGCATACCAAAATCTTGTTCTCCATGGGTGACAATGATGAAGAGCATTTTGTTTCTTAGGGAGACTTACGTGATGAACTCCCAAGAAAGGCTTCTTTTCCAAGCATCAGTACCTCTGAGATCTGACACCAGCCAAGCCCAGGAGGGAGGGCGGCCTGGGCTGACAACAGGGCCACGTCTGCAGAAAGACCCCAGTCACTCTCTGCTTCTGTTTTCCCCTGATTCCAGAGTGCATCTGCTTTTCATTTATGACAATATCTCAGGCAGCCTCGCTTCCTTATAGAGCCCAAACCAACGCATCTTCCAAGTATGGTTTCAGGACATTTGTCACTCACTTTTTTTTTCTCTTGGAGTATAGTTGCTTTACAGTGCTGTTGGTTTCTGCTATATAGCAAAATGAATCAGGCTTATGTATACACATATCCCCTCTGTTTTGGATTTCCTTCCCATTCAGGTCACCACAGAGGATAAAGTAGAGTTCCCAGTGCTATACAGTAGGTTCTTGTTAGTTCTCTATTTCATACATAGTATCCATAGTGCATATATGTCAGTGCCAATCTCCCAATTCATCGCATCCCCTTATTCACATTTTAATTGCAGGAAAGATCAGTGCCTCTTAGAATCTACAAGTTTGTCCACTCTCATGCCAAGGAGTTTTAGAATTTTACACCCTTCCATGTTAGGGCTTCCCTCGTGGTTCAGGGGTAAAGAACACGCCTGCAATGCTGGAGATGCAGCAGGAGCCGTGGGTTTGATTCCTGGGTCGGGAAAATCCCTGGGAGAAGGAAATGGCAACCCACTACAGTATTCTTGCCTGGAAAATCCCATGGGGTCAAGAGAGTTAGACACAACACATATATGCTAGCTATAATACGCAAATGGGAAGAGTAACTTGCTGACAAGTTTTCTATGAGTATTTTTAGGCAGTGTTTTCCATGGGGTTCTGTTTGTTTCTTTGGGACAAAGATCACAAAGTCAAAGAGTCAGAAAAAACTCATTGTCCCAAAGATTTTCTTCAAAGCTGTTTCACGTTTTAAAGACATCAAATTAGTGGCCAACACTCATGCATTAAGACATTTTACATAAAACTCAGTGGGTTCAGCTACCCCAGGCCTTCACTGGTACATGGCAACAATTGGCTAGGGTTGAATACTGCCTGTCTTTTAACCCACTTATCAATTTGCCACAGTCCTCACTGCTCCATAATGCCTGACACTTGTTCTATTTGACTCCACAAAGTGGTTCTCTCTAGACCTGAGGTTAGTTTCTGATATGGGGACTGTTTCATTCATATACTCTTCAACAAATATTTATTGAAGTGTGTAAGTTGTGCCAAACACCATAGTAAGTGCTGAGGATGCGAAAGTGAACAAGATAGACACGGTCCCTGCCTTCAAGGGGTCTATGTTCAAGCAGGCGACTCAGGTCCTAGTATTATGTGGCAGGGGAACAAAATGCAACATTTGCAATGCCATCTCAAAGATTTAGGACTTGGCATAAAGGGTTCGCTGTATGTTAATTTTCATTTCTTGGGGGAAAGGTACAAAGTTGCTGTCAACCTGGAAATTTTCTTGTCCAATTTTGGTTATATCTGAGGTTGTTATTGGTTTCTGGAATGTTTTATAGCCTGTCTGAATTCCTAGCATTCTTCCATATCTTCTGGCCTCCTGCTGATACCCTATCTGATCACTCAGGATTAGAGCTAGCCTAAAAACGGGCATATGTTTTGAACTTGTTGGCAATCATAAAAATTCTCATCCAATTAAAACTCCTTCACCAACCTCCAGGAACTGCAAACACAAGAGTCTTTGTTTATTGTCCAATCAGAAGGTTGACTACAAAAATTCATAATATTTTACGATAGCTGTTGGATGTATTTGAGAAATAACCCTGCTTTAAGGTATATCGATGATAACCCCCAAGATGAAAACCAATCTATCCTAAAGGCAATAAACCTTGAATATTCACTGGAAGGACTGACGCTGAAGCTGAAGCTCCAATATTGTGGCCAGCTGATGCAAAGAGCCAACTCACTAGAAAAGACGCTGAAGCAGGGAAAGATTGAGGGCAGGAGGAGAAGGGGATGACAGAGGATGAGATGGTTGGATGGCATCACCAACTCAATGGACACGAGTTTGAGCAAACTCCAAGAGGTGGTGAGGGACAGGGAAGCCTGGTGTGCTGCAGTCCATGGGGGTCACAGAGTCCGGCATGACTGAGTGACTGAACAACAATTTCTACACTCACTAAAGTTGCCTGATCTTCCCAACACCACTCTTTCTGGTTTCACACACCCAGGGAATTCCTAGGTGGAATCCTAAACCAGCTCCAGAACCCAGCGGGCAGGGAGAGACAGAAGGAAGACAGCCTCTGCAGATGGGGAGGTGGCAGGTTTAATAAGCGGGTGACTTCCCTCCAGGGCTGGTCTTAGTTGCCCCAGGACCAGGAGGTCACTGCCTGCCCAACTGCGGCATCTTAAGAGTTTATAGAGAGACCTTCTTGGGATTCAGGTACCCACGGCATCCCAGGGTCTCCACACCTGCTCTTTCAAGATGCATCCTTAAAATAGCTCCCACAATGGGCACTAGGGGTGGCAGGAAAGGGCAGAGCAGCCATCCCAAGGACAGGGGGGTGGTGAGGGACCTCTGATGCCCGGGATGAGCTCACAGGTCAACCAGAGGTCATGTCCTCTGCGGGACCTCCTCCAACTATAACTATTTCATCCATTACAGAAAAAGAAAGCATTTCTGAAAAGTGATTCCTTACTAGAGATCTCAGATGTGAACAGCACTTGTAACTTCTCTGTGAATTTTCATGTCTCCTTTCCAATTAGATCCTTAAAATAGCACTGGTGGCAGTTTACTCACTAAGTCATATCTGACTCTTACGACCCCATGGACAGTAGCCCGCCAGGCTCCTCTGTCCATGGGATTTCCAGGCAAGAATAAATGGAGCGGGTAGCCATTTCCTTCTCAAGTGGATCTTCCCGACCCAGGGACCTAACCCAAGTCTCCTGCATTGCAGGCAGATTCTTTACCAACTGAGCTACGAGGGCAGTCTTAAAACAACACTGTTAAGTAACTACTGCAAGTGACACCATCATGGTTTTTCCAAGTGGGTGAAATCTACCCCCCATCCAGGAGATGGAGGTATGGGAAGGTGTGGCTGCCCCATCCAGGCTCCTGTGAATTTCCACCTTGGTCAGAAGGTGGAGTTTTCTCTTCACCTCCAAAAGGACATATCCAAACCCTCCACATATGTTCATGGTGTTCGTCTGCAGCTGAGGTCATTGGGTCAGGGGACATCCACTGGTGACACAGCCACAGGCAGGGGGTCCCCACTCGGCCCAGCTCAACTTTAAGTCACTGTGGCTGACTTAGGGTCTCTCCTCCAATGGGGGCCCTACCCAGCCGCTTTACCCCTTCCTACTGCTGCAGCCACTCCTTCCCACAATCTCTCCTTCCCCCAGCCCTACTCATATCCAGTCGATGAGGACAAAGAACACTCCCCCAGCAGATGTCTAGAATTTTCCCTCAATCGAGTTTGGGCTCTGCCTCAGCTCTCGAGGGTGGACCCCAATGTGCTGCTTCCGGTTGTGCCACGTGGCCATAGCCTGGCACACGGTTCAGAAGGGCCAGAGGTGTGGCTCCTGTAACCTGCCCCAGGCACTCCTACTGTCCGGAGACGAAGGATGCTGCAGGGATGAGGACTGCTCAGCGCCCACGTGCACACCAGATTGCACGGGGTCCACACACATGGGGTGAAACTATGGCCAAGCAAGGTGGGAGTCGGGGGTCAATTCTACTTCTTTCCTTCTTCACCAAGAGCTGCTTTCACACACCCCCTCCTTCCTACCTTCTCTTGGAAGCCAGGCCCACTGGTGAAACAATTAGATCCACTGTATACTAGGCAGTGGCCAGCTTGGCAAAGACCTTCCTCTCTCCTATCTCCCTCGTTTGCACAGCCTAGTAAAGTCAGCCTGAGACATCACAGTGGTTTCACCCCCAGGTGTGTTCACTGGTGGGCCCATGACCCACAGTCTAGTTAGCTGTCTGCTGGGGAGGACCTCCCATCCCAAATAAAAAGGCCAAACTTCCTAGGAAGGTATATTAAGTTTCTATTGCAACTGTAAGCCTGAGCCACCTCAGTAATTACCGTAAACACAGCAACTTGAAACAGTACCTACCTGTTGGCTCCCAGTTCTGGAGATCACATGTCCAGGTGGGCTCAACTAGGTTCCCTGCAGAGGGTCTCACGTGGCTGAAATCAACGTGTCAGCGTCTGGGCTCTTACCTTGAGGATCTAGGGAATCGCCTGCCTGCAAGCTCATCTGGGTGTTTGGAATTCCATTTTGTGCAGTTGCGGGACTGAGGTCTTATTCTCCTGGCTGGCTGTCCTCCCAGAGTCCTTCGTGCTCGGTTCCTAGAGACAGACCCCATTCGATTAGATTACACCCACCAAGATAACCTCCCTTTAGAGGAAGGCAAAGTCAACTGATTTTACATCCTGATTACATCTGCAAAATTCCATTTATCATGTAAAGATCACAGGCAGATATCTCTTCATATTGACTGTCTGGGATTAGGGCTGGAAATCTTTGAGCATTATCTTAGACTTATGCTTGCCACAGAAGGTCTTTTGCTTTCTTCCCTTCCTTTCTTCCTCCTGCCTGGGATACAGTCATGATGTCTGGAGGCAAAGCAGCCATTTTGCAACCATGATACAGCCAAATGCAAATGGAGGTGGCAGAAAAATAGATCCTGGGTCTATGTGACAAAATCAAACCACTGCATAACATCTGAAATCCCTATCTCTTGACTTTTATTACATGATTTAAAAAAACTCTGCTTTGCTTTAAGCTACAGCTGAAAAAGTGTTCTGTTAATTCTCCACCCCCAACTCAATCCTCTCTGACCTACCAGAATTGGCCCTTTCTGCTTTCCGTAGGTGATCTAATCCACCCAAAGTTCTCCTGTGTTTTCCTGATCAGGGATGGAGTAGGTAGTGAGGGCAGCTTCCAGACCTGTTTCTCCTTCAGCCTTCCTGAACTTCAGTGCCCTCGGCGATGGAGCACACAGTCGGGGGCGGGGGGAGGGGGGTGGGGGTGGGAGGGGGAGACTTTCTCCAGGTCACCAGTTTCCACAGTTGGCTCAGTCGAGCCCAAGTTACAGACTCATCTTCTTGTCCCCTCCTGCGTCTGCCCACTGCACATCTGAATTCAGAGCACCAACCCCCACAGCAAATTGCATCATCTTGTTCTATGCATCTGCTAGCAAGGAGCCTAACGAGGTCAGACAGGTAATGTAATTCTCTCAGGCTCCCCAGCCAAATCTGTAAAACGGAGCTTGATCTGATTTTTATTTCATAAAGCAGCCTCAGCATATTGGTTCAACAAGAACTTCCCTTTCTCATTGGTGCAAAGACTTTTTCACCTTTGCATTTGTTTATGTCCTCAAAGAGGAATCTCTGGTCTTTTGACAGAGCCCATGACCTTATACCTTTGAAGCAGTCATTCACCTTGCACTGTTGGGAGAAATTGTTTCAGAACAATTGGGATCTTAAAGACGCTCTTCTTTACCTGTGAGAACAGAAGCCACCACCTGTCCTGGAGTCCCAAAAGGATGAGTCTCCTGGAGCAGAGTATGTGGTTAGGCATTGTCGTAGGCTGTCATGATTTCCATTTTGATCCCGTCTACTGTGTTACAAGGCTTTTTGATCATAGTTAACATGAACAAAGAAAATTAAATGTGATCAAATGTAAGATCCAGGCAGGTTAAATCCGAATATCCAATGACTGTGTGCTTATGCTAAAGCCCTCCCACACTTGACTTTTAAAGTTTTTTTTTTTTTTTTTTTTTAATGTGGACTATTTTCAAAATCTTTATTGGATTTGTTACAATATTGCCTCTGTCCTAGGTTTTGGTATTTTGGCTGCAAGACATGGGATCTTAGTTCCCTGACCAGGGATTGAACCCTCCCCTCCTAATTTGAAGTCTTAACCACTGGACCTCCAGGGAAGTCCCTAAAACCTCCCTTTTAATGATAAAAACAAAGGAGCCCACCTAAAAAGCACCAATAAAATACTTTTTATTTCCCTGATCAAATTAATGAAGCCATGAGTTGAATCTCCATGGCTTATGAATTGCATTGTCTGGCAAAGTCGACTGGACAGCTGAAGGACCTGATTGAATTCAGTGCTGATAAGAAGTTATGAGATGAAGGCAAATCTCCAAGAAAGAAGCCAGAGGTTGCTAAGAGGCTTTTCTGTCATTTGCTTTCCTCATGGCCAACTTTGGGCTCACCCAGAAGAAAGGTTGCTAGAAGGCCAACTTTGGGCTCACCCTGCTGCAGAAGAAAAACTGGACATGGCCATAAGACTAGCTGGATGTTGAAGCCTCTGCTGGTTTAATTCTCTGTTCAACCTGACTATCTTGGTTTTACAGTGGTTCTAGATGTGGAAAAATATACACGCTAAGTCGCTTCAGTCGTGTCCGATTCTTTGTGATCTCACGGACTGTAGCCCACCAGGCTCCTCTGTCCATGGGATTCTCCAGGCAAGAAGGCTGGAGTGGGTTGCCGTTCCCTTCTCCAAGAGATCTTCCAAACCCAGGGATCGAACACATGTTTCTTGTATCTCCTGCACTGGCAGCCTGGTTCTTTACCACTAGAGCCACCTGGGAAGCCCCCAAAATATACAAATCTAGTGAAATCTGAAAATCTGGTATGTAAAACTTCCTTCCGTGGAGTTTGGGATTAGTAGATTCAAACAACTAAATATAGACTAGATAAACAACAAGGTCCTACTGTATAGCATAGGGAGCTATATTCAATATCCCATGATAATCCATAGTGGAAAAGAATGGGTAAAGGGATATGTATATATGCCTGAATCACTTTACTGTACAGTAAAAGTTAACACAGCATTGTAAATCAACTATACTTCAATTAAAGTAAAAATACCCCCCCACAAAAAAAAACAACAAAACATTTCCATGAAGGTCTTAGAGAGGGTGATTCTTCTTCCTCTCCCTGAGAGAGAGAAATAGCAAAATCAAGGGCATTGGGATTTGGAGAAACCAGGACTCAAAGTCCACCTCTGTCCCTGTCCAGCTGTGTGACCCTGGGCAAGTGACTCAACCTCTCTGGGCCTTGGTAGTGCCAACTATAAAATGCAAAGAGTACTAGCATAGCGTCGGTGGGACTGCTGAGCTGGATTTCATGAGATGCTTTGTTAAAAGGGCCCAGCACATACCCACCAGCTGTTCCTTCCTTCCCTCTGCTCCCTCCAGGCGATGGCCATAAAACAGCATGGCTGCTGGGAACACCTAGTTCCTTAATTCCCGAGGCCCAAATAAATTAAACCAAAGGAAAGTAAGCATCAGGGATCATGATGTCCGTGAGACTGTCTCTGGTGATGTTCTCATTCTGAGAGGCAAGCTAAAGAGGTCAGGTGACGTGTTCAAAGTCACCGCCTGCGGGCAGCAAGGCAGAGACGTTCCAGCAGGTGTAAAGGTCCCGCATCCTTTCCAGCACAACGTACGGACTGCTCCAGCCTCAGGAAGCTCCTCTGACCTGGCTTGTCGGATGCTGCAATTTATTACCGCATTAATAAAAGGGCACCTGGGCTGGCTACTTTAAAACGACATCTTCATGCCCTCTTCTGGCTCTGCCATCTCGGATGCCAGCTTCGTTCTTGGGTCGACCCTGTTGTGATACATTCAGGATGTCACCTCCACTCATGGCCCTGTTCATAGAAAGAAGAGTCATCTGGGATCGTCATGCAAAAGAGCAACAGAATTATGATGCATCAGGTAGGAAGGGAATGACGAAGGGTTTGGAATGGATCACTTGAATCAGGAGACATAACCCTAACCTCCACCCACCCTAAAGGCTTCTCACAGAACACCTATTAGTGACAAGAGATCCCAGGATTGGATAAAGATGGCTTTTAAAGAAAAAAAGCCAAACACAGAGAGTCTTCAGCCAAACTCAAATAAAATATATAAAACAAGCATATTGAGAAAGCTAGAAGGACCTACCTGCATCCGAGAGAAGAAATAACGCATCTTTCCAAAGGCCAGGAAATTCCCCACCCTTTTTAAAAAATCCAACACGTTTATTGGGATGGTTTCCTATTCATCTTGACACAGGGTACTTTTAGTGCTGCTTCGTCTGAAGGAACATTCTTCTGTAAGCTTTGCTTTTCCTCCTGTAGACTGGCAGAGAACAGCACAGCAGCCAACACACAAAACTACTGTTTCTGCGTGGCTAAAGACGGTGGTGACTAATAGCATCCTGGGTATTTCACATCCATGAAATAGGAACTGGGGCTCTGCACCAGGTGCTTCTTCCTGTGTTTGCTCTTCTCTTCTGGAGAGGGATGAAGGAGATCCTTTGCAAGAGGATGTGAGGTCTGGAAAGGCCTCTGGAAAGGCCCCACCCTTTAAAGACAATACATTGTTACCCATACAAAGGCTGAATGGTTTATGCTGCTGCTCTGCTGCTGCTGCTGCTAATGACAGGCAAACACTTAGAGCTGTAGGAAAAAAAAAAAAAAAAGAAAAGTCTTCACAACATGCCCCACGTCTTCGGGAGCACTGTATTTTGCTCTGTGCCCTTTGCTATGACATCTGCACGCCTGCAAGCAATGGAAAGTCTCGGGGAAGAGGGGTTGCCCAGTGTGGACTGGGGTGCCTGGAGGATCTGATCCGAGTGAATGCACTTGCCCTGTGAGTTACTTCACATGCAAATTTGTAATCTACGTGAACAATTTCAGGAGCAAGAAGACGCTGTTTCTCTTTTACTCCTAATGAAATTCTCGGGGAGTGGGTATTTCCCCGGGTAAATCTTCAGCAAGGTGGGGCTGATCCTGGGACCCTGTGAGCCCAGGGAAGAAGGTGATGGGAGAGACAGAAGCCAAGCGTTTGGGGTGGCCCTCACTCCCCTGCTTCCGTCTCCTTCAGGCTGCCTCTGGCTGGTGCAAGCAGTGAAATTGGCATTTTCTTTTCTTGAAAACTCCCAGTTTCTCTTCCTTCACATAATGTTAAGAAGTTCCATTAATCTGTAGCCACCACTGGCTATTCCCTTCTCTGCAGTAAGGCCTAAATAAACCATTTCGTTGCGAGGTGTGAAATCCATAAGTTTATCACATTCAATAGCATTTGATTTGCGGAGCAAACTGGAACCCCACTTAGATAATTCTAATCCGTCATCTACTGTTGATTACTTCAATGGGAATCTCAGATGTCGGAAGAGGAGACTTGTGATCCAGTTGCTGGGCAACAGAGTTTTGTCTCCTGAGACAGGTAAGCTGGTAGGATGCCTATCTGGAACCCTCATGGCCCATCATCTAGGGCCACCCCACTAGAGAGTAAAGCCAGCTGAGAAGACAAGAAAGGTGAACGGAGGTGAAAGGAAAGTCTACCTCTTTGTATCTTTGTTTGAGCCCCAGGATCCAGCCAGGCTGAGGGGTAGCCAACCTCTTGAATATTCAGTAGTAAGAACCCATACAGTTCCAAATAGTTTAGGTTAGGTTTCTGTTCTTGTAGCAAAAAATTAAAAAAAAAAAAAAATGCCCAGCTGGCACCACATGCCTTTGTTCCATGGAACTGAAAGAATGGGGAGACCTCAGGTGCATTGGAAAGAGTACCAAATCAGAACTTAGATGATCTGGAGTTAATCCCCTACTCAGCAACTAACTCATGGTTCATCTCACTGTGCATCAGTTTACTCATCTGCAAAATGGGGAGACTAATATAGATCTTGCCTCCTGTTCAGTAAAGAATTAGCCTCCTTCTGAAGTTTAAAGGGACTCTAGGGGGAGTACTGCATGAGGAATCAGGTGACTCAGGAAGACCCAATGGATTCATCCAGGAAAAGTTGCTTAAACCAGAACCTGGCATATTGTAAGTGCTAACACATACTAGTTCTTATGATTTTTGTTTAGGAGTATTAGGAAGAGAAGGCAAGCAAGGATAGAGGGCTGAAAAGAGAGGCCCAGGTTTCTGAGGGCAGGAGGGAGGTCCAATTTTCAGAGGAGGCGGGTTCCATTTGCTGGAGAAGAGGCACCCTATGATAGCAAATTACTCCAGAGCCAGGCTTCCCCTTCACAAAGGCAGGTATGCTCCAGCTCTGTGGTCCCATTATTTTGAGCCCCATGGCTCAAGGGCACAGAGGGCACCATTCTGATGGGGCAGGGATAAGCCAAGGAGCCTCTGCACTCCTTGGAGCCTCTGGCTCCATCGTCAGCCTCCCCTCCCCCAGCCCCCAGAGAAGCTCTTTGGCAATCTCATTTCTTTCTGCCAATTTTAGTGCTGATTGTCTTTCAGACCAGTTTCTGTGCCCACAGGCAGATTCCCTGGAACATCTCTCGGTTTGCCATTCAGGCGTCATGGGAACAGTTGATATTAGTCACCCCTAACTTCTCTGGGACATTCATACCAGTGACATTCTCATGCTCAAGATTAAATTAATACTCTGTCCTCTCCCATTGTATTCCTAGCAGCTTCTTTTTTTTTTTTTTTTTTAAGATCCTTCTTTTTTAAAAGAGGAAGGCTATTTTTAAAATATTTTATTTTTATTTGTTTATTTGGCTCTACCTGATCTTTTAACGCGAGATCTTTGGTCTTCATTGCAGCACGTGGGATCTTTAGTTGTGGTGTGAAAATTCTTAGTTGTATCATGTGGGATCTAGTTCCCCAATGAGGTAGCTAACTCAGGCCCCCTCCAGTGGGAGCTCAGTCTTAGCCACTGGATCATGAGGGAATTCCCTTCTTAGCAGCTTCTAAGGTCCACTGGATTGCCTAGAAGGGCCCAGTGAATATTTATTACTGATGCAACAGACATGTGTTTTGCCTTAACGCCCATACCCATATTGGAATATAATTATAATAATGATAGTAACTATGATTTTTGACCCCTTACTATGTGCTGGTCACTGTACTTCTTGAATCACACAACATATGAAATCTGAGCACCACTCTCTGAAGACAGCAGTATTGATATTCCATGTTACAGATGAGCAAATTGAAGCTCTGGGAAACTAATTTGTAGGAGAAAATGAAGCTAATACTTTAAAAGAAACAAAGTCGATAGAGAAAGAAAAAGAGATACATCAGGCACAGGATTCTTTCACGGACTTGATTCAGCCATACCTGAAGCCTCTTGCATCCCTGAACTTCCCATTCATGGGAGCAAATACATTTTTCCTTTGGTTTAAGGGCATCTGAAAGAGTTGTGATTAACCAGAACAACCCAAAAGGTGAGTATAATTATCCCAAAGTTTAGTAATGTTTTAAAATGAGGCTGAGAGGTTAAGAGTTGCATAAAAGCAGGGATTTTCCCCCCTAACTTGCTGATTATGAAATATGGATCTCCTAAGAAAATGCCTGATATTCACTTTTGGTCAAGATGAGAAGAAGGAGGGGTAAGAAAAAGAAAAAGGAAGATTTAGTATACAACAAAGAGGTGGGAAAGGCAGGACTTTAATTAAAGTTCATTTTTCTCCATAAGCATTTGAAAATACACATATTATCCCTCTGTCTGAACATATTTACCTCTTAGTTTTTCCTCTTGATCCTGTGATCACTCTCTCTTGGTTGCAGGAATGCAAGATACTTACTAGTTTCCCCTTGCGCTACATCACCACGACTCTTACTGCTTGTTTCGGCCAAGAAGCAGGGCAGGAAACAGAAACCATGGCAGGGTCTCCTTGGTGGTCCAGTGGATAAGAATCCTCTTGGCACCGCAGGGTACGTGGGTTCGATCCCTGCTCCAGGAAGATCCCACAAACCGTGGAGAAATGAAGCCTGGGGGCTACAACCACTGGGCCTGCGCTCGAGAGCCCATGAGCTGCAACCACTAGGCCCACGAGCCACAACTTCTGAAGCCCGAGCTTCTAGAGCCTGTGCTCCACAAAAGAGAAGCCACCGCAGCGAGAAGCCCGTGCACCACGACGACAGCCCCTGCTTGTCCCCTTTCACTGCAACTAGAGAAAGCCCAGGTGCAACAACTAAGACTCACCACAGCCAAAAATAAAATAAATACATCTTTTTTAAAAAGAGAGAAAGAAACCACGGCAGGTATTTTAAGCAGTTGCCTAATGCAGAAATGAGCACCAAGAAAGTCGCTGAAATGGCCAAAGGAGGGGTTGTAGGCTCTGCTTTCACACTTTCTTGGCTTTTGACCTTCAAATTATTTTGGATGCTTCGCCATACACTGTAAATGTTATGCTGTGTGGACTCTGGGTTCTGTTATATTCCTCAGAAAAGCATTAACTATTTTATTTTGGTTGGATTTAAAAAAAACCAAAAACACAAGTGTCTTGGTCTGCAGCTCAAGTCAGTACAGTTACTTTATTCTCCATGTGCTCATGGATCCCTCAACCACATGGGCTGTTTATACATGGAATTTGGGGATCTTCCTTTCTGACTCTCCTTTTTTTGGATTTCCCCTTCTACTTTCCCTGTGACGGTTCCAAACTCTGGCCTCCAGTCCTTCAGCCCAGAAAGAGTGGGTATCAACAGGAGTAAGAGGTGTCACAAGCAGCAGCAACTGTGACCTCTTCTTAGGGGAAAAACCGCAAAAACAGGAAACGTCTTCCACACCTTTTCCTCCTTCCGAATCTCAACCTCCTTCTGGAATCTGCCTGCCTCCATTCATACTTTAGCATCTTCAGGGAAATGGTTTTGTTCATGCATTTACGCTTCTCTTTTTGTTCTGTATTTTATGCAGAATACCATTGTTACCCAAGTGCAGATCTATCCCATAGGTGTTCAGTTGGCCATGAAAGAAGCTGAACCCCTTCACATAATCTCTGAACATCCTACCCTGGAGTGTGGGCACACCTGCCTCTCCAGATTCTTCTGCAAGTTCCAGTAAGTACATCTTGAAGGAGCTGAAAGCACAGCCTGTTCTGAATCATGTGTCTAGTAAATTTAGTGCTTCCGGGAAAGCTGGTCAGTGGTTTTTACTTGTGCTCCAACTCCCCCTTCTGGACGGTTATATCTCCAGCTTCTCTCACAAATGATAGAAGGCCTCATTCCTAAAATAAATTCCCTATTCGTAGTGGATCTGCTTCCCTGACTGGACCTCAATGAATAGTGGCATTTGGGTTCCATCAGTAACTATAATGCCCCAAATTTAGGATTTCTGTATACATGTATTATCTTCTCACCAGCCTTGTTCCTAACTCCAACCATCCTGAGCTTTAATCTCTCCAATCCTCCATAGGGATCCAATGTCAGTCTCCTGGGCTCCATTAAGGCAACTGGTTCAAATGGGAAACGCTATTGACTGAAATCCTATAGGAGATGGGCCACCCCCTGGACTTATTTGAACTTGTGCTCACAAGTCAGGGGCAAAGGGGCCTATAATGACCAATATTGCCTCTTGAGAGAAAAGACACTCATTAGTGTGAAATGTTGCATAAGCATGTTAGCATGTGTGTCTGCCTGCCCCTTTAGCTGAGGCCCAGCAATCTGAGCTTTTCTTTCTCTCTGCCATCAGAATATACCAGCTGCCGCCACCAGGGGGCACTGTTGACTCTATAACCATTTGGAGGCTGCCTGCCGGTGGGTTAGGGAGCAGAGCTGTTTCAAACATAAATTAAGGGCATTGGCGTTCCAAGGTTCCAAGTATTTGAAACAACACAATTTTGGCAGTTTTCCATTTGAGGCTCAATCTTTGTAAAAGGCCATCAGAGAGTTTTAAGGGGAGTCCAGAACATTGTAGTGGGTCTAGCTATTGGATACAAAGTTCCTTTAGTTACCTGGATGGTCTCAACCTGAGAAAGGTGGTTGAACACAGTGAATCATATGTAAAAGTTATGAGTATCTCTCCTTCCCAGAAACTGGCTGGATCTGTAATGAATCTTAAGCCATGCCATCGCTTGAGCTGCTGATCGCAGGCGGCCAGGAGAGGCTCTAAAACGCAGATTAATAAATAACACCATATAAGTGCTATGTTGCATCCCGAAGTCATGCCTGAGTTTGAATTGAATTACTTCCTATGGAAAAATGCAAAGTTTAGGTCCTGATGAGTCATGACTATCAGACAGAGGAAACAAAACCAAAAAGCCTTAGAGGTGAAGAGGGTGACACCAGTATCATGGCTGAAGCCGCTGCAGGTCAATGTCAATGACCTTGGAGCCAGAGTCATCTGTTTCTTCTCTCTGGTTATTATGGGGACTGCCCGGGAGTAACAATCGCTCTTCCTGTTTGGGGGCCATACCATCTTCCTGTCTTGTTCTTCCTTCCACAAAGACTCTGCCATCCTGTCTTTCTTTCTTTTTTTCTTTCCCATCTTCACTGTTAATCTTTCACCATCCCTGTGATCAAACACTACTTCCTCAAAGGTATCAATCAGAAATTATTCAACAATATTTCTTGAGTTCAGGGTATGTCCTGGCTCTGTCCTGGGTCCTGGGGAAGTGATTGCTGGGGGTGGGGGGAGGGGAAACCTCACCAAAGGAGGACATTTGAAAGGAGAGGAAATGATAAGGACAAAGACTTGGAATGAAAACAGCAGGTGCAAAGTCTCTGAAGGGAGAATAAGCAGAGCTTTTAAGGTCAGTGTTGATGGAGTGTAGGTAGGTAAAGAAGTCACTCTGATCTTCCCCAGGCTCTGACAACACATCCTGTATGCCTGTTTTCTGAGGTATATTCAGTCTCCTCTATTATGCTTTCTAAGGACAGGCTCCAAACTCAATGTTTACTCATCATAATTGCTCATCAATTGGCTATTGATTTAAAGATTGACAAGATACGGAGACTATTATTCCTGCAATGAGACCTGATACTCCACAAGGAGTAAGGGCAAAACTGGATTGGATGAATCATGCAATGCACGTGAATGTCTGATGTTTCGGTGAGGATGGGTTATGTTACGGGGCAGGAACAAACAACCCCCAAATGTCAGGCTGCCATCTCTCGTTCATCATGCGTGTGTGCCTGCGTGTGTGTGTGTGTCTGCTGCCACTTTGCCAGGGACTCTGCTCATTGAGGGCATTCAGGTGATGGAGCTGCCACCACCTTGACCCAAGCCAGTTGCCATGCTGAATATCAGGTTCAGTGACAGACATGTACTTAATAACTGGTATTCACTGACTGCATGGCAAACTCTCCAATCTCAAGCTGCTCTTGGAATGACGTGAGGTGCTGAATGTGTCTAGGATTGCTTTATGTGGAGAAGCAGGGAAGAGTTGGAAATTTGGTGACATCTTCAAATACACATAGTTTGGATAATATAACTCTGGATTAAGATATAGGGAGCGGAATAAGGTAAGGATTTAAGGAATTGCTACACAAAAGATGGTTCATGGAGGTGCAGCATCAAGATGGTCTGGGGTCTTGATAGAGAGGCAGAAAAGTGGGTCTCCATGCCCTTTCAAGTGAATTGGAGTCAACACATTAACAAGAACTCAAGGTGATGAGTCTGCAGAACAAAGACTGAGGACTGATTACTCAGAGCAGGGATTCTAGGATGGCTGGGTTTGAATCCCAGCTTTGCCAACTACTAGCTCTATGACACTGGATGTGTTACCTAAACTCTGTATGTCAATTTCTTGGTTTGTAAATGGAGTTAATAACAACAATGAAGCCATAAGATCATATGTGAGTTGGTCTCTTGGTCATGTCTGACTCTTGCAACCCCATGGACTGTAGCCTGCCAGGTTTCTCTGTACATGGAATTCTCCAGCAAGAATACTGGAGTGGGTTGCCACTTCCTTCTCCAGGGGAATCTTCCTGACTCGAGGATAGAACCCAGGTCTCCTGCATTGTAGGCAGATTCTTTACCATCGGAGCTACCAGGGAAGCCAGGTCATGGTGAGGATTAAATGAGCAAACACCAGCCAAAGTACTGAAGATAGTGCTCTGCACAAAGCAAAAGATCTATAAATGTCAGAGATGATGACAATGACGCAGCAAACAGTTAAGGAAATGTCAGTGTGACCACTTCCATTTGTAACCTAATCTGAAGCTAGATTAGCCAAGATCTTTTCCTAAACGGACTATGTATTGACCTTGAACCCCGAGAGGAAAGGTGATGGGAACAAAAATCCACTCTGTAGGTCTCTACGAGGACAAGGAGAGTCTGGGAATGTGGCAGGTACCAGGAGGGAAATTGGATCAGGGTCAGGTGTGGGGGCATTTGAGCATCAGTTCTAAAAGTTGTTCTCACAGGCTGAAAGTCACCTGCACCTCTCATCTTACCTGGAGAACCCAGGCCCATGTTCCCTTCAGGGGAAATTTGTCTCCATAAACACTGAGTTCTGGTAGAGACACAGGGGTAGCCCAAGGCACCAGGGAGTTTTCTGCAAGGTTAAGTGAAAATTCCAAAGGCATGATTTTTCAGTGTTTGTCAAAAATAGAAAGATCTAGCAAGGGAACCTGATCGAAGGTACTGGTCTGGCCAGTGACCAAGATGCCTCGGGTGGGGAGCGGGCAGACCAAAGCATACACACGAACACAGCTCAGTGGGATGAACCGTTATAGATCCAACCCCACTTCTGCAACTTCCCAGCTGGGTGACCTGGAACAGGCCGCTTCACCGCTTGGACATCAGTTTCCTAGTCTGTATAATGGGATAAAAAAGACTACGTCTTATAGGGTTGTCAACAGGATTATTTGTCAATTCACAAGCACCTAATGAATGATATTGTCATTGTCATTGGTGTTTCTATTACTGGTTAAGTGAGCTGAAGGTAAAATGTGCGAATCTCAGTTTCCTCGTTAGTAAAATGGGGCTGGTAATCTGCGTTCTCAGTTGTGTCCGACTCTTTGAGACTCCTTGGACTGTAGCTCACCAGGCTCCTCTGTTCATGGGATTTTTCAGGCAAGAGTACTGGAGTGGGCTGCCATTTCCTTCTCCAGGGAATTATCTCAATCCAGATATCTACCCATGTCTCCTGTGCCTCCTGCATTGCAGGCAGATTCTTTACCTGCTGAGCCATCTACAGCTTCACAAAAGTCATTCACTGGACAAGTGCTTATTTTCGTGCATATACTGGTAGGGGTTGGGAACACAGGGGTGAGTGGGTCAGCTGTCACCCACCCCCCATGGAGCTGACAAAGGGATGGGGGAAGCTATAGATAGAAAATAAGCAAATAGGGACACAGTTGATCAAGGGTGGGTGGTCATGGCCTTCCAATAAATATCCCTTAATCGTTACATTCTTATTGAATGGCACAAGGTTGGAATCTTTATCCACAGTGCAGCTGGGAGTAGGGGTGGGGAGGGAGGAGGACGTGCTGTTTCTACAGCCCCCCTACCTACCCAGCCCCACCTTAACTAGGCAGAGACCCTAGAATTTGCTGAACGGAGGGACTTCCCTGTCAGTCCAGTGGTTAAGACATCACCTTCCAATGTAGAGGATATGAGTTCAATCCCTGGTCAGAGCACTAAAATCCCACATGGCAAAAATGAAAATATAAAAGCAATATTGTAACAAAGTCAATGAAGACTTTAAAAAATGTCCACATCAAAAACTCTTTAAAAAAAAAGAAAAGAAAAGAGAAACAATACTAGGGTTGTGGGTCTTACCAACATAAAACCCAATTTTAACTCCTAGTTGGTGGCTACAAGCTGACCTCGCCATCTCTGGGGCAGGAGGGGAGCTGCTTTTCAATGTCACCACTGCCATGTTCTAGCAAGTGACTTAACCGCCTCTTGGAGCCTCAGTTTCCCCAACTGCCCCAATATGCTCCAAGACCGCTTGCCCCCAAGTCTTTCGTACCTCCCTGAAAGGCACCATGAGGTGCCCACTTGCTTGGGCCAAAACCTTGGACTCTTCCTACTGCCCTACAGCTCACATCCACCCATCAGCAAGGCTCCTGCCTCCACCTTGATCCAACAGCATAACTGGTCCAGACTTCCCCTTCATCACCTCCCCAGTCTAGGCCTCCATCACTCCTGCCCTCCTTTTGACTAAATTCCAGGCTTCCTCTGCTGCCCGCTACACACTCTGTTCTGTAAGAGGTCAGAGTGCCTCTTCTGGGGGGAAAAAAAATGATTCTTTCCTCTACTCCCTGGCCTTTGTACTTTTGGTTTTCTCTTCCTTAAAAGCTCCTCTCCCAGAAATCCACCAGCTTACCCACTCCATCTGCCCTCTCTAAAGTTGGACCCCCAAATCAGACTTTCCCCTTACTTTTAGTTTTATTAGTAACACATATCACTGTCTTACAGAATGGATCCATTTGCATATTTTTTGAGAGTCTGTGCCTTAGAATCCAAGATCCATGAGTTTAGAAACTTCTATCTGTTTTGTTCACTGCTATTACCCCATATTTGGGCAAGACAAATGGTAAGCAGTAGACAGATAGCTGTTGAATGAATGAATGAAATGTTAAAGGACAATAGTAGTACTCCCATTAGAGTTATTGTGAACATTAAATGAAATGATGTCTATAAATAATAACAAAAGTGCCACCACAGAGGCTAAACAAATGCCTGCTGCCTTCCTTATTTTTCATCCCTAAGAGCAAGCACTATAGTCAGGACTTGCTGTTACATCAGCAGGATGACTATAGCTGCCTCACGAGGCCAACATATAGCCCTTCTTTTCTGTGTTCTTAGTAATATACACCTATAGGTCCCCTGTCTGGAGGCAGACCTTATAAGAAATTCCTGAGCTAAATTATCAAGTTCTTCCCCTCATTTTATGCGAATTTGAAATTAAGGACTGAACAACGCAACAACAAAACCTGAACTTGCCTTTTTGACTTATGCACCACTGGCACATGTGGAAACAGCGGGTTTCCTCTTTCTAATATCTCCTCTCTCCTATAAATCATGTTAATTGTCTCCATGTGCCCACAGCCCACAGGGAGTTTTGCAAGAGCCTTTGAGGAGATTAGTGGCCTCTGATGTTGGTTATGAAGTTCAGAAAAGCATCTGGAAGTAATTTAAGTTCAGGAATTAATTATTTGGGGGTTAAAAATACATGCCTTTAAAAAATAAATAGAGGAAACTCTTTGCCCGTGAACCTCTAAGTTCACACCTCTATTTGGCGGGGGTGGGGGTGGGGATTCCTAAAGAAAGATAAATCAACCACATCATCCCTTTACTTGTTTGGTTTTGGGTGTGTCTGTTTGGTTTTTAGAAGGTCACATGGTAGATTGAATGGGATTCTAAACAGATTTGCAGAAGAGAGGCACTCATTACCTGGGTCTCCTTTGGTCCAATCTGGAAGAAGCGAGTCTCTTACAGGTGATGCTAGGAGACTTTGTGGTCTCAAGTCACGTCGAAGACTCAGAGCACCCGAGGACAGCACATGCCTTTGAGGACTGGGGAGTGGATTTACCCTACCAAGACTCCTCCTTTCCTTTCTCATTTTGAGTTCTATATTTCCCTGTGGTTTGTCCAGTTTCCCCTTTTCTGGTATTTGAACCATGGAGTCTCAGACCAGGGAATTTGACTTTGCAGTAGATAGGGCGATGTTTTGTGCCAAAAAGGGAAGAAAGGATGTGTGTCTGGGGAGGGTGGGAGGACCACATGGTAAATCTACAAAGGAGAAGATCAGGGGAGTGGCCAGAGTAACTGGGGGCTTTTTCCTTTGTTCTCTTATCAGACAGGAGGGAGAGAGGATGAAGCTGATTTTCTAAGCTCTCAGTCAGGAAATGATGGGCTATGTTGTATTTCTCACTGAGGCTAGAAACATTTAAATGAAAAAAAAAAAATCATTCTCCAGTGACTTTCAAGCTAACAAACAAAAACGAGAAGGAAATGTGACTTCCATTTTAGGAACTCAAATCTACTTTTTTTTTTTTTTTTTGCCTCCCAAGATTGTGTGTACACTAGCTGAATGAACTGAAGAACTGGGCAATTATAGCATAGTTCCCTTAAAAAATGAAGTTACTGCTACCCAAGTCTATCAGAACTAAGGTTTTGCAGTGCTCTTTCTGGCCTGGCTAGTTTTTCCAGCTGCCTTCTCTACCCATCATGTTAGGAGAGTGGATCAGTGAGCCCTTTTCCTCCTTAGGGCTGTCCAGCTGGGAAAAAAGCTCCAGGGATGGGGAGTGCCCTTGGAGTCTCTGCCTCCACCCCTCAATTTCTCCATATGCTTGGCTCTTGACTCCTTTTAACTGACTTGGGACAAAAGAAACAGATGTGTTTAACACCTTTCACTTTGGTTTCTTCACATCTGATAAAAGATTTTTTTTTTCTTTTATTTTGAAATTCATTCCTGGCTCTGGTGACCACATGATTCAGTGAGCTTTCTTTTCGAGGTTGGACGAGTCAGCCCAGCACACCAAGTGATCTCTAGGCAGGCTGTGGGATCTGGGGGAAGTGTATCAGCTGGGGGAGGGCTGGGCCTCCAGGACAAGGCTTCTGGGTTCAGGACATATTGTCTTTCAATCACGGACACGAGGGGGAGTTGGGGTCCTGAGTGGGGACTGTTCAGATCCCCGGGCGGCCAATGAGGCCCGAGCATCAGTAACCATGGAAGGCAGGCAGGCAGCTGGGATTCACGCGAGGAGGGAGGGCAGCGCTGGGTACGACACAGAGAAGACATTTGGAGCACGAACTGGGGTGGCGAGTCCTTGGAATCTGCAGAGAAAAAACTATTGCAGGAGCAAGTCTGGCAGGGAAGGGGAGCATTCCCGCCCTCCCCCACCCCCGAATAGTTAATAAAAACACATGCGGAAAGGGGAAGGGGGCGAGATCCAACAACGTAGAAAGATTCACAGTGGAAAATGAACCTTTCTGTCACCCTGGCTTTCCAGTCCCCGTCCTGAGACACCGCGGCTGTCTTTGGCTTAACCCTCCAGACAAATATGCATATATGTGCACACGCCTGAGTATAAACCGTGTTCTTCTTGAATCTGTTCTGCATGTTGCTTTTCCCCACTGAATAATCTCTCTGGGAGATCTCTCCGCATCAGCTGTGGGGGACTTAATTCCAGATGTCCCCGGCTCAAAAGGCAAAGAATCAGGGTCCGCCCTGAAGTTGAGGTGTGAAGAGTGAGGACCCCGGGAGGCGGGCGAGGGGAAGGGCTCGGCTCCATCTTGAGTCGCGGGTACCTGCGCAGAACTCTCCGGGACTCGAGCCACAGGCCACGAAGGCGGGAGGCTGCGGGGAGGAGGGGAGACCTCATGGGCGCAACCTTTGAGCCTCCGCGCCTCACCTCCTCTTCTGCGCGCCAGCTCCCACTTTCTCCCCGGCATCTTTCACCAGCCTCCGGCCAGGGGCGGGCCCAGGGGCGGGGCCCAGGGGTGGGCGGGGTCGAGTGGGCGGCCCGGGGGGCGGGGCGGGCCCGCGGCCGCCTTGGAGGCTGGAGAAAAGTTGTCCCGGCCAGAGCGCTAGCCGCCGCGGGATCCGGAGCCGCCGCGGCTTGCACCCGGCAGCGGCGGGGCGCGACCACCGGCTCTTCAGCCCGGCCGGCCGACTCGCTGCCGGGGGTGGCCCCGGGGCATGGGACAGCCGGCGGGGGCCGCGAGCGGGCGCTGCGCCCCGGGCGGGCGGCGGACGGCCTGAGCTGCCTGGACGCAGGATGCGCTCCGAGGGCGCGGCCCCCGGGCCGGTGGCGCCACTGTGTGGGGCGCTGAGCCTTGTGTTGGGCGCGCTGTTGGGCAGAGGTAAGAAGCCGGGGACCCGGGGTGTCGGTCGCGCCGGCGCTCGGGAAGTTCCCCTCGGTCCCCGGGAGCCTGGGCGGGAGGGGAGCCGATGAGTGGGGTTGTCTTGGGGACCTGGGTGAGGGCGCTGGTTCCCGGGCGCGGAACGGCCCCTGTAGATGGGCTACCCCAGTTGGGTGCCAGGTAAGGGAAATTGGAGCGAATTCGGCTGATCCAGTATCTCTGGGTTCGGAGTGCTTCCCGGGGGTGAAGAAGGGGCGTGGCTGAGGGACTCTCTGTTTGTTCACCATCACTGAGTTCCATGAGGACTTAACGCAACCCCTGCATTAAACTACGTGGAGCTGGGGTCTGGGAGCGGGCAGCCCGGCTCTTTGCACCTCCTTTGCCCCAGTCTGGCATCCCCCTCCCCAGCTCGGTAGGACTGGGGCTAGTGACCTACGAGGGCAGACCGGCCCCTTTCCCCCACCGTGGGGTCTCGAGGGCCGGCGTTAGTCCACGCAGGAATGCCCGCTCACCACGCAGCCTCCGGGGACCTCGGCTCGGAAGAAATCCGGGACCCCCTCGGGGTACCCCGTAGAGGTCCTGTGTAGTCTAGGAGCGCGCAGAGGTGATCGCGCGGGTGGGGGAACTGCATCTCGGAATCAGATCTGGGCTTCCTAGCAGTGGGTCCTGGGGGGTGGCCTTTTACCTCAGTTTCCTCATCTCTGCAATGGAACTGACCACTCTGCTTTGGGTTTAAGAGAATTCAGGGAGGGGACGACTGGCGCCCAAAGAGCTCAGGAAAGGTTGGTATTATTTTTCCGGTTATGATTACGTGCGTGTGGGATCCGGGCGGGCGGCGCGAGGGGCCGGGAGCGTGGTCTTGGAGCCCAGGAGCCGCCGGCGCCGCGTGCCTTCCCTGTCCGGCACCGGCACTGGGGGCCGCGAACTCGAGCAGAGGAAGCCCCGCTCCTCTGGGAACCGCCGCTGCGTCCACCACGACTGGGCCGAGAATCCGGTGCGGGTGAGCGCGTGGGAAAAGGGTGCGGGGGGAGCCACTTTACTGCCGCCCGCGCCTGGGCAAGGGTCTTGGGGCCATCGGGTGAAACCGAGATGCGCACAAGTGTCCCTGTCCTTCGCCCTGCGTCGCGGCTCCCGCCGCGGCCCCGGGCCCTGAGCCGGCAAACCGAGTCCGACCTGATGAGAATCACGGGCCCTCTCCGGCCTCAGGCTGGGCTGGAAATACATTCGGAGAGACAAGTTGCCAATTGATGTTACAAAGTAGCGTTTGCTTTTCCAAAGTCCTTGCGCACCGGCTGGGATTCCAGAAAAATCTACTTTCCTTAAGGCTGCAGGTTCCCAGACACACCAACTGGACAAAATTGCTGTTTTAAACAGTGTCCCTTTTCCCCAAGAGCTCCAGGTAAACAGAAGTGTGTGTGTGTGTGCGCGCGCGCGCGTGTGCTCCCGTTCGCGCGCGCGTACGTGTGCGCGCATGGGCACGCGCGTGCGTGTGAAGGGATGGGGAACATTTTTCTGTTTTATTCCAGAGGAGTAAAATCTGGTGACTTAATTCTGTCATGTGCTCTGGATTCTATCATTTCTAGGACTCGGTTTTCCTAAATGTAAAGTGGCCATTAAAAAAAAAAAAAAATTCCTTCCTAAAATACTTCCCAGAGACATTGTGATGATAAAGCGATCTAATGGGTAGAAAGCACTTTGTTAAGAAAGGTGGTGTCATTTTAAACTGAGCCAACGGTGAAAGTCCCCATCAGGTTCTTTCCCTCTGCCAGGAGATTTAATCATGTTCAGTTTAGAACTCTGACTGCTGAATGTGCTTTTCAAAGTAAGTTGTGGACTTTTCTTAATTAAAGCTCACATTCCTTTTTCTCCCTCCCGGCCATCTAGAGGATTTTACTTTTGAGTTAGAGGAATGGCGGTTAGAAATGTCCCCGTGGAAGAGGCTAGGGACAGCAATTTTATTGGGAAGTGGAATTGGGAATTTTGTTTTGAAGATGCTATTTAGAGGGCACGGGGTGGGGATGGGGGTTGGAGGTTAAGGGGAGCTGTCCCATTCCTCCCCGGCAAAGCCACCCTTCCCCCTAACCTAGGGCAACTTTGACTTACTGAGTTTTTCTCTTCCCACTTTTGCTTGACAGTTTTCACCACGTGATTTGGGGGCTTATGGGTCTGCAAATTTTTTTCATTTTGTTTCTGGTGGCTACAAGTAACAGTACATTCACTCCCATAGATCTGCAAAGAAAACGTTTGCTCTGTAGATTTCTCATAGAAAGGGAAGCTTTCTGATCCTTGTTTCAATTTGTACTGTCTTAAAAAAAATCATCGCTGACTCTTCTGGCCCAAGGATTTAAGTGCTGATTTCTGGAACCCTTGAAACCACTGATCAATTTTTAATACCAATTGTAAGCTGATGTTCAACTGTGGATTTAAGACTCTGCAATTCCTCAGGGTTTGGAACAGAATCATTGTTCTTGGGAGGTTCCATAAATAGACCAGGGCACTGAAAAAAGGGAGTCTTCCTAAGATTTAAGACTTGGGCTGAAGTGAAGTGTCCTTGAGTTACTGGTTGAGGAATTGGCCTGGTGTAAAGAAGAGGGAAGGGCGGGGGTGGGCTGAGATGCTGTCAGAGGTGAAGTAATGCTGTGAGAGGTGATGGTTGTCAGTCACACAGGGGGCCTCTGGGAAGGTCACACAGGCCGGAAATTACTTTCCTGAAATCTGGGGCCAGGTGTACTTCATGATTCAGAAGATAGGTTTGTAGGGAGACAAAAACCCAGGGTCATCCATAGATATTCTTTGAGACACCTGGACTGGCTGTGGAATTGTGTCCATAATTGGATCCATAGCTCATTTTGCACGAAAGATGTGAGTATTCACATCAAGAAGTCCCCCAATAGCCTCACTGCACTTTAGAGCAGCTTTGGTCCCCAGAGGAATTAAAAGCCAGGCAGCCAACCTTCGGATTGTCAGAGCTTTGGGGATTTTCAATTGCTGGTTTGGAATTTGCAGCCTGGGGCAGGTGTCATGAGTAGGAAGAGGTTGTTAGCAGGCAGAGGTCCTTCTCGGCTCCCCTGGTGCACACTTAACATGGGAAAGATCCTCATACCTGGTCCTTCCTACACTTAGAGTACACAGACACTTTTTGCCCTAAGCACACACCTCTTCTTCCCCAAATTGAAACTCCCCAATGCATGGAAGCTCCTTAGAAGTGATTTCAGCTTCTGGGAAGCCATTCTGTGAAACCGCCAGGCTCCTGGGTCTCTCCTAGTTCTCTGCTCCACACCCACAGCTCTGAACTCACGCTTGCAAACTTCATGACCTGCAGGCAAGCACTGTTCTGTCCACGGTGTTTATAAAATACTGAACAGTCTCCCACAAACTGAGAGATTTCACATATAAAAATCGGAATTTCCAATTTCCCCTAATAAGAGTGTGGGTACTCTGCTGACCTTGGCACCAAAGCTATGAGGAGGTGTCACCCTGCCCCTGGATAAGGTGTTGATTAAGGGCTTCTCTTACCTCCTCACCTGCCTGCCCCTTCCCCTTGGCCACTTGAATTTGCACCTCTGGCCCTTCTTCCTTCATCTCACTTATTATTCATCCTTAGCTTCATCATAAGGGTGGCTAGAATCAGGCAGAGAAGAACCCAGAACTCTCAATTATATTAGCAGTTAGCACTTTCATGAGCAGGGGTTAAAACCAAAGCCTTTGGATGTATTAGATATTTCATACATCCATAGTCATGAGAAGTGAGGTTAATAAAAACGAATCTTTGGTATATTAATTGGAGTGAAAGGGAGTATTACTGAATTAATGGAATAAATGGAAAGTCTGATGGATAGAATATTTTTACAGCAATCTGCTTTGTTTAAAAGTCAGGTTTATTAATGCAATTTGCATACAGTAAAATTCACCCTTTTGAGGATAGAGTTTTAATTTTGATGAAGGCACATGGTCACATAGTACAATTGAAGTATAGAAAGAACATTTCCATCACTTTGCCCAAATCCCAGGGACCCCTGTGTTGCCACTTCCCTTCCTCTATCTGCAACCCTGGCAACCATGATTTCGTTCTCCATCCTTATGTGTATGTGTGTGTTAGTCACTCAGTCGTGTCTGACTCTTTGCAACCCCATGGACTAGCTTACCAGGCACTTCTGTCCATGGAATTCTCCTGGTGAGAATACTGGAGTGGATTGCCCTTCCCTTCTTCAGGGTATCTGCCCAACCCAGGAATGGAACATGGGTGTCCTGCATTGCATGCAGATTCTTTACCATCTGAACCACCAGGGAAGCCTCTCCATCCTTATAGTTCGCATTCTTCATAATTCCATAAACGTGGGATAGTGCAGTATGCAACTTTTGAATCTTATTTCACTTACCACAATGCATGTAATATTTACCTATATATCAGTAGTCTATTCCTTTTTCTTCTTTTTGTTTTTAAATTGAGGCATATTTGATTTACAATATAAGTGTCAAGCATATAACATAGTGATTCAAAATTTTAAAAGTTATTCTCCATTCATAGTTACTATGAAGTATTGGCTCTATTCTCTGTGCTGCATAATATATTCTTGTAGCTTTTATTTTCTTATACCTAATAGTTTGTACCTCTTAATCCCCTACCCTTATCTTGACCCTCTACCTTTCGCTTTACCCACTAGTAATCACTAGTTTGTTCTCTGTATCTGTGAATCTCTTTTTTCCTTATATTCACTAGTTTGTTGTATTTTTTAGGTTCCGCATGTAAGTGATAATATTTGTCTTTGTCTTTCTATTTGTATTTATCTTTCTCTGATTTATTTCACTAAGCGTAATACCCTTCAGGTCCAGCCAAGTTATTACAAATGGAAAAATTTTGTTCTTTTTATGACTGAATAGTATTCCATTGTATATATACACTGCATTGTCTCTATCCATAAATCTGTTGATGAACACAAGTTGCTTTCATATCTTGGCTACTGTAAAAAATGCTGCTTTGATCATGAGAGTGTGTTACCTTTTTGAATAAGTATTTTTGTTTTCTTCAGGTGTATGCCCATGAATGGAATATCTGGATTTTATGATAGGTCTATTTTCAGTTTTGTGAGGACCCTCCATACTGTTTTCCACAGCAGCTACACCAATTTACATTCCCAGCAATAGTGTACAAGGGTTCCCTTAATCGTCAAATCAAAACTGCAATGAGGTATCACCTCACCTTTGTTAGATGGCTATCATCACAAATAGTCTATTCCTTTTTAATACTCCATAATCCTGTGAATGGATACAGAGCCATTGTTTATTCATTTCCTAGTTTAAGGACATTTGGGTTACTTTCATTTGGGGGGTATTATGAAAAATGTCACTACATTGTTTGGTTCCTAAGTCATGTGCAACTCTTTTGCAACCCCATGGACTGTAACCTACCAGGCTCCTCTGTCTGTGGGGCAAGAATACTGGAGCGGTTTGCTATTTCCTTCTCCATGAAAAATGTCACTATAAATATTCACAAACAGGTTCATATATAAATATATTTTCATTTCTTTTAGGTAAATGCCTAGGACTGTAATTGCTAGGTGGTATGATAACTGTTCACATAATTTTATCAGAAATTGCAAACTTTTTTCAAACGTGGAAACACTATGCATTCCCACCAACAAGAGCTCTAGTTGTTCTGTATCTTGGGGACCACTTAATGTTACCCTTTTGTTTAGTTTGATTTTGTGTAGCAGTTCTAATAGGTGTGTAGTAGTATATCTTTCTGGAGAAGGCAATGGCACCCCACTCCAGTACTCTTGCCTGGAAAATCCCATGGACGGAGGAGCCTGGTAGGCTGCAGTCCATGGGGTCGCTAAGAGTTGGATACGACTGAGCGACTTCACTTTGACTTTTCACTTTCATGCATTGGAAAAGGAAATGGCAACCCACTCCAGTGTTCTTGCCTAGAGAATCCCAGGGACGGGGGAGCCTGGTGGGCTGCCGTCTATGGGGTCTCACAGAGTCAGACACGGCTGAAGCGACTTAGCAGCAGCAGCAGCACTATATCTTTCAAGTTTTAACTTTTATCCTATGACTTATGATGTTGAATATTCTTTCTTGTTTCTTACCATTCTTATATCTTATTTGGTGCATGTCTTTTTCAAATCTTTTGCCCATTTTTTTTATTGGTTGTTATTTTCATATTATTGATCTTTGAGGGTACTTTATATAGTATGGATACAAGTTTCTTTTCAGATGTGTGTTTATATGATTTCTCCCAGTATGTATCTTTGGAAGAGCAGAGGATTTTTAAATGAAGTTTGGTTTGTTAATTTTTTTCTCTTAGTAATTACACTTTTGGTGTCATATCTAAACATCTTTATCTAAGATTTATAAAGACTCTCCAGATGTCTCTGGTGATATTTGGGTATTTTATATCCCTGCTTATTTTTTATCTTTCTGTTCTGTCAGTTATGGAGAAAAGTGTTGAAGTCTCCATCTCAAAGTGTTGAAGTGTTGTGGGTTTGTCTAGTTTTCATTTCAGTCCTGTCAGCTTTTTCTTTATGTGTTTGAAACACTGTTTTAGGTACATACACGCTTAGAATTATAATGAATTCTTGAACTGACTTCTTTCTTATTATGTAATAGCTCTCTTTATCCTTGGAAACATTCCTTATTCTGAAGTCTGTTTCATGTGATATTAATACAGCTACCTCAGCTTACTTTTGATTAGAGTTTGTATTGTTGTATCTTTTCTGTTTTTTTAAAAAACAATCTGTATTATTTTATGTGGATTGCTTATAAACAGTATATGGTTAGGGTTTGCCTGTTTATCCAGTCTGATAATCTCTGTCTTTTAATAATTGTATTTAGACCACTTATATTTAATGAGATTATTGATATATTTATATTAAAATCTATCATCTTGCTTTTTTTCTCTAGGCACCATCTGTTCTCTCCTCCTTTTTCCTTCCTTTTCTGCCTGTTTTCATTCTGAGTATATTTTTTATGATTCCATTTTATCTCCGTATTGGTTCATTATTGGCTCATTATTTATTCCTCTTTAAAATTTAGCCATTGCCCTACAAGATATATCTTTAATTAATCAAAGCCTACATTCAAATTATATCATACTGCTTTATATGCTGTGTAAGAATCTTAAAACAATATATCCCCAGCATTTTTCCCTCTACATATAATAATCCTTTCCAGGGTTTCCGAGGTAGCTCTTGTGGTAAAGAATTCACCTTTCAATGCAGGAGACATAAGAGATGTAGTGTTCCATCCCTGGATTGGGAAGATCCCCCTGGAGAAGGGCATGGCAACACACTCCAGTATTCTTGCCTTGAGAATCCCATGGACAAGCTATAGTCCATAGGGTTGCAAAGAGTTGACATAACTGAAGTGACTTAGCATGCATTAAGTCACTTCAGTTGTGTGCAACTCTGCGACCCCATGGACTGTACCCCACCAGACTCCTCTCTCCATGGATTTCTCCAGGCAAGATTACTGGAGTGGATTGCCATGCCCTTCTCCAGGGGATCTTCCTGACTAAGGGATTGAACACACGTCTCTTGTGTCTCCTGTATTGGCAGGCAGCTTCTTTATCACCAGCCCCACCTGGGAAGTGACTTAGTAGTATGATCCTTTACAAGTGCATTCACTTATACCCTGGGCAATGGCTAAGGGAATTTTTCACTTAGAGATTATTTGTATATACTTTGAAGAAGGATACCAATTATGTTTAATTGGCTTGCCTTTGTTTCTGAGTGGGTACTTCTAATATCTTTGAAACTGTTTTCTCTTTAGGACTTAATTCTCTGCCCTACCTGTGTGCTGAGCTGAACAGAAGTGTTTCTATACCTTAGGGATTTAGAAATCACTGCCTTTAAAGAGAGGACAAAAGTAAAATACAACCCAGCCAAAGTCTGAATTAGCAAAATTTCCAAGAGAATAGTTATAGCTGTCTCCGAGAGTGAGTCCTTGTTTTCTGCAGTATGTACATTTCTTTTTTCTATTTAATAATGCTCTTGGTAGCATATTCACAGTTGCAAATGTCTGGAACCCTCAAAGACTTGATGTAGAAGACCATGTCATCTCTATATAATTTTTTTTGTTATTGAAGTATAGTTGACATATAGAATTATTTTCAGGTATACAACATAGTGATTGGACATTTATATACATTATGAGTTGATCACCATGAAAAGTCTAATCATTTATCACCATTATTGCAGTAGTATTGACTATATTCCTTATATTGTATATTACATTCCCCTGACTTATTTATTTTATAGGTAGAAGTTTGTACCTCTTAATCACCTTCCATAAAATTTTTTTTCTTTCTCCCTTCACACCCTTTATGTTGTTGGCGACATGGGGAGCTATCGTTTATGAATTGATTAAGGATGCCCAGTATCATGGAAGCTTTAGCTTAGTTTTGAGCATCTGTTCTGCCATTTCCTGAATGAATTGGTCAGAAGCCTCTGGTGTTAGCAGCAGAAACAAATCAGCTAAGGGATTGGGATCTTATGACCCTTAAGGTACACTAAGGGACCAGGTTTCTAAAAGTCTGAAGTTGCCAGTTCAAGGGTTCTGGTACTTGTCATTGATGTCCGGCTTCAGGGTACAACTGGGATACAGGGACTCTAATTCCTTTATGTGTTTCTATCTCTGTGGTCATGTTTTTTTTTAGGTTCCGGGGGGCATGCGTGCATAGTCGCTCAGTCCGACTCTGTGACTGTATGGACTGTAGCCTGCCATCCATGAGATTATCCTGGCAAGAATACTGGAGTGGGTTGCCATCTCCTTTTCCAGGGGAATCTTCCTGACCAAGGGGCTGAACCCTCGTCTTTTGCATCTCCTGCGTTAGCAGGTGGGCTCTTTCCACTGCACCACCTGGGAAGCCCCAGATTCCAGGGAGGAAGAATCCTTTGTCCTTGGCTGAACTTTAGAATCATCCTGGAAGCTTTAAAAATTGCTAAATAACCTCCAGACTCTACACCTAATGGATTGAACCAAGATCTTTGTAGCAGTGAAGTGGAGGTGGGCAAAGAAGCAGTGTTAATCATTTTCATTTTTAAAAAACTTTTCAGGTGATTCTCAGGTATAGCCAGGAGTGAGAACAGCCCCAGCCCTGGTCTAGAAGAGATTAAGACGATCTGACAGACAGTTCCACCATATTGTACTCAAGGGAGAAAGGCATTTCTCCCAGAGAAAGATTGAAGAACTGTTACAAAAGGAGGCAGGATGCTGGATGTGTGTGCAGCAAAAATTAGAGGAGGGACAGCTCTTATGAGCTTATTTTGTAGGACTATGAGACTGTATTATTGAAAAAAATGGGCATGAGCCACTTAACACAGTGCCTTCGTTTCCAGGTAGTTTAATGTAACAGAAACTTACTTTCTCCCAGTTTTGGAGCCAGAAGTCCAAACTCAAATCCAAACAAGGCTCTGCTCTCTCCATGGATTCCAGGAGGCTGGGGGGGTTCCTCTTTTGCCTCTTTCAGCCTCTGATGGCTTCTGGCTTCCTTGGCTATGACTACAGCCCTCCCATCTCTGCCTCCAGCTTCACATAGTCTTCTCTGCACATCTTTTCCCTTTCAGCCTTGTAAGGATGCTGGTCATTGATTTAAGGCCTACTCTCATCCAGAATGACCTCATCCCAAGATCTTTAACTCAATTAAATCTGAAAAGACTCTGTTTCCCAATAAGATCACATCCATAGTTTCTAAGGGGACCAGTCTTTTGGAGGCCACCATTCAGCCCATTACACATGGTAATAGTCGAATGAGTAAAAGGTCAATAAATCATAGCCAGGGACTTCCCTGGTGGTCCAGCCATTAAGACTTAGCCTTCCAGTGCAGGGGTTGTGGCTTCAGTCCCTGGTCAGGGAACTGAGATCCCACATGCTGCAGGGCCAAAAAGCCAAAACATAAAACAGAAGCAATATTGTAACAAATTCAATAAAGACTTTAGAAATGGTCCGCATCAAGAAAAATCTTAAAAAAATAATCATAGCCATTATTATATGTATAGTTATCAAAGCCATGGAGAAGAAGAATCATCCCCAAAATCTAATAGAAATTACACATAAATGTTTCTTAAATGACTGAGACTAATGTAAAAAATAAAAAGCATTAGGACAACAGTGGATTTGACGACATCAGGGAATAGGAAAAGCTCCTGGAGTGTACCGTGGTGTCCATTTATAATCAACCTAAACAGAGAGCCAGTGGTTTATATTCTGAGACATCCCTTGATGTACTTCATGCTTAAATACAGCTTATACCTAATTCCATTTGGCTTAGTTTCATAATACTCTTGATACTGTCTTAAACAGCTCTTCTCCCTACGGGGTCGCAGAGCCATCGGAAACATCCAGAGCAGCTTCCATGCCTCCCTGAAGTTCATTTTTTCCCCCCAACTCAAGTGTTGACTCTTTTCATCTTTCTTGCTCAATTGGTCCCTCCGGCCCCTTAATTATAATGTTGGCTTTCCACCGCATTTCCTCACTGTCTCTGTGGACTCCAATGCTGTAGAAATAGGGATATAACACTGCCCACTTTGGCACGTGGGGGTAGATGAGCGGTCCTTTGAGGCAATAAGGGATTCTCTTATTCTCAAAATAAACAGAGGAACTTTAAGACAAGCACCCCACCCCCAGGATCCCCATGGAACAGAAGGCTGGCTTTGTTCTTATCATGGAATTCCAGCTTAGTGATGATTTTAAGCGGAAATTAAAAAATTAAAAACTCACACCTTAAACAGGAGGTGGCACTGGAAACATGGTTTTGTCTTCACTGGAAACAGTGAGGTTGTGTTTGAGGCCCTGAGACAGGGTTTCTGCACCTGCCCAGTAGAAATGATCTCAGTGTCAAATGATTCAGTTCATTTGTCATGACCTCTTTAGTTGCATGTGCTGAAAAAAAAAAAAGAAACAGCTTATACAAATAGTACCAAAGCCACAAAATAAAAATACATAAATAAAATGGGGGTTGTTTAAAAATGTATCAGGTTAAGTAACTTAAAAATACTCAGATAGGCTTCAGCCATGGCTGGATCCAGAGATCTGTTAATGTCACGAGACACTGTTTCTTTCCATCTATCTCCTCTGTTCCCTGTGTTGGCTTCATTTCTGAGTGGTCATCATTGTCACCAGCAGCTCAATGTTTACATTCTATCCACACAATACACCCCAAGGAGAATTAAGCGGCTTCCTAAATGATTATAGAAAAGGTTGATGGTGTGAATCTCTTGGTGCTCACTGGAGTCCCTGGCCCAACCCTTACCCAGCCACTGTGATGGGAGGGGATGGAGTCTCTGATTGGTCAGGTCTGGAACACACCAATGCAGGAGCCTCAGGTCAACTGCATCCAAAATACTAGGAAAGAGAGTGCTGAAGTGTCCAAAGACAAATCAGGCTGTGTCAGATGAAACGGAATGGATGCTAGGCGGGCAGGACCCTACCCAGCCAACCAAAGAACTAGAGGAAACCAAAGGCCAATTGTATGTCTGCTTCTCAGATGTATAGTTAAAGCCGTTGGGGCAGCCCATGGCAAGGTCAGCTTGCTGCTTCTTTTGCCATTGCTGAAATGGCATTATTTGATTTCTGATCATTTCCACTGTGTCATCTTCTAAGTCAAGGACATCCAACTCCAAACACACCTTTTGTTCTAGGGAATCTTCTCCGTTTTCTGTCTGCTTTGGCTCTCTTCCTTTCATTCATTCTTTCCGCCATCAAACATTCCTCAATAGCAGCGCTGTTTGCAATAACCAACACTTGGAAGCAACCTAAGTGCCCATCGACAGAGGAATGGATGAAGAAGACGTGATGTATATATGCAAAGGACTATTACTCAACCACAGATAAGAATGAGATAGTGCCATTTGCAGCAACGTGGATGGACCTAGAGATCATCATACTGAATGAAGTAAGTCAGACAGGGAAAGACAAATACCATATGCTATCATATCTAAAAAAAATGACAAAGATGAACTAGTTTATAAAACAGAAATAGACTCACAAAGCAGTTTCTTATCTGCTTTCAAAGTCGGCATTGTCATCTGTTGTGCTGATTGTCCCTGCTATGGGCCAATCATCTCCCCAGCTATGGCCTAGCTCTTGGACACCTCCCTCAAGTGTTGATGACGGGAGGTGTCTGCCAGCAGTGGCTTGACTGGGAGGTTTCCTGTGAGTCCTGAGGTCCACTCTTCTGCCTACAGAAGCAGGAGACATCATCTGTCAACATCATCTTCGGACTCCTCCTCAGTGATCCAGGAGTCCTTTTTCTTTTATTGTAGTGGTGTTGATTTACAGTCTTGTGTTAATTTCAGGTGTACAGCAGTGATTCACTTATACATATATTAATTCATTTTTAGATTCTTTTCTCATTTTACATTATCACAGAATGCTGAATAGAGTTCCTTGTGCTACACAGTAGGTTCTTGTTGGTTATCTGTATTACGGATATCTTATAAGAGTGTATGTATTTTCATCCCAAACTCCTGATTTATCCCTCCCCTGCCCCCAGTACTTACCCTTCAGTAACCATAAGTTTGTTTTCTATGTCTGTAGGTCTGTTTCTGTTGTGTAAATGTTTGTTTGTATCACTGTTAAAAATTAGATTCCACATATGAGTGATATCATATATTTGTCTTTCTCTGTCTGACTTACTTCACTTAGTATGGTAATCTCCAAGTCCATCTGTATTGCTGCAAATGGCGTTATTTCATTCCTTTTTATGGCTGAGTAATATTCCATTGTGTATATATATGTGTGTGTGTGTGTGTGTGTGTGTGTGTGTGTGTGAGAGAGTGTGTGAGTGTGTGTGTGTGTGAGTAATATTCCATTGTATATATGTGTGTGTGAGTGTGTGTGTAAGTAATATTCCATTGTGTATATATATGTGTGTGTGTGAGTGCGTATGTGTGAGTGTGAGTGTGTGTGTGTGTGAATATGTGTAATATTCCATTGTATATATATGTGTGTGTGTGAGAGAGTGTGTGTGAGTGTGTGTGTGTGTGTGTGTGTGTACACACCACATCTTCCTTATCCATTTCTCTGTGGTTGGGCATTTAAGTTGCTTCCGTGTCTTGGCTATGGTGAACGTAAGAGCTTGAGTATGCTGCAAACATCAGAGCACAAGTGTCTTTGTGAACAAGAGTCCCGGATCTGAGGAATTTTTTTTAGCGGGGTGGGGGGATGGTGCTGTGTGGCATGGCTTGCAGGATCTTAGTTCCCCAACCAGGAATTAAATCTAGGCCCTTGGCAGTGAAAATGTAGAGTCCTATCCACTGGACCACCATGGAATTTCCAATCTGGGGAATTTTATTCTCTTCCTCCAAACACACATGTTATCAAACACACATGTTACTCAGTTTCTTATCCAATTACTGTGACTTCTGTGGAGACAGTCCTTACTTTGATAAATCGGGGGAAGGCCACAGTGTCCTACATCCTCAACATACACCAACTGTGTCTTGCTTAGGAACATCCTCCATTCAGACTCTTCCTGACTATCAGTGAGATCATGTTGTCCTCTTCTCAAAACCCTCTAGAAACTCCCATCATATTTAGAGCTAAAGCCACAGTGCATTCCATGATCTACAAGGTGCTACATGAACTACATGACCCCAGCACCCTTCTGACCTCATCTCAACCCCAGTGCCCTCACGTAGGCACTTTGTTCCAGTCCCGTGGGCTGCCTTGCTGGTTCTCACCATCGCTAGGCTCCCACCTCAGGGCCTTTGCACATGCCTGCTGTTGGGTAGCATCTAGATATCCACTGAAATTGTTTCCGTTGTCTGTGCCATCTGCTCTTCTTCACTGTGGGACTTTCTATTCCCCTTTTCTATTGTGGTTTTGTTTTTTTCACTTATCACCACCTGATAACCCCATAAGTTTCACCTACTTAGGTTTTGTTTTTTCTTTCGGCTGCACTGGGTCTTTGTTATGGTATATATGGGCTTTCTCTAGGTGCAGCGTGTGGACTTTTCTTGTTGTGGTGCAAAGGCTTCTAGTTGTGCGTGGGCTTCTCATTGTGTTGACTTCTCCTGTCGTGGAACACAGGCTCTAGAGCATGTAGGCTCTCTGGTTGCCCCCAAGGCATGTGGGATCTTAGTTCCTAAACCTGGAATTGAACCCATGTCCCCTGCAGTGGAAGGTGGATTCTTAACCACTGGACCACTAGGGAAGTCCCTCAATTATTTGTTTAGCCAACTTCCTCTCCCCTAGAATTTAAGCCCCATGAAAACAGAATTTCTCTTCTATTTTGTTCACTTCTGTATATATCTGTTTTGCTCATTAACCTCAGTGCCTGGCACATATTAGGCCCTTAATACTTGGTGAATGAACAAATGACTACATGACTTAATTCTCTCTTTGGCTTCTCATACTATCTGACTTTTACCTGAACTCATCTCTTTTGGTCTTGGTTGCACAGAAAAATGGGTAGGTACATTTGATGTGCTGAAAACCTCTAGATAGCCACCATTTTATCAAGGGTTGCCAACTGAGAATCAAATCCACCACTGTCCTTTCTCTCCATCAGTCACTCCAGGAAGTTGTCCCTTAGCATGGAGGTGAGAATGTTCATAATAGTGTGATGCTCAAAGGAGCTGGCCAGGTGCAATGTTTTCAAGTCACTGAGTTTATTTCTAAATGCCCATCCTTCTCTGTATTTTCTGCCTCTTCCTTTCAGGGGAGAGAAGGGAGGGGCCCTTGCTTTTCAGATAATGGTTTCTCAGAAATGTATACATGAAACAAATCAACTTAAAACAGAGACCAGAACTTCACCATAAACAGTGGAAAGCATCCTTGATTAGGACTTTCTCTTAACAGCTAAATAAATTACTGAAAGAGTGGAAAGTGGCTGCAGACGGGTATGAGATATCTTGTGCGGGCGATGGAATTATACCAAAATTAGTATCAGTTATGGCTTGATCCAGGTGCTCAGTTATGACATCAGAATCTTTTTTCCCTTTGGTTCTTAGCTTTGCCTGTTATGGTGTTGACTTCGTTTTTAGGTTCCATGTGGTGGGTCTTGGCTGTCCTAAGCTCCCACCCTTGCAGAGTCAAGGTCAACTGTGCTTTACCCAATACCTGATGAACCCAGGAAAGGTCATGCTGTGTCTCCTTGGCCCTGTTTGGTTCATGAGCACTTCTGAACCAGTCAACTTGGTGTGTAAAAGACAATGTGCTCTAATGATCATGTCTGGGGGCTGTGGGAGGAGTTTGTGAGGACTGACAGTGGGGTGCAGAGGAAAATTGGGGTACTGTTACCAGAAAAAGGGTGTGTGATTGGGGCCATTCAAAAACCCAATAAATATTCCTGCGTCTCCAAATTCCAGAGTGTAAGCTACATGGGTAGGGAAGACAGAGAAAAGTCATGCAAACAAATTGTCTGTCTTTCCTGCTCAGAAATCTATCTGAGTTTCGTGTGTATGAACAGGAGGCAGCACCGAAGATGTGTTTTCCTAACTGAGTTTGTGTCACACTCGCCTGAACCAGCGATAAGCAAGCATTGTTTATTATTTGTCTGTCAACCCCGCCGTCTCTTCCATATCAGAGGCAAAAAGATGCAAGAGATGGACCTGAGTACTGCATGGAGAGACAAAGGCAGGACCCAGACGGAGCTTAGTTCAGCATGTTAGAACCTCAGCCTCACCTGAGAACTCCTAATTGAGGGCAAGGCTTGGGGCTCACACCAGCCTGAATCAAATTTCTGCTCTGTTGTGTATATATGTATGTATGTGTGTGTGTGTGTGTGTGCTTAGTCACTCAGTTGTGTCCAACACTTTGTGACCCCGTGGACTATAGCCCCCCAGGCTCCTCTGTTCATGGGGATTCTCCAGGAAGGAATACTGGAGTGGGTTGCCATACTCTCCTCCAGGGAATCTTCCCAACCCAGGGATCGACCCAGGTCTCCCGTCCTGCAGGCAGATTCTTTACCATCTGAACCACTAGGGAAATCTAGTGTAGAGATGGGTGTTATTTAATCCCACGGACATTCAGGTTCTGGATCTATGCAGTGGGGCCAGGAAAACACATCTCATGGAGTTATTGTAAGAAGTTCCAATGAGCTATTGTACATATTAAAAAAAAAATCTTTTGCCTGGCAAAGCTTGTGGGATAGAGTTCCCTGACCAGGGATCAAATCCTTGCTCACTGGCCTTGGCAGCGTGGAGTCTTAACCACTGGATGCCCAGGAAAGTCCCTGGGCTATTGTGTATCTGACTTTTCTTTTCTATTTGCCTACATTCCAGCCACACTCCCCATCCTACTATGTGCCCTGGGAGGCTGACCTCTGCAGGGAACACTTCCTGTGCCTGCTGCTTGCCATCTGGAGTTGCCCAGTGGGGGTGCTTGTAGGAGGTCAGAGAGTAGGAAGAGAGGCTGGAATATTTCTTCCCTGTATGCTCCCTGTGCCTCTGTCCTCCATGACCCTGACTCCTCTCTGGAGTCCTCTGTCCAAGGCTCCTGCTCTCACTGGAGTCAGGAACACTTCCTTCTTCCTTCTCCTTCTCCTCTTTATTTAGATTTAGATTTATTTTATTTTATTGAAGTGTAGTTCATTTATAATGTTGTGTTAATTTCTGGTATACAGCAGAGTGATTCAATGATGTATATGTATGTGTGTATACATTCTTGTCACATTCTTTTCTATTATACTTTATCATAGGGTATTGAATATAGTTCCCTGTACTCTACAATAGGATCTTGTTGTTTATATATTGTATGTGTAACAGTGCTAATCCCAACCTTCCAGTCCATCCCTTCCCATCCCTCTTCCCCCTTGGCAAGGGGGAAGATAAGTTTCCGTTTTGTAGATAAGTTCATTCGTGTCGTATTTGGAATTCCACGTGTAAGTGATAATCATATGGTATTTGTCTTTCTCTTGCTGACTCACTTCACTTAATACGATCATCTCTAGGTCTGCCCATGTTGCTTTAAATGGCATGATTTCATTCTTTCCTATGGCTGTGTAATATTCAATTGTATATGTGTACCACATCTTCTTTATCCATTCATTTGTTGGTGGACATTTAGGTGTTTTCCATGTCTTGCCTGTTGTGAAGAGTGCTGCTGTGAGCACAGAGGTGCACCTTTTTAAATTAGAGTTTTGTCTGCGTTTGTGACCAGGAGTGGGATTGCTGGATCATACGGCAACTCTATTTGTAGTTTTCTACAGGAACCTCCATAGTGTTTTCCATAATGCCCGCATGTCACTTTAGATGATATGCTCCTCCATGTCTTATCTTAGGAGCCAAAATCACTCTATTTCCTCCTTAAGTAGTCCCTTCTTAAAGGCACTTGAACCATCTGCATTAGATTCTGTTTCCTCCTGATGCGCACATACGGAAATAAAACTCACACATATGGTGGAAAAGAGTTGGAGGCCTGTTGTTACTATGTGTAAACAAGCTTAAACCTATAGACAAGTTGTAAGAGCAAGTGCCTAGAGCTTTGATCCCCTGAGCTGTCTCAGAGTGTCTGACCAAATACATACTTACCACCTTTGAATAGTTGCTGAGTGTTTTCTTACAAACAAAGGCTTTCTCTTCTAGAACCAGAATATATCTTGGAGATCAGGAATAAACACTGCTGCCTGCCTACTGTACTGTCCTCAGACCCTAACTTAGCATCCTTTATTGTCTCAGTACTATCCTTTGTGTCATGAAACTTTGTTTTCCTTCATTCTTTCCCTGAATTTCTTGACTTTAAGAGTTTTGAAGATTACAGGCTGCTTATTTGTGGCTTGTCTCTCAATTTAGGTTTGTCTAATGTCTCTCCATGCTTAGATTCTGATTATGTACCTTTGGCAGGAGTATCCCAGAAGGGATGCTCTACTCTCACCATTTTGCATTGGATCAGGTAGGATATGATTTAAATCTGTCACAATATTAATGGTGCTCACTTGATTGCTTGGTGAATGTGCTGCTTGCCAAGCTTCTCTGCAGTGAAGCTACCCTTAGTTGCTTTAAAATTAATAAATATTCTATGAAAAGAGGTTCAGGGACAATGTAAATGTTTCTTATTAGAATTTCAGTATTTCACTGATGAATTTATTAACAGAATGGATTCATGGGTTTCATTTGTACTCTGTGGCTTATATTTCATTACTATTACTGGTTATTTTGATGCTTAATGGTAGTGAGAATCATTTTATAATGACTTCTATGTCCTTTTGATGTGTCCTGTGTCCTGAGTGTTCTTTAAGCATTTTCTTCCTTTCTAAATACAAGAACTTCCAGGCTTATCTTGTAATTTCACTGTCCCAGTCCTAAAATCAGCTCAATTCCTTTTAGTGAGAGATTGGTGCTTAGAAACCAAAGTTTAGGCTCTAGATGTGCTCCTTGCTACTTGGGTTCTCTAATCAGGAAATAGTGGTACACACAGTAGCATCCCTGTCTGTCTCAAAAACCATGAGTTCACACAGATATCTCAATGCACAACAATGCAAGGCTCATCTAGGCTTGTCCTTTTTCATTTGTAACTCCTGTCTCATCTCTCTATACAGCTTCATCCCCCTGCTGTCTTCACCTCAGTCGTCTCAGATTCAACACCTGGTGTTGACTGCTCCCTGGCCCCACTAGGGCTATGATACCCAAGCTCCCCATCCCAGGGGCCTGCTCTTCCAGCCAATCAGCCACTGACACCAAGCTCCAGACCCCTACATCCCTCCCTATGTCCCGCATCAGGACAGTCCTGATGGTGTTGGTCTGAGTTATTCTGAAAGTGGAAGAATCAGTTTGTATTCTTATTTGGATTCAACTGTATCATCTTCTTGGAAAATGTCTGTACATTTTAAACCAAAGGAGTGTGCCGCAAGCTCTCTGTGTCACGGTGTCCATCTCTGACCAGAGAGGACTATGGACCACATCACACTGGACAGCTGCCTTGTTTCAGACGCTCCTCCACAGGATGAAGAAGGAGTTTGTGATGCCCCTTTATTGTCTCTGATAAGCATCAGTGATTACCAAGACGCCAGGTGTAGGGGATCCTAAACAAACTCACTTAAAATATTTTTGCTTTTGTAGTACCTAAAAGAAGGTATTTTTATGCATCTATACACTGCTCTTTTTTCCCTAATTGGTGAGCAGTGTTCTCGAAGGAGCTTTTGTGTGACAAATATACTTATTTATATATGTATGTATGTATAAACTTATTTACTCTTCACAATGACCCCAGGAGATGAGACCAATCCTTATACCTGTGAGCACCAAAGTCTTAATGATTCAAGTAAACCAAGAAATCAGGATTTTAGAAAACAGTGAAGTGGCCCAGGTTTCAAGTTTTGGCAACATTTCAAAGTATATTAAATGCTTTTTGATTTAAACAGTCTAGGCTGTGGCCTCAGGTGGGAGAAGGCAATGGCACCCCACTCCAGTACTCTTACCTGGAAAATCCCATGGACGGAGGAGCCTGGTAGGCTGTAGTCCATGGAGTCCCTAGGAGTCGGACACGACTGAGCGACTTCACTTTCACTTTTCCCTTTCATGCATTGGAGAAGGAAATGGCAACCCACTCCAGTATTCTTGCCTGGAGAATCCCAGGGACGGGGGAGCCTGGTGGGCTGCCATCTACGGGGTCGCACAGAGTCGGACACGACTGAAGCGACTTAGCATGGTCTCAGGTTAGCCAATTGTCCATTCCTGCCTTTGACCACTGAACTTTGGTAGGAAGGGCGAGGTACTAGAACTGGCCATGATGGGACACAGTCTTGTGTGGCTATATTAGTTACATTGGAATACTGAAGTACCAGTCCACATGGTTGAAATGAGGAGAAGAACCCTTCCCAGAAGAAGTAATGTGTTGGTACCAAAAGGGAGAGAAGGGGTGTTAGGCAGACCAAATTAATGTCCCTTGAAATAGGATCCAGGTGCACTTGGCAGAGATGGGAGGAATGAGTGAAGACGTTGGATGAGAGACAGAGAGAGAAGACGCTTGAAGGGGAGTGCTGGCTTTATCGAATGAGGATGGTTTCCTAATACTCCCATGGCTGACCTGATGTCTGTGAAGAATTTTGCTGCTTTTTCTTTAAATACCTCAATCAGGGTTTCTCAACCCTACTGACATTTTGGGCCAGATAATTCTTTGCTGGGGAGATGTCCTGTGTAGGACTAGATGCCAGTGTCACCCAACTACCCATGTAGTGACAACTAGCTGTGTTTCCAGACATTGCCAAATGTCTCCTGGGGGAAAACAGCCCTCATTGAGAAACATGAGTTTAAACAATGCCCACTGTGTATAAAGGACTTCCTGCACCATAATATTATTTTTAAATTTTTTTACTTGCAAATAATTTTAGACTTTAAGAAAAGTTGCAAAATCTTACAAAGAATCCCATATACCTTTCCCCTAAATTTCCCTAAATTAACATTTTACCACATTTGCTTTAGCATTCTTTTTCTGTTTATGTCTGTCTCTACATATTTTATTTTGTTTATTTATTTTTATTTTTTTGGCCACGTTGTGTGGCATGAAGGATCTTAGTTCCCTGACCAGGGATCAAACCTACACCCCCTGCAGTGGAAGCACAGAGTTTTTTAACCACTCAACTGCCAGGAAAGCCCCCTCTCTATATATATTTTAAATGTATATAAGTGTATATATTTTTTTCTAAACTAATTATATTCATGATTGCTTGCACATGACTCCTTTTCGTGTATATTTCCTTGAAGCAAGGGCTTTCACTTACTGCTTTACAGTGATCAAAATCAAGAATAGAACTGTCTTTACAGTACTGTTACCTCTACATACTTTATTCAGATGTTGCCTACTGTCCCATCATATCATTTATAGCAAAAAGAGAGCTAAGTTTTTCATGGTTCAGAATGCAATCCAGGATTCTACCTGCACTGTCAACTTCTTTTTGTGTTTTTAAATCACAAACAGTTCCTCAGCCTTTGTCTTTCATCATCCTGAAGAGTGCAGGCCAGTTTTTTGGTAGAATGTCTCTCCATTTGATCTGTATTGATTTTGAAGTCACAGCTGTATTCCGTTTGAATAGATCTGGCCCTCTGGACACTGGGTTCTGAGTTTGGATGATTGTCTATTCGGTGTCATCTTAGTATTAATCAGGCGTCACCAGCAACTCCTGAAGGATGCATCCTCTCCTTTAATGTCCTGGCTAACATGGCAGAGGGGCTTCCAAGGGGGCCCAGTGGTGAACAGGCCTCCTGCCAGTGCAGGAGACACGAGTTTGATCCCTGGGTCAGGAAGATCCCCTGAAGAAGGAAGTGGCAACCTACTCCAGTATTCCTGACTGGGAAATCCCATGGACAGAGGAGCCTGGCGGGCTACAGTCCATGGGATCGCAAAAGAGTCGGATACAACTTAGCGCCTGAACAGTAACGACAATAACATGGCAGAAGACCCCAGAAGCCTACTCTTAGGAAATCCTTTCTCCTGCCTCCTCCAATCCAGCTATTTCTGGGATGGTCTGACCTCAAGGCTGCTTTGTTTCTTCTGCTCCTACCTCCTTACCGAATTCTGTTGCTGGGAGTCTCTTAAAGACAGACATTTGGGGGCACAGCTGGCTCTGTGGCTTGGGTCCCACACTCCCTCCGGCTGCGGGGAAAGGATCCTACACTCCGTTTTCCTGGCACAACAGAGTTTGGGTTGTGAGTTGTTTTTTTTTTAAAGCTAGTTTTGGTAGCTCAGCTAGTAAAGAATCCATCTGCATTGCAGGAGATCCTGGTTTGATTCCTGGTTTGGGGAAATCCACTGGAGAAGGGATAGGCTCCCCACTCCAGTATTCTTGGGCTTCCCTGATGGCTCAGCTGGTAAAGAATCTGCCTGCAATGCGGAAGACCTGGGTTCAATCCCTGGGTTAGGAAGATCCCCTGGAGAAGAGAACGTCTACCCACTCCAGTATTCTGGCCTGGAGAATTCCATGGACTGTATAGTCCATGAAGTTGCAGAGAGTCGGACATGACTGAGTGACTTTCCCTTTTAAAATGTAATCTTAATTAATTTATTTTTGACTGTGCTCAGTCTTCATTGCTGCCTGGGCTTTGCTTGAGGTGAGTGAGAGCTACTCTCTAGCTGTGGTGTGCGAGCTTCTCACTGTGGCGGCTTCTCTTGTGAAGCACAGGCTTTAGGGTGCTTGGGCTTCAGCAGCTGTGGCCCCCATGCTGTAGAACACAGGCTCAGTAGTTGTGATGCATGGGTTTAGTTGCTCTGAGGCATGTGGGATCCTCCTGGACTAGGGATTGAACCCACGTCTCCTGCATTGGCAGGCGGACCCTTTACCAATGAACCACCAAGGAAGCCCTCAGCTTGTGAATTTATGAGGATGTTCAGAAAGGTGAGGGGACCACGGGAGACCCTGTGTTACTGCTGGGAGCAGTTGTTCTGATATGCTGCTGGGTCCAACTCCGCTCCAGTCTGAGAAGCCTGACACACACCCCTGTACCCAGGTGTCACCTGTTATACAAGCCCCACATCACAGACTTGTGTTCAGTGACAGTTGAAGGGGAAGAAAGTTCAGCTCCCTGCTTCTCCCCACTGCTGTTGCTGCCCCAGGCATAAGCCGCCTTGCCTGGTGTTCCCGCTGCTTCTGGAGAAAGTGCTTACACATTCCTGGTGCTCACACCCTCAGGACGAACATGTTAGTTTTCAGACACCAGGGAATCTAAACCCATATTTAGGGAAAAAAATTAAGTTCCCATCTCTATGGGTCATTGTCCTGTTAATACATCCATTTGCCTAACTACATAAAGCATAGGACGTCTTCATTGGGTTAAAGGTGACGTCACATTTTCTCCAGGAACTTAGGGTCCTTGGTGTGGAGGGGGCAGCTGAAAGCACACAACACACATACACACACACAACATCACACACACACAAACACAGACTCATTTTGGAGGATTTTTTGGAAAGAAAGGAGGTATGGCCAAGAGGTGTATTTAAATTCCCATCTTCAAAGACAGAAAATTGCTCATAACTTTTAAATCAGTATTTTCTCATTTGCAGTTTATATTCTGTGATTCTCAACAATTCTTGTCATCATTAGCATCATCCATGCTTCCATTTACTTAATGACGGTCTTTCTCTATATCAAATCTTTTAATCTGAGCTTTGCCCTAAGCGGTACTTTCCACGAAAGTCACTGTTTTACGTGCTAATTGTGTTTTTCCCCCAAAGAGTAAAATACATAACTGCTAATATGTTTAAAAGTCCTTCTGCCTTTACCCCAATTTATCTCAGACTCCAAACCTTGGCAGATTCTGGCCTACAGGGCAGCAGCAGCAGCTGGCAATAGGCAGCTTTGATAACTGTTGCTTTTTTTCCCCATGATCCGAATTTTCTGATTGCCTCCACTGTCATATAACTTGGAACCAGGGCTTCAAGACCAGGTGGAAGAATGATTTCCTAATATTCCAAGAGAATGAGTTTGAAAGCAAAAAAAAGGAAGTCTTCTTTGTCACCATAGACACACAGTGGAATGCTTGATTGTAGAACACGGAATCATAAGTGACGAGTTATCATACCAGGAGGTTCTCCCATTAAACTGCCATCAGTTTGGAGGCTCCTCAGTTGGGTGTTGAATTGCTCCAGACGTGGTTCTCATCCATATATGCAGTATCAAAGACTCAACTGTAAACATATATGCTTTTTTCAAATAAGTCTAAAAACCCAGAGGTTTTTCTCTTCGCCTTCTCTCAGAGGGATATACCTTTCCTTAAGACTCCTATTCCATTGATGAATTATTTTTTTAAATGTATCTCTTTGGCTGCACCAGGTCTTAGTTGCAACATGAAGAATCTTTGATCTTTGTTGAGGCATGTGGAATCTACTTCCCTGACCAGGGATCGAACCCGAGCCCCTTGCATTGGGAGCATGGAATCTTAGCCACTGGACCACCAGGGGAGTCCCCAAGACGTCTCCTTTCATTGCCTGATGTTCCTTCCCTCCAATGCTGAAGATGAGGCTAGGAGCAGCCTTCTCAATTGAGTGAATGGAGCTCTTCCTTGAGTAGGAGGAACTGAAACTGAACAGACGAGAGACAATGAAGTGTCTTGATGGGGTTTGAGTCCCTGGGTTATTTCCTGTTTTCTTCAAGGCTTGATTCCTATACCTGGGTGATGTCCCTGGGGATGCTTCCACCAAGCCCCTGTGCTTGTCTGCCCTCAGGCCCATCCCTGTTTCTTCCAGCTCACTTCTGCATCCCTGGGAACTGGACCTCCCAGTTCCCTAAACACCACGTCCATTAGGAGGCAATGAAGGGCTCTAGAAAGATTGAAGGTGAGAAGCCAAAGAATTCCTTTCCTTCTCTTGCTTTGCTTCTCTCACTGCCTGTGGCTCAGGGCTGGGTCTTCTTAGTGACTCTGGTGGCCACGAGGTTGCCCCACCCTCTGTGTCCTGTTTGGTGCATTGGGCCTGGCCCTGGTCTCAGGGGCACCACTCCCTGCACTGTCCCTCCCTCACTGGGGCTGGTGATGGCTCCTAGGGCTGCCGGTAGCTGGCTGCTCGCTGTCCGTCTTTGGCTTCTGAGCTTTTGCATCCCTGTGTCATGAAGTCTTTGTGGTCCAATCCTAGTGTGAAAATAACTCCAGCAGTTTCTGTTTTTCCAACTGGATCCTGACAAAATCCCCGTTTTTTTTTTTTCCTCACTCAGGTTCAAGTTTGCTTTCTGCTTCTTGCAACCGAAAGAAGCCTAACCAAAAAGGGTATAAGGAAATATACTTAGATGAGGCCCTTGGACATGGCCTATCTTCTTCAGGTTCCAGCCCTTCCCCACTCCCAGCCTGAGTTTGTGTCAGTGAAAAGGAGGTCGGTCATCCTGCTAGTGCCCACATGGAGCAGATGTGCGAAATGGAGTTGTTTTGTTTTTCTGCTGGCTCTGCTAGAATGTAAGCTGCCCAAGAGCCACGGGTTTTGTTGCTTTCATCTACACTGAATCCTCGGTGCCTGGAGCAGGGCTGGGTACACAGTAGTGTCAACTGAAAAAAATACACACAACCTAAAACTTAAGAATTGTGTTTTATTGGGTGGACTTGCTAAAGACTCAACCCCAGCATACAAACTCAGAGAGCTCTGAAGGACTGCTCCAAGGAGGTAAGAGAGGAGCTGGGATGTGTAGTTTTCCCAACAAAAACCAAGAAGTCAGAAAGTGGAAAGATTACTGTTAGTTAAAGAAAAACAGACATCTCAAGTTAATGAATTTAGTGCTTTTTATGGGAAGAGACCGGAGAAGGCAATGGCAACCCACTCCAGTACTCTTGCCTGGAAAATCCCATGGATGGAGGAGCCTGGTGGGCTGCAGTCAATGGGGTCGCCAAGTCAGACACAAATGAGCGACTTCACTTTCACTTCTTGCTTTCATGCATTGCAGAAGGAAATGGCAACCAACTCCAGTGTACTTTCCTGGAGGATCCCAGGAACGGGGGAGCCTGGTGGAGCCTGGTGGGAGTCTATGGGATCACACAGAGTCAGACACGACTGAAGTGACTTAGCAATGGGAAGATACAAGAGACTGGGCTCATTGAAATCCTTCCTTTGATATGCATCTCAGTTATCCCAGGCCAGTATGCTGCTTCTCTCCGTCCTGAATCCCCCGCAGGGTGCTCTGTCAACATCCTTTGTTTACTCTTGGGGCAGGCTACATTCTTCATTCACAGCAGACTTCTTATTCAAACCTGTTAATTAGGGCTTTCCTATAGCTCAGTGCTAAATAATTCACCTGCCAGTGCTGGAGACACCGGAGACTTGGATTCAACCATTGGGTCAGGAACATCCTCTGAAGGGGGAAGTGGCATCCACTCCAGTATTCTTGCCTGGAGAATCCCATGGACAGAGGAGCCTGTGGGCTACAGTCCATGGGATCCCAAAGACTTGGACATGACTGAGGACGCATGCACATTAACCAAATGCCTAGGAAAGCAGTGAAATCAACTTTAATATAATACATGGAAGAGAATAGACGCTCTCAGAGTACATTACACATGGTAGGTCTGCAAATTCTGGGTGTGGGGTGTGTGTGTGTGCATGTGTGTGTGTGTGTTTTGGCTTGCATTGTAAAATATACATCTTATAAAAGAGCGTAAGAAAAAAGTTTCAAAGCCAAGGATCAAGACTTCAGGTCAGGTCCTTGCATGTAAACAGTAAGGAGTTGTGTAAATCTAGCATGTAGTTTCTCCTGAATTTTTCTCCATCAGCATCACGAATCTCCTTTTGCATCAAGGTCCCCAACACCTCTCTGGCATTAGCACGCATCTCTCCCCAGTGTATACCCTGCTTTCTGACTTGTCCAGTTAACTTAATTCTGCAGTCTAGATTACTGTTTCCTGCAAAAGTGCTCGTTTGTTCACCAACTTAAGATTTTAAAAACAAAAGCTTTTAGTGATAAGTAAGAAAAGGCACAGTGTATGTAGATTTTCTGTCTTGCCTTGAATGCACACTATCACTCCTTTTACCCAGAGCTTTTCCATTAATTGGAAAAAAAAATCTGCCCACACTGGGGGGCAGAAAAATTGTATTTATTGTACAATTGGCTCCGTATGGAATTTTGAAACACTGGGGGCTACTTGAGGGCACCCTGTCTCTCTCTTTTTTTTTAATAAAAACAGGACCAAGACTTCTTGGTGATCCAGTGGTTAGGACCCTGAGCTCCAGTGCAGAGGGTACAGTTTCAATCCCTGGTGAGAGAACTAAGATTTCACACGCTGCAGGGCAGCTAAGCCTGAGTACTGCGACTACGTACTGAGCCTGTGTGATCTGGAGTCCACGAGAGGCAACGAAGATCCCAAGGGCTGCAACTAAGACCCAGCTCAGCCAAATAAGTAAAACAAAAATAAAATGTCAAAAAAAGAAAAAAAGAAAAAAGACTCTGAACTCAGGGGGCATAGGTTTAATCCCTGGTCATGGAACTAAGATCTCACATGCCACACAGTGCAGATAAATAAATAAACTAAAGTAAAATAAAATAAAAATCTATCTGTTACCTCATCTTTATCCTGGATTTACTTTTAAGGAAAAAAAAAAAAAACAGGATTGATTGCTTTTTCATCTTTAAGGATTTTCGTATGCTGCTGAAAGACGATAGAAACTTGAACTTGTTTTTGTTTGGGGATAACATCTTTTCAGAAGTGGGCTCATTCATAACCTTTCAGGCTTCTCATTGTCTTTGTTTTCCCACCTGCTAAGGTCAGGGATAATTCCTGACTATGAGGAATGAACTTTCTGGTGAAGATTCAACCTCCCTCAGAACAAACGCCAGCATCTATCTTTTGCATCCTCCCCATCACTTCCCTGGGTTTTATTTTAATTGCTGCTCTCTCGAAAAGAGCAATTCTTATTAAATTATTCATGCTGGTATAATGTTTATGTGATCAGAGTAATTATTATAATTATGCATTGTGAATTTTCATAATTAATTACCTCACTCAGTTTTCATTTGGCACAGAATCTTTCCAGAGGGAATCAGATGATCAGATCTCCTGGGGAATTAGGATGAAATAGAGTAGGCAACCTATCTCTGGTTTTGCTAAGTAGCAGCAATTTTAGGCATTCACCTTGAGAAATGGAGTATCTCCTGCAAGAGACTCAGGTTCGATCCCTGGGTCAGGAAGATCCCCTGGAGGAGGGCATGGCAACCCATTCCAGTAGTCTTGCCTGGGAAATCTCATGGACAGAGGAGCCTGGTGGGCTATAGTCCATTGGGTGACAAAGAATCAGACAGGACTGAAGTGGCTCAGCATGACTTAGCTGTGGCAGATCGGTGAGCAAGGATGTCATGGCTATCAGGGACTGCGGCCCTCCAGTGCAAGTTCGTGAGCCCTGGGGGCACTCACAGAGAAGAAGAATACCTGCTACCTGGCAGCCATCAGACTGCAGCCACTCCCTACGGTGAACCCCAAGGAAGTTCAGGATGTGAACACACAGGGTACTGGCCCCACATTGCTGAGGTGAATGTGAAAGGAGTGATTTCAGTGAGCCCAGACTCTTGCATATTCTCGTACATAGAAAATTGCTAAATTCTTTAACTTGGGATATCTGACTTTCTTTAATTAACAATAATCTTTTGATGTTCAGATTAACTGCTGTTTGCTGTAAAACTTCCATATAACCTGGCTCCTCACTCTGCCTTCTTGGAACAATTCTTTTAGGGTCACTTGAGATGTTGCCTCCTGGACTTGAAGTCCTGAAAATTCCCCCCTAATGAAATATAACTCTTAACTTTTAGATTATGAGTATTTCTTAAATCAACAACCTCCAAGAATGGGGGTGGGGGGTGGGGAAGTGTCATGAAGAGATGTAGAAGGAATGGAACAAAAATTCCAACTCTTTATTACTCAACAACCCCCTGTATTCTACCAGGATATCTTTGGGCAACTCACACTGCACAAGATATCCTGGTAGAACAGCAGGATTCAAGGGAACGGCCACATGACTCATGTCCCATGATACTCTTGACCAATACTGGTACCTGGAATGCTCTTCTCACCCATATCTACTAAAAGCACCTAACAATAGTCAACAACAGCGAAACCACCCCCAGGACTCCTGGGAGACATTGCTAAGGACATGGTCTTCAGCTAGTTTTCCTCCTGTTTTGGTAAGAGTATGAAATACAAGCAGCTGGGGGAGATGGCTAGTGGCGTCCTGAGCATGGAGAGACACTGGATGTCTGCCAGTTGCTCCTGTAGTCACACTTAGAATATTTAACATTAATACCACAGTTCCTTCACTTTTGGCTTGTATCTGTGGAACCAGTGTTTGCTGTACATGCTGAGTCGCTCAGTCATGTCTCCACCCTATAGACTGTAGCCTGCCAGGCTCCTCTGTCCATGGGATTTTCTAGACAAGAATACTGGAGTGGACTGCCATTTCCTCCTCCAGAAGGTCTTCCTGACCCAGGGATTGAACCTGAGTCTCCTATGTCTCCTGCATTGGCAGGCGGATTCTTTACCACTCAGCCACCTGGAAAGCCCCAATATTTGCTGTGAACCCCAAATCAGTCTCTCATGGAGCTCTTCCCAAAGACCTTTCAGCTCTGTTTAGTTCATCTCAGCCTCAAACTGACTTGAGAGGAATTTAACCATCGTCCTTCCCATGTGAAAGATGAGGTCCCTGAGATGCATAAATGTCACAGAGAAAATAAACAGTGGCTACATTGAGCTTCTGATATCCAGGGCTGTCTCTGCAACAGCCTACCCCCTTCCACTCTCCACTAGGTGTGATCCAAACCTTTATTTGACTGGCAGGTATTTTCCTCCAGTCTTACGGAGGAAGCACAGACTTCCTCCTGTGCTTATCAGTTCCCTCAAGGAATTTTTCAGTTTTAAGCACCACCTTGGTAACAGTGAACTCAAGTTCACCGACCTGTCTGTCTTTATCCATGCAGATACTGCACTTTTAAGATCTTAGTTAGTTGTCCATTTTTCTGTCCGTACCCTCCATTCTATGGTTTCTTGAAGACAAGGACCTTGCCTTGTTAATGTTCACATCTCTAGGATGCTGTCGATTAAGATTCTGATGCATAGTAAGTGAGATACCTCTTAGAAGAATGCATAAGCATGGCTTTCCTCTGTCCCTCTCATTGTCTCCCTTTCTTCCTTGTGTTCAAGCCTCTCTCTCTCCCTTGTTTCCTATATTTATCGCAGGAGCATCATATTTTAGAGAATATTTGATGATTTGATCTGCAGAGCTTATATTCTGAAACCTGAACCCAAGAGAGAACCCATTGGGGCAGATCCAGTATTTAGACCAGAGTTTTGAGTTCAGGTGTCACCATGAATGTGCTTTGAGCTGCAAGTAAAAGTAGCTGTAATATGACCTGGTGCAAAGTCCAGTAGTAGAGAAGTGCCCATGTTACTTGAGTCTGTGGCTTCTTTCTAAAAACACATTTTGTTCTGTTTTATTTTTTGACCGTGCCCCATGACATGTGGGATCTTAGTTCCCCAACCAGAGATTGAACCCACACCCTCTGCAGTGGAAGTGCAGAGTATTAGCAGCTGGACCACCAGGGAAGTCCCTCTTCTGTGGCTTCTTGTTGCCCTCACGGTCAGCATCTTCTGGTCTCTTCCACATCATTGTCAGGACTGGCTTCATCCCCAAATTGGTTGGTCCTCATGGTCCTGGGATGGTTGCCTGTAGCATTTCAGGGTGCATAATTTATTATTATTTTTTGGCTGTGGGGAGAAACTGGCTTTTCAGAATTTTCTTTCAAAAATGGGAGAGAACCATCACAGAAGTCCCCTCTCTTCTTGTTTTATCATATATAAAACTCAGCGACACTTCCTAGACAGTCACAGGGAAGGGAATCACGTTCTCTTAGGCAGATCAGAACCCACCGCTGAACCTAAGCACGGAGTTGGCCTTCTACCAGGTTCATGGCTATGACGGTGGCAGAGCGGAAAGTGAATAAAAATCAGCAGTAGGCAAGGAATTCATTTTTTTCTTGAAATGGACTCATTTCTTGAATTTAGCAAACAGACTTTTAGAATCTCAGGGTTTAATATGGAATCATTTCTTCAAATAGGCATTAAAATAAGTTGATAACAATGAAAGTAAAAGATATTTATCTGTGTGACATTTTCGGAGTCAGTGGATTGAGTCCAGACTTTCCAACTTGCATTTTTCACCGAAACTCATCCTGTGATCTTCAGATGGAATGAAGCCCATGTTTTTACAGACGTGGGAGATACATGTATAATTCTGCCAACCAGCTTTTTTTTTCTCCTAACAGCAGTGGACCTATAGTTTTAGCCTTTTTAAACTTTCATGATTCTATAGGAAGAGTCAAGAGGTTATTTTCCAGGGTTGGACTGGCCAGCATTGCCTTGAAATGAAGAGCAACAAATAGAATAAATAACTGTGGTGTGAGAGATAATATAATATTGACTTCTTGCCTCTGGTTAATTTTCTGTGTTATGAACACAAGGCAGAGGTTAGGCTAGACGCGATGGCCCCCCGTTGACTTGGGGCCAGTCGCTGTGAATATTATAGGTTTGTAAACTCAGAAGGGCTTTAGTGTGGAGCCAGATTTATTTAAAGTCATAAATGGATTATTGGATTATTCCTTGGTCATGCCTCCAAGTCATTTATGGCCTCCTGCATGGCTTCAAGTCTTTAATAAGCTTCACCTCCCTGGGGTAGTGACTGTCTTGCCTTAATTAATGCTGAATCTCCCCCCATGATGTTTCTCCTGCATTGGGTTAACATTTAACTGTGGAAGCTGGCTAAGGAGGCACCCTGGGTTTGAACTGAGAAGATGGGAAAGTAATTCTTAGTGCTCTGCAGAGATGTCTTTTTGGAGAGCTTGAAAATATCAACTGATGAGCACATTATTTTTTCTTTTTTTTTTAAGGTTCAGTATCTATCTGAACTTTTTTCTTCTGACACTCGCAGGATGCTGAGGGAAAGCTCTCTTGACTGTAATACTTTGTTTTAATGTAATTTATTTTTAAATTTAAAAATTTAAATTATTTATTTGGCTGTGCGGGGTCTTAGCTGCAGCATGCAGGATCTTTTTTATTAAAAACAATGTTTATTTATTTATTTTTGGCTGTGCTGGGTCTTCGTTGCTGCTCAGGCTCTAGTTGCGGTGAGTGGGAGTTACTTTCTAGTTCCAGTGGCTTCTCTTATTGTGGAGCATGGCCTCTCGAGCACGCAGGCTTCAGCAGTTGCGGCACGTGGGCTCAGTAGTTGCAGAGCACAGGCTCAGTAGTTGTGGTGCACGGGCTTAGATGCTCTGTAACATGTGGGATCTTCCCAGATCAGGGATCGAACCCGCGTCTCCTGCATTGGCCGGCGGGTTCTTTACCACTGAGCCACCAGGGAAGTCCTGGCATGTGATCTCTTAGTTGCGGCATGTGGGATCTAGTTTTTTGATCAGGGACTGAACCTGGCCCCCTGCATTGGGAATGTGGAGTCTTAGCCACTTGACTACCATCGAAGTCCCTGTTTGAATTTTAAAACCTGATCCTTAAACAGAGTTTAATAGTGGTGCCGGGGTTGAGGGCTGGGCAAGATGGGGAGATGTCAGGCCAAGGGGTAAAACTTGCGGTTTTATACGAGGAAGAAGTTCTGGAATCTGATATACAGAGTGATGACTGTAGTTGACAATCCTGTGTTGCATACTTGAAAGCTGCTGAGAGAATAGGCCTTAAATGGTCTCATTCCAAAAAAATATGTCAGGTGATGGAGATACCAGCCAACCTCACTGTGGTGGTCATCGTTTCATAAAATACACCTGTATCAAATCACCACATTGAACCCCTTAACCTTACAGTGTTATATGCTCATCATATCTCAGTAAAGCTGAGGGAAAAATAAAACATCATCCTACACCCTGGGCTTGATCCAATGCCTTAGAGACACCAAACTTGGAAACAAATTATAGGTCCCTGCTCGACCACACTGCAACTCAAAATTAAAACAGTACTTAGCCATAAAACGAATGAGAGACACAGTTCAGCAAAATACTTATTTCCTCATGATTCTGACTTCAGTATCAAATGCTTTAAATTATGTTCCCCCTTACTTTAGGTTCCCTGATCTGCTTGCACTTGAAGTAACTGCCTGTAGGGTAATCTAATGCTTCATTTAGCTGTGAGTGTAGTTTTTAAATTTCTTAACTGAAGTACAGTTGATTTATAATACCATATTAGTTTCAGAAGTGCAGCAAAGTGATTCAGTTATACATATATATGCATATATATATTACACTATTATTATATATATTTTTTCAGATTCTGTTCCCTATAGGTTATTACAAAAAATTGAGTATAGTTCCCTGTGCTATACAGTGGATCTTTGTTGTTTATCTATTTTGTATATAATAGCATGCATGTTGGGAAGATTCTCTGAAGGAAGGAATGGAAACTCACTGCAGTATTCTTGCCTGGAGAAGCCCATGGACAGAGCCTGGAGGGCTGCAGTCCATTGGGCGGCACAGAGTCGGACATGACTGAAATGACTTAGCATGCACGCAAAGCATGCATGTTAATCCCAACCTCTTAATTTATCCTTCCCCTCTCCTTCCCCTGTAGTCAACATAAATTTGTTTTATATTTTTGTGAGTCTATTTCTGCTTTGTAAGTAAGTTCATTTGTATCATTCTTTTAGATTCTATATATTAGAGATATCATATGATATTGATCTTTATCTGACTTACTTCACTTAGTACAATAATCTCTGGGTCCATCCATGTGGCTGCAGTCCGTGCAGTCTTTAAGGTTACAAAGCATTTTTACATTTTCCTCCCGCTTTATCTTCTAAACAACTCGAGTGGGTGTCTCCACTTCTGCCCAAATCTCAGTTTAGGATGTTGTCAGAGAGAGCCTTTAAGAATGCACACCAAATCATGCTGTTCCCAAGCTTCACCCCTCCTGTGGCTCCCCGTTGCTCTGAAGATCAGCTCCCGGTTTCCTGTGTGGTCTGGTTTCTGTCTAACCTCCCCGACCTCAACCCCTGCCCCTCACCCCTCCCCCTAGCCCTCAGCCATCCTGCTTTGTTTAATCTGCCAAATTTTCTTCCTACCTTCTTCTGTTTCTCCAGGACAATTTGTTATTCTGATTTTTGTGTATTTCTTGATCTGTTTTCATTTTTATTTTGAAATAATTATCGAGTCACACAAAGTTTCGAAGTTGTGAAATCTAGTACAAAGAGCCCCTGTGTACCAGCTTTCCCCAATGGTTACAACTTGCATAACATCAGGACCAGGAAATTAACATTAATACAGTGCCTGTGCACTAAATCCCAGGTATACATTCCTGCAGCTGCCAGGATATGGAAGATACTGAATTCTGCCATCGCTGCAAAGATTCACATCTTTTGAGACTTCCCTGGTGGTCCAGTGGCTAAGACTCCATGCTCCCAATTCAGAGGGCCCAAGGTTTGATCCCTGGTCAGGGGACTAGATCCCACATGCCGAAACTTAACAGTTTGCATGCCACATTTAAGACCCAGTGCAGCCAAATAAATAAACTAATTTTAAAAATGAGCTTAATTCCTTTAAAAACAATAAGAGTCACACCTTTCTCCCACCTTTCCTAACCCCTGGCAACTACTCATCTGTTCATCATCTTCTCATTTTGTCATTATGAGAATGTGATAGAAATAGAATCATACAACATGTGACCATTTGAGATTCACTCTTTCACTACTCATCCTTTTTATTTATTCTTTTTTAACTAATTTTTAAAAACTTTTGGCTGTGCCGAGTCTTTATGGAAGTGCACGGGCTTCTCTAGCTGTCAGAGTGTGGCCTTAGTTGTCCCATGGCATGTTGGGGTCTTCCCAGATCAGGAATTGAACGCCCGCCCCCTGCATTGGCAGATGGGTTCTTAACCAGTGGACCACCAGGGAAGTGGTTATTTCCCAGGGAACTCCCTATTTATTCTTAATTTTAATCATTTAAATAATAAAGGAAGCTCTTCCCTTGGGCTTTCAACACTGCAGATAAGGGTAAAGCCCTCTCGGACCCATACATACTCACAAATGGGACCTCATCTCACTTCTTTAGGGAACTTTTTTCCCCAGGCAGGAGAAGACCAGGGTCCCTGTTTGATCACCAGGAACACACCCTCACAGGACTTACCCAGCATGTACATGTGTCAGTGTATGCTGCCCCATTTAACTTGAAGCTGTGTGGGAACAAGGGTTGGATCAGTGTGACTTACTGTTATTTCCCCAGTGTGGGGTTGGGTTTATTGTAAGCATGGCATTTAATGGTGAGAACAACTGCATAAACATTTGTGGGATGAATGAGAGAAATTCCTCGTGGTGATTAATGATGATGTTAATAATGAAGTCCACATATCCTGACTTGGTCCTGTGTCCAGCGTTTCCCTTAAACTATCACTTGGGGTCTTTGACTGTTTTCTGAAAACTCAGAATTGTTTGTGCTGGAGATGTTTATTGGTCATGAGATTCACCATGCTTCCGACTCTTTCTCAGGGGCTCTATGCGTCCTCAGAGCCTGATGTGGGGACAGCCACGTTTCATACCATGTGATTTTCATTCTTCTACCTGAAGCCACAACTTGGTTTGATGACAAGAAACGCCTGATCCCAGGGCAGTGAATGGATGTTTGGGTGCTAGGCTTGAAAAGATGAGCTGGTCCAGCCAGACTATCCATTTGGGTTAAGTAAATCCTACAGAATTGGGCAGTTAGGGGAGGAGTAGCAGCTGAGATACTTTTAAGTAGAATGAGATGATGGTGCAAGTACAGAGAGACCAGATGTAAAAGTGTGTGTGTGAGAGAGACAGAAAGAGAGAGAGGTTGACAAGAGAGATAGAGACACACAGAGAAAAACAGATATGTAGGGAAGTGGTTATTGCCTCTTCTAAGAAGTGAGGGAAGATGCAATTTCTTGTTCTTTAATTGAAGTATAGTTGAGTAACAATGTCATGTTAATTTCTGCCGTTCAGCAGAGGGACTTAATTATACATACATATGCATTCTTTTTTTAATTTTCTTTTCCATTATGGTTTAATCATAGGTTTCTGAAAGATGCAACTTCTTAAGCAGAGGCAACATTTGGTAAAGGGTTGCAGAGCATCAGGCAAATGTGTGTAGTTGGGTTGTATTCATGTAGAATATGACCTGAAGATCTGTGAAATCTCACAGCCATATTCCCAGAGCTGTCTGGAGCCCAGGACCTCCCTTTGGGTCTTAACTCCATGGGATGCGGTTTCTGATGTGGCTGAAATCCTTGGATTTCTGTGAAACCCTATGGATATTCCCCACCATGTGACTGGGGGTGGGTTCACATAACCCTAAGGTGTCAGCATGGAGTTGGGTATGAAAAACCATACCTCAAGGGGCCAGGAATTTGGTGCCCGGAGACCCAGAACAGGAAGTGAGTGTCAGGTTAGATTAATATGACAGTGTCTAGAGTGAAGGACGGAGAAGGCAATGGCACCCCACTCCAGTACTCTTGCCTGGAAAATCCCATAGACAGAGGAGTCTGGAAGGCTGCAGTCCATGGGGTCGCTGAGGGTCAGACACGACTGAGCGACTTCACTTTCACTTTTCACTTTCATGCATTGGAGAAGGAAATGGCAACCCACTCCAGTGTTCTTGCCTGGAAAATCCCAGGGACGGGGGAGCCTGGTGGGCTGCCGTCTCTGGGGTCGCACAGAGTCGGACACGACTGAAGCAACTTAGCAGCAGAGTGAAGGAAAGGGCTTCCCAGGTGGTGCTAGTGGTAAAGAACCCATCTGCCAATTCAGGAGACATAAGAACCATGGGTTCAATCCCTGGCGTGGGAAGATCCCCTGGAGGAGGGTATGGCAACCCACTCCAGTATTCTTGCCCGGAGAATCCCATGGACAGAGGAGCCTGGTGGGCTACAGTCCATGAGGTCACAAAGAGTCGGACATGACTGAAATGACTTAACACATACACACAGTGTACGAAATACCCAACTCAGGAGGGTAAGAGTAGGAGTAAGCTTTCAGGCAAATTCATGAATAATGGGTTACTAAGGAGACTGGACAAGATTTAGTCAAGGTCCGTGGGTTGGTTGCAATAACTGCTCATTGTTACTGGGCTTCTCTTAAAGCCTTCTGAGAAGTCCTCCACTGTTGTTCTTTTTTAAACTTTAACATCATTTTATTTAGAAGTATTTTAAATTCCAGTGTCTATTATTTTGTTAGTTACACAGTCTTTTACTATTTTATTGCTTAAACTACAAGTTACAGCATTCATTCTTTTTATTTAGTTATGTTTTAATTGGAGGATAATTGCTTTACAATGTTGTGTTGGTTTCTGCTGTACAACAACTCAAATCAGTCATAACTCTACATATAACCCCTCCCTCTTGAGCCTCCGTCCTGCCCACCCCCTTCCCATCCCTCTAGGTCATCACAAAGCACCAGGCTGGGCTCCTTGTGTTTTCAGAGATAAGCCTCTGAAGTCAAAAACTCGGGAAAACTCACCTTTACCTCACTAGGTTCTTGGTGACCACAGAGGGAGGAGGATGCGAGAATGTTGGCTCAGATTTTGGCTTCAACAGCTCATCTCCCTTGAACCTGGGACCTTCCTGAAGATCAAGAGCTCACCATTTTCCTTCTTGTAGGAGAGTTTATGATGAGAAGGACAGAGAAGTCCCTACCAGCATGTCCTCACGTGTCTTGTGTTCTTTCTCTTATGGACAGAATTTTTAAAGCAGAGTTCCGAGAGTCATTCTTCGGGATGTTTACCTGGGTTGCAGTGACATCTTTTCACTGAGAGTCCTACACCTGGAGAGAGAATGGAGCACCTCCATTTCTGGTGCCCAATCCGTTCAAACAAGCAGGTGTGAACATCTGTGTCTGGGTGGATTACGAAGATGCTCCTCTCTTAGAAATCTGGGATTTGGGTGAATACCAGGCTTGATTTAGAGTGGAGGGATGCTAATATCCAGACTCAGCGACCATGGAAGATGGAAGTGGTTGGAGGTGGGGCTGGAGCTTGAAAACCGAGAGCATGGAGAGAAACAGCCAGAGTCAAGGGTGAAATAGAGATGGAAACAGAGCAGAACAGAGAGACCGGAGCCAGTCGTGGCTTGTCCAGCTGATTTCCACATCCTTACCTCTGGTTCCTGCCACGCTTCTGTGTTGGGGTCCACAGATGACCCTTAAAACAAGTCTTCCGGGACTTCCTTGTGGTTCAGTGGCTAAGACTCCATGTGCTGGTGCTGCAGCTAAGATATGTTGCAGCTAAATAAATAAAGATGAAAAGATAATCTCCCTAAGCAAAAACATGGAGAAGGAAATGGCAACCCACTTCAGTGTTGCCTGAAGAATCCCATGGACAGAGGAGCCTGGCAGGCTATAGTCCATGGGGTCACAAGAGTCGGACATGACTTAGTGACTAAGCCACCACCACCACCAAGGAAAGCAGGGTACTGAGCATGCACACAACACCACCTAAGGGGTGGGCAGACTGTCTAAGCCATCCCTCTGGCCCAACCCCTCAGCACACCCTTACCTTTACTCCATATAAGGAACCAGCTCCCCCACTTAGGGAGTGAGGGAGTAAGGGAACCTGTTATTTGTTCTTGTTCCCCTCTGTGCAGCAGGAGTCCCAATAAAGCCTTGCCTGGAAAAAAAAAAAAATGTCTCCCTGTTTTAAGAGTCCCTTGACTTGCATCCAGAGACTTTTTAAACATTTTTTTATTCTGTGACCAGCCTGTCCAGTGTGGTTCTCTTTTCCTCTGGCCCCAGCATTCACAAGATGTTGTCATGCTTCTGCCCCTGGGAACCATATTTCTCCCAGAACCTGGGTATTTGCCATATTTTTTTCCTATTTTTTGGCAGGATCTTATTTCCCCAACAAGGGATCAAACCCATGCCCCCTGCAGTGAAAGCATGGAGTCCCAACCACTGGCCACCAGGGAAGTCCCTTGCCTTGATTTTCGAAGAACTGGCCATCAATTAAAAGATGATGAGTTTCACACGTGGCTCAGTGGTAAAGAGTCTGCCTCCAAATGCTAGAGATCACCCCCAGGAGATGTAGGCTTGATCCCTGGATCAGGAAGATCCCCTAGAGGAAGAAATGACAACCTGCTCTAGTATTCTTGCCTGGAGAATCCCATGGACAGAGGAGCCTGGCAGGCTACAATCCATAGGGTCATTGCAAAGAGAAGGACACAACTGAAGCGACTTAGCATGCATATATATATATATGTGTGTATGTGTATATGCATATATTATATATAAGTTTTATACCTACTATATTTTGCAAAACAAAGAAGAAAAAGCAAATGAAAGGGGGGAAAATCTATTCTTCACCCAGAGGGAAAAAGAATTTGATTCAAAGACACTTGCTAGGAAATGAAAGACATGACTTGAGTGTTTCATTGCATCATCACTGTCACTTAAATCCATCAGGGGGCTTCCCTGGTAGTTCAGGTGGTAAAGAATCTGTCTACAGTGTGAGAGACCCAGGTTCAGTCCCTGGGTCAGGAAGATCCCCTGGAGAAGGGAATGGCCACCCACTCCACTATTCTTGCCAGGATAGTCCCATGACCAGAGGAGCCTTGTGGGCTGCAGCCCATGGGGTTGCAAGTGTTGGACACGACTGAGTAGGCATGCAAGCCTGTATAAGATAGTAGTATCTATATTTTAAATCTATTTGATTTCACATACTACCATCACCACCAAAAGAGAAAAGAAAATCACAAGGATCAGAGGAAAGGGGTCCATTTAATTTGCCTTGATTTGGTAAACAGATGTAGAATAGACCCAGCAGAGGATGCCCAGTCTGAATGGTACCCACTGAGGTGGCTAACCAATGAGTAAGTGATGGCACTTGGGTGTGTCAAAGACTCACCCATCTTTGAACCTGACATTGATGTCCTGGGACCTAGCGAAGTGCCTGTCAGAGGAGTCTGGGAGAAAATAGTTTATTCTTTGTATTATGTTGTTGGTACCAAATGATCTCAGAGCCTGTGGAAGGAAGTGACAAGCGTCATCTGTAGGGCTGGCTGGTCATATTATTGTCTTGTCTAATATGTTGAATGGGGTTACGTATGTTCTGCAGGCAAGCAGTGGCGGTACATGCAAAATCAGATTTCTTGGTCATTTTGCAGCTCTGAGACCCTGTTCTCAGAGGGGTTCCTCTGATTGACATTTTTGTTCTTCTGGCATGTCTCTAAATGCCCTTGGGAGCTTAGATCCCTTGGTTTGTCCAGAAGATGTAATTTACTCTAGTCAAGCCAAGGCAAGAGGTATCATGTGTCTTGTGTCACAAACTGGCTAAGAAATTTATTGAGGATCTACTTTGTACAGGCTACTGCTGTAGGGAGTGCTAAGGGGGAGCAGAGTGTTGAGCGGCACAGACACTTCCTTAAGAAGTTTGTAACTGAGAAGTGAAACATACCTGCACGATGCAATGCCCAAGCTTCCAAACCTGGAACTCCATACTTGTGAAATGCTTTATTGCACTGAAGTTTCGTGGGCTGAGTGTTGGTCTAGAGTTGGGTGGGGTTGATCCAGATAAGCTATTTCAAGAACCTCTTTTTAAAACTTCATTGGTAGACCTCTTGGTCATCTTCCTATATCCATTTATAAATGTGTGCTTAGTTGCTCAGTCATGTCCAACTCTCTGGGACCCCATGGACTGCATCCCACCAGGCTCCTCTGTCCATGAGGATTCTCCAGGCAAGAATACTGGAGTGGGTTGCCATGCCCTCCTTCAGGGGATCTTCCCAATCCAGGGATTGAACCCAGGTCTCCTGCATTGCAGGTGGATTCTTTACCAAGTGAGCCACCAGGGAAGCCCTCCACTTATAAATACCTCCAAATAAAGTGCCTTCGTCAATACCTTTGGAAGCACTTTTGGACCCTAGAACAGTAGGGGGACCCCCCTCCCCACCTTCAAGCTGATACTGTCCAACCTGAGCGGGAACCAATAAATCAGTGATGGGAAAAGAGGCAGAAGAGAACACAGCTTTGCCTTTCAAGGCCTTGGGACCTGTATCTATTCATTAGTTGGCTTCGAGGGCATTGATGAAGTCCAAATTGTATTTTTTGACTAGACCATGTGGGTTCAAATTTCTTCTTATGGGTGTTGAATAGAAAGAATCATTCTGTGTACCTGTTGTTTAAGCAAAAGGAAATTTGTTCTTAAACAAAAGGATACTATGTAGCAGGCATACAAAACTTACCAGTGATAACAGGTTCAAGCTTTTGGTGGCTTCAACCCAGTCTCAGGTCAGCTCTGTGTTTCCCTCCTTCCCAAAGCGGCCCCTCCGATTTTTCATGGTGGGAGTTCAGGGGCCTATATTCTGAGGGTAAAACAACACAGAGATCCGATGATTCTGACCCTGACTTCCAGTGTTTTCTTCCTTCGGGAAGAGAGGGCAAGCAATCATAGTTATACCTGCTGCAAAATTTCAAGCTGGTCTCTAAAAATGACTCCTGGCTGTGTAGTCATTGGACAACCTAAGCATGATTGTTCATCCAGTTACTGATTAGCAGAAAGGGGCCCATCATTTCACGGCAAATAGATGGGGAAAAAGTGGAAGCAGTGACAGATTTTATATTTCTGGGCTCCAAAATCACTGCAGATGGTGACAGGAACCATGAAATTAAAAGACTCTTGCTCCTTGGAAGGAAAGCTATGATAAACCTAGACAATGTATTAAAATGACTTAATGTATTAAATGTATTAAAAGTCATTCTTTCAGTAGTCATGTATGGATGTGAGATTTGGACCATAAAGAAGACTGAGTGCTAAAGAACTGATGCTTTTGAGTTGTGGTGCTAGAGAAGACTCTTGAGAGTCCCTTGGACAACAAAGAGATCAAACCAGTCAATCCTAAAGGAAATCAACCCTGAATATTCATTGGAAGGACTGATGCTGAATCTGAAGCTGCAGTACTTTGGCCACCTGATGGGAAGACCCAACTCATTGGAAAAGACGCTGACTGCTGAGAAGGATTGAGGGCAGGAGAAGGGGATGACAGAGGATGAGATGGTTGGATGCCATCATCAACTCAATGGACATGAATTTGAACAAACTCTGGGAGATAGTGAAGGACATGGAGGCCTGGCATGTAGCTGTCCATGGGGTTGCAGAGAGTAGGACATGACTGAGTGACTGAACAACAACAAAGAAGGATGTGAAGTCGGTCCTGAACCTTAGGCATCAGGGGAAGTCTGCACGTGGGTCATTTATTTGCATCATTAGTTGTCACAGTAGATTGCAGAGTTGGCTACTGCTTGCCTTACTTTCTGGCAAGTGCACCACCTTGTAGCCTCTTCTGTCCCGAGGCGGAGTCTCATCTCCCTACACCCGAATGTGGCTGGCCTTGTGATGGCCGAGAGAACGTGATCAGAGTGATGGTGTGCCTGTCAGTTTGGATCTGAGACCTTGTGAGATTTTGCATGCATCTACCTCTCTCCTGGAACCTTCTGGAAAGTGAGAGGCCAGGGAGGATCTCTTCCTGGCTGAGGTTACTCTTGACCAGCTGGTCCCAACTAGCCTGACAGTCACTGCAGACCGATGCATGAGCCCAGCAGAGCCCAAAATCATGAGCTAAATACCCTGACCAGGAATATCCTTGTTGGTCTGGTGGTTAAGATGCCATGCTTCCAAGGCAGGGGACCCAGGTTTGATCGTTGGTCAGGGCACAAAGATTCCACGTCCCACATAGCATGGTCAAAAAGAAAACAGAAGAAGAAACTAAAAGCTTCATACTGTGTGTGTGTGAAGCTCAATGTGTCCCACTCTTTGTGACCCCATGGACTGTAGCCCACCAGGCTCCTCAGTCCATGGAATTCTCCAGGCAAGAATACTGGAGCGGGTTGCCATTTCCTCCTGCAGGGGATCTTCCTGACCCAGGGATCGAAATTGCGTCTCTTGTGCCTACTGTATTGGCAGGTGGATTCTTTACCACTGCATCTTCTGGGAAGCCCACCATCATACTTCAGAATATTAAAAAAATAAATATTCCAGCCATTGGTTTGAGCCAAGTAAGTGTTGAGGTGTTTTGTTATGTATAAAAGTCAGCTGATGCAGTTTTTGTTCTGAGAAGTCGTGTTCAGTTCAGTTGCTCAGTAGTGTCTGACTCTTTGTGACCCCACGGACTGCAGTATACCAGGCTTCCCTGTCCATCACCAACTCCTGGAGTTTACTCAAACTCATGTTCTTTGAGTCGGTGATGCCATCCAACCATCTCGTCCTCTGTTCTCCCCTTCTCCTCCTGCCTACATTCTTTCCCAGAATCAGGGTCTTTTCTAATGAGTCAGTTCTTCACATCAGGTGGCCAAAAAATTGGAGTTTCAGCTTCAGCATCAGCCCTTCCAATGAATATTCAGGACTGATTTCCTTTAGGATGGACTGGTTAGATCTCCTTGCAGTCCAAGGGACTCTCAAGAGTCTTCTTTAACACCACAGTTCAAAAGCATCAATTCTTTGGCATTCAGCTTTCTTTATAGTCCAACTCTCACATCCAAACATGACTGGAAAAACCGTAGCTTTGACTAGACGGACCTTTGTTGGCAAAGTAATGTCTCTGCTTTTTAATATGCTATCTAGGTTGGTCATAACTTTTCTTCCAAGGAGTAAGTGTCTTTTTAATTTCATGGCTGCAGTCACCATCTGCAGTGATTTTGTAGCCCCCCAAAATAAAGTCTGTTGCTGTTTCCATTGTTTGCCCATCTATTTGCCATGAAGTGATGGGACCAGATGCCATGTTCTTAGTTTTCTGAATGTTGAGTTTTAAGCCCACTTTTTCACTTTCCTTTTTCTCTTTCATCAAGTGGCTTTTTAGTTCTTCTTCATTTTCTGCCATAAGGGTGGTGTCATCTGCATATCTGAGGTTATTGATATTTCTCCCAGCAGTCTTGATTCCAGCTTGTGCTTCATCCAGTCTAGCATTTTGCATGATGTACTCTGCATATAAGTTAAATAAACAGGGTGACAATATACTCCTTTCCTGGTTTGGAACCAGTCTATTGTTCCAGTTCTAACTGTTGCTTCTTGACCAAGAGTTGTGGAGAGGATAAACACATCCCTTTTCTTTTGCAAATGCATCTTATTCTTTTTTCTTTGCCTGAGAGCAAATATGGGATGTATGAGCCTCTGTAAGGATGCAGAAATGGCATTTGCTAAAATTGTACGTGGGAGAGAGCGTTGTCTGTGCGTGCACATACGTGAGTGTGTGTAAACATTAGAAACAGCCTTCTGGAAGCCTGGAATATAATCTGTTTGAGGAGAAAGCATCAGCAGACATGGAACCATGATGGGAAATTTTTCTTGCAAATTTCAAAAGTCTTGCTTCAATGGTCACTTCAGACAGTTTCCACTCAAAGATCCTCTAGACGTGAAGACTCAGAGGTGGAGAAGAGTGAATCTGGCCAGTTGGGTTACAAAGCGTGCCTTAAACCGGGCAGCATGGATGGGAAGAAAGGCTGGTTTGAATGTGGAATGTGGCTGAAGGACACATTCTAATCTGGCAATGATGCGAACCATTGCGCAGAGTGTGGAGTTGTCATGGATGGGGGCTAAGAGGAGGGCTGATGGCCAGTGGGTTCATCCCCAGCAAAGGATGGGACATGGGGTTTGCCTTCATCCCATTCTTGAAACCAACCCTTCCTTGGAAGCATCATATGCGATATCTCAGTCTCAAGAGTGAGGGTTTTATTAGTAAGGAGAAAGAGACAAAAGCAGATAACGCTTTAATGATTTGCGTATAGCCCCTGTCTTTTAATATTATTTCCTTATTTTCTATGTTTTGGCAGTGCCATGGGCCATGTAGGATCTTAGTTCCCCAACCAGGGATTGAACTTGTGCTCCCTCCATTGGGAGCGTGGAATCTTAACCACTGGACCGCCAGGGAAGTCCCTATATAGCCCCCATCTTGACCATTCTTTTCCCCAGATTGCCCAAGCCCCCCCAGAAGGCCTGGATCCTGCAGTTACTATCAAGTCTGAGAGTTGAATGCAATCTTAAAACTTCAAGTTTTCACTGAACTTTAGATCATTCTGCGGCTTCATGTTGTGGCTTCTGTGGCTTTTTTTTGTTGTTAAAAATTAAATTATCTGGAATGACGAAACCACAGCTGTTAAACAGTGGGCATTAGATGACATTTAAACATCATTATCTTATGCTCTAATGGAAGAATTGGCTGGTGATTAAAAACAAGACCTCCCCACAGCTATCTGAAGAGTTGCCATTTGCAAATTGCTTAAGTTAAGAAGACTCCCCCAGCCTATTTCAGAGAAAATGTAATGCCAACTTCTGTGTCTGGAAATTTTTGAAGACTATGCTGACTGCTGGCAGGAATGTCCAGTTTGATCCTGAACATTTATGTTTGCTCCTGTGGACAGTGTCTTGACCTGACAGTAGCCTGGTGATGTTCCTAACTGTGATGTGACTCTTATTTTAGAATGATCTCAAAGAGTCAGTAATCTATTGTCAGGGTTTACTTGAGACTTAATTCAGGCATTCAGAACCTCTCATCGTGTGCAGTTAATGAAGTCTGTCTAAGCCTGTATCCATCCCAAAGTGTCCTATTTGGTACCAGTAACAGTAAGTACCATTTTCCAGCCAGGAATGCAGATTTTTTTTTTTTTAAATCCCAAGAAAAGCTTCTGTCCTATTGACTTCAATTTAAAAGGTTTAGAAGTAAAGATGTCAACTTAGAACACTCACCTCTTTGCCTTGTGAAGAAATTCCATTGTGCAGTTTGGAGGTTTCTGCTTTTCCTTTTGTAATTTTTTTTTTGAAAGGCTAAAGAAAGATCTAATGATTGTATGAAGTGTAATGTTTACGTGACACAGGATTTCTGTGGCAAGTAGGTAATTGTTATTAGTGTTCTGGTTTCTGAAGCCTTCAAGAAAGACTTATAAGAAGAGGACTTTGTTCACTTGAACTCAACCACAGTTTTCCCATGTATTAAATGGATTATGACTGAGGTTTGGGAGAAAAGCAGAAATGAAAGAATTAATGTGGGCTGCAGTGGCCTGAATGTTTGCATACAGCCAAAATTCAAACATTGAAACTCTATCCTCTAAGCTGATGGTGTTAGGAGGTGGGGCCTTTGGGAGGTGATTAGGTCATGAGGGTGGGGCCTTCAGAAATGGGGTTAGTGCCCTTATGAATGAGGTTTCATAAAACTCTCTAGCTTCTTCCACCATATGTGGACAATGGGGAAAACTCACCAGAAGCTAGCCATGGATTCCTCTGATCTTGAACTGCCAGCCTCCAGTACCAGGAGAAATAAATGCCTGTTGTTTATAAGCTGTCTAGACTGAACTGCTTTGTTATAGTGGCCCCAAAGGGCTCAGAAAAGGGTTTTCCAAAAGTTAAATTTTTCTAGAAGTCGGAGATGTGCTTTTTTTCCCTCCTTCTTCCACAGTCCTGTCTATTCAAATGTGGTGACATAGTTGGTATGTTGGAAAAGTATGGATGCTTCAGCTTGATTAACTGTTGGGTGAGCTAGGGTTCTTTGACTATAAGCAAAGTAACAGCTCTGGCTATTGTAAGCAAAGAGGATATGGGTTGGCCCTTGGCATTGAGGAGATGATGGATAATGCCAAATTGTTATTACAGAAATTGAAGGAAGGAAGGAATTGAAATCTTTCACTGTGACTGGAATGAATAATCCCCTTCTTTCTGGTATCTTTAAGATTCAAAGGCTTTGACTAGAATCTATCCAGTTGATCACAGTTGGACCCATGCCCACCACTGTGTATATGGCACCATAAGAGGAAGGCAGCTTCCAGGGATCCTGGCAGGCTGGTGGACTTACTTTTTCACATAGACTGGATGGAATGGAGGAGGGGTTATATCCTCCCCACTAGGGTGCTATCAAGGAGATAGACAGGATGCTGAGTTATCAAATGTACAAATATTCACCCCACCTGGGGGATGAAATGTGTCTTAGAAATTTAGGAATGTTTGAGTACATTCTTAAATTTGATATTAAGATGCTCAAATCATCTGAACATAAAGCTGTAAGTTCCAGCTCTCATAATTTGGAAAAAAAATAACAAAGCTATCAGGGGCCCATATTTTAATGTACATTATTACATTTCACAATTGTTTTGCAGGATAAATTTCTATCAGGTGACATGAAAATGAGGCCAGCTATTTCCATAATCTCCTGTGACCCAAATGTATTATGAACTCCTTCATCCAGTTTTAATATAACTCTAAATTATTCCTTGATGTCTATTAATAATTAAGGAAAGCAAAATCTGTATTATCTCTTAATGGCATTTTGACTTTTCCGTTTCTTTTTGAAATGAATGTTCCTGGTGCATTTCTTGCTGACATCAGGATTCTGAAGAACTCCAGATTCTCCAGTTCTGTTAACCTCATGCCCTTGGTTTGTGAGTCTGGGTCACGTGTGAAATGCCCTCCTTCCCACCTACTCCTTCACCTTAGTGGATTTTCCTTACCCAGAAGTCACTGCCCTCTTTACAATAAATCATTACCTCTTGGTGGGGGGTGTGTCTGTGGTAATGTCCCTTCTTGTTCTAAGTCCCTCAGTATGACGGTTCTAACGCCCAAGCTCTGGGGGCAGCTACATGACCAGCCCAGCCAATGAGAGTGGAATATCTCATAGGAGTTAGTGACTTGTTTATGGGTTGGTGGTGTCTCAGAGTGGGACCAATCAGAGGCAACGAATAAGAGTCCTGGGACTTGGTCTGCAACAATTAGGAAATGCATTTTTTTCACCTGGGGTGTGAATCTTGGAGCCACTGGTGCCCACCCAGATGGAAGCAGCCTAGAGGGCTCTCTTGACATCATCTGAGCTCTTACATCCAGGGTCTTGTGGACTAGGGCACTGCCCTCTGGAAATTTCCCACCATTTTCCATCTCAGGAGCTCAGGCAATTTCCTCCTCCACTTAAACCTCAGTGAATGAGTTTGGTTTCTTCTATGTGTCTCTGAGTCTTATCAAACATCCTGTTTTCCTCCAATCCTTTTTTTCTTTTTAGATCTTGTAAATCACGGTCTGGAAATTCATTCCCTTTTTGGTATTCTGGTCCAACAGGTCCTGAGGAAGGTAACCAAAAGGACATAGGGGCCAGTGTACAAAAGAGAGACTGAATTTGTTGGGCAAGTCGGTGCTCAAGAAAGCTTTGCTGGATGGATGGAAGGACAGGAAGAATGTTAAGTGTGTCTTGGTGTGAACTCAGAGAGGCTGCCATCTCTGCAGTAGGAAGCAGACAGAGAGGATGGGGCAGATGGGAGCCTGTTAATTGCCATTCTTATCCTCAGGGGGTGGATTTTTAGATTTGTTCCCTGGTGTCTTCAGAGGCTCTGTGGACAGCTCTGCAGGAGATGCTAGGAATCTTCCCTGTCTCATCCTCTTGGACTGAGGTCTCCCTTCATGTGAACTAATTAGCTCATAGGTCTAATACCTTGCCTCTCTTGGCCCCCATAGAGGAAGATGGCATTTAAAAAGTGTGATGAAAAGCCATTTCCTCCAGCTGTGGTGACAGAGATCATTGTCATCCTTGTGCTGGGAGGCGACAAGTCTTTTGGAATATTTGGTGGATCTGTGATGACAGAAAGCCCAGCAGACACTTGAGGGGGTCTTCACTCAAGCAAGGAAAGGGTCCCTCCCACTTATGTTGTCATCTGTTCCCTCTGAGACATGGCACAGCAGGGCTGGATGGAAGAGGTGTGGATTCAGAGCTGCCCTGAATTTTTGTGTTGGGAGTCACACCCAGAAATCAGGAGCCAGAAGAAGAGAAGGATGTGCATCTTGTTTTTTTTTTTTTTTTTTTTCTTTTTACCTCTGTGACATTTGGTAAATTACCTCTCCTCACAGAGTCTCAGGATCTTTGTCAGCCTGAAATTCATAGCACACAGTATAAGCACTGACACGTGCAGTTTTTCAAATTGAGGTGAAATTCTCACAACATACAATTAACCTTTTAAAAATGTACAATTCAGTGGCATCAAGTGTGTGTGTAACTATCATCTCTCTTTAGTTTCAGAAGTTTTTCTTCACCCTAGAAGACCATGGATATCCATGACCACTCGTTCCCCGGTCCCCTGTCCCCCACCCAACTCCTGACACCCATTAATCTACCTTCTGTCTCTGTGGATTTGCTGCTCCTGGGTATTTCTTATAGAAAGATTCATACAACTCGTGACCTTTATGTAGACTTTCTTTTGTGTAGCATAACGATTTCGAGGTTCATCCCTATTGTAGCATGTAGCAGTTTTGCGTCCCTTTTTATGACTGGATAATATTCCATTGTGTGGATTTAGCACACTTCGTTTATCCACCCATCGGATGGACATTTGGGTGTTTCCACCTCTCTTAAAATTAATCAGCTTATTCGTTTGGCGTCATTGGGTCTCAGTTGTGGCACTCAGGATCCTTGTGGCATCACATGGGGTCTTTTCCTTACGACGCACGGACTGCAGGTGTGGCGAGGGTGCTTAGTGGTTGTGGCGTTCGGGCTTAGTTGCTCCGAGGCATATGAACTCTTAGTTCCCTGCCCAGGGATCGAACCCAAGTCTCCCGCATTGTGAGGCAGATTCTTAACCACTGAACCACTAGGGAAGTCCCTGTTTCCACCTTTTGACTATTGTGAATAGTGCTGCTGTGAGCGTTCGAGAACAAGTCTTCACATTTTAATGTTGCTGCTGCCCAATACTATTATTAATCATTTACATTAATTACGTGATGATGTAAATGCTATTTAATTAATGCTATTAAATTGTATTTTTAAATACAGTTGACCCTTGAACAACTCAGGTGCAAACTCTGCAGGTCCACTTATACACTAATGATCTTCAGTAGTAAATTCTATAGTAGATGGTCCAGACTTTGGTTGAATCCAAGGATTCAGTCCTCAAATTTGGAGGAACCACTGATATGAAAGGCAGATTCTAAGTTATACCTGGGTTTTTTACTATGAAGGGGTCAGTGCCCCAATCCCTATGTTGTTCAAGGGTCAACTGTACTATTATTAACTCTCTATATTGATTGATTCTCATAATGTTAACAGAATAATATTAATATGATTTATACTCATAAATGCAGGACATGGCCACAGAAATAAGTAGTCAGACCCAGGCACGGGAAGCCTGCTCATTCCTTGATGTCATCCCCATTTGCCAGGTGTTCCAACCAACAGACTCAAATGCACTGGTCAAAGGTGGTCCAGTCTACTTTCCAGCCATCACTTATTAACTGAGCTAAGGTGGTACAGTGGTAAAGAATTCACCTGGGAATGTAGGGGACTCAAGAGACATAGGTTCAATCCCTGGGTCGGGAAGATCCCCTGGAGAAGGAAACGGCAACCCATTCCAGTATTCTTGCCTGGGAAATCCCATGGACAGAGGAGCCTGGTAGGCTACAGTCCACGTGGTTGCAAAGATTCAAACATGACTGATCACGCGTGTGCGCACACACACACACAAGCAGAATGCAAATGTCATAGGCAGCATTGTCTTCTTCCCATTGTATTCCTCCCAATACTCAGGGTAATTATGGGATTTGAGATGTTACCTACTCAGTGTACCAGATGCTGGGCTTTCCCCCGCCCCCACCATTTAATGTGCCTGGCAGGAAACTGCTACAATGGCCCTAAATGAAAATGATACAACAGGGATGGTAAGAAAAGGGCCCATGTCTCTGGCTCTCTTGTCTACTTTTGTTTTCTAAATGTACAAGTCCAAACCTGTTGCCATGGTAACAGAGCTAACCACCCCTCCCCACCACCACCAAACATTGATCAGGTTGATTAGGTTTGCCCAGAGCTGAATTTTACTCACCCACTGTACATCCTCGGTGGCTCAGACGGTAAAATCATCTGTTTGCAATGCTGGAGATCCGGGTTCAGTCCCTGGGTCAGGAAGATCCCCTGGAGAAGGAAACGGCAACCTACTCCAGTACTCTTGCCTGGAAAATTCCATGGATGGAGGGACCTTGTAGGCTATAGGCTCTGGGTCGCAAAGAGTCGGGCAGGACTGAGCGACTTTGCTTTCACTTTTCAGTTCCACTGTACATCCAGCATCATGATTTTTCCCCTACTCTCCCTTGTGGAACAGGTACAGCTGCCTGCTCAGCTGCATCTGCATCATCTACAGGTGATAATTCACCTGAAGATACCCTTATTGACCAGGTTACCTACTCAACCTTCTCACCCAAGAGAGTCCAGTGATGCCCCACTTCTCTGCGAGCCACACTGCATTCTCAGCCTTTACCAAACCACTACGGAGCATGTCTCCATGCTGTAGTTGGCTCTACTCTGCCAGGGGTGACAGGAACTCAGAAGCTGAACTGCATCCCTTGGCCTCCTTCCAAGCTTATCCCAGATTGGTTTAATCAGGATTCTGAGTTACATGTGTCAGAAATCCAACTCCAATCTGCTTTGAAAGGGGTCCATGAAACCTGATGGACTCGTCATTCACAGAGTTTGATAGTGGTGTTGGTTGCAGGTATAGCTGGATCCAGGTACCCAAAGGGTACCTCTGAGAGTCCTCCGTCCTTCTCTTGGTTCTGATTTCTTCTGGGTTGCCTTCTGTGGTAATAAGTGTAGTGCCTCCATACCCCCAGATTCCTGTCTACTTGGGACCTCAGAAGGTGACCTTATTGGAAAATGGAGTCTTTGTAGATGCAATTAGTTAAGATAGATGCATCTGTGAGTCAAGAAACACCAGAGATTCTCAGGAATCACCAGGAGCTAGGAAAGAAACAATTCTCACTCAAAGCCTCCAAGAGGAGCCAACCTTGCTGATACCTTGGTTTCTGGCCTCCTAAAAACAGATTTCTCTCTTGGTTGATGGTCATTTTTATGGTAAACCTTCATTTTCAGTCTGGTTCTCACTGAATAGAATCAAAGATGGTTTCTGACTGCAGCAGGCTTGCCACCTGCAAACCGGGGTTGGGGAGGAGACATGCCGTTTCTTTTATTGTTATGTTTGCCCAGTAAAAGGGCCACACAGGTCACACATCCAGGCCGATCCTCAACCCTCCACTTACTCCCTAACCTCATGGGAGGAAGAGGAGCTGAGAGAGGAAGAAGTGAACCTCGGCACTCCCAACTGCCTCCTCTTGGGCTTCCTGTTATGCTCCGGGCCAGGAGGCAGGCCCAGCAAATGGGGGAGATGTGTTTAACCCAGGGGAGGTGTAGGGTGAGCCCTTTTGGAGCTCATTCCAGAGCTGCATTTTCAGAGATCACTGTTGTCACTAACAGCTGATGTTTTTGCCTGCACTGCCTGACTCCTGGGTGGATGATATCATTTCATTTCAAAGCCAACCCCTGAGGAAAGCACAGAAGAGCTGAGTGACTGGTCCAGGGTCACTCTATGACGTTAAATGGCACCAGGCTCTCTGTCTCTGAGCTGGGAATCCCCATCCACTCTGTCAACCTGCACATAGTCTCCTGAAGGAGGACCAGAGACCCAGAGCAGTAAGACTTCTTTTCCCAGAGATCAGAACTGACCAGTTATGTTGACAAGCTATTCTCTGTCTCTGTGGAGAAAAAATCAAGCACATTTTGGGACTTCCTTGGTGACTCAGTGGTAAAGAATCTGCCTGCCAATGCAGGAGACATAGGTGTGATCTTTGCATTGGGAAGATTTCCTGGAGAAAGAAATGACAATCCACTTCAGTATTCGTCCCTGGGAAATCCCATGGGCAGAGGAGCCTAGAGGGCTATAGTCCATGGGGTCTTAAAGAGTCAGACACAACTTATCAACTAAACAACAACAACAAAGCCATTTCTGATGGCCAAATTGTGGATTAGCCAGAGCTAACAGACACTGAGGTTTCCTTTCTTGAGGTTCGAAAGATTAGCTGAGAAGAATGGGGCTCCTGGGCCAGAAGAGAAGAGTGAGTAACTAGTTAGCTTAGAATCCTATTAGGAAAACTGGAGAGAGGTTGGCAATGGCCTTTAGGTACTATTGTTATTATATATGTAAGGGATTTCATAGCATTGGTTCTGTGAGCAGAATTACAGTGTAGACATAGTGTATGGAACAAGTGAATTATAACTAGGAGAGCACAGAAATGGCTGAGTCTATGGGGATTAATTTATTTTATTATATTTTTTCCCCTGAGAGTATCTTTGAGTTCCCACACACACACACACACACACACAAAGACCTGCCCCCTTGTTTGAGGCTAGATATTCTCTTTATACCACAAGTTGTCTGAGACATTGATTAAATCCATCACTCACAGCTGAGAAGAAAGGGTGGGAAACCCTAGAAATGCTTAGGTCCCTGGGAGACACTTCAACTTGGAATCTATTTAATAGCTCTTGGCGCAGAAAGCAAACAAGAGTCTCTCAGAGATCAAAGAACTTTTATCTCGCTCAGTGGAGAAATCTGTTTCTTCAATCACTTATTGTTTGAGCCAAAAACATCCCTGGAGTGAGAAAAGAAGGAAGAAATGTGTTCTCTATTTCGGTCCTTATTGCAAATCTGAGTGTTTGCTTTCCAGGTGATTTTTGTGGTTTATAAGAAAAAAAAAAGTTTTAATGGATAAAGGCATGAATTAATAGCTGACTTTCAGACTTTCAATTTGGGGCTGTTCAAAGCTACCATGGAATGTCATTTGCAGAAAGCTCACTGACTCGTTGATTCTTCCACATTTTATTAAAGGTCTGTGATGGGCAGCCCACTGTTGGGAGAATTTGGTGGTGGAATGGATTGAATAGTGTTCCCCCAAATTCATATTCACCGAGAACTTCAGAATATGACTCTGTTTGGAAATGGAGTCTATGCAGATATAGTTAGTTAAGTTAAAATTGGGTCATATTTGTCAAGCGACCCTAAATCCAATGACTGGTATCCTGGTAAGAAAAGGAAAGGACACACGGAGAGACACAGACAGGCCATGTGCTGAGGGAGGCAGAGATTGGATGGATGCCCCTCCCAGCCAAGGAATGCCAGGGATGACTGGGGACCATGGGGAGATAAAAAAAGGGCTGGCACACAGCAGCCCCTGAGCCTTTAGAGGCAGTAGGAGTCCTGCTGACACCTTGATTTTGGACTTTTGGCATCAGAGCTGTGAGAGGTTAAATTCCTGTTTGTGTAAGGCACTCACTTTGTGGTACTTTATTATAGCAGCTCCAGGACACTAATGTAATATAGCCCACAGGGAGCTCTCCTTCCTTCAGGTGACAATCTGTGTTTTAAAAAGGTCCAAATAGGGAAAGGAATGCTTTTGTAAAATTAATTAATTTTTCTTGATGCCGAACAGCATCACAGTCATGTGAGCACATTTCTCTCTTTGTCACTGAATCAGTGACCCTGTTCCTATGGACATCCCATAGACCCTGCTATGCCCTCGGTCAGGGCAGCTCTGAGTGTGTGGGACCCTGGGAGGTCTGTCCATCTCAGCTCTGCTGGCAAAGCTCCTGGGGCAAGTTTCCCTTCCTCTGCCTTCCTTGGTTTCCATATTTTCCCTCTTTTACAAACAGACCCAACAAACAGCTTTGAGAATGTGGAGTTGATTTTGGAGACACGCCTTCTCTATTCCAGGGAAGGGAGAACAGGTCTTTAGAAATGACCTGAACTAAAGGTGTGAAATCTGTGAAGGAAGCTGGGCTTTACATTCAAGAAAAATGCAGCTTTAGAAAGCCAGGGAAACCCTCTTGGTGGTTCTGCATGTTAGAGACATGGAGCAACCACAGTGCAAATTAGAATGAAACCCTCCAATGAGCCACTGATACAGAAGCAAAAGAGATTGTCTCTGTCTGATTACTGTTAACAGTTTCTAGTTTGCTTGTTTTATATTAAATATTTTAATGTTACAGCAACTTGGTTTAATTTTTGTTCCATTTTTAAAATTTTTTTACCACAGGTGCAGTATTGGCTTCATCGTAACTCTTGTTCCATGACATACTTTCTTCTTTGCATCATGTGTGACTCACTGTATTTATATAATAATTGAATTGGTTATGTTTTAATAGTATACTAAGCGCCTGTGAACCCATCACCCAAAACAAAAGCTGGCACCTTGGCATACTTCCATTTAAACTGAATTTTTTGAGTAGCTATCACCGATAAGTGTTTTAAAATGTAGTTGCATAAATATTCTGAAGGCTTGATTTTATTTTTCTGTTTGCTCAAAAAAACTAAACTTTTCCCCAGACACGTCTTGAAATCCCAGGTAGGAGTTCTTAAGTGCTCAAAACCAAATGTTTCATGATTGTCTTCTGGGTAAATTATTTCTTCTCTATTCAATCTGTACCAAGAGCAGTAACGTACTCATTTTTTTTCCTAAGCAAAACTGTCTCCTTTCTCAACTGATTTCTTTGAGGAACAAAGCCAGGAGGAAACCCAGGGTGCCATGTGGTTATATAATAAAAAGAAGTAAGAACAGACACTCAGCAAACTCAACTGCTTGCAAATTTATCTTTTCAAGCCAGAGATGTTCATTAAGTGTTCTAGGGTTCCAGATCATGGTACTTGATGTTCAAATACCAGATGATAAAACATAAAACAAGTAGACAGACTCATATCTATCAAGAAACAAACTAACCAACAAATAAAAGGTGAATCAATAAGCTTAAAAGAAAGTTTGATATACTCTGTGTTTTTCTTCTGTTTCCTTTTCCATCATTCCCTTAGGGATTTTTGCAACCACAGTGCTCTATGGGGGAATGAAAGTTATCAGTCAGTGGAAATTGTAGAGATTTCAAAAGCCAGTCAATCTGGGCTCTGCTGTTTATTTATTCTGTGATCTTGGATAAGACACCAAAAATATTGTATAGACACTGTGGCATGTTTGTGGATTCATGGTATTTGGCAAGACGTATTTATTATCCACAATATGCCACATTGGGGTTTGGCTTTAAGGAGACAGTGGTGAATGCAATAGACATGGTCCCAGCTCTAAAGTTTATTCAGGAATGAATTCAGAACAGAAGTTTGGGAAGGGATGTTAAGCTTGACTTGTGTTTGAAGATAAATTCCTACAGGAATCCTTTTGAGTTTCCTCTCCTGTTGCATTATACCACAAATGGCTCTTTATCAGTCATGAGAAACAATTCCAAATTTCTAGTTCCCCAGATCCCCAGGAGCAGGTGCTTGAAAAGTTATGTTGTGTGTATTTCTCTGGCATTGTAAATGTAACCAATCTCTTGGCTAAAGGCCCATTAGAAATTATTTTATGTACTTAAATGATAAGTAAAAACACACATACTCCCCCAGAGGAATAATTTGACTCGCCAGAGGCTTTTTTTTTTTTTTAAGAACAAGGGTCATTATGTGATCTCGTGTTGTATGACATCAGGACAACTTCAAGAGTTAATTACATTCTTAATTACAGCTTTGTATTGAATTAGGGAACTATCATCCATAGCATAATTGAAACCCTGCTGAGATCACGTCTGTTGCCAGATAATTGCATGCCATTTTTAAAACTAAGTTTAAAAAAAAAGCAGCATTTTGTTCGTCTAAGCTTTAATTAATTGACAGGAGAAACTTAATTGTGAGTTTGTCAATAGATGGGATATTTTTTTTTAACGGAATATTTTTAAATGATCACTGAGAGATGAGTTACACTATAGCACTGCTGCTGCTGCTACTAAGTCGCTTCAGTCATGTCTCACTCTGTGTGACTCCATAGACGGCAGCCCATCAGGCTCCCCTGTCCCTGGGATTCTCCAGGCAAGAACACTGGAGCGGGTTGCCATTTCCTTCTCCAATGCATGAAAGTGAAAAGTGAAAGTGAAGTCGCTCAGTCCTGTCCGACTCTTAGTGACCCCATGGACTGTAGCCTACCAGGCTCCTCCATCCATGGGATTTTCCAGACAAGAGTACTGGAGTGGGGTGCCATTGCCTTCTCCGACACTATAGCACAGTAACCTTCAAACATGAAACTGAAGGTACTTATGTGGAATTTGGGAAAGAAACTCAAATAGGAGTACTGTGTTCCTCAGTGAGAGGCAGAGTTGCCAGAACAGCATTAACTAGGAATCTAAAGTTGTGGGTTCTAGCCCTGCATGGGTTCCTTTCTCACTATGACCCAGGGCACATCACTTCTCCTGTAGGACTTGTGTCTGCATCTCAAGCATGAGGGTTGGGGACTTCCTGGTGGTCCAGTGGTCAAGAATCCACCTTGCAATGCAGGGGATATGGGTTCGATCCCTGGTCGGGGAACTAAGATCCCACATGCTGCAGGGCAGCTAAGCCCGAGTACCACAACCTAGAGAGTCCATGTGCCACAACAAAAGATCCTGTGTGCTGCAACTAAGACCCAGTGCAGCCAAATTGTTTTTCTTTTTAAAGAAAAGATGGTTAACAAAGATTTTAAAAAAAGAATGAGAATTGAGTAGGTCTTAAAAATCCATATTGACTCAGATTTCCTACCTTTGTGACTTAAGATGTCCTAGCAGTAAGGGGCGGAGAAGGCAATGCCACCCTGATCCGGTACTCTTGCCTGGAAAATCCCATGACAGAGGAGCCCAGTAGGCTGCAGTCCATGGGGTCGCTCAGAGTCGGACAGGACTGAGCGACTTCACTTTCACTTTTCACCTTCATGCATTGGAGAAGGAAATGGCAACTCACTCCAGTATTCTTGCCTGGAGAATCCCAGGGACAGGGGAGCCTGGTGGGCTGCTGTCTATGGGGTCGCACAGAGTCGGACACGACTGAAGCAACTTAGCAGCAGCAGCAGCAGTAAGGGGTGGATGTGAGGATGGTTATAAAACAAGGTGTTTAAGATGTTGAGTCACTGATCTTCCATAGAGTAGGACTCCTTGGTAGTTGACAACAGAAACTTTACAGTTAACCTAATAGAGAAGTAATTCCAGGAAAGATAATAGGATCATCACCACCAGTAAAACCCAGACATGAGACTCCTGCTACTAACCTAGTAAGCAGAAACCTACCAGGGCTCATCTCTACATCTGTGCACTTCATACCTTCACTCCACTCAAGAGTCACAATCCCTTGAGAGAGGCTGATGGTTAAGAATGGCTCACGTGTTCTGTTTTGGTGGAGGGAGAACAGGATACTTTCCTGGCAGTTCTGTTAAATCTCACTCAATGAGAGAGAGGCAGTTACTGTAATAAGAAATCGGGGGGCTTCCCTGGTGGCTCAGTGGTAAAGAATCTGCCTGCTAATGCAGGAGACACAGGTTCAATTCCTGATCTAGGAAGATTCCTCGTGCTGCAGAGCAATTAAGTGTATGAGCCACAACTACTGAGCCTGTGCTCTAGAGCCCGTATGTCACAACTACTGAGCTCATGTGTAGCAACTACTGAAGCCCATGCACTGAAGAGTCTATGCTCTGCAACAAGAGAAGCCACCACAGTGAGAAGCCCAAGCCCCGCAAATAGAGGGAGCCTGGACGCAGCACTGAAGACCAGAGCAGCCAAGAATACATTAAATAAATTTAATAAATACATTAAAAAAGAAGAAATCAGGGTGCTGTCACTAAAAGCAACATTGAATCCTGGGCAGCCTAAACCAACAAACCTCACTGTCTTTTCCCTTGTTAAAGAAAGTGAAAGTGAAAGTGAAGTCGCTCAGTCGTGTCCGACTCTTTGCGACACCACGGGCTGTAGCCTACCAGGCTCCTCCGTCCATGGGATTCTCCAGGCAAGAATACTGGAGTGGGTTGCCATTTCCTTCTCCAGGGGATCTTCCTGACCCAGGGACTGAACCCTGGTCTCCCTCATTGCAGGCAGACACTTTAACCTCTGAGCCTCCAGGGAAGGCACTTTCCCTTGTTAAACCTCCAACAAATATGCACTGTGTTTGATTCCCATCTTACAAAAAAGTCCTGCTCTGTGTGAGACCTTAGATGTTTCTCAGTGGTGAAAACATTAACAATAGCGCTGAGAAAAAAGATTGTTGAGTGTAAAGATGGTGAATCTCAAAGACATTCAAAAAGAAAAGAATAAATAACTTTCTTTAATCATGGTACCCAAAGATCTAATTATTCAAATCGAGGGCCCCGAAGTTATTGTTAGAAACACTTCTGGTTTTGTTCTTGTGGGCTGTTTTCTCTAAGTGTATTTTTCTCAGATGGATCGCCCTGGTCATAAAATCAATTCATTTTATTTCACTAGTCAAGCTGCAGTGAAATATAAGATCACATGGGATTCCACTTGTAAATTTTCCAGTTCTGCCTGTAACTGTTTTTCTTTCCTCTCTTGTTTTTTGACTTTGTTCGTTCTGTATCCGAGTATCTACCAATCTTCATTTTGTAGAACCACGGAAGTCAGTTTTGTTATGGTTGACTTTTGTTGATTGGGGGAGCATGACTTTTTCTTGAAATGTTTCTTGGGTTGAATAGATTTAGAATTTTGTACCTCCTTTTTTTTTGTTATTTTGCTGATTCTCTTTTGTCTTTTTAATGTCCAGTTGATAGTACATCCAGAAGGTGAATAAGCTATAAGGGATAAGATAATAAGAGATTTAAAAAGAGGTTTTCAAAACATTGGAGACATTTGTCAATATCCATTTCTTGGATTGTTGGTGTGAAACCCTTGCATGTAGAGGTGTGTCAAGTGGGATTCTTTGGTTGTCAGCAATAGAAACTGATTAGGGATCATTGATGAAAAATAAAATCTGCCATAGGGCTGTCAGGGATTTAAAAATATGACTTGGAAAACAGATCTGAGAATTTCAACTATGGTTTCCAATGGGGGGCATGATGCTCAGGGTGCCATTCTTAAGAAACAAGCAAACCAACAACAACCAACCGTGTCATTGGCCCTTAAGGCATTGTTTATGAATTGAAAGTCTGGGGAAAGATGTCTGTCAACAGGGGGATGGTTAACCAAACTGTCATTCATCCATACCACGGAATACTACACAGCCATGAAAAAGAACGAGTGAATACATGCAACAGTTCGGATGAGTCTCTAAAGAAGTATCCTGAGTGGTAAACAGCTATTTTCAATAGGTTATTTACTGCCTTCTTCCACTTAAATAAACTTTTGAAAAGACAAAATTTCAGAAATACAGAATGGGTTAGTGATTGTCAGGGCTTAGGGAGGGGTGGTGTTTGAAGGAGGTTGATCAAAAGTTACAAAAGGACAGTGGGAAGAGTCCTTGTGATGGAACTCTGTATCTTGACTGTGATGGTGGAAACACAAACCTAGACACGTGACAAAGTTTTGATAAAGTTGTTAGAATCATGTAGAAGTAAATGCAAGCACAGACACATGCCTACAACATGGGGGAGTCTGCATGAGACGGGTGAACTGTACCAGTGTCAGTTTCCCAGATGGGATATTGTAGAATTGCTTTGTCGGAGAAGGCAATGGCACCCCACTCCAGTACTTTTGCCTAGAAAATGCCATGGATGGAGGAGCCTGGTAGGCTGTAGTCCATGGGGTCGCTAGAGTCAGACATGACTGAGCGACTTCACTTTCACTTTTCACTTTCATGCATTGGAGAAGGAAATGGCAACCCACTCCAGTGTTCTTGCCTGGAGAATCCCAGGGACAGGGGATCCTGGTGGGCTGCTGTCTATGGGGTCACACAGAGTCAGACACGACTGAAGCGACAGCATCAGCAGCAGTATTGCTTTTTAAGATGTCGCCATTGGGAGAAACTTGGTGGAGTCCACTGACATCTCTGTACCATTTCTTACAACTTCATGTACATCTATAATTATCTAATTTTTCTTTTTTTTCCAAGGTGTTTTTTGAGGTGGGCCATTTTGAAGTCTTTATTGAATTTGTTACAATATTGCTTCTGTTGTTTCTACTCTGGTGTTTTGCCAATAGGCATGTAGGACCTTAGCTGCCCCTCCAGGGACTGAATCCACACCCCCTGCATTGGGAGGCAAAGTCCTAACTACTGGACTGCCAGGGAAGTCCCTCAAATTTTTTAGTTAAGGACCATCTGGAAGAGAGTATGCATTTGGTCTATTGCCTCTTCTTAACTGAATAGAAGACGTGATGGAAAATCTATCAGAGACTCTGTGGGCTTATGTAGTAGGAAGCCAGGACCTTGACTCATTTTGTGTGGCAGAGTATAGTCCCCCAAAACAGGCCACAGTAGTAGTTCCAGCTCATAATTCTTCCAGAACCTTACTACTCCATAAGAAGTGGAAGCTATTTCTATTCCCCTTGAATGTGGACAGTCTTGTGATTTACAGGACAGATGGAATCTACTGGTGATGCTAAGTGACACGAAGACCAAGTCACAAAAGCTGATGTGGTTTCTGCCTGCATCTCCCTGTCTTTTCTGAGTCACTGGTCCTTGGAACTGCCATGTTGTGAGGAGGCTCAAGCCACCTGGAGAGGCTGCCTGTGACTGTTCTAACTGATGGGTTCAGCTGATAGATCCACGGCCACTCAAGTCAGTGAATCGTTCAATGATTCTAGGGCTTTCCTGCTGGCTCAGTGGTAAAGAATGCACCTGTCAGTGCTGGAGACACAGGTTCGATCCCTGGCCTGGGAAGATTCCACATGCTGCAGAGCAGTTAAGCCTGTGTACCACAACTACTGAGCCCATGTACCCTAGAGCCCATGCTCTGCAACAAGAGAAGCCACCACAATGAGCAGCCCAAGCATCGCAACTAGAGAGCAGCCCCCACTCGCCACAACTACAGAAAAACCCAGGAAGCAACAAACACTCAGCATAGCCAAAAATAAAGAAATGAAATTATTTTAAAAAATGATTCTAATCTCCAGCATTGGATCTACCTGTACCATTGTCTTGTGGAGCTGAGGCATAATATTGTGGCTGAGCTCTGCCCAAATTCCAGATTTGTGAGCAAAATAAATGCTGTTTTAAGCCCGAAACTTGGGAGATGGTTTGTCACACAGAAATAAGTAACTGGACTACCTCCTTTCCAAACACTGCATGCACTGGGAAAGAGGAAATTCCCTGTTATGATGAAGCTGGAGAGCAAAAAACAACATATGGCTTCTCTGTGGGATGTGGACTGGCTTCATCTCTTCACACACCCGTCACTTGTAAGAGCTTACTTCAGGGGCTCGGGGAGTTTGGCAAAACCTCAGTGACCGGAAGAAATCAGGACCAAGAACCTGCCCAAGAAAATCCTTCTGAAGCATCTAGGGGGTGCTATTCTATTTAATATTTTGTGCATCAATTATAAGTAAACACTGAATCATTGCTAGCTGAAACATTCCTGTTTTCTTTAGGGTTTCTTGACTTTTCTATGGATGGCTTCACCCTGCCGCTCCATCCATATGGAAGGGGAGATAGCCATGAAAATGAGAAGCAGGAGGAACAGACTCAGGGAAGGTTAAATATGCAGTATTATTATGTAAAGTAACGCAGAACTCATCCACTCATTCCGCATATATTTTCAAGTGTCTGCCGTTTTCTGGGGCTGCAGATTCAGCCGTGAACACATTGGACAGGGTCCCTGCTCCTGTGGGTCTCGCATCTTGATGGTGAAGTGGGGTGGAATGAAAGAAACAAGCAGACCAGCTACTATCCCCCCCTTTTTTTTTGGTGAACCATGGAGAGCATCAGGGAAGAAAACTTAGAGGAAAATGCAGAATGCAAACATCAACCACAGGCCGAATATGTCAGTAAGGTCCTGGCTCCATGTACATAAAGGGAAACAGGGACCAAAAATTCTATCCGTCAGAAGCAGCTAAGTTTCCCAAGCCTGGGCTGATTGGGAACGTGAAAGACTAAGTATTAAGTCCATCAGCTGAAGATTGGCCCGGAGCCACTGGACACAGAATGGGGAGCCCACCGGCCTAAAAGGAGAGATTGTCAGGCATGACGAAGCAGGAATTTTAGCCGAAGAATATTCACAAATTGCGAGCCAAGAGGGAAGTGGGGGGACTTTATCTTCCCTTCACAGCCTCGCTCGTCGGGGGCCCGGCTGTCCTTTACGGTTAATATAAAAATCAATATAGCAAGAGGCGCGTCTTTGCCGCGATAATATTGGCTCCTTTCACCAGGCGTGCGGAATTAGATTACTGATAGACGCGCCTCTGTCGCCTCCCCAGGCTCAGATAGAATCTGCGGGGTCTGTGGATGAGCACAGTAACAGAGCGGGCATCGTGGACCAGCGGGCGGCCAATCGCGGAGGAGAAGATGTAATTCCCTTGCAAGACATCATCCTGGAGGGAGCCAGGGAGGCAGCTTGTCTGATTGAGGATGCTCAGCCGCTCTGCGGCCAGACTCCTCCGCAGAAGCTCTGGTACCTGCGTACAGCAAAAACGTTCCACGCAGGGGAGGTGGCATCGATTAAGAAGAGGAAAGGAGGAAGAAAGCAAAAGGAAGGGAGAGAATCCACCTGGGAAGGAAGGAAACCTGCAAGCGGTAGTTGCAAGAAACTTGCCGTAAAGACCTTGGGTTAAAATGGAGAACTTTAAATAAAGGGACATATAGTACATGCGTCTACCCTGATTTGCCCTGCGCCACATGGAAATTCATTTGTAAACACACGTGGCCTGGCTTAGAGAATCTCCATGGGATCACCTTTCTCAGTGTCTCCAGAGGCCCCCGCCGTCAATCAGTCTGTCCTACATCAATCTTCCCTAAGATCAGGACGTAAGCCCAAAGGGAAGAAAACATAGCAGCTTGCAAGGGTTGAGATTACACAGGGGCACATTTATGGTCATGTTTTTTCAGATTATGAAACTAATAGAACATGTAAAGAATGTAACAGGGACTTCCCTAAGGGTCCACCTTCCCTAGTGGCTCAGACGGTTAAGAATCTGCCTGCAATGCAAGAGACCTGGGCTCGATCCCTGGATCAGGAAGATCCTCTGGAGTAGGGCATGGCTAACCACTCCAGTATCTTGCCGGAAGAATCCCATGGCAAGCTACAGTCCGCAGGGGTCGCAAAGAGACAGACAGGACTGAAGCGATTTAGCAGGTAGGCACGCTAGAGGTATACATAAACAATATATATTTATTCAGTACAAAGTTAAAACCAGATGATATTTCTAGGTTTTCACAGGTTTGTTTGTTTTGGACATTTAATTTCATATTTTGAACATTTCCTGACTTGAAATTATCTCTGATAACAATAATGATTATGTCTTATATTCAGTCACACGGATGGATATTTAAAGTATTCCAATTGTTTTACCCTTTTAACACTGCCTAAACAGATTTCAGTGTAGATCACTGTTTTTCTAAGTCAATCAGAATAAATCCTTAGGGGTAAATTCCTTACACCAGATTTCTCAAAGCTGAACTCCTGAGTTAAAGTTGGGATGAGGTGCTTCCAAAGCAACCCCCAGGGGAAGCCTGGTTATTTTGCAGAAAGGCCCTAGCAGGCCACACGCCCCCAGCCTGTGAGTCCTTCATCTCATATAAGGACTCCTTTATTTCCTGTTTCCATTCATTGTCTTAATAATTACTGGTATTGCTGTGTGTATCTTGTATAGGGAAATATAAAGAGATCAACTAATAATAGGCGCATGAATTCAGTGCCCAGATAATCTCTTAGGAGTTTAAAATAACAATATCACCAGCATCCCAAATATCTCTGTCTGGTCCAAAAATTGAACTGTGGCAGAAAAGAGAATGTGGAAATTGAAGGCTGACCTCGCTGCATATCTCTCCTTATATTCATCATTAACAGTTTGTGTGTATATGTGCTTTATATACCTAGATGGATACATGTGAAATCATATATGCTCTTTTTATTATTTATTTATGTTTTTATTTTTTAACTCAGTTAAAAATTTTTTTTTAATGTGGTCCATTTAAAAAATCTTTATTAAATTTGTTACAATATTGCTTCTGTTTTATGTTTTGGATTTTTGGTCGTGAAGCCTATGGGATCTTAAGCTCCCTGACCAGGGTTTGAATCAACACCCCTGCACTGGAAGGCAAAGTCTTAACCACTAGACCACAACAGGGAAGTCCCTGTTGTTTTTAAATGTTACTTAAAATATTCTTCACCATGCATTTCAGTATGCCTTGGAGATACTTGCATTTTAACACATACTTGCCTGCATTGTTTTTCATCATTTGTCAGTCCCCTATGGAGATTGACTAAGTTATTAAACAACCATAAACTATGGTTGTTTCCAGTTTGGGGCCGTTACCCAAAGGGACCTGGTATCCCCACCGTACCACCCTCTTGGTCCCCCACATGATGACCAGAAGTGGTCTGGAAATGCTTTGCCCCAGAACCTGACCACCATGCTGTGCTTTCAGTAAGAAAAGGACTTACTGTACCACCCAGGACTTCACTGGTGGTACAGTGGATAAGAATCCACCAGCCAGTGCAGGGGACGCGGGTTTGTTTGATCCCTGGTCTGGGAAGATCCCACATTCCACGACAACTACAGTGCCCATGGTCTAGAACCTTTGTTCCACAACAAGAGAAGCCATTGCCTTGAGAAGCCCGTGCACTGCTAGTAGCCCTCTGCTCAATGCAACTAGAGAAAGTCTGCACATAGTAACGAAGACCCAGCACACCCAAAAATAATTTTAAATTAAAAAAAATCCAAAGAAAGCAATAAGGCAGAAATCTGTCTTGGTTTTCCATCTCCATTCATCCCCACCGCCTTGCTCAACCAAACATCCAACCTCCTTGGACCCTCTGTCATCTGTCCTCTAGATCCAAGAGGCTTGTTTCACCCAGCTTGGCAGGGTTGCTGCTTTCAAGTTGCCAGAGCTGCTAGAAACAATTTACCAAGATGAATCCTTCTGGGCCTCCGGCTGATGCTCACCCACCTCTGGGTCATGAATCTTTCCAAATGCAGACGCACAAATCATTCCAGATCTTCAGAGGGGTCTGGGTTTTTCATCCTGCCCCAAGTCTACTGATGGTTGAACAACCAGGGAATCTCAATATCTAGAACTGAAACTGACCAAAGGAGGGAAGAAAAAATGTGCTTGGAGACAGCTCCTACCAAGACCTGTCCAAAGCCTGCGTAATTAGTCTGTCACTTTCAGGGAGGCAGTATTGAATCAGAATCTCTGTGAGCCCTTGTGGGGTCTTTACCTCCTCCCAGGACTGTGTAGAGTGGAAGACAAGGAACAGCAATGTTTGGAGACTCATTGTATGTCTCCTTGGCCCCCAAAATCTCATTACTTCACAAATTTTTTTTTCTTTCTTAACCGCTCATAAAACAACACTCAGGAAATAATTCTGTTTTCACTAAAGCAGTGTCTCGGTTTTTATTTCGATGGATGGATTGATTTTTAGCTTGAATTTGTATAATTCTGGGGGGCTCAAGACTACCTGTGTTGTAGGTGGGAAATGTTAAAAAATGGTTTTAAAAAACTTAGAAATCTTGGTGATTTTCTTTTTTCCTTTAAGTGATCTTTTCTCTCCAAACCCCTTGGGCTGTGTCACAGGTTACATCATAAGGCAGGTTGGATCAGCATCTTACCATACCATCCATTCATTCATTCATTTACAGATCTGTAATGGACAGCTGATTCATTGGAAAAGACCCTGATGCTGGGAAAGATTGAGGGCAAAAGGAGAAGAGGGCAACAGAGGATGAGATGGTTGGATAGCATCCCTGATTCAATGGACACGAACTTGGTCAAACTCCAGGAGATAGTAAGGGACAGTGAAGCCTGGCATGCTGCAGTCCATGGGGTTGCAAAGAGTCGGACACGAGTCAGTGACTGAACAGCAACAACATGGACAGGTAGTTCTCAGTGTGGGGCAACCCAGTGAGGGAGACAGATGGAAATGAACAATGAACAGGAAAGTATCAGATGTGATGACAGTTAAACAAGGGATGAGAGAGGCGGTGATTGGATGGCTCTGTTTTCAAAACTGTCTTAAGCTGAAATATTTCAAAATAACTAGGTTATATATATATACATATATATATATACATACATATATATATACACATACATATAAACATACATATATATATATATATATCTGATAGCAAGGCTAATTTTTGGATGAGTTGGTAGAAAAGATAATTATTAAGTGAAGAATATTGATCATACATGGACAAGACCAAATTGGGATTGTGGATTTCCAAAGACTCCGGGGAAGGAAGTATTGCCATAGAGCTAATGTTTGCCCCCAAGTCTGTATCAGATAGAAGGACAGAGGTGCTAGCTGTCTAGTGTGAGGATACCCAGGTCTGGAGTATCACTGTGACTGAAACCAACTACAGTATAGCCAGGGTTGTATGGACTCCGGCTACCCGAATCTCCCTCTTCACTCCTAGGAAGCAAAGATGTGGATAAGTGCTGTGATTTCTCTTTTGTTATCCTTTTAGCTCTGTGTTTTTTCTTCCTGCTTCCCTCCCTGGTGGTTTCCATGGGAACTCCCATTGCTATTTCCTTGAGTCAGAGATTTTCTGCCTGGTCCCTGGGACTTGCAAGGGAATGGGGCAGCCCTGCCCCCAAGTGACAAACCTGGTACAGACGTCACTGGCCAAGGAGAAGGTTTGGTAACCCAGGGATCAGAAAAGCATCTCCATCTAACTCATTTAGCATTTCACTCTTAAGAGACCCCAATACTGTTGAACTTGGGGATTATTTCGGAGATGAAAACTCTAGTATTAGCATGGTTCAATTTTTTTTTTTTTTTTTTTTGCCTTTCTGTTAAAAAGTTTGGTGTTTTTTTTTAATACCCTGATCTCAGTAAACTCCATCAGGGAGTTGGGAAGAAAGGAGGCAGTTGAAAAGGCTGAAGAAGAATCCTTTGAGGGTCTGGGACCTCAAAGCCCTCTGGCCATTTGTATTTTGCCAAATGCATGGGGTCAATGTAACGGTGCAGCGAGAGGATTAACTTTTATGGGTTTGTGAAAATATCAGTTCTTCCGAGAGAAGTTGAACCAACTTGTGCTTTCTCTGTCTGGGATCTATAGAGGAGCCGGGTCCTGCAGTTCCTTTCTTCTTTGTGTTTGTACACAGGGAGATGGTTTAAATTATCATGCTGCAGATGGATGCCCCTTGATCTTCAGATGGTATGCAGAGGTCTGGCAGCCCTGGAGGCCTGAGCTTTTGGCAGCCTCCTGCTGTTTCTGTAATGGAGAGGCAGGGATGTGGGGGGCTGGGGGAGACACACAGAGCCGGACCCCATGGAGAAGGCATGTGGAGCCCATTATGCTGGTCCCAAGATGTCTGGGCTGCTACACTGGAAGAAGAAAAAAATGTTCCACCAATAGTCTAAAGCCAAATGTTTAGTGAAGGTCACCCTTAATTAGAGGTGCTGAGCTTTGATTCATCATGTTGGAAGGAAACTTGGGAAACGGGGCCTTGATAAAAATTCCTGACGGCCTCATCGCTAAGATGCGGGCGTGCATGTGTATTCCCTAACCATCACGTCACATGAAACGCTGCTCTCTTTGTCTGGAGTCCAGGGCCTCTTTGGTTCCAATTGTGTCTGTATGACACCAAAGAGAAGTCAGGGGTCTGGTTGAGCCAGAGAGCAGGAGAATAAAGCCTCACCCCAACCCCCATGATGTCTCAAGATCTAAGAGAAATAACTGCTTCTTCATCTGAGTTCAACTTTGTCTCAAGGCAAGAAAAAAGTGCCTAATTCGAAGTAGGCACAGCCTCTAGGTATCAAATCCTAGTGGTAAAGAACCAGGCTGCAGATGCTGGAGATGTTAAAGACATGGGTTTGATCCCTGGGTTGGGAAGATCCCCTGGAGGGGATCTTCCAATACTGGAGTGGGCATGGCAGCCCACTCCAGTATTGTTGCCTGGAGAATCCCATGGACAGAGGAGCCTGGTGAGCTATGGTCCATGGAGTTGCAAAGAGTTGACACAACTGAAGCGACTGAACCTCTAGGTACCTTTACCAGTTTGCAGCCATGTCTAAGTATCAGTACATTCACATACAATGTACCTAATGTGTGAATACCCCCAGCTGATACCTCTGGGAAGCTCCTATAACAAATGCCTGCGTGTTGATTCTGTTTACACTTCCGTTGCCATGGCAAACAATGTGATTGAATAAATAACAGGATTTCCAATCTCCTGTGAGCTATGTGTTACCATAGCTAACCTTAGGCATGTGATTGCAAAGTTTTTTCAAGTCTATATCTAATCCGTTGATGTGAAGTTCATCTTATAGACTGCTCTGTTTAATTAGAATGCCCCTGTTTTCTTTTGAAAATCATGCTCACATGTCTATCATCACTTGTGTTTGGTGTCCCCACTCTGAATCTCTAGTAGGAAGAAAAACTTCTTTTTGCAGAAAAGTGACATCCATTGGTTTTCAGTGAGCAGGGAAAAATTTTAAAAGGAGCTCTTGGAAGCATCAGATTTTCATATGCATGACTGTTGGTATTCTCCTGTTATAAAAATGAAAGGGAGAGTCTTTTTAAAAACTGGGAAGGAAAAAAATATCAACTGTATAGAGAATGATATCATGGACATTCATCACAAAGCTACAGATGCTCAAAATTTATCATGTTGGCATCACATCTTTGTAATATAAAGGAGCAGGGCGGGGTTGGCGGGGGGGAAGTCCCTGGTGGCCCAGACAATAAAGAATCTGCCTGCAATGCGGGAGACCTGGGTTCGATCCCTGGGTCGGGAAGATCCCTTGGAGGAGGGAATGGCAACCCACTCCAGTATTCTTGCCTGGAGAATTCCATGGACTGAGGAAAAGAAATCAAACAATACTTATAGCATTGTACGCTGCCCAGAATATGTTTCATCCCTCTTTTCCTCTCTCCATCCCTCCCTCCCTCCCTCCCTCGGTACTCCCTGCCCCCCACCCCCAGCAGCAACTACTAACATGAATTTGCTGTTAGTTTTTCAGTCCCTAACTTTTTTGGAGCCACACTGTGCAGCACGTGGGACCTTAGTCCTGACCAGGGATCAAACCTGTGCCCTCTGCAGTGGGAGCCCAGAGTCAGCCACCAGGCCTCCTAAGAGGTCCCCATCCTCTAACTTTTATTAATATAGGCATCTTCACAAGTAAAAAGTTCTTGGTTTGTTTTGAAACTGGGTATACAGAATATCGGGCTTACCAGGTGGCTCTAGGGGCAAAGAATCTGCCTGCCAGTGCAGGAGATGCAAGAGATGTGGGTTCAGTCCCTGGTCTGGAAGATCCCCTGGAGGAGGAAATGGCAACCCAGTCCAGTATTCTTGCTTGGGAAATCCTGTGAGAGGAGCCTGGTGGGCTACAGTCCATGGGGTTGCAAAGAATCGGACATGTCTTAGCTACCGAACACACATGCACACATACAAATAGAATATCACAGAACATCTTTCTCAGTTTGCTTTGTTCCCCAAAGTGGTGCTTTTTTTAAAAAATTTTATTTTATTTAACTTTACAATATTGTATTGGTTTTGCCATATATCAAAATGAATCTGCCACAGGTATACATGTGTTCCCCATCCTGAACCCTCCTCCCTCCCCCCTCCCCATACCCTCCCTCTGGGTCGTCCCAGTGCACCAGCCCCAAGCATCCAGTATCGTGCATAGAACCTGGACTGGCGACTCATTTCATATATGATATTATACTTATTTCAATGCCATTCTCCCAAATCATCCCACCCTCTCCCTCTCCCACAGAGTCCAAAAGACTGTTCTATACATCAGTGTCTCTTTTGCTGTCAAAGTGGTGCTTTTAAACTCCACCCCTGAAGACACCTATGGGTGGAGCTTATGCGTGTCAGCTCTTGTGTTTTACTGCTTATGTGGCAGTGCTGTCTGCTCCCAGCCAGCTCTTCCGTGATAGACAAAATCTAAGAAATTTCCAGTTTTTCATGATTGCACTGAATGATGCTCTAAGTAGCCTGCACACATGGGGACGAACTTCTCAAGGAGACGATTTCCAGTGTTCTCTTCATGTCTCTGAGACATCTTAACCTCTTTGGTTCTTTGGCTTCTTGAAAGGCAAAATCAGGTGTCTTGTTCGAGGAAGGTGGGTCTCCTTGATCCTCTGTTATCCTTTTTCTGTTGTTAGAAAAGCTGTTTCTTCACCCAGCCCCGGGCCTCTCATCTCTAAGTATTAATATGAAGAGCCACATCCGTTTGCTGTCTTCGGGTTCAAAGTTGTTAACAGCTCTCTTTGTTGAACAAGTCTTTTCTCTCTCTCACTCTCTGTCTGCCATGAGCCGCAGTGGCGTTCTGAGAAGTGATAGACCGTATAATTCTCACATGTCAAGGTTCTAAGCCCAAACCCTCCGGCAGTGCCTCTGGTTTTCTTGAAGGATTAAAAATAAAAGGACATCACCCTCTCAGCCGCAGTTCTTACAGCAGCTCTTACCCGCACCTGGCAACGTGACACCCCGGAGGAAGGACTTTCCGTCCTGCGCTCTGGAAACAGGCTGGTCCCAGGGACCTGCCTGCCCTCCCTGGGGTGTCCCCGGAGCCCTTGATCTCTCTCAGCTTCCTCCAAGGGGGAGCCGGGCGTTTCCCCGTCATGTCGTCTCTGAGATGATCTTTATTCTTCAAGGAGCTACAGTTGCCTGAGCTGTGCCTCTGGATGTCTTCCAAGTGGCCTGGGATCTTGGAAACCTGCCCAGTGGCTGTGCGGAGGCCCCCTGCCCTCTAGACAGCACAAAATCCATTGCAGAAATTGTGGGTCTCAGAAGCCTGTGCTGGAAAATAAGATGAGATGGGCACACAGGGTTCTGCTGTGGAAAGTCAAGTTTAGAGGTTTGCTGGTTATTTTTTTTAATTGAAGTATAATTAATTTACAATGCTGTATTAATGTCAAATGTACAGCAAAGGGTTTCAGGTATTCATACATACACACACACACACTGTATATTCTTTTTAGATTTTTTTTCATTCTGGATTATTACAGGATATTAAGTAGAGTTCCCTGTGCTATACAGTAGGACCTGGTTGTTTATCTACTCTGTGTGAATATGTGTGCATGCTCAGTTGTGTCAACTCTTTGTGACCCCACGGACTGTAGGCTGCCAGGCTCCTCTGTCCATGAAATTTCCAAACAAGAATACTGGAATGGGTTGCTATTTCCTCCTCCAGAGAATCTTCCCCACCCAGGGGTCAAACCTGCATCTTTTGTGTCTCCTAGATTTGTAGGTGGGTTCTTAACTGCTGAGCCATGTTTATCTATTGAGTTGGCCCAAAGATTGGTCCAGGTTTTTCTGTAACATCTTATGGAAAAACCCAAATGAACCTTTGGGCCAACCCAATATTTTGTACATAACAGTGTGTATCTGTTAATCCCAAACTCCTAATTTATCTCTCTCCCACCATTTCCCCTTTGGTAACTATGAGATTATTCTCTATGTCTATGTCTGTGAGTCTGTTTCTGTTTTCTCAATAAATTCATTTGTATCATTTTTTATAATATATTCCACATATAAGCGATATCATATATTTCTCTTTGATTTACTTCACTTAATATAATCTCTAGGGATTTGCTGGTTGTATATGTGTGTGTTATGTTTGTGCATGTGTGTGTAGATTGGGTAGATGCATGTGTGTGACTGTATGACAGTATGTGTTTCTCTGTGGGAAGGAAGAGAAGGAATCCACTGCTTTTCTCTCATCTCTCTGGTTTTTGTAAATACCTCCATCTCACCCCACCTCAACAGAATTTGGAAGCTTCTGGATTTCATGAAAAAGCTGGAAGGAATCTTGAAGCCTGCCTAATTTTATTACAGACACTCAGCTGCTATGACCTGGAGAGGTGGCAACAGCTGCAGAAATATTGAAGTAGCCACTGCCCTAAGCCCTGTCCTCAGCATCAGCCCAGTGTCTCTCCTGAGACCCCCACCCATGTCACCAAGATTCAAGTTATTAAGAGACCCGGCAGGGGTCCCAGGGCTCCACTCTGACTCCCCAGCTCCTGTGCTTGACAGATGTTGAGTATTTTTACTATCTCCTTATTGAGCCCTAATGATTTAACGCCCTGTAGAGAATATATAAATATCTACTTCTAATTTCATTAGCAAAAAACTTTGATCATTTTTAGTTTCTTAAAATTTAGCATTATTTGTTTACTGATATTCTTTTTCTGTTTTCTAATACACACACATATAAGGCTATGAATTTTCCTTTTAGTGCCACACTGGCTGAAACTTAAAATGTATCTCTTCACTTTAAATAGAAGTTTTCATTATATATTTGTATTTAATTCAAGAGTTATTTGGATGTATCCTAATTGCTGAAATGAAAAGGACTAATTCAGAGATTTTTTTTTCTAATTCAGATCTGCACATTGAATTAAGTCTCATCCCATTCTGTATTCTCAGCTAAATGTTGTATAAACCTAGATGCTACTAATTTGTGTGTGACTAATATTCCTTGTCATAATATTCTGATAGTGGGCTAATTTGATGACCTTGGGGGTAATATCTGACTTTTTAACTTTTGTGAAGGAATTTTAGCTATGTGTACATTCACTCAAATATCCTCTTCCTTATTGATCAACTATATAATAATCATTATAAGTTTGAACTTTATACAGTAAGCGCACAATGCCTTTTAAAATGTTTTATATATTGGCATTTAAAAGAGAGATTAGGGACTTCTGTGGGTCCAGTTATGAATCCACATTGCAATGCAGGGGATGTGGGTTCGATCCCTGGCGGGGGAACTAAGATCCCATATGCCGTGGAACTAAGCCCATGTGCCACAACTAGAGTCCATGCACCACAACAGAAGACCTGTATGCTGCTACTAAGCCCCAACACAGCAAAATAAATAAATTAATCAAAAAAGAGAGAAGTCAACTATTAAGAAAGATTGACAATTACTGATAGAGTCTGACTTCCCAACATGGCATTGGATGAGGTGAAGAAGATCACATCGAGATAGCCAACATTTGTAAAAATAATTACTATACTGAGCACCACTCATGCTCAGATAATCTCTTTCTGTTCCTATTGTAGCCTATGAAGAAGAGCCAGTAGGGACCTCCATTTTACAAGGGAGGAAAATTGAAGCAAGAAAAAAGTAAAATAACTTGTCTAGTTCACTCAGTGACTGAGTGATAAAGCCAGAATTAACTTCTTAGTACTCACAACAGCTGCATTAAGTAGGTACTTGCATTACACCCACTCTACAGATGAGGCTATCAAGGCACAGAGAAAGTAAGTTATGTGGCGAAGGACACTCAGCTGGTAATGGGGTGGGGACAGGAGGGAAGCTGGGATTCAGATGTAAGCAAGGTGCAGGCTCTTAACCTTTTCCTGGGTATGCAACATGAGAACCCAAGCCTACACCATTTGCCTCCCCCTTGAGTTCTTTCTCTCACTCTAGGTAGTCTCTTCCAGGGTTATTTTATTTGCAACACAGAGTATAGATACTCTCCTAGATCTGATCCTTAATTATCCACAGTGCTTTATCCCAGCTCATTAAATTAGATCAATAGAGGGGGACAAAAGTGTTATTTTGCCTCTGTAGTATTTGAGTTTAAGTGATCAGGGTAATTTTCCATTATAATTTTGTGTTTTAAATAAATAGAACCAGCTTCATTGTTAAAACACTTGTCTAATATTGGGCAATAAATGTTTAAGTGGTTTTCGTTTAATTACTACTCATAGTATGGCACTGGATGAAACAGAATTGTTTCTGAGTTTGTTCATTAGATGGGAAGAGGCTGAATTTATAAAAATATATGTGTGCCTCTGTGACTGTATTTGAATGCGTGCATACGTAAATAGGCACTTATTTATATACATGGTCATTACAGAGCTTTGTGAGGGGTAGAATTTTTCTCAGCACAATCTGTAGTTCTGTGGAAGGGGGACTGTGCTGGTACTCTGGGCCCATTTCATAGCAGAACGTTTCCAGTTAAGTAATTATACCATGAAGACATCCCAGCTGCAACTCTATATTTAAAACTGGGTTACTATTCCTAGCAAGACCATTCTTTTGAAAGGTTGATAAGTCATTCCCTTTATTCTGCTCAAAAATTTAAATATCAAATCTGTATCAGTTTTCTTAAATATGCAGCCCTACCTCCAAGGGGTTTACTACTGTTGTTCCCACGCAGAAGGATGAAATCAACCAACCGTGATAAGAAACCATCTTGGTCTGCCATCTGTCTGTCCCCAAGCTGCAGTCCATTTCCTCTTTTCAGCAGCAGGAGATAGACACTGGGTCATTGCCATTTCTTAGGCAAAAGTCTCCAACCCCTAGCTCATCCTGGACCATTTAAAGAACCCCACGTCTCTGCCCTTGTCTTCCTTTCCCTTCTGGAATGAGCACATCCCAGGCAATGTCCATGTATCAGTAGTTCAGAGAGGCTTCCTGGAGAAGGTGGCACGGAGCACAGGGTGTGCTCACGTCTCCTCCGGCGTTTGTGTAGCTCTTGGTCTGAGACTCCACTGCTTTTGAGTTGAAAGTTGCTGTTTTATCTAGAGTTTGGCCTCTTTCCAAGCTGGCCTGACACGCTTAAGTCTAAAGCCAGGGAAATCAGAAACCAGTCAGCCTTGAAGAGGATGCTTCCCCAGAACAAGAGGAACAAGGTGTAAGAGAAATTCGGCTTAAAGGGAGAGAGAGCTTCAGGAAGGAATGGGCTGGGAGGGTCTTGTTTTCTTGTTCTTCCTCTTCTTCTTCTTTTCTTTTTTTTCTTCATGGTCTCTGACCTTGTTAGCCCGTTCTTTCATTATTACAGCTGTTTCTGCAACATTTTGCCTAAAGATTATAGCATCTGGTTTATTCTGTTCAATGAGGGAATGACAGGATCACAGTAATTATCGTGTGCTGGGGTTTGAGTCCTTGATTATATTTTCCCATTGTTCCCAGAGAGTCCTGGTGTGTGCACAGCCCAGCCTCAAGGGTTGCTGGGCTTTTGATGCCAAGTCGATGCTGAGTTGCTTGACAGGCTTCAGAAAAAAAGTGTGGGTTTATCCAGGGTGGACTTTCCATCTCATTTCCACCTTTTTCTGGTTTCTCAGGTTGAAATGTCACTGATAACACAATGTCTTGAAGCCATGTGCCTTCCTCGAATAGAGCAAAAATCTAAGAACTTTATTATCCAGTTTCCGGAATCCAAATTAGCCTTTGCCCAGCGGTTCTGGATGTCCAATTACAGTTGCAAAGCGACGAGGGTGGGGGGTGGGGGGGGACGGGGCGGCGGGTCTTGGGGTTTGAATGTTCTTTGCCTGGCTTCCTGCATTCTTTTGTTCCCTGCTGCCCTCTGCAATTATATCAGCCTCTTCGCTGTTTCTTTTCTTTGAGAGAGTTCATAGCACCCCTTCTCAAATTTCAAACACTCTCCATCAGAGTCTTTATCCTCCTGTTTGGATGATTTCCTGTCTGCTTAATTCCTTCCTTGTGGAGCTCTGGAAATGGATGCATTAACTTGAAGGCAGATTTTTTTTTTTTTATCCCAGTTCACAAACATGTGAGACTCTGATACTGTAGTAACACTGAGGGTTGTAACACCCCTGGAATATCAGCTGTGTGACGTTGTTGAAATAGCAAGCAGGAAACGTGGTACCTATATTCCCCACTTTCACACTCCTTTTCTCTGCGTTCAACTCCTTGAGCTCCAGTGCAGTGCTGTCACCTGTCTTTTCTGCCTTCCTGGAGAAGATCTCCAAGCATCAATTCATTTAAGGACCAGACATCATGTTTTCCCTTTCATGGGTAGACTTACGTCTTGAGCAGCTTGGGAGGTCTAAGCATAATGTCTTTTAGAATCACAGTGAGAGGACACTGGGCTTCTCCATCGGCTCAGTGGTAAAGAATCTGCCTGCAATACAGGAGACCCAGGTTCAATCGCTGAGTCGGGAAGATCCCCTGGAGGAGGAAATGGCAACCCACTCCAGTATTCCATTTCCAGAGCTCCACAAGGAAGGAATTAAGCAGACAGGAAATCATCCAAACAGGAGGATTAAGACTCTGATGGAGAGTGTTTGAAATTTGAGAAGGGGTGCTATAAACTCTAAGAAGCTGATGTAATTGCAGAGGGCAGAATCCCAAAGATAGAGGAGCCTGGTGAGCTACAGCCCATAGGGTCACAAAGAATTGGACACGACTGAGGCGACTTAGCACGCATACATGCAAGAGAGGACACTACTTGCCTTGACAGGTGGAGGCAAAACTCGTGCGTGTGGGCCCACTGGAATATCATTTCGAGTGTACATTTCGACTAACAGAAGCTTAACTCTTCAATCGCCAGGGTTGTAACAGCTTAATCTTTCAGGGTGGAAATGATCTCTACCCACGTGATATAGACTTCTGCTTAAACAGTGAGGAGGATCCTAATTTTGAAAGGTAGTTCTGTTCTGGTTCAGAATAAGTAATGGTAAGACAGTGCTCTTATTGAAACCTGTTGAGGTTTGTTGTGTAGGTTTGTTTGTCCTTATGAGAAATGACTTCACACAGACTTGGATCTGAGAACATCTCAGCAGCTGCCTTCTTTCCTGTCTTCTTTCATTCTTAGTGACCTGTTTTCCTTCCTGCTATTGTCCTTTGGTGGCTGGAAGAGTACTCTGGCTTGGCCAACCCTAACCATCCCATTGGAATCAACTTTGCCCATGAAAAGTCAAATGATCAGGCTAGTTCGAATTGCTTGAGAACAGTAAGAATTTAAAAAAATATATATTGTCTTCTTTTCCTAGGTGTTTCTTTAAGAGATCAACTCCAATATTAAAAGTGCTAGTGGGAAACTCCTGTGTAACACAGGGAGCCCAGCCTGGTGCTGTGTGATGACCTAGAGGGGTGGGATGAGGGAAGGGGAGGGAGGGGCAGGATGGTTTAGTCCCTCAGGCCTGTCTGACTCCTTGTGACCCCATGAACTAGCCCCCCAGGCTCCTCTGTCATTGGGATTTCCCAGACAAGAATACTGGAGTGGGCTGCCATTTCATTCTCCAGGGAATCTTCCTGACCCAGGGATTGAACTCAGGTCTCCTGTATTGCAGATGGTCTCCTCCATTGCAGGTGGATTCTTTACCAACTGAGCCACAAGGGAGAGGAGATACACACACACACACACACACACACACATTCAGTTCAGGTCAGTTGCTCAGTTGTGTCCGACTCTTTGCAACCCCATGGACTTCAGCACGCCAGGCTTCCCTGTCCATCACTAACTCCCGGAGCTTCTCAAACTCATGTCCACTGAGTCCGTGATGCCATCCAACCATCTCATCCTTGGTCGTTGCCTTCTCCTCTTGCCTTCAGTCTTTCCCAGCATCAGGGTCTTTTCCAATGAGTCAGTTCTTTGTATCAGGTGGCCAAAGTATTGGAAAGTATTGGCCAAAATATTTCAGCTTCAGCATCAGTCCTTCTAATGAATATTCAGGATTGATTTCCTTTAGGGTGGACTGGTTGAATCTTCTTGCAATCCAAGGGTCTCTCAAGAGTTTTCTCCTACACCACAGTTCAAAAGCATCAATTCTTTGGCACTCAGCTTTATTTATGTCCAACTCTCATATTCATACATGACTACTGGAAAAACAACAGTTTTGACTAGACAGACGTTTGTTGGCAAAGTAATGTCTCTGCTTCTTAATATGCTGTTTAATGTTGGTTACATTATATATGTGTGTATATATATATATATATACACACACACACACTAAGCAACTTCTGCTTAGTAAAGATTGATTATACAGTCTGCCTCTCCAGATAACCAAGATATTCTTGGGATATGCTAGCAGTGATATAGAGTTTCAAAGAGAGTGTCTCTTTGGTAAAGGTGTGAAGAGGAAAGCGAAAGATAAAGCGGATTAGAGAGGAGATGTACAGTGACAGCCCTGGTCTGCTGAGGTCCACTCTTGCCTCAGAGTTTACCATGTGTGTGGGAAGAAATCGTGTGTCCTCAGAAGCCTGGGGATAGAAATACAGCTTGGCTTTTAACATGACAAAAGTATGGTAAACCCAACAGGAACGGCAATGGGACCCACCTCTTATTTTTCTCCCTGAAAGGTCTCAAACTCCTAGGATTTGGGTAGGATTTGAGTGGCATTATTACTTCACAACATTCTGGGTATGTTTGTATGTTTCTTCTTTAAAAATTTATTGGGATATAGTTACTTGACAATGTGGTTTTTCTGCTGTGCAACAAAGTGAATCAGCCATATGTACACATACATCCCCTCCCTCTTGGACTTCCCTCCTACCCCACTCTCCCATCCCATCCCCCTAGGTCATCACAGAGCACCAAACTGAGCTCCCTGTGCTATCCAGCAGCTTCCCGCTAGCTGTCTATTTCACACATGGTAGTAAATACATGTCAACCCCAATCTCCCAATACATCTCACTGTCTCTCCCCTACTCATGTCGACATGTCCATTCTCTGCATCTGTGTCTCTTATTCCTGCCCTGCAAAGAGGTCAGTCTGTACCATTTTTGCATGTTTGGTAATGGTCACACCCTCCCCATGCTCCAAAGAAGCAACACTTCCTTTTTATGCAACTTACATACAAAAAAGAAAAAAAAATCAATCCCTAGGACCATATTTTTGTTAGTCTGTGTGGCTTCCTTGTTCATGACCATCAAATCTTTGTTCATTGTCACCTTCTCAGAAATCATCTTACATAGCACCCTATCATGTCTATACATCCCCTGCTGCTGCTGCTGCTGCTGCTAAGTCGCTTAGAAGGACTGAAATTGAAAACACTGACAAACATGTGGAGCCATGGGAACGTTCCTTCACTGCTGGTGGGAGTGCAAAATGGTGCATCCACTTTGGAAGTTAGTTGGGCAGTTTCTTGTAAACTTTTCGTATTATCCAGCAGTCTTGCTCCTTGGTCTTTACCCAAATGAATTGAAAAGGTCTGTCCACACAGAAACTTGCACACAAATGTTTATAACAGCTTAATTGAGAATTGCCCAAACCTGGCAGCAACTAAGATGTCCTTCAGTAGGTGAATGGATAAACAAACTGTGATACGTCCACACAATGGAATATTATTCCTTGATAAAAAGAAATGAGCTAGCAAGCCTTGAAAAGACATGGAGGAATTTTAAATGCATATTTCTAAGTGAAAGAAGGCAATCTAAAAAAAGGCTACCTACTGTATGATTCCAACTCTGTGACATTCTGGAAGAGGCAAAACCATAGAGATAGCAAAAAGATCAGTGGTTGTCGGGGACTGTGAGGGAGATGAGGATGAATAGATAAAGCACAGAGGGCTTTTAGGGCAGCAAAACTATTTTGCATGGTACACGACATTGTGGATATACAGTACTCATTTGACAAAATCTATAGAACTATGCAGCACAAGTGAACCCTAATGTAAACTATGGACTTTTAATTAATAATAATGAATCCATGGGAATTCCTAGGTGGCCCTAGTAGGAAAGAACCCACCTGAGAATGCAGGAGACATAATAGACATGGGTTCACTTCCTGGGTTGGGAAGATCCCCTGGAGAAGGGCATGGCAACCCACTCCAGTACACTTGCCTGGAGAATCCCACGGATAGAGGAACCTAGTGGGCTGTAGTCCATAGGGTTGCACAGAGTCGTACACAACTGAAGTGACATAGCATGCAATTAATCCATATTGGTTTATCAATTGTAACAACATATACTAATGGAAAATGCAAATAATGGAAAAGGGAGGATAAATATATAGGACCTCTCTTTCTGCCTAATTTTTCTGTAAACCTAAGGCTACTCTTGGAGTAGGAAATGGCTTCCCACTCCAGTATCCTTGTCTGCAAAATTCCCTGGACAGAGGAGCCTGGTGGGCTACAGTCCATGGGGTCCCAAAGAGTCAGACATGACTGAGCATGCATGCAATGCAATGCAAAAAAAAAAAAAAAGGTGGCTCTAAGAAATTAAATCTGTTAAAAAATTGCAGCTACACCCATAACTTTAGTCAGTTCTCCCTTATTTTTCCATGGCACTTAACAATTTAGCTGTTATGAAACGTGCTTATTTACTGTGTATCTTCTTTATTGCTTATCTTCCCCAAACCCTTAGGATGGGAGCCTCCTGGAGCAGGAGTCAGTCTGTTTTGCTCACTGATGCATCTTGTGTGCCCAGCACAGTGCCTCATGCCTGGCGGGTCTCCAGTAAACATGGCTCAGTAAATGGACAGAAGGAATGGCTGGGAAAGTTTTCCAAAGCAGGCCTTCTCAGCATGTCCCTCCTACCCCTGCCTGAGCCTTTGACTGTCTTTGACTATAGCTTTCTGATCAGTCAAGGATTACACTTAGATACTGTTCTTTGTGGGGTTTTTTTGTTGTTGTTTGTTTTGCTTTTTTTTGTTGTTTTTTTTTGAAAATGCAATTATTTTAATAAATTTCTGTTCTTTATACTGTGACAGTTATTCATAGTAATTAGATTTCTTCTTGTTATTCTTTAATAATTTACATTTGTATGGGCATATCGTTGATTTACAGTGTTGTGTTAGTTTCAGGTGGATTGCAAAGTGAGTCAGTTATCCATGTACGTACATTCACTCGTTTTATAGATTCTTTTCCCATATACATCATTAAAGAGAACTCAGTAGAGTTCCTTGGCTATACAGTAGGTTTTTATTAGTTATTTATTTTGTATATAATAGTGTTTATATATCAAGCCAATTATCCCAATTTATCCCTCCCCTCTTATAGCCTGTTCTTTCTTATTTCCCCTCTTAAGATATACGCATAGGGGTGTGTGTGTGTGTGTGTGTGTGTGTGTGTGTATTTTTCCCTGCACAGAAGATGAAATCCATCCCAAGGTCTTAAGATTTATTAACTGTTGCCTGAGTCATTCCACATGATGTCAGGGGAGGAGGCAAGCTGTGTCTCTACTTAGAAATACCCTGCACAGAGGTCTTTGGGTAATTCCCTCGATTTTGTAAAGATGTTGGTTGGCTTAAGTGATTAGCATGAGATCCTTAAGGAGGACTTAACTTAAGCATTTAAGGATCTTCTGTGTCTCTCGGAGTGCCCCTCCTGGGTTGTCTGGATTTGCACATCTGGAAGGCAAATTTCAAAAGGGTTTCCAGCCTCTCTGCTTATTTTCTGAGCCCCATTGGAGTGTGTGTGTGTGTGTGTCTGGCTTGGGGGAGGTTTCCTCCTTCAAAGCACTGGAGGTCAGCCTCCCCCTGCAGGCATGTGGTCTGCGTTCAGGGAGACCTGCCAGGCCCCTCCAAGGGCCTCCAGCTCTCAGAGGCAAAGGGGATCAAGTTACAGAAGCTTCTCCTTTTAAGTTCATCTGCGGGGGCAGGATGTCAGCCCAGGGGGTCGGAGGTCTGTCTCTCTCCTGGTCTAATCTTGCCTTTGCTGGTTTATCCGGAGGAGCCAGGAAGTTCGGGGCAAGAAGGGGGTGGGTCCCCAGATTTCATTTCCCTGGCAGATCAAGAGCTGTGGTGCAGGGAGGCCTGCTGGTTTCCATGATGTACCTGTTTGGCCTGATTCAAGCAGAGAGGCCCTTTTTCTGCTCCACCCACTTTTAGATGGCGAAAAGTGGGTGCCTGCAGAGGGGTGTCAAGTGGTCCCCAATGCTCAGAGCTGCTCCTGCTTCTGTTCATTATCTTCCCACAAAGATGTGACTGCACACAGGGAGGTCCCATCCCATGCACCCCACACTGGGTCTTTCCACTCCCTGGATCTCAAACACCAGTACTTCAAAAGAAACATATACACACTACTGTGTTTAAAATAGATAAACAACAAGGACCTACTGTATAGCACAAGGAACTGTACTCAACGTTCTGTAATAACCTAAATGGGCCAACAATTTGAAAAAGAATGAATACATGTATATGGATAACTGAACCACTTTGTGTACACCTGAAACTAACATAACTTTGTCAATCAACTGTGCGTATGTGTGTGTGCTAAATAGCTTCGGTCGTGTCCGACTCTTTGTGACCCTGTGAACTGTAGCCCGCCACGCTTTTCTGTCCATGAGATTCTCCAAGCAGGCCTATACTGCAGTATAAAATAAAATTTTTTTTAAAAGGAGAGAAATTCTAGCAGCATGACCTGCGATTTTCCATGTATCCCGAGTCTTCAGAACCTGGATCCTGAGCCAGGGTAGAAGGAAAGTCGCCAAACCTTTCTTCAACTCCAAGCAACTGCTGGGCGACTTCAAAGCACCCCTCCCCAAAACCTCCCTCTCCCCCACAACTCCAGGAAGCTACTCAGAAGCTTCACAGGCCCAGAATCTTGGCAGAGTTATGTCCAAACAGATATTCTCTGGAGGGTGATTCGGGACCACTTCCTCTTCCTGTTCCTTTAACACAGACATGGTCATGGATGCAAGTCTTTGTGCAAACAGTTGGGCAGCAAAGGGAAGAATGTCTTGATCTTTCTTTTGAGTTTGCAAGCCGTTTTCACATACCTTCCTACACTCGTCCAAGGCACCAAGAGCTCCTTAAAATGACTTTTCACTGCTGTTTTTTGCTTTTTCATTGGATAAAGACATTTGGGGATACACCGAAAGCCTCCATAGTTTGGGGACACAGTTGTTTCAACCATACTGGAGCCCTGACTAAGAGTGATGTTCATACAGAAAGGGTGTTTGGTTGTCTCACATTTGCTCTTGCCTAAAATCATCATCTTATTTCTCTGGGTCAAAACATTTTTCTGCCTAATTCTGTTCAAAACTTGAAATCTCATGGGTCTTTATTCTGAGCTTTTTTTTAGAAGACTCAGTTGTTTTGTTAAAGCTAATGTTGATGTCAACAAGATGACAAGGGCATTTTATCTTTAATATATAAAGAGTTGTTGCAAATCAATAAGGAAATAGAATTAATGAAGTAGGGGAAGAAAGGCAAAGGACAGGAATAGCCAAAGCAAGGACCTAGTATTTTAAGTGACTCAATTGATGAATCAGCTTGCTAATGTTGGCATCAGCTGCCTTCACTGAGCTAAACTGTTAGTCATGTACTGGAATGGGGTTCTCTGAAGATGAGATGAAACATACATGGTTTGGGGAAGTATGCTGCTCATGGTCTCGGTACTGTCTGTTCTCCCTTTGAGTATCTGCTGATGAAGGCTCTGACCAGCTTCTGTGTTGCTTTTCACTCGTTTCCCTGGAGGTTTAGGATGGAAAGGCAAGCTGACCATTTTTGCTATCTTTACTGGTTGTCAGGAGAATTTTCGGGAAGTATTGTAATTTGCAGTAGTAAAGGAAAATAAAGCTAGTCTGTTGAAATAAAAGAGAAATTACTGTTACTACAAACTGTTTATCCCCCATGGTGTTTTATTGTACTCCAAAGGACTTTGAAGTATTTTAGCTCAATGTCAGCTACACTTTTAGGCAAAAATGTATAGTTTAGCAGGAAAATAGACTACAATTACCCAACATCCCCCGGAGATGGATGGAGCTAACTAATCTCTACAACAGATGTAAGTGTACCTGGGATGTGCAACTTTTAAGAAATGTTTCTAAAAGGACTAGGGACAGGCCTCATCTCTTTTTTTCTTGCTGCTGATTAGAATATAGACACGATGGCTGGAATTGGTGCAGCCATCTTGGGCCATGAGTTAGAAATCATAGGCAGAGTATGTGAATTTGTGGGTCTCTCATTATCAGGGAACCATCCAACCAGCCTGGACTACCTCACGTCCTTGGATTTGAAATGAGAAAGAAATATATTTCTATCTACTTTATAAACCACTTTTGCTTTGAGCTATCCTAACTGATATTTATATATTATTCTCTCTCCATCTCTCCTCACCCGGCACCTCTGGGATTCTGCAGCCAACCCCATCTCCCTCATTACAATTTCACCCAACCATAGTTTTTTGAAGCTATTTTGGTAAGAAGAAGCACAGGAAGAAAAGTATATTTTTGTGCTAAATTCTTTCTCAGAAAACCTTACTAACCACTGCTGTTTGAAAGTATTAGTCAAGGAGCTGAGTTATCCTGACAGTGTAAGATAGAAACTCCTGTAGACCTTTTTGAAGCTTGAGAGAAGCACTGAGGGACTGCTCCCAGCAGACCCCCCCACCCCATCTGCTGAAGTGTCACTCACCACTCTCAGAGAGTTTGATCACCCAACCACCATTTCCTCCTTCTTTTTCTTCTGTGCTGTGGGGGTGCTTAAAAAGCCAGGCAAGTGTTGAGAAGCCTTTACATCTGATTATTCTCCATGAGCCAAGGCTCCTCTCTAGACCAGATGGGTTTTGTTTCATCCTGCTTTGATCCTTCCCAGGGATGGCAGGGCTGGAGTTCTGCTGCCTGCCGTGGCTGCTCCCCTCCCCCTGGAACCCTTGTGCTTGGGGATGTTTTCTATTAGTGGTCAGAGAGCTTTTCCTTCTCTTTCTTTTCATGTACAGTGAGGACCTTCTCTGGGCAGCAGTGATGTGAATGGGCGCTGATTGCCTAATGAAGAGGATACTGATGGAGCCGGGACTTTGTGGTTTTCAGGGGGTCTGAACATCCTGTTCCAAGTGCAGAGTCAGCAGCATCTTTGAGATGCCCCCATGGAGACCTAGCAGCATCCTTGAGATGCCCCCATGGAAGGGTCTGTATGTAGGTGGCTAAGCAAAAGTTGAGGTTAATAGATAATGTCAGGTGGTGGCTGGAGAAAGCTTATCACAGTTTAGGGATTGGAGAATCAACTACTTTCTTATATCTTTAGATACTCAAAAAGTAACTCTATATCGTTCCAAGTAACTTTTTCAGAGGTTTGAATCTTATTGAATATCTTATTCTGTGGTCCAAGAAACGACTGGATTATTCCACTAATTTCTTCTTAAGATTTTTTTTTTTTGACAAGGACCATTTTTTAAAGTCTTTATTGAATTTGTGACATTGTTTCTGTTTTGGTTTTTTGGCCCTGAGGCATATGGGATCTTAGCTTCGCCCCCAGGCATTGAACTTGGACCCCTTGCATAGGAAGGTGAAGGTTTAGCCACTGCACCACCATGGAAGTCCCTCCACTAATTTTTAAAATAGTTTTATTAAGAGGTTTCCTGGCAGCCCAGGTGAAAAGGGAAACATGTTTAGACACAAGATTCTCTCTTGCATAGGAGAAAAGCCAGTGATGTGATGGCAGCAAAGATTTCCTGTACCTGGGCTTGCAAAGTGAGGTTTCTTATGGAACAGAGGTGCTTATCAAGCTGTCATCTGAGACCTTCAGAATCTGTTCCCCCTTACAGTTCTGCCAGTGGTCACTGCTCCGGAAAATGCAGCTGTAGTTTGTATGAAGCCATAGAGCTTTCTTAAAAACCCAGGACAGGACCACAGAGGACAGCTCAGAAAGAGCCATTCCATTTCAGGACCTTGATTTGCCCAATTCCTCCTCCCATCGAGGCTATTATTGGGCTGTGTACTTCCTGGGAATAGTGTCAGCACAGCGATGCCCTTTTCTTCCCTGTGGGGCTTGAGAGCAGAACAGGACAGCTTGGCTCTGCCCGACTCTGTCCTAGAAGGAGTGGCTCGAGCTCCCGGGGTCTTCCCTTTCTCCTCATCAGGGCAGCATGAGAATGAATGAGGGGAGAGGTATGAAAGACCGGAAAACAATGCCTGGCCTAGAGATGCAGAAAGTCAGCATCACTTCATCACTTCATTGTGACTTTTGTTATTATTTGCAAGCTGTTTTACCTTTAGGAAAAAAATACTTTGTTATTTGAGCTGCCTGATCGATGTCAGGCATCTTGACACAAGGAGTTATTAAAAAGGTGGATGCTCTGATGAAGGTTTCTGTACAAAATGCCAGTGTCTACAGAGAAGAGTGGCCCCATGGGGGGCATGGCTTGATCCCCTCACCTCCAGGGAGACCAGTGTGAATAACCTCTGTCTGCAAACTGGGACATCGTTATTTATGTTTCGCTTGAGTGAAATAAACTGGATGTGCTCAGCCAGAGAGATAGACAGAGGGACAGACTGACTCTTACCTACGGGTACCCCCCATGCTCGTGGACTCAGGTCCATGGGGTCTGAAGACCCCATCCTGAACATTTGCTCCCTCATCATGCTCAGTAGAGGGGGGCAGAGATGGAGTAGGGGGTTTTATATCCATCTCCCTCCCTCCTTCTCTTCCTCTCCTTTTACAACATAATACCTATTTTTAAATTTTTATTTTATTGAAATATAGTTGATTTACAATGTCGTGTTTATTTCTGCTATACAGCAAAGTGACTCAGTTATACATATATGCATACATGCATGCTTGGTTGCTCAGTTGTGTCAGACTCTTTGCAACCCCATGGACTGTAGCCTGCTAGGCTCCTCTGTCCTTGAGATTCTCCAGACAAAAATACTGGAGTGGGTTGCCATGCCCTTCTCCAGGGAATCTTCCCGACCCAGGGATCGAACCCACACCTGCATTGAAAGGCGTGTTCTTTACCACAAATGCCACCTGGGAAGCCGTATCCTGTGATAAACCATCATGGAAAAGAATATAAAAAATAATATACATGTATATGTATACATGCACACATGTATACACGTATGTATATGTATGCATATACACGTGTGTATATGTATACATTCTTTTACATATATACACGTGTGTGTGCATGTATGTATATGTGTGTATATATATATATTCTTTTTCATATTCTCTCCCCCCATGATGGTTTATCACAGACACTGCATAGAGTTTCCTGTGCTCTCTGGCAGCACCTTCTTTATTCATTCTGTATCCAGCCATTTGTATCTGTTGGTTCCAAACTCCCAATCCATCCCTCCCTGCCCGACTCTGGCAACCACAAGTCTGTTCTTTATGTTTGTGAGTCTGTACAATATGGTATCTAAACTGAAATTCATGGCTTTATCTGGGGCTTCATCAAGAAGAGAAGGATGCTGTGCTGCCTTGTGTTTTGGAGGTGATTTCAGAAGACCGTCCAGAGTCGTTCTGGCTCTCTGTGTTCTACATGTTACCTGCACACTTTAGCACACACTGTAGCGTGCTGTGTGCATCGTGCAGGACTCCAGGTGGGCGCAGAGGCTTCGTGAAGAAGACTGAGGGAGCATTTACACAAGCTGGAGGAACCCCCAACCCTACTATCACTCCCTCCACCCACACACATCTTATCACCAGGTAATCTGAAGCCCAAACCAGCCTGGGCTGATGAAAAGTGCATCTTCTGAGTTTTCGTACCAGACGGCATCACGTCACTTTCCACGACCACCAAGCACTGTGGGTGTGCCATCCAGTGGGTAAACCATCCCGGTTTGAGGAACTCCTTTCTTTCTGGGGATTACCCTAAATCCCTCCCACTTATCCAAAGACATGACATCTGAAGGAGAAGAGGAAAACCCTCTTGGGATATTACATTTAAAGCCAGGGAGGAACCCAGAGAAGAAACGATCTTCTCTGGATTGAAATAGAGAAGCCGCGGAGTTCTGGTGGTCCAGTGGTTAAGAATCTACCTTCCAACGCAGGGGATGCGAGTTCAATTCCTAGTCTGGGAACGAAGATCCCACATGCCGCGGGGCAACTACTGAGCCCGTGTGCCACAACCAGAGAGCCTGCACACTGCACCTAGAGAGAAACCTGCACACTACAATGAAAGAAACCTCATGCCACAACCAAGACTTGACACGGCCAAAAATAAACACATAAGTATTTTAGGAAAAGCTCAAGGATGCCTAAAAAAAAGAAATAGAGAAGCCTCCATTTTCAAAGGCAGACAGGATCACGAGGATGAGCCAAGAGTGAAAGCCTGGCTGAATTCTCATCGTAGCTATTGGCAGAGAATCAAGCCTTCTTTGGAATAGCTCTGGTTGCCAGCCCTTTGGACTCCTAGATAACAAAGGACCAGGAAGAAGAGAGGGAGAGGGAGAGCTTATTATCAAGAGGAGGGCAAGTGAGGATAGCAGAAGGATGCTCTGGAGGGCACAGAGTTTTCAGCGGGGCACAGCACACCTGGAGCTGTATCTGAGGACTGTCCCCGCAGAGAGGCTCTATCCTGTAATAAGGGATATACCAGAATCCGCTTCTTACAAGAGGCTACATTTCAGGGGTCCTCAGGAGAAATGTAGGTCCTCCTACATTGTAGGTCCTCAGGTCCTCAGGTCCTCCACCATTGTCTCTCACCTGGATGCTTATGAGAACCTCCGAACTAGTTTCCTGCTGCCATATTGCTCCTGTTCACACCCCCTCTCAGTTTAACGATCTCTTAAATTCTGTCTATGACAGACTTGTCTCTGCTTGACTCTTTCCATGGTTCCCATCTCACTGAAAATGAATACCGAGTCCTTGCCATTGCATGCAAGGCGTGATCTTTACCTGCCTCCACACACACTCCTTTCCTAACCCCTCCCCTCCTCCTCACTGGCCTCAAATGTCTCAATCAGGCTCCTTCCCCAGGACCTTTGCACATGCTGTCTCTTTTGCCTACAAAGCCCTGCAAACTCTGAGTTTGTCTCCTCCAGGGCTTTACTTAAATCCTTTTGGCTCAGAGAGGCTCCCGGGGTACCCTATTTAAAATTGCCTCCCCACATTTCTTATCCCCTGTCTTATTGCCATGTCATCTACTCTACACTTTATTACCTATCTTTTTTGGTGTTGGTTTTCCACTATAAACAGGTCATCTCCAGTAGGGAGGTCTTTTGTCTGTTTGGTTCTCAGCTGTGTCCTCAGGACCTAGAACAGTGCCAGGCATCCCATGGGCACACAACAGATATGTGTTGGGTGAATGGGTAAGTTAATGAATGATCAAAGGCATGAATCACCCTTGAAAAATCCTTAGGGCTTGAAAAGTTGAATTTGTTCTCTGCTCTTGGAACCAATGGTTTTTTTCCTTGGATGGAGCGCCAAAAGAAATATTTAGCTTGCATTTCATGGTCACATTGAATAAAGTTGAATGACAAATGTGTCTTAGAGACTAGAATAACCAAACAGCAGGGGAGACTGACATGGAAAGAACCTGGGGTTCTGAGACCGACCTACCAAGTGAATCAGAATCCAACCCATCTCCCTGGAGCACAAAACCACTGTGTGTTATGACAGTGGGATCCATTGCCACTCAGAATTCTTCTGTCTTTCCTAGAGAGCTGAATCTTTATCAACTCAATGGGATGACCCCATTGGACACACAGGTATAAACATGTGATTTTTCAGCTGCATTATTTTCTTAACATTTATTTATTTATTTGGCTGTGCCGGATCTTCACTGTGGCATGCAGGATCTTTAGTTACAGTGTGTGGGATCTAGTTCTCTGAGCAGGGGATCCAACCCGGGCCCCCTGCACTGGGAGCTCAGAGTCTTAGCCACTGGACCATCAAGGAAGTCCCCTGTGCTACTTGTTTTCTTGATTCTCCAACCAACCACAGCTCCCTGGAGGAGAAGACATTGACATCTGGAAACTACAGAGTTAAAACAGAAAGCTAGAGGCGAGAGGGTGTCTCTGCATTTAAATAGCTTCCACAGTATAATTAGTGATTTTCCAGCATTGAACAAGATGCTTCCTGCTTTCATGGGAAAATCAAGTTGCCGCTGACCATCCCTAATTTCTGGAGCACTGGAGGAACCAGTCTCTAATTCGGTTGTAATGAACCATGTGTTAATGTCACAGCCCCCTGCTCGCCCTGGAGACCCCATGCCAGGTCCGGCCTTGTAATGAGTCTTGTCAGCTCGGCAGTTCACTTTTCTTGGGAGGTGGCTTTTGTTTTTCTGCTCAAAGTGTACTTATTTCCACCCAAAATAGAGGTGGATTTTTACGGGTCTGGCCAAAAAGTTCTTTGGGGTTTTTCTGTAACATCTTACAGTAAAACCTGAATGAATTTTTTTTGGCCAACCTAATGCAATTTACTGAAGATAAGTAGAGGAGATAGACATCTCGACACCATGGACTGTAGCCTGCCAGGCTCCTCTGTCCATGGGATTCTCCAGGCAACAATACTGCAATGGGTTGCCATTTCCTTCTCCAGGGGATCTTCCCAACCCAGGAATCGAACCCATGTCTTCTGCATTGCAGGTAGATTCTTCACTGACTGAGCTTCAAGGGAAGCCCCATTTGTATTCAAAGTAGTCTCTCCATCTCTCCCTCTGTGTCTGTCCCTCCTTCTGTCTCTCTTTGCTTCTCCATCTCCCAAGCCACACACCTGCACCCCATACTTACATATTAAATATCTCCATACATATATTGGGTTAGTTAAACCATTCGGGTTTTCTGTAACATCGTATGGAAAAACTCAAATGAACTTTTTGGCCAGCCCAATACTAAGAAACCCAATAAGCTGAATACTAGGATGACTGTATGCCGCCCCCTCCCTTAAATAGGTGTTTGGGGGTTCCTGTATCTAACCTGATCACGTTGAAATGAGAAGGGAATTCTTGGGGGGATGCATGAAGGACCTCTCTGTCCCCTGGCTGTCACTGGCTTGTATCCCTGGCTTGTATCTGCTGGTCCTTTCCAAGCTTGGCTTTTTTACCAATCCCACCACTTGCATTCATGGAAACTGCCACCCCGGGGTTTCCTACACCACCTCCATCACCACCAATATGTGTGTGGTTTTTCTGCCTCGATGCAATCAGGTTGTTAAATTCAGAGAGGTCCAAAGGATGCAAGGGACCCCTGTCACGAAGGGAGAGATCCTTGGTTCTGCTTGTTTCTTCCGCTTTTGGAGGTGAGAAAAGAAATGTGTACCTCCTCTGCCCTTCTCTAGTATGTCCATCACTCCACAGCAAGACAGGTGCAGCCACCCCTCTCCAGCTGAGTTTCTCTCCAATTCCCACTGGGGATTCTGAACACAGGGACAGGGACCTGTGCAGCACCATCAGGGTTCTCGGTCCATTGGGCAACCTGTGTTAAGGTAACTGCTCCTTCTTGAGAGGTGATATGGCAGAAATTATTTCTGTAGGCAAGTCAGGCTCCTCTGAACCCCCAGAAACCCCAGGTATACAGCCCCCAGAGCAGAGAGGCCCAGAGTGGGGCACGCTGCCTGCCCTGGGTGGATGCTCACTGGCATGGGAGGGTTGAAAACTTTTCTAAAATGGTAGAAAGAGTGTTGTGGCCCCAGGTCACGACTACTCAGAGAAAGAAGGCTTACACAACCTCTTTTGTAAAGAAAAAAGTCTCCACTCTATAATCATAGAGTGGATTTTAAATCTTTAATGTCTGCTTGCGCATGCGTGCTTAGTCATGTCTGACTGTTTTGCGACCCCATGGACTGTAGCCTGCCAGGCTGCTCTGTTCATAGGATTTCCCAGGCAAGAATGCTGGAGCGGGTTGCCATTTGCCTCTCCAGGGGATCTTCCCGATCCAGGGATACAACCTGTGTCTCTAGCATTGGCAGGCAGATTCTTTAGCACTGAGCCACCTGGGAATTAATATCTGCTTACCCAGCTCAAAAGTTGGGAACCTATGGCTTGGATCAATGTTTGCACTGATGATCATGCTTCATGAGCAAAAGAAAGTACTGCTATTCTTTTTTTACATTTCCTAATGTCAGAGTTTTTTTCACTAAAAAATTGGTAGTAAGTGGTATAAAGTAGTATCAGAATGATATCATGACTACTTTTTAAATTGTGTGTGTAGGTGGTTGTGTATGTGTGTGTTTGTATAGGTGGGATATATGTGTAGATAGTGGTGTGTATATGTGTCTGTTTTTGTAGGTGGTGGTGGTGGTATATAGGGGGTGTGGGTGTGTGTGTGTGTAGATGTATGTGTGTGTGTGTGTGTGTGCATGTTTGTGTAGGTGGGATGTGTGTGTGTGTGTAGGTGGTGGGATGCGTGTGTATAGATGGTGGTAGTATGTGCAGAGGGGTGTGAGTTTATGTAGGTAGAATGTGGATATGTGTGTGTATGTGTGTGTTTGTGTAGGTTGTAGTGGTGTGTAGAGGGTGTGTGCAAGTGTGTGTGTGCACATGTACCTGAGCACCCTACAGAACCAGTCCAGGGCCTGCTAGTTTTGGGGTGAGTATCTTGACCACCAAGGACACTGGAGTACATCCTGGACCAATCCTGTAATCCCCAAGACAGGAGCACATGACTGGGGGTGAGGCTTTGGAGGACCTGTGTGCCCCAGAGCCCATCAGGGCTCAAGTAGGGGAACTTTGTACAGGAGTTGTGTAGGAAGTGGACCTGAGAACCACTGGGGGAAACTGACAAGACCTGAACGCTTACCTCAGCCTTCAGAGGAGTGTGGTAGGGAAACCTGCTCACACAAGGATGCACTTGAATTTGTGCCCCTTGTTCTAACAGAAACAGGAAGAGAAACACAAGCTGGCACAAGCCACACACATGGGAGTGCAGACATGTGTTTCCATGTGCTAGATGTGTACACACACATCACTGCCGAGTACCCTGATAAAGCCCCCCGACAGCAGGGATGCAGGAGCATCCCCATCATGCAGATGAGAAAAGTGAGGTTTAGAGAGGCTGGGGGATGCCCATGAGGTCCCAGGAGTAACCCCAGGACAGAGTCTAGGCTCACCTCCTCATCACTGGCCAGACCACATCCCGTTCCTTAGGAAGAGCTTCCTTGACCTTCTGCTTGTCATTTTGTGTAGCTGCGTGGGGAACCAAGCCACCCATCCTTTTGAACGAGTCCTTCCTCTGACTCTATTCTGAGAATAAATAAACACAGAGATGCTTGCTTCTGTTTGGGTTCTCTGAAGCTCGTCTCATCTTGCGACCCTCCCAAGATGCCATCTCCAACCTCTTCCCTGGGCAGCTGGACAGACCTCTCAACACCCAAGGAATGTTTTGTTCCTTTAAAAAAATTTTTTTTTTAATTTTTATTTACTTATTTAGGCTGCGCACAGGCTTTTTCCAGTTGTGGCGAATGGGGGCTTCTCTTGTTGTGAGCATGGGCTCAAGAGTGCTTGGGCTTCGGTAGTGGTGGCTCATGGGGTTAGTTGCCGCAGGGCATGTGGGCATCTTAGTTCCCAGACCAGGGATTGAACTCGTGTTTCCTGCATTGGCAGGTGATTCTTAACCACTGGACCACCAAGGGAATCCTATTTTGTTCCTTCTTGGGCTCTCTCGTTGGTCTTACTTAACAAGTGGACACTGCTCTACAGGCCCATGATGGGTGCAAAAATAAAGACAGCCGTTCTTTAGTCTTTAAAGCAGGATCAAACTGATTTGAAGCCTGCTAATGACAGTGATGTTTTTGAGCAGCAAAGGCAAAATAACAGTTTACAGCCTAAGAGGACTGGGGATGAAGAATATTTAATTTTTTAAATAATTTCTGTTAAATTGCAAGAATGATCATCATGGTGGTGGGTTTGAAATATTCATCGTGTGTTGGTTGGCAGATATTTATGGAGTGCTTGCTTCGTGCTCAGGTTTCCCTCAGTGCCAGATATATAACAATAATGCCTGCACTTGATGGTCTGACATCTCAAAGAAGAATCAGATGTGACATGGATAAATCTGTGATAATAATTTTGCTTAGTTTTTTAAATTTACGTTTTACTTTATATTAGAGCTTCCCTAGTGGCTCAGATCATAAAGAATCTGCCTGCAGTGCAGGAGACAGGGGTTCGATCCCTTGGTTGGGAAGATACCCCTGGAGAAGGGAATGGCAACCTACTCCAGTATTCTTGCCTGGAGAATCCCATGGACAGAGGAGCCTGGCAGGCTACAGTCCATGGGTCACACAAAGTTGAATTCAGCTGAGTGACTAATACTCACTTATTGTTGGTTTACAGTGTTGTGTTAGTTTCAGGTGTACAGCAAACTGATTCAGTTACACATATATCCATTCTTTTTCAGATTCTTTTCCCATATAGCTTATTACAGATTATTGAGTAGACTTCCCTGTGCTAGGTGATAACAATTTGAGGTTGATGCATTGTGTGCACACACACATACGCAGACACACACACAGAGACACAGCAAATCCACAGTCATAAAAGAGAGAATAGCAAAACGAACCTGAACTTGGTGGCAGCAGTCAGTGCTGTTTAGTAGACCTTTACGTGGGGACTTCCTTGGGGGACTTCCCTGGTGGTCCTGTGGCTAAGACTGTGTGCTCCCAGTGCAGGGGCCTGGGTTCAATCCCTGATCAGGGAACTAGATCCTGCATGATGCAACCAAGGATCGCAAGGGCCACAACTAAGACCCACCCAGCACAGCCAAGTTAATTAATTTTTCAAGAAGGACTTTGTGTGACCGTGGAAATATGCTAAGTGTCCGGGCTACCCAGTAGGGCCATTGGACACTCAAGATGAGGCTAGTGACGCCAAGGAACTGAATTCTTAATTTTATTTAATTTTCATTAATAAGTGTCAATGGCCATGTGTGCCTGCTGATAACGGCCCCTGACATGCCTGAAGGAACCATGTGTCCCTCGTGCTTTCCCCATGTGATCGAGTGAAATTGATGCGCCCTCTCCTAACTCCACGTCAGGGCATAGATGTCAGGCCTGAACCATCAAAGGGATGGAATAACATGGCTGTGATGAACAGTGAAGACAGATATTATTCAGATGCTGTATTCGTGGCACGTGAATCTTGCAAGGCTTTAGAACTGATTGATTCAGGGCTGAATTCCCGCAAAGACACTCAATCAATGTGAACTTTTGGATTTCAGGAGTTCCCCTTACAGTTGTTCTTTCCATGCTTGCTTCTTTGAACTGCTCCAAGCACCCCTCTGGCTCTGAGGATATACACGGCAATTCTTTCTATACCTATGCGAGCCAGTATTGTTTTCAGTTACTTGCAAGCAAAGACTCTTTAACTTCATGGTGTCTCCTCGTTGACCACATATGTCATTCACTTAATCAACATTGATCAGATAAATACCTGCTGTGTGCTCAGATTCAGAAATAAGACAGGGTTTTTGCACTAATGTATATTTATTCATCTCACACGCTAGTAAAGTAATGCTCAAAATTCTCCAAGCCAGGCTTCAGCAATATGTAAACCGTGAACTTCCTGATGTTCAAGCTGGTTTTAGAAAAGGCAGAGGAACCAGAGATCAAATTGCCAACATCCGCTGGATCATGGAAAAAGCAAGAGAGTTCCAGAAAAGCATCTATTTCTGCTTTATTGACTATGTCAAAGCCTTTGACTGTGTGGATCACAATCAACTGTGGAAAATTCTGAAAGAGATGGGAATACCAGACCACCTGACCTGCCTCTTGAGAAATTTGTATGCAGGTCAGGAAGCAACAGTTAGAACTGGACATGGAACAACAGACTGGTTCCAAATAGTAAAAGGAGTTCGTCAAGGCTGTATATTGTCACCCTGTTTATTTAACTTATGTGCAGAGTACATCATGAGAAACACTGGACTGGAAGAAACACAAGCTGGAATCAAGATTGGCCGGAGAAATATCAATAACCTCAGATATGCAGATGACACCACCCTTATGGCAGAAAGTGAAGAGGAACTCAAAAGCCTCTTGATGAAAGTGAAAGTGGAGAGTGAAAAAGGTGGCTTAAAGCTCAACATTCAGAAAACGAAGATCATGGCATCCGGTCCCACCACTTCATGGGAAATAGATGGGGAAACAGTGGAAACAGTGTCAGACTTTATTTTTCTGGGCTCCAAAATCACTACAGATGGTGACTGCAGCCATGAAATTAAAAGACGCTTACTCCTTGCAAGGAAAGTTATGACCAACCTAGATAGCATATTCAAAAGCAGAGACATTGGCAACAAAGGTCCGTCTAGTCTAAGGCTATGGTTTTTGCTGTGGTCATGTATGGATGTGAGAGTTGGACTGTGAAGAAGGCTGAGCGCTGAAGAATTGATACTTTTGAACTGTGGTGTTGGAGAAGACTCTTGAGAGTCCCTTGGACTGCAAAAAGATCCAACCAGTCCATTCTGAAGTAGATCAGCCTGGGATTTCTTTGGAAGGAATGATGCTAAAGCTGTAACTCCAGTACTTTGGCCACCTCATGGGAAGAGTTGACTCATTGGAAAAGACTCTGATGCTGGGAGGGATTGGGGGCAGGAGGAGAAGGGGACGCCAGAGGATGAGATGGCTGGATGGCATCACTGACTCGATGGACGTGAGTCTCAGTGAAGTCCAGGAGTTGGTGATGGACAGGGAGGCCTGGTGTGCTGCGATTCATAGGGTCGCAAAGAGTCGGACACGACTGAGCGACTGATCTGATCTGATCTGACATTTATTCATTCATCTTTTTTTTTCTTTAGCCACTCCATGGAGCATGTGGGATCTTAGTTCCCTGACCAAGAATTGAACCCATGCTCTCTGCAGTGGAAGTGTGGAGTCGTAGCAGAGGACCTTCAGGGAAGTCCCACTTTGCACTGATGAATCTCAAGATGCAGGATCAGGGCAGACAGGACATCCTTAAATCTGATTTTGGTCCTACTTCTTCCCAAATGACTGACCTTGCCTGTGCACACCTGAGTTCCCTTATCTGTAACCTAAAGGGTTGGCCAAAGTGGGCCAGAAAATTTCCCCTATCTTAAAACTTCTGTTAGACTTCCCTGGTGATAGAGTGGTTAAGAATCCACCTGCCAATGCAGGAGACATGGGTTCCATCCCTGGTCTAGGAAGAATCCACATGCCCCAGGGCAAGTAAACCCATGCGTCACAACTACTGAGCCGGTGTCCTTAGAGCCTATGCTGTGCAATGAGAGAGAATACCACAATGAGGAGCCTGAGCACCGCAACTAGAGAGTGGCCTCTGCTCGCTGCCACAACTAGAGAAATGAAGACCTAGTGTAGCCAAAAATAAATGCATTATTTAATTAAAAAAAAACCCAGCATCACTCCAAACCAGAGAGAGGGCTGATGCAACAGAACATTTGTGGTGGTCCTCAGGAGTGCAGAAACAGGGTGGGGGGGACACTTGAAAAGCTCTAAGACGACTGTTTTCTGTTGCCCACATATTGGCCAGAAGTTCCAAGGGTGTCTCTGAGTCTGTGTGTGGAGGATCTCCAATTAGCAGGTCCCAAGGAAAACAGAGCTTGCCTGCCTGGCCCTTGCCATCACATCGCCCTCAGCAAGAACAGACCTTTTGAAGTCAGGACTTCCCCAAATAGCAAATGTCTCCATTGGTGGTCTTGAAACATTTAGTCATTGGGCAAAGAAAATGCATGGTGACTGGTGGCTTTGATGGGTAGCATCTTGAACTGTTTTCAGACGTTGGAGGAGCTGCAAAAAAACTGAAACATATTTCTCCAAGCTCCTCTTTCTTTTTTTTTTTTTTTCCATTCTTGTGGCTGGGGGAGCAGATGAAGGCCATATGCTTCCAATTCCGGAGGACTTAGCTCTCCGATTCAGACTTGAGGAAAAGACGTTTGATGTGCAGCCATCCCGAGGAGTTGTTTGGATTAGTCTCTTTCCTCTCAGCATTTTGCTTTAGGAAAGAAGAGAGGCTGCTTTTTTTCTTTTTCATGTTAGGAGACAAATGAGAATCACAGGAAGGTATGAAACACCATAATTGTGCGATCTCAGCAGTTTAAACCCTGGGGAGTTCATTCATCAGAGTGAAGGAAGGTAAGGAAGCCAGTGACATGGGGAACGAGGAACTCGGGTCCAGGGACATGGAGTTTTGTCTGTCCTGAATTTCTCAAGGACAGGAACATTGGCTTTAGACACAAAAGCCTGCCCTGCCATCCGTGATGCTGTGTCTCCATCCACATCCCACTTGCTTACTGGGGGATGACCAGCTTAACTAAGCGGCTGTTACGGGCTCAGCTCAAAACCAGCTCCAGGGGCTTCCCTGGTGGTCCAGTGGTCAGGGCACATGGGTTTGATCCCTGGTTCAGGAAGATTCCACATGCTGCGGGCCAACTAAGCCCGTGAGCAGCAATGACTGAGCCTGTGCTCTGGAGCCCAGGAGCCACGGCTGCGGAGCCTGAATGCCTAGAGCCTGCGCTCTACAAGAGAAGCCACTGCAGCGAGAAGCCCACACGCCGCAACTGGACAGTAGCCCCCACTCACCGCAACTAGAGAAAGCCCATGTGCAGCAGCAAAGACCCAGCACAAAAACGAAAAGAGCACCACCACCAACAGCAACAAAACCCAGCCCCCGTGCCTTTCCCAAAGGCAGCATAGGAAAACAGTAGCAATAGACATCTGCGGACGGAACCTGAAATTTCATGAAGGGGAGCAAATAGGGTCTAGAGGGGGGACGCAGAAGAAGGGTGGCTTCATTTCTCCTGAGTTCTTGCGATGTGTTACCTCTTAGGAGGCACACAGCTGTGATCTTGTTTCCTGTTATGAGACTATGTTCAAAGGCCAACGTTTTCATCTCAGGCAAAGATTCTTTAATGATGTGAGTAGTTAAAAAGCTAGTTAAGTGTTGAAGCTATTGTCTGTCAAGAGTCTTTCCTTGATTATTCATTAATTTAAGTATGTTGGAAATATCCACCAATATAATGCAAAGCAGTGTGGTGTTTTACAAAGTGAGTTTTCAGATAAAGATGTAGATGTTCTTCAGATGCACAGAAATGATTTTTTTTTTTTTTTTTGGTGAGATGCTCCAACCACATGCACAATCACTGAAGACAAAGCCAGGGGGTGTCTGGTTGAAAAGAACAGATGAAAAGAAAAGTAAAAAGAGTGATTTGATTATCAAGAGAGGGCCTTCTTTACATTGATGACATGCTAAGCCTTTGCCAAAAAATGTCCCTCTTTATGATGGAGCTACAAAAGTCAAATATAAATATAAACTATTTAGTATCATCACTCGGTTTTGTAGGAATAAGTCAAGTTGCTGTTTTTTCGCTGAAAGTAGCATTTCATTCTATCTTTGTTTGTTTGTTTGTTTTAGTGAACAGGTGGTTTTAATTATGATGAACATTTGGTTAGAAGGCAGATCGGATGTAATTATTTTCATAACTTTGACTTTTCAAAAGAAAGTCCTAATCAAAGCCTTCTCCCCCAAACACACTTCAACTGTTTACGGTAGAGCTGTTGACCTGGTAGGTTCTTCTGTACAAACAAGCCCGCCTCAGGGTTCTGATGGGAGAACGTGAGGCAGGGGGCACAGGGCAGTTTTTCCGAGGTGAGGACCCATCCAGGTGGAGTCCCGTTGGTGTATCCTGTGTCAGGCCTGCCCCTCCCTGGGCTGTCTGAGTATGGGCAGTTTCCTTTGCCCCTTAAGCAAAACAGGATCATCATAGTGTCCACATCGTAGGGTTCTCATAAGGATTAAGGTTTCATTTCCATCACTATGTCTATGATCAAATATGGTATACATTAATATCACAATCTCAAAAAGATTGTGAAATCCGAAAACTATACAGTGTTAAATTAAGTTTCGGGAAAACTGAAACTTACACAGTGTTACATGTTAATTCTGTATCAATGAAGCTTGAAAAAAAGAGAGATTAAGGAGATGGTGATGTCAAATGTTTGAGCACCTGGCCAGCTTTATGTGAAGGTTCGATGAAATTGTCACCCACCCATCTCCACTGTCATTCTGACTATACTATTAGGTATTATACTATATTGTTATATGATTGTTGCTGTTGTTTAGTTGCGTAGTTGTGTCTGACTCTTTTGCAACACCATGGACGTAGCCCGCCAGGCTCCTCTGTCCATAGAATTTCTCAGGCAAGAACACTGGAGTGGGTTGCCATTTGCTTCTCCAAGGGATCTTCCCAACCCAGGGATCCAATCCACGTCTCCTGCGTTGGCAGGTGGATCCTTTACCACTGAGCCCCCAGGGAAGCCCATTCCATGATTACTATTATTAATTTACCAACATACTATTTTTACTATCAATTTATCAGTGACTAGTGATTTTAAAATCATCTTTACCAGTCAAAATAAATGGACTTGTCCGTTCCCTTTACTTAGAACCTGAAAGATCTGAAACCTCGATATTTCCGTCCATCCTCTGATCTTAGCGTTGGATTTCGGAGCTTCCTTCCAACTGAAAGTGTGGCTTCCACTGCGCCCTCAAACCCAGGAAAATGCAAATCTTTATTAAGGACGGCTTCCCTCCATGCCCGCAGCCGTGCTCAGAATGGTGTGTGTCTCGTTGTTTTTTTTTTTTTTTTTTTTTACAAGGGGCCTTTAAAAGCTCCCGGGGGCCCCTGGAAAAGCCCCAGCCCCCTTTGTCCAGATGGGGACGGAGGTAGCCAGGCTGCCCCGTTGATTGTACGCTGAGGAGTCCTCCCCGGGAAGGGCTGTGATTTATACGTGCAGGCTTGTCACCGGCTGAAAGGAAGGGCCACTTTTTCATTTTGATCAAATGTTAGGTTTGAAAGCCACCCACTGCTGTAAACTCAGCTGGATCCGCGGGCCGAGATGAAACACATTGCCCGCTTTGTTGCCGAGATGGCGTTTGGGAAGAGGATGTGAATCGCTTCCCTTTTGGGGGCTCGCAGAGACAAGACGTGTGCTGATGAGGGTGAGGGGCCGCCCCCCTCCCTCCCAGAGTCCGGGACGCAGGGGGTGCTGTGATCTGATCCTCTTTACTTTCCCCGGGGATATTCCAGCCATCAACCTCCCAGGGTGCCAGCCTTTGATGCAGTGAGGCTGTTTGATGCAAACTGTTATCAAGCATTTTCTCGACCTGGCCAAGTGCACAATGCATGCTTGGTTACTTCCCTTTGCCGGTCCTGTGGGAACAGGTTTTTAAAAAGGACACCAGTCTGTCACTAGGACACGCAGTCACCCTTAATGACATTCCAACTTCTTAGGTGCATAGGGTGTCTCTGTCCCCAGATCACAGAGATTCTGGATGGTTTCCTGGATTCCCCCGTGGCTGTCTGACCTCTCAGTAAGGAGGATATAGAAGTAGCCCTTGTCTCCCTCCCATTCATGAAGTTTAAGCTTGTGTGATGGAAATGCATTCCAGCCTCCACCAGGCAGCATGAGAGACAGATCTCAGAGTGCTCAGATCCTCAGAAATAGTCTCAGAGTCCTACCTCATGAAATTTGGGGACTGCCCTAGAAGTGTCCTGTGACACTTCCCAGACTTGTTCGTAAGCCGCACTGATTGAGCACCTGTGATGTGTTGGAGTGCCACGTTACAGAACAGGACACCAGCCCAGAGTAACAAGGACAGAGGCCCTGTGGACAGGGACAGAAGATAAGTGAGTACGCACATAACCATGGTGAAGTCAGAAGCCTAAGCAGTGGTACAGGGGACCTGACGGAGAGGACCTGCAAAGAACCGTGGGTTTAAAGCTTCTTGAACAGCGTCGCCAAAGAAAGGCTTTTTGCACAGGTGACATTGGAGCTGGGAGTAGAGGGGAATGATGATAGGTAAAGGCCTGAAGAAGGAGAAATAAATGCCTCTGGACTGTAAAGAAAGGCAGCCTCTGTGATGGGGCTTAGAGAGCGGAGGGGGCAGGGGAGTTGCCCACTTAAAGTGACTGGCCAATTACAGAACATTTGTCTGTTTCAGGAGCAGTGGTCTCCAAAGGTGTGTCCGTTCTTGGAGCACTGTCATTGAGGAGAGTTTCCTCCAGATGATATATGAGCTTATGGTGTACAAATACCCACCTGTAGGGAAGACAACTAGCTTTTCTGGTGGGTTGTTTCTAGGCAGCTTCATCGAGATGGCACATCCCTCCCCACCCCCCGGCTCCCTGACCCAAAGGGTTGGAAAGTGGAGCTAATTCTTGAATTAATACAGTCCCATGGGACACGCCCCGCCTTGGGTCACTGACCTCCCCAGCACGGTCCAGATTCTCTGAAGATACTGTTCTTGTCCTTGGATAATGACATCACCCGTGAGCCAACCCAGAAACCTGGGAGCCTCCCCCCGCCTCCTGCCCCTCCCGTGGGTCACAGAGTCCTGTGGATCCAGCCTCTTTGATTTCTCTTGCATCCTTTTTTTCTCCACGCCACTGCTCTGTGCAGCTCCTCAGTGCATCCTGCCTGGACATTTGTCTGCATCCTCTGTTTGTTAAAATACTTTTTATTCTGACATAATTCCAGATTTATAGAAGAGTTGTAAGAATAGCACAAAGAATCTGGTACAGCCTTCCCCCAGATTCTTCCTCTCCAAATGTCCAAGTGTTAACATTTTTATCACATTTGCTTTATCCATCTTCCCATGTGTGTAAAATATGTATATATATAAAATATCTGTAATATATACATACATACTTTCTTTCTAAACCATTTGAGAGGATTTTGAAGACACAGCACCCTTTTATCCTGAAATTTCCTGAAAGCAAAGACTGTTTCTTACATCACCATAGTCTAATGAAAATCAAGAACTTAACATTGACATAATATTATGCTCAGTCTACAGACCTTATTCAGATTCCTCCAATTGTCTCAACAATGGATTTTATAGCAAAAGAAAGTCATTAACAGATACACACTGCTGCTGCTGCTGCTGCTAAGTCGCTTCAGTCGTGTCTGACTCTGTGCGACCCCATAGATGGCAGCCCACCAGGCTCCCCCGTCCCTGGGATTCTCCAGGCAAGAACACTGGAGTGGGTTGCCATTTCCTTCTCCAGTGCATGAAAGTGAAAAGTGAAAGCGAAGTCGTTCAGTTGTGTCCGACTCTTCGCGACCCCATGGACTGCAGCCTGCCAGGCTCCTCCATCCATGGGATTTTCCAGGCAAGAGTACTGGAGTGGGGTGCCATTGCCTTATACAGTAAGTTCTTGTTGTTTATTTCATATGTAATAGATACACACTACTACATATGAAATAAACAAGAATCTACTATATAGCACAGGAAACTATATTCAGTATCTTGTAATAACCTATAATGGAAAAGAATATGAAAAAGTACATATATGAAATGTAAATATGAAAAGTATATAATCAAAGTATATATATATACACATATGGAATCACTTTTCTGTACACCTGGAACTAACGTGATGTTGTAAATCAACTGTACGTCAATTTAAAAAATGTAAACAGGTCTCAGATGATGTGTTGCCTTTGGTTGTTACGGTTCTTCAATCTCCTTTAATCTAGAAGAGTTTCTTGGTCTTCCTGTGACTTCACAAACTTGTTACGTCTAAAGAGTAGAAGACAGTTGCGACCCCATAGACAGTAGCCTACCAGGCTCTGCCGTCCTTGGGATTTTCCAGGCAAGAATACTGGAGTGGGCTGCCATTTCCCTCTCCAGGGGGTCTTCCCAACCCAGGGTTTGAACCTATGTCTGCCTTGCAGACAGACACTTTACCATCTGAGCCACCAGGGAAACCCAATTATTACTGTGAAAGTTGCTCAGTCGTGTCTAACTCTTTGCGACCCCGTGGACTATACAGTCCGTGGAATTCTCCAGGCCAGAATACTGGAATGGGTAGCCTTTCCCTTCCCCAGGGGATCTTCCCAATCCAGGAATCGAAGTGGGGTCTCCTGCATCGAATTCTTTGCCAACTGAGCTAGCAGGGAAGCCCAGTTATCACTGTGGTGGTTGCCAAACACTGCTGTTGTTTTTTCTCCTAACGAATACCTTCCTATCTTTTACTTTTGTCACTCTTTTGGGGGCTCTAAGAGCTTTCCCTTACCTCTCTCCCATTTAACTTATGTAATTGATTACTTATCTATTTTGTTACTCTTGAATCCTTCTTCTTTTAATATAAATTTATTTTATGCAGTGACTGGCAGCCTCTTCCAATAGCAATTTTTGCCTTCAGAACTGCATCCTGTGTGACACAGCAGCTTCGCATTGGCTATCTGTTTTGCCTCTGGTAATGTGTCTAAGACTTAAAAAACTAATTAATTTCACCAGTTTCTTTTGACTTTTTCAGTGACAACTAGAAAGTTTACACTGTTTTGCCCTATAGTTGAGGCACTGGTCTAAGCAATGCCAAACACGCTTCCATTGTACTTGAGAGGTGAAGGAGGTAATATCACCAGGATGTAACCAGAACCTTTGCTTTGTACCTGGCGACTTGGTGTAAATTAGAAAAATCTGCTTATTCCGCACATAAGAAGGAGAAAATAGCCCTTCTTCCATGAAGACCCAGCCTCCGGCCAGAAGCACATGAAGCTTAGAGCAGCATTCAACACCCATCAGTGCTCTCCTGGCCAGGAGCCCTTGTGCAGTCTACAACCTGCACAATGGCACATGGCAGCCCCCTGCTTGGCTATACAGCCTGAACCAGTGTTATCTGCTTTGGGGACCAGGGAGCCTCACTAGAATCCAGGTTGACTAGTGGGTAAGACTGCTGTCCCAGGAGTCAGATAATGTCTGAATTCCAGTCTATCTCTGATAACTAACCACCAGATGTTTAATCTTAGACTGATGACTTCCTTAAACTCTCCATGTCTCCACTTCCCCACTAGTAACACACCAATGACAGTAACAGGACCCTATGAGCTTGATGAAAGAATGAATTATTCTCCCATGTGCCCGGTCCCTAACACATAGTTGTCACTCCACAAATGTCATGATTATGCTTGCCCTTGTTTTAGGGTGGGCAGGAAGGCATGAAGATTGAATGGGTATGCTTGGGGAGGGAGTTTCACCTCTAGCTTTAGAAGAGAACCCTCAGTCCATTGGTTGGAAAGTACTTTGCTCCCACAGAATGATCCTGTGAGATACAAGGCATATTTACTGCCTGTCATTTTTAAGTCACTGTTTAGTATTGCACACTCAAAGCAGATACTGTGAGCCCATTCTGCAGCTAGAAAGACTGAGGGTCTGGGTGCCCTTTTTCAAAGTCAGTGCACCAAGTTAAGAAGACAGACAACATAAGGAAGAAAGACAGGCTTTGACCTTCCCCCAGACTGTTGAAAGCTTGCTGCATCTTGGGTATGGAGGGATGACTTTGGAGAGGTACGTATCAGTAAAGTGTGTTCCCTGAGGCTCCATGGGGGCATTGCAGTCTCCTGAGGGGGGCTGGGTGGCATGAGTAGGTGGTTGGTAGTTGGTTTTATGTACTGGGCAATTTTAATGGTAATGAAGGTGAAAATGAGATGAGGATGGTCACGATGGTGATTGGTAATTAAACCCCCTTTTTAATGTACTTCTTTATTTTGAAAAAAACTATTTATTTATTTTTGGCTTTGCTGTGTGTGAAGTGGGGACTGCGCTCTCGTTGCGGTGTGCAGGCTTATCATGGTGGTGGCTTCTCTTGTTGCGGAGCACAAAGTCCTTCTTTTAAAAATTGACATGTAGAGAAGGAAATGGCAACCCACTCCAGTATTCTTGCCTGGGAAATTCTGTGGACAGAGGAGCCTGGTGGGCTACAGCCCATGGGGTCGCAAAGAGTTAGCAGCTAAATGACTTAGTAACTAAACAAACAACAGATGGTTGGTTTACAATGTTGTATTAGTTTCAGGTATACTGCAAAGTGATTTGGTTTTACATACATATATATACACACACGTATTTTTGATTATTTTCTATTATAGCTAATTACAAGATATTGAATATAGTTCCCTGTGCTACTATAGAAAATATATAACTATTGAGTCCTTTTTAAAATGTCAGATGCGGGAGTTCCCTGGAGGTCCAGTGATTAAGACTCTGTGCGCTCACTGCCGAGGGTCCAAGTTCAATTCCAGGTCAGGACACTAACTGCAATCCCACAGGGGCAGTCAAAAAAAGAAAAGTCAGACGCTATATTAAACACTTTGCAGAGATGACCTTACTGAAACTCAGAACAGCCCCCAGGAAGTTCTGTCCTAGTTCCCCTTTTATAGCTGAGAACAAGGAAGTGTGGGATGAAATCTCAGGTCTGCAGAGCCTGACTCCGTAATGCTGGGCAGGTGACATCTGGGTCGGGAGCCTCGGTTTTCTCCCACATGAGATGGGACGGTGGCAGCATTCACGGGGTAGAGTTACAGGGATACTGAATGGGGTGCTGCCGACGATCATCCATCAGGTGTGTGGTGCAGTGATTGCCCCGTACTGTGACCTGTCTGTGGCTTCCCTGGTAGCTCAGCTGGTAAAGAATCCACCTGCAATGCAGGAGACCCCAGTTAGATTCCTGGGTTGGGAAGATCCCCTAGAGAAGAGATAGGCAACCCACTCCTGTATTCTTGGGCTTCCCTGGTGGCTCAGTCAGTAAAGAATTCACCTGCAATGTGGGAGACCTGGGTTCAGTCCCTGGGTTGGGAAGATTCTCTGGAGGAGGGCATGGCAACCCACTCCAATATTCTTGCCTGGAGAATCCCCATAGACAGAAGAGTCTGGTGGGCTACAGTCCATGGGGGTCACAAAGAGTTGGGCATGACTGAGCAACTAAGCACACACACACACACACACACACACACACACACACCCTTAGGTTTCAATTCTGTAACCTTGAGGCATTTACAGCTTGGGTTTTGGTTTGATTGGCTCAGACAAAAAGAATCCGCCTGCAATGCACGAGGCCTGGGTTCGATCCCTGGGTTGGGAAGATCCCCTGGAGAAGGGAACAAATACCCACTCCCTGGATTCTTGCCTGGAGAATCCCAGGGACAGAGGAGCCTGGCAGTCTACATGTAGTCCATGGGTTGCAAAGAGTCGGACACAACTTAGTGACCTGTCTGTATCACCCTTCGTTTGAATGAAGGGCCCCAGGATTCTCACCTGGATAGGCAGTGATCACCCAGGTCGTGCTTATTGTCTCCAAGTCCAGGTCTTGGGACTGACCTGTTTCTCGTTCAGGGGTGGTGTCTCATCCTGTCCTGAGGGTGAAGTGGCCTGGGTTTTGAAGCCATGCTTCTTGGGGATGTCTTGACTCTCCAGTGCTTTGGTCCTTGGTGAACATACATTGCTTCTTACTTGTTCCTGTTGTGGGGACACCCATACCTGATCCTGAATTAGTATATGCATCATGGTGGAGCCGCTCACACATTTCTGGGGTTTTCTGGCTAACACTCCACCTCAAACATGAGTGGTATAGATTTAAAATACAGAGTTGTGCTCTATGTTCTTTTTTTTTTTTGGTTGAGTTTACATTTTGTGAAAGTTTTTCCTTTTTTATTTTTTAAAAATTATGTATTTATTTTTAGCTGTGCTGGGTTTTCACTGCTGTTCTCGGGCTTTCTCTCATTTTGGTGTATGGGCTTCTCTTGTTGCAGAACACAGGCTCTAGGCCCATGGGCTTCAGTAGTTGTGGCACAGGGGCTTAGTTGCCCCAGGTGTGTGGAATCTTCCTGGGCCAGGGATCAAACCTGTGTCCTCTGCATTGAGGACAATGCAAGCGGATTCTTAACCACTGAACCACCAGGAAAGTCTGAAAGTCTTTCCTTTCCTCGCTAATTTTCCCCTGCCCAGAACTCACATCTACTATCTCCATTGCCCTCCTAGGGGCTCTGGCTTAAACTGGCAGATGCCCAGGCCACCAAGCCTCCCACTGGAGCCAGAACCCTAGGAGTGCAGGGGGATCCCCACTTTCCTGCATCAGTAATCTGGCCTGTGCATGATGACCACCTCATTCCCTGGTTCTGAAATGGTTTCTTTCGGGCAACAGTAAATGGATGAGTTGGACTATTAAGATGCTTTAAACATGGCATAGGCATGATGAGGGAGTATTCCTGTAGTAGAAAGCATCCCGTTGTGCTGTGCTTAGTTGCTCAGTCGTGTCCGACTCTTAGCAACCCCATGAACTGTAGCCCGCCAGGCTCCTCTGCCCAAGGGGATTCTCAAGGCAAGAATACTGGAGTGGGTTGCCATGTCCTCCTCCAGCAGATCTTTCCAACCCAGAGATCGAACCCAGGTCTCCCGCATTGCAGGCGATTCTTTACCATCTGAGCCACCAGGGAAGCCTGGACAGCATCCCAGAGAGAACTAGATCTTTCTGGTGTGGTGCAAATGAAGCATTTTTATAGATACTTATTTATTCGACTGCCCTGGGTCTTAGTCGCAGCATGTGGATCTTTAGTTGCAGCATATGGGACCTAGTTCCCTGACCAGGGAGCCAAGGTACCCTGCACTGAGAGCTCGGGGTCTTAGTCCCTGGACCACAAGGGAAGTTCCGCAAATGAAGTATCTTTCATGAAGGGACTATGAAATGGTTTGTTAGTTTTAGGAGCTGTGCTGTAAATGCCTGGAGAAGACAATGGCAACCCACTCCAGTACTCTTTCCTGGAAAATCCCAGGGACGGGGGAGCCTGGTAGGCTGCAGTCCATAGGGTTGCACAGAGTCAGACACGACTAAAGCGACTTAGCAGCAGCAGCAGCAGCAGCAGCTGTAAATGTCTGGTCTAGCCACCCCCAATCTGGCCCATTCTCTACCATCCATTTTCTACCTTTCTCTGTCTTTCAACTGATTGTATTCTGGGTGGGGACAAGGGAACAGATAAGCTACTTTTAGGTGCCCAGGGGTCCACAGCAGAAGGAAGCTGTGTATCCCTGTGTGATGTTGAGAGCTAGGGAGGAGGAGCCTAGCAGGAGGGAGATGTAAACAAAGAAGGAAGCAGCCACCAGGAGAGGCACATCAGGCAGTCCCCTGGTGGTCTAGCGGTTAGGACTCAGCGATTTCACTGCCCAGGGCCTGGGTTCCATCTCTGCTTGGGGAACTAAAATCTCATAAGCCACACAGTGCAGCCAGGAAAAAAAAAAAAAAAAACAGCATCAAAAACAGGAGGATGTGCAAAGTGGAAAGGCATCCTGACTTCGCACTCTTTCCACATCTCCCATCCCATCACTGCCTTCCTCTGAGCCAGCAGGTGTAGGGATCTATATGATACACTTTGGGGGCAAGTCCTCAGGAGTGAGAAGGGGGATGACTAGACCAGGCATTTACAACACAGCTCCTAAAACTAACAAACTATTTCATATTTATTCATAGAGTTCCAGCTCTCCTGCACAACCCCGGAATCATAGCAAACACTCCAAAAAGCACTTCTTCTGCCTCAGGCATTGTTCTGAGGACTCTGCGGACAGCTGTTTCCATTCCCACAGTAACCCATTGAGACCAGTGTTCTATTGTCTTCGTGCAGATAGAAGTGGTGAAGCTGAGAACTGCAATCTGTGAATTTTGGCTTCAGAGTAATCCGTGGCCACAATGCTCAGGAGCCTCACCGTGCTGTGGGCAGGATGGAATTTAAGTGAAGAGGATGCCATGAGTGAAGGGTTGCATCCTTGTGTGGGCAGAAGGTGTGTTGGTGTGTGGATATTGATGCTTTGCCTAATGAAGATCTATTTCCACTTTTCTGGTAGCAGCACTTGGATTTTCCCTGGGGAACTGTCCCCTCTCTAACTTTCTGTCAATGTAACTCAAATGCTGCCAGACCTGCAAGCTGGCTCCAGGGAAGGCATGTGATCCAGAGCTGTCCTATCAAAGCATTCATCCCCTCAGCCAAAGTGACTGGTCCAGAGGTGGGCGTGTAACACGGATTAGACCAGTCAGAGCCAAAGAGACTCATCCTGGGTTTTTAATAATTCTGTTGAGGAAGAAGCATGGTCCTTCCATTGGGATTGCAGAAATGATGGAATGTGAGCTTCCAAAAGCTGTGATCTTTTTTTTTTTTTTTTCATTTAAACAGCCTTAAAAAAAATTTTTTTTTTTATTGGCTTATAGTTGCTTTGGAATATTGTGTTAGTTTCTGCTGTACAGCATAATGCAGCAGCTATACATATATCCCTTCTCTTTTGGATTTCCTTCCATTTAGTTGACCACAGAGAATTGAGTAGGTTCTCTTTCCTTATCTATTTATACATAGTAGTGTGTAATTGAAGAGTAATCTACATGATCTAAAATTTCCACTTATAAGTATACAATTCAGTGATTTTGGGCTTCTCTGATGGCTCAGGCGGTAAAGAATTTGCCTGCAATGCAGGAGGCCTGGGTTCGATCACTGGGTCAGGAAGATCCCCTGGAGAAGAGAATGGCAACCCACTGCAGTATTATTGCCTGGAAAATCCCACGGACAGAGAAGCCTGTCAGACTACAGTCCATGGGGTCACAAAGAGTCGGATACGACTGAGCGACTAACATTTTGACTTCAGTGATTTTCAGTGACTTTACTGAATTGTGCAACATCACTGTAACTCCAGTTTTAAGACATTTCCATCATCCCAGTAAGATTGCTCATATCCCTTTGGGGTTAATCCAAAATTCTACTCCCAGCCCCAGGCGATCTCTAATCTACTTTTCTTTATTGATAGCTAGCAGCCCTCTTGCTGTGCTGAAGGGTGGTCCTGTCTGAGATGAGCAAGAGAGATGGAAAAATGAGGTTGAAAGCTAGAGAGAGACTGAGTCCGGTGAGGTCACATGGGCACCAGGATCTAGGCATTACTGAGTCTCTGTTACTGGAATTTCTATTGCTCAGAGGCAATAAAAGCCCCTCAACTGAAAAAGTATGTGTATATGCATGTGTGCATTTCTTTGTTGTTTTCTGTTTCATGTAACTGGAATGATCTTGAATTCCACATCTAAATTATAAGTTTTACTCCAGAAGGAAAAAGAAAGATAGAGAGACAGAGACAGACAGAGAGGAGAGAGATCTCAAGATGAAATAAATGAGTATAAAAGAGAAAGGTTGAGTTTGCTGGTGACAAAAAGCCAGATAGGATGTATAAATTAATTACTCCTAGTTAAGTGGGTGATGTGTTAACTACTTCTTTGCACAATACATTTTTAAAATGCCTGCTTATTAATTTCTTATATCGTGTCCTGTTCAAAAAGGAAAACTTACAGAGATGCTGACAACACAGAAAAATGAAGTCAATTTAAAATAAGAAAAATGAAGCAAAGAGAAAATGTGGGCTGGGAAGGAAGCTGAAACTAAAAGCTTAGTAAACACAATGCTTAACATGAGGACTTGGGCACAATTACCAAAGGTTGGTGAATTCTAGGTTTAGAGTGACCGAAATTAAGAAATATGCTTAGTTTTGGGACTTCCCTGTTCTTCTACTGCAGGGGTGCAGGTTTGCTCTCTGGTTAGGGGAACTAAGATCCCCCCCCACGCAGCATGGCCAAAAAAATATGAAAAAAAAATTTCATACCAAGTGGAAAAAAGAGTTCTAAAAAAATTTTTTTAAAGAAATATGCTTAGTAGAAATTTGTAATGTTTATACCTAGTAATAATAATTTACACAATGTTAGTGTTATTTAGACAACTATAATAATGATGTAATATTCACGAGGCCATTCATGAGTGATGAATCTAGGGGAGACAATCCCCCTTCAATCTGTGTTTATACCTTATATCCACCTTAACATCCCAGAGCCCCCACAGAAATGTTTTGATTAAATGAAATTTCTACTTCAAAAAAAATGTGCTTAGTTTCTAAAACAAGATGTCTGTAAGTTTACAAAGTCAACCAGCTGCTAAATTTCTCTCTTGAGCCTCTTCATCATGCAATTTGCTAAAAGTAGTCTTGAAGGAGGCAATATGACATCATCCATGGAGAACACAGGGTCAGATTCAGGTTCAAAGACTAGGTGCTTTGTGCTAAGTACCATCCAGTCAACACTAACAGTATTAGTCAGGAATGCTTTTGGCTGCAAATAATAGAATGTTAAGCCACAAAACCCATAGTTATCTTTAATAACAAGAACTCTGGCAGGGACATGGGGAGAATTCCTAGGCGTGAGTGGTGCAGTGGCTCAAAGATATCTTCAGAAACCCAGTATCTTTCTATCTTTCTGGTTGGCTTTCCTTGGATTTTTGGCTTCCTCTCTCAGGATCAAATAGTTATCTCTGTACCATCAGGCATCCCATCCTCAGTGAAGAAAGGAAGAAGAATGGGGTCAGTCCTCCCTGTCCTTCCTTATCAAGAAACGAAAAGCCTTCCCCATAAGTACATATGTCCTTAATTATAATTGACCAGAATTAGATCACCTCTCCGTTCAAAGTAGGCTTGGGGAATAGAGAAACTATTTGAGGGAAATGGGACTGGGGATTGACAGACCAATTATCACCACACTGCTGAGTTCAACACAGTCAGATTTAGGTGCCAAGGAAGAAGGAGGGAGTGAATATTGGGTAGTGAGCGAGCAGTGTGTGCCTAAGGGAAGGTGCTGAATGCAACCAATTCCTGGGTAGATGGTGTCCATCTCCTATGCTTAGGCTAGAGATATGTACCGAGTACCACAGAGCAGGGAGGTGAGTACCTGACCTGCTGGGGGATCAAGGAAGATCAAAAGTTATTGATGACTGAGTTTATCTTAAAGGCAAAGTGAAATCACTTGGGAATAGGGGAGGGGAGATAGAGAGGTTCAGCAGGTGGAGGCATGAGCCAAGAAAGGGGAGTTTAAGACGGTCCATGGTGTTAAAAGAAGCTCCAGCAATTTTGTGTTGATATATCATATGGGAGGCAGGGAGAAGACTAGAAACGTACCTGGGGACGAGGTCATGGGTGGCCTTGGGTGCTCTGCTTTGAGCTTTTAGATTCTATTCCTGGAGCAACAGGGCAAATGGTTGGATTTAAAGTATAGAGCTGGTAGGAACACAGGCTCTGGAGCCCAGATTCCTAGCTTGAAATCTTGCCTCTCTCACCTGCCCTCGCTGTGCTTTATTTTTCTCATCTCAAAAGGGAAACATAAGAGAGTCTACATCCTTAGGATTGTAGTGAGGCTTAATGAGTTAATTCAGGTGGAGGTCAAAGAATGATGACTGGCACATAGTAAACCTTAACACGCGGTCATGATGATGATGGTGCTGGTGCTGGTGGTGACGGTGATGATGGTGGTGATAAAGGAGAGGTTTAGAATCAAAGGAACACTATTGTTATGCTCCATATGAAAGATGAGAGAACTCAAACTGGGACACTCTTAAACTGGCGTGTGACATAAGTTGTTGTTCAGTCGCTCAGTTGTGTCCAGCTCTTTGTGACCCCATGGACTGTAGCACACCAGGCTTCTTTGTCCTTCACTGTCTCCTGGAGATTGCTTGAACTTGTGTCCATTGAGTCGGTGATGCCATCCAACCATCTCATCCTCTGTTGTCCCCTTCTCTTCCTTCAGTATTTCCCAGCATCAGGACTTTTCTGATGAGTCAGCCCTTCACATCAGATGACCAAAGTATTGGAGCTTCAGCTTCAGCATCAGTCCTTCCAATGAATATCAGGGTTGATTTCCTTTAGGATTGACTGGTTTGATCTCCTTGCTATCCAAGGGACTCTCAAGAATCTTCTCCAACACCACAGTGACATAGTAGGAAATAAACTTTCAAAACCTGCTAATTAATGTGATGAGGGAAAGAGAAGGGTCAAGAAGTACTCCCAGGATTTGGATTTTGTTGCTCCTTGGGTTTTGCTGGTGATGTCCCTCAGATTTGGGCCCTAGGGTATACCTACAAAAGTGAATCTAATTGTTCACCACAGTGAAGGGTTCACAGGTGGCTGTGGGAAGAACAACCAGCATTTACAATTTGAATTTTCATGATGGGCTATTTGATGCTCATGGGCTGTCATTCATTCGTCCAATATCTCCTGAGCACCTTTATGCCAAGTGCTGTTTTAGGCCCTTGGAATGTCTTGTGAAGCAATGCACAGTCCCTGCTGTCTTGGAGCTTATCTTCTGTCTGAAAAGGTGGAGTAAACCAATAAATGAAAAACCACACAATACCCATCATACAGAGATAAGGATACAAAAAATAAAGGACTGTAAGGGATTAGAACAGGGTTTCTCCACCTTGGCACTGTTGACCTTTGGCTATTTGATTCTTTGTTGAACAGATTCTTGATTCTGTTCTGTGCATGTTGAGATGATGAGCAGAATTCCTGGCCTCTGCCAACTGGATGCAAGAATCATCCCCCCCATCACTCCAACTAAAAATGCCTTCAGATCTGGCCGATGTCCTCTGGGGAACAGAATTTCCCTGACTGAATATCTCTAGGTGGAATGGAGTTTGACTGAGGGAGATGAGTATAGTGTCCAGTTGGTAATTTAAGAGAAATCTCCCCAGGTACATCTCCTGGGCCCACCATAGCCAATTACCTGATGTCTTAAAGCACAAGAAATGTCTGGAGACCAAGAATCTGAAATCAAGGTGTTGGCAGGGTTGGTTCCTTCTAGAGACTGTGAAAACATTCTTTCCAGGCCTGGCTCCCAGTTTCTGGCAGTTACCAGTGGTCCTTGGCTTCTGTCCACATCACTCCCATCTCTGACCCTTTCTTCACCCTGGCCCTCTCCTCTCTGTTTCTCCCCTGTGTCTATGTGTTTCAAAAATCTCTCTCCATCCTCTGAATCCAAAGAATCCAGTCTTTGGATTTAGAGCTTACCCTACCTCTAGGATGATTTCATGTTGAGATCATGAACTAATTATATCTACAAAGATCCTGCTTCCAGATAAGGTCGACTTCACAGAACCAAGACTTAAGACTTGGACGTATCTTTTCAGGAGACATAATTCAACCTTCTGTGCTTCTTCAGGAGATGAACAATGAACGTAGATCCAAACAAAGTGTGGGAACGAGGCATTCAAATGAACGTGTGTGTGTACAAGTGTGTGTGTGTGTGTGTGTGTGATGTTCCAAGAAAAGGTGATGGATGCAAAGGTGGATTGAGACATGAATGAGAATGGTGTGTCTGGGAAAAAATGGTGACCACTAGGTCTGGAGTGCAGGGAGCAAGGGGAAGATTTGGAGGGTGAGTTTGGAGTACTAGGCAAAGGCCAGACCATGTTGGACCTTGGAGGCCGCAAGAAGAAGTTTGGATTTTATTCCAAGTGCAGCGGGGAGCTTTGGGCTTTTAAGGGGGAGCAGTTGCTGCGGGTTTGTTCTGCTTTCTGCCTTTTCCTTTGGAGCAGGCTTAAGAAGATAGTGATGACTTTGCAGCTGTTAATCATCAGCAAACTGTAATCACTAAGAGAATGTTTGAAATCATAAGTTAAGGATTTTTAGAAGGAAGCAAACCAAAGAAATACTGTGAGAGCCTGCCCTAATTATTTCCCGGACTCCAAGTAACCAGGTGCATCGGAGAGATTATTTTTCTTCCTCTGATTTATGAAGGTCTCGGGGTCTAAATTTTGAAACTGCTGATAGAACATGTTCTGGGATGGTGGGATAATACTCTGAAACTTTTCTACTTGTCTCACAATAAAATTCTTTTGATTATTCATTCAAGCTCTTTTTTTAAAAAAAAAGTATTGTTGTTTTACAGTATTGTGTTTCAGGTGTACAGCAAAGCAATTCAGCTATGTATATTATTTTTGCAGATTCTTTTCCATTATAGGATATAACAAGATATTGAGTATTGTTTCCTGCATTATACAGTAAATCCTTATTGTTATATCAATTTTTTATATAGGGATCTTTATCTGTTAATCTGTATTCCTAATTTATACCTCTCCACCCTCCTTTCTTCTTTGACAACTCTAAGTTTTTCTTCTATGTCTGTCTTTTTTCTGTTTTGTAAGTATATTCATTTGTATTATTTTTTAGATTCCAATATAAGTGGTATTATATAATATTTGTTTTTTTCTCTTTGACTTATTTCAATCAGTGTGATAATCTGTAGGTCCATCCACATAGCTGCAAATGGCAATATTTCATTCTTTTTATGGCTGAATAATATTCCATTATGCATGCATACATAAACACACACACACACACTGAATCTTCTTTATCCATTCATCTCTTGATGGATATTTAGATTGCTTCCATATCTTATTGTAAGCTGCTATGAACATTGGGGTGCATGTATCTATTTGAATACCAGTTTTTGTCTTTTCTGGGTATATACCCAGGAGTGGGGTTGCAGAATCATGGTGACTATTTTTAGTTTTCTGAGGCACCTCCATACTGTTCTCCACAGTGCCTGCCCCAATTTCCATTCCCACCAACAATGTAGGAGGGTTCCCCTTTCTCCACACCCTCTCCAGCTTTTGTTCCTTGTAGACTTTTTGATGATGGCTATTGTGACTGGTGTGAGGTGGTACCTCAGTGTGATTTCGATTTGCATTCCCCTAATGCAACCATCTTGTCCCTCAAAGTCTTAAGAGGGAAAAAGCCTTTGTTTGGTTCAGTATCAACTTCAAATATCAAAGAATCATGTGAAATTTGCTACTATAAAAGAGAAAATAAGGGTCATGGACTTAAAGAATTGAAGGAATGAAAAGCTCATGAACTTGAAGCATGAGATAAACCACTCAGATTCCGGGAGTCTCAAGAGTTGTGTGTCAGTATGTGACTCAACTTACGATTGATCAAATTGTGATGTGATTTAGAGGCTATTGGGAATTTTAAAGCTAAACCGTGCTTTGACGATAGGAGGCATTCCAAAAACCTGGTAGGTTGAATGAATGCTTATTTCACAGATGAGAAAACATAACTTATAAAAGCTTAGTGTCATTTCATATTGACAACAGGAACCTAGGAAAAGGGTGATTCCCTTGGCTGCTGTGCTCATGGACACATGCCCTGAGGTGGGCACGAAATGCCAGTCTCTCCTACTCCCATCATTCTCTGTTCAGCTGCGTTTTCTAAAATCTTTTTATTTTATATTGGCATATAGCTAATTATCAATGAACAGCAAAGGGACTCTGCCATACATATACATATATCCATTTTCCCCCAAACTCCCCTCCCATCTAGGCTGCCACATAACATTGAACAGAGTTCCCTGTGCTCTATAGTAAGTCCTGGTTGGTCATCCATTTTAAATAATCCTGCAGCGTTTCTCGTCATGTGAGTTTACTGCATAAAGATACATGATCCCCAAACCTGCTGACCACTCTAAGGCATTCAACTTAGAAACATCTATTTCTCTGAAGCTCAAGGGAGAAACTACTGCATTCATTAAACTAAGAAATTTTGTATTATATTCTCTGCCATGATGCTTTCCTGAGACTTTCTCCAAGGATATATTTGACTGTGTGTTTTTGCCTTACAAGCTAACTATAAAGTCTGTGTACCATGTAAGATAGGATGCCATTGCACGATTGACTGGTCTTTTTCAAATTGTAAGTGATGACCCTTTAGAAGGAGGTGAGATCATTTTAGTGGGTAATTTTGAATAAAGGAATTAGAATAGCATGGGATGAAAGGGAACCAAATGTAACGGAATATATTGGAGTAGCATAGGAAGCATTTAACACTGACTTTATGAAAATTTCATTTTGCTTAGATGAATTTATGCGTGTGTGTGTGTGTGTGCATGTCCCATTCAGAATGAAAATGTTTCACATTTTCAAATGGTGGGCATGTGTACGTGCTAAGTTGCTTCAGTTCTGTCCAACTCTTTGCAACCCTATGGACTGCAGCCCGCCAGGCTCCTCTGTCCATGGAATTTTCCAGGCAAGAATATTGGAGTGGGTTGCCATCCCCTCCTCTAGGGGATCTTCCCAACCCAGGGATCGAACCTGTGTCTCTTAAGTCTACCTGTGTTGGCAGGTGGGTTCTTTACCATTAGTGCCACCTGGGAAGCCTGTCAAATGGTGGGCACACCCCCAAATGTTTGCAAACCAATGTTCTATATTCCACTTGCCAGCTCCTCACTTAGATTGAACAATTCAGGTTCCTAAATAGTCGTAGTGTAGATTTTAATCAACATATCTCTGGAATCTTGATTTTCTTTCGAGAATAGCATTGTTCCTTCTCTCGAGCTGGCACTTTGAGGTGTGAGGGCAACTCTGAGTCCTAATGTCTCCAACTTTATGACTCAGATTTCCCCTCTGCCTGCATCATTTCCATGGATGAGTTATCTGTGCTTATGTGAGATCCAGCTGGACTTGCAAGGCATGAATGCCTTCAGCATGGATCCAGGAATCTAAGCTGTTTAACCAGGCTTTTAGAGTTGTTACTGTACCCATTAAAAAAAAAAAAACAAAAACAAAAAAAACCTTGGAGATTTGAAAAGACAACAGAATTTTTAAAATAAAAAAGCATTATGTAAGCACTTCCCTGGCAGTTCAGTGGTCAAGACTTTGCCTTCCAGTGCAGGGCATGTAGGTTTGATGTCTGATCGAGGAGCTAATATAAAACAGAGGCAATATTTTAACAGATTTAAAAGACTTAAAAAATGGTCCACATAAAAAAATCTTAGAAAAAAGCATTAGGTACATCTGTTCATTTACATCTTTGTTACCCAGAGACAAGATCAAGATTTCATAAAACAAATATACTTCATGTCACTCAATTTTTGACAGAAGAACACAGTTTCAAGGATGCCCTCATCAAAGCGCTATCTGATGTTATTAAGGCATCTCTCTCCCTAAGTCATCGCTGCTGGTGAAAGGAGTTGTCATAGAGATGCTGATTTCTCCAGATTCGCGAGTAGGATGAGGACCAGTGCTCATATGAGACACAGTGACTCCATTTCCATCTGCTCTGGACCATGGGAAATGTGAGAGCTGCTGGGCTGTGTTGCTCCTTGGAGCTGCGTATCGCATGCTATGCATGTACCCTATCTTCATACGGGGTCAGGATCTTGATGGTTGAGGAAAGGGAAGATGTGGGTTGAAGGGTAGGTGGTGGGGAGAAAAAGAGATGGATTTCCTGGGTGATGTTTGTACAGACTAGCTGAGCAACAGCCTCTGTGTCTGACTCTTATCTGCTTTGATCAGCCAGCTCACACAGTTAGAGTGGTTTCAAATGGTTTTTCTTTATGAGGCTTTTTACAACCTATGTGAGTTTTGGAAGACTCCTCTAACGAATGACCATAAACTGGGTGGGTTAAAACCACCGACAGTTATTCTCTTACTGTTCTGGAGGCCAGAAATCTAAACCCTCTTTTCTCTGGAAACTCTAGGAGAGGATCCTTCTTGCCCCATCCAACTTCTGGTAGCTTCTGGCATTCCTTGACTTGTGACCATACCACTCCCATCTCTGCCTCTGTCTTCTTGTCCCTCCTATCTCTGCGTCTTCTCTTCTGTCTCTTAAAAGGATATTATCATTGGGTTAAAGGAATTTAGAAATGTAATCTATAGAGACAGTGTGTGGATTAGCGGTTATCTAGGGCTCAAGGAGAATGGGGAAATGGTGAATGATTGTTCATGAATATGCAGTTTCATTTTGGGGTGATAAAAATGTTCTAAAAATAATATTGATGACTGCACAACTCTGTAAATATAGTACAAAACACTGAATCATATAATTTAAAAGGGACTAATTTTTATGGTATCTGAATATTTCCATAAAACTTTTTATTAAATATCTAAAATTTGTAAAAAAAAAAAAAAAATGAGAGTCTACCCTAAATCCAGATGGTCTTGTCACAAAACCCTTAACTAGATCCCACCTGCAAAGACCCCTTTTCTAAGGCAATAAAGTCATGATCACAAGGTATGGGGTTTGGAAGTGGACATATTTTGGGGGGGGGGCTACCATTCAACCCACTGTACAACCTACAAAGGGCAGTATAGTCTAATGGGGTCAGAGTAGAGCTCTGCTCCATACTTACACACCAAGAGTGTCCACTGTGCTGAGAACTGGTGTGGTGTATCACGACAGGCAGGAATAGAAAGTCAGCCAGCCTGCGAAGTGCTCATGCTATCACAGCCCTGCCTCGGATGACCCCAGGAACTTAATCTCAGCAGATCTCAGTTTCCTTATCTGTGAAATCTCCTTCCTTCAAATCTTTTTCTCCGTGAGATCTTCTCTGATCATCCTATCAAGATTATACCAACTTCCTGTCCTTCTGACAGTCCTTATCATACTCCATAGCATTTATCAAATTTTTAACCGCTACCTGTAGTATTTATTTATTAGCTTATTATCCTGTTCTCCCAACACAAAGGAAGCTCCAGAAAGGCAGATTTTTTGTTGTTTTGTTCACTGTTATAACCTTGGTGTCTAGAGCAATGCTTGGCACCCAGTAGTTGCTTCCACTAAGCATGGAAGGCAGGTCTGAAGGGTGAGGCTGCCTGAGGGCCGTCTCATGAGATGGGGGTGTGAATTAAATTGTTACTAAATCAAACATGGGTCCGCTCTTCTGTTGCACAGCAAAGCCAACCTACTGACACTGGGTTTCAATGGAGGGAAGTACAGTGTTTATTGCAGACACCAAGCAAGGAGAACGGGCAACTCATGCTCAGAAGATCTAAACTCTTGGATGGCTTGTAGTAAGTTTTTAAAGGTAACATTAGGAGTGAGGGAGTGGGTCACAGGGTGAATGGTCAGCTCGTGCATAATTCTCTGATTGGTTGGTGATGACATAACAGAGTGCTTTTTCAGGAATCTCATTCATCAACCTTGTGGTTCTAACTGTCTGAGGTCTGCGTGCTGATGGTCAGCATGCGGTCAACTTCCTCTACCTGGTGGGAGTTTCGGTATCTGTAAAACAACTCAGAAGTATGGCTCAGGATATTATCCATAGCTCTTGAGGGGGAACTAAAAGTTCCTGACTTTGTTGAATAGCTAAACTAATATTATTTTGTTTTGCTTGACAGTTTTCCTTTGTTTATGAAACATTTTCTCATTTCTCTGATTATATTTCCTCTTTTTAAAAAAAATTTTTAAATTAATTTTTTAAAATTTTAATTATTTTTTAACTTTAGGAGCTAGGGGAAGGCCTAGAGGGCTAAAGCTTTTCTACAAACAAGAGTCAAGAGTCCGGGGACATAGGATAGGGAGAGGGGGAGGTGAGGTCTGTTCCTAGGAAGGATCTGCTTGGCTTCAAAATCAGAGAATTCTTGGGGACTTCCTTGGTGATCCAGTGGTTAGGAATCTGACTTCCAATCAAGGGTATGAGAATTCAATCCCAGGTTGGAGAACTAAGATCCCACCTGCTACAGGGTAACTAATCGTGCTCACCTCAACAAAGACCCAGCTCAGCCAAAACAAAGCAAAACAGACAAACAAAAAACAAGGCATATTTAGAGAATTTCTATCAAGTGTTATAGCAGATTTTATGTAAATGTGTTTCCCTTCCTTTTCCCCTCCCATTTCTTGAACTATTTCTTCCACACAAGATTCATAATGCTCTGTGTATCATTCATTCACAATCAGAAACAGGCCACAAGATTTTAAATACTATGGTAGCAAAATGTGTTATTTCAGTTTCTCTTTTCCAAGGCAGAGATACAGTGAGAAATACAGTCAATACTCATCATTCTTGTTATTCACAGTGGTCTGTTCTTGAAAGTGGCCGTGAACACTGAATTAGTGAATGCTATCCACTGCTGGAAGGAAACACTATGGGGTCAGGTTCCTGTGAGCCTCTGGTCACAGCATCTTAGTCAACCGATCAATATATAACCTGATTTGACATGTGTTTCTGTTTCAAGACACCTGATTTAATATATATTGCGAATTTATTGACATGGAACTCAGAGCCAACGGCATCATAACTCATGCTTGAATAAAGTGTATCTAACATGCGTGTTTTTCCTATAAGGTGCGTCACAGCCTTCTCGCACTTGGAAACGCTAGCCAGCACTTCAGCAGTATGCCTTTTAAAAACATGTATATTTTTTTATTTATTTGGCTACATCAGTCTCAGCTGCAGCATATGGGATCCTTGATCCTTGGTATAGCACGTGGAGTCTTTAGTTGCAGCATGTGGGATCTAGTTCCCTAATCAGAGATCGAACCCTGGCCCCCTGCATTGGGAGCACAGAGTCCTAGCCACTGGACCACAAGAAAATCCCCTGTCATTTTAAACAGCGGAAGTAGCAACATAAAGGACAAAAAGTTGAAAAACCATAACGTTAAGTTGACCGTGAGAGAACAATTGTTTAAGTTCAGTCTGAGAACTAAAACAGAAGGCAAAGCATCAGTTCAGAATTCAGCTGGGAACCTGAGAATTCAAAGTTTTCTCCACTTGGTCTTGTCTGCAAATGATTGTGAAAGCACCTCGATTGTTGATTTTGATTCTGCAAATGAACTTCAGTGAGTGGGGGCACTCAGGAATATGGAATCTGTGAGTCAGGAGGCGGGCTGCGTGTCCAGTGCAGCCAGGTTGAAGAGTTCCACCAGCCCTACCTGGTTTTGCCTCCTCCTCCAGCCCATAGAGTCAGAAATTTCAAAGAAAAGTAAAACCGATGATGCTGAACACATGTTCTCAGGATGGGGGGGGGGGTGCGGGGGTCACCTGAATCACTGCAGAGAAACAGCCCCAGCTGGTTTGTTTGCGAGTGCTCTTTTGTGAAAGGGCTTACAATCACAACAGCGGACATGTAGTTGTGAGAAAGGAAGTCTACCCACTTTCAGCCCTTCCAGAGAGTAACTTCTAGGGTCTCCTGCCTGGGAAATGCTGCTTTTTTAAAAAAAATTTTCCAATTCCATTTATTTACTACTTTATCGAGGTGCATCTGCATACCATGCTGTTCAGCTAGTTAAAGTGTCTAACTCCATGGTTTTTAGTATATGTGCAACATCACCACAGTCGATTTTAGAATATTTTTATCACCTCAAAGAATTGCCTATTAACCTTTATTTTCACCCCCTATTCCCCATCTCCCAGCCCTAAGCCACCACTACTCTATTTTCTAAATATTTAGATTTCCCTGTTTTGGACATTTAATATGAATAGAATGAGGTCTTTTGTGATATACTTTTTCATGCAGCGAAATGTTCTCAAGGTTCATCCATATTGGAGCATGTTTCAGAACTTCATTCATGACAGACTGGTATTTCATTTTATGACTATACTACACTTTTAAAAAATTCTATTTATTTGGCTATGCCAAGTCTTAGTTGTGGCATGCAGGATCTTTAGCTGCAGCGTGTGGGATCTAGTTCCCTGACCAGGGATGGAACCCGCGTCCCCTGCCTTGGGAGCACAGCGTCTTAGCCACTGGACCATCAGAGAAGTACCTACATTAAAAAAATTTTTTTAATTTATTTTTGGCTGGGTTTAAGTTGCTGCACAGACTTTTCTCTAGTTGTGGCTAGAAGTGCTGCTCTCTGGTTGCAGTGTGCTAGCTTCACACCGAGGTGGCTTCTCTTGTTGTGGAGCACAGGCTCTAGGGCATGTGGGCTGGAAATGGTGCTCTAGAGCACGGGCTCATTAGTTGTGGCACAGGCTTCACTGCTCTGCAGCATGTGGGATCGTCCCAGACCGGGGATCAAATCCCTGTCTCCTGCACTGGCAGGTGGATTCTTCACCAGGTAGCCACCAGGGAAGCCCCTTGCATTTTTTAAATCATTTTTTAATTGGAGTATATTTGATTTTCAACGTTGTGTTATCAATGGTTTCTGCAAAAATACTGGAGTGGGTTGCCATTTCCTCTTCCAGGGGATCTTCCAGACCCAGGGACTGAACCCACATCCATCTCCTGCATTGCAGTCAGCTACTTTACCCTCTGAGCTATGGAAGAAACCCTATCAATAGCTTCTGGTATGCAGCAAAGCGAGTCAGTTACACATATACATGTATCCACTCTTTATTAAATTGAGTTCCCGTGTAGTCCGTTTTGAAGACCCCCATCGCAGGCTGGAATCACAGGGCAGGCTCAGCAGAGACAGATCGGAGAAGGAGCTTTCCCAGCTGGGAGGCTGGAGGGGGCTTAATACCAGGACAGACACAAAGAGCATCTCAGAAGGAGATGACATCTGTCAGCTTGAAAGAGCGCCAGGGGCAAGACACAAACTTCAGTGGCTCAAAGAGAGCACTTCTCAGAAACTTCCCTTGCCTTTGGGAAGCAGTGGAAAGTGATGGAATCACCACTTTGTACAGGAAAGGGCACCTGCCTTGGTTGGGGGGGATGGGGGGTGGGGTGGGGGGTGGCCGCAAAGAGGGAACTGTCCTGATACGGTCAGGTCCTCCAGTTTCTTTTATGTCCATGTCCTAAGGGAGCCCCCCCACCGCAACCCCCTCACACACACACTCAGACACATCTTTTCTTGTCTTCTGTATTCATTTTTAACTTTGTTTTTAGGAACACAAATAATGCGTTAATACCGTGATGGCTAAGCTAGTTGCCCGTTGCTTAGCAACCTGCTGCCACTCCGGGATATGGCAAGCAGCCTCTACTTGGGCAAAGGAATCCACTGTTTTGAGCTTGTCGTGAACCCCAGACCCCCTTCACACTTTGCACCTCCACAGATCCATGCCCATGAGAAAATGCAGTGTGATTTTCTGAGTTTTGAAAACGTACACAAAAGCCACGGTACCGTACACACCATTTTTCGTTATTCTTTAAACTCAAGATATTTTTTAATATGGTGGCCATCGGAACTGCTACAATAGTGGATATGACCACTGAGTGCTGGCAATATGGCAAGGGGAAATGAATTTTTAATTTTATCTAATTTTGGCAAATATAAATTTCAGTAGCTACATGTGGCTGGCTGGTAGCTACTGTACTGGACAGAAAGCAAAGACCCAAGTCATTCTTTTTATTTCTTTTTAAGTTAACATTTGACTATGGGAAGTTTTCAAACATATACAAAAAAGAGAGAATCATATAATGAATTCCCACGAATTCATCCTTCAGCTTTAACAATCACCAGTACGTCACCATTCCTGTTTCTAGGTTCTTCCTTTTAACTAACCTACGGTATTTCTTTGCATAAAAAATTATATTTTAGCCATCTTGCTCCTGTTGATATGAAGCCGTTTCTAATTTTCTACTAAAGCATGTGAGAGTGAACCTCATTGCACATTTCTCCTGGTGTGTGTGGCATGTGTGTATCTATGCATGTATATGTATATTTGTGTGTATAAGTGTATGAATATATATGTTTATGTATTTGTATTTGTGTATATGTCTGCATTGGACTGCAAGGAGATCCAAGCAGTTCATCCTAAAGGAAATCAGTCCTGAATATTCATTGGAAAGACTGATGCTGAAACGGAAACTCCAACACTTTGGCCACCTGATGCGAAGAACTGACTCGTTGGAAAAGACCCTGATGCTGGGAAAGATTGAAGATGGGAGGAGAAGGGGATGACACAGGGTGAGATGGTTGGATGGCATCACCTACTCGACAGACATGAGTTTGAGCAAGCTCCAGGAGCTGGTGATGGACAGGGAGGCCTGGCGTGCTGCAGTCCAGGGGGTTGCAAAGAGTCAAGACACGACTGAGGGACTGAACTGAACTGAACATAGCAAACATTCACACACTTTCAGAACATATGCATACATACACATGTATGCACACACATTAGTTCAGGTCAGTTCAGTTGCTCAGTCATGTCGGACTCTTTGTGACCCCATGGACTGAAGCATGCCAGGCTTCCATGTCCATCAACTCCCGGAGCTTGCTCAAACTCATGTCCATCGAGTAGGTGATGCCATCCACCATCTCACCCTGTGTCATCATCCCCTTCTCCTTCTGCCTTCAATCTTTCCCAGCCTCAGGGTCTTTTCCAATGAGTCAGTTCTTCGCATCAGGTGGCCAAAGTATTGGAGCTTCAGCTTCAGCATCAGTCCTTCCAATGAATATTCAGGTCTGATTTCCTTTAGGATTGACTGGTTTGATCTCTTTGCCATACAAGGGACTCTCAAGAATCTTCTGCAACACCACAGTTCAAAAGCATCAATTCTTCGGCACTCAGCTTTCTTTATAGTCCACCTCTCACATCCATACGTGACTACTGGAAAAACCATAGCTTTGACTAGATGGATCTTTGTTGGCAAAGTAACGTCTCTGCTTTTTAATATGCTGTCTAGGTTGGTCATAGCTTTTCTTCCAAGGAGCAAGCTTCTTTTAATTTCATGGCTGCAGTCACTATCTGCAGTGATTTTTGAGCCCCCAAAATAAAGTCTCTCACTGTTTCCGTTGTTTCCCCATCTATTTGCCATGAAGTGATGGGACCAGATGCCATGATCTTTGTTTTCTGAATGTTGAGTGTGCTATGTATTTATGTGTATATATATGTGTGTGTATGTATATGTGTGTGTGTGTTTATCTGTGTGTATGTGTGTTACTGTGCATATGTGTGTATATGTATGTGTCAGTAAGTGTGAATGTATATATATATATATATATATATCTATGTATATATCTATATATGTGTGTAAAAGTATATATGTAGGTATTGGGTTGAGCAAAGATTTCACTTGCACTTTTGTGTAAGATGTTATGGAAAATGTCAAGTGAACTTTTTGCTAACCATACATACACACACACATATATATATATATAAAGTGAAAGTCGCTTAGTCATGTCCGACTTTTTGCGACCCCATGGACTTTACAGTCCATGGAATTCTCCAGGCCAGAATACTGGAGTGGGTAGCCTTTCCCTTCTCCAGGGGATCTTCCCAACCCAGGGATCAAACCCAGGTCTCCCGCGTGGCAGGCGGATTCTTTACCAGCTGAGCCACAGGGGAAGCACACACACACACACACACACACACACACACACACACACACACCACACACACACATCCTGTGCATTTGTCTCAGTGTGTATGCATGTGCACATGTGCATGTCTTTCTCTAGGGCAGAAACTTAGAAGCGGATCATGGAGTAGGTGCACTTTAAGCATGCACAATGCCATCTGCCCATGTGTTTCCATAAGCAGTGAAACAGACACAACACAGAAACCTGACTTGGGCCCTGGTAGGGCTCACGGGGCACTTGCTCCACCCATCCAGCTTGATGGATGCTTGAGCCAGTTCCCATGGTGTTCAGCCTCTGGCCACCCCACTGGGAACCCCTGTGGGTCCCTGGATTCAGGGCAGGATAAAGGCAGGTCAGATTAGTGACACAAAGTCCCTCTGGTTTCCTAATCATTTTATCATTCCTAAATTTCTCTCTCCGCCCCCAGGGATTTGTATTTCTCCCTCTCATGGCCTTGTCTTTGCAGGCAGGGGACCATCAGTGTTTTTAGATGCTACTTGAATGAGTTTTTCCAGGCAAATACTTTCCCATAAAGATGCAATTAACACAAGGAGTCTGAAGCTTGGGGATGAGAAAACTTAAACCACTTTGCTTTTCCAACAGCTCACAAAGTTCAACTCTGCTTTCAGGAACCCTGGTGCTGCAAACACACGCTTTTCACTGAGAAATGCCTCCATGTTGGAATGCTTAGGGATTATCTAAGTAACTTTGCATTTTACACTATTAAGAGAACAAGCATCTGTTTAGCTACTGTGGCCCCCATCGCTAATACCAAGGCGGGGATTTTCGCTAAGCTGATCAGTTAAAAAAAAAGAAAGAAAAAAAATTTTTTTTTTAAACTAACAACACAAAAGGAGGCGATCAGGTTCTAGAAAAGGGAACAAAGGAAAAATAGGATGAATGACCTAAATTATTATTATCTCAGGGACTGAAGTCTGGCCTTTTCCTTCTTCGAAGATGAAGGAAACAGTTTAGAGAGTAAATCGTGAGCTGATTAACTCAAGTCATTGGTTTTAGGTGCTGGACCTGGGCCCTGGTTGTGAGTGGGAGAGGAGATGGAACAGACACCCCTTCTGTAGACCCTGGTGGGGACAGGCAGTGCTGTGATGTGGTCTGGGTGGGTCCCCGAGGAACCTGTATTGGTGATTGTGTCTGCAGGACTTGTGCTATTTGGTTTCCATCATGGGAAGAGGGGGCTTCCCTTGTAGCTCACATGGTAAAGAATCCGCCTTTAGAATTCCCAGGAGACCTGGGATCAATTTCTGGGAAGATCCCCTGGAGAAGGGATAGACTACCCACCTAGTATTCTTGGGCTTCCGTGATGGCTCAGCTGATAAAGAATCCTCCTGCAATGTGGGAGACCTGGGTTCGATCCCTGGGTTGGGCAGATCCCTTGGAGAAGGGAACGACTACCCACTCCAGTATTCTGGCCTGGAGAATTCCGTGGACTATATAGGGGTCACAGAGAGTTGGACACAACTGAGCAACTTTCACCTTCACGGGAAGAGGGCTTAAGAGCTTTTAAGGACCCCTTTCAGTGGTTAGCGGAGGCACCCTCATCTCCAGTGTCAGAGATCAGACACTAAAGTTTCTGTGACTCCCCAGGGTGAGCCTGGGGCCCAGCATCTGATGGCCTTCCCATCACTTCCGTGAGGGCCCCGTGTGGGCGACGTGAGTCAGGATTCCTTGTTACAGGAGCTCCCCCAGGATCTCCTGAAATCACGGAGTAAAGAGGGAGGTCTTTCTTCTTCTGAGTTCATCTTGTGCAGTTCTGACTTTTCCCTGTATTTCTAGAGACTTCTGGGTACGTCTGATCAGGCCTTACTGAGTAGGTGGGTATTCACTCCACCCCCACTCCTTCACGGTGGTGGCACCAGAGACAGGTGAGGCGCCTTCATCTTCCTCCACTCTCTCGTGATGACTGCCAACCACCCCCCCTTCTCCGACACACACAACTGATACTTAACCAGCCTAACGCCGAATGCCATGTGAATGGAACCCCCAGTAACCACCCTGCCAACTAGAAGATGACCCCATCCAGCACCTAATACCTTTACAATCACCTAAGCTATTCATGTCTCCAGAGGCTGCACAGACAGGCCAGAAGCAGGACACAGCCCGCCATCTTGATTTTTCTCACTTTTTCTGGAAATATCTGAGACCCCTTAAGGGCTGCTTCTTCAAGTTTTTACAGTTGCAGGTAGCAGAATATCATAAAAAGGGCTTAGGTATGGAATTTGGGTGGATCTCAGTTTGGAATCCTATATAGCTAAAATGTTAATTAATCTCTCAGCCTCACTGTTCCCACCTGTAAAATGGAGATAACAAGACCTAAGAGGTTTTTTTTTGTTTTTTTTTTGTAATTGAAAAGTAATTGACTTATAAACTTATATTCATTTCTAAGATATAGCATGATGATTCAATATTTGTATATTGTGAAATGATGACCGCACTAAGTCTAGTTAACATCCACCACCACACATAGTTACAAAATTTTTTTCTTGTAGTGAGAACTTTGAAGATCTATACTCTTAGTAACTTTCAAATATACAACACATTATATTAACTATAGTCACCACGCTGTACATTATACCTTCAGTTCTTATTTAACTTTGAGTTTGTACCTCTTGACCTCCCCTGCCCATTTCGATAATTCTAGGAGGATTAACCATTTCACGATCACTTATAATCCTAGAGGTATTATCAAAACCTTAGAAACACAAATACCAATTCCTGATGCATGATCAGCCATCATCCGATTTTTATTTCCCCCTGGAATTTTGTTCTTGTTCAGTTAAAGTCAGCACCACTATAAGCATAGCCAGGCCATATGCTGTTTATAATACATACAAAATCACAACTCCGTTTTATGCAGGATACATTTAAAGATTCACTTCAGAACCTTTTATTTTTTTTTAATGTTTTATTGAAATATAGTTGCTTTACAGTAGTGTCAGTTTCTGCTGTACAGCAAAGTGATTCGGTTATATGTATACATATATCCCCTTCTTTTTGAATCTCCTTCCTGTTATAGGGATTGCAAAGAGTTGGAAATGACTGAGCACACACACACACACACACGTGCACACGCACACACGCATGCCCATTTAGGTCACCACAAAGCACTGAGTAGAGTTCCCTGTGCTCTACAGTCGCTTCTCATTAGTTACCAACTTTGTACATAGTGTTAATAGTACATAAATGTCAATCCCAATTTCCAAATCATCCCACCGCCCCTTTCCGCTTTGGTGTCTATATGTTTGTTCTCTATGTCTGTGTCTCTATTTCTGCTTTGTAAATAAGATTGTCTATACCACTTTTTTCAGGTTATATACATATGCTGCTGCTGCTACTGCTAAATCGCTTCAGTCGTGTCCAACTCTGTGCGACCCCATAGACGGCAGCCCATGAGGCTTCCCCGTCCCTGAGGTTCTCCAGGCAAGAACACTGGAGTGGGTTGCCATTTCCTTCTCCAATGCATGAAAGTGAAAGTCAAAGTGAAGATGCTCAGTCGTGTCTGACTCTTAGTGACCCCATGGACTACAGCCCACCAGGCTCCTCCATCCATGGGATTTTCCAGGCAAGAGTACTGGAGTGGGTTGCCATATGCATTAATATACAATATTTGTTCTTCTCTTTCTGACTTCCTTCACTCTGTATGACAGACTCTAGGTCCATCCACATCTCTACAAGTGACCCAACTTTGTTCCTTTTTATGGCTGTGTGATATTCTATTGTATATATGTACCATATATTCTTTATCCATTCTTCGTTGATGGACATTTAGGTTGCTTCCATGTCCTGGCTGTTGTAAACAGTGCTGCAGTGAACATCGGGGCACTTTGGCACCTTTTAAATCACTCACTATCATGAGAGAATTGGAAGTTAGGAAACAAGAAAATGTCCATGAAGTTGCAGAGCCAGAGAGGAGCTGTAAGAACCTCTCTTGTGCATTGCTATCCTTCCTGACAACCCACTCCAGTATTCTTGCCTGGAAAATCCCATGGACAGAGGGGCCTGGTGGGCTAGAGTCCATGGGGTCCCCAAAAAGTCAGACATGACTTAGTGACTAAGCTTGCACTCATCCTTCCTAGCATCTCCATGACATAAAATGCAATACACCCAAAACAGCTTGAGAAGGAAATCTGATCTGCAGCTTGATTCACAGCAGAGAATGGGAGTAGGTGGGAAGGTTTGAACATGGGTGAGGCTGGCTGGTGTCTTCACAGCCTGCCTCCTATTCTGAACTAGGACTGCCGACCTCCTGCTGAATGACCTGCAACGCTCAGGTCTGGAAGGGCTTGACCCTGGTTGGCTGGACTGTAGATGGTGGGACAACTCCTTTCCAGCCCTGGGTGCTGTGTGTTATTCCTCAACTATTTCATGGGCATTTTACTTAGTGGAGCCTGAAGTCAGAACCCTAAAAGGCTCGTTGTTAACCAGATAGGCTTTAATCGGCCGTTCACTTAGATTCTGTCCCACCTTCCCAGGTGTGGCTTCCAGAACTCAGTTCTGTCTCATCTGGACAGCTCTCCAGGTCAAGCCACAGTTCTTTCTTTGACCAGCCTTTAACCAGTTATCTCCTCCACTGCCAGGAGGCCAATACTTGCCTTTTGGCTGAAGAGGGGGACTCTCCCTTGGGTCCCCTCCAAGGCCAAGGATGTCTCTAAACATACATAGTCTTATGGAGAGGTAGCCCCTGAAAGAGACCCCCTGGCAGGAGTGACTCACTCTTGAACTTTGACTCCACTGTCATTCCACACATGGGGTCCCTGCACGAGAAAATGTGGGCACTTAGGCAAACCAAGCACCTAGCATCACTCAGCTCAGGGAAACATGTTCCTTAAACTACAGCCAACAAACCCAGGCATTTACCACTTAGCATTTGAGTTTTCTGAGTTCTTTTGTGCATGCCTCTAGTAATTCTAAAGTGCCAAATAGCTTTTCACTCGTTACAATGAAAAATTCCGGAGAGATACCTAGCGCTGCAGGGAGAGCACTGGGGGCCTCCAGAGGCTGGTTGCTGCAGAGCTGGAGGACAGGAATGGATGGACGGCCGGACTCTTTGCTGTCCTCTGGCCTGCAAGTGTCCACAGACCTCCTCTCCTGGGCTCCCCTAGAGCGCATCCCCTGGTCGCTGCACTTAGAAGTGTCCCCTGCGCCTGTGACCACTCAGCTTCCATGTGGGTCCTGGGACTTTGGAGAGGATGCCAAGTCTTCTAGAACATCGGAAGCCCCCTCCACTTCTAAGAGTCTAGGCTGAGGCAAAGCATCTGTGTCCAGGACCTATTTGGGTGGGAGAGAGGCCAGGATTAGCTTTTCTCCTCTGGAATGGGTGGGCTGAGGCTGGGTTGGCCAAGCCAGAGATGCAGGGGCCAGCCAGGTTGGCATCTTGGTGACTTAGACACCCAGGAAGGCAACTCCTTCTTTGCTCCAGCCAACAGCTGCCAGGCAGGCAGACCAGCCTGGTGTGGCCCCAAATTCTAATTTTTCAAACCAAACTAAAAAAAAAATCTACATTTTTATGTATGACCTCTAATTTCAAAGAACTGGCAACTCAGTTCTCCTTCCTTTCGTAATCTTTCCTCCCTCTTTCCTTGTCTCGCGTCCTTGCTTGCTCCCTCCAGCCCTCCCTGTCTTGCTTTTAAACATTGTACTCTGCAGTACACTTGTCTGAGGACCAGCAGGGCCCCATGTGCCTCTGGAGAGGGTCCCTCTGGGTCTGAGCTCCTTGGCTCCAACCAGCATCTCTGAAGCATATGCTGCCGATAAGACAGCCAAGGTCCGGACATCCTGCTTGCCTCATTATTACTGCCAGCAAGGCTGCTTTGTGGGCTGCCCCAGGAAGGAGGTTTAATCATCCTCCAAGTAGCTCAAGCCGGTGTACTCCCCGCAGCCGAGACGGCGCGTCCCCCATGTATGTTTTCTGTTCTTTGTTTCAGTCACCCTGGTTTTGAAGCCATAACTGGGAGGATCTTGTTTCTACTTTTTAACAGACTGTTGGCTTCACACGTAGCTTGAGGAAAACAGTGGCAGCTGCCTAAACACATACCAGATACTGAAATCACAGGAGGCAGCTCTAAAAAAAAAAGTCAGTGTTGGCAGCCAGAAGGAGGGGGACACAGTGGATTTTGTCAGGCTCTTTGGCTACCTGCACATGCCATGAGAGTCCTGGGGGGGGACCAAGATCAGAGATGTTGGCAGGACAGGGGAATTAGTTGATGGCAGTCAGGCACTGGCCACCTGTGGCTCCCAGGGCACTCACCCGTTCATTCATTCAGTAAGTATTTACTGAATGCTCCCATGGTTGATATGGCCCAAATGCTGGGGAGAGAGAAGATAAAGTCTCTCTTTTATGTGTTTTCTTGTCTAGTGAGAAAGGAGACACACTTAGCAAGTTCAGTTCAGTTCAGTCTCTCAGTCGTGTCCGACTCTTTGTGACCCCATGAACCGCAGCACTCCAGGCCTCCCTGTCCATCACCAACTCCCGGAGTCCACCCAAACCCATGTCCACTGAGTCGGTGATGCCATCCAACCATCTCATTTTCTGTTGTCCCCTTCTCCTCCTGCCCTCAATCTTTCCCAGCATCAGGGTCTTTTCAAATGAGTCAGCTCTTCACATCAGGTGGCCAAAGTACTGGAGTTTCAGCTTTAGCATCACTCCTTCCAAAGAACACCCAGGACTGATCTTCTTTAGGATGGACTGGTTGGATCTCCTTGCAGTCCAAGGGACTCTCAAGAGTCTTCTCCAACACCACAGTTCAAAAGCATCAATTCTTCTGCACTTGGCTTTCTTTATAGTCCAACTCTCACATCCATACATGACTACTGGAAAAAACCATAGCCTTGACTTTGTTGCTTTTGAATATGCTATCTAGGTTGGTCATAACTTTCCTTCCAAGGAGTAAGCGTCTTTTAATTTCATGGCTGCAATCACCATCCACAGCAATTGTGGAGCCCAGAAAAATAAAGTCAGCCACTGTTTGCCCATCTATTTGCCATGAAGAAACCAACAAATAAATGAGCATCACTTTGGAGGGAATAAGAAGAAGAACTAGGAAGACAGTCAAATGGGGTGGAATGGGGTGAGAGCTACTTGGGCAGGAATGAGGTCAGCTCCTGCCTTGATGCACTTCTTTTCTCCAGACTTCCTAGCATCACCTAGGATTAAATGCATCCTGTTTTCTCCCACCAGAAGGTAGGCGCCATGATGGTGGGAACTGTCTTTTGTTCTCCGTGGCTTGTCCAGTGTCAGGCGTGTAGCAGGTGCTCAGTGAGCTGTGTTGGAGGTAATGAAAAGGAGCCTACCCTGTGCAGATCTAAGGGAGAGCGCACAGGGACAGGTGACCACAAGCCAAGCATCTTTGAGGAGGAATAAGCAGGTCGATGTGGTCCAGGTGGAGGGCAAGCTGGGCAGGTGAAATCAGGGGAGTCCAGATAGACATGGGGGCACATCAGATATCAGCCTGTGCTGTATTGAGAAGTTTAGATTTTATTCTAACCACAAAGAGGAGCCATCAGAGGCTTCTGAGTTTTCTGGGGCTATTGTAACAGGTCACCTCAAGTTGGTGGGCCTAAAACAACACAGATGTATCATCTCAGAGCTCTGGAGGTCAGAAGTCCATAGTGGGTCTCATGGGGCTAACATCAAGGGGTCTGCAGGGCTGTGTTCCTTCTACAGGCTGTAAGGAAAGGCCTGTTTTCTCACCTTTTCCAGCTTCTAGAGGCTGCACACACTTCTTGGCTCGTGGACGCTTCCTCCGTCTTCATAGCCAGAAAATATGAGTTGTGTCCTTTTCATGAGGCATTATATTTTTTAAAAAATTTTTACTTTTTTATTTGGAGAGCAGTCAGGTGGCTCAGTGGTAAAGAACTCTCCTGCCAAGCAGGAGATATGGGTTCAATCCCTAGTGGAGAAGATCCCCTGGAGGAGTAAATGGCAACCCCCTCCAGTATTCTTGCCTGAGAAATCCCATGGACAGAGGAGCCCAGTGAGCTACAGTCTATAGGGTCACAAAAAAGTCAGACACAGCTTAGCGATTAAACACAGCCTATCTATCCATCCCTTTGACTGCACACCAGGTCTTATTTGTGGTATGTGGGATCTTAGTTCCCTGACCACAGATCAAACCTGCTGCTGCTGCCGCTAAGTCGCTTTAGTCGTGTCCGACTCTGTGCGACCCCATAGACGGCAGCCCACCAGGCTCCCCCGTCCCTGGGATTCTCCAGGCAAGAACACTGGAGTGGGTTGCCATTTCCTTCTCCAATGCATGAAAGTGAAAAGTGAAAGTGAAGTCGCTCAGTCGTGTCTGACTCCTATCGACCCCCTGGACTGCACCCCACCGGGTCCCTCCGTCCATGGGATTTTCCAGGCAAGAGTACTGGAGTGGGTTGCCATTGCCTAGGCCCCCTCCATTAGGAGTTCAGATCCACTGGTCCATCAGGGAAATCTCCAAGGCGTCATTCTGACCCTCCTGTCCTTCCTTCTCCTGCCAGTTGTAAGGACTGTGTGGTGACACTGGGCTCACCAAGACATCCCAGGAGCAGCTTTCCATCTTAGAGTCAGCTCAGTTATCAACCTTCATTCCGCCCGCAGCCTGAATTGTGTTTCTTCCTGCAGTTATGTTCACAGATCCGGGGATGAGGATGCAGTTTTGAGGTCCTGGACTGAGGTTTCCAGTGTAGAGATCACTCTAACTCTGCATGGGGGGATGGGTCGCCATCCAGCCACACACACTGGTGCTCTGGCCCGAGGTCGCAGGGGACAGAAGAGAAGGCAACAGGTTCCGAGTCTCTTTAGGGATCAGATCCTGTGCTAGCCTTGTGGGGGTTTTGGTAGCAGCTGTCATTTCAAAGAGCTTTAGCCTGTCCTCGAGATGTGTGTTACCAACTTCTGGAGAGTGGGCTTTGATGCCTTACAGCAACGGATCTCAAGGCTGGTCCCAGACCACCAGCAGCAGCATCCCCTGATCTCGGGAGAGCTTGTTAGAAATGGGCATGCTCCACCCTGCCCTCTAGACTCTGGAGAAAGGGCGGCAGTCCTATGTGCAGAAGCCATCGTCAGAACATCTGAGCCAGCCCAGGTCTGTTCTGACACCCAGAGCCTGGAATTCTGCTGTGCACGTGATCTGAGGCAGCCAGCCAGCCGGGTGGCTTTTAGGAAGGTCAGGAGGCCCTTTCTTACCTTTTTCTGCAAGACTGCTTATTGTGGATATCACAGGTGGAGCCCCTGGACAGAGGCTACCTGTAGTGAGATTAAAGGAGTCCCTGGGCCCTGGATTTTTTTGTGGAAACATCTGCAAACTGAGCACAGACATGATCTTTAGGAAAGATGTTCTTAATACTCATCAGCATCCCCCAAGACCCTGTAAAAGGATTAAGTGGCTCCATTCTGTGTGCTGGGCTTCCCAGGTGGCTCAGACTGTAAAGAATCTGCCTGCACTGCAGGAGACCCGGGTTTGATCCCTGTGTTGGACAGATTCCCCTGGAGAAGGGAATGGCAACCCAGTCCCATATTCTTGCCTGGAGAATTCCATGGACTGTAGCCCCCTGGGCTCCTCAGTCCTTGGAGTCCCAAAGAGTGGGACAAGACTGAGCTACTAACACTTTGACTTTCTCATTCTGTATGCTGGACCTCAGGAGGGAACAATAATTGAACACGTCCTGGACACAGAACACTGTTTTAACCATTTTATATGCATTGACATATTTACTATCTCAGGAGGGAGATATTATCATTACTGTCCCCATTTTACAGATAAGGAATTTGAGGCACAAAGAGACAAAATGCCTCACTCTAGACCACACAGCTGCTTAGGGGTGGAGACAGGATCCAGCCAGGGGTCACCAGGCTTCAGCCCCAGAGAGTTTGCAGACCCTAGCTGCACTCTACACCTGGTGGCCTGACTGTGGCCCCTGGGCTCCGCCTCACCATCTGCTTGTAGGGCCTGCAGCTGAGAATCGTGTCTACATTTTTAAATGGTTGCATTTGAATGGTTATATAACTGCTTACGTAATGTCCTAGATTTTTGCCTCTTGGTCTAAAATATTGGCTATCTATAACTGCCTGCTATCTAGACCTTTAAGAAAATTTTGCTGCTGGTGCTGTCTGTCTCTCCCTCTTCTTCTTACTCTCACGGTCACTCTGTCTGTCTGTCTGTCTGGAGAAGCTGTGTGCACACGACACAGACTCTTCCCTCCAGGGAGAGAGGGAGTTAGTGCTTTGAAGAACTCTGGGGGAAGGGATTTCTATAAACCACTGCAGCAGCCCCTGGGGGTAGATGGTTACCACTCCCATTTCATCGATAAAGAAACAGGCCCATGAAGGTAGTCTTTTGCCCATCAGCCAGGTTTTCAAGCTAGGATTTCAACTCCAAAGCACACTTCTTTCTCAACCTCCTGTTCCTTTTGATCTGAGGGAGTTTGTGTTCCAGTTTGACAAATAGGACTTGAACATGAGAGCGCCTCACCTCAGGGCATCAGAGAGGACCACAGTACATGGACAGACTGTGGGTAGGAAAGATAATCAGGGAGGGTCAGTGCTGGCCAGAGATAGCAAAGAAGACTTCCCGGAGGAGGCAAGGCAGGAACAAGTAGTATTCAAACCGCCTTACACAAAATGGGAACTTATATGCTCCTCTTTCTCATAGCTGCATGGCAATTTATGGCTTCAGGTGTAGAGGGTTCTCATTATAAATCTGCAAGCAGTGGAAACCTGAAAATTTGTGGTTCTTTGAATGAGGGGCTTTTTTCTTCTTAGACAACAAAAAGTCCCAGGAAACTTCTTGTCTTGACAGGCAACATCTCAGCATCATTACTGTAAACAGCACCTGATTGATCCCCCACACGTTCCCGGAAATGACTGGCCAAACCCAGCCTGTGACATTGAACAGACTTCCTCTTCTGAAATAGCCCCACACTTTCCCTTGCCCCTAGGCAGACAACCAAAGATTGTCAAATGTAGCAAAAGACCTATTGGGAAGTCTCTCCCAGTTCGAGTTTCCCAACATTATAGAACTCTTGTCAATCTGACACTGTCATGGGGTTCCCATCTTTTATTCTGTAAAATTTCTTCTCATTCCTAAGATCTTTGAACCCCTGCTGAAAGGAAGCTGACAGTGGATGGGTTTCCTTACTGCAAGTATATGAATTCATAGTCTTTCTTGTCTCAGAATTAGTTTTGTCATTGATGGTCCAAAGTTTGGTGATCCAGGTTGGCATGATGCTTCAAGATGCCAAGTGGGACTCAGACACTGCTGGGTGTCACTAAGGCCCACCCATGAGGGCTCAGACATACCATCTTATGAAAGAACCCAAACAAACTTTTTGGCCAACCCAGAAAGTTGGCATCAGGACTCTGAAATCTGATTTGGACGACTGACACATATTAAAATATTTTAATATTTTATGATACTTGTGTGTAACTGTGTGATAATATGCGTTGTCTACACAATTTCTCTTCCTGTACCCTGGTACTCTGGGGGCACCTCTGCCCCTCCGGATGGTAGATTCATTACACCACAGGCAGGAAAGGGAGCATTTCACAAGGACTTTTAATAACCCAGGCAGGGAAAAAGAGATTATCAGAAAAATAAAGCAGCAGATATACCTGTGCAACTTGGATTAACCCTCCACGTTGCTACCAGGGATGCTCACAAGGAAACCATCTGGTCAGCCCAGCATCCACTGAACCCTGTCTGGTCCCAGGATGAAGCTGAGGCATGTTGGATGCACCAGTATTTATGTTAAACTCACTACCTCCATCTCCTTGCTGCTGCTGCTGCTGCTAAGTCGCTTCAGTCGTGTCCGACTCTGTGTGACCCCATAGACGGCAGCGCAACAGGCTCCCCCGTCCCTGGGATTCTCCAGGCAAGAACACTGGAGTGGGTTGCCATTTCCTTCTCCAATGCATGAAAGTGAAAAGTGAAAGTGAAGTCGCTCAGTCGTGTCCGACTCTTTGCGACCCCATGGACTGCAGTCTACCAGGCTCCTCCATCCATGGGATTTTCCAGGCAAGAGTACTGGAGTGGGGTGCCATTGCCTTCTCCGTCCATCTCCTTAGAAGCTGGGTATTAGAAGAAATCACAAAGAAAGGGAAGGGAGGGGAAAAGTAATTCTACCTTTAAATGATGCACCTGTTGAAAAATCACACACAGAACTATTTACACATCTTTGTTGTGTCAGTCGGCCAAGTCAGATTTCGGAGCCCTGTTGCCAAGGGAAGCTGCCTTAAAACAGCACTTTAATTGCACAACTAATATTTGAATACATAGTCTCATTTTATCAAAGAAAAAGAAAAGAAAACAACCAGGAAAGCTAAAATGTATGACCATCCAAAAGATCTAATCTCCCTTTAGGTTAATAATAATCACTTTTGTAAGTGTGATATTACATGAAAAATTTCTCCTAAACATTTAGGTGTATGTATAGGTGGATGATAGCTAGTGTGTTTCAGTTTGTTCTTATTTTAACATAATTATTTTGTGAAACTTATTAGTATTTATTAATGTTCATAAATATCAATGTTGGTCTAGTTATTATTTTGATGTAAATATTTTAATAACTGTGTGATAATATGCGTTGTCTACACAGTCTCCCTTCTTGTAGCCCAGTACTCTGGGAGCACCTCTGCCCCTCCCCATGGTAGAGGATGTTTCTCTCCTCACTCCTCCTCCCCTTCTCCAAGTACCCCTGCTTTATGGGAGGTTCTGTGCTGTTCCTCCTTCAGCTTAAGGCTTTTGTCCCAGGGCAGAGATAGGGAAGAGTCTGGGTGGGGCTTCACTAATGGCTTTCTAATATACTCCATACTTTTTTCTTGATTTATAATTGATATACAGTGTTTCAAATGTACTGCAAAGTGATTCAGTTACATACATGTACATAGATACATATCTATTCCTTTTCAGATTATTTTCCATTATAGGTAATTACAAAATATTGAATACAGTTCCCTGTGCTCTACAGTAAATCCTTGTTGCTTCTCTCTTTTATACATAGTAGTTTGTATCTGTTAATCCCAAACTCCTAATTTACCCCTCCCCACCCATTTCCCTGGTAATTGTATGTTTGTTTTCTATATCTTGTACATGCCTTTTAATTTTTTTTTGTATTTTTAACTTTTTATTGGTATAGTTGATTTACAATGCTATTTAGTTTCAGGTGTACCGCAAATTGAATCAGTTATAGAAATGATGCTAAAGCTGAAACTCCAGTACTTCGGCCACCTCATGTGAAGAGTTGACTCATTGGAAAAGACTCTGATGCTGGGAGGGATTGGGGGTAGGAGGAAAAGGGGACAACAGAGGATGAGATGGCTGGATGGCATCACCGACCTGATGGACGTGAGTTTGAGTGAACTCCTGGAGTTGGTGATGGACAGGGAGGCCTGGCGTGCTGTGATTCATGGGGTCGCAAAGAGTCGGACATGACTGAGTGACTGAACTAAACTAAACTGAACTCCTCTGTCCATGGAACTCTCCAGGCAAGAATACTGGAGTGGGTTGCCATGCCCTTCTCCAGGGGCTCTTCTGACCCAGGGATTGAACCCAGGTCTCCCTCATTGCAGGCAGATTCTTTACTGTCTGAGCTTGCAGGGAAGCCAAGAGGGCCCTGAAGGGTGCCCATATTCTATAACGAATTCAAGTGGAAAGTGCTAGTCACTCAGTCATGTCTGATTCTTTGTGACCCCCATGGACTGTAGCCCACCATGCTCCTCTATCCAAGGGATTTTCCTTGGCAAGAATACTGGTGTGGGTTGCTATTTCCTTCTCCACGGGATCTTCCTGACCCAGGGATCGAACCTGGGTCTCCTGAATGGCAGGAAGATTCTTTACTGTCTGAGCCACCAGGGAAGCATAAAGAATTCAAAAACAGCAACAAAGCTGAGTAAAAGTTGCTCTGCCATCCTGAACACTTTGGGCTGGAAATGTTTCCAAGATTACCACTTGGAAACATCAAGAGTGGTAAAACGTTTCACCCTCCCTTTACTGCCTTGGGCAAACACCTCCTCCAAGATATTGGTCCAAGGTGCCTGTATCACTTCCCTTCCCAGCCTGGCCAATCAGAAAGCACTGTGTCATCACATGACCAGCTTATACTTGTAAACAATTACTAAGGCACACATCTCAGCTACTGTATCACATCGGCCTGGTTATGTCTACCCATCTTCATTCTCCCCTGTGGCTGGTTTCCTTGCCTGAGCTTAGAGTTCTGTGAGCTTGATAACCATGGTTTATTTATCTGTATATTCCCGACAGAAACCAGGCAGCATGAGACACAGCAGAGGCTCCCCATTAATATTTATGAAATGGAGAACATTCCTCATAATATCCCTCAGTTGGGGTGTTTTTCTTTTCTGAGATTAATGTTAAGACTGCGATAGAAGTCTTGGCCCTGCAATATTAAATAAGAACGTTTGTAAGCTCAACAACCTCATCAATCAAGAACAGGATATTGAGGATCAGTTAGTTCAAAGTGATGGGAAGTGCATCTCAGACAGACTTAAGCCATGAGGAGAAACATCCAGAGACACTCTGGCTTCGGGCGTGGATGGATTGAGGGACTCAGGTTCTTGACTGTTCTTTCCTCAGTGTTAACTTGATTGATCTTCAAGCTTCAGCATCTCTAGATTGGCATGACAGGAGATGGTAATAGTCCTCTCACTGTTATTTTTACCAAGCTGACACTCTGTAGGAAAAACATAACTGGAAAAGAGATGGGAACTTAGAGAAAGCAGATGTCCTGAAGGAGGTGAGCACGTGGGTCCTGTGTTCAAATACTGATTCTAGTACTCTTAGCTGGGTTGTTAGGTGAGCCAACGTGGGTTGTAAAAGAATTCACATAAGTATTAAGAAGGGAATAAAAAAATTTTTATTCACTTTCCAAGAGAGGAGAGGGACCAGGCACATAGAGTGGCATTGGCCCTGAAGGATGGGTCGTTGAGTCTTTTATTGAGTTTAAAGAGCAAGGTGCAGGAAAAATGGGATGAGTTCATATCTGTTTTTTGGCCCACAGTTGTAGCCAACCTGGCTGTACTTCTGTGGGATGTGCTTTTCTTGAAAACAGAATTGCTGTCTTCAGTAAATTTCAAGTTTGAAAGAGACTTGAGAGTGACCCTTGACAGCATTACTCCATTTTGAACCATATTAGGTGGACTTATGTGGGTGATTTACATAACCTCAGTTTCCTTGTATGTAAAATGGGATCATAAGAGTACTTAGCGTACGAAAGCAGAAGTGTTAGTCACTCAGTCCTGTCTGACTCTTTGCGACCCCATGGATTGTAGCCCAACAGGCTCCTCTGTCCATGGGATTTTCCTGGCAAAAATACTGGAGTGGGTTGCCATTTCCTGCTCCAGGGGATCTTCCTGGAGATCGTCCCTTTGACCCCGGGATCAAACACGTGTCTCCTGCATTGCAGGCAGATTCTTCATGGCATGAGCCATTGAAGCCATTGCTGCTATATTCATCCCTCTGTATTCATAACCAGGTTTTATGAGGTTAATATTTCACTTGTCATCTAAGGGGCTTTTTTTCCCCCTTGAATGTTCAGAATTCTCCCCTCTCACTTCTCCATCCTTTGTGAAAGTCTGTTTAAATGTACTCTTTCACAAGATGAAGAGTTAAAGCCCATATATAATGAAAGAAAACACTTTCATCTTCTGATGGATTCTTTCCTCTTTTTTGTTTATTCAACCATCAGGAAAGCATTTTCTACTTTGGAGCCTAAGACTTCTCATTAATATAATCATCCAAAATACTGGTATAACCAAACAAAACTACAGATGCTAACTAGCAAGTAAATGAGATTCATATGTGGGGGGAGAAATAAGGATGACTCAGTGGGTTACAGAAGAATTTTTTTTAATTATCTGTTATTAGTGGGAAAGAAAATATGTGGACTCTATTAAAAATAAGCTCTTTATTTTTTTAGGGGAAAAAACCATCATAAAGAACAGGAATGCTGTTCCCTTTTATTTACATGAATTGAGATAATTGGGACTCTCAGGATTAATGTAAGGCTCCATCATAAATAATACCACCATCTGTGATAAATAGATGCTTCTCTTTTTGAATAGATACAGCAAAACATCCCCAAACCATATGCTATATGAACATCAAATGCCGTATAAATTCTGCTGTAAATGCTTAACATTAAGCAACTTGAAATCTTTCCCAATGTTTGAATCTGATTTTTTTTTTTTTTTGCATTCATTTCCAACTGTCTTGGAGGCATAGTAAGAGGCATGTTTACATTTTGGATCAATGAATAAACTGGGTATCTTTGTCAGATTGTAAGGAGCCCCGAAGAATACCCAGAAAAGTTCTCACCTGCATGAAACAACTCTTAGAAAAGCCTGGTCTTTATCAGAGGTCAGCATACAATGGCTCACAGGTTTGGACGGCCCCTGAACTAGGAATACTCTTACATTTTCAATTGGTTGTACAAAACGCATTTTAAGAAAGAATGTTTCTGACGTGATCATTCTATGAAATCCCAATTTTAGTGCCCGTAAGTAAAGTTTTATTGGAGCACTGGCAGGCCCGTGTTCACACTGGTCTCTGGCTGCCCTCCTGAAGTAACACCGGGGATGAATAGCTGCAAGTGAGCACATTCAGCTCACAAAGCCTAGATTATTTATTATCTGGGCCCTGACAAAGAAAATGTGTTGATCCCTTCTACCAATGACTCGTGAACCCAAATCACCTTGGTGAATGAAGCCAAGTTGCATCATTTAAGAAGGTTTTGGCTGAAAGTAAGAGAAAACCCCTGTGTCTGGAAGGGAGGTGGGTTTGATGGGAGAATGGATACATGTACATGTATGACTGAGTTTGTTTGCTGTCCAACTGAAACTATCACAACATTGCTAATCAGCAATGAAAACTGAAAGTCGCTCAGTTGTGTTTGATTCTTTGCGACCCCATGGACTGTAGCCTGTCAGGCTTCTCTGTCCATGGAATTCTCCACTCAAGAATACTGGAGTGGGTAGCCATTCCCTTCTCCAGGGGATCTTCCCAACCCAGGGACTGAACCCAGGTCTCCTGCATTGCAGGCAGATTCTTTACTGTATGAGCCACAAGGGTAGCCCAAGAATTATGGAGTGGGTAGCCTATCCCTTCTCCAGGGGATCTTCCTGATCCAGGAATTGAACTGGGCAAATGGCACCCCACTCCAGTACTCTTGCCTGGAAAATCCAGGGACAGAGGAGCCTGGTAGGCGGCAATCCATGGGGTCGCTAAGAGTCGGGCACGACTGAGCAACTTCACTTTCACTTTTCACTTTCATGCAATGGAGAAGGAAATGGCAACCCACTCCAGTGTTCGTTCTTGCCTGGAGAATCCCAGGGGCGGAGAAGTCTGGTGGGCTGCCGTCTATGGGGTCACACAGAGTCGGACACGACTGAAGTGACTTAGCAGCTCCTGCATTGCAGGCAGATTCTTTACCATCTGAGCTGTCAGAGAAGCTTCAATATAAAATAAAAAGTTTTAAAAAGTTAAATGAGATAATACCATTAATAGAGCATAGCCATTAGAGATTGTTACACACACACAAAAGGGAAAACACTGGTGCCTTATGGTTGTGTGCTGGTTTCCATAACAGGAAGGGCAGTGGGCAGGCAAGATTCAGGGTGTGTATATTCAGTGATCCCCTCTTTGTTGTCAAGACCCACTATTCTGTTACTGTGCCTGTTCCATCTTGGCTTTGTCTCTGGATTTCACTGTTTCAGGATGGATGGCAGTATTAGTAGAATGACCTGGTCTCTCACTTGGCCCCCGGGAAGAAAGGTGTATCCTGCCATGGGTCTCTTAGAGGTGAGGGCTTCTCTCCCAAGAGTCCCGGCAAACCTTTCTTTGTGGCTCCTGGGCTCAAAGTGGCCCAGGGCATGATCCCCCAACCTCAGTACAATTGACCTTTGGGACCATATAATTCCTAGCTGTGGGGCTGACCTGTGCATGGAAGATGTTGAGAGGTGTCCCTGGCCTCTGCCCACTAGAGGCCAGTAACATCTTTCCCCATGACCATGATAGTCAAACCCTTTCCATGTGAGGAAATCAAAAAGGTATTTGTCTTTCTCCATCTAACTTACTTCACTTAGCAGGGGAATTGGCGATAGGACAGGGGGCCTGACGTGCTGCGATTCACGGGGTCACAAAGAGTCGGACACGACTGAACGACTGAACTGAACTGAATGCTGTCAAGATCTATCTGTGTTGTCTCAAATGGCAAGTGTTTCATCTTTCTTATGGCTGAGCAGTATTCCATATATATGTGGATATCTAGATAGATGGACTTCCCTGGTGGCTCTGCGATAATAGAATCTGCCTGCTAAGGCAGGGGACACATGTTTGATCCCTGGATTAATAAGATCCCCTGGAGAAGGAAATGGCAACCCACTCCAGTATTCTTGCCTGGGAAATCTCAAGGACAGAGGTCCATGGGGCTACAAAGAGTCAGACACAACTTAACGACTAAACAACAACAACAACAACATCTAGATAGATAGTACATCTGTAGAGACACAGATACATAGATACCTACATAGACATCACTATCTCTATAGATAGAAATATAGTATTACACATTCTCTATTTATCTATTGATGGGCACTTAGGTTGTTTCCATATCTTAGCTATTGTAAATACTGCCACAGAGAACATAGGGGTAAAGATATCTTTTCAAATTAGTGTTTTTGTATTCTTCAGATAAATACCCAGAAGTAGGATAGCTGGATCATATGGTAGTTCTATTCTTACTTTTTTGAGGAGTTTCCATATTGTCTTCCATAGTGGATGTACCAAGTTACATTCCTACCAACCGGCCAGCCAACCAACAAGAAACCAAAATAAGTGAACAGAGCAAACCAAACAAAAACAAATATGTAGATACAGGGAGCAGAGAGGTGGTTACCAGAGAGGGAGGGGAAGCTGGGTGCGGCTAAAGGGGCAAAGGGGATTGACTTGTGCTGATGGATGGAAACCAGTTTTTGGTAGTGTATACAGAAGTTAAAAATATAATGTCATACACACGAAACTTACATATTGTTACAAATCAGTGTTACCCCAATTAGAAAAATACATTAAAAAAGAAACACAGTTGCCTCAAGAAAAAATTGTCTCCAAGACATTTCCAGATGTCCCCCAGGTGGCAAAATTACCCCTATATAGGAACCACAGTTTTGGGTCTATGCAGAACTGAACCAGTTACTGGAAGAAGATCTGGAGTTAGTCTGTGTGGTTTAAACCAGGGATTGGCAGACATTGGCCCATGGATCAAAGCCAGCCCACCACCTGTGTGGCCAACAGGCTAAGTCTGGGTGATATGAAAATATAAGAAGGCTAAAACATAACAATTTAAAAGTTACATTTTAAATAGTTCTGTAAGTACCTATGTAATCTTGATTTTGCCTCTCAATCTACAAAAGGTTAAATTGTTTATTGTATGGCCTTTTAAGAAAAAAAAGATGTGCCAAGGAACCATGGTTTAGACCCATGGTTCTCAACCTCTATATAGATCATAAACCTCAACCTTTCATAAAGATCATAAAATTAAGTCCATAATCTTATGAACTATCTACCTTTATGTCTGTCTATATATACATATATATATATATATATATATATATATGATTAGAAGCAAATCAGTGGAACCTCCCTGGAGGTCCAGTGGTTAAGACTCCACCATTCAATGCAGCAAGTGTGGGTTTGATGCCTAGTCGGGGAGCCAAGATCCCATGTGCCTCATGGCCAGAAAACCAAAACATAAAACAGGAACGATATTGTAATAAATTCAATAAAGACATTAAGAATGGTCCACATCAAAAAAATCTTTAAAAAATAGTGCCCTGTCACTGAGATAAAAAATATGACCAAAGCAATCCATAGTAAAATAATATTTTAATATTTGTACAGATGGGCTTCCCAGGTGGAGCTAGTAGTAAAGAACCTGCCTGCCAATGCAGGAGATGTAAGAGACAAGAGATGCGGGTTCGATCCCTGGGTCGGGAAGATTGCCCTGTAGGAGGGCATGGCAACCCACTCCAGTATTCTTGCCTAGAGAATCCAATGGGCAGAGGAGCCTGGCAGTCTACAGTCCATAGGGTGGCAAAGAGTTGGACACGACTGAAGCAATTTAGCACATGTGTATATATAGGGAAGAGCAAATGAAGTCATCAGATACTTGTTCATGTTTTAGAATTGGCATGAATGTGTCAGTCACAAATGCAGGCTGTGTTTGGGTAACTTGGATTTCACAGGCAGATTGGACATTGCTAATGTTATTTTCCAAAAAGATAAACAAATTTTTAGTGAAGTTCCATCAAATCAAAGGACAATCTTCACCCCAGTAGTTGGCAATACTGGAAAACGCATAATAGGTTACACTGTAGCCCCTCCCCCAATTTGTAGGAGGGTATTTGAGATAAGTTTTTGGCTTCAGTAGTTCTCATAGGTTTTTCACCTTGTGAGTGTCCAGTGGGACAATCAGAAGTCATTCAGGACCTGGGTAATCATTTGTTGCCTGGGACCCTGTCAGGTCTTGCGGAATATCTAAGGGAGCTAGACCGATTCTCTAAGTGTCATTGTCTTCCTCCCTCCAGTCATTATGATAACAAACTCCGCCTCTATGAATACCCCAAATGCCATCTGTGGTCACCTGAATAATGCCCCCACCCGCCCCATGCAAAGATGTCTCTTCCTCTATTATCAGAGCCTATAAATATGTGACTTTCCCTGGCAAAGGGACTTAGCAGATGTGACATTAGTGGGACATTTTGAGATGTGGGGGTAGTCCTGGATCACCTGGATGGGCTGATGTAACCACAGAGGTCCTTATAAGAGGGAAGGTGGAGGTCAGAGTAAACAGAAGCTGTAGACTTTTGGGGGCTTCCAGGTGGCACTAGTGGCAAAGAACCCACCTGCTAATGCAGGAAATGTAAGAAATGCAGGTTCAATCCCTGGGTTGGGAAGATCCCCTGGAGGAGGGCATGGCAACCCACTCCAGTATTCTTGCCTGGGGAATCCCATGGACAGAGGAGCCTGGTGGGCTACAGTCCATGGGGTCACAAACGTTGGACACGGCTGAAGTGACTGAGCACACACGCATGATGGCTTTGAAGAGGGAGGAAGGGCCCAGGAGCCAAGAAATGCATCTTCCTCTGGAAGATGGAAAAGACGAGGAACCTGATTGTCCCCTGAAACCTCCAGAAGGATTGCAACCCTGCTGACTGCTTCACGGTAGACTTTGACCTCCAGAACTATAAAGAAAAATCTTTGCTGTTTTTCTACACTACTTTGTGGTAATTTGTTACAGCGGCAATAGGAATCTAATGCAGACATCATCTCACAGGGGAGCTCTGTGTTGAGCCAGTCAAAGCCCCTCGTGGACCTGGGGTCTGAGCCGTGTTACAGGGATGGACTGGGAGAAACTGGCCTCGTGGGCCATTTGTCAAGATCAAACCATTCGCCGAACGTAGCACAGTTAAAACATTGTGTTTCATTTATTTTTTATAATCGTATTTATTTATTTATTTACTTATTTATTTTTGGCAGCACTGTGTCATCATTGCTGCTTGGGCTTTTCTCTGGGGCAGTGAGTAGGGGCTACTCTAGTTGTGGTGCGTGGGCTTCTCATTGCAGTGGTTTCTCTTTTTGTGGGGCACAGGGTCTAGGGTGCGTGAGCTTTGGTAGTTGCAGCCCCCGGGCTCTAGAGCACATGCTCAATAGTTTTGGCGCTCAGGCTTAGCTGCTCTGTGACATGTGGGATCGTCCCAGACCAGGGATCAAACCCGTGTCTCCTGCATTGATAGGATTCTTTATCACTGAGCCACCAGGGAAGCCCCAAAACGTTGCATTTTAGGTTTAGAACTTTGCCTGGCAAATGTTTCCCTCTGTGCCTACCTACCCAAGGCACTGTTCTCATGCTGATAAAGTTTAAGATTCTGTGTATTTAGAGAATTTCTCTTTGAAAGGCATGACTTTTCCAGGAGCCTGATTGAGGAATACCTGAGTGTGATTACCCACTTCTCCCAGAGAAAAGGCGGGGGGATACTCCCCAGGGCCTCCAAGGGGAATATAAATACATGCTCTTTTAAAGGAGAGTTTTACTGCTTAGAAATTGCAAACCACACTATGTAATTTCAGCAGAGGATATTGGGGGGTTGGTTCAGAAGAGGCATTGAAATCAAATAATCCACTTATCAAGGTGCCTTTTGTTTCAAGAAAAAGGTAACAATGAACCATATTTAGCAGAGAGAGACATTCTGTGTCTGGTGAATTTTAATAAATCGCAAACAGCGGGGAGAGAGAAAAATTCTCAAAGTCCTCCGGCTGGCTTGTATTTCAAGTAAGCTTGCGGTGACTTGGAAGGAACATCCAATCAGGGTTTTCTTTGAGGCGTGTGGGGAAAGGCAGGCTTCTGCTTTGCAGGTTTCTGATGCCATATTGGTGAACTAGAGATGTCTGGGCGGGATAGGCCATTGAAGTTATGAAAAGAACCCACCCCTCTTGATTGCAGATTTCTTTTCTCACATGGCTGTATCTTAGTTGGGTTGTTTTTTTTTTTTTTTTGTATAAATTATGGAGATCACCTGTGGTTTTCATGTTTCTGTAGCCTGAAAACCTTTTTACCCTAACATATCAACAGTATTAAAATAATGCCAATGATCTAATGATATATAAGAGGAACTGGAACTTCTCCTCAATTAATAGGTGTGTTCTACATGCTGGCTACTTTGTTTATTGCCTTAAGTGAGTTGGTTTTGATATGATTCCCACTATAAAGATGAAGATTTTGAAACAAAACTTTATCTAATACGTTGGCGATTGTTTTTGTGGTTGTTTAGTGCCTACATCGTGGCAGACTCTTTGTGACCCCATGGACTATAGCCTAGCCTGCCAGGCTTCTCTGTCCATGGGACTTTCCAGGCAAGAATACTTGAGTGCGTTGCCATTTCCTTCTCCAAGGGATCTTCCCGGACCAGGGATTGAACCTGTGTCTCCTGCATTGGCAGGTGGATTCTTTACTGCTGAACCACCAAGGAAGCCCATGTTGGGGACAGGGATTAATTTTGGGATGTGGTCCTGCTTTGGGAATGCTCTTCACCACGAGGATGCATTCCTCTTCCTGGTGCTGAAGAGGGTTTGGTTAAAATCCTTCTTCTTGTCTCTTTGGCACCTGTGCCAAACCACTGAACAGCTGCTGCGAATCGAGTTAGATCAGGGTTTCTCATCTGTGGCACTGCTTGCATTTTGGACTGGAGAATTCTTTGTGGTGGGGGAGGAGGGGGCTGTCCCTTGCCTTGTAAGATGTTCTCCGAATCACTGGTCTCACCCCACGAGGCGAGAGTAGCACAGCCTCCTGCCTGGTCGTGAAAATGAAAACTGTCTCCTGTAGACATTGCCAAGTGTCTCTAGGGTGCAAAGTCACCCTACGTTGAGAACCTCTGATACTATTGAGGAAAGACTTTTGCACGTCCGAAAAAAGCACTACTTGTTCATTTGAGTAATTCCTCGGGGCGGGGGGGGGGGGGGGGTGGGCGGGGGGCGGGGTTCTTTTTATCTTTTTTAATTGACAAGGAGGGTGGAACCTAACATTTCACCAAGATATTTTATAAGGTGACAGACTTTATTTTCTTGGGCTTCAAAATCATTGCAGTTGGTGACTGCAGCCTTGAAATTAAAAGACGCTTGCTCCTTGGAAGGAAAGCTATGACAAACCTAGACAATGTATTAAAAAGCAAGAGAACATTTTGCCAACAAAGGTCCATCTAGTCAAAGCTATGGTATTTCCAGTAGTCATGTACAGATGTGAAGTTCAGTTCAGTTCAGTTGCTCAGTCATGACCGACTCTTTGCGACCCCATGGACTGCAGCACACCAGGCTTCCCTGTCCATCACCAACTCCCAGAGCTTGCTCAAACTCATGTCCATTAAGTCAGTGATGCTGTCCAACCATCTCATCCTCTGTCGTCCCCTTCTCCTCCTGCCCTCAATCTTTCCCAGCATCAGGGTCTTTTCCAATGAGTCAGTTCTTCACATCAAGTGGCCAAAGTATTGGAGTTTCAGCTTCAACATCAGTCCTTCAAATGAATATTCAGGACAGATTTCCTTTAGGATGGACCGGTTGGATCTCCCTGCAGTCCAAGGGACTCTAAAGAGTCTTCTCCAACACCATAGTTCAAAAGCATCAATTCTTCGGCCCTCAGCTTTCTTTATAGTCCAACTCTCACATCCATACATGGTTACTGGAAAAACCATAGCTTTGACTAGATGGACCTTTGTCGGCAAAGTAATGTCTCTGCTTTTTAATATGCTGTCTAGGTTGATCACAGCTTTTCTTCCAAGGAGCAAGCATCTTTTAATTTCATGTCTGCAGTCACCATCTGCAGTAATCTTGGAGCCCACATCATGGATATGAAAGGTTGGACCAAAAAGAAGGCTGAGGGCTGAAGAATTGATGCTTCTGAATTGTGGAGAAAATTCTTGAGAGTCTCTTGGATTGCAAGGAGATGAACTCAGTCAGTCTTAAAGGAAATCAACCCTGAATATTCACTGGACTATTGCTGAAGCTGAATCTCCCAATATTTTGGCCACCTGATTGGAAGAGCTGACTCTTTGGAGAAGACCCTGATGCTGGGGAAGATTAAAGGCAAAGGGAGAAGTGGGCAGCAGAGGATAAGATGGTTAGACAGCATCACTGACTCAATGGACATGAGTTTGAGCAAATTCCAGGAGGTAGTGGAGGATAGGAGTCTGGTGGGCTAAGGTCCTTGGGGTTGCAAAGAGTCGGACTCATCTTAGTAACTGAAAAAACAAAAACTCCCTTATGAGCATCCATCACTTACCACATTTAGAGAAATGTCAGGCCCCAACCTGCCTTCCTAGACCAACTTCCCCCTCCTCACACAGCCAGGTCCTGAGCTTCCCCTTCACTGACCCTTTCCTCATGCCACCCCTCACCCGTCCTGGAATCCTTCCCCTATTCCACTCACCCTCCCAAGATCCAATCCATCCTTCATGTCAGCTCAGAGAGAATCAACACTAAAGAATGCATCTCGGTTAACGCGTCCCAAAGCGAGCATCACAATGAAGGTGGTGCATGGTGTTGGCTGAAGGGCCATTTCCCCTGGGGGTGTTCTGTCTGGGTGCTAAGTGACATGGACATCTCCTGCATTCACTATCTCAGAATCTCAAAAACTCAATTTCCGGCAGCGGCTTTGCAGGAGAGTTCTCTGATGAACAGCTGATGGAGGACACAATATCCCCAACACTGACAGGCAAGCACAGATAAAGAAAACGGATAAACAGGCAGGGCGACAGCAAATGAACGTGCTGTCAGCTAGGAGGTCAGATGTAAAGGTGCAGCTGTCAGCCTCTCTCCTCTTCCCCGCTCCACGTCCTTAGGAAACCAGCATCGGACTTTTCCAGGGGTATTGTTTCAGATCAGTAAAAATGACTCAATAATCCTATCTTTCTGGGAGACGCTGCTGTGAGCAGATGAGCCAGAATTAGAGGGTGGGTATCTGTCTGTGCTTCACTAGGTCATGGCAATCAGGAGATAGTTTGTAATCAGCAGATAGAGTGTCAGGAGAGAAATGCCATGAAGCCTGGTAATCACCTCTGCTTCCTTAATCCTCTAGATCAGGGCTCCCCAAAATGTAGGATGAGCTTGAGAAATGCATGCGGTGTCACAGCACCTGAGGGTGCAGATGGGCTTTGGAAAACTCTAGGGAGGCCATTCTCATGAGTGTCTACAAGGCTGGCTGTTGGAGGTACATCTACAAGATGGGGAAATTTTCTCACCACTGAGAAAGTGAGTCCCTTTTCAATTCTGTTTGAATTATTCTAATTCCATCTAGGAGAAAGTTCACTGTATCTTTTTAGATTCTTACACTTGATAACCTCTTGATATTTGTTAACAACCCCATTGGGTGTTGCTACATTTAAAAACCACCCCATATTAAGAGACTTAGTTCACTTGTCATTTCATATAAGTTTTGGAGTGACTGATCTTGGCTGGACTCAGCTAATTTTGGCTGGGCTCCCTCTCTTGTTTGGCGGTGGCTGCAGGCTGTGGATTGGCTGATCTAGGATGGCCTCCATGGAGATAACTCTCCTCTCCTCCACATGGTCCCTTATCCTACAGTAGTCTAGCCTAGGCTTGTTCTTTTGGGTGCTGGCAGGAGTCCAAAAGAGTCAGTGCAAGTGTGCAATGTCTCCTGAGACCTGGCTTTGGAATTAGCACATTGTCACTTCTGCCATATACTGCTGGCCAAAGAAAACCCAGGGCCAAGCTAAATTCAAGGAGTGGGGCAACAGACTTCTACTTTTGAAGGGAAAATTGCAAAGTCACACACAAAAGGTATAGATATAAGAAGAGAATGGGGCCATTTTGTAATTGGTCTACTACAGGTACTATTGGATTCAATACAATGAATCTATCCACCTGTGTATCTGCCTGTGTACCCATACCCATCCATCTGCCTGTCTATCCAACCATTGATCCATTCATCCATCCAAACATCCATCTATCAGTTGACCTCTCCATCCATCTAAAGATTTATCCAGCCATCAACCCATCCACCCAACCCCTGACCCATCCATCCACCCAAACATTCATGCAACCATGGATCCATCCATTGATCCATCCATCCATCCATCCATCTATGGAAACTAAAACATCCAAGAAGGTACGAACTTGCCTAAGATCACTGTTGACTAGATCAACTCTAGATCTCCATAGCCAAACTTCATCTTTAACCACTATGCTAGACCCCCACTCCTGTCTTTAAAATGTCTCTTTTTGGCTCAAGTTAAATCTCTCATGAGCAGGAGAACTTCAGATCTAGGTTTAGCAGGAAGATATGAGCCAGGCACTTTTTGATCCATGTGAAGGATAAATAGAGACTTGAATAATGCAAGAACCCTAAGAGAGGAGACAACAAGACAACAAGCCCACTCCAGCTTTATTTTCTCAAAAATAAACTCAGTATTTGCTTAAAAGTGAAAGTTCATTTTTAAGGATGTTTTTAAAGATAAAAAGACAGAAAAGGAGAGAAAAGAAATTTTTATGTGCAAGAGAGTGGAAAATGGTGAGCAAGGTTGTTGACAAGCTTCCCTGTTGTGGAATACATCCTACACAGATGGACCTTAGAATCCTTGCTCCATTTCTTCAGAGAGTCCTTGGCCCACCATCTTTTCCAAACAAATGAGTCTCTAAATCTCTACACTTCATGGTTTAAAAGCTTTTTTGGAGAGGGATGAATATATCAGAATAAAAGCATCAGATGTAGCAATTAGTCTGTTGGTTTTGACACAATTCTACAAGTTGCTTCGAGTCAATGATTTTCTTTAAAGACATAGAGTCAGAACCGTTTCTGGAATGTTGTACAGGGTCTTTTGAGAGTGTTTTAACGTGGTCCCAAAATGAGTGGGTTAAAGTGGGAGCAGCAAAACATCCCTAAAGAGAGAGGGACAAAGTACCCATGTTGCTGGTGACCTGAGATCAACGCCTCTGGGCAAAGAACAGGGAAGGAAGCTATTTCTTTGAAAAGCCATCTTGACAACTCAAGTCCTTTTGGCTGCAGTACCAAAGGCAGCTTTGATCTGCTAGCCAATGTCCTTGCCGGGAAAAGGATTAGGGGAACTTCCAGAGGAGAGAGGCATGGGGTAGCCCCATAGGCTGGATGGGCTGTGCTGGCTACAGTTTGAAGCAGGGGCCGAAGGGGAGGTTGGAGCATCAGTGGAGAGAGAGGAACACCTGTCTTCTCTTTCAATATATGAATGGGGGCTTATGTGGATTTTCTGGTCTGGTTTTGAAAGATAAGATTCAGGCAAGAGGCTTTCTTGGTCTTTTCAAAGTTAGCATTTGGGGAACTGTAACCTCTTATGCCCCAGGTCAATAGTGAGTCCTCAGTGGAGCCCCAACAGTGTAAGTATAAACCCAAGGGGAAGTTTTAGAGGACAGTCTTCAATCAACAAGGAGGTGGCTGGTTATACTGCTAATGATGGAGGCAATGAACAAAGAAAGATAGGAAGACAGAGATGATGTGTTGCTCTTTCCTGGCCCAGTGTTGAATCTTCAGCCTCCAGTGTACATTGACTTACCCAGCTGAAGATTCTAAGTCTGCTTTTTCAAACTCAAATGCACCTAAGGGTCCAGCAGGAAATGTCATTGAGCAAGGCAGTCTGCTGTGTATTTTCTCTTACTGTTGCCAGATGGGCAGACAGCCTGCATCCTGCCACTTCCTCCCATGTGTGCGAAGCTAAAAACCCAGATACTCCTCAGTTTTTTATACACATATTTTTAATACATTCTTTTTTTCATAGTCTTTTCCATTATGGTTTATCACAGGATATCAAATATAGTTCCCTGGGCTATACAGTAGGACCTTGTGTATCCATTCTAAATGTACTATTTTGCATCTACTGACCCCACACTCCCACTCCATCCTGTCCCTTTCCCCACCTTGGCAAACACAAGTCTGTTCTCTATGTCTGTGACTCTATTTCTGTTTCATGTGTGTGCTTCGTCACTCAGTCACGTCCGACTCTTTGCAACCCCGTGGACTGTACAATGCCAGGCTCCTCTGTCCATGGGGATTCTCCAGGCAAGAATACTGGGGTAGCTTGCCATACCTTCCTCTGGGGGATCTTCCCAACCCAGGGATTGACCTCAGGTCTCCTGCATTGCAGGCAGATTCTTTACCATCTGAACCACCAGGGAAGCCCATGAATACTGGAGTGAGTAGCCTATCCCTTCTCCAGGGGATCTTCCTGACCCAGGAGTCGAGCTGGGGTCTCCTGCTTGGCAGCAGATTCATTTCCAGCTGAACTACCAGGGAAACCCTTCTGTTTCATAGATAGATTCATTTTAGATTTCACGTATGAGTGATATCATATGGTGTTTGTCTTTCTCTTTCTGACTTGCTTCACTTATTATGATCGTCTCTAGTTGCATCTATGTTGCTGCAAATGACATTATTTCATTTTTTGTAGTTGAGTAGTGTTCCATTTTATATATGTACTATATCTTTTTTATTGGATAAAATCATAAATTTAAAATTTTATAGTTGCTTTACACTTCTATGTCAATTTCTGCTATACAACAAAGCCAAACAGCCATATGTGTGTGTGTGTGTGTATATATATATATATATATATATATATCCTCCCTATGACAAACCTAGACAGTATATTGAAAAGCAGAGACATTATTCTGCCAACAGAGGTCCATATAGTCAAGGCTGTGGTCTTCCCAGTGGTCATGTACAGTTGTGAGAGCTGGACTATAAAAGAAGGCAGAATGCCAAAAAATTGATGCCTTCAAACTGTGGTGCTGGAGAAGACTCCTGAAAGTCCCCTGGACAGCAAGGAGATCAAACCACTCAATCTTAAGGGAATACTTCTTGGAAGGATTGATGCAGAAGCTGAAACTCCAGTATTTTAGTGATCTGATGCAAACAACCGACTCATTGGAAAAGTCCTTGATGCTGGGAAAGAATGAGGGCAGAAGGAGAAGAGGGTGTCAGAGAATGAGATGACTGGATGGAATTACCAATGCAATGGACATGAACTTGGGCAAACTTTGGAAGATGGTAAGAGACAGGGAGGCCTGGTGTGCTGCAGTCCATGGGGTCACAAATAGTCGGACACGACTGGGCAACTAAACAACAACAATCCTCTTTTGTAGATTCTCTTCCCATTTACATAACCACGAAGTACTAAATAGAGTTCCCTGTGCTCTACATTAGGTTCTCAGTAGTTTTGACTCTCCAGTTTTAAAAAATGATTCCCATTCATAACCATCTTTTAAAATACTATGGGCAAAATGGAACCTACCTGCCAGCTGAGTTGAGCACCTTAAGTGAATAGTTTGCAATGTCTCCCAGTTTGCTGTTTTTTTCTTTTGACTTTGTTTATGATATATGTGGCTTTGTGAAAGATTTTCTCAATTTTTATATAGGGATGGTTATCGTTCATTTTTATACAGGGATGGCTAAATTTCATTCAAAGTTTGAATCATAATCAGAAATCTCTCCCTAGACCCAGGTTTTAGAGGAAATCACCCACTTTTTCATTCTGTACAAAAAATAATGTCATTTTCTTACATCTAGATCACTCATCCATTTGAAGTGTATTCTCGTGTTTGGTGTGAGGTACGGACCTAATGTTATCTTTCTGCCAAATGGCTGGCCAATTGTCCAAGTACCATTTATTAAAAGGTCTGCCTTTGCCTCATGATTTCTGGTTCTACCTTTATCACATACTAAATTTTAGATGTACAGGAGCTTATTTATGAACTACTCTATTCCATCGGTCTATTTTTCTCTTTAGGTACCAGTGTCATTAAATATATTTGAAACTCATGCAAGTTATTCACAAATATTTCCCACTTTATACTCATAAGTAACTTGCTATCTTTCTGTCAGATCAGACTCCATGTATTTGCCACCGTTCAACAATTGTACAAAAGTTATACAATTGTCCATTGTTCAACAATGTACAAAAATCTCCTTTTTTAAAAGAGTGGAACTGTGAATTTTATTTTATTGTATGTATTTTCTTTTATTTGGCTTCGCCATGCAGCATGTGGGATCTTGGTCCTCTGACCAGGGATCAAACTTGTGCCCCCTTCAGTGGAAGCATGGAGTCTTAATCATTGGACCATCAGGGAGGGCCCCCAAATCTCCCTTTCATGGATTTCAACCGATTGAATTGGTTGAAAGACAATTCAGCCAATTCACTATTTTGGAGCATGTGATCATTTACTGGCTGATCCCCAAAGCAACCTGAAGATTCTAGACAAGTGGACTTAAAAATGTTTGGGCTTCCCCGGTGGCTCAGCAGTAAAGAATTCACCTACACTGCAGGAGACAATGCAAGAGAGGTGGGTTGGATCCCTGGGTCAGGAAGATCCCCTGGAGGAAGACATAGCAAGCCACTCCAGTATTCTTGCCTGGTGGGCTACAGACCACATGGTTGAAAAGAATCCAGCATGCCTGAAGCGACTGAACACGCATGCACTGCGGTGTTAACCCCTCATTTCTAAATCACTTGTCAATTTCCCTGGGTTGCCAAATGACCTCTAAGGAGCCCAGAAATCACCCCATCTTTGTCTTTTTCTTTTTTTTCTTTCCCCTCTGCAGTGATCGAGGGCCGTGGGCTCACAGACAACATCCAGCGATTTTCCTCCCTGCCCCCTTACCTGCCTGTGACCTATCAGGTGCTCAGAGCCGAGACTTCCTTCTTCCTGAAGGAAACCAACCAGGACTTGACACGCAACTCCAGCCTGCAGTCCCGGGTCGAGTCCTTCTTCCTCTACAAAGCCAGACAGCCGCCAATCTTAAATGCCAGCTATGGGCCTTTCTCGGTGCAAAAGGTCGTGCCCCTGGAATTGATGTCGACTTCCAACTTTTTAGGTCCCACCGACAAAGTGAGTTTCAACTGGAAGCTGAAGGCGCACATCCTGCGGGACAAGATCTACCTGAGCCGGCCCCGCGTGCAGGTGCTGTTCCACCTGGTGGGCCGGGACTGGGACGACCCCAGCCCCGCGCAGAGCCTGCCCTGCCTGCGTGTGTTCGCCTTCCGGGAGACCCGGGAGGTGCGGGGCAGCTGCCGGCTTCGGGGGGCCCTGGGGCTGTGCGTGGCACAGCTGGAGCTCCCAGCCAGCTGGTTTGGCACCCCCACCGTGGTGGCCGGGAGGAAGAAGGCGCCGGAGCCCCCCGAGGGCAGCCCCGTGGAGCTCTACTACGCCGTGCAGCCCGGGGACGAGCGTGGAGACTGTTCCGGGGGCGATGTCCGCAAGGGCAATGCCATCCGCCCCGGCAAGGATGGACTGCAGGAGAGCACGTCCCACCTGCAGAGGATCAGCGCCGTGGGCCTCTACCGCGCTCAGGACAGCGCCCAGCTCAGCGAGCTGCGTCTAGACGGCAACGTGGCCATCTGGCTGCCCTCCAGGCCCGTCAAGCAGGGAGATGTGGTCACTGCCTATGTCACCGTGGCCAGCAATTCCACCGTGGACTTCTTCATCTTGAGGTAGGTCTGCACTTGAGATAGGCTTAGGCGCGCCTGGGATGACACTGGAAGGGAAGTTGGGGTGCATATACCAGAAGATTCCATTTTCACCACCTTTAGGGACCCTCCTGCTTCACACTGGAAGCCAGTTTCTGCACCTGACCACATGCTTTCAGCAGCTGCACTGTATATATTAGGAGGTGGGAGAAAATGGGCCGAAATTGCACCCCCAAGAAACAAGACTAAATTAATCACTCTCTTTTGACCTTGAATTACCACTGAACTTGAAGAAGGATGTAATTTTTTTGGGGGGGAGGCATAAACAGATTTATGAAGTATTAAAATGTTCCATGGCTAAAAGGGTGATCAAAATATGGTTACTTTATATTTATGGGCTTCCCTGATAGCTCAGTTGGTAAAGAATCCACCTGCAATGCAGGAGACCCCGGTTCCATTCCTGGGCTGGGAAGATCCGCTGGACAAGGCTGGAGTGGATAGGCTACCCACTCCAGTATTCTTGGGCTCTCCTTGTAGCTCAGTTGATAAAGAATTTGCCTGCAATGTGGGAGACCCGGGTTTGATCCCTGGCTTGAGAAGATCCCCTGGAGGAGGGCATGGTAACCCATTCCACTATTCTTGCCTGGAGAATCCCCCTGGACAGAAGAGGCTGCTGGGCTACAGTCCCTGGGGTCACAAAGAATTGGACACACTGAGCAACTAAGCACGCGTGCACACACACACACACACACACACACACACACACACACACCCCTCCTTAGCTTTCAATTCTATAACCTCGAGACATTTACAGCTTAGGTTTTGGTTTGATTGGCCCAGACGTAAAGAATCTGCCTGCAATGCAGGACACTTGGGTTCAATCTCTGGGTTGGGAAGATCCCCCGGAGAAGGGAACAGCTACCCACCCCAGTATTCTGGCCTGGAGAATCCCATGGACTCTATAGTCCATGGGGTTGCAAAGCGTTGGACACGACTGAGTGACTTTCACTTTATATTTATAACTTTTTAAAATTAATTTCTATTGGAGTATAGTTCTTTACAATGTTGTGTTAGGTTTCTGCTGTACAGCACAGTGAATCAGCTATAGGTATACATGTGTGCATGTTAAGTCACTTCAGTTGTGTCTGACTCTGTGCGACCCTATGGACCCTATAGACCACCAGGCTCCTCTGTCCATAGGATTTTCCAGCAAGAATACTAGACTGGATTGCCATGTCCTCCTCCAGGGGATCTTCCTGACGCAGGGATCAGACCTACATCTCTTTTGTCTCCTGCATTGGTAGGTGGGTTCTTTACCACTGGCACCACCTAGGAAGCCCATATGTGTACGTATATCCCCTCTTTTTTGGATTCCCTTCCCATTTAGGTCACCACAATGTGACATTTTTTTAAGCTTTAAAATTTTTTATAGACATGCAGATACTTGGTTACATGACAAAGTATGTGTTCAGTGGGCTCAAGGAAAGATATAGACATATCTCACCATCTGCCATCTCACTTTGAGTGTAAGCGTGAAAAAAAAAAAAAAGCCAAGAATAATATCCTTTTTTATTTGGTAGGGTTAAATCTTGCCAGTTAGGAACTGAGGAAACCCCAGTTTGTGACAAACACTATTTAACTTATTTGTTTTTTGGCCACTCTTCATGACTTATAGGATCTCAGTTCCTTGAATAGGGATTGAACCCAGGCCACTTCAATGAAAGCCCATAATCCTAACCACTAGGCAACAAGGGACATCCCTCAACAGAAGATTCTTTATTAGAGGTATTTCATCTCATAATAAAAGAAAAAAAGAAAACCAAATTAAAGCAACCACAGAATAACCCACCTCCCATGACCTCTGCTGGTTCAGCAGATCATACGGAAAATGTAATAGGCCTGCTCTGTCACTCTGGATAATGATTCTGGGGTTTAGATCAGGGCAACCTGTTATATGAGGATAATTAATACTAGGGGGAAAGCCACTTAATGCAAATCCTCTTAAAACGTGGCCCAGAATTTCAGAATAATGAAAAAATATTTACTTGAGATATGTTTAAAAGATAAAGATGACCAAAATCAGACTTTTTTAATGATCATCATTAAAAATGACTTAGGTTATAATTGCAGCAATGCTTTGGTTCCTTTTAGAATAAAAAATTAATCACATGTGGCTTGAGTTGCTTGGGAAAATATTCACAAAATAGACTGATGACATCTTCCCGCATATTTCACTTTGGTTTAAATTTGGTTGTCTGAAGATAAGAATGGTCCTTTTTAAAGGGTTTGTTTGTTTTTACCACAGGCATTCAAAGGTTTTGATACGTTTCTCGAGGCATTTCTTAGTCCTTTGGATTTGGATAATTTTCTTCTGCAGTGTCTAATGATCATCCTTATAATTCTTTTCTTTCAATTTTTAAGTGGACTAGTTTTACCAGATCCTTCTTTGCCAGTGGTTTGGGATATGAACAAGTGTTTTGCAGAATCACTTTCCATGATGTTATGTAATCCTGCATCTTCTACAAAGTACAAAATGTACCCTCTGGGGACTTCTCAATCTCATCTGTACTGAGGGGTGGTCAACCTGGTGCCTGCTGTCTCTGGGGTAAGGAAAAATAAACTAGTTGTCTTAACGAAAGTGCCAATTTTATAACTGCAGGAGAGGAGGTATTTCGATAAAAGGAGCCAGGTTCGCTTCCTCCTGCCTTGGGAAGAGAAAGATACTGATCTGGAAGGTCTGAATTTTATTTCCACTGAGTCTCTTAGCACCTTGGTTTCATGTCATTCTATTATAAAATAAACATATCCAGCCCAGGCATTGGAAAGGAGCTACAGAAGACAGGGAATTAATAGTACTGCTAACAAGTTTTAAAAATTCCAGAGTCATAAGAACCCAGGTCTCCTGCATTTCAGGTGGATTCTTTACCAACTGAGCTATCAGGGAAGCCCCCTTCCCATTTGTACTTATCCCTAACTTCCCTCTTTCAAAAAGCAAGCTCTAGGGGTGAATATGTGTGAACAACCGGGTCCCCGCAACTAAGATGCAGAGCTTTTCACGGCAGGTGGGGCAGTCAGACCTGGTTCACGGGAGAGGAGGAGTTGTTGTCTTTGTTTTCCTTCACAAAGATGAGGGTGATGTTGGAGAAATCGGGTCCTGCAACCAACTGGTCTCGATTCTGGTCCACTTCCCTGGCCTGCCATCTCATCTCCATGTCCCTTAGTTTCCTCATTCAGATGTGATGTTGGTACCTACTGCCATAGGGATGGGAGGATTCAGTGGCTCATACTTATTTGTAAGGTGCTTATAACAGTACCTGACATGTAAAAGTGCTTCTACAAGTGTTGGCTATTACTATCAGGGTTGTTTTTAAACACCTATCAAAACTTCAATAAGCACTGAATTCTATTTTGGCAGTAAAAGGACATCCTGCTTTGCATAAAACAACAGCTACCAGGTCTGTTCTGAAAACTGTATTGATTCTCATTTTACTAGGATTTTTTTAAAGAGAAAAAAAAAAAGGTTTTATAATGACAAGAGCTTTGGGGGCACAAAAGATGAGAATGACAGGGTTCTGGGTGGAATATTGGTTGATGCCAGGAAGGGTAGCAACCCCATTTCTGCCTTCCTGGTCTTTCCAACCATGGATTTGAGTCCTGGGGAGAGAGCGGTGGGAGAAAAACAGAGTCAAGGATGACTCCAAGACATTGGAAGTGAAAAATGCAGCTGCCATGATTAGAATGGGAAGGCTGTAAGGAAAGCTAGCATTCCCTTTCCAGATAACATATTTCATTGTATTTTAATTTGTATGTGCTCAGTTGCTTCAGTCATGTCTGATTCTTTGCGACTCCATGGACTCTCCAAGCAGGTCACTTCAATGGGTTTAGGCCCCTTGTCTTTGGACATATGGCTTATCCATGCTCGGTCGCTCAGTCATGTCTGACTCTTTAAAGCTACATGGACTGTAGACCTCCAGGCTCCTCTGTCCGTGGGATTCTCCAGGCAAGAATACTGGAGTGGGTTGCCATTTCCTTCTCTAGGGGATCTTTCTGACCCAGGGTTCAAAACTGTCTCTTGCATCTCTTGCATTGCGAGTGGATTCTGTACCTTTGGGTAAAGAATTTTACTTTGAACCATTGGGGAAGCCCATATTTTAATTTTAATTTAGTTAATTCTTCTAAGGAAAGAAGTATTCAGAAACACAAAAAGATGTATGTGGGGCAAAGTAAGTTTGTGTGAGGCTCACTGAAATTTAGGGAACACCACTTTCTTCCTCTCGAAAGTAGCAGTGCATGGAAATGCACATTTATTTATCCAGCTGCCGTCAACAGTAGTCACTGGTTCAATCACAGGAGAAATCCATCTGGCCCATCACTGGAACCCAGCTGAGAAATTCATGGGAAACTTACAAAGGGACGGGGATTTGAAAGACCCCTCTTGACCATGAAATCCAAAAATGTTCTCCATCATCTCCTTGGAAGATAGCTTTGCTGACAAGGCTGTGATGCTTGGACTTAGCCTGGACTTCTAGGGAATTTTTATAGGATCAATAACAGACATGGAAACTTGACCTAAGCCTCCATTACAAGACGGTTTTCACAAACAATACTCTCTTCCACAGGCTTGAGGAAGCAGCCTGCATTTTGTTAGCTACTTCATGCATCTAATTTAAAAGCAACCCCTGCTTTATGATCAGTCAGGTTCCTGAGACTCAAAAGTCAAGGTGTGGAGGTTGAAACTTTGTTTCCTGTGGATATAACATTTTAGAAAGCTTTTTTGAAAAATAAAAAATAAAATAATGACCAACGTAAAGGAAGAATACCCATATGTATGTTTTACAAATATTTGTAAGCAGGTCAGTTCCATGGGTTTAGGCCCCTTGTCTCTTGCATATGGCTTGTACATGCTCAGTCACTCAGTCATGTCTGACTCTTTGCAGCTTCATGGACTGTAGCCCTCCAGGCTCCTCTGTCTGTGGGATTCTCCAGGCAAGAATACTGGAATGGTTTGCTACTTCCTTCTCCAAGGGATCTTCCCGACCTAGGGATAGAACCCATGTCTCTTGCATCTCCAGCATTGGCGGGTGGGTTGTTTACCACTGTGCCACCCAGGAAGCCCAAAGATGACCATTGCCATCGACAGTGAAGGAGTCAGGGGAAGGGAGATCTGCATGCAGTAGGCCACTGAATTAGAAGAGCAGAAATGAAAACTAGCAATGATTCTGATCTAGGACTTGGCTAGCTTAAATGTTTTGCCACTGGACACAAACTTTTCACGAGGAGATACAATCATGAATGCAACAAACTCAAATGAGTTCTTGGTTGAGGGTGGCTCTGTTCTCAAACATGGGGCTGAACCAGTTACTGGGAGAGGAGGGATGAAGGCATGGAATCTGTGCATCTCAATAAGTTACCTAGCAGCTCTGGTCACTTTGGACATTCCTGGGGAATACATGACAGCTCACTGTAACAACACAACGCACACTGATACCTGTTTGTTCCCCAGGATTAACACCACAGGGAGTTTTTACCGCCTTAGCTTACATAGACACTGTTTAGTCCAAGTTACAATTAGATTTCACAAAAAAGAATTTGACAACATAGATGTTTGTAAAATACATGGGGTTAAGAAAAAAATACAGAAGGCTGGAAATCAGAAAAGCTATAATAGTACATGCCAGTCCTCTCTGCTGCTGTTCAGCTGTGTAAACCTGAAAATGTCCTTTAATATCTCTGGGCCTGTTTGTTCATTTAAAAATATGGTAACGAACCCTTGTTACTATATGACTTGCACGCGTGCGTGTTTAGTCGCTCAGTCGTGTCTGACTCTTTGAGACCCTTTAGACTGTAGCCCGCCAGGCTCCTCTGTCCCCGGGATTCTCCAGACAAGGATACTGGAGTGGGTTGCCATGCCTTCCTCCAGGGGATCTTCCCAACCCAGGAATTGAACCTGTGTCTCCTGTGTCTCCTGCATTGCAGGCAGATTCTTTACTTGCTGAGCCATCGGGGAAAGCGACTATATGGCTTACCACAGAGTAAAGAACCAATAAACATTTACTGAGTTAATGCAAAAGCAAATACCTAATGTCAAATTTGTATCACGAACTATCCTTTTCATGGATGTTTTCCTTTGTGACTTACTAACTGAAGTTTCTTGAAATAATATCAAGATTCCTTACAGCAAACATAAGCATTATTTTCTATTCTGAGTGTTTTCAAAACATATTGACAGTTGGGGTCATCATCCCTGAAAACTCCCATTGCTGTCTCTATGTGCCTGAATGCTAATGACAGCCCGGATGCTGAGGACCACAATCCTCACTCAAAGCTCAATCTTAGGACTGAGGTTGTGAAATTACTCCCTGTGTTTAAACCAGTGTTCACATTATCTCAGGTTGCCAGTGTTAGAGCAAGTAGATTGCTCTTGACCTCACAGGTCTTTGAAGGGAAGACTTGGGGAGGCCATGGCATCTCTGGTCTTTTCAGGAAGCAGCTGAAATGGATCCCTAAAGAAGCTAAGGCAGTCCTCTCCCATTTAAAATAAGCTTGCTTAATTGAAATCCGTAATTCACAGAAATGCAGGGGAGATGTTCTTCTCCAAGTGTAACTAATTCAGAACCCTGCAACTCTGTAATTGGAATTAGGGATGCTAAGAGAGTCATAAAGAGTCTTTCCTCATTACAAGATTACATTATGCTGCTGCCATGAGTTTACACGGAGCATATCTCGTGTCTCGTAATGAAAAGAAGATGAGTAGCATACGGACTGGTTTAGTCTATGCCAGGATTTCCCAGCCTCCGCAAGAGAGGCCCTTGTGTCTAGATCATTCTGTGACATGGCTGCCGTAGGATGCTTAACAGCATCCCTAGCTTCCACCCACTAGCATGGTACCTTCTCTCCAGTTGTGACAACCACACTGTCTCCATACATTGTCAAGTATTCCCTGAGGACAGAATCACCCTGATTGACAGCTATTCGTCTACATCTTTGATGTTCAGAGGGTATGGATGGTCTGTGTACAGATTTGGGTGGGAAAGTAAACAGTTTATCTCATTCCCACAGAGCCTGGCAAGCTACAGTCCATGGGGTCGCAGAGTCAGATACGACTAAAGCGACTTTGCATGCACACACATCTCATTCCTAGGCGTTCCTTTGGTCAAAAGCTGTCAAGACTGTCTCCTTGATTTCTCTTCTGACACGTTCCTTCATTCTATTCCTTCCCCACCAAGAGTTAAGTATCTTAACTCTTAATCGATATAATCAGTTATAAATCAAAACATCCAAACTATTGGTGTCGGCCAAAAAGTTCATTCAAACAACCTCAGCATTTCAGAGGTGACCAAGAAAGAGAGAAAACAAGATAATTGGCATCACCTGCCTTGGATTCCTTGTGTTTCTGGATTTCTGTAGATCTCAAGTAGTTATCCCAAGTTCTATCAGCTAGTGATATGTCCACCAAGCTTCCTCTCAAAGATAGCTGCCTCTTCGGCTCAAGTCACTACCCTCAAAAGCAAAAAAAAAAAAAAAAAAAAGGTATCTCTCTATCTCCTTTTCTCAAGAAGAACTAAGAAGTATACAGCTGTTTACATGACTGCTTTCCCCCTTTCTGTGTAAGATTTGCCTGCCAGCTCTGATCATGGACACTTCAGGGTCTAAATCCTAGAAGGTGATTTTTTTCCTGTTTAAGAAAAACATGATGAAGTAAAGAGGTAGCCCTCCCAGAAGAATAAAAAAGGAAAATAAGAGAGGCAAGTCTGTACCAAGCATCCAGTCTTAAATAGCCCTCACTTTGCAGAGGCAGGTCTCAAAATAAAGGAGCAGTAAGGCTATGGGAAATAGATGGGGAAACAGTGGAAATAGTGTCAGACTTTATTTTGGGGGGCTCCAAAATCACTGCAGATGGTGACTGCAGCCACGAAATTAAAAGACGCTTACTCCTTGGAAGGAAAGTTATGACCAACCTAGATAGCATATTGAAAAGCAGAGACATTACTTTGCCAACAAAGGTCCGTCTAGTCAAGGCTATGGTTTTTCCAGGGGTCATGTATGGATGTGAGAGTTGGACTGTGAAGAAAGCTGAGCGCTGAAGAATTGATGCTTTTGAACTGTGGTGTTGGAGAAGACTCTTGAGAGTCCCTTGGACTGCAAGGAGATCCAACCAGTCCATCCTAAAGGAGATCAGTCCTGGGTGTTGATTGGAAGGAATGATGCTAAAGCTGAAACTACAATACTATGGCCACCTCATGCGAAGAGCTGACTCATTGGAAAAGACTCTGATGCTGGGAGGGATTGGGGGCAGGAGGAGAAGGGGACGACAGAGGATGAGATGGCTGGATGGCATCACCGACTCAATGGACATGGGTTTGAGTGAACTCCGGGAGTTGGTGATGGGCAGGGAGGCCTGGCGTGGTGCGGTTCATGGGGTCGCAAAGAGTCGGACACGACTGAGCAACTGAACTGAACTGAACTGAAGGGGCCTTCATTGGATGTTGAACATGAGACCTATCGATTCATTGTTTCCATCCTAGTGTGACTGGTAGGGATATGGACAGTCATTCTTGTTAATTACGAATGTCTTCCCAACCAAATTACACAACATTATGTGTATTTAAGAGCTGCTGCAGGTTCCTAGCATTGTTCCAATGAAGAAACAAAAAGGATGAAGCATGAAGGCAGAGAAAAAGCTTTTAAGGAGATGTCCTATAGGAAGAAGCTTGCTGTATGCAAGAATGTTAAGGGAGTAGTATTTTTTTCAGCAGGTTAAGATTTGTAGATGAGTTCATTTCTAGAATCTCAGTATATGACAAGAGAATGCAGTTAGACTGCCGAAACTGGCTCGCATCAACTCTAGAAGGGCTTTGTGAGGTTCATCTTTTTTTTTAATTAAAAAAAAGTTTTATTTATATATATCTGGTTGTGTTGGCGCGTCATTGCTGCGTGGGCTTTTCTTTAGTAGTGAGGGCTACTCTCTGGTTGTGGTGCATGGGCTTTTCAGTGTGGTGGCTTCTCTTGATGCTGAGTGTGGCCTCTAGGATGTGTGGGCTCCAGTAGTTGCAGGTCCTGGGCTCCAGAGCACGGTCTTGATAGTTGTGGCACATGGGCTTAGTTGCTTCGCAGCATGTGGAAACCTCCTGGATCAGGGATCAAACCTGTGTCTCCTGCATTGGCAGGCAGACTCTACCACTGAGCCACCAGGAAAGCCCTTGGTTCATCTTGTAGAGAGAAACCTTGTTTCTCAGCTGCCCAGAACAGAGGGCAGAGTCTCGGGATACCCCTGGTGTGCGGATGGTGGGATTCAGGGGGGATCTCTCTCCTAATAGATTGAAGCCCATCAGGGAGCTTCACAACTGAGTCTCCTTAAACTTCCTCAGACACAAAATATGCCCAAAATACATGCTTACAGCAGCATTATTCACAACAGCCAAAACATGGAAACAAACCAAACATCCATCAACAGACGAATGAGTAAGTGAATTCTAATATATTCCTGCAATGTAATAGAATACGGCCATAGAAAGAAACGAAGTATTGACAAAGAGTACCATTGTGGATGAACTTTGAAAAGAAGAGGCTGAGTGGAAGAAGCCAGACCCAAAGGACCACATATTGCACAGTTCTTTGTATAGGAACTATCTAGAATACACAGGGCCATAGAGACAGAGAGTAGGCTGGTGGTTGCCAGAATCCAGTGAAACAGATGATGAGTGGTGGATGACTGCTCTAGGATGTGAGGTTTCTTTTTGGAGGGATGAAAATATTCTAGAATTAGATTGTGGAGATGGCTGCATAACTATACTAACCACCACTGAATTGTATACTTAAAATGTAAGCCTATATATATAGATTTATATATATATATATATATATATATATATATATATATATAGGTTTATATATATATTGGGCTGACTAAAAAGTTCATTTGGATTTTTCTGTAAGATCTATGAAAAAACCATAACAAAATTTTTGGTCAACCCCAGTGTATATTTCCCATGAGATGATGTGTGTGGCAGAAAAGATTGTTGGTTTTGACCTTTCTTTATTGCCTCTAAGCTTATAACCACACATTAAACATGGAACCAATTTAAAAAAATAAAAAACCTCCAGTTCAGTTGAGGGTTTTTTTTTTTCCATCAAGTGATCAAACATTCACTGTCTTTCCCACACTTAGCAGTATTCTTAGGATCTTGCCAGGTTGAATCTTTCCCACCAGTACTAAAGCCTTTGTTCTCCTTTGTACCATGTTATGATTAGAAGCCTTCTCAGTGTTTCTGATGAATAGAAATGACCAAAACAGAGACGGACTGGCTTACATCAGAGGTCTATTATCGGCTAGCCAGGGAATATAGATTAGGGCAGCTATATGGGGGAATGGAGAGCTAAGAGGGCATTAGCAGCCCCCATAATGTCAATTAGTCACCCCCGAGACCTCCCCAGATCAACACAGTATGTAATAGAAAGCATTTTATTTTGCCCACACAGTCCGCCACCTCCATGCAGTAGTCAGCCTGACGTGTGCACCCTCTACTGTGGAAATGATAGGGGTGGTGGGGAAGCAGCAAGCCGTGGGGGAATTGATTCATGTGCATTTCCTTTTTTTATTTTATTTATTTATGTATTTATGGCTGTGCTGGGTCTTCGCTGCTATGCATGGGCTTTCTCTAGTTGCATCAAGCAGGGCTCCTGTCTAGCTGTGGTGCATGGGCTTCTCATTGCGGTGGCTTCTCTTTTTGCAGAGCGCTGGCTCTAAAGTGTTCGGACTTCAGTAGCTGTGGCCCATGGGGTCAGTACTTGTGGATCCTGGGCTCTAGAGTACAGGCTCAATAGTTGTGGGCTTACGGTCTTAGTTGCTCCGAACCATGTTGGATCATCCCAGATTGAGGATCAAACCCATGTCTCCTGCATTGGGAGGCAGATGCTTTATCACTGAGCCATCAGGAAAGCCATCTTTCTTTTTTTTTTTCTCTCTCTCTCCTGTGCATTTTTAAAGGGAGCAGCCTCTTTTCACCTCCAGTAATGGTTGCCACGTTTCCCGGTCTTGAAGAGAAGCTGGAAATGCAGACTTTAAATACAATCTTTCAAACAGAATGACTTTTCAGCCATCACCATGCAGGCCTGGGGACCCGCTTGTGTCTGCAGGCTGCCAGGTTGCGTCTCCTGATCCATAAGTCAGGGCTCAAAGCAGAATGGATTCGTGTCCCGGGGCTGCTGTAACAAATTGCGCCAAACTGGATGTCTTAAAACAACAGAAATTTTTTCTCTGACAGTTCTAGAAGCAAGAAGTCTGAAATCAAGGCACTGACAGGGCTGTGCTCCCTCGGACAGCCCCAGAGAAGAGGCTTCTTGACCTCTTTCAGCCGCTGGTGGTGGCTGTTAGCCTTGGGGTTCCTTGACTTGTGGCCACATCCCTCCAGTCTCTGCCTCTGTCTTCCCATCGCATCACCCTCTGTTTCTTCTCTGCATCTGTTCTCACATTGCCCTCTCCTTTCTCTTATAAAGAAATCGGACATGCAGGTATCACTTATCATTTACATATGGAATCTAAAAAAAACCAACACAAATGAACTTGTTTACGAAACAGAAATAGACTCAGAGACTTACAGAACAAACTTATGGTTACCCAAGGGTGAAGGGAGGGAGGGATAAATTAGGGATTTGGGGTGAACATATACACACATTTGCAACAACAACCTGCTGTTACATTTGCAACAGCAACTTGCTGTATAACACAGGGACTCTGCTTAATACTCTGTACTAACCTACATGGGAAAGGAAGCTGAAAAAGAATAGGTACATCTATGTATATAACTGAATCACTTGCTGAACGCCTGAAACTAACACAACATGGTAGATCAACTGTACCCTAATATAAAATAAAAATCTTTTTAAAAATGAAAGAAACCATTCATTGGATTTAGTACCCATTCCAATCTAGAGTGGCCTCCTTTTGAGATCCTTAACTAGTCGTATCTGCGAAGACCCTCATTACAAATAAGGTCACGTTCTGAGGATCTGAATGGACATGAACTGGAAGAGGGGGCATTCAGTCTTCAGCCCGCTCCAGGGTGATGATGGGTGATGATGTATTTCAGGGCCTTCTGTTATGCCACCCTTGGTTCCTCTGAATTGCTTGGTGCCCCTTGGCAGCTCCAATTAGAGAGTTCCCCGTGGGGGGATGGTGATGCTATGAATAGGAATGTGTGCCTTCCCCACATGGAAGATAAACCCTTCTCTACTAGGGGAGTCAGACCTACAGGTTCAAATCCATGCCCCTCATTTCTGAGCACAGTCTGTGTATGCGCTGTTGTAATTGAATTTTTGGGGAGTGTGTTTTTCTTTCTCCTGATCCCTTTTATGTCTGAGAATACCAAAAGCCCTCAAAGGCAATTTCCCGATGCCTGGCTTGCCCTGGATAATTGTCAGGCCTCCATTTCCAACGGAGCTTCCATCTGCAGGGTCAAGTAGAACCCTCGAGAATGACTGGACAGTCCCCAGACTCATCCTGAAGAGGAGGAGACCGTCCAACACAATGGTGTTTGCCTTGACTGCCAATTTGGAGCTAATTCAGAAAATTCTGGAAACTCATTTTCCCACACTTGTGTCAAAAATGCATTTCCCTGTTGAGGGTCTCCCAAGGAAAGGTTTGTTTTCATTTTCTCCAGCTTGTCATTTTAAATGTATTCTGCTGGAAGAGAGAAAAGGAACAATTTTCTTTCTGCTTGGGAAGAAGTGAAGAAATAATGTTTCCTGCCTGGGGCCCCCTCCCCAGCTCCCCTCCCTGCCCCACAACACATCTGGGTTGCCAGGCAGCCCTGCTTCAGTGAAACATTTGAGAACGATTTGACTGTTGTGGGAAACATTTAAACATAAAATTGACTCCAGTTCTGTGAACAGAGAAAAAAGCAGAGTCCTTCTGACCAAGTCCTGACTCCTTTGTTCCACATTCTTTCAACCATTTAAAAGTCATCTTAGTTTTCGAGTTTCCCCAGATCACAGCTTTGTCTGTTGCAAACAATTTAGCACATGCATAAGTGGCCCTGTGACATATGGTCCCTTTCTATCCGGGCACATTTTAGAGAAGAGAGGCCAGCTAATGGAGTGAGTAGTCATTGCAGTAAAAGAGTTTTCCTTCCTTTTTTGAGTCCCTCTTTTTATTTATTCTATTTTTTAAATTTGATTTTTAATTAAAATATAGTTGATTTACAATGCTGCAGGACCTTCAGGTGTACAGCAAAGTGATTCAGTTTCATTATATATATATATATATATATATATATATATATATAAAAGTCCAGATTTGCAGCTGCTTTGGTGTCACGTCACTGCTCCAGGGTCCCTAAATATCAGAAGTGTGAACTGTTTATTTCTTACAACCCCAAGAGTTAAAATCTGAATTAAAACCTCAGAGAGGGGGAAGAAATCTCACCTGATTCAAAAGCATTCTGATTGCATGATTTAAAACCTTTAGCTGAGTGAAATAAGACAGAGAAAGACAAATATCGTATGTACGATATCACCTGTAGGTGGAATCTAAAAAATACAACAAACTAGTGACTATACCCGGAGAGGGCGATGGCACCCCACTCCAGTACTCTTGCCTGGAAAATCCCATGGATGGAGGAGCCTGGTAGGCTGCAGTCCATGGGGTCCCTAAGAGTCGAGCACGACTGAGCGACTTCACTTTCACTTTTCACTTTCATGCATTGGAGAAGGAACTGGCAACCCACCCCATTGTTCTTGCCTGGAGAATCCCAGGGACAGAGGAGCCTAGTGGGCTGCTGTCCATGGGGTCGCACAGAGTCAGACATGACTGAAGCGACTTAGCAGCAGCAGCAGCAGAAGCAGAGTCATAGATACAGGGAAGAAGTTAGTGATGCCCAGTGGGCAGAGGGAAGGGGCAGGAATAATGTAGGGGTCGGGAGGGGAGATGCAAACTATTAGGTATAAGGTAGGTTCAGGGATGCACTGTGTAATACAGGGAATAGAGCCAATATTTTGTAATAGCTGTAAATAGAAAATAATCTTTAAAACTTGTATTAAAATTAATTTTTAAATTTGAAAACCAAGAAATAATTTTTTCCATGAAAACAATTAAAACCTTTCTTGGAATCTTGTTGCCCTTTCCTCTTCCATATCCTATGTTTCTAGTGATGCTGAGTATATTTTCTTGTATTTCTTTGTCTTGTATGTGTTGGCCTCCATCTACTTAGTTGGTTGGGCTCCATCTACTTTTAGAAGTGTGATGCACTGTTTTATTTAAAAGGAAAGAGTCCTGGAAATTAGGACATCAAGATAGAGAGAAGGATCTGGTGTCAGAGGGGTAGAAGGGAAGGGAGAGAGGGGCTGTGGATCTCAGGACCAGTTACCAACTGTTTCCCCAGTTGAAGTCAATGATCTCACTCCCCCTGTGACTGAGTCCCACTGCCCCTGCCACCCTCTCCTCTCTTTCCTCCAGTGTGGATCCACATTCTCAAGTCCTGACCTTGCTACCTTACCTTAACTTACATCAACTGGGACTTCCTTCCTCCATCACCTTACCTTGAGACTATCCAGCCAGAAAGACCAGCACCCCGACCGTGACGATGACTGTCCCTCAAGTGGGCCCACTTGTGAGGATAGTGCATAGAAGATAGAGAGCACGTCTTACACGTCCCTAAAATGCCACCATCCATTGGCATTTTGCAAGCACTTTAGACATGCCTTCTTGAGTCTTCTCTTCTTCTGAGTTTTTCAGAAGCACTTTAAAAAAAAAAAAAAAGTAAATTGCTACAACAAAATAAAAGCATGCATAGCCTTTTCAGCAGCTCTCACTCAGAGTCATGTGGATGGAACCAGTTGTTCCTGAAGTCAAAATTCTGGCTGCCTCTGGGACTGCTGGTTAGATGGCCCTGTTGGGATTCTAGGAGAGTATATATGCATAGTGTTTTATGTGTCATTCATTCATAACTTGCCGTGCAGTCCTCTCAACAACCCATGGTGGGATTCAATCTCTTCACTCCATCAGCCAGATCCCTTTCTTACATGTTGTTATAATTCTCCTGCTGACTCCTTACATGGTGACCTCCATGGCTTCCCAGTTCCTATCATGCTGAGAATTTAGAAGTGATCTTCTCCTACATAGAAATAGCCCCTCACACCCATTAGATTGGCTGCTATCAAGTTCACAGAAAATAGCAAGTGTTGATGACAATGTGGATAAATTGGGACCTTGTGTCCTATTGATGGGAATGTAAAATGGCACAGCTACTGGAGGCTGCTTAAAAACAAGATGGAGGCTCCTTAAAAATTAAAAATTAAACTACCATATGATTCAGCAGTTTTTCTTCTGTGTATATACGCAAAATAATTGAAATCGGGGTCTTGAAGGCATATTAATATACCCATGTTCATTGCAATGTTCCAACAGCCAAGAAGTGGACATGTCCATCAGGGGATGAATGGATAAACAAAATGTTCAATGGAATGCTATTTTGCTTTAAAAAGGAAGGGAATTCTGACACCAGACACCTGCTGCAACATGGATGAATCTTTCTTTTTTCGGTTGTGCTGGGTCTTCATTGTGGTGAGCAGGGGCTATATTGCAGTGCTTCTCTTGTTGCAGAGCATCAGCTCTAGGCTTGCAGATTTCAGCAGTTGTGGTGTGAGGGCTTAGTTGCCCCGCAGCACATGGGATCTTGGTTCCTGGACCAGGGATCAAACCTGTGTCCCCTGCACTGCAAGGCAGATTCTTAATCACTGGACCACCAGCGCAGTCCCCACTCCCATCTTTATTGTAGCATGTACATCCTGTTGGAGGAAGGATGCCATTGTGTTCACTTGGGTAAACCAAGAGTCAGGTTTAATCACCCTCCCAGGGCACACTTGGAAATTACCTGGAGATCTTGGTTGTCAAAACTGGGGAGGAGGTTTCTACTGGCATCTTACGGGTAGAGACCAGGGATAATGGTAGGTCTCTTACAAGACATAGGACAACCTCCCTCTTCCCCACCAAAGACTATTTACAATTCAAAATGCTCATCAGTGATGCTGAGGTTGGAACACCCTGAGAAAAACAACTGGTTGATCATGGCATGCATCACTACAACCGTGGGTTATAACCAATTGTCTCTCAGGCTTCAAAGTCAGCCATGGTTCTCAGTGAGTCAGGGATGTACCCACGGACATCTGGGGAAGGCCATCTGTCGGGAACATCATGGTCTTGCCTGGCAACGGAAGAAACCCTGCTTCTTTGAAATGCTCCTCCCAGATGTTGGCAGCAGATAATGCGACCATAAGCTATTGAAATCAAGGCCAGTTTTCATGTTTACCAAAGAGCATGAATCTAATATAGTTTGTCTGTATTTTGAGATAAGTATATCTTAATACCCTTTCTGAAACAAAGAAGAAAAGCAAAAAGAAAACAACAAGAAAAGGGCTTTGATAACATCAGAGAGGTCTGTTCAAAGACAGAGTCATCATTGACATCACACTGGCAGAAAGAGTATCACACTTCAATTGTTACTCATTTCGTTAGCGGTTAATGAGTCCTTCCCAGAACAGACTCCGTGGGCATGGGACTGGCTCTCAAAATTGATAGATCAGTGTCAGCGTGTCTCAGAAGGAAGGGCTAAAGATTGAGTCCAGCTGACAAACCCAATTATGCCATCCTGAAATTCACAGGAGAGTGCAAAGGCTGGAACATGGCAGGTGCATGCAAATGGGCAGTGGGAAGGTGCCGCCTCCACTTAGTTGAGCTGTTGGTTACAGGATTGGGGAGCAGCTTGGGCTCCCCAGGAACCACCAGAGCTACAGAATCTCTAATGAGTTCAAGAGACAATCTCCCCAATCTTAGATGCATATCTAACTGTCCCTCTGCCCAATTTCTCTTATGATATTTTAAAAATTAATTTATATGGAGTATAGTTGCTTTACAGTATGTTAATTTCTGCTGTAAAGCGTAGTGTATCACCTACAGGTATACATATATCCCCTCTTTTTTCTTTAATTTCTTTCCCATTTAGGTCACAGCAGAGCACCATGTAGAGTTCCCTTAGCTATACAGTAGGTTTCCATTGGTTTTCCACTTTATACATAGTATCAATACTGTGTATATGTCAGTCTCCATCTGGGAAATGATATTTCCATACAAGGGATATTTCATCCTCATGTGCTTCTTATTTCTTTCTTAGTCCATGGTTCTTTCCAAGATTCAAACCACAAAGAAAACGTGTTATATTGATTTCTAGGAATGATGGGCTGTCATAGCACAAATGGAAAACAAGAGAGTGAAATCCTTAAGTTTTGAATTGGACCACAAAATCTGGAAAACTCTTATCAGGTTTGTTCTTATTCCAAAAAATTAGATACTGGTTTCCTAAACCAAGGGTGAAGCCAAAAAAAAGCAACAGATGGAATTAGAAGGACTTAAATATTGATTGGACCCTAAAAGGATCCTTGAGCTTTGAATAGTCCATCTGAGAAATTTGGGAAACCAGAAAGCAGTGGATCTCTCTTCTCTCCTTCCTGATAAAACACAGAACAAGCAAGATCTCCGAGTTCTCTTGTGCCCAGTATGGTAGGAAAGAGAGGTAAGATGAAAATGGTAAAAAAAAAAAAAAAAAAAGCCTTCGCCCCGTGCAATTTCCCATATTTTCTGTGTAGTATTAGGATCATAGAAGCAGGTAAAGGAATGCTGGCTTTGTTGTCAGAATAAACAAGAAATATCATTGGACCACCTGTCAAGTTGCTCCATTGACTGAAGAATATGCCTTTGACATATATGTGCCTGGATAGACACACAGACAGTTTACAGATGCCAGTGTGGTCTGATGCCACAAAGACTGATGTCCCCCCTGACCACTGACCCCCCCAAGAATGGAGATGGTCCTCAAGGGCTGAATGCCATTGGCTCAAAGTCTTCAGCTATAGGGAACAGTGCTCAACCAAGGGTAGTTCACACCAGGGATCCCCACCTTGGGTGGACATCAGAATGTATATAATTAATGTATATATAATATGTATTGGGCTTCCGTGGTGTCTCAGATTGTAAAGAATCTGCCTGCGATGTGGGAGACCTGGGTTTGATCTCTGGATTGGGAAGATTCCCCTGGAGAAGGAAGTGGCAGCCCACTCTAGTATTCTTGCCTGGAGAATTCCATGGACAGAGCAGCCCAGCAGCTACAGTCCATGGGGTCACAAAGAGTTGGATGTACTAATTATTCTACAATACATATATAATTCATATGAAGGATATTAATTTTTTCAGAAGGGAAATAAATAGAGAGAGAGAAAGGGAAACAGTCAAGGAGACAGACAGAGAAACAGAGACACAGAAAAAGAAAAAAGTTATACCTGGCAGATTTTCAAAGTTTGTCAATTCAGATGAAGAGTAGGTGAGATATTCTTTTCATTTTTCTGTGGCTTTAAAATTCTGTGAGGAAAAAAACATCCAATGTCTGAATCCTACCCTACTCTAGGTAAATCAGGATCTCTGGGGATGTCCCTGGATGTCATCAGTATCCTTAAAAATCTTTCCAGGTGATACTGATAAACAATGAAGATTGAGACCGCCCACAGCAGGCTTGCCCATCTCTCCAGCCTTATTTTTTTTAACGCTGTTTCTCACACTCATTGCACTAAAGCCTCACTGCTTTCTGCTTGCAACATCAAAACTCATTCCCATCCAGGGCCTTTGCACCTGCTGTGCTTGCTCCCCAGAATGGTCTTCCTTCTGCCTTCAGGGAGTTGGCTGCTGCTTGTTACCGTGGGCTTGGCTTACATTGGTTCTCATGCCTGTTCACCATCCAGGCCAGATAAAAGCACCCTCCTTCAGGTTTTCTGAAACATTCTGTTTTTACCACCCTTTGTCCTTGATCATCTTGGTATTACTCTGTTTGGATTTGCAACCTGAAAATACCTGTGTCTGTGCCGTTGTATTCCCTACAGCATCTCAAAGCGCTTCCTCTCGGATGAAAGATCCCTGCATGCATGTGCTCAGTCACTTCAGTCGTGTCTGATTCTTTGCGACCGTATGGACTGTAATCCGTCAGGCTCCTCAGTCCATAGGGTTCTCCAGGCGAGATACAAGTGGGTTGCCGTGCCCTCCTCCAGGTAATCTTCCCGACCCAGGGATGGAACCTGTGTCTTCTGCATCTTCTGCATTGCAAGTGGCGTCTTTACTGCCGAGCCACTGGGGAAGCCCAGATCTAAGACATACTTAATTCATGAAGATACTAGTGAGCTGGTAACGGTCTGGGTCAAGGGTGGTCTTGTGACTTCCTGGAAGCTTTCATGGTTCCATAACGAAGTCTTCAGTGTTTGCAAACAAGGGAGGGAGCACACTGGTAATGAATTAAGTGAGTTTTTAGATTCTCTTATCATTTGATTGTTAATGACAGCCATAGTTGCTCAAGAAGGGACTTGTATGGAGGAACCAGAGCTTAACCTTAGATTTCCAGTTGGACCACACTCAAGCAACTAGACTCTTTTAGGAAGAAATAATCTCAACTCTTCTTTGACTAAAGATAGTGGCAATAAATATCTTTCCTGTTTATTCAGAGTAAAGGACATGGTCGCCCTTCTTGGCACGTAAAGTATTTGATTAGATTTCTTGTTCTCTTCCTCCACTGCACTTAAAAAGTGCAATTAACCCTGTGAGGCAAGGCCATTAAGAAGTAGTCTTAAATCGAGACCCAAAGAATTCATTAAGAAATTATATTTTTCAATCTGATGGAGATGGGAGAGACTAAAAGGAAGAAATTTAAACATTACACAGAGGCGTGAAGGTCATTATATTAAGCTCTCTCACCTTTGAGGTTAATTGAAACCACTGAAAGCGTTCTCCAAAAAAGAATGGAAAGTTACCCATGTCTGCAACAGACTCATACAAAATTCTGAAATACAGGCACCTGGCATTGCCGCCGCTTGTCCTTAATTCTTGAACTGTCTCCAGAAACGCAGGCAGCACGACTGTTGCTATGGAAATCAATGTCTTTTTTTTTTTTTTTTTTGCATGAGAAAAGTTAAAGAAAACGTTACTTAAAAAACACCTACAACTTTTTTCTTTGCCTCCAGATTGCCATAATTTGTGCCAGCTAGTTTAAACAGTTCAAGGGTGAGCACATTCCTGTGGAATTGAACAAAGGAAAAGGGATTAGAAGAGAGAGGTGCAGTTTACAAGGTTCAAGTGGCCTCTTTTTCCCTCTCCTTTCCTCTCCTAAGGTTTTGTTCTCCTTGCTCCCTTCCTTTCTTTCTGCCATTTCACTGCATGTGTTCAGAGCTCTGGGTACACATGAAGCAGAGTCACCCCTGGGTGATGTGACAGTCATTGATATTTAAGTGTGGGTGCCTTGGCCCCAGGGCACTCCAAATCCATAGAGGGGCCAGGAGCTTGGTGGAGCTGGAGTCCTCTCGGAGAGCTGGCTTCTCTTCTCTGGGTCTTGGGTCTGTCCCTCCTATAACTGGCGAACATCCCTGTGGCCGCCACTGAGAAACACTTCCACGCTAGCGTACGGAGGGCTTGCTCTGAGTGCCTGGCAGCCACGAAATCTCTAGAGAGCATGTCTCTGTCAGGGTTCTGGCACTCGCTGCAAAGTCTGTGTGGAATAAGAATGAACTCCCTATAATGGAGTAAGTGGCGATTAAAAACCACCCCCTGGGGATGTTACACTGGCTTCTAGAATGTTCTGTCTCCAAGCACAGCCAAGCCCCTGTGTGTAGAACATGAAAGAGGAGACCACAGAACACTAAAGAACCACAGTAAAGGAGTCATAATGTGAGATTATTAATCTCTGTCATCTTCAAAGCCGTGACAACTTTATAATACTGCATTTTCTTTCCCCTAATGCTATGAAAGGTAAAACGCAAAGAAAAACTGCATGGAAAGGTTGGTGAAATGACCCAATATATAACTTTGGTCAAAATTATTTGGCCTTTCAGATATGTTAAGGTAACTCTGCTTTCAGCAGTTGAATGCATGATGCTACCCATTGGCTGGGTGAAATTGTCATTCATTTTTTATTTTTTTAAAAAGCAAAAGGTTTTTTTTAAAACTTTTAATTTTATATTCGAGGATAACCAATTAACAATACTATGATCGTTTCAGGTAGACAGCAAAGTGACTCAGCCATACATATGCATGTATCCATTCTCCCCCACACTCCTCTCCCTTCCAGTCTTCCACATAACATTGAGCAGAGTTCCTTCTGCTATACACTGGGTCCTTGTTGTTTAGCCATTTAAAATACAGCAGTGTGTACATGTCCATCCCAAACTCCCTATCTCTTCCCTCCATTCTTACTCCCTGGCAACCATAAGTTTTATTTTTTGAAGATTTTTTGATGTGGACTGTTTTTACAGTCTTTATTGAATTTGTTGCATTACTGTTTCTGTTTTATGCTTTGGTTTTTTTGGCCTCAAGGAATGTGGGATCTTAGCTCCCCAACCAAGTGTTGAACCTGCACCCTGTGCACTGGAAGGTAAAGTCTTAACCACTGACTGTCACTAGCGTCACACATCACTCATTTTAAAGACATCAGACTCACAGGGCAAGGAAAGGTGGGGTTGAGCTCCCTTAGTCCTTTCTGTTTACTGAACGTAAGTCTCAGAACAATGAAGTTCTGGATCCTGGGCCATCAGGGATGCAGCAGGCTTGCCAGTCTTTGGGGTGAGTGAGCAGCAGACAAATCGTGGTTCTCCACAGGGTGGAGACACAGAGTGTCTTACACTCCACCCGCAAGGGATGAACATCCTGTCTTCAGCCAGCTCCTGACCCTGGAGACCGCACATCTAGGAAGACCAGACTTCCCAGATCATAAAAGACTCATTGTTCCATTTCCCCAGAGGCATCTTCATTTCTTCATCACATTCTCTTGATCAGCTGTGTAACAAACATCTATAACCTGGATACAGTTGTCACCAGGAAAGAAAACAGCACAGATCAGCCTGTTAGGTAGATAAGCTCTATGGACGTCTGTCTACCTTCAGTTCAGTTTAGTTCAGTCACTTAGTTGTGTCTGACTCTTTGCGACTCCATGAACCGCAGCACACCAGGCCTCCCTGTCCATCACCAACTCCTGGAGTCCACCCAAACCCATGTCCATTGAGTTGGTGATGCCATCCAACCATCTCATCCTCTGTCGTCCCCTTCTCCTCCTGCCCTCAGTCTTTCCCAGCATCAGGATCTTTTCAAATGAGTCAGCTTTTCGCATCAGGTGGCCAAAGGATTGGAGTTTCAGCTGCAACATCAGTCCTTCCAATGAACACCCAGGACTGATCTCCTTTAGGATGGACTGGTTGGATCTCCTTGCAGTCCAAGGGACTCTCAGGAGTCTTCTCCAACACCACAGTTCAAAAGCATCAATTCTTTGGCGCTCAGCTTTCTTCACAGTCCAACTCTCGCATCCATACAGAGGCTGTCTTTTACTGGTTGCTTTGCATCCCACCGTTACGTTAGGTCCAGTCCCTGTGCTGGGACTGGGGGAATTCAGGGATGCCCAGCTGAGAGCTGTACTCACTTAAAACATGATGGAGTAAGAAAGTAGCCTTTTTAAAGTAGAAAATCCCGATAGTACCTTCACATTTGCCTCTGGGGGCTGATTGTACTATTGTTTTCTAAAAATGCTTCCACAGCTGCAAATATAAATGAATAAAGAGCATGTGGGATGCGAAAGTCCAAGGTATAAGAGAGTATATGGCTTTTTTCTTTTTCTTTTTTTTGACTGCACTGTGTGGCATGTGGGATCTTACTTCCCTGACAAGGGATGGTACCTGTGCTCCCTATGGTGAAAGCACAGAAGTCTTAAGCACTAAATCACCACAGAAGTGTCTTTTTTAAGTTTTTATTTATTATTTATTTATTTTAGTATATGGCTTTTTTCCACCTTTAGTTCCTCAAAGTTGCTCTTGAACCAGGACTGCGTACATTGGATAGGAAATAATGCCATCAAAGAAATCCAGTACCAATAGGAATGGGAACGCAAATGGTTATGAAAGAAGGGACTAGATGTCTGGATCAGTATGTAAGGGATACATGCAGAGGTTTACAGATATACATTTGATAACAAGGTTTCTGGAAAGGGGGAAAGAGAGGGCTCCTATTTATGGTATTGGCCTATTTCTGTGGTGTGAATACTCTGACCATTCACATTGCTACATGGCTAACAAAGTTCCTGAAAATTTGATACATGGGCCTCAGGAGCCAGGATGTGCCAGCTTCAGAACACACCTGAGTGCATCTCATTATTTTAGTTGCTTTTTAGAACACATACTAATATAACCCCCAAATCAAGTACTACATATACTCAATTTCTGAAACACTTGGCCGGCTAAGCATTAGAATAGAGACATTTTAGACTTTTTTAAGTTGTTACTGATTAAAATGGACAGTAGGTCTTTTTCGAAACACTGGGGAGAAGACGACAAAGTTTTCAGCTGATAATAACTTACCAAGAACTTATGTGTGCCAGGCCCCAGTCTAAATACCGTGCCTGGATTGTGCTTTCTTAATAAGTTCTCATAAAGGCCCTAGGAAGTAGGCATCGTCATCATTGTCATCATCAACTTTATGTTAGAAAAGAGGGAATTGAAGCACTGGAAGTTAAGTTACTGTTCCAAAGTCACAGAGCAAGTAACTGGTGGAGCTGCAATTTGAACCCCAGTGATATAGCTACTGAACTGTATCAGTAGCTAAAAAGGTATAATGTAGCTTTTTCTATAATAAACCACTCCAGAAAATAGAGGTTTGGAACAAGGGCTGTTGCTTTATCTCATGATTCTCTGGGTCTGTAACCTGTGCTGTGCTCAGCTGGGTAGTTCTTCTGCTCTTGGCTGGACTCACCCATGCATCTGCGATCAACTGCCAGGCAGTCCTGTGGTTCTGCTTCTGCAGGTTAGCTGTTGACCAGGATAATGGGGGCCTCAGAGCCACATATGTCTCATCATCTTGTTCATGGTGTGGTCCCAGGGTTCCAAGTAAAAGCAAGGTCTCAACTTGAAATCAATCCAAGATGGCTTTTGCCACCTTCTTTTGGACAGAAGAAATCACAAAGCCATCCTGTGCTCAAGGAACTGGGAAAGGAACCTCACTTAATTTTTTTTTTAATCAAAAAATGTTTAACTTTTATACAGGTTTTAAAGGTTATTGTCCATTTACAGTTATTATAAAAGATGGTGATATTCCTCATGTCATACAACACGTCCTTGAGTTTATTTTACATGCTATGGTTTGTACTTCCTAGTGTCCCACCCCTGTATTACCTCTCCCTCCCAACTGGCAACCACTACTTTGTACTCTCTGTGAGTCTGCTTCTCTTTTGTTATATTCACTAGTTTGTTGTATTTTTTTAAATTACACGTGTAGGTGATGTCATACAGTATTTGTCTGTCTCTGTCTGACTTATTTCACTTAGCATACTGCATCCATGTTGCTACAAATGACATTATTTCATTCCTGTTCATGGGTGAGTAGTATTCCATTGTATGTGTGAAATATCTGTTAATGAAGAACCTCACCTCTTAATGGGGGCTTCCCTGATAGCTCAGCTGGTAAAGAACCTGCCTGCAATGCAGGAGACCCCAGTTCAATTCCTGGGTCAAGAAGATCCATTGGAGAGGGGATAGTCTACTAACTCCAGTATTCTTGGGCTTCCCTTGTAGCCCAGCTGGTAAAGAATCCACCTGCAATGTGGGAGACCTGGGTTCCATCTCTGGGTTGGGAAGATCCCTTGGAGAAGGGAAAGGCTACCCACTCCAGTATTCTGGACTGGAGAATCCCATGGACTGTATAGCCCGTGGGTCCACAAAGAGTTGGACACGACTGAGTGACTTTCACACTCTCACCTCTTAATGAGACAACTTCAGAGTCACATTACAAAAGATCTTATTATGGGGAAGGAAAGAATTATGACCATTTTCACAATCTATCACAAGGAATAGCCTGAACAAGAAGTTATATTCTTTCTCTTTTATTAACCAATTCATGAAAACACAACAGTACATGGCTTATAATCTCGTGGCTTAAAGAAGTGTTTTCTCAGGCCTTCACAGCATTTTAAAACTAAGAAATTTTATGTAAGAACCTGGTTTTTTGTTTTCTTTTAAAAATCAGAAGATCTGAGAATTGAGCCCATTTTTTTTTTTTTCCTCTCCAGTAGTTAAGAGTCAGCTCACGGTGGCTTTGGTGGGGGCGGGGAGGCTTTTGTTTCCTACTCCATCACAGCCCCCACCACTTCCTCTAGGACCTCCCAGGCAAGCCTTCCTCACTGCAATTACTTTCCTGACCCCTGGAGGCATTTTCGTTTAAGATCCTGCTTTAGCATTTCAGTAGCTGTTGTGGGCTTCCACCTTTCATCAAGTTAATTTGTTTTAACCTGCTCCACTGCTAGAAATAAACTGACCAGATAGCTTCTTATTAGTCTGTGCTTTGGGTCTGTTTCCAGTTTATTAAGATGACTTCTCCATTTGGACCAAAGCCAGGATGAGACCTCATTCTTGTTTGATGTTATCACCATTGCATTATGGAGGAAGTAATAATAGTTTTCCAATATGTCATGTGTGAAAACACAGTCTTATGAAAGCTTGGCTAGATATGTACTACAGTGTCCCCCATCTGAGTACAAGGTAATAATGCTGTCTATAATCCCAAGATCTCAAAAATAGCTGTGATTTTATGGCAGGTGTCTTTTTAAACTGTGCAGCGAGTAAAGAGAATCAAACTGCTGCTTCCTGGTAAAGTGACTGGAAGGTTCCACGTGGAAATCCTTAGGGAGGAGATGAAGGTATATTTGACACTCAGAAGCAGACATGAGGCAATTTCCTAGAAAATGGAATCAAGTTCAGTATTCCGTAGGTTCTAGAAGCTTCCAGGGAAATATCCACAATGCCTGTGATCCCAGCCTGTGTGTGGAGGGATGTGGACCCTGCGTTTCACAAGCAAGTGGCTAAACATAGCTTCAGGTTATGAGGGGAATGCTCTGTGCTCTCTGGAGGAAAACGTCACAGGATGATGGAAATGGTCTAAGTCAGTAGGTGCGGTACGGTATAGCAGCCTCTTGCCACGGTTGCTTATGGAGCCCCTGAAAGGTGGCTGGTGAGATGTGACACGGCATTTTGGATTGTATTTCGTTCTAATTCATTTTGACTTAAACAACCGCATGTGGCTAGTGGTTACCATATGGAAGAGCACAGAGACCTCAGAAGCCTCATCTTTTTCCCTGTTTTAGTGAAGTGATTTTATACACATATATAGTCTCTCTCGCTTTCTTTCCCGTTGTGGTTTGCACTGAATATAGTTCTCTGTGTTACACAGCAGGGCCTTGTTTATTTGTTTTACATGTGATAGTCTCTGTCTGCTAGTCTCAAACTCTCAATCCGTCCTCCTCCTGGCATAGGCAGCCCCAGTTCTGTTCTCTATGTCTGTGAGTCTGTTTGTGTTTCACAGATAAGTTCGTTTGTGTCATGTATTAGATTCCACATAAAAGTCATATCGTATGATATTTGTCTTTCTGTCTCTGACTTATTTCACTTAGCATGATAATCTCTAGTTCTATCCATGTTGCTGCAAATGGCATTATTTCATTCATGTTTATGGCTCTCTAATATTCCATTGAATATATGTACCACATCTTTTTTATCCATTCATCTGTTGATGGGCACTTTGGTTGCTTCCATGTCTTGGTATTGTTAATAGTGACTCAGTGAACATTGGGTGGGGTGGGGGCGGGGGGTTGGTGTGTGTATCTTTTTGAATTAGAGTTGTGTTTGAATATATGCCCAGGAGTGAGACTGCTGGATCCTATGATAATTCTATTTTTAGGTTTTTGAGGAACCTCCATACAGTTTTCCATAGTAACTGCACCAACTTACATTCCCACCGACAATGTAGGAGGGTTCCCTTTCTCCACATCCTCTCTAGTGTTTCTTATTTGTAGAAATTTTAATGATGGCCATTCAGACTGGTGTGAGGTGGTACCTCGTTGTAGTTTTAATGTGCATTTTCTCTAATCACTAGCAACACTGAGCATCTTTTCATGTGCTTATTGGCCATCTGTATGTCTAGAAGATACTGATCTTAAACCCTGACTCTGGGTGTTCCATGTCTGGAACGAATAACAGCATGAACCTAACTCCTTTTTTAGCTGAAGACCTACAAAAGATGAGGCTTTGGGATCAGGCTTTTTCTCTGTCTCTGCTGCCCAGCCCCTCAGCAGATAGGGCCCGCTATCAATGACTGTTTCATGAAGATTAAAGGCCAATGAAATGCCCAACAACTCTTTCCAAAAGTATGGTAAGCACACCACTGGCAATATACCAAAATTTAATTACTTCTTGCTCATGCTTCTTTCATTTTACTAATTAAATTTGTTTCAGCATGTATAAGGAGAGGATAATTAGCTGATCAAACTATTGATGTCAGAAATAAAGAGTTGAGGCTCAGTATCTAAGAAAAAAAAATTCAGTGGGATTGAATTCGTTTACAGCAAAATATTACGTAAACAATGAGGTAGTTTGTCCTCAGACAGGACACACATTGCAAAGTCAGTAAAGAAAGAAGTGAAATTCAAGAAATGCTGATGGAGATCCTGGCGCTTTTTGTGCTCTGATAATTGTCTTTTTTTTTTTTTCTTCTTTTCTTTTTTCTTCAACAGATGCACATGTCTTAAAACATAAAATCTTGTCCTTCAAACCTTTGTGCAGCTGAGTGAACTACTTTTTATTTTTTCTTGTTTCATTTGGCTTCTCTTGTTTTTATTTGGAAGTAAGCCGAAATCATGAATATTCATGATGCTGTTAAACAAGATTTTTATTGAAAACAAAAATGGATCCGAAGTTTTTCATTTGTGCTTCTCCAGTCAGAGCGTGAAAGCCCCATTGAAAGATCAGTATCAGAGATTTTGGTCATTTGCTGTTTTCTTTTGCAAAGAATATAGATTTGAGGCTACTGAGGGGTTACCCCATTCTGCAAAAGAAAAATTTAAGCATTATACTAATATACTTCTATTTTCTATCCTTGAACAGCAGAAGAAGAAAGGAGAAGATAGTTAATGAAAAGAGGGGAAGTATTTATTTTCTGATTATCCTAAGTAGGAGAAGGAAAATGCTAAAAAGCTAAAAAGTTGCCTTTGATTTCTCCCAGGCCCTGTTTGCTTTCTAATACCTAGAAAATTGATCCTCTTCATCCTTTTTAATTTGTGTGTGTCTCCACCCACAACCCTCTGCAGGAAAGAGGGCTGCATATTTTGTGAGGTTGATTAATCAATGTATTATTTTTTTCCCTCTTTCCAGCAGTTCAGGGCTACCCATTTTTCATCAGACCTATTGTTACTTGGCAGAAAATAAATACACCATCAAAAATGTATTGCCGTACCAACTAAAAGATGAAGGAGAGTGAACATTTCACTTTGGGTTTGTGCAAACAATATTGATTTATGCAAAAGAAATTCCCAGGAGAGTCTTTATAATCACACAAGTTTATTCTTGATTGGTGGGGTGAGCGGGAAACTTTGAGCCATAAATCATTAATTTATTCATTTATTCCTTGAGTTAATAAATATTTATGAAGCACCTACTAAGTGCAATCCCTGAGTACAAAGCAGAACAGACCAAAAAAGGTTCTAATGGAGCTTACATTTTGTGGGTTGGCAGGTAATTATCAGACAGTAAAACAGAGTAACTTAAAATACAGTGAAAAGTGCACAGACAAAAATGAAACAAAAATTAAGCTTTCTTAAGTAAGCTTTAACAAGTTTTAGATCCAGAAATGATTTGAAAAAGAAAGGGAAGACAAAAGAACAGAAGAACAAGCAATTTTCACAAGTGTACTTGAGGCAGTATTCCCAAGTGTGGTTTTGTGCATGGCTGTAGTCCGTGGGTTATTATCTTTAAATGGTGATAATTGCGTATTTAGTGTCAGGGTAACCTTCCGTTTGTATCAAGAGATGCAAGTTCTCCATTCCTCATAGTCATAAAAAGTTTCATTTCCTAATGCATTTGTAAGTCAAAAATGCAAATGGTTGTAAGAAAATATTAAATAAATTATAAAATTTTTAGTGTGTGGATATGAGAGCATTTGTGTTGGGACAGCACATGGCTGTCCCAGTGATCTGAACGGGAACTTATTTTTCTGTCCAAAAATAAAACAAAAGAACAAAACAAAAACTGAAGAAAAAATACAGTAAGCCCCCTACATAAGAACCTTCAAGTTGTGAACCTTCAAAGATGCAAATATGCATTCCATCAGTGTCAGGTATGAGTGAAATTGCAGCTTGCCCTCCATCTCCTGTTGCTGACATCCTTCACTCTACCATCTCCCACCTCCTCTGCCTCCTCCATCAGTAACTCCAGCCCCTGTATGCCAGCTCTTGTACTACACTATTGTACTTTCCAAGGTAGTATATGATTCAAAACAGTTTCTTTATTTTTTGTGTTTGTTTGGTTTTTGTGTATTATTTGTGTGAAAATAGTATAAACCTGTTACAGCACAGCACTGTATACCTGATTGTGTTCGTTGAGTACCTAGGGTAACTTTATTGGGCTTAAGCACAGAATTGATTTACGAACTCATCTTGAAATGGAACTCATTCATATGTAGGGGACTTACTGTACAAGACAACCTTGTTGACTCTTCCATTACTACACTGTGACCAAGAGTGCCTATTAAGGTGGCTTACCTGTCTCTATTTTCAATCACTGCATAGTATCCCACCCCCAAACTTGGTGATTTAAACAATTTTGGCTTGCCCATGATTCCCTGTGTTGGTCAGACAGGGCTCAGCCAGGATGCTGGCCTCTGCTTCATGCAGTTACAAGCTGGGTTCCTCATACTTCTGTGATGTGGGCTACAGGCTTTAAGATGGCCATACCCATCTTTCTGTCCTCTCAGCTGGGCTTAATCTCTCCTTGTTCTCTTTTTATCTCTGAAGTGTCCCTCCCTCTGTGTGGTCTCTTCAGCTTCTTCATGTGACAGCTCAGAGCTTCAACAGAACAAATGAGAAATTGCCAGGCTCCAAACTGGTCCTTGAGCCTACCCAGAATCAAGGAGAGAGGGCATCTGACTCTTGATGGGAGGAGCTTCAAGGCCTCATTACAAGGAAGACAGGAAGCAGCCAGATTGGATAGAAATGTACAACAGTTGTACAACAATTTGTCCTCTGGGATTAGAAGTCCACTGGCAGCAAGAAAGTTAGGAAGCATATAAAAAGAAGTGCATGGCTTTGGCTGGTGTGTGTCTGTGTGTGTTTATGTGTGTGTGGACAGACCTCAAGAGTCAGAGCTGTTCCGCATAAGAAGAAAAAAGTGGAGAAGTAGCTCTTTGGCCATTCTCTTTGACCAAGAGAAATAGACTGGCATAGCAAGATTCAACATCTTAATATTTAGGCCTGATTTTTTTAAAAAGTACCAGTAGGGGAGAGACTGCTCAGAAAAAGTAGGGGAAAATGTGTAGAGACCATGAGTTAGGAAATGGCAAAGGAGAAGCCAAAAACTAAATGAAAAAAGACTTGGCTTTGGGTTCCTTTTCATTTGAAAGAATGATTTATTTGTCTTAGCCTCTGCATATTTTTTCCCATCTAGATCAGCAAGGAAGTAGACCAGATAACTGAATTTTACTTGTGAATTCTTTGGGAAAGTGTATAAGAAACTCTTAAGTACATTTGCACATAGAATAATAATAGAAATAATGATCATTTATCAAGGCTTTGTTACATGCCAGACAGTATGTTAATACTTTGTACAAATTGACTCATGGGGGGAGGGTAGTTAATACATCAAATTTTTCAGAGTTGTAGAAATTACTGCTGCTTGCATGCTAAGTCACTTCAGTCCCAGATATACCAAAACTGATTCCTGATTTGGCTCTTACATGCACCCTTCTTACCCATCCCCATGCCTCAGGGAATGTCAGTCCCTCCTCAAGCTCCAGAAGTTAATATGATTGGTTTTCTGGTTACTAGTGTTATATATAAATCACCCTGTCACTTAAAACAACCATTTTATTTGGCTCATGGTTTTGTGGGACAGAGTTTGGCTGGGCATGTTTCCCTTGGGGTCTGTCATGAGGTTGTAGAGATATCCATTGGAGCTGAAATGGTGTAAGAGCTCTACTGAGTCAGGCATCCAAGGAGGCGCACTCACATGGTCAGGTGTTGGCCCTTGTTTGGTGCTTCCCAGGTAGCTCTGCCTGCAATGCAGGAGACCCCGGTTTGATTCCTGGGTCGGGAAGATCTGCTGGAGAAGGGATAGGCTACCCACTCCAGTATTCTTGGGCTTCCCTTTGGGCTCAGCTGGTAAAGAATCTGCCTGCAAGGCGGGAGACCTGGGTTCGATTCCTGGGTTGGGAAGATCCCCTGAAGAAGAGAAAGGACTGGCCTGGAGAATTCCATGGACTGTATAATCCATGGGGTCGAAAAGAGTCAGACATGAGTGAGCGACTTTCACTTCACTTCACTTCACTTCACTCAATGCAGGAGACGTAGGTTTGATCCCTAAATTGGGAAGATCCCCTGGAGCAGGGAATGGTAACCCACTCTGGTATTTTTGCCTGGGAAATCTCATGGACAGAGGAGCCTGGTGAGCTACAGTTCATTGGGTCACTAAGACACAACTGAGCAACTAAAACAACAGTAACATTCTCTCTATCTCATCTCTTGGCCTTTGTCTGGCCATCCTCTGGGAGCAGACAGGTCAGTAGCAGACCTGTAAATGATTGCTCCAGTATGGTAGCCTCAGGGTTGTCAGATTCCTGCTGGGAAGCTGGCTTTCCTCAAAGGAAGCATTCCAAGACACTTAGCCTTGGAATTTACATGCATCTTTTCTACAGTTCTCTACTGGTTGAAGCTATTAGAAGCACGCCTAGATTCATGGAAGTGGCAGAGACCCCCTGCGTCTTAAAGTTTTTGTTACTGTTTTTCCAGATAGTGATTCTCAGAGCATGTATTTTATTTATTTATTTTTTTGGTCACACCTTGAGGCATGTGGCATATCAGTTCCCCAACCATGGATGGAACCTGTGCCCTCTGCAGTGGAAGTACAGAATCTTAACCACTGGACCTCCAGGGAAGTCCCCTCCCCCCTACTGCCACCCGACTGCCTCTTTTTGAAGGTGATGTCAAATAATTTGGAGCCATAACATAAACTCTGACAGCTGGTCTAAGAGGGATCCATTCCTTTCACCACGAAGTGAATAGATATAGGTCCCCAGGAATAGATATAGGTCCCCATTTGTGCCCCTTAAGAGAAAGCTCCCCTCTTTCTCTGGGCATCATTGTGTCTTATGTGACACTTAGAATTCAACAGCTATCTGTATTCTAGCTTGAGGATGGTGTATGGGGTGTGGCAGAGACGAGAGAAGAAAGGAAGCAGAGCCCTTGGTGATTGGCTGAGCCTTTAGGGCAACTCTGAAACCATTGAGCCACCCACCCTTGGAGGTGATACATTTCTTTATTGGTTATACCAGTTTGAGTTGGGTACATTACTCTCACCTTGGCAAATAGATCTAAATCTGTAACTCTTCTGACTTTAGTGAATGAGAGAAAATGGCCAACAGATGCTTACAGGCTACATTGCAGATCTCAATGGGCTTCCAGATGTTGGAAGCCCTACTTCCATCAAACTGGTAGATTTAGTGTAAGAGGAAAGTTGCTATTTGAAAGTAACATTTTCTTGCCTTCATTGTCTTCCTTTCATTCTGAGTGTTTTCTAGTTCTGTCTTTTCCCTCCTTTTTCCCTACCTCTGAATCCATTCCTGTTCATCTTCCCATCTCCCCTTTCCTTGGCTTCACTTTGATGTTTTAAAATGCCTGCAGGTCCTTTGCCTACTTCTGACTTTCTTTGTAGGAAGCCTGGAGCTCTTAGGATATAAAAACAGTGCAGATATGTGCAATCATAGTGTTTCAAGTATTTCCTCCCAGGGTTAAATGATATTTCTGAGAATGATCCATTTATTGCTGAGCAGAAGATTAAAATTAGGTCAAGGTGATTAAAAGAAAACTGTTTTCTATTTTAAACATGTTACTGAACGAATATGAAATGGAATCCCATGGAATCCTTCCATCTTCCACCTTCTGACATTTGTAGAATTCATTTTAAAAAGGAAATGATTCATCTGCTCTACATTCAGTCTGAGCCAAATAAGTAAATAAATGTGTCGAGTCCTCCACATTTGTCAGCAAGGCAGCAGGTGTGTTATGTCCAGTAGACCTGAGATGATTGCTCCTCACTGGGTCTTGATATTTAATGAGTTGCCCATACTTGAAAGGCAGGTGCTTAATCATAGCATCTGTATCCATATATATTTTTCATAATCCAGGAGATACCCAGGTTGGGCATTACCCTCCCCAGGTAAAGTACTTCATCTGTCAGTGGAGGTGACTAGGATTGCTAACCATTCTAGGATTAGTGTGAGTGGTCAGAGGGAACATTGGGAGGACAAAAGAGCGGCATCTCACAGCAGCACCGACGCTGCCCCTAGTAGCCACCCCAAACTGGGCTTCATCCCCAAATACTGATTAGCAGGAGCCCGTTGGGTCCTACCTTGTTGTCTCATGCCCTGTGACCATGCCCACCTGTTCCAGGATTTAGACAGTTGCTGAAGTCCCTGAGAGTCTTTCTCTTTTCTTGGGAGGTTCACTTGAATCATGTACTCACATCCCAAGAAAAGTGCTCTCTGAGCTCTTAGAGAAGCCTGATGAAAAGCAGTCTCCTATCTGTGAAGGCACCCACACATCACCCATCATTGATCTTGTCCTTGATCAGGAGCTCCCAGAGGATGGGAGCTGAGTCTCATCCATTATGGCCTTCCTAGCATAGGGGAAGAACCAGGGGGACATCCATCAGAAATGCATCCATGAAAAAAATTCCCTTCCATTGAAGTTTAAATGATCAACCAAACGAAACAGTCCTACAACCATCGGGACACTTCATTTGATGTAAAAGTGACTTAATCTTGGAGCCGGCGGGTCAAACCCCTCTGGGGTCAACAAACTACAGCCTCAGGGTCGCATCCAGTCTGCCACCTATTGTGGTATAGTCCAGCAACTGAGAACGGTTTGTACATTATTTTATTAATATTATGCTCTGAGTTTATTTTTTTCAAATATTCTATTTATTTATTTGGCTGCACAGGGTCTTTGTTGTGGCATGTGGGATCTTTAGTTGTGGCGTGCAAACTCTTAATTGAGACATGGGATCTAATTCCCTGACCAGGGATCAAATCCAGACCCCCCCTGCACTGAGAGCATGGAGTCTTAGCTACTGGACCATCAGGGAAGTCCCTGTACATTTTTTAATGACTGGAAAAAAAAATCCAAGGAAGAATAATAGTTCACAATGCATGAAAATTGTATGAAATTCCTATTCTTCAATAACATAAATGAAGTTTTATTGGAGTATGGCCATTCCCCTTCCTTTCTGCATCACCTGTGGCTTCTTCTATGTTATATTGATGGAAGGGAGTAGTAGCAGAAGATCCCACATTGGGCTCTCATTTTTTTTCACTGCTGCTTGGGGCACTGCTAACTGCAGTAATGCACTTCTAACTTGACAGCATCAAGAAAAATCTGGTAGACATTTGTTTCCTCTCTTATTATAAGAGTCCAGATATAGTACACTTGATTAGGCCTCTCAACCTGCAAGGGCTAAAATATTTCCTCTGACTCTTTCCAGAAAAAGTGTACCAAGCCCTACACTTGGAGCACATGTGGAGGCTGTTGTTAGACTTCATACCTATGCTAACAGCATCTCAATAAAATTAGCAAATGGTTGAAGAGAGCAAGGAGAGGAAAGACCTTTCTGGTTTGCCCTTATGGGAAAATTGGCCGAGGTATCAGGCACTATTTCTATTATTCTTTCCTTCTTCAGTGTGCAATTTCAACCCCAAACAGGGTAATGAAACCAACAAAAGGCAGATATATTCAAAAACAGGCTTGTACTCAAACAGATGTTTTACCATATTCTGGCTTATGGCACATGCCTAAGTAATGATGTCTCCTGCTGTTTGCTAGGTCCTCAGAACAGGTTGGCAATGGCACCCCACCCCAGTACTCTTGCCTAGAAAATCCCATGGATGGAGGAGCTTGGTAAGCTGCAGTCCATGGAGTTGCTAAGAGTTGGACATGACTAAGCTACTTCACTTTGACTTTTCAGTTTCATGCACTGGAGAAGGAAATGGCAACCCACTCCAGTGTTCTTGCCTGGAGAATCCCAGGGACGGGGGAGTCTGGTGGGCTGCCGTCTATGGGGTCGCACAGAGTTGGACACGACTGAAGCGACTTAGCAGCAGCAGCAGCAGCAGAACAGGTTGACCCAAGTAGAAAAGGGGTCTCCAGTCTTCCTCAAGAAAGGGGCCAATTCTGTTCCCTTTTGAAATTGGCATCCAGACAGAGAATAAGTGGGGTGACTTGCCTCCATGCATGGCAGAGTACGGAGAGCAGAGTAAGGATGATGTGAGCTGACTGCCTTCTTCCTTGAACCCACTAAACCAATAATGTTAACTGGGAAAGATGAAAACTTGGGGCCATAAAACTGGATTTTTCAAAACAGGAGTTCCTTGTGGTATTTTCCCTTCCCTCTCCCTCTTTTACAGTAACTGCAGAATGTCAGGAAAAATTTGAATTTTTGGTACTCCAAGTAAGTTTGAGATAAGATGAGTCTGAAGTGTGATTATGGCTCAAAGCAAAGAGTTGCTTGGTAAATAAATCATGGCTGTCACATCCAATTAAGAGGGTCTGCAGTGACTAGATCCTTGTCTGTATTCAGTGTCACTCCAGACCCAGACTCTCCCCGAATGGAGGTGGCTAATTTCAGAAACAATATACTTTGAAACATGGTTCAGCCACCTCGGATTGGGTTTGGGGTGGGAATATGTGCATTTTACCCAAGAAGGTTGGATTCTGGCCCCTTGAAATGATAAGGAAGCCAACAAGTAGGAAAGATTGGGACAGACTTATTCATTGGGAGAAATGTAATGTTATATGAATCTGAACTTGCTGGTAAAATGGACCCGGTTAATTACACTATGAGGTGGAACAGATTTTCCATCAAGTCATTTTAATCAGCAAGGGAGAAATAGAAGATATTGTTCTGTGGCTAATGAGTAAACACGACCTCCATTTTATTGGTGCTTATAATTGGCAGGTTTGTGTTCTTTCTGCCCTGGGTGCTAAAAGCCAAGGCAACAAAGTCAAGGAGAAAAAGATGAAACAAAGGCAAAATTGTAGGGACTAGGGAGCGACAGCAGAGCCATGCAGGGAATGGGGCAGGTGTCAGGCAAGCCCAACCCACCTGAGCTCATGCTCTGACTGTTTAAGGATGCTTAAGGATGCTTGTCACTGTATCAACTCAGCATTGCATACTTAAACTGGGTATTTGTAAAACAGAAGTGGTCGAGATGGTACCCTGTCTCTGTGAGCTCATGTTTCTGGTCCAAGATGGCACATAGGTGAGCTTTGATCTGTTTTCAGCTGATGCTTGGAATCTGTTGAGAAGGATCCTGAGACCTGAGTGGAGTGAAGAAGCCAAGGGTGCACTCATTGTTGATATGGGTCATGCACCAAGAAAAGAACGGCAGCCTGCAAGCCACGTGTGCTATTTCAGGAACTACAATGCTCTTCGTTTCAGAAATCATTAGAATCTTGACAGAGGCTGAAGACCAAAAGTTTGAGATGCAATGTAGTCTGTAGATGTGATTGTTTTATTTGCATGGAAAACATTTCCCCCTTTTGTCCATTTTTTTCAATTCCTTCCTTCCTTCTTTCTTTATGGAGTGAACAGGCATTCTTATGAATTACATGTTTCCTATTTTTCTATTTTATGATAATAATTTACATACATTAAAAGGCACAGATCTTAATTCTATAGTGTGATTACTTATGACAGATGTATACACCTGTGTTCCCCACACCTCTCTCAAAATATAAAACAATTTCATCATGCCAGAAAGTTGCCTCATGGTCCTTCCTGGGCAGTCATCTCCCCCATGTCCTGAAGCAGCCAGTGTTCTGATTTCTGCTGCTGCTGCTGCTGCTGTCACTTCAGTCGTGTCCAACTCTGTGCAACCCCATAGATGGCAGCCCACCAGGCTCACTGTCCCTGGGATTCTCCAGGCAAGAATACTGGAGTGGGTATCCATTTCCTTCTCCAATGCATGAAAGTAAAAAGTCAAAGTGAAGTCATTCAGTGGTGTCCGACTCTTAGCGACCTCATGGACTGCAGCCTACCAGGCTCCTCCATCCATGGGATTTTCCAGGCAAGAGTACTGGAGTGGGGTGCCATTGCCTTCTCTGTCTGATTTCTGTTACCATAGATTAGTATAACCTGCCCCTTAACTTCATATAAATGGACTTATAAGTAATATTTTTATCTGGCTTCTTTATCTGAGCATTTTTTGAGATTTATTCATATTGTTGTGTGTATCAGTACTCCATTCCTTTTTATTGCTGAGCTGTAGTTCATCCTACACACATACTACAACTGGTTTATCCATTCATCTGGTTTTTTCCAATTTGAGCCATCATGCATAAAACTGCTATGAACATTTGTATGCAGGATTTTGTGTGCACATGTTTTTTCATTCATTTTGGAGTGAATTTGCTGGGTTATAGGGTAAGCAGATGTTTCAGTACTTAAGAAACTGCCAAACAATTTTCCAACGTGGGTAGGCCATTTTATACTCCCGTCAGCAATATTTAACAAAATATATAACAACATATAAATTTATCTTCTTGAAATCATTTCTTTCTTTCTCACGTAACATCCAGGAATCAGCAGTTTAGGGTTATACAATCACTTTACAGGGTTGGGGAGATCCTGGCTCCTTCTAACGTTTTTTCTGACCATCCTTGGAGTGTTGCCTTCCTTAGAGCAATGGCTCATCACCACACCCTGAGTCCAGCCAGAGCAAAGGAGGAGAAATGGGAAGAGGTAGGCTTACCCCTTCACTTTAAAGCAGTGGTCAGATCAGATCAGTCCAGTCGCTCAGCCGTGTTCGACTCTTTGCAACCCCATGCATCCCAGCACGCCAGGCCTCCCTGTCCATCACCATCTCCCGGAGTTCACCCAGACTCACGTCCATCAAGTCAGTGATGCCATCCAGCCATCTCCTCCTCTGTCGTCCCCTTCTCCTCCTGCCCTCAATCCCTCCCAGCATCAGAGTCTTTTCCAATGAGTCAACTCTTCGCATCAGGTGGCCAAAGTACTGGAGTTTCAGCTTTAGCATCATTCCTTCCAAAGAAATCCCAGGGCTGATCTCCTTCAGAATGGACTGGTTGGATCTCCTTGCAGTCCAAGAGACTCTCAAGAGTCTTCTCCAACACCACAGTTCAAAAGCATCAATTCTTCGGCACTCACCCTTCTTCACAGTCCAACTCTCACATCCATACGTGACCACAGGAAAAACCTTAGCCTTGACTAGATGAACCTTTGTTGGCAAAGTAATGTCTCTGCTTTTGAATATGCTATCTAGGTTGGTCATAACTTTCCTTCCAAGGAGTAAGCGTCTTTTAATTTCATGGCTGCAGTCACCATCTGCAGTGATTTTGGAGCCCCCAAAAATAAAGTCTGACACTGTTTCCACTATTTCCCCATCTATTTCCCATGAAGTGGTGGGACCAGATGCCATGATCTTCGTTTTCTGAATGTTGAGCTTTAAGCCAACTTTTTCACTCTCCACTTTCACTTTCATCAAGAGGCTTTTGAGTTTCTCTTCACTTTCTGCAATAAGGGTGGTGTCCTCTGCATATCTGAGGTTATTGATATTTCTCCTGGCAATCTTGATTCCAGTTTGTGTTTCTTCCAGTCCAGCGTTTCTCATGATGTACTCTGCATATAAGTTAAATAAACAGGGTGACAATATACAGCCTTGACGAACTCTTTTTCCTATTTAGAACCAGTCTGTTGTTCCATGTCCAGTTCTAACTGTTGCTTCCTGACCTGCATACAGATTTCTCAAGAGGCAGATCAGGTGGTCTGGTATTCCCATTTCTTTCAGAATTTTCCACAATTTATTGTGATCCACACAGTCAAAGGCTTTGGTATAGTCAATAAAGCAGAAATAGATGTTTTTCTGGAACTCTCTTGCTTTTTCTATGATCCAGCGGATGTTGGCAATTTGATCTCTGGTTCCTCTGCCTTTTCTAAAACCAGCTTGAACATCAGGAAGTTCACGGTTCACATATTGCTGAAGCCTGGCTTGGAGAATTTTGAGCATTACTTTACTAGCGTGTGAGATGAGTGCAATTGTGCGGTAGTTTGAGCATTCTTTGGCACTGCCTTTCTTTGGGATTGGAATGAAAACTGACCTTTTCCAGTCCTGTGGCCACTGCTGAGTTTTCCAAATTTGCTGGCATATTGAGTGCAGCACTTTCACAGCATCATCTTTCCCTGGTGACATTTTACAACCAGCTTTCAGATGGACCACAGAAGGTTGATTTGTTCTTGCCAATTTCCATGGTGTAAATATCTCAGTGTGGCCAATTTCAAGCCACCAACAAAAATGTGGTATTGGGAAGAAACACCTTTGGTGCCATCAGGTCGAGACCTACTCCATCCCACCAGTTTCAAGAACACCATCCAGAAGTTGCTCATAATCACTCCTACTCACATCCCACTGACCAGAACTTTGACAGGTGGCTATACCTGACTGCTAGAGAGACTGGGAAATGTAGTTTTCAGTCTGCATTTAGTCTGGTGGCCAATGTGCCGAGGGGAAAATTTAGAGAGCCTTATCTTATGGAAGAAAGAGAAGATAAATTATTTGAGACCCCTGGAAGTCTGTGGTACAAGAGATTTAAAACAGAGGAGTATCCCGTGATTGGGCTTCTCAGGTAGTACAGTGGTGAACAATCCACCTGCCAGTGCAGGAGACTCAAGAGACATGGGTTCAATCCCTGTGTTGGGAAGATCCCCTGGAGTAGGAAATGGCAACCCACTCTAGTATTCTTGCATAGAAAATTCCATGGATGGGGGAGTCTGGTGGTCCACAGTCCATAGGGTCACAGAGTCAGACATGACTGAGCACACACATGCACACATGCATCCTGTGATTAAAGTTACATTTTGGAAAAGTCCTTCTGGCAGTGTATAGAGGAGAGATGGAATGCATGGGGCTGGAGCAGGGAGACAAGAGAGGAGGCTGAGCTCACTGAAGTTGGGGCAGAAAGAAAAATCTGGGCTCTCCAGGATTTGGTCATTGGTTGTTAGAAGCTGGTGGTAGAATGTTAGGATTAAAAGGGGTGAGAGGGTATAGGAAGGTTTCCATGTCTCCAGCTTGGATGATAGTGGTGCCATTGTTTGAAATTTAAAAACCAAGTTTTGAGGGGAAGGGGAAGACTTTTCTTGAGGTGCTATTGGCTTCTCTAGGTATTATCCAACGAGTATCCAAAAATAGTGTCAGTTGTTCAGTTGTGTTGTACTCTTTGTGACCCCATGGACTGTAGCCCACCAGGCTCCCTGTCCATGGAATTCTCCAGGCAAGAGTACTGGAGTGGGTACCCATTCACTTCTCCAGGGGATCTTCCTGGCCCAAGGATCAAATCCAGGTCTCTTGCATTGCAGGTTGATTCTTTATCATCTGAGCTACCAGGGAAGCCCTCAAAAAATAAGATCTGAAATTCAGAGAGGGCAGATTGAGTATTGATCAGAGTTCATATTCATAGTTTCCAAATTTGGATTTTCTCCCGTCAATTTTGCAGAAGAGATCTGCTTGGGGTATAACAAATAGTCAGGACCTTTTCTCTTATGATAACAGAAACTCAAACTGGCTTAAGGGAAAAAGAAAGAAAGGAAAATAGTGGTTCATGAAAACTGAACCACTCTATCCTTGAAAAGTTTAAGGATAGAGCAAGCTTTGGGCATGGCTGGATCAAAGGCCAATAACAGTATCATTAGGACATGTATTGTCTTTATGTTCAGTTCTCGCCCCTGCTTTCTTCTATGATGCGTTTGTTCTAGGCAGCCTCTACTCACAGGGTAGCCAGGTAGCTAACAGAAAACTCAGATCTATATCCTTTTAGCATAGCATGTCCAGCTGCTCAAACCAAAGTCTTGGGACTGGTTCTTAGTGTCCCAAATTGGATCACGGGACTGTTCCTGAACTGATCACTGTGAACAGTCTTGGTCTGGCTTAATTGTTGCGCCTACCCCCTGAGCAGGAGGGTGGATCAGTCCCAGCTAACCCACACTGAGTGGTGAGGGCTCCCCTAAAGAAATGAAAGACATCACCAGAAGAAGAGAGGATGGACAATGGACAGCCACAGCAGCAGATGTCAGTCAATAAAGCCAGTTTCCAAGAAGGAGCTGCTGATTTCACTCAGCCCATGCTTTGTCAGGGAAATTAATGGACACTCGTGCCACTTCCCTGCCTGATCTGTACTTAGTTCTTTTCAGTCATCATTAGGTCTTGGGCTTTTTCTACTAGAGTTTTTCACAGTGTAGCAACTCATTAGCCAGTGGGCAGGATAGACCCCCTTACCAAAGAGAAAGGGAAACAGGCCAGGGGTAGCCCTTAGCTTCTGATGGCTCAGCCTGCAGTGATTCCTTAATTTGAAAATGGGTAGCTAGGGAGAGGAAGTGTCATCATCAGTCATCTTGGACATCTTTGTACTATTTTTTAAGAGAGTTAACGAAGGCGTGTTTGACAAAATAACAATAACACAGAATTATTGGTGACCTTGTCAGTGACCCAAATTAAAAAACCATTTATCTTCTCTGTGTAAATTTCACTTTGGAAAGCTTGCTCCTGGCAGCTGTTAATTAGAAGGGGGAAAAGAGGTAATTGACATTCTAAAATCTTTTCCTGCATGTCATCTTTCTCTTCATTTCACTGGGAGGAGTATAATTAGCAAAGAGGAGTGGTAGGATCTATGGATCTATGGACAATGGATAAGCAGTCATTGCCCTCACCAAAAGAAATAAAGGAAAAGGTCTAGGGAAAGGATTTGGCCTGAAGACTATTGACTTGAGATCCCTAAAAAGTGAAACAAAGTTTTCATTGCACCTCATTTCAGGGAGCTCCCTGCTCAGGCCCCAGGACTGCTGTGCACAGTTGTACAAGTTGTGCACTGCTCAAGTAGGATTAGCTGAGGAGATGATGGGTGCTGAAATGCATCCCAGTTATTGCTCAGCAAGCCAGGGCCCCATGGGTTTGTGTCCATCCAAAGGAAACTGTTTTTCAAAAATTCATTCAAAAGTGATGTGTGTTGCAGTAGACTGACTTCTCCCCTGAAGACCCCAGAAGAAGCCTCACTTTTGCTTTGGTTCACTTTCCAAGGCTCATCATTATAAATTCCCTTCTCCAGGACTAGTGTAGTTTCCTGGCTTAAGGCCCATTCATAAAAATTATCTAAGTTAAATTGTTCAGTATTATTTGGATGCTACTTCATTCTATACCTGAAAAGTTTCTGCTGCCTGTTAATTGTTTCATAAAATGATAGTCACAGCCTGCTTTGGGCATCTGGCTGGTGTTTACGTGTCCAGCAGGAGATGGAAGCTTTCTTCACCCTGCAGTCTAACTTCTTTGGAGCTCTGGGAATAAATACAGCCCCCCCTCCCTTTGCATCAATGTTTACAAAAGCAGACTCAAATACAGTAGTCTGTATTAAGAAACAAAAAATGTATCTGTGATAATGATGTAAGTTTTTTATTTTTCAGCAGAGATTTACTGAACACCTATTATGTTGCTAGATGCTTTAATAGCATGTCTGTGAACAAGAAAGTTCAAGAATTCTTTCTCCTCAGAGCTTACATTCCAACAGCAAACCACGTTCAATAAATAAGTAAACAAATGCAGACATAAGATAGTTTCAGATGCCAAAGAGGGTTTTGAAGACAAGAAAGTCGGATTGTGACTGGCTATTTTTGATTGGGTAATCAGGGACCTTCTTCTTGAGCAAATGACATTTGAGCAGAATATGAATAACAGGAAAGATCTGGCTGTGTGAAAATACAAGAGAAGGGTGAGCCAGAGGGTGAGAACAGCCAGTGCAAAGGCCCTGAGAGAGGACCAAAGTGGGCCCATTCGAAGGACAGAAGGATAATTGTGGCTGGAGTGTTGAAAGAAGGTGAGGAAGGAAAAGTAGGCGGGCAGAGCAGAGAGTTTGCATTGAACTCATCATGTGGAGGGAATTCCTAGGCTCCTTGCTCTGTTCCTGTCTTATAAATCCAGCCTTGCATTTGAGGCTTCTGTTTAGGTATTTACGTTTCATCTCAAGTCAGGTGGACAAGCAAAACCCTGGTCCCACCAGCAACCCACCCCATAATGAAAATTCAGCAGTCATACATTCTACCCACACATTCTCCATCTCAGTGAAAGTACTGCCATCTGCCTGATGCTTAGTCTCCAAGCCCACGAGTCATGCTGGATTTCTTCCCCTTTACTGTTCAGCACATCCTGTTCACTCCACTCCAGAATATATCCTGGTTCCAACCCTAGCCCCAGACCACCTGCATCATCTCATGCCCAGCCTGCATTATCATGTGCCTGGACAACCTCAATACAGCACGGTTGCTCCCCAGCATCAACCCTACTCTATAATCAATTCTCCACATGGCATCCTTGGAGGCTTTTTTACAGTGTAAATTAGAAGATGTCAGTTCATTCTGCTTAATACCCTCCACATTTTTCTCATCACATTTGGGGTGCCAATTCTGATGGGGGTCCCTCCTTCCATTCCCTAAGAATGCAGCCATGACTTTATATAATATTTTCTATTTGCCCCCATGAATCTACTCTACCCCCTGACATCTGATTGGCAGGGGCTGACTCCTCTTCTGGAGAAGGCAATGGCACCCCACTCCAGTACTCTTGCCTGGAGAATCCCATGGACGGAGGAGCCTGGTAGGCTGCAGTCCATGGGGTCGCACAGAGTCAGACACAACTGAGTGACTTCACTTTCATGCATTGGAGAAGGAAATGGCAACCCACTCCAGTGTTCTTGCCTGGAGAGAATCCCAGGGAAGGCAGAGCCTGGTGGGCTGCCGTCTATGGGGTCGCACAGAGTTGGACACGACTGAAGCGACTTAGCAGCAGACTCCTCTTCATCTCGCCTCTCCCGCCCCCTCCCTAGATCATTGCTTGGCATGTGGTAAGAGGTCATAACCATTTGTCAGATGAATTGTCTTCCAGGTTCATGCAGAGTCTCAGATGAAGTTACTCACTGGGAGCCACTGAGAATTCTTCTCTAATATAAAAAGTCCTGGAGCTGGGCAGCATGCATTATCATCATAGATAACTCCTTCGGGGGGAATTTAAAAGGTGGGATTGGTGGAAGCAGCCACACATCCGAGGAAGAGAAAAAGACAGCTTCCAACAGGCAATTGAAATGATCCCTGGAGAAATAACTTTGAAATTGGACTTTTTATTTCCTTATTTGAGCATTCATTGTTTTCCCTGGTAGCTCGTATTCCCAGAACTGTTTGTAATGTGAGGTATAAAAGCTAAATATTTATATAGAAGCTAAAGGAAGGAGACAAATGAGTTCACTCTGGGAGCCAAAAACCCAAAAGTCCACGTGCTCTGGGAGGGACCTATCATATAAGCAAAAGTGTATGATGCCGGGAGTCAAAATGTCAGCTACTGGTTCCTTTAGATGTGCGAGCATGTTTTGCTTGGCTTAGGTAAATTTTCCATTTCATTCATTCTGTTGCCAACATTTCAGCTTTTCATTTGAAAACTCACCTTTCTGAAATCTTACAGAAATTCACAGCATTTAGCGATATGGATCATCTAGAACCAAGGGGAGCCTGATTCCCCCTCCAGGTCTGAGTTTTCTCACACCTGGACAGCTTCACTTCTTAATGTTATCTGTTCTGGCCTTGGCAGCTGTTCAGGTTGGGGAGCCCTGACCCACTGCTTCATATAGAATAAGACAGATGCTAAAAGTGCTCAGGAGGGGCTGGAAGGGGGCGGGGGGATTGGATGAAGGTGGTCAAAAGGCACGAATTTCTAGTTATCACATAAATACACACTAGGGTTGTAATGTAGAACATGATTAGTACAATGAACACTGATGTATGTTATATATGAGAGTCATGAAGACAGTGAATCCTGAATTCTCATCACAAGAAAAAAATTTTTCTATTTCTTTAGTGTTGTATCTATATGAGATGATGGATGGTTACCAAACTTATTGTGGGGACCATTTTGTGATGTTTGTAAGTCAGATCATGATGCTGTACACCTTAAATGTATTTAGTGCTGATGTCTATTATATCTCAGGATTGTTGTTGTTGTTCAATCACTAAATCATGTTTGACTCTTTTTGATCCCAGGGACTGGAGCCCTCCAGGCTCCTCTATTCATGGGATTCTCCAGGCAAGAATACTGGAGTGAGTTGCCATTTCCTTCTCCCGGGGATCTTCCCAACCCAGGAATGAAACCCACGTCTCCTGCATTGGCAGGCAGATTCTATTCTACTGAGCTGCCTGGGAAGTCCATATCTCAGTATTTCTCAGCCATAAAAAGGAACAAAATTCAGTCATTTGTAGAGATGTGGATGGATCTAGAGTCTGCCATACAGAATGAAATGTCAGAAAGAGAAAAACAAATACTGTATATTAACACACATATGTGGAATCTAGAAAAATGATACAGAGGAAACTATCTGCAAGGCAGGAATAGAGATATAGGCGTAGAGAAGGGACATGTAGACACAGCGGGGGAAGGAGAGGGTGGAACAAATTGGGAGATTAGAATTGACATCCATACACTGCTGCTGCTTCTGCTGCTGCTGCTAAGTCACTTCAGTCGTGTCCGACTCTGTGTGACCCCATAGATGGCAGCCCACCAGGCTCCCCCATCCCTGGGATTCTCCAGGCAAGAACACTGGAGTGGGTTGCCATTTCCTTCTCCAGTGCATGAAAGTGAAAAGTGAAAGTGAAGTCGCTCAGTCGTGTCTGACTCTTAGCGACCCCATGGACTGCAGCCCACCAGGCTGCTCTGTCCATGGGGTTCTCCAGGCAAGAGTACTGGAGTGGGGTGCCATTGCCTTCTCCGCATCCATCCACTACCACGTGTAAAACAGATAGTGGGAAGCTGCTATATAGCACAGGGAGCTCAGCTCGGTGCTCTGTGATGAGGGTTGGGATGGGGTGGGAGGCAGGGAGGCTCAAGAGGGAGGGGATAGGTGTATACATAGAGTTGATTCACATAGTCGTACAGTAGATACTAACAGAGCATTGTAAAGCAAATGTCCCCCTATTAAAAAAAAAAAAAAAACAGAAGAAAAAATTAAAGTGCTGTGGACAGAGGCATCAATTCATCCTGATAAACCAGTAAAGAGTTTATAGAGCTCTTGAGCTGATGCTTGAATTGTGAGTAGTGTTTCAACATGATAAAGACAGAGGAGGGTTTATAGGTAAAAGACAGAAGAAGAGCAGATATTCCAGTGTCTGGATGTGTGAGCAGGGAAGGTAGATTGGTCCTTGGCTTCCCATCTAATTGGGTGTTTGCCGCATTTATAATGCAAGTATCAGACACATTGCTAATTTGGACAGAAAATCCTCCTTAGGAACTGTTTATACCCGCTCTCATCTCATGCTCCGGGTGTGTTTGGGTGGCTTCTTCCTTAATCGCTTTGTTTGAGAAATTAGGAAAAGATGCTGTTGGCACGCGGGGACAATGGAGAAACAGCAACTGCCAGAGATTTTCTTCCCTGCACCAGCAGGAAATTCATATTCTTAATAAAAAAACGCCAAATTGTCATGTCTTGTAGAGAGTGAACATTATGGAGTTTTTGATGATAACGGCTGTGCCAGCTTGGGCTATTGCTTAAATGATTGAATTAAATTAGTTTATATTTTAATGAGGTGGCTAATCAGAGGCTGATTGTTACGGGGGATTGTGAGCCAATTGAGCTAAGTTTTGTTTTCTTAGCCGTTCTTTCTCGTTTTTGTTGTTATCCCGTGAACTGGAACTAATATGCTCCAAGCTGCGCTCTAAGCCTCTCAGTAGCAGGATTCAAGCTCAGATTTTGGGCTCTGAGGAAGCACGGGCCTTCCCAACACTGGCCTGGAGCTAATTTTGAAGAGATTCTTGGATGGTCTGCCTGAATGCTTTTCAGGTTTCTGTGAGAAGCCATGGCGTGTCGGAGAGAGCATGCTCTGAAGCCGAGATTTGAGTTCTAATTTGTGGCCTCTGATGAGCTGCATTAGAGACAAGCCTACGCTCTCTCCAACCCTCTGTTTCTGCTCCTGTAAAAAGACACCTGCATCTGTCCATCCGTCTGTCCATTCATCCAACAGACATGTGATGTGTGCCCTTCATGTGTTCCTCCCTACCCCCATGAGGCTGACAGTCCAGTGGAAGAGACAGGAGTAGATCCAATGGGCACACTAATACAGTTGCATGCAAAGGGGCTATATGGGTGTTGTTTGGGTGTGAATGGGAGGGTCTGGCTCTACGAGGAGTCAGCAAAGGGCTGATGAAGATGTGATGCTATTTTATGTCCAGGGTTGAGCAGGTGCTAGCACAGCTGTTCAGGGGAATACTTAGAAAGCAGGGCAAAGGTGTTGCTTGGGCAAAGAGTGATCCAAACAGAAAGACAAGGCTTGGGTGACAGGGGTGATGGAAAGTTAGGGGTGATGTCTGAAGCCCTGGTGAAGGGGGCCCTAGTGAAGCAAGGGCGGAGTGGGGGTCGGGGGCTTGGACCTTCTCCTGAGAACACAGGGAAGCGATAGAGTAGGGGAGTGATCAGATTTAATTAAAATTTTTTTGTTATTGTAGTAGAGTCAATTGACAATGTTGTGTTAATTTCTGCTGTATAGCAAAGTGATTCATATGTATATATGTATAAACATATATGTGTATATATACTTATTTTTCATATTCTTTTCCTTGATGGTTTATCACAGGATGTAGTTTCCCGTGCATGCACGTGCTATACAGTAGGACCTCATTGTTTATCCGTTCTATATGTAATAGTTTGCATCTGCTAACCCCAAACTCTTAATCCACCCCTCCCCCAGTCACTCTGACAGCCACAGGAGAGCATCAGTGGGGAAGGCTGAGCAAGGTTGAGATTTCCCAGATTATCAAGTGCACCGCCTATTTTTAGTTGTTTAGTTGTATAGTCACCAAGTCGTGTCCCACTCTTTTGCAACCCCATAGACTGTAGCCTGCTAGGCTCCTCTGTCCATGGCTTTCCCGGGCAAGAAGACTGCAGCGAGTTGCCATTTCCTTCTCCAGGGGATCTGAAAAAGAATATATATATGCATAAATTATATGTTATAAATTGTTGTAATAAATATATAATATATAATATAATTATATAATTAAAATTTATAATAAATAAAATGTTATAAATTAACTATAGTTCAATTAAAAATGGTTGAAATAAATAGAATAAAATGCATTAGAAACCATCTGGAAATGTCCACACCTAACCAACAGGAAGAGTTACCTGGGAAGAAGAGATGGTCAGAAAGATTTTAGCGATTTTATGTAATACTAAAAACAGAAATACATGTTATCTTATGACTTAGAACACATATACAAGTGTGAGTGTACAAACAAATAATATATAAAATATGCTCTTCTATAATGTCTTTGAGTGTTTGTCTTTACACATATATATACATTTGTGTATATATATATATACACACACACACACACATGCCTATATATATGAATGTACATGTTTATATCTAAAAATCAAGTTTCACAAGACAATATATACTTTTGTTTTGTGCAAAAAAACTGGTATTTTTTTCTACCTGTTCTCCTTCATTCCTTATAAAAGGCTGCTTGACAACTACTAAATTGATTTCAAAACTCAGAATGGCCTGCCATTGGAAAAACACTGATTTGAAAAATCCTGGGTCCTGATTGGGCCAGCTTTTGAGAAGCTGGAGTGGAGTGCGGACGGGCAGGATACCAGGTTGGCTAGTGGCCATTCATTTCATTTTTGCTGGGTGATGAGAAGAGGGAAAAGGTCACCCACCGAGGCAGAGACAGTGGCTTTGCTGACTAGCCACTCTGTCCTGGTGATGACAGATGATTCCAAACCAGTGAACTCTGACAGAGGAGAAATGTTTGTTGCCTTCTGTCTGAATTTCCTGTGGTTCCTGGGACCAATTTCTGCCCAGGTTAATTGATTTCTCTTTGGTTTTTTAGCGCAGGCAGGGAATAAAGCATCTTCTAATGGCTTGTTAATCATGCGCTTCTCTCTTACCTCCTGGTTCTGGCGAGCCAATCTTCCAACAGTTGCTAATTGGACAGGGAAATATGCACGAGAGCAGAGAAAAGGATGAAAAGGGCTAATGCAGTTACTGATTCAGCTAGTAATGCAAGGATGGATTAATCATGCATACGTTGAAGAGCTGATCAGATCCCGATCAGATCTCAATAGATCCCATTGATTCCATGCGGCACACCCAGCTGAGCCGGTGGGGCTTAGAGCAGGTAGACTCTGTTAGATTGAATTTACTATTAAGAGGAATGTTGTTCAAATTTTGATGGACCCCTTGCATTGAGTGGGCAAACTTTTTCTGGGAGTAAAGGGCCAAATAGCACATATTTTTATCTTTGTTAACTAGAGGGTCTTTGTCCAAACAAAGTACAATTCCACCATCAGATTTCAAAAGCAGTCATAGACAATACATAAGCAAATGTTAGCTTTGCTGGTGGCACAGATGGTAAAGAATCTGCCTGCAATACAGGAGACCTGAGTTGGATCCCTGGGTTGGGAAGATCCCATGGAGAAGGAAATGGCAATCCCCTCCAGTATTCTTGCCTGGGAAATCCCACGGACAGAGGAACCTGGCGGGATACAGTCCATGGGGTCACAGAGTTGGACATGACTGAACAACTAACTCTACTACACTAAACAAATGAGTATGCTGCATTTCAATACACTGCTTGCAAAAGTAATCAATCATCTCTTCTGCACTTAGATTTTTCTGCAGTGGAGTATGTTACAAGTAATCTTTGAACCAGGGCTTCCCAACCTAGCAATGTTGACATTTTGAATTGGGTATTTCTTGGTCCTACACATTAAAGATGTGTAGCAGCATCCCTGGCCTCTACAAGCTTGATGCCAGGGTAGAGAACACCAGAAATTTCTCCAGGCATGGCAGAGTTCCCCAGGAGGGCACAATCACTCTCAGGTGAGAATTCTTGCTTTAAACCCTTCACTCTTATTTCCCTTCAATTTGTATTTTGTGTGTTTGTTCTCTCTGGCCAAGATACTATGGCATTGATTAGAGGATTTGGAAGGGTAGACCATCCCTGGCTGAGGAGTTAGCTTATAAGATTAATTCTTTTGTCTGAATCTTGGTCTTCGATCTTCTGAACAAAATGAGAGGGTGTTGTCAAGCCTTGCTCCTAAATCTGAACATTGCTAGGGATAATAGAGGTAGATGTATGGGATAAGAGTTTTAGAAGTTATCTTTACCAGACAGGTTTAAAATGGGAGGAACATTTTGAGCGAGAAGCAGCATCACACAGTATGGTGCTTATGTGCACAGATCCTGGAGTCAGACTGCCTGAAATGTGATACAGATGTCAACACTTTCTGACTGTGACCTTGGGCAAGCTACTTGACCTTTCTGTGCCTCAGTCATCTCATCTGTAAAATGGGAATAACGTTCATCCTTTCCTGGTATGGCTGTGTTGAACATTGAGCAAATTGAACCTCAAAGTATCTGGCCCTGAAGTAAGCCCTCTGTAGAATAATATAAATAAAACAAAAACTAAAGAGGGCAATTTAATGGTCAGTTTCTGGCATCAGTAAACTAGGAAATTTGGAAATATTTGGTAGAATGTGGAAAGCAGTGTTTTGAGTACCCTGAAAATCAAACCAGGCTGTATAACTATAGACTGGGGGTAGTTTGGGGGTTTGTTGTTGTTCAGTCACTAAATTGTGTCCGATTCTTTGCAACCCCATCGACTGCAGCATGCCAGGCTTCCCTCTCCTTTGCTATCTTCTGGAGTTTGCTCAAACTCATGTCCATTGAATCAGTGATGCTGTCCAACCAGAGGATGAGATTGATGAGATGGTTTAGGAGTAATACCAATGAAATATCATACCAGGGCTTCCCTGGTGGCTCAGCTGGTAAAGAACTCACCTGCAATGTGGGAGACCTGGGTTCAATTCCTGGGTTGGGATGATCCCCTGGAGAAGGGAAAGGCTACCCACTCCAGTATTCTGGCCTGGAGAATTCCATGGACTGTATAGTCCATGGGGTCACAAAGAGCTGGATATGACTGAGCACCTTTCACTTTCACCTCCTTTCATGGCATTTCCTAGATATGCACACAGGTTGGGCTTCCCAGGTGGCTCAGTGGTAAAGAGTCTTCCTACCAGTGCAGGAGATAGAAGAGTCGTGGGTTCAATCCCTGGATCAAGAACATTCCCTGGAGTAGGAAATGGCAACTCACTCTAGTATCCTTTCCTGGGAAACTCCATGGACAGAGGAGCCGGATTGGCTCCAGTCCATGGCGTCTCGAAGAGTTGGACATGACTGAGTGGGCACACACACATGCACACACATGTACACAGGTTGCCAGGGAGTTGCTGATGTTTTCAAGGCATTTTGAGGTTAACTCTCCAGGAGGAGAGAGGCATCCTGCTTTTAATGAGCTTCTGGGCCAATTGATGATACAGTGTGTGGATTGGCATTCGGAGCAATGGGAAAATGTAAGATGAAAAAACTCTTGGTAGCTCCCTGTATCTCTGTGCCTGTAACCCTGATAATAAGTAAAGAGTATAATCTTCCCCAGCTTTCCCTATCTGTTCCAGATAACACACATGCTTTGCAGGGTGCTAGCAGTTCTTGGGCAGAAAGGACCTGCAGCCACACAAGCTTGAAAAATATTCCTCTAATCAAAGGGAATTATGGCTCTTCCTGGACCTCTCAGAGCCCCATTACACAGGGACTCTGGGGTGGGGGGTTGTAGGCAGAAGTTTCTCCCTACCTCCTATCCAGTTCATGTTGATATTGTACTGCTGGGGAAAGTCCACCTCTGACAGCTCTCCTTCCACATGTGGACTGAGAACTTGGGTGCAGCTGAACAACTGGCAAAAGCTTTGATGGTATCAAGCTGGGTCCTCAGTATATCATGTTTTCTGTGTTAACGATTCATGTCACATCCCTGCTGTGAATTTCAAGGAGGAATGATTCCATGTTGGTATTAGGAAAATCTGTGGCTGACACCCAGTAATGGAACAGAGCGGGGCCAGAGGACCACAAGCATCAAAGGCTCAGCTTTGACCTTTGCCTTCGTCTGTTGGCACTGCTCTCAGAGAATATCACAGACTGGGTGCTTGTACAACAGATATTTATGTCCCCCGGTCCTAGAGACTGGAGGTCCCAGATCAAAGTACCTGTGGATTCAGTGTCTGGAGAAGACCCACTTCCTGGTTCATGAACGACTATCTTCTTTGTGTCCCCATATTGTGACAGCAGGGGAGCTCTCTGGCTTCTCTTTAACAAGAACGCTAATCTCATTCATGAGGACTCCCCCATCATGACTTATTCACCCACCAAAGGCTCACCTCAAATACAGTTGCACTGGGGGGAGTCAGCTTTTTTAAAAAGAAATAGTTTTATTTACCTATTCTTTAACTTTTAATTGTTTTGGTTGCGCCGGGTCTTAGTGGTGGCATGTGGGATCTTTGACCTTTTTTTTGGCATTTGAAGTCTTAGTTCAGGCATATAGGATCTAGTTCCTGACTGGGGATCAAACCCACCCCCGCCCCCCTGCCTTGGGAGCATGGAGTCTTAGCCAGTGGACCACCAGAGAAGTCCCGGGGGTTAGCTTTTAAAATATGAATTTTTCAGGGACACAGACATTCAGACAATAGTAGCCTCAATTCGTTGGGGCAAGTATACCTAGCCTCCTTGAAAACCTGACCATAAAACAGCTTTTCTCATCCTACATCCTTTAGTTTTAAAATAGTACCTCATGGTGTACCATTCTTGTGGTTCATGTAGCCAAGATTCTGCTTCATACACAAGGTCAGGCTATGTGTTTAGTTTTTAAGAGCTGCCATAAAAAATTACCCTCTACGTGGTGGCTTAACACAACAGAAGTGTATTCTCTCACGAGTTATGGGAGCTGAAAGCTTGAAATCAAGTTCTTGGCAGAGTTTCTTCCTTCTGAAGGCTCCAGGAGAGAATCTGTCCTCTGCCTCTTGCAGCTTCTGGTGGCTGTAGACACTTCTCAGCATGTGGTTGCATCACTCCCGTCTCTGCCTCCATCGTCATCTGGCTTCTCCTCCTTCTGGCCCCTTTTCTCCGTGTGTCTTAAAGGACACTCATTGATGGATTTAGAATCCACCTGTATAAGCTTGGATGCTCTCATCTTTTGATCCTAAATTACATCTGCAAAAACTCTTTTTCCGAGTAAAGTCACCTTCGCAGTTGTCTGGGAAATGGATGTATCTTCTAGGGGGTCACTGTTCCATACAGTACAGGTCATGTCATCTTGAAAACTGCTGATACTGCTAATAACAACTTACTTGATTGGCCTATTAGCTCTGTTACGCAACTTTTTGGCATTGATGGATCATTCTGTCCGAAAACTCTAGAACTGAGGTCACTAAACTGGAGTGAATATCAGTATGTTCTGAAGGGCTTAACCTGCCTGAGAATGAAACATAGATTACTTGGTCCCGCCCCACAGTGTCTGATCTGGCAAGTCTTGGGTGGCAATTTGTTTATTTAAGAAGTTTACAGGTAATGCCAATGCTGTTGGTCCAGCGACCCTACTATAAGAATCATTGCCTAATAGGTTTTCTCCTGGAGAGAATTCACCAACATTCTGGACCCTGTGGTCTGTGTTCCTGGATAAACCTCCAGTTCCCTAAATTGTAGCTTAAAAGCTTGACTACCTTTAGCACACCCTGTGATGCTCCAGAAAAGCATCCCTCCCACCAAGGATGCCATTGGCCCATAAGGATGTGATGCAGCCAGCTGCCAATGGCTCAGCTTCAATGGAGACACAATTTATTTGCAACAAAGCTGCAGAACAATGCTTCTTAAAGTGTGTCCAACTCTTTGCAACCCTTTGAACTATAGCCTGCCAGGCTCCTCTGTCCATAGGATTTTTTTCAGGCAAGAATACTGGAGTGGGTTGCCATTTCCTCCCCTAGGGGATGTTCCCAGTCCAGGGATCGAGCCCGCGTCTCCTGTGTCTCCTGCATCTCCTGCCTTACAGGCGGATTCTTTACCCACTGAGCCACTGGGGAAGCCCTAAATTCAAGCACATTTTCTCAAGTAAGATTACATTGACATCAGAGGCAATATTTTGATATTTGTCAGAGTAATTAGAATGCCCGATGAGAACGCTCATTGAAGTGGAGAAAATTTGACATACCTGGAAGGTAAATTATAGTATAGCCGGCTTGTGACACTCAATGCAAACCCTTGTTTTTGTTATGAATTCCAGATTTATGATTACGCCTCTTCTTTGAGCCATGGTCTGTTGAAAACTCCACAGTGGCAAGCTGCACAAATTGGTAAAAAACAGGAAATCTCAGGGGAAAACAAACAAACAAACAAAAAACTACCCCTCTCTTGAAAACAGCAGCTTGGTGCAAAACTCCCAAATCATCTGTGTCTCGGTTTTATGTTTGCGAGTGGTTGTCAGGCAATGCCTTCTGTGGAATCCTTCTCCACTCAGGACAGTGGACTGTCCAGCTGCCTTTCCAAGAGCATAGGAGAGCCAAAATGAGGTCAGATGGTAAGGAGCAGGAGGCAAGGAGGTGAGAATAAGGTAACAATTCTGCAGAGCAGCTGGGGGGAAAGTATGGCAGAGTTTCAGCCACACGAAATTCATTTCCCAAATTCAGTGCATGCAGCCAGCAGGTGGAGAAAGCGGGTAACACAGTCAGAAGACAAGGGATGGGTTGTCCAATCACAACAGCCCCCCTACCCCCTTCCACACGTCATTTCTTGGGCATCCAGGAAGTTACTTGCAGGGTTTTTTTTTCCTGACAAAAAAAGCTGAGGCTAAACACAAAAAGCCACACACTGTATTTATTTCCATTCCATTTATACATAATCTTATTTATATCATATGTCCAGAATTGAGAAATCCAAAGAAACAAAAAGTAAATTAGTGGTTGCAGGTGCCGGGAAGAGGACCTGGGGGAGGGACCTGCTGGTAGACACAGGGTTCTTTTGCGTGGAGCGGGGGGTTGATGGAATGCTTTGGATAGAGATAGTGGTAAGACTTGCACCGTTCTGTGAAGACATTAATGCACACTGGCTATCCTTTAATATTGTGAGTTATGCAGTGTATGAATTATACCTCTGTTTTTAAAAGTTCTTTAGGGGCTTCCCGGGTGGCTCAATAGTTAAGCATCTGCCTGCCAAAGTAGGAGACACCAGTTCAATCCCCTGTCCGAGAAGATTCCAGATGCTACAGGGCAACTGAGCCCGTGCTCCACAACTACTGAGCCCGTGCTCCACAACGAAGAGAAGCCATCACAATAAGAAGCCTCTGCACTGCCACTGCAGAGTAGCCGGCCTCTGCATTTGCAACTTGAGAAAAGCCCACGCAGCAGCAAAGACTCAGCACAGCCATAGATAAATAAATAAAATTATGAAGAAGTTGTTTAGGCTTGAGATTATACTGAAGACCGCTTTCTCCAGGAGGGAGCAAACTACAGAGAAAAAAAGGCAGATAGCTCAGTCAAATCTTATCTCTCTCTCTCTCTTTTTCCTACATTTTTGTAGCTCTTTCCTTCAAACTAGCATCTGTTGAGGACATAATATGAGCAGAGAGAAAACAGTAGCAGCACAGGCTCAGGGGTTGCATATGTAACATCACCGAACAGTCCCAGCTCTTCATGAGTGTAGGCTCTGTGCATCCCATTCTACAGGTGAGGAGACTGAGGTACTGCCGGCCCAGGGCCCAGAGCTACCAAGTAAGCACATTGGGATTGACTGGGGTAATAGGAGGCTAGTTTTCTCTGCTCGCTTCCACATCTTCCTTGTGACTCAGAAGCCTTTGAGGAATCTCTGCCCTACCAGTGACTTTTGGTCTCTAACTTCATCTGGGCGATAAATCAAGCCGGCTTCTGGACCATGGGTTGAGAGTTAGCAACTGAGTGCCTCCTGCCTCCCTCTTGGCAGGCAGCAAGGCAAACCCACCTTTCCAGCAGGTCTCTGATCAGCCCCATGCTCTTCGCTCAGTCACTGGTGCCTGGCACAGGGCAGCAGAATATGATCGCCATTGATTAACTGACTTGGAACTACAGCATCGCAGTCGCATGTCTGTGCCCACAAGATACAGAGTTTGCATTCCCAGGATTGGGTAGCACTCCTGGCAAGGTTGGGGAAGGATCATAGCATTCACACGGCTGCACGGAGAGATGCTCACATATCAGAATGTGTGCCATGAGGAAGGAAAGTGAGGCCACGGAAGGACACTTAATGACTCTGGGAGACTTTAAGGAGAGAGAGAGGATGAAGGAAGGAACATTTCTCATGGGGCTCGCAGTTGCCTCCAGCCTGGAAGCAGAACATGTTCTGTCGACATCATAAAATCATGTTGGGAAAAACCTGCTGTCTGATCTGATATGGAGGGCGCCTGTGAGATACATTTAGTACTAAGGGGGAAAAAACCACAGAATTTGCTAAAAGTCTATCACACTGTAACTCTTTAGATCTCAGCCTTAGCTGAGCAAAGGAACACTTAAGAAGCTGTATAAAAACATTAGTGCCTTGTCCCCATGGCAGTGGATTCCTGACCCGTGAGTGTGGGGCCCGGGTGTCAGATATTTAGATAAATCTGTTGTGCAGCCAGAACTGAGAAACACTGGATGTTTATATAATACAAGGATATAAATGTTGGGACTTCCCTGGTAGCTTGGTAGTAAAGAATCTACCTGCCAATGCAGGAGACACAGGTTTGATCCCTGGGTTGGGAAGTTCCCCTGGAGGAGAAAGTGGCAACCCAGTCCAGTACCCTTGCCAGGATAATCCCATGGACAGAGGAGTCTGCAGGCTACAGTCCATGGGGTCAGACATGACTGAGCAACTAAGCAGCAACAGAAAGGATATATGTCATACCATAACCCCTAAGTCAGGAACTCTATGATACTTTCCACAGTCTATAGCATGGATCTGATGCTGATGATGTGACATGGAGCTGATGTAATGATAATAGAAATAACGTGCACAATAAGTGCAATGTGCATGAATCATCCCAAAACCATTCCCCACCCACCCATGGAAAAATGGTCTTGCATGAAACTGGTCCTTAGTGCCACAAAGGCTGGGGACTGCTGATGTGTAGGACAAATTCTCAGTTATCCACTTAAATGCTAATAAATCCAAACCTGTACATAAAATGAAGTCTCACTTTCACTTTGGTTTACAATAGAACACCGTTATTTTTTCCGGGAAAATTTGTTTCCTGTTGGTAGTTTGCTGGTGTTTAACAGAAAGTCCATTGATGTATCAGTTAGCTACTGCTGCGTAACAAACCTGCTTCCTCCCCCCGACCCGCCACCAAAAACAAAAACAAAAAATCTTAGTTGCCTAAAATAACATTTATTTGTTGCTTCTCATTGTGGTAAAATTTGGCTGGACAAGAAATTCAGTTGATATTGGCTGGCCTCCCTCTGACATCAGATGGGCAGATGCCTCTTGCATTGTATTTCTCCTCTGGAGGCCAGCAAGTTAGTTTGGGGATATCTTCTCATGGCAATATTGGAGCAGAGCAGACCACAACAGAGCAAACCAAAGCCTCCTTGGCATCTTGAAGTAATAGTTTGGAACTTGCTGGTGATCATTTCTACCTTGTTCTGTTAGAGCAGCTATGACCAAGGTCAGAGATGAGGACTAGGAAGGAAACCAGTCACCATTCACTCATTGGAAAGGCACTGAAAACCACGTGACGGCTACAGGAAGGGACAAAGAATTAGGCAAGCAATGCTGTCTAGACTAGTCTGCCAATTGACGATGAGAAGGCTTTCTAAAAGGGAGGCTGGTCTTGGTCACACCATGCTGCAGATTGATGGGACTGTGCTCTTAAACAATGCATCTGTTTTGTTGTTGCTGTTATTTGTTTAGAGTTTTTTTGTTTGTTTTTTAATTTATTTTTGGCTACACTGGGTCTTTGTTGCTGCAGACTTTGTCTAGTTGCAGGACGCAGGGGCTGCTCTCCGGTTGTGGTGCATGGGCTCTCGCTGTGGTGGCTTCTCTTGTTGCAGAGCATGGGCTCTAGCTAGGCAGCAGTGCTTGTGGGCCCTAGTTGCCCTGTGGCCTGTGGGATCTTCCCGGACCAGGGATCAAACCCTTGTCTGCTACACTGGCAAGCAAATTGTTAACCATTGGACCACCAGGGAAGTCCCTACAGGTCTGTTTTATCCAGAGAAGAAAATGATGGTGTGATAAGACTAAGATACTTTCTTGCTGTGTCTTCCAGCTTCTCCTTAGTCCTGTGAGTGACATCTTACATCCCTGGGTGACTGAGTAGCTTTTTCCAAAGTTGCCACAGTATGCAGACTCAACTTGAAACCCAAACAGGTGAAGCATCTCTGGCAGAGAAAAGTAGGTCAACGCATCATTTCCTTCAAAGCCGGCACACAGTACCACATGCAGATAGACGGTTAATGAATGCTCATTTGGGATGATTACGACTGCATTTCCATCAGCAATTTAGCCATCAGCTGTTTATTGAAAAACACTGATTGTTTTTTTTTTTCTTTTAATCTCTAAGCTCTTATGGTTCTTAAGGAAAATAAATCGTGAAGCAAACTAGCAAAGGCTCACTTCCACCTCTTTTAACTTCAGGAGGAGACAGTGTGGCTTAACAAGGGGTAATAGACAGGTGACCCCTTTCAGGGCAGAACTCCATCCCTGTATGTTGGTCCAGGGAGCACTCAGAAATGTGGTTTGCAGCTGTCTTACCCACAACTCTCCTTTTATCCCAGGGGCAGATGAGAGCATTCAGTTTCCACTCACCTTCTGCTTCTGACTCAACCTGGGACGTTCTTACCTGTTTTGTTCTTTGGGGTGCTCTGGGTACCAGTTTGGAGCTCAGCAGAAGGTGGTAAAACAATGCCTCAACCAGCCATTAAACACACCAAGACAACTTCTGTCTCTAAATTACAGCATGAAGGCAAAGGAGCCTCTGAGTTATCTGCAAAACCACTGGTCTCATGGAGGAATCAGACACACAGATTCACTTAATCACGTCTACACTACACTTCTTACTTGTATCACAAGATCTCACGATAGTGGCTGTAGTAGTTGATGATGGGGATGTTGGAGATGTAATCTGTTTTCTCCATTTTTTGTGTGTGGCTATGAATTCTCGTAATAACAAGGTAAGAGGGAGATTGCATACATGCTGGCCTAAAACAATGTCCTTCAAGTAAATCCAAATCATTCAGTGTCTAAATACAGGGAACATAGCATATTGGTTAAAAGTAGGGAGATGGACTTCCCTGATGGCTCAGTGGTAAAGAATCAGCCTGCCAATGCGGAGACATGGATTTGACTCGTGATCTGGGAAAACCCCACGTGCTGTGGAGCAACTAAATCCCTGTGCTGCAACTATTGAGCCTGTGCTCTGGAGCCTGGGAACCACAACTAGCGAGTCCACATGGTGCAGCTCCTGAAGCCTGAGCGCCTAGAGCCCCTGCTCTGCAACAAGAGGAGCCACCACGACCATGAAGAGTGACTCCTACTTGCCGCAACTAGGGAAAACCCTGCACAGGAGCAAAGACGCAGCACAACCAAACTAAATAAATAAAAGTATATAAAAAAAGAGTAGGGTTGGCAAACCGTGGCCCACAGGCCAAATCTGGCCTGCCACCTGCTTTTGTACAGCCCATGAGCTAAAAATGGCTTTTGCATCTCCAAATGATTTTTTAAAAATGGAAAGAACATATTTTGTGACTAGTGAAAATTATATAGAATTCAGATTTTGGTGTCTATAAATACGGTTTTACCCAGTCATGCTTATTTGTGATATGTTGGCAATGACTGCCTTCACGCAGTGGGGGCAGAATTCAGTAGTGGCTGCAAAGAAACCTTAAATATTTATTTTCTGCCACTTTGCAGGAAATGTTGGCTGACCCTCATCTAACAGCATAAATTCAAAACCAGACTTGTTGGGACAAGCCTGGCTCTGCTAGTTACTCGCAGTGTGACCTTGAACTCCTCTGTACCTCAGTATTCCTTTCTATACAATGGGAATGATGGTGACAGTCTCATCACATCCTTCTCACATGAGAATATTGTGAGGATAAAAAAGAACAAATATATTCTAAGGGCTGTAAATAATGCCTTATACATAAAAGTGATCCTTTCAGTGATGGAAAAATTCTGCCAGGAAAACCTTTGATGGAAGAAGTCTGAACCAAATCCCCTCTTTGACCTTCCTCCCAGAATTCATGGACAGTGGGACCTAGCTTATTTGATACAGTTCTGCTTCCATGATCATTCTATTTAGACCTTCCTTGCTGAATCTGTATTTCTTCTCTGTTTCTGAAGCTGGGGAATTGGGAAGTTCTTACTCTCTGCTAGGGCTCTAGACCCAGTGAATGCAGAAACTGAAACTTTCCTGGGATGCCTGGAATAAAGTGAGAGGAAACCTCTTTTCTTTGAGAGCCTTATCAGAGCTGAATTTCTGGCACTCCCAGGCACTCCCCAGATGACCACTCAGGGGGTCCAGATCTGTCATCTTGGTCAAGGACCAGCCTCCTGAGCAGCCTCCAGTCCACATGGAAGCAGGCTGGCAGGAGGTGAATAGATCCTCCTTGTCAGCTCAGAGTGGGTGGGGACCAAACCTAGGCTTTTTATCACTGCTCCCAGCTCCCACCTTTGTGCTGGGCAAATAGTAGATTTTTTTTAAAAACTTTTTATTTTGTATTGGGACTCTAAAAGACGTTCGCTCCTTGGAAGGAAAGCTATGACAAACCTAGACAGTGTATTAAAAAGCAGAGACATCGCTTTACTGACAAAGGTCCATAGCTTTGGAAGCAGGCTGGCAAGAGGAGGATGCCTGTGGGGGAAAACGGGAAGAGCATTTGGCATGCTTGATTCAAATTGTTTGAGCAAGAATGACTCAAGCGCATGCATCATCTTTCAGCCAGTTATTCATCGGAAAAGGCTTCAGCTCTTTGAAAAGGGTCTGTGAATAGATCCTCCCTGTCTGCTCAGAGTGGGTGGGGCCCAAACCTGTGTTGTTTATCACTGTTCCCAGCTCCAGCCTTGTGCTGTGCAAATAGTAGATTTTTTTTAACCTTTTATTTTGTATTGGGGCTCAAAAATCACTGTGGACAGTGACTGAATCCATGAAATTAGGATACATTTGCTCCTTGGAAGGAAAAATAAGACAAACTTAGACAGTGTGTTAAAAAGTAAAGACATCACTTTACTGACAAAGGTCTATAGCTGTGGAACCAAGTGAGAACTATGGTTTTTCCAATAGTTATGTACAGATGTGAGAATTGGACCATAAAGAAGGCTGAGTGCTAAAGAACTGATGCTTTCGAATTGTGTTGCTGGAGAAGACTCTTAAGTGTCCCTTGGGCTGCAAGGAGATCAAACCAGGCAATCCTAAAGGAAATCAACACTGAATATTCATTGGAAGGACTGATGCTGAAGCTGAAACTCCAATACTTTGGCCACCAGATGTGAAGAGCTGATTCATTGGAAAAGACCCTGATGCTAGGAAAGATTGAAGGCATGAGGAGAAGGGGGCGACAACAATGAAATGGTTGGATGGCATCATCGACCCAATGAACATGAGTTTGAGCAAGCTCCGGCATATGGTGAAGTACAGAGAAGCCTGCTGTGCAGCAGTCCACGGGGTAGCAAAGAGTCAGACACGACTAAACGACTGAAGAACAATATACTTTAAAAGCCCACAGAGCCCTCTTACTTGTGGGACCTCCCCTTGATCTGGCAGAAGGAGCCCTTAGCTGTTATCTTAGTACTTTTCTGATGTTATTATTACTGCTGTTGTTATACTTTAGTAATTATTGCCATTGCAGGCATGATAGAAGCTTTCTTTACTCTATCAATGAGACATTTAAGCATCCAGATACCCATCCAAGGACTTTGCAGGTAACTCAGTGGTAAAAAACCCACCTGCTAATGCAGAAGATGCAAGTTCGATATCTGGGTCAGGAAGATCCCTGGAGGAGGAAATGGCAACCCACTCCAGTATTCTTGCCTAGAAAATTATATGGACAAAGAATTCTGGTGGGCTACGGTCCATGGAATCCCAAAGAGTTGGACACGACTGAGCAAGCACACAATATCCATCCAAGCAGAATTAACCGTGCACAAGCCTGTGTTCCATTAGCCGTGGAGGGTCCCAAGTTTTCCACAGTGGCCTTCTTCAGTGTCCTGAGCATGGGGACCCTTATATCTTGGGGAGTGTGTATGCCTCTCTCATTTCCCAGCACAGAGCCTTGCACAGAACAGGAGCTCAGCGTTTCTGGATATGTGGATGGATAAGTGAGCATGGGAAGAAGGGGCAGAGTGAAAAATTATATTCACTCCAGGGGAAGAACAGCAGCTAAGGGGGTCCCCAGTTTATCTACGTGCTGAAGGAGTCTAGAAAATTCCCCCTACCTTTGAAAAGCCCTGCAGATATACCATGTGGGTTTCCCTGCACCATGACTTAGCTGTGTGAATGTCAGCAAGTTCCCTACTCCCAGAGACTTTCTATCCCTGATTGTAAAATACAGTTGCTATGAGAAGGATCAGGATAAAGTATTCAGAGTCTGACCCAGTGTAAGCTTTTATTTATTGAAATATAATTGCTTTGCAATGCTGTGTTAGTTTCTGCTGCACAAAAAGGGAATCAACTATATGTGTACATATACCCCTCCCTCTTGGACCTCGCGCCCACCCCACTATCCTGCTCCTCTAGGTCATCGCAGAGCCCCGAGCTGAGCTCCCTGTGCTATGCAGCAGCTTCCCGCTAGCTGTCTGCTTCACGCTTGGCAGTGTGTAAATGCCAGTGCTACTCTCTCAAGTCATCCTTCCCCCGTGTCTACGTGTCCCTTCTCTGTGTCTGCGTCTCTGTTCCTGCCCTGAAAATAGGTTCATTGGTACCATTTTTCTAGATTCCATACATGTGCAGTAATATATGATATTTGTTTTTCTCTTTCTGAATGTGGGTGAACATAGAGCCTGTCATAGAGAGTAAGCTTTTTGGAGGTTGTCTGTTAAATACACTTGTGTGAATCAAAGCCATGATTTGCAGGAATCAATAGCTCCTAAGAACAAGCTAATGGTTACTCGTGGGAGTGGAGTGCTACAGGAGGGGGCAGGTGCTACAGACTGCTGGGTGTATGATGGGCTCACTGATATATGCACAACATGGGGAATATAGCCAAGATTTTGTAATAACTGTAAATGGAAAGTAAACCTTAAAATTGTGTAATAGAAAACATTTTGAAAATTAAGAAAAGCAAGGGTCATAAATAATCGAAACTCATCCCTTCTCAATAATTCTGTAAGATTAATGTTCTCCATGATCTTGAGATGGTTACATCTTTTGTATCCAAATAGGGGACAAGATAATATGTTTTGCAAATCGCTTCTCAGCTCGGGGTCAGTGTCCTCATGTTGACGGTCTGAACTCCACTGTTGTTGTTTAGTCGCTGTTTCGTATGACTCTTTGCAACCTCATGGACTGGCCCACCAGGCTCCTCTGTCCTTGGGATTTCCCAGGCAAGAGTACTGGAGTGGGTTGCCATTTCCTTCTCCAAGGGATCTTCCCAGCCCAGGGATTGAACCCACGTCCCCTGGATTGGCAGGTGGATTCTTTACAGCTGAGCCACCAGAGAAGCCCCCTGAACTCCACTGTGCTGGGAATGACATGACAGAAATTAACAAATGCTGCAAAAAGACAAGACGTTGGTCTGCTCCCCAGCCCTCCACCCAGCCCCCCTTCAGAGAGCTGGTTGTTAAACTTTAGCAGCACACCACTGGAGGAAGTCGTGCTGATTCCAGACTGTTCTCTTTCAAACGCAGAGACCCAGAGGGAAGGACATTTTAAGCTGCTTTCCCCATTAACTTCTCAGTGTGAGCAATTTTATCAGATCGCAGATGTGGCCAAGGTTTTGCACTTGGGCGGAGGCAGAGAGAGATGTAGGAGGACTTCCTCCAGAGACTGTGGCTCTAGGGAAAAGCTTCAATGGGGGGTGATGTGGGAGCGATGTGATGTGGGAGACAGGTGGCAAATGGGCTTTGCAGGTTTCCCAGGAGCTTGCTGACCCCCGCGGGCCATCACATGTGTTCCTGAAGCCCCATTATTCTTGTGTGTTGGTTGTCTCTCCCACCCAGACCTCCACCTGCTCGCAATCCCTTATTTCGTCTTGTAATGCCTCTTCTTGTGGGAGATAGAATACCAATTCTCAAATATTAAAAAGGCTATTGTATAGGAAACGGCCATGGGGAAAGAAGTTTCCAAAAGACAGCGTTCAGTTCAATTAACGAGAGACTTTTAGTAGCTAGAGGTGAACTCCCAAGAAACAGACTTTCTCCTAAAATTCACTGTTGTTGTTCAGTTGTTAAGTCATGTCTGACTCTGCAACCCCATGGACTGCAGCACACCAGGCTTTCCTGTCCTTCCCTCCTAAAATAAACATCTTCAAATAGTTGGAGCAGAACCCCTGGACCATCAGAAGAGGATCCTGGAGAAGGCATCTGGGCTTTGAGACTGACCTCATACATTGTACTAAGGCCACGTTCTAAGTCTAAGATAGTGGTTCCCAGGTTGGGGTGGGGGCGAATTTGCTCCCCAGGGGAATTTTGAAATGTCTGATGATGTTTTTGGTTGTCACAATGCTGCTGGCTTCTAGTAGGTAGAGGCTGGGGGCAGCAGAGGGGGGATACCAAAGTCTTAGAAAGCACAGGAGGCTCCCACAGCGACAAAGGACCCCATTCCCAAATGTCAGTAGTACCAGGATTGAGAAGTTGCTCTAGGATGTAATGAACCTCTTCTGTCAAGCCTTTATAGGATGACACAGAAGAGTTTTGTGTTCCCAAACTGTTGATTCTCAAGCAGAAACAGACTCACAGACACAGAAAACAATCTTATGGTTACCAAAGGGGAAAGGTGGGAGGGGAGGGTTAAATTGGGAGTTTGGGACTGCCATATACCCATTACTATATACGAAATAGATAACCAACAAAACCTACTATATAGCACAGGGAATTCAGCTCAATATTCTGTGATGACCTAAATGGGAAAAGAGTTTGAGAAAGAACAAATACATGTATATGTACAACTGAATCCCTTTGCTGTACACCTGAAAGGAACATAACATTGTTCATCAACTCCACTCCAATAGAAAATTTAAAAGATTTTTAAACTTTTGATTCACTCCTTTCTATCATCCTGCTGAATCCCATTAATGCACTGATGGAAGTGGAACAGATTTCTCAGGGTGGCAAAGCCTTTTCCCATTCTCTCTCCTCCTCCTTTTGATTTTTATCCACTCTTCCTTTTATAGCAACTGTACATCATATTTATAGCATGTAACGTTTCAAGGTTACATCTGAGATGTCAAGTCAAAAAAAAAAATGGCCTCTCCCTACACCCTTTGAGATTTCTCTTCATTTGAGGAGACAGAGATTGACACATTGTGGGTCCATTTCATTTTAGAAATAAGACAACAGGATGATTCATGAAGATAGAGTCCACCCAGCTGTACTTTCTAGACCTAGAATCTTGTCAGGTTGGCTGCATGGCGAGGCCATTGTAGACACACCAGGTTGTTTTATATTCTGTGGTCTTATAACAAAGTATTAGTATTTCAGAGATCCTTGTCACCTTGATCTGGAGCCCTGGGTGAAATTGTCTGACTTTAGAAACCACAGCCTTAGTGGGGCATGTCTGTCTTCAACTTTCCAATTCTGACACCATTGGTGAGTGAGTCAGGATCTGGAGAAATCGAATATTTCTCAAGTAGAAGAAAAGTCATTCAGGGAACACACAAAACTAGACACTCAGAATGAAAAGAAATTGGGTGGAAATGGACCCAACATACATCTACAGGCAAAGAGGCTAAGAGTCATCCATCCTAACAAATAAGGCATCTTTCCTCCCAAACCTTTAGCCTAATGGATTTTTCCAAATCCTTGCCTTGCAGATTCTGTGGGTCAGCAAGACTGAAAAGACTTACTACTTCGGTTTCCTTGACAACATACCTGCCTTCTTTCTTTCTCCTTCACCTTTTTATATTCTTAAACCACCTTTGAAGAAACAATGACAACTAAATTATGCTATGGGAGGGGAGGTTTGGACAGGGAGGGTCCTTTACTCCTTGGAAAGCCCAGGGGAAGTTTTGGCCACCACTCGATCTCATTGTGTGAACTGAGTGTTTGCAGAGAATTTACCACACCTGCTGAGATAATTGTAGATTTGCCAGGGTGTATTTTTAGATGCTTTAGATCACGTGAGTGTGTGCACATGCTCAAGTCAGCACTTTCAGTGCTGGAACTGGTGTGAAATCCAAGAAAAAAAGAATATCAAGGAACCATCATGTTCCTGAGGGTGTGAATTTCTCCTCTAGTCTGGAAAATTACTACTTAAACCCAGTTGGCAGCAACAGGGAGGAAGAAGGCATCAGGACATTCTAAAAGTGCAGGAGGCACTTTGTGAGCTTATGGACAGTACCCAGCCAGGATCCTCTGTCCACGGAATTTTTCAGGCAATGATACTGGAGTGGGTTGCCATTTCCTTCTCCAGGGGACCTTCCCAACCCAAGGATCGAACCCTGGTCTCCTGCATTGCGGGCAAATTCTTTACCATCTGAGCCACCAGGGAAGCCCTTAGGAAGCGCAGGTCAGGGCAACTTCTGGGCTGACTGCCTGGCCTTGCTTGGAGCTGGGATGTAATGCCTTATTGATTAGTTTCCTGCAGTGGCCATGGGTCTGGCATGGACCGGTATCTGGTTCCATGGAGCTCAGTGAGCTTTCCCTCCTATGTTTCCCCTACCCCTCCTCCTGGTTCTAATGAGTCCCTTAATATTACTCTTTTGAAGGCATTTACTTCACCCCTTTCCCTGATTTCCTTTGTGATGTTGTTCTAGCTCTCAAATGGAGATTTCAACCAGAATTGAACTACTTTTTAGCAATTTCGTATCAATTAGGCAAGAATGACCTACTTTTATCTCTCTCTACACTTTGGAATAGTCTTTTTTTAAAAAATAAACATGATGAGCAAACACAGAAATGCATAGATCTTGAGTACCTCATATAAACCAGTTTTGACAACTGCTAACCAAAACAAGAAGCTTCCCTGATGACTCAGCAGTAAAGAATCTGCCTGCCAATGCAGGAGACACAGCTTCGATCCCTAGGTCGGGAAGATCTGCTGGAGAAAGAAATGGCAACCCACTCCAGTACTCTTGCCTGGAAATCCAGAGGCGCCTGGTGGGCTACAGTCCATGGGGATCACAGAAGAGTCAGGACACTTAGTGACTAAAAAACAACAGCAACCAAGATACAGAATCTTTTGTTGTTGAAGTAAGTTGATTTACAATGTTGTTTTAGTTTCTGGTGTACAGCAAAGTGATTCTGTTATATGATCCTATTTAATACTCTTTTCCATTATGGTTTACTACAGAACATTGCCTATAGTTCTCTGTGCTGTACAGTAGGACCTTGTTGTTTATCTGTTTTTTATGTAGTAGTGTGTATCTGCTAATCCCAGACTCCTAATTTATCCCTCCCCCACCCTGCTTTTCCTTTTGGTAACCATAAATCTGTTTTCTCTGTCTGTGATTCAGCTTCTATTTCATAAATAACTTCATTCGTGGCATATCCTAGATTGCACAAATGTGACATTGGTATGTATATGTCTTTCTCTTTCTGACTTCACTTCATAGGATAATCTCTAGTTCCATCCATGTGGCTGCAAATAGCATTATGTCATACTTTCTCTGGGTGAGTAATGTTCCATTTCGAGACACAGAGCCTCTCACATTGCTCCAGAAAGCTCCTTCATGCCCCTTTGTAGTCAATGCATGCTTTCTCTCTTAGAATTAATCAGAACGGATCTGATGTCTGACTCCATGGGTCAGTTTTTCCTGCCCATAGAATTCCATACCCGTGGCATCAGACCATACGCACCCTCTGTGTGTGGCTTCTTTCCCTCAGTGTGGTGTTGATTTTGGTCCACCTTCTTGCCTGTATCAGCAGCTCATTCCTTTTTACTGCTCAATACTATTCCATTGTGTGGATGTACCATGGAAACCCAGACTGTTTCTAGTTTTGGCTATCTTGAGAGAACCTGAAATAGTCTTTTAGTAGGTTTCCCTACACCTACACCAACCTTCCTCCTTACTATTTAGACTGTCCACACACAGGAGGGAAAGTGAGTCTTTAAAATAGTAATATTAAAATATCTGATTATGCTACTCCTCTGCTTAAAATCCTCCCAGACTTCCTCATCTCACTCAGACAAGCAAACCTAAAATCCTTTCCATAGCCAACCAGGCCCTACCTAATCTGGTCTCTCACAGGGGTCTGACCTCATCTCCTGCTGCTCTCCATCTAGCTTGTTCTGTGCCATCTGCAGTGACACTCCGGCCATTATGTGTTAGCAGACCAGGGAGGTTTCTACCCTAGGACCTTTGTGCACACTATTCTTTCTGCCAGGAATGCTCTTTTTCTCATAGAGCCACAGGACTCAACCCCTCCTGTCATTCAAATTTCAGCCTATTAGAGAACTCTTCTCTGACAACACCATCTGAAATGGACTCCACTGGCCTTTCTGTCTAGACCTTCACTGTCCAAAGAGCAACCACTAGCCACACATCTCTAATTAAATTAAAACTACTTAAAATTTAAAACACAGGTACTCCATTGCACTAGGTACGTGTCAAGTGTTTAGCAGCCTCACATACAGTGGTAGACAGATAAATGTTTACAGCTGACTGTCTCATGGGGAAAAAACAAAGTCCTGATTTGTAGCACTTGCCAATTCACATGGTGTAAATACTTTCACCATAGTTGATGGCTGTATTTGTGTGTGTGTGTGTGTAATAAGGTTTTATTAAAGTATAAAGGAGATAGAGAAAGCTTTGATGGCTGTATTTATGGAATATTACTCAACCATTAAAAAAGAATGAAATTGAGCCATTTGTAGAGATGTGGATGGACCCAGAGTCTGTCTTACAGAGTACAGTAAGTCAGACAGAGAAAAACAAATATTGTATATTAACACATGTATGTAGAGTCTCGAAAAATGGTACAGATGAACCTATTTGCAGGGCAGGAATAGAGTTGCTGACATGGCGAACAGACATGGGGATGCACAGGGAGAAGGGGAGAATGGGACCAACTGGGAGTCAAGACTACTATGTGTAAAATATTGATAGTTAGTGGGAACCTGCTGTATAATACAGGGAGCTCAGCTTGGTACTCTGTCGTGACCTAGATGGGTGGGATTGGGGTGGGGAGGGGTGTGAAAAGGAGGTCCAAGAGGGAAGGCATATATATATTCCTATAGCTGATTCACTCCATTGTATAGCAGAAATTAACACAACATTGTAAAGCAACTATGCTCCAGTTTTTAAAAAAAAAATGACTGTTATTTACCCACTAAAGGAAAGTTACAGGGCTCACTATAGCCTGGAGTTAAAACTCCCCTCCAGCTCCTCCCCACCATTCTATGCAAAACAAAGAACTCTCTCACCCAAAGAAAAAAATGGACATAAAGGTTGATTACGCCCAGCTCCCAGATGGTCCCAGCCTCTGGCAGATCTCCAGAATTCCTTGCCACAGCCATTTAAGAGAGAACTAATCTGAACAACCTTGGAGAAGAACTGGCCCCTTTAAGACAGTAGATTTCCACAATATGTCTATATATACTCACTCTTTTCTTGGGTTAGTGCCGCAGTTCACTTATCTGACTGCTGCCCCTTCTCGCCTCATTAAAGGTGATCTGTTCCTATAAAGTGCTGGTCTTGTTCTTTTTCTGAACCTCGCCTTCTCTAACTCCCTTACCCTATCTACACACACTGCTTGCAAATCGTAACTAGTGGATACCATGTCGAACAGTGCAGACTATTTCATCATGCGAAGAAGTCTTGTTAGGCAGATGTCCTTTGACTGTTAGCCTTGACTGACAGATGGATCAATTGATTGCACTTGTGATCACCTGCCAACGTAAGTATTTATATATCTGCTCCAACAGCTAGAAGCCCATTCCCCGCAAATTGCAAAAATCTTGTCCGCAACACTGAGGACACAGAGGGCTCTTAGTATATATTTATGGAATGAATGTTGGAGCTTCAGCAAGTCCTTTTCCAAACAAAACCAAAAAGATCTGTATCAGAGTAGCTTTTATAAATAAAATTATCTCTTCAGTTCTCATCTGAGTGCCATGTGTCCCAGCTCCATTGATGAAGGCTACAGTTCATCATGAATTGAACCGTCTGAATTCACAAACACTTGTTGAGGATTAGGGTTAACAGCCTTTCAAGGCTGCTAACTCAATGTACCTTGGAGAGCTCCAAACCACACAGTTCCTTGAAAAGACCAAGAACTCAGAGGAGCAGGGTTAGTCCCTCAAAGAGCAGATGCCTGGTTTCAGCATTCCCCTCCCCAACTTTTCCTCTCTCCTGCATCTCCTTCCCATCAGCACTTCCTCTAAGCGAGTTTTCCTGCTCTGTGAGGGTTGCCAAGGCTGATGTTGACATCATGAAGTGATGAAGTTGTAGCTCCTCATTCCAGCCCATCTTCCATTGCCTCCTTGCTGGCTATGCTTACACTGATGTAAGGAGGAAAAGAAGAGAGAAAAGGAGAAAAAGCATCAGAGAATAAAGCTGAATGAGACATGGTCCCTTGTCATGGATTGTGTACAGTAGATCATAACTGCTGTAGCACCAAGACTACACCGGCTGCCGTCACTGTTCCACAATCCCTGTGGTTGGATGTTGAGCTGAGCAATTATGAGGAGTGTGGGGCAGGCTCTTGAGATATAAACACAAGCTAGTACTAACAAAAATCACAGATGTACTAGAACATATAAAATCTTTGTATTGTGAACATCTTAGGCATGATGGGTAGGGTACACAAAAAGCAGGCCTTTGTAAAGGGCCACTGAGGGGATAGGGTGGTAACTTGGATTTTTTTTACAACATCCTGAAACATGATTTTTGAGCAAACAAACAATCCAAAGAACCTAGAGATCTGTATTTATACACTACCAAGATTGTAGTGTTTGAAAATGTGTCATGACCCTCAAAAGACTGGGTACCATCACCTTACAGTCTAAGACTGGATGTTCTCATTTTATCCATTCTTTCTAAATAGAATTCTAAAAAGGGATCAAGTGCAGAGCCATAAGAATTAATGGAAAGGGGATGGAGAAGAAAGAAAAGAAAGAAGAAAAACATCCAAGCGGATGTTTGGGGAAAGAAAGTCCTTATATCTCGGTGATATAAGTTCTCTTAATCAAATGCCCATGAAAGAGAATAGTTTCTCAGCCAAGAGCTTGGCGTTGTCTCAAGAACTAGCTCAGGTCAAGGTGATTTCTAGAACTCACCTCATATTTGGCTTATGTAGAAACTAGCCCGACTCTTCAGTGGGTCCTCTGACCTTACGTCTCAGTGGAATCAGCTAGAGGCAAGGTCGGTGGACACACTCAGTCATTCTCTGTGAGATCCACAGTGGTTTGTGATTGTCACATCGAATAATGGCAGATACAACAAATTCTCTTTATCTAGAGTATCCGGAGCCCCTTTACTGTGTATACACCCACTGGTCACCTCTAAATCACAAATCAGTCACAGTGTAAAAAGCCTAAGTAGTGGAGTGGGAAGAAAATTGAATATAAATCAGGAGAATGGGGTTTCAGAACTAGCTCTGAAAAAAAAGAAAAAGGAAGAAAGCTCTGGCCCTATCTGATGATGGTATTCTAGCGAAGTTCCTAAGTCCCCATTGTTAACTCAGAATCTGTATAATAAAGATAATAGTATCTGGTCCTTCTATCCCATGAGATCATTTGTCAAGGCTAGTCATTTTCCTTTCTTTAGTGATTACTTAATGCCAGGGACTCTCACTGCCTTGTATCATTTAGCCATAAGAATTTTTCCAGTTAAAAGACCCATTTTTCAGATGAGACAACCAAGAGTGACTTTTGATGACTTAGCTGCAGAGTGCCGTTAGTTAAATGTGGAGCTGATGTCCAGCGCAACATTGTCTTTGAAGACAGTAATTTTTTTTGGATGGTCAAGCAATTCATTTGTTTATTTATCTGACATTGATTTAGCTCTTTCTTTCGGGTTTGTTTATTTGTTTCATTGGAGTATCATTGCTTGACAATGTTGTGTTAGTTTCTGCTGTACAGCAGCATGAATCAGCTCTGTGTATACACATATCCCGTCCCTGTTGAGACTCCTTCCCACGTCCCCCCAACCCACCCCTCTAGGTCATCCCAGAGCACCGAGCTGAGCTCCCTGTGCTGTGCAGTGGTTTCCCACTAGCAAGCTATTTCACATATGGTAGCGTATATATGTTAGTGCTACTCTCTCACCTCGTCCCAGCCTCTCCTTTCCCCATCTTGTGTCCACCAGCCCATTCTTTACGTCTGCATCTTTATTCCTGCCCTGCAAATAGGCTCATCAGTACCTTTTTTCTCGATTCCACATAGAAGTATTAACCATAGTGCTATCCTGTGGATGGCGGTGGGAGGGGAGTAGAAGGAAAGTGTGATGAGAACCCATGAGCCAAACAAAACAAGCTGCACCATTTTAGTGCCATTTGTGATCATGGATAAGGAATAGGAACTTTGGTTGTCTCGAACCTCCTTTTTTTTTTCTTGGTAAACAGCTTTGAAGTTGATGGATTTGGCTGCAGCTGAACATTTTGGGCATCGTAAGAAGCTCAAAATTAGCAATTGATTCTGCCCATGACCTTAGCTTCAAACTACCCTGCCTTGTTCAGCCAAGAGCAGCACATATGTTCCCAGCACCGTCTGCTGGCTGATTGCACCCAGAAGAGTGAGGGTCAACTGGAGATTAGTCCCTACACTGAGTCTGTGACTTCTCTTTGGCTCACATTTAAATTTTAAGCATCTGGATCTCCTCCCTGAGAGTGGCAGGTGCTCAAGAAGCTTTCCTTTAACCACGTGGGGCCTTTTCACCTTGTCATCGACTAGCTCCTGTTGCAGCTCAGATCCTGGTGTGCTTGACCCTGACCTCCGTGCCTCGTCTATGAGCTCATCCTTGTCTTTTAGACATAGCACTTATTCACATCATGCTCCTGGACTGCCTTTCTGGCTCCTTCTCTGGACTTTGGGTTGTATGAGTGTTGCCAGCTCTCCCCTTCTGGTATCCTCCAGCCATCAGCTTTACCCTCGCTGTGCTCCCATTGGCTACCTGCCAACGACCTTTGTGGTTCTACTAATCCCCTCTAGGGGGTGTTTCAGATGGAGTCTTCCAGACCAGTGGTTCTGCATTCTTCTCAATCATCCTCATGGTCTTTGGGCTAACTCATAAAGATTTATAAGTTCTATAAAGATCTAAAATTTGTGTGTTGTTATGTTGATGAAATGATCTCCTCGTATAACTGTAATCTCTATAAAAGCAGAAAAGTGAAAATGAAAATCGCTCAGTCATGTCTGACTCTTTATGACCCCTGGACTATAGAGCCCATGGAATTCTCCAGGCCAGAAAACTGGAGTGGGTAGCCTTTCCCTTCTCCAGGGGAATCTTCACAACCCAGGGATCAAACCCATGTCTCCCGCATTTCAGGTGGGTTCTTTACCAGCTGAGCCACCAGGGAAGCCCAAGAATACTGGAGCGGGTAGCCTATCCCTTCTCCAGTGGATCTTCCTGACCTAGGAATCGAACCAGTGTCTCCTGCATTACAGGCGGATTCTTTACTGACCTATAAAAGCAGAAACATTTATATATATTGCTTACTAGTTTCTATGAAATAGAATTCTGGATGATCTGGAACAAGACAAGGATGTCCTCTCCCTCAGTTTCTGTCCAACTTCGTAGTATAGGTTCCAGCCAAGGTAATTAGGCAGGACAAAGAAATAAAAGCTATCCAGATTGGAAAGGAAGGAGCAAAATGATCTCAGATGTGATCAGATGGCTTGATGATGTATGTAGAGAATGCTAAAAAATAATCAATTTAAAAAATTATTAGAACTAATAAAAATGTTCAGCAAGGCAGCAGGATACAAGATCAATATTTTAAAATGTATTTCTGCACCCTAGCAGTGAGCATCGGAAAAGAAATTAAGGAAATGATTCCATTTACAATAAATAGCATCCAAAAAATGCCTAGGAATATATTTTTAAAAGAAGGGCAAGACTTGTACTCTGGGAACTACAAAATCTTGTTGAAAGAAGTGAACAAATACATGAATAAATGCGAAGACATCCCCCATTCTGGAACTATTGTTAAGATTACAATGCTCCCCCAAATTGATCCACAGATTCAATGCAATTCCTGTCAAAATCCCAGCTGCCACTTTTCAGAAACTTTCAAACCCAACTTAAAATTCATATGGAAATGCAAAGGAACCAGAATAGCCAAAATAATCTTCAAAAAGAAGAAGAAATCTGGAAGGCTTGTACCTCCTGATTTTAAAACACTTAACACAAAACTTCAGTAAGTTTCGTAACACAAGAATTGTGTGGTACCAATGTAAAGACAGACATGCAGATGGATGGAATAGAATTGAGTCCAGAAATAAACCCATGTGTTTATGGTCAACTGATTTTCAACAAGGGTGTCAAGACAATTCCATGGGGAAACATGTCTTTCAGCAAACGGTACTGTCCTCGGGCCAAAGAACATTCCTTCATCTGGTAACTGTGATGGGACCAGTGATCATTAATTTCATGTGTCAGCTTGAGTTGGGCCAAGGGATGCCCAGACAAGGGTAAAATATTATATCTGGAGTGTTTGTGATGGTGCTTCTAAAGGAGATTAGCCTCTGAATGAGTTGAACCAGTAAAGAAGATCCATCCTCAGCAATGTGGGTGGGTACCATCCGATCCATTGAGGGCTCAGATAGAACAAAAAAGTGGAGAAAGGGAGAATTCCCTTTCCCTCTTTTTAAGCTGGGATGTCCATCTTCTCCTGCCCTTGGGCATCAGAGTTCCTGATTCTCTGACCTTTGGACTGTTGGAAATGATGCCGCCACCACAGTGCCCCCAGGCTGTTAGACTCAGACTGTGTTGGATTGGCTTTTGTGATTCTCCAGCTTGCAGAGGGCAGACAGTGGAACTTCTCAGCCTCCATCATTGTTTAGGCCAATTCCCATAGTAAACCTCCTCTTGTAAATCTCTATCTAGCCTATTAGTTCTTTTCCTGTGAAGACCCCCGACAGATCTGCAAATGGGTGACACCACCCACAGAGCCCCCGACACTTGTGGAGGAGGGCTTGGCAGCCTCTGCCTAAGCTGAAATGCTGTCTTCTTTTGCATAGAAAACACAAGCCCATCGAATTCTCCTCTGTTCTCCTGAGTGCTCCCTGTTCTGTCCCACTTAACCAGTCACGGAGCATTTTAGAAGGCTCTGTCAATCGGAGGTTGGAATAATAGCACTGCCATTACCTCAAGCATTGTTGAAACATGAAGGATAAAATGTGTCTCATTATTCAGGTTCTCAGAAGTGATGGTATTGAGCCAGAATGGTCCCATTAACTCTCAAGGCCTTACTTTTGATGCTCTCCACCTTTAAATAATAATTTCTTCTCAAGGAAGGGAAGAAAAGTTGAAGGCTATCATTGACCTCAAAACAGCAGAGTTTCTCACATCTGAAGAAGCATTTATCTGCAGATGAGGCTTTTGGAGTTTCTCTGATGAGAGTCTGATGTACTGTTTTTAGAGTCAAGAAAATTCTCCCACTTTTGATTCGAAACAATGAAGAATTTAAAATGCAGGCAAGGAACAGAAGTTTCTGGTCTTGTTGGGAATAGCCGGATGACACCTTTTGGGGCCCGCTTCCTGCTAAGTTCTGCAGTAATTCTGCAGTCTACTTTTGCTTCCAGTAGACCACTTATATATGCATTAGTAGATGTATCTACAAAGTAAGGAATTGAGTTAGACTGTATATCTTATGATTCTGAACTTCAGTTTTCAGATCTTCTTATATTGGCATAAGTCTTAGTTTGGTACATTAAAGCTACAACAATAATAGCAATAGCTAACATTTATTTCCTGGGCTCCAAAATCACTGTGGATGGTGACTGCAGCCATGAAATTAAGGGATGCTTGCTCCTTGGAAGGAAAGCTATGATAAACCTAGACAGTGTGTTAAAAACCAGAGATATCTGTTTGCCAACAAAGGTCCGTGTAGTCAAAGTTATGGTTTTTCCAGCAGTCATGTACAGATGTGACAGTTGAACCATAAAGAAGGTTGAGAGCCAAAGAATTGATGCTTTTGAACAGTGGTTGCTGGAGAAGACGCTTGAGCAGCTCTTGGACTGCAAGATCAAGCCAGTCAATCCTAAAGGAGATCAACCCTGAATATTCACTGTAAGGACTGATGCTGAAGCTGAAGCTCCAATACTTTGGCCACCTGATGCGAAAATACGACTCATTGGAAAAGACCCTGATGCTGCCAAATAGTGAAGATTAAAAGGAGAAGGGGGCGGTCAAGGATGAGATGGTTAGATAGCATCACCAACTCAATGGATGGGAATTTGAGCAAACTCTGGGACATAGTGGAGAATAGAGGAACCTGGTGTGCTACAGTCCTTGGGGTTGCAAAGAGTCAGACATGACTGAGCAACTGACAACAACAAGAGCATTTATTGGTTGATTACATTACTTACTCTATTCTCTTTGGTCCCCTCATCAATGCTCTGAGTAGGTTCTGTCATTCACTCCATCACACAGATGAAGACATGGGGGCTCAGAGAGCTTCGTATTTTGCCCAAGCACACACACCTCTTAAATGTCAGAGCTGGCATTCAAACCTAGATCTAACTACCAAGTCTTGACCGTGGTCTAATTATCTACTGCTGTTGAGCAAGTCATCCCAAAACTTAGTGGCTCACAACAATGCAATCATATTATTATCTCCCACGGTTTGTGTGGGTTGGGAATTTGGGAGGGGCTTGGCTGGATGGCTTAGCTCATGGTTCCTCTTCAGTGGCTGGAGCTAGAACCATTGTAGTTGGGAACTGCTGGGCTCTCTCCTCCCTATCTTCCCTCCCACTCTCCAAGGGCTCCAGGAGCAAGTGAACTCAAGGACAAATTAGAATCGAATAGCTATACATGGTGTGTGTGTGTGTGTGTTTGTGTGTACTACACAACCATGAAAAAGAACAAAATCATGCCATTTGCAGCAACATGGATACAACTAGAGATCACCATACTAGGTGAAGTAAGCTAGAAAAAGAAAGATAAATACCATGTGATATCACTTGTATGTGGAATCTAAAATGTGACACAAATGAACCTATCTATGAAAAAGCAACAGAACCATGGGCATAGAAAACAGACTGGCCTAAGGGGGAAGGGGTTGTAGAAGCAATGAAGTGGGAACTTGGAGTTAGCAGACGAAAGCTTTTATATATAGAATGGATAACCGTCAAGGTGCTACTGTATAACATGGGGAACTATATTTGATATCCTGTGATAAACTATCGTGGAAAAGACAATGAATAAAGTATGTATATAGGCTTCCCTGGTGGCTCAAACAGTAAAGCATCTGCCTGTGATGCAGGAGACCCAGGTTTGATCCCTGGGTTGGGAAGACCCCCTGGAGAAGGGAATGGTAACCCACTCCAGTATTCTTGCTTGGAGAATCCCATGGACAGAGGAGCCTGGTGGGCTACAGTCTGCGGGGTTGCAAAGAATTGGACATGACTGAGTGACTAAACAACAACAACAACAAAATGTATAACTGAGCCAGTCTACAGTAGAAATTAACACAATATTGTAAGTCAGCTTTACTTCAATAAAAAATACGTTGATGAGAATCTAATAGTCTTTTGAATCTGTTTCTGTTTCATAGATAAGTTCATTTGTGTCGTATTTTAGATTCCACATTCAAGTGTTACCATATGATACATGTTTTTCTTTTCCTGATTTCACTTAGTATAATCTCCAGTTGCATCCACGTTGCTGCGAATACTGGAATGGGTAGCCATTCCCTTCTCCAGGGAATCTTCCCAACCCAGGGATCAAACCCAGGTCTCCTCCATTAGAAGGCAGATTCTTTACCATCTGAGCCATCAGGGAAACTCTGTTTTCTTCATTGCCCTAAGCCAGAACAAGCAGAACTCTGGTGATGACTTTGTAGGTGTAATTGTGACCTGGATGTCTCAGTAAGACTGTATTCTGGGACTTCTTCCAAAAATGGAAGGAAAAGAACACTGTCTTTCCACCAGGATTATGAATGAGTGGTTGCCAGGTTCCTGCCTCCTAGAAAGATCATGCCCTAATGCCTATCCAGCAGAGCGCGGTCAAGAGAAAGAATTCAGTCCTCATGTTTTGCTGGGCTCTGTTTTTTCCTTAAATCTATCTTCACTGGGCTTCTGACGCTTTGTTGTTATTGTTTAAGTCACTCAGTCGTGTCTGACTCTTTGTGATCCCGTGGACTGCAGCCCGCCAGTCTCCTCTGTCCATGGGATTTCCCAGGCAAGAACACTGGAGTGGCTTGCCATGAGCTCCTCCAGGGGATCATCCCGATCCAGGGATTGAACCCCGAGTCTCCTGCTTGGCTGGTGGATTCTTTACCACTGAGCCACCAGGGAAGCTCTCTAATGCTTACAACCCCCAAAAAATTCCCCTGCAATACAGGATGCCCTCCACCCGCCATGGGTGCCCCCCTCCTGTTTTATGTTTTATTCCTTTCCTTCCATACTTCACCTGGAGACCTAATTGTACTTGAGAAATGTCGGACCACACTGGAGAGGAATGTGATAATGAGATTTTAGGATCAAGAGAAAGAAGAAACGGAAACCATTGCAATTGTGTGTGACTATTTGTACAGGCTGTTTCTTTTTATAAGACCAAACCAACCCTGAGGCTGTGTCTTTCAGATGAGAACCCAAAGGACAGGATTTCTCTCAAGGCATCCTCTGCCTGCTTCATTTCCTTGGATTATCTTTTAGAAAAAAACTCCAGAAATGTTGGTGAGAAATCTTTGAAAAATCTCCGACTCTTACAGAGATGGGCTATGACTCAGAGCCGCTGTCTGTTTCTTTCTTGGGCTGCTTTTCAGAGATGCCAACTCAGCCAGCCATCCTAAGTCATCAGATCCTTTAAACATTTTATATGTTTCGAAAGATGTGAAAAAAAAAAACCTCTCCTGCTGACAAATCCATGATAAAGTGAGCAAGCTCTGCTAGGAGCATGTTTTGAAGGAGAAAGGGACTCCCAGGACTGCCTAAGTTTCTCCGTGGGTGATTGAACATATTGATTATGGGCGGGGAAATAGAGGAAATTGACAGACTATCAGTAGAGATGATGAAACTTACCAGTTGTAGTGCTAACTGGCTTAGGGCATTTGAGTACCGACGTATTGTCCCATCTCTGGATACTTGCGGGATGTGAACGGTGCTGCAGCTCCATCAGTTCTGATAGCCCTGCTTTGTCTGTGAGTGAGCCCCCTTTGTGACCCTTGAGACATAGAGTTCATGACTGTTTTGTCCTCTTGACTATAGGTGCAGGGAAGACGAGGTCAGGTGTCAGGGGCTTTGGAGCCTGGGCATCCCAGAGCATGGCTCCTGCCTTGGTCTGGGTACATAGCCTCTTCCTGTGGTCACCACAAATGTTCTGCTCCACTCCCCAGCCTTGGCACAGAGTGGGCCTGGCTCTGATCACCCCAAGGACCTCCTCATGTGGAATTCCCTTGTACCCCGTCCCCCTTCTACCTATGAAGCTCTCCTCTGCTCCCCATCCTCCTTCTGAAGAGTAGATGCTCTTGTCAACCAAGTGCATTCCAGCTGGTGGTTCCTGTGTCCCCCTCCCTCTTTCCTCCACCATCTGGGCTGGAACATTAGAACTGACAGGCTGGGCGCTGGCATGCCCTCCCTCCAAGGCTCCCTGTGAGTCCAGCTGGTGTCCATTCCCATCCCAAAGGGCTGATTCACCCCCATCTTTGATGGTTTTAAACTGGCTGACTTTTGGGAGTTGTCAACCAGCTCAGAGCCTGATGGGAGATCAAAGAACATTTTTTTTCTCTTTGGGTTTGTGTTATAAGCCAATGTTTATACCAAACCTTTCTGTACCAATAAATTTCCAATTGAAACATCAGCCTCTCAAATCTTGATTTGGGACTCGGTTGGTTTCTACAATTCTTTCCATGTGCTTATTTAGTTCTTAGGAGCCTTTTACCAATGTGTCACACTCCTACAGAAAAGTGCACCAATTTTTAGGTGAACAGCTTCCAATTTTTGTAAAGTGCACTCTTGTGTAACCAGAATCCAGTGCAAGAGACAATATTACTAAGCCCCCAAAGTCACCCCACGCCCTTTCAGGTCACTTCCCGTTGCTCCCCTCATGTACCTGTCAAAGTAACCATCAGTGTACTTTTTCTCTCCTAGTTTTATAGGGATATAATTGACATACAGCACTGTATAAGTTTAAAGTATACAGCACACCACCTCATGAAAGAAAGTTGGAGCACAGGAGGAGAAGAGGGTGACAGAGGATGAGATGGTTGGATGGCATCACCGACTCGATGGACATGAGTTTGAGCAAACTCCAGGAGATGGCAAAGGATAGGGAAGCCTGGCGTGCTGCAGTCCACGAGGTCGCGAAGGTCGGACATGACTGAGCAACTCAAGAACAACAACACAATATATCACAAAACGATTCCCACAATAAGTTTGGTGAACATCCATCATCTCATATAGATATAGAATTAAAAAATGAAAGGAAATTTTTTTCTTGTGATGAGAACTCTTAAGATTTACCTGTCTTAACAACTTTCAGATATGCCATATAGCAGTGATAATTATATTTATCATGATTTACATTCCCTAGTACTTATAACTGGGAGTTTGTCCCTTTTGATTGCCTTCATCCAATTCCCCCTTCTTTCTACCCCTTACAAATCCAGTCTATTTTCTATGACTTTGTTAATACAATAAGCAAAATTGTTTTCTGTTATACAGGAAACAGTTGATTCCTGGTATACAACATGATGAGTCAGTATTTCCATACATTTCAAAACAATCACTGCAGTAAGTCTAGTTCTCATCATACAAAGATATTACATTATTATTGACTCTTACTGTACACTTCATCCCGTGATTCATTTTTTGTAGTAAGTGGAAGTCTGTGCCTCTTAATCTCCTTCACTCATTTCTCTCCTCTCCCCACCCTCCTCCCTTCTGACAGCCACCTCTCTGTTCTCTGTATCTATGACTCTGCTTTGGTTTTATTATGTTTGTTCATTTGTCCACAGAAAAGTGAAGTCATACAGTATTTGCCTTTCTCTGTCTGACTTATTTCACTTATTGTAACACCCTCTATGTCCATCCATGTTGTCACAAATGGCAAAATTTAATTGTTTAATGGATGAGTAATATCCCAGTGTATTTAATTGCTCCTATGTATTGGCTCGGAGAAGGCAATGGCACCCCACCCCAGTACTCTTGCCTGGAAAATCCCATGGATGGAGGAGCCTGGTGGGCGCAGTCCATGGGGTCGCTAAGAGTCAGACACGACTGAGCGACTTCACTTTGACTTTTCACTTTCATGCATTGGAGAAGGAAATGGCAACCCACTCCGGTGTTCTCGCCTGGAGAATCCCAGGGACGGTGGAGCCTGGTGGGCTGCTGTCTATGGGGTCGCACAGAGTCGGACGCGACTGAAGCGACTGAGCAGCAGCATGTATTGGCTGTTGTGAATAGTGCTGCAGTGGACATTAGGGGTGCATGTATCTTTTCAAATTCACTTTTTCGTTTTTGTGCTCTTCAGAGAAAGTAACCATTGTTGTAAAGAAAACAATGCAAGTGGTAGAATCTCCTTTTCAAGAAGTATTAATCGATAATCTCATGAGTATAGTTAAAACTTATTGAGATCTGGGAATTCCCCAGCAGTCCAGTGGTTAGGACTCCAGGCTTCCACTGTATGGGTCATGGGTTTGATTCCTGGTTGAGGAACTAAGATCCTGTGTGCCAAGGTGTGGCTGGAAAAAAAAACAACCAAACTTCCTGAGATCTTACTATGTGGCAGATTTTGCAAACACAACATAAATTAACTCATTTTATCTTTATAGTCATTCCATGGCATAAGTTATGATATTATTTTTGTCATTAGTCTTATTTAATAGAAAAGGAGACAGATGCAATAAATTGTCCTATTTTCTCCTTGGCTTTTTAAACTAGCTTTACAACTTTTAAGAGATTTTATTTTATTAAAATATCTATCTTATATCTGTTTCCTTTTAAGTAAACTTTTAATTCTATTTATTCTTAGCTCTTTTTTTGCAATTAAAGAATTGATACATTTGAGAGGTAATAAGAACTCACTAGAATATTTGTAGTCTTCCAATCAAGTATTGAAAAATGGGCACTCCCCTGGTGGCCCAGTGGTTGAGCATCCACCTGCCAGTACAGGGGACATGAGTTTAATCCCTGGCCCAGGAAGATCCCACATGCCACAGGCCAACTAAGCCAGTGCCCCACAACTACCGAGCCCATGCTCTAGAATTGGAGAGCCACAGCTGCTGAGCCTGTGATCTCTAGAGCCTGTGCTCCTCAACAAGAAGCCACCACAGTGAGAAACCCACGCACGGCAACTAGACAAAGCCCACACACAGCACAAAGAACCAGTGCAGACGAAAATCTGTAAAACTTTAAAAAAGAAAGAGGGATCTCCACTAAATTGGATGCTGATATACTAGAGGAAGATGTCGATGGAAAACACCCCGGGTCAGACAAGAAAAGCCTTTAATCCTGGGTGTTTCATGAGACAGTCAGGTCAACTCCAGTTCACCCTGCAAGGCTGACTCCCACCTCAGCCCCCCGGTTTTCCCTCAGAGGGGATCCTGTGGCACCCTGCATTTCTGCATCACAGAATTGCTTGCCAACATAGTTGAGTTTCGTGGTTATTTGTCTCCCAACATGAAGCAAAATTTTTGAGGCTAGGCTTCCCGACTGACAAGTTCCCCTCTGTCAATCTGGTACCCAGGTTACATTGGAGCTTTGGGAGATGTCTGTGGGATGAATGCACGAGAGTGAGAAAGAGGATGAGAGAAGAGAGAATCATGGGTGTGTGAGGACCAGGCTGATTCACTGCAGAGCATCCAGATAACTCACCCATCTTACAGCTAGTAGCTCGGAGAACGGGATGGCCATGGACCCGGCAAGGAGATATCCAGAAGGAGGTTAGATGGTTGGGAGGGACCCATCCTGCTCAGAGGGCTCACGGGATATTTTGTGATAATCCTTCAAAATAAGGCCAATGAGGCTTTCTGTACCATGACACAGGCCTGAGCACATTTTCTTGCTAAAAAAGATCGTATTCTGTTATCAGCAGGTCAAACAGAATGACCCTCTCCCCATTCCTGTTTTTTTTAAGATATTTTTTGATGTGCACCACATTTAAAGTGCACATTAAAGTAACACATTCTATTGAATTTGTTACAATATTGCTTCTGTTTTATGTGTTGGTTTTTTAGCCTCCAGGCATGTGGGATCTTAGGTCTGCTGCCAGGGACTGAACCTGAGCCCCCAGCATTGGATGAGGAAGTCTTAACCACTGGATCAGCAGGGAAGGCCCTCCGCTTCCCTGTGTTGTCACATTTTCATTACACCTTAGTCTTCACTGATGAGCAAAAAAAAAGTAGATGGAGGCCTAATGAACATTATAGGAAGGCTAGAAATTGTTTTTAGGATGCTAGTCGGCACTCTCGAGATGGGTCTTCTGTCTGGACCCATAAAGAGGATGCTGATGCAGGGGTGGCTGGTGTCGGTGTATTTGGTGTGGCAGGGTGGGGAAAGAATAGGGCTTCTGGGTCAGTTTTCCTCCTTCATCTGGTATTTATCAACTTCTTTTTGTTTTGTAACACTCTTCTTTTGAAATCTGGGATCCTTCTTTGTTGATGGGTCCCAAAAGCAACCACCCTTTTTATACATTTCCAGGCAGAGAAAACAGCAACCAAAAGAGACCTTCAAAGACAGTCAGGTACCTGGCGAACTGCTGATGCATTTGGCCACGAAGCAAGAATCTTTGCTGATTTAAAATAAATGCATGTCAAGATGTGGGTGTCTTCCACCCTGTATCTTTTTCCCAGGCTAGTGTCTCTCATATGTTATCTAGGTAGGCCCATTCTGATTTCCGCCTCCCCCCCCACCTTTGTAAATTCCTGGAGCCTGTCATCCAGAAGGTTCATCTTGCATTTTCTGCATCGCCGGAGTTGCTTGGCAGAGAACCCAAAGCTCTCTGGCTCCGGGCCGGCTTCCATCAGATGGATGTGACCCTTGGAAACCATAGTTTCCACTGAGTTGCCAGAGGGGGCAATGAGGCAGGATGGTTGTGGGAGTCTCCCTGAGCAGGATTAAAGGACCTTGGCAGGCTCTGGGATGCTGAGAGGGAGAGAACCGTGGGTGGGCATAGAATGCCCACTGAGACATCCCTTGCCAGGCAGCTGGCAAGCACTCTTAGCGAGGCTTGCTGTCTCTTTCTCCCCAGACTGGAGAAGGCCTGTGACTTGATCCTCTGTGACCCACTGACCCATCTGTGGCCACTCTGCATCCCAGTAGCTCCCTGCTGCCTTTCTGCTGGCCCATGGCTGTCCCCTTCCGCGTCCTGCTAGCAGGCCCCCTCCCTGGACAGGTAGACAGCCAAGGAGATGGGGTAGTGAGTTATGGACCCCTGGCCTGGCATTTGACCAAGGGTTTCCACAGGTGACTGATGGCTGGGGTGAGAAGGGTCCGGCCATGCTCCCCACCAGGTGGGACCCTGCCTGTCACACCTCCTGGGCAGTTGGTGCTCATCTCGACTCCCAGACTCACCTGCTTGTGTTGCTTGTGTGCATTCATCAGATACTTGGGAAGCCCCTGCCCCTATACCATGACTCTCTCTTTATGTCATTATTTTGTGAAAAAAGAAAATATTTCAAAAGTCATCACAATGTGAAAAGACAAAGAAAAGTCCTTTTTCCTCTTCCCTCTGTGTAGCTGTCTCCAGACCATCCCCACGCCCCTCACCACTCCCCGCAAGAGCTCATCACAAACCTTTCCTGCATCTCCTTCCAGTTTTTTAAAAAAATAATTTTATTTGTTTCCTTATTTTTGGCTGTGCTGGGTCTTCATTGCTACGCGGGCTTTTCTCGAGTTGCGGGGACTGCTCTCTAGTTGCAGGGGCTTCTCATTGCAGTGTCTTCTCTTGTTGCAGAGCACAGACTCTGGAGTGTCTGCTGCTTGGACTCTGGAAACTCTGGAGTGTCTGCAGCTTGGACTCTGGAGACTCTGGAGTGTCTGCTGCTTGGACTCTGGAGACTCTGGAGTGTCTGCAGCTTCAGTAGCTGCAGGTGTGGGCTCTAGAGCACAGGCTCAGTAGTTGTGGTGCACCGGCTTAGTTGCCCTTCGGTCTATGAGATATTCCTGTCCCAGGGATCAAACCCATGTCCCTGCATTGGCAGGCAGACTCCCAACCACTGGAGCGCCAGGGAAGTCCCATGCCTCCGTTTTTGAAAAGTCAAAAGCCAGGAGTGTGTGGTTGTCTGAACTCTCGGTCCCACATCATTGAACGAGCCTGCACACTGAACCCCGGCTGAACCAAGCAGTAGTATAGGCATTGAGATCCTGCCAAGTGCTCTCAAGGATGGTCTATTGTCAAGGCAGAATACACAATAATGACTCAATAGAGGATGAGCAGGAAGAGGGAGGGGCCCAGAGGAAACATGATGCAGAAGGGGAGACACAGAGGCAGGTGGACATGAGCAGCGCCCAGTGCTGTCGTGGTCTTTCAGGGGAGGTGACATTTGTGCAGACACCCGCCCGTGGGAGAAAGACTGTTCCAGGCAGAGGGAACAGCAAATGGAAAGGTGGAGAGTGGGGAGGTGTTGGCAGGAGGGAATGAGTATAGATAAACCTCCCTTCTTCCCCCAAATCCCAAATGTGGGGGAGAGTCAGGAGACAGGCTACACCAGGAATGAAAATCACATTGGTTCACTTTTCAGACCAAATCCCATGACCTATTCTAAAACGGAAAATCTTGTCTTATTTCCTTTTCTTCTGCACTTGTTGGGGAGAAAGGAAGCATGCTCTATAGACACTTTCTGCAGCCCTACCTCTTAACCTCTGGAAAAGACTCCTAGCTTTGCAGGTATGACATCTTGGTCTGTATGTTACTTAGTAAATGTGCAGTGAGTCCTGGGGAACCGCGAGGAAAAGATTCTGGCTCTTTCAGGGCAACCTTGACATCTCCAATTATAATGGAAATTCTGCTCCTTGGAGAGGAAGGGAAATACTGATTAGAGGAGATGACAGTTACAAAAATGAGACGTAGGCACGGGAGAGACTTCTTTTCACCATAGAATTGTCTGGGGGACGCGAGGGCTTTTCAACTGGACAAATACTTTCAGACACTATGCCCCACCTCCCTTTGGCAAAACCCACACATTCTCAGTGGCCAGCGGTGTGTGGTCCAGGATCCACGACTTTGTCCTCCTTACAGATAGCCAAGAGGTGATGGAGATAAAGCCGCTTCAAAGGACAGACTGCTTCCAGCCTCTGCCATTCCTGCAGCCAGAGAAACAGTGCAGACGGCAGCATTGCCACTTGTGTGATCTAAGTTAACTTTGCCTTTCCTGAAGTTTCTGGGCTCAGAATCTTGCCCAAACTGAATAACCACCAAGCAGAATAGTCAGAAGTGCCACCACCCTGTCCAGCACACAAAGACAGAGCTAAATCTCTTTCTTGCAAAGACAGAAGTGTTGGTTCCATCCATGAAGGGAGAGTGGACCCATCCAAGTTTAGGGTACCCCTAAACCACTCCAATATTCTTGCCTGGAAAATCTTAAGGACAGAGAAGTCTGGCGGGCTACAGTCCATGCAATCCTGAAGAGCTGGACACGACTGAGCGATTAAACAACACCCAGGCACCCAGAAATATTTATGAGTTTTCTAATTGGATAGTTTGAGGGAGATCAAAGCAGTAATTATGGGGAAAACCCATTTCTATTTATGTTTACCAAGCAGTCTATATACCTGCCCCACTGTGTTCTGAACACCTTAGTAAGACATCCTCATTTAACTCTCCTAAGGATTTTGAATGTAGGCTTTATTATTCTGTTCATTGTAAGACACAGAAACTGTATCACAGAGAGAAAGTAACTCATCTATGGCCAGAAATGACTTCCTGCCACTTATTTCATGACCTTGTCTTATTTTGATTTCCATCCATCTGGAAGATGGTGAAGAGAGGGTATGAGGACACAATTTGTTCAGTGCTTCGGATTTCAAAGGTCTGATTTGACCCCAGATGCAAAGTCTACACCCCAGAGAACAAGTCTATGTATTGGGTATTCATCTGGGAGAGACCATTGTGAGCAGCAAGAGGTGTCAATGACAAAAATCCTAAGAACTGGGGTTCTTTCCATGTCTTCATTGTGCAGACTGGCCATTCATTTTTCAAATTTACATATTTTATTATTAAAAATTTTTTTTGGCTGCACCCCACAGCATGTGGGACCTTAGTAATTCCCCAACCAAACCCACTGCTTTGGAAGGTGGAGTCTTAACCACTAGACCACCAGGAAAGTCCCTAGGCTCGGCATTCATTCCTTGCGTCTTCCTAATAGACAACATTCATTCACTCAGCGAACACTTCTTGAGCTGTATTTATCACAGCGAATAGAAGAGTCAATACAACAGATGAAATTGACTGCTCCACATTCTGCTGAGGAAACCCAGACCATAAAGCAATTAAGAAAATAGGATAGGTCAGTAGAGTGGACAAACTGCTAGCTGTTCCTGAGTCCCAGCAGAACAAAAGACAAGATGATAACTTCCCTCAAGTAGACCAACTTTGTACTGTGCCTACACTCCCAAGACAGTTTGGGTGCTGGTAATACAAAGCTATATAAGCCTTATCACATGTACAACATGATCTGTAGCAAGTTGGACAAGTTCTCTGTTAAAGTTGAAAGTTTGTTAAAAACTTCTGTAGCAGACTGTTTTTGATCAGCTAGCCAATGTCATTACCAAGCAGTTTCTTCCTTTCATGGTAGAGATCACCATAGAACCCATTTCTGGTGATTTAAATATACAGGTACCTTCTGGGAATGGAGAAGGAAATGGCAATCTGCTCCATTATTCTTGCCTGGAAAATCCCATGGACAGAGGAGCCTGGCAGGCTACATCCAGGGGATCGTAGAGTTGGACACAACTGAGCGGCATCACTCACTCACTTAGGGGACCATGAGTCTGAATCCCCCCTCAACAGAAGAGGCTTTACTAGCTACACGTTTTGTGGGCTCTTAGGGGAGCATAGGGCTTCCCTAGTGGTTCAGACAATAAAGAGTCTGCTTTCAGTGCCAGAGACCAAAGTTCGATTCCTGGGTCAGGAGGATCTCCTGGAGAGGGAAATAGAAACCACTCCAGTGTTCTTGCCTGGAAAAATCCCGTGGATGGAGGAGCCTGGCAGGTTACAATCCATGGGGTTGCAGAGTCCGACATGACTGAGCGACTTCACTCACTCTGGGAAATGCACAGAGAGAAAGGCATAAACAGATAGCTCTCCTGCATTGCCAGTTTTGCACTCACTCCTGCTTTCTGCTTTTGCACTTTAAAGTGTGAAGATGTGACATCAGGAGCTGTGGAAACCTTTTTGTGAGCATGAGCATTTAAGACAAAGTGCAAAAGCCATTGAAGATGACCAAATACAAAGACTGAATGCATCTTGGCCTTGAAACAATAAGCAGCAGAATTAACAATGGGACTACCTCCCCACCTTTGATTCAATTTTCTTTGATTTGTGGTTGAAATTATCTTTAACTGATATTTTTTAAACAAATACAGTCCATTAAAACCCTAAGATATCCACAAAAAGACTTGATTAAAATATGTATAGCAGCTATAATCATAATAGCCATAAATCAAAAATAGCTAAGGCGTCATCAATAGAATAAATAAACAAACTGTTAGTATATTCATACAGGGAAACCCTACTCAGCAGTAGAAAGGAACAGGCAGCTAGTTCATGCAAATGCACATACGATTCTCGAATGCACTGTGCTGAGTGAAAGATGTTATACATAAAAGACGACTTCCTGTATGATTCCATGTCTGTTGTTGCTGTTTAGTCGCTGTCATATCTGACTTTTTGTGCCCCCATAGACTGTAACCTGCCAGGCTCCTCTGTCCATGGAATTCTCCAGGCAAGAATACTGGATTCGGTTGCCATTTCCTTCAGCAGGGGTTATTCCTGACCCAGGGATCAAACCTGCATCTCGTGCATTGGCAGGCAGATTCTTTACCACTGAGCCACCAGATAAGCCCCATGATTCCATGTTTAGAAAGTTTTATAACAGGCAATCTAATCTATGGCAGAAAAAAAATCAAGACACTGAATGTGTCTAGGGGATAGGATGAATTGTAACTGGGAAGGGGCCATGAGGGAGCTTTCTGGGAGTGATAGTCATGTTCTGTGCCTTGATAGGGATTCAGTTCAGTTCAGTTCAGTCACTCAGTCGTGTCCGACTCTTTGCGACTCCATGAATCGTAGCACGCCAGGCCTCCCTGTCCATCACCAACTCCCGGAGTTCACTCAGACTCACGTCCATCCAGTCAGTGATGCCATCCAGCCATCTCATCCTCTGTCGTCCCCTTCTCCTCCTGCCCCCAATCCCTCCCAGCATCAGTCTTTTCCAATGAGTCAACTCTTCGCATGAGGTGGCCAAAGTACTGGAGTTTCAGCTTCAGCATCATTCCTTCCAAAGAAATCCCAGGGCTGATCTCCTTCAGAATGGACTGGTTGGATCTCCTTGCAGTCCAAGGGACTCTCAAGAGTCTTTTCCAACACCACAGTTCAAAAGCATCAATTCTTCGGCGCTCAACCTTCTTCACAGTCCAACTCTCACATCCATACGTGACCACAGGAAAAACCATAGCCTTGACTAGACAGAACTTTGTTGGCAAAGTAATGTCTCTGCTTTTCAATAGGTTGCATAGATGGGTACCAAATGTTACTGCTGTGATTTGTGCATCTCATGGTATGTACATTGTGCTTCAAAAGAAAACAAAAAAGAACCTTTAAAAATATTGAATTCAAGTGAAACATTTGCATGCTAAAGTGTTTAGTGGGCTAATTGTACTGAAACAGAAAGGCATCCAAAGATTGATGAATGGATGGATGAAGGGATGGATATAGCATGAAATAGAATGTGATGCTCACAGTAGAATTTAGGTAGTGGGCATATGAGTGCTGACTGTACAAGTCTTTGAACTTCTCTGTACACTGGAACTTTTCATAATAAAATTGGCGAGAGGATGTTAGTGTAGACATTGCAGAAATTATTGATCAAAATTTTTCATGGCTTACCTGGTAATTCTGTCCTTCTAATGATGAAGACAATTTTATGGAAATGAGATTTGGTCTTTATAGTTTAGATGAGCCGGGGTGGCATTGTATGTGTTGCGACTGTACTACTTGTGCAAAGCTTCATGTAATGCCAGGGAGGCATGTCTCCGACAGATACAAAAGGAGGTACATCAGCTACCAAAGGAGCTTAGCCTCAAAGACCAGAATAAACCTGTAAGCCAGGGACCTCGGGATTAGGCTGCATTGAAAGTTTCGGGGAAGAACATTGAGATTCAGGTACCGGAAGACCTCACCCTGGGGGAAAAAGCATGGTTAAGCCCCAGCCTTTTCTCTTTGATTAGAGTCGACATCTTCTGTGACACAAGCAAATGTGCAGTGAAGGCTCTGCGGCTTAGCCCTGCCCTTTCTGGGCCCTTGGTGGATAAAGCTTGCGTCTTCTGGGCCACTGGTTTACTTGTGCAGAAATGAAATAACGTGATGACAATTAACAAGATTGAAGTGGAAGGCACCTGAGCGTATATTCCAGGAGTCTTTTATTTTGGTCCGGAGTTGCTTTGCAATTAACCCACAGGTTTTTCCAACAATAGCTCAGACAGAGCTACAGACGGGGAGAGAGGAAAGTTCAATGGTGTCTGTGTTGTGCAGGCTCCAGGACCATCCTGTCTGCAGTCGCCGAGCCTACAGTTTCAATGACTTGATGTCCACGTGCTTAGGGAAAGAGATGTTAATTCAGAAGGATATGTGTTTCAGGGTGGACAGAACTGGGCCTGATGCTACATGTGAACTTACTGATGAGACATCAATTCCTCTTTTCAACGGGTTTTTAAAATACATGTGTTATTGAGAGGGGGAGATAAATTGGGAATCTGGGATTAACATATATACACTACTATATATAAAATAAGTAAACAAGGCGCTGGTGGCTCAGATGGTAAAGAATTTGCCTGCAGTGCAGGAGACCCAAGTTCAGTCCCTGGGTTGGGAAGATCCCCTGGAGAAGGGAGTGGCAACCCACTCCAGTATTCTTGCCTGGAGAATCCCATGGACAGAGGAGCCTGGCGGGCTACAGTCCATGGAGTTGCAAACAGTCAGGACTGAGTGACTAACACTTTCACTTATGCTGTATAGGACAGGGAACTCTACTCAATATTCTGTGATAATGTATATGGGGAAAGGATCTGGAAAAGACTGAATATATGTGTCTGCGTAACTGAATCACTTTGCTGTGCACCTGAAATTAACACTGTAAATCAGCTTTACTCCAATAAAGTGAAAAGCGCTCAGCTAAAAAGTTAAAAAATATTTCACCTGATGACTCATTGACTCAGTTAACCCAAGCAGCAGTTCTGCTAGTAGCCCCATTTCACATATTTGGAAACTGAGGCTCAGAGAAGTTAAGCCACTTGCCTAAGGTTGTACAACTAATTAGAGTGTGTGCATGCTAAGTTGCTTCAGTTCCAGGCAAGAACACTGGAGTGGGTTGCCATGCCCTCCTCCAGGGGATCTTCCCAACCTAGGGATTGAACCTATGTATGTCTTAAGTCTCCTGCATTGGCAAGTGGGTTCTTCGCCACTTGTACCACCTGGGACGCCCACAGCTAATTAGCAGCAGAGTTTGAATTAAATTCCCATCAATCACAGGTTAGAGCCCACGTGCTTAAGTGCTACATGGCTCCGCCAGTAGCATAAGGATGCTACATAAATAATACACTGAGGACTTGATTTCGTTATCCTAACATGAAGCTAGATGCACAAGTTCTTTGTCCAGTGATTTCTTGGTGATGTCTGAGCTAAGGAGATCGTGTTTTCTGGACCCAGACTGGGGATACATTGATTTGACACATGGTCAGACGACAGGGAAGGAAGTCTGAACTCCACGCTATCTCAAGAACACTGGGGTGTCTGTTCCCTATAGCTATTACACGCATGGCCTTGTAACATCTTGTCACAACAATTAGCAATGCACAGGGCAAGTAGGGAGCACGTTCCACTAAGCCCAGAGTTTATGCTGGGACGTCCGTGGGTATCGTAGGAGCCACACAGCTCTGCTTTAATAAATGTGGTCGGTTTCTAGATCTGCTCATCACAACACCAGACCCAAACTCAGCCTTCTCCATGAACGCTGAACAGATTGTTCACACCCCCTAGTAGGACTGTCTCTCCCTTTTCCATCAGGGTCCCTTATGAATATCGCTCAGTCGTGTCATTTTATTTACATTTTCTGTTGGACTTCAGATTTACAAAGCTGTGATTATACCCAGCCCCAGACCATCTTCATCACTGATCTGTAGATGCCCCCTCTTGTTTTATTCATTTGCTCATTCTGTTTCTCGCTTTGTTTATGTGGCACTAAGTCTTCCAGAATCATCCATGTTTGTTATTGGGTATTTAGACCACTGGTTCTCCAAGTGTTTGCTCTCAGTATATTTAAAAATTATTGAGAACCACAAAAAGCTGTCTTTTACTTGGGTTATATCCATGAGTGTTTATAATGCATGCATGCTGTGTCTCCTCAGTCGTGTCCAACTCTTTGCAACCCCCTGGACTGTAGCTCACCAGGTTCCTCTGTCCATGGGATTCTCCAGGCAAGAATACTGGAGTGAGTTGCCATAGCCTACTCTGAGTATCTACAGTATTATAAATTAAAACCTAATTTTTGAAAATAATTTTATGATAACTTGTATAATAATAATCCAGTTAAAATACAAATACAAGCCTATGAAAATAATGTACTTGGTGAGAAATAACTATTTTTGCAAGATTAAAAGCAAACTTAATGAGAAAAGCTTCACTTTACATTTTTGTAGACCTGGTGTATTAGAAGGCACCTGGGTTCTCCTCTCAGATTGTGTGTTCAGACTTGTTGTTGGGACTTCTCTGGTGGTCCAGTGGTTGAGAATCTGTGGTTCCAATGCAGGGAGCATGGGTTCCATCCCTGGTCAAGGACCTGAGATCACAAATGCCACACAACTTGACCTAAACATTTTTTTAAAAAAAACAAACTGATTTGATACAGTTGAATTGTGTATAGAACATCCAACCTCTCAGAGATAGATGGATGAAAGAGGGCTGACCTCATGGACAGCAGAAAGGGTTTCGGGGAGCCCTAGACATCCTTGGACCATCCATTGAAGACCATTGACTACTGTGTGTTACTATTACCTTAAGTGGGATCTGACTTCTCATTGCTGTAAAGCCAATAAAGAGGCAAGGTTGGTGGAAAGGAAAGTTTGCTTTTGGACGCTGGCAACCCTGGGTTGCCAGAGTAAGGCTGACTTGTGTCCAAAGGCTGGCTCCCCATCACTGACAATCAGGGGGCAAAAGCATTTATAGACAGAGGGAGGGGGCTACATGCAGAAACAGCACAGTCAGCTCTGACAGTCATCCTGCAGTTGGCCATAGGTGGTCTGATTAATGTCATCTTGATTGGTTAGGTACAGTTGATCTTCAGTTCCAGGGTCAATTTGTTCCCATTTTATTGAGGCCAGTTCTCAAAATTCTGGCAGCTTATGTCATGGCTACAGTCTGGTCATCAGGTAGTTAACTTCTTCCACCTGGTAGGGGTTTCTGTAGCTACGAGACAGCTCCCAGGAGATGGCTCAGCATATTATCTATAGTCCTTGAAGAGGCACTAAAGGTCCTTAACTTTGATGGCTAAACTATTATTATTTCATCCTGTGTGACTGCTTTTCTTTGCTTTGGAGTTTTCTCACTTCTCTGATTAAACTTGCTGTTTGGCTAAAATTTTTCTACAGATGAAAGTCAGGCAGAGGACATGATGGGCAAGGACTGTAGGGTCCTGCCCAGTCATAGTACCTACCACATCGACATCAACTCTGTTTCACCCATCTGTTCCCCCAGCATTTGTTCTTCTACGTAACATTCTGCTTCCTTCCCCGAGTGGGGAGCTCACAGGAATCCTGATGCTGGGGGATTTGGCAGTTTATGTGCAACATTTAGCACAATGATCACAATTGTGTCTGCAATATTCATTCAACGCATGTTCATTCACATCATTTATACATGTTTATGGAATACCTTTTTTAATTGGGGAAATTCAGCCACAAACAAGACAGGCAAGGTCCCTGTTCTCATGGTGCTCATGTTGAACTGGGAAGAGACACAGTTCAAAATAATAAAATAACAAAAAATAAACAAAAACATAAATAAGAGCCTTCGCTTAACAGTCTGTGCTATAAGGAAACTAAAATAGGGAGCTGTGTCAGTAAAACACGGTGGTCAGAGTCTCTCAAATGATCAGAATAAGCCAATCCCCCCCACCAAAAAAAAGAAAACTGAATAAGAAGTGTTCTAGGAAGCAGGAACAACATATGCAAAGGCCCTGTGGTCAAAACCTGAGTTTGAAGCCTGGAAAAAAATGAATAAATCATCTACCCTGCTTGCGTTCTGCCACACCGACATGGGGATGTGTTGTTCCTAATTTCTGTGGCAAACAGAGCAGTCACAACAGTTCCTGAAGTTTTAGAAGTGTACTCCTATTTAAAAAATGTTAAACAAAGTTTGATATCCAAATGATATCCAAATTCTCTATCCAAAATGATTACTGAGATGTGGTTAAAAACAAGCCGGACCCAATTTCTACTGGGGAATATTCTGACACCCTCAATGCCATGGATATAGGAGATGTTATTGGTACTGGTTAGGATTCTCTTAGTTGTCCTCAACAGAATTGCAACTGAAACTGTTCAAGCAAAATCAAAAGGAAATTGAGTCATCTGGCAATGCACCTTCTGGGACTACACATGAAATAACTGAAAGCAAGGTCTCAGAGAAATATTGCATACCAGTGTTCATAGAGGCATTATTCAGTAGCCAAAATGTGGAAGCAACGTATGTGTCCGTCAGCAGATGAATAGACAGAATGTGGTCTATCCACACAAGGGAATATTATTCAGCCTTAAGAAGGAAATTCTGACATATGCTGCAACATATATAAACCTTGAGGAACTTATGCTAGGGAAAATAAATCAATCACAAAAGGACCAATTTTTTGTTGCTACTGCTGCTAAGTCACTTCAGTCGTGTCCGACTCTGTGCGACCCCATAGACGGCAGCCCACCAGGCTCCCCCGTCCCCGGGATTCCTCAGGCAAGAACACTGGAGTGGGTTGCCATTTCCTTCTCCAATGCATGAAAGTGGAAAGTGAAAAGTGAAAGTGAAGTCGCTCAGTCGTTTCTGACTCTTAGCGACCCCATGGACTGCAGCCTACTAGGCTCCTCCATCCATGGGATTTTCCAGGCAAGAGTACCGGAGTGGGGTGCCAGCACTGAATAAATGCCTTTTTAATACTTACATACAGAAATATACAACTATGTGAACTCCAAGTAGCTCTCTCTTCTTTTTTCTCTTTTTCACTGGCTTTTTACTTGGGACTTTAACCTTGTTGCACTGACGGTCTGTGCTCTTATTTTCTTTGGATTCTTATCTGGTTCTAAAAGGGCTGTTTCTTCTTCTTCAGTGTTTGAGAACACTACAGGGGCTTCGTGTCCAGTATTAGAGATCTACTCCCATGTCCATGTTTATACTAGCAAGGATGGTGGCTTCATCACTGTCACCTTCATCCCCGTCTTCCTTCTTAAGAGTCTTCAAGATCACGGCAGGGGTTTTCTATTCCCCCTCCGCTTTGGGAAGTTCCAGGAGTCCATAATCTTGTATATTCCACTTGTATGAAGTACTCACGAGTAATCAATTTCATAGAGCTAGAAAGTAGAATGGTGGTTGCCAGGGCCTTGGGGGAGAGGGAATGGAAGTTATTTCTTAGTAGGTACATCCCATCACTTTGGGATGATGAAAAAGTTTTGAATATGGATGGTGGTGAGAGTTGTACAACACAGTGAATGTACTTAATGCCACTAAACAGTACATTTAAGAAATAGCTAAGAAAGGAGACTCAGAGATAGTGAGAACACACTGGTGGCTACTGGGGGGAGACAAAAAGGGGGATGGGGAATATAGGGACGGGGGAAAACTGGGGTTATTATGGGATTATATTAAAATCATGTGTGTGGAACTTTTGAAAATTGCAAAGCACTATAGAATTTTTAAAAATCTTTCCGTGAAAAGTAGATTTTAAAGAATGGTTAAGGTAGATAATTTTTTGTTACTTTACATTTTTAAAAAAAGGAAATTGATTCACTCTCCTAGCCAAAAAGCCCCAAGTTGATATCTAGTTTCAGGCAGAGCCAGCTCGGGGGTTTGAATGATGTCGTCAGGTTTCTGCATCACTTTCTCAGGAAATTTCTACCTAGTAGACCAGATGCCACCAACAGACTCACAACCTCCCAGCTGAATGACCCTTGCAAAGGGAACTTCTTTCCTGTTAGTAGATCAGAAAAATCTGTAAAGAACTCAGATGGGTCAAGGAAGAATCTGAGGTCATGACTTACTCTTGAACCAATGGTCATGGATGTGGTAGTTCTGATGAGTACAAGTTTAACTATACTAGGTTGACATAGAGTGGTGATTCCTTCCAGGCAGGTGTGTCTGTGCTTAGTCGCTCAGTCGTGTCCGACTGTTTCAACCCTTTGGACTGTAGCCCACCAGGCTCCTCAGTCCATGGGATTCTCCAGGCGAGAATACTTGAGTGGGTTGCCATCCCCTACCCCAGGGGATCTTCCCAACTCAGGGATCGAACCCATATATCTTTTCAAGATATATGCCTGTGGGGACTTGCCTGGTGGTTCAGTGATTACGACTCTGTGCTTCCAGTGCTGAGGATCCACTCTTGTCCATAGTAGCTGCCCAACTTACATTCCCCCCAGCAGTGGAGGAGGGTTTTTTTCTCCACACCCTCCCCAGTATTTATTATTTGTAGACTTTTTGATGATGGCTGTTCTGACAGGTATGAGGTGATACCTCACTGTAATTTTTATGTGCATTTCTCTAATAATCAGCGATGTGAAGCATCTTTTTCTGTGCTATTGCCTATCCGTATGTCTTCTTTGGAGAAATACCTATTGAGGTTTTGTGCTCATATTTTGATTGGGTTGTTTGTTTGTATAAGTTGTTTATAGAAACAACTATTTTTGAAGTTTCTCTTGATCACCCTCCAGGGACTCTCTGCTGCAGCTGAGAAAGGCATCTTGAGAAGTTTGTACAAGAATTAGAAAGCAGCAATGGTTGGTCCCTGTGACCTGAATTGCACCGCCATGTAAGAACAAAAGAAAGATGAACTCTGGGGATACCAGGATGGGAAGTGGGGGCCAAGACAGCAGCTGTGATGTGGTGCTATCCCCACCCAGAGCTTGGTGGTAAAATTGCCTTCTTGGCTGGTTATTAAGAAGTTTTTTCTTTCTTGCCAGGAAAGCAGTGCTACTGAGAGACTCAGGGCTCCTTTAGGGGCGAGTTACTAGGTCAGCTCATCAAATATTGATGGGCCAGCTGCACCAAAGCCATCTTCCACCTAAAGTTCCTCATGACTGGCCACGGAGTCTCTCAAGGAGGCCACAAATACCTGCAAGGAGTTACTTAAGGAGCATTACAGATTTGATGGATGGGCTCTTTTGCCCTCTTTGATTTTTATTATTAATACATTCTTTTGCATCAGTGGTTCCTGATTCAGGAGTAGACTGGTTGCCTATCAAATTAGGAGTAGGTGGTCTTTGTGCACGCATGCGTGTGTGTCTGTGTGTTACACCCAGACAATGCCCCGACCGTAGAAAAGTACGAAATCAGGGACAATAATTCCAAGCCAACACTTTGTGATGGAGCACCAGTCCCTTTACTGGGACATGGAATAGACTAGTTGTTCTAACTCGGGAATCAGACTGCACGAATCAAACACTAACTCTGCCACTTAGCTGCTGTGTGATTGTGAGCGTGTTACTTTGCTGTTCTGTGCTTTCTCACGTCTTTATTTTTTTTTTTTTTTTTTTAGTTTTTATTTTTATTTTTATTTTTAATTTTTTTTAATTTTATTTTATTTTTAAACTTTACATAATTGTATTAGTTTTGACAAATATCAAAATGAATCCACCACAGGTATACATGTGTTCCCCATCCTGAACCCTCCTCCCTCCTCCCTCCCCATACCATCCCTCTGGGTCGTCCCAGTGCACCAGCCCCAAGCATCCAGTATCGTGGATCGAACCTGGACTGGCAACTCGTTTCTTACATGATATTTTACATGTTACAATGTCATTCTCCCAAATCTTCCCACCCTCTCCCTCTCCCACAGAGTCCATAAGACTGTTCTATACATCAGTGTCTCTTTTGCTGTCTCGTACACAGGATTATTGTTACCATCTTTCTAAATTCCATATATATGCGTTAGAATACTGTATTTATGTTTTTCCTTCTGGCTTACTTCACTCTGTATAATAGGCTTCAGTTTCATCCACCTCATTAGAACTGATTCAAATGTATTCTTTTTAATGGCTGAGTAATACTCCATTGTGTATATGTACCACAGCTTGCTTATCCATTCATCTGCTGATGGACATCTAGGTAAAGACATACAGATGGCTAACAAACACATGAAAAGATGCTCAACATCACTCATTATCAGAGAAATGCAAATCAAAACCACTATGAGGTACCATTTCACACCAGTCAGAATGGCTGCGATCCAAAAGTCTACAAATAATAAATGCTGGAGAGGGTGTGGAGAAAAGGGAACCCTCTTACACTGTTGGTGGGAATGCAAACTAGTACAGCCACTATGGAGAACAGTGTGGAGATTCCTTAAAAAACTGGAAATAGAACTGCCTTATGATCCAGCAATCCCACTGCTGGGCATACACACTGAGGAAACCAGAAGGGAAAGAGACACGTGTACCCCAATGTTCATCGCAGCACTGTTTATAATAGTCACGTCTTTAAAAATAGAGAAGAGTCATAGCACCTATTCAGTGACATTGTTGCATCTTTATTGTTTTTTAAGACTTGAATATTTAATAGATTTTAATTCTCTTTAGCTTTTTTTTTTTTTTTTTTTGGCCTTGCCACACGGCTTGCAGGATCTTAGTTCCCCAATCAGGGATAGAATCTAGGCTCCAGCAGTGAAAGTGCTAAGTTCGTGTTCTAACCATTAGTCCACTAGGGGATTCCCAAGACTTAAATTTTTAGAGCAGTTTTTCAGTTCACCACAAAATTGAGAGGAAGGTACGTAAATTTCCCATCTACTCCCTGCCCTTGCCCATGCACAGCCTCCATCATTGTCAACATCCCCACCAAGTGGTACCTTTGTTACAACTGATGAACCCACACGGGCAACTCATAATCACCCCTAGTCCTTAGTTTACCCTAGGGTTTACTCTGTGTGTTTGTTGTACATTCTGTGTTTGGACAAATGTATACACCATTATTTTATCTTACCGGTAGCTTCACTGTCCTGAAAACCTGTGTTCCGTGTATTCAGACCCCCTCCCCACCCCTGGCAACCGCTGACATTTCTGTTGTCTCCATAGCTTTGCCTTTTCCGGAATGTGTGTAGTTGAAATCATATAGCATGTAGCCTTTTCACACCAGCTTCTTTCCCTCTGTATTTAAGGCCCCTCCACGTCTTTTCATGGACGTGATAGCTCATTTATTTTTAAACACTGAATAATATTCCATTGTCCGGATGTATCACAGTTTATCCATTCACTTACCTAAGAGCATCCCTGTTGCTTCCAATTTTGGCAATTATGAATAAAGCTGTTCTAAACATCTGTGTACCGGTTTTCATGACATAATTTTCAACTCCCTTGTGTAAATACAAAGGACAGTGATTGCTGGATTGTATGGAAAGAGTATTTTAGTTTTGTAAGAAGCTACCATAGACCAAAGTAAACCAGCTATATATATACACATATATCCCCTCTGTTTGGATTCCTTTCCCATTTAGGTCACCACAGAGTACTGAATAGGGTTCCCTGAGCTAGACAGTAGGTTCTCATTAGTTATCTATTTTATACATAGTGTTTCTATGTCAATTCCAATCTAACACAACATTGTAAAGCATCTATGCTCCAAAAAGAATTAATTTAAAAATAAAGTAAGATAAAAATCACTCAGAACTAGTTTGCAAAAAAAAGAAAAGAAACTACTGAAATGTCTTCCAACAAGCCGTACGTACCATTTTGCATTCTCACCAGCAATGAGTCAGAGTTCCCATTGCTCCACATCTTTGTCAGCATTTGGTGATGTCGGTGGTCTGGGTTGGGGTATTTGGATAGGTGTGTGGTAATATCTCGTTGTTGTTCTAATTTGCATTTCCCTGATGACATACCATGGTGGTGTTACTGTTGTTTGAGTATCACATGGGAGACACTTTACAGAGAGCCTGGCTGACCCAGTAATGTGAATAAAACATATAAATTGTTTGTTCGCTATCCTCACAAACACTGCAGAGCACAGACTCCGTGGCCTGTTCCCTGCCTTCTCAGAACCTAGTCAATGAAAACAGGAGAAAAGATGTGGTTTTGTTTTCCGTGGACGAGAACTCAGACACAGCCAGGTGAGTCCCACCTTTGCAGTTCTGTGTCCTCGCTCATCGTGGTCCCTGCTGTGAATTGCGCCTGGCACATAGCGTGAACTCTCTTCCCGATGGTTTATTCTCTCATAATTGAATTAGCATTTCACCAACATACTCTCAAAAATAGATAAGGTGAGATCATAAAAATTTTTTACTGTCTGCACGTGTAAGATCCCAGCACGGTAATCTCAGAGCAACAGATGCATGGAGTGTTTGGGGATGCGCATTAAAGTTAATTTGGTAATTAGACTGTGGCGTTTTCCATGTACCAGGCTCATTCAGCAGAGCTGTGCTCTGCCTTAGAGAAGTATTTGTCACCCCCTCGATATTGAGAGCTGGGACTAGATAATCCTTTCCCTTGGTGGCTCAGATGGTAAAGAATCTGCCTGCAATGCAGGAGACCTGGGTTTGATCCCCTGGAGAAGGGAATAGCTACCCACTCCAGTATTGGAGAATTCCATGGACAGAGGAGCTGGGCAGGCTACAGTCCATGGGTCACAAGTCAGACAGGACTGTGACTTTAACAGTCCTGTGACTGTAACACTTCACTTTCAATCCTTTGCCACAGGGGCTGTGCTGTTTATTGTAGGGTGGTCAGCACAGTCTCAGCCTCTACCCAATCAATGTCAGCTATACACTCATCTCCTAGTTGGATGATCAGACACATCTTTAGATATTACCAAGTATCCCCTGGGGGGCACATGTCCGTGATTGAGAGCCACTGCATTGGAGCACTGTTCAGAGTGATATTTGGAATGAATGGTTTGTAGCGGTGTAGAACTGGGGCTCCTCCTTGAATGTACATCACTGCAGACTTTTGCATGCAAGGCTAGGTGAATGGATTTCTTGGCTGGATAGACAGATTTCTTGCCTCAGAGTGAGTTACATAGGGATTTCCCTGGTGGTCCAGTGGTTAAGACTCCACGCTTCCAAGGCAGGGGGCATAGGTTCATTCCTGGTCTCAAAACTAAGATTTTGTGTGCCTTACAGTGAAGCCAAAAAATAGAGGAGGGAAGGAGTTGCATTAAAATGCTGAGACTCTGCAAGGATTTTAGTTTCAAAGCTAAAAGTTCGCTATACTCTTTGATCCTTTCCAGAATTATATATCATCTCACAGTCATTCTAAACTAGTGTCTGACCAGCCTGTCTAACAGATCGATATATCATCTCACCCTGCTTTGTGGAATGTAGATTTATTAGGATGTTATTCATCCCAGAAATATTTATACAAACTACTTAATGTAGGTTGATGCCATCTGAACTTGGCATATGATGCAATAGGAAATACAGAGCCCCACCCATGGAGTGTTCTAGCCTACAGCATCCAACATGTATCTAAACACATTTCTACATCTAAAGACCAATTTAAAGGGAATGCAGGCATAAAGGAACACATTAAAGAGCAATGAAAATACACCATCTGATAAATCCAGAATGTGGGTATTCTCTAGGACCAAAGAGTTAGTATTTCAAAAACATCAGTTGCTTGAATAAAAGGAGGAGGGTAACAGTAGAGTAAAAAGGAGGAGAGTAAAAGAGACTTCAACCTAAAGTCAGAAGAGGAAATCATAAAGATCAAAGAGACATTAAATAAAACAGAGGCTAAAAAACAATAGAAAAAAATCAGTAAAACCAAAAGCTAGTTCTTTGAAAGGGTAAACAAAATTGATAAACCTTTGGCCAGGGTCACCACAAAGAAATGAGAGCAAACCCAAGTAACAAAATAAGAAATGGAAGCAATAAGGCAACACAACCAGTATGGTAGAAATACAAAAAAGCCATCCAAGGAATACTATGAAAAATTCTGTGTCAACAAATTTGACAATCTAGAAGATATGGACAAGTTTCTAGAAACATACAGCCTACCAAAACTGAATCAGGAAGAAACAGATAACTTGAAAAGATTGATCACTAGAAGTGAAATAGAATCTGTAATTTAAAAAAAAAAAAAAAAACTCCCTACAAATAATAGAGACTTAAGAACATAACCAGATACTGTACATGGACCTTGTTTAGATTTTGATGGGAACAAATCAATTCTATAAAATATCTTTGAGATAAGAGGGTACATTTTTATCATTAATTTTGTTGGGTATAATAATGGAAGGTGGAGGGGCGGCGGGTCAGTCTCCGCCGGGCGCTCCGGGGATCAGCTGGCGGGCGGGCGGGCGCTGAATGCGGCCCCGGCTCTCGCTAAATAAAAAAATAAAAAAAATTTAAAAAAAATGGAAGGTGATTATGTTTTTTAAAATCTTGAAGTATTTATGAGTTAAATGGAACACAATCTGGGTTTTGGTTTTAAATAGTTCATTATAAAGATGTTGAGGAGGATGAATGAAACAAGAATGGCTAGACACAGTTCATAGTTGGAACAGACCAATGAGTACATATATTTCACTATTAGATAGTTGGATTAATGCCTATTTTTCTCACGGTAGAGCGACTGCTGTCAAACCCACCTACACAAAGAAAATCAGTGCACCGAACTACTTCCTTTAGCCTGGGTGACCATTTGTTATGACATTTCCTTCTGCCTTGGTTCTGCCGAATTATTTTAATCCATAATGGTTCACCAGACTTACTCAAGAGATAGCCTAGGTCTGTTACCGGAATGCCAGAGAAACTTATATAAAGCTGAATATTAAGATATAGATTCTGGTGACTTCCCTGGTGGTTCAGAGGTTAAGAATTTGCCTTGCAGTGCAGGGCATGTGGGTTTGATCCCTGGTCAGGATCCCACCTGGCTGCTGAGCAACTAAGCCTGAGCACTATAACTGGAGAAGCCTGGGCCTGGCAATGAAAGATCCACAGGATGCAACAAAGATTCCATGTGCAGATTGACACAGCCAAGTAAATAAACAAATAAATGTTTGGGGGAAAAAGATACAGATCCTTTGGTGACTCAGGGAAGAAACTGTGAGGAAACATGGTAACATCAGTCGTTGAGGGATGGGAGATGCGTTTTGTTGTTATGAATAACATAGTAAACATCGCTTCAGTCTTGGAGGAAGTGACCAAAGACTGGATGGCCCATAGACGGAGGACATCTTAGCACAGCCATCAGGCTCCCCACCCCAGGTTTAATGGAAATTATCTATTATTAAAGAAACTGTTTATAGCGGTGTAGGCAGGTTTGGTGTGAATACTCTTACCATAACCACGTTCAAGCTACTGATGTGATACCGCTAAACACCAAGTTGGGAAGAGGAGTCTAGTAGCACTGCCTAATACAGGATTTCCTCCACGCACACATGTAAACATCACCTCAAGAGCCAAGATCATTGTCAACTGTGGTAAAGTCATTAGGAAGTCATGATTTTGAGTATTACTACCTTTGTTTTCTAATGCAGATTATTCCCTTATAGGTTTATATAACTTACATTTGAATAACTGCTGTGTTTAAAAACCAGCTTGCTGTATTTCAGCCAGCACACCACTGGTTTATGATGACCAGCGTGAAGTTTCCAAGAAGACAGTGGTAGATGTGGGTGATGGATTTGGAGGGTTTCAGAACAAACCTATGAAAACAGGATATTGGTGTTTCTTCTTATGAATGAACGATTTTTGTGCCAAAGTTTGCAATGAAAGGAGTGAGAAGCCACATGCCTGAGAACAGATCAGGAGGCAAAAAAAGAAATGAGAGAGTTTGAAGAAGCAACAGTGCTTAGGAAAGCCCCCAGTGTGCTCTGAGTTATGGACCTGGTTTCAAACATTTGATGAATTGCTGATAAAGGTATTTTCATTAACATCCGAGAGCACAGGCATATTGAAGGCAGCAAAAGGTAATGACCAAAAGGGGACCGTGTTTTGTAAGCTAAACAGATGATGAAACAAGATGGTGAATTGGAAAAGCAGTTGATCACAGCTGTTTTCACACAGATCTGAGAGAGGTGAGGGGTGTCTGGTCCAGGTGAACTGGCCATGACCGCTGTTCTTAAGTCAATTAAGGAGCAGGGAATTTAGATCCAAGGGAACGAGCTGGGTTTCAATGGCCACATACACACTCAGTGGCATATTCACAAGGCAAATAGAGCATTTTTCACAGGCATGCATGCCCACGCACACACACAAGCACACACCCAAAACTCTTTTAGGAAATCGAAGTGATGACCATTGGAACATTTTTTCCCATCCTTGGAATCCGTCTGTGGCTCCTCATTCCCTGGGAGCGCCCCCAGGGTCCTTGTCTGGGAAAGGCATTGCCCCTACAGAGCTCAGCTGCCCCTAGCTCAGGAAGTCACTGGTTGGATGGGGTGATGGCTTTCACAGGATTCCTGATGAGGGGGAGGGAGACAGAAGCCAGCTCATACTACTAAGAACAAAACACGAAACAAGTGTGTTCAGTGTTTTTACTGAACCTTTTGATTCAGTAAAGGACCCTTTTGATTCCTCTTCCCTCCTGTGTTTTGAAAGATGGTATAAAGTTGCATGGATGAAGGAAAACTCTGTGTTTTTTAAGTTATATATCTACTGGTGCTTCCCTCAGTGTGATATGCATGGTCATAGCAAGTGATGTTTTTACGAGATTCATGAACAGACATTTTTTTTGTACCATCTTGTATTTATTTTAATATGCATTTGAAAAAGGAGTTTGGTTTTTTTTAATGAGATAGTCACATATAGTTTCTTTTTAAAATAAATTTGCTAAAGTAAATAAAAAGCGGTAGTTCATTTAAAGAAATATATTAAATGATCCTACATAGAATGTATGAGTATGTCAGCAGTTTGAGGGTGGGACTTGAAGAGACCCAAGTGGATATTTCACATGGATCAGCCCCTGGTACCCAGGGTAGCCACTGTGACTGGAGGAGATGATTGGAGCAGAAGGAGCACCTCTAGTCATCTTAGTTGTATATGGACCTCGATACCAGACAAATGTTTTCTTTTGAGTGCTTGGAAATACTGAAAGTCTCTAAAGTCTCTTTTGTCTGTCCTGTTAGCTTTGTAGGACTTCTCAGGTTACTGGGTGAATAGGGGTATAAATGTATGAGTCTGATTATTTTCTTTTTCTATTTATTGAGGTATAGTTACTTTACAATATTGTATTAGTTTCTGCTGTACAGTGAAGTGAATCATCTATATTTACACATATATCCCCTCCCTCTTGGTCCTTCCTCTCTTTGCCCTCCTACGCATCTAGGTCATCACAGCATTGAACTGAGCTCCCTGTGCTATACAGCAGGTTCCTACTAGCTATCTGTTTTACACATGGTAGTATATGGAGAAGGCAATGGCACCCCACTCCAGTACTCTTGCCTGGAAAATCCCATGGACCGAGGAGCCTGGTAGGCTGCAGTCCATGGGGTCGAAAAGAGTCAGACACGACTGAGCGACTTCACTTTCACTTTTCACTTTTCACTTTCATGCATTGGAGAAGGAAATGGCAACCCACTCCAGTGTTCTTGCCTGGAGAATCCCAGGGACAGGGGAGCCTGGTAGGCTGCCGTCTGTGGGGTCGCACAGAGTCGGACACGACTGAAGCGACTTAGCAGCAGCAGCAGCAGCAGTATATGTATGCCAATCCTAGTCTCCCAATTCATCCTGCCCTGCCCCGCCATAGCCACACATCCATTCTCTACTCCTGTGTCTCTATTCCTGCCCAGTAAATATGTTCATCTGTACCATTTTTCTAGATTCCACAGATATGCATTAACATTTGATATTTGTTGCTCTCTTTACAAGTCTTATTATAATGAAAGAGCCAACATCAGTGTACTGTTCCTTTATGTACAGTATGTACCACTTGCAAAATGCCATCCACTCATTTTATTAGTGGCAGAAGCTGCTTTGCATGCCTAGCAGGAAGCTTTCCCACGTCAGTGCCCAGAGTGATGTCAGTGGAGAGTAAACTGACCTGCCTGGCTGGATACAGTGGATGTTGATTGCTCTGCTTGTTTAGTGACGTCATGATTTTGCTTCAGGTGTAGGGGCCAGGCCAGCGGTGGGCTGCTTCAGTGACTGCTGGCTTCCTTTGTCCTAGCCAGCCCCCTGAGAAAGCACGTAACAGAGACCCTGAAGCAAGGTGGAACATTTAGACAGACATTTATCACAAAGAAATTTCTCTGACCTTCCTTCCATCCATTCCATCCTTTGGGGAGGGGGATCCATAGCACTGGGTGCAGATGAGTCTTTTTTTTTTTAATATAAATTTATTTATTTTAATTGGAGGTTAATTACTTTACAATATTGTATTGGTTTTGCCATACATCAACATGAATCCGCCACAGGTATACACATGTTCCCCATCCTGAACCCCCCTCCCTCCACCCTCGCCATACCATCCCTCTGGGTCGTGCCAGTGCACCAGCCCCAAGCAACCAGTATCATGCACTGAACTTGGACTGGCGATTCATTTCATATATGATATTATACATGATTCAATGCCATTCTCCCAAATCATCCCACCCTCTCCCTCTCCCACAGAGTCCAAAAGACTGTTCTATACATCTGTGTCTCTTTTGCTGTCTCACATACAGGGTTATCGTTACCATCTTTCTAAATTCCATATATATGCGTTAGTATACTATATTGGTGTTTTTCTTTCTGGCTTACTTCACTCTGTATAACAGGCTCCAGTTTCATCCACTTTAAAAAAAAAATATTTATATATTTGGGTGCTTCAGGTCTTAGCCGTGGCATGCAGGATCTATGTCGTGTCACACGGGATCTTTCGTTGCAGTACACAGATTTCCTGGCTGTGGTGAGCGAGCTCTGGAGCATGTGGGCTTCAGTAGTTGCTACAAGCAGACTCTCTAGTTGTGATAGTCAGGCTTTTAGTTCTTCTGCAGCATGCAGGATCTTAGTTCCCCAATCAATCAGGGATTGAACCTGCATCCTCTGCATTGCAAGGCAGATTCTTAATCACTGGACCACCAGGGAAGTCCCCAGGTGAGTCCTTTCTCCGCATTATCTAGAGACAGGCAAACCTTTCATTCTCCGATTTGGGGGAACCATTCATTACTTTCCTTTGCTGCAACGTTTCCTTCACCAGCCTGTTGGATAAGCATGCTGCTGATGACTACTCTGAAGTGCCAGTTGTAGATCCCCAAGGACATAAGACATTAAAAAATCCTCTCCATGGCAGAGAAGGGTTAGCACCCCGAGTCTGCATCTTTCTTGAAGGTCTCTAAGGAAAAAACGAATGGAAGATTCCAGCAATGAAGCATCCAGCCTGCCCTCCCTAAAAAACCAACTGGCTTCCTGGGTAGGTGTCTAGTAACTCAGTCCCCACCTTGGGACAAGAACATGCCTGCTCAGTGTTAAGAGAGGTCATGTAAATCAGTGGCTTTCAGCTAAGGATGTAGGGTTAACTACAGAAAATATTTGGCAATGTCTGGAGATATTTTTGGTTGTCACAACTGGGGAAGGATACTACTAGAAGCATACAGAACACTCCCTTTCCCCAAAGCAAAATAGTGTCTGTCCCAAACTATTAATAGGCCAAGGTTGAAAACCCCAGATATCAGTGAATGAAGGAGGGGACTTCAAGAGAGGGCTGTGATGAGCTGCTCTGAAGCACACTTACTGACTTTCTACTGAGGACCACTGCTCTTATCCACCCCATTTCCATTTGGGGCTGTCATCAGATTTCACATCCCAGACCCTCTGTTCTTGCACTTTCTATCCCAGCCTCACTGGGCTCATTGCTGCTCCTACAGCATGGGCCTATACTCTTTTCTAAGCTATGTAACAAATCTCAACAAGTTTGGCAGCCTACAGTAGCATCCATTCATTAGCTCAGGGTACCATGGGTCAGAATTCTCAGTAGGCCCAACTGAATTCTCAGCTCAGGTATCATGGGCTGGAGTCAGTGTATCAGCCAGGCTGTTCCTTGTCTGCAGGCTCTGGGGTTGATTCTGCTTCCAAGAACACTCACTTGGCTGAACTCACTTCTGGCGGCCTTAGGATTGGGGACCCTGTTTCCTTGCTGGCTGTCAGTCAGGGGTTACATTTGGCCACCCTCATTCCTTGGCTCATGGCCCCTTCCATCTTCAAAGCCAGAAACAGCTACCAAATCTCTCATGTAGAATCTCTCTGACATCTCCATCTGCCACCCATTGGAGAAAACTCTACTTTTAAAGGATTGGTGTGATGAGATCAGTTCAGTTCGGTTCAGTCACTCAGTCGTGTCTGACTCTTTGTGATGCCATGAACTGCAGCACGCCAGGCTTCCCTGTCCATCACCAACTCCTGGAGTTTAACCAAACTCATGTCCATTGAGTCAGTGAGGCCATCCAATCATCTCATCCTCTGCCATCCCCTTCTCTTTCCACCTTCAGTCTTTCCCAGCATCAGGGTCTTTTCAAATGAGTCAGCTCTTTGCATCAGGTGGCCAAAGTATTGGAGTTTCAGCTTCAACATCAGTCCTTCCAATGAACACTCAGGACTGATTTCCTTTAGGATGGACTGGTTGGATCTCCTTGCTGTCCAAGGGACTCTCAAGAGTCTTCTCCAACACCACAGTTCAAAAGCATCAATTCTTCAGCGCTCAGCTTTCTTTATAGTCCAACTCTCACATCCATACATGACTCCTGGAAAAACCATAGCTTTGACTAGATGGACCTTTGTTCAAACCTCCCTAAACCTGGTTTAGGACTTCATGTTTTTGGCTGTGCTGGATCATCCTTGCTGCTCTTGGGTGTTCTCTAGCTTCGGGTATCAGGTCTAGAGTGGGCAGGCTCAGTAGTTGAGCAGCCAAGCTCAGATGCCCTGTGGCATGTGGGATCTTAGTTTTCCCGACCTAGGACTGAACCTGTGTCCCCTGCATTAGAAGGTGGATGCTTACCCACTGGACCACTCAGGGAAGTCCTTGGTCTGGGACTCGAATTCCCAACTGCAAAAGCCCTTCATGGCAAGGTTAGGGCTTAAGTAACCAGGGACAAGAATTGTGGGCAGCATCTTTAGAGTTCTACCTACCACGGAACCTTCGCAATGAACTTTTCCTGCTGGAAACCACCCCGTTGTCCATTTGATTCTCCCACACCATCTCCCAGTCTTTTCAGAGCAGTCTTCCCCAGCCATCCTATTAAAAATTGCACCCCTTTATTTCATCCCATATTCTCTCCCCAGCTTTCTTTTTCCTCACAACTCTTGACAGCATCTGACATGCTGTTTATTTTGCTTATGTTTTGGTGTAAAGTCTGTCTCTCCCAACTGGGATGTGAGTTTTCCAAATGAAAGAATGGGCTCATTGGATATTCCACACCAAGAATAGCAATTAGTTCTTGTGACACAGCCAATGGTGCTTGCCAAATGAGTAAGCATCATAATGGGTTAAAAAGAAGAAATCCAGATTTTTATATAGAAGCTTTGGATTTTATTTCCATGTTGGCCACTTGTGTTCATCTTCTGGGGCTGCACAAAAATGACCACAGACTGGGTGGCTTAAGTAACAGATGTGTTGTCTCAAAGTTCTGGAAACTGGAAGTCCAAAATCAAGGTAAAGGCAGGCTTGGTTCCTTCATAAGTGTTCTGAGGGATCACCTATGCCAGGCTTCTGTCCTTGGGTTATGGATGACCATCTCCATTTTCACATGGCATTCTCTCTGTATTTTCTTGTTCTTTAGTCACTAAGTCATGTCTGACTCTGGGACCCCATGGACTTTAGCCCACCAGGGTGCTCTGTCTACGGGATTCTCCAGGCAAGAATACTGGAGTGGATTGCCATTTCCTCCTCTATTGGCATCTTCCTTACCCAGAGATCAAACCTGGGTCTTTTGCTTGGCAGCCAGATTCTTTGCCACGAGCCACCTAGGAAGTCCCTCTCTCTGCATACTGTCTGTTATAAATTCCCCCTTCTTATAAGGGACCAATCATCTTGGATTAGTGTTCTTCCTAAAAACTATAACTGGATCACCTCTGTAAAGGCCATATCTCCATGTAAGGTCACATTCGAAGGTATTGGGGGTTACAATTTAACATGAATTTGTAGGGAAACGTACAGTTCAACCCATAGTAGCAGCTATTTATATTTTTCCTTTTCTACCTACTCTGAGGATCAGATTCAGCCCCTCGGCAGCCTTATAGGGCCAGAGACCAAGTGGTACCTTGCTCCCTCCCACAACCCCCACTCAAGACACACAGACACACAAGACACACATGCCAGGATCTATTGCAGCATCTTCTAGAAGTACAATGGCTTTGAGAAGCTTCTAGAGAGTGCTTTTCACATGGTAATTAGAGCTGACCCTGAGATGGATGGCTTGGAAGATGGAAATTAGGCTTCCTGTGTTCAAAAATTTGTACTGAACATTGATTTTCTTTAAGGAACGTTTAATCATCCCTGTATTACACCTGAGTCGGGCACATTTTTGAATAGGGGAGGAAATGTTTAACCACTAGAAAATGTGATCGTATAATAGCATCAATTATAAACATGTGATATACATGCGCCAGCTCAGGTACAGTCAGGCAAGACAGGAAGCACCACCAGGGCTGGTCCACACTTGAGTCCTGTGTTGATGCATCTCAGTATCCCAGTATCCAGGATGGCACCTGCTAGGAAAAGTCGGTCCTCGATATTAACATGATAGAGGAAAAGAACATGTCAGTGTTATTCAGAGCTGTCTCTGAAAATCCCCCACAACCAGCAGCAGCAGCCCTACACACTGGGGCAGGGGTAGGGGGCAGTGTCTGTGGACGACCAGTGAACTAAGGCCATCCCCTTGGCACAGATGATGAAAAAGAGCAAGGTCAATTGCATGACTTTCTCAAGATCATGGAGCTCATCACAGCAGATGCAGGACCAGAAGCTGGGTTTCCTGCATCTGGTTCACTGCCTTCCTCTCCACACTGGATGCTGAAACAAAGGCTGCTCTCACATCACCATGGACCAAGGGCTCCGACTCCTTCCCTAGAAACCAGGCATCCTCATGTTTTATCCTCTAAGCCCACTGTTCTAACACTGACTATCATTGCAAAACTTCTCATCCTGGGTGGGACCCAAATTCCTGCAACAGCTAGTTCTTTGAAGTAAATAGGAACACCCATCGACCTCAGTAAAGAAAACACCTAATTAACAAGATTGGGCCCTTTAAAACCTGTGCCTTCCTCTCATCTCAGCAGCTCATCTCACCACCCAAGTCAGAGATGAAACCAGCCTCTGCACCAGTCAACAAGAATCCTCCTATTTTCTTGAACCATGAAGTGGAAAGAACAATTTGTAGCTTCAGTGAAACCTCCAGTCTTGAGCAAAATTCAGATGCAGCAAAACCCAATTTCAAGTGAAGTCACATTTCATGAGGCAGTCCTTGTGGACAGTCGAGGTGGGAGGCATCCCTGCCTTAGGACAAAGGAGGGGCTTTTATATGCTAATGTGTCTTTAATCTTTGTCTCTTAAGCATACCTTGGCCTTCTCAGGGCCATGGTGGCAAGTATGTTTTAGCAAAATCATTTAGCAAATCATTTTAAGGTAAGACTTGGAAGAAGTTTCTAAAGAAAAAGTGCAGCTGCAGCTGATAAGCTCTTGCTGCTCTGTGTGTGATGCGAATTTGCGCACCCCGGGCCTGAAAGGTGGAGATGGGGTTTATCATCACTTCCCACCCTGCTGGTTCCCTTCTGGTAACCACCTTTGCTTGGCAACTTCTCAGTTCAGTTCAGTTGCTCAGTTGTGTCCAACTCTTTGCAACCCTATGGACTGCAGCATGTCAGGCCTCCCTGTCCATCTCCAGCTCCTGGAGTTTACTCAAACTCATGTCCATCGAGTCGGTGATGCCATCTAACCATCTCATCCTCTGTTCCCTACTCCTCTCGCCTTCAATCTTTCCCAGCATCAGGGTCTTTTCAAATGTGAATTCTTCACATCAGGTGGCCAAAGTATCGGAATTTCAGCTTCAACATCAGTCCTTCCAATGAATATTCAGGACTGATTTCCTTTAGGACGGACTGGTTGGATCTCCTTGAAGTCCATGGGGCCCTCAAGAGTCTTCTCCAACACCACAGTTCAAAAGCATCATTTCTTCAGCACTCAGCTTTCTTTATAGTCCAACTCTCACATCCATACATGACTACTAGAAAAACCATAGCTTTGACTAGATGGACCTTTGCTGGCAAAGTAATGTGTCTGCTTTTTAATATGCTATCTAGGTTGGTCACAACTTTCCTTCCAAGGAGTAAGCGTCTTTTAATTTCATGGCTGCAGTCACCATCTGCAGTGATTTTGGAGCCCCCAAAAATAAAGTCTGACACTGTTTCCCCACCTATTTGCCATGAAGTAATGGGACCAGATGCCATAATCTTAGCATTCTGAATGTTGAGTTTTAAGCCAGCTTTATCACTCTCCTCTTTCACCTTCATCAAGAGGCTCTTTAGTTCTTCGTTTTGCCATAACCGTGGTGTCATCTGCATATATGAGGTTATTGATGTCTCTCCTGGCAATCTTAATTCCAGCTTGTGCTTCTTCCATTCCAGCATTTCTCATAATGTACTCTGTTCAGTTCAGTTCAGTCGCTCAGTCGTGTCTGACCCTGCGACCCCATGAATCGCAGCACGCCAGGCCTCCCTGTCCATCACCAACTCCCGGAGTTCACTCAGACTCACGTCCATTGAGTCAGTGATGCCATCCAGCCATCTCATCCTCTGTCGTCCCCTTCTCCTCCTGCATATACGTTAAATAAGCAGGGTTACAATATACAGCCTTGATGTATGCCTTTCCCGATTTGGAACCAGTCTGTTGTTCCATGTCCAGTTCTAACTGTTGCTTCCTGACCTACATACAGATTTCTCAAGAGGCAGGTCAGATCGTCTGGTATTCCCACCTCTTTCAGAATTTTCCACAGTTTATTGTGATCCACACACTCAAAGGCTTTGGCATAGTCAATAAAGCAAAAGTAGATATTTTTCTGGAACTCTCTTGCTTTTTTGATGATCCAGTGGATGTTGGCAATTTGATCTCTGGTTCCTCTGCTTTTTCTAAGTGCAGCTTGAACATCTGAAAGTTTACAGTTCATGTATTGTTGAAGCCTGGCTTGAAGAATTTTGAGCATTACTTTGCTAGCATGTGAGATGGGTGCAATTGTGCAGTAGTTTGAGCATTCTTTGGCATTGCCTTTCTTTGGGATTGGAATGAAAACTGACCTTTTCCAGTCCTGTGGCCACTGCTGAGTTTTCCAAATTTGCTGGTATATTGAGTGCAGCACTTTCACAGCATCATCTTTCAGGATTTGAAATAGCTCAACTGGAATTCCATCACCTCCACTAGCTTTGTTCGTAGTGATGTTTTCTAAGGCCCACTTGACTTTACATTTCAGGATGTCTGGCTGTAGGTGAGTGATCACACCATCGTGATTATCTGGGTCATAAAGATCTTTTTTGTACAGTTCTTCTGTGTATTCTTGCCACCTCTTCTTAATATCTTCTGCTTCTGTTAGGTCCATACCATTTCTGTCCTTTATTGAGCCCATCTGCATGAAATGTTCCCTTAGTATCTCTAATTTTCTTGAAGGGATCTTTAGTCTTTCCCATTCTATTGTTTTCCTCTATTTCTTTGTACTGATCACTGAGGAAGGCTTTCTCATCTCTCCTTGCTATTCTTTGGAACTCTGCATTCAAATGGGTATATCTTTTCTTTTCTCCTTTGCCTTTTGCTTCTGTTCTTTTCATAGCTATTTGTAAGGCCTCCTCAGACAACCATTTTGCCTTTTTGCATTTCTTTTTCTTGGGGATGGGCTTGATCCCTGCTTTCTGTACAGTGTCACAAACCTCTGTCCACAGTTTCAGGCACTCTGTCTATCAGATCTAGGCCCTTAAATCTATTTCTCACTTCCACTGTATAATCATAAGGAATTTGATTTAGGTCATACCTGAATGGTCTAGTGGCTTTCTCTACTTTATTCAATTTAAGTCTGAATTTGGCAATAAGGAGTTCATGATCTGAGCCACAGTCAGCTCCTGGTCTTGTTTTTGCTGACTGTTTAGAGCTTCTCCATCTTTGGCTGCAAACAGTGTAATCAATCTGATTTTGGTGTTGACCATCTGGTGATGTCCATGTATAGAGTCTTCTCTTGTGTTGTTGGAAGAGGGTGTTTACTATGACCAGCGTGTTCTCTTGGCAAAACTCTGTTAACCTTTGCCCTGCTTCATTCTGTACTCCAAGGCCAAATTTGCCTGTTATTCCAGGTGTTTCTTGACTTCCTACTTTTGCATTCCAGTCCCCTATAATGAAAAGAACATCTTTTTTGGGTGTTAGTTCTAGAAAGTCTTGTAGGTCTTCATAGAACCATTCAACTTCAGCTTCTTCAGCATTACTGGTCAGGGCATAGACTTGGATTACTGTGGTATTGAATGGTTTGCCTTGGAAACAAACAGAGATCATTATGTCATTTTTGAGATTGCATCCAAGTACTGCATTTTGGACTCTTTTGTTGACTATGATGGCTACTCCATTTCTTCTAAGGGATTCTTGCCCACAGTAGTAGATATAATGGTCATCTGAGTTAAATTCACCCATTCCAGTCCATTTTAGTTCGCTGATTCCTAAAATGTTAACGATCACTCTTGCCATCTCCTGTTTGACCACTTCCAAATTGCCTTGATTCATGGAGCTAACATTCCAGGTTCCTGTGCAATTTGTTCTTTACAGCATGGGACTTTACTTCCACCACCAGTCACATCCACAACTGGGTGTTGTTTTTGCTTTGGCTCTGTCTCTTCTTTCTTTCTGGAGTTATTTCTTCACTCATCTCGAGTAGCATATTGGGCACCTACCAGCCTGGGTAGTTCATCTTTCAGTGTCCTGTCTTTTTGCCTTTTCATACTGTTCATGGGTTCTCAAGGCAAGAATACTGAAGTAGTTTGCCATTTCCTTCACCAGTGGTCCGCGTTTTGTCAGAACTCTCCACCATGACCCGTCCATCTTGGGTGGACCTATACAGCATGGCTCATAGTGTCATTGAGTTAGACAAGGCTGTGGACCATGTGATCAGGTTAGCTTTCTGTGATTGTGGTTTTCAATCTGTCTGCCCTCTGATGAAGAAGGATAAAAGGCTTATGGAAGCTTCCTGATGGGAGAGACTGACTGAGGGGGAAACTTTGTCTTGTTCTGACGGGTGGGTCCATGCTCAGTAAATCTTGCCTGTTAATTATTCACAGCAATTTATCTCCTCCAACTTGTAAGGTTAGCAGGACAGGGCTGTGTGCATGTATAATTTTTTAAACTATTCCTTTCATAAGATAACTTTGCATGTAGTTTAAGAAATCAAATAATTCTGCAGAGTTTGTTGGTAAAAACTGTATCTAGCATTCTCAAAGTGGCAAAATTACAGGAATAGAGAACAGATCAGAGTCTGTGGGGGCTAAGTGGTGGGCGGGCATGACTATTAAGGAGTAACATTAGGGAGTGTCTTTATGGTGGTGGAATTCTTCTGTGTTCTGGTGTCGTGATGATTCCTTTAATCTACACATGTGATATGATTTTTATAGAACTACACCACTCCCCCCCCAAAATGCAGGTGACAGATGTAGAGAACAGGTTTGTGGTTGCCAAGGGGGATGGGAATAGCAGAGGGATACATTGGGAGTTTAGGATTAGCAGATGCAAACTATCTGACACAGAACAGTAAGCAACAAGGTCCTACTGTATGGCACAGGGAACTCTATTCAGTATCCAGTGATAAACCATCATGGAAAAGAATGTGAAAAAGAATATATGCATATTTATATATCTATATTTATATATATATATATATATATATATATATATATATATATAGTACATAATGGAATCACTTTGCTATACAGCAGATATTAACACCACACTGTAAACCAACTATACTTCAGTAAAATATTTTTATAAAAGTGCACATGAATACCAGTGACATGTAAACAGGGTGTGAACGTCAGTTCATAGCATGGTAGCAGCGTCAGTGTCCTGGTTTTGAAAATGTACTATGACCACGTATGAGAACATTACAGGGGGAAGCTGGGGGAAGGTGTATAAGAATTCTTTACTTCCTGTTAATCTCAAACTATCAACCTATTTCAAAATTACAAATTATTTTGCAAAAAAATAGTGCAGTATGTTGTTCCCTTCTACAGCCTTTCTCCACATACAGAAGCAAAATTCCTACTTGTTTGGCATTTATGGCATCACTAAGCAACATAAGGTTGATCATTCTTCATTTTTAAAAATTTATTTCATTAAAGTGTTGTGTTACTTTCTGCTGCACAACAAAGGGATTTAGTTTTACATATATATACAATCTTTTTCATATTCTTTTTCATTATGGTTTATCATAAGATGTTGTATAGAATTCCCTGTGCTCTGCAGTAAGACCTTGTTTTTTTTATTTATCTTATATACACTAGTTTGCATCTGCTAATCCCAATCTCCCAAACCATCCCTCCCTCATTCATTTGTTTAGCTTTAGGCAATAGCTATAAAATATTTCACTATGAAGAATAAGAATCTATCTTTTCTCCCCATCTTTTCTGTGTCTCCATCTCACCATTAATACTTTTTATTTAGATTATCTAGATTAATAATCTGTTTAAAATATTATAAGTACGTGTACTAATCACAGTAAAACCAAGTATTAAATAATGATGACTCTTCTGCATAATAATGGTGTAGTCCCAAAATTAAAAACTAATTTGGTTTTATTATTTTTCTTCATTTTCTGTGTTTGGTTCTTATTTAGTCTCCAACTCTTTGCTCTTATTTAGTCCCCAATCTCCATTATATCTCCATTCAAATATTTTCACATCGACTTTACAAGGAAATTTGCAGTTTCCTGGAGACCTCATAGACAGACTCTTGTCCACGCTGGTGCTCAGCTATTATCCAGGACCTCTGTTCACCATGAACCTACTGTGCATCTGTCATGTTTTTTTTATCTTCACTTCCTGGGTCTCACAATTTCTTTCTATATTTACCCCCTTGTTTGATGGAGCACATCCTCAAGTAGTTTTCTGAGCAAGGGTGTAGGAAGTCAATTTTTGGAGAACTTGCATATCCGAAATGTTTTCTTCATCAGTAGGCTGGATATCAAATGGTAGGTTGGAAATCATTTCCACTTTGATTTTTGAAGATTTTTAAAATTTTTCTTTCTCTAACTGTGGCAAGTAGGGGGCTACTCATTGTGGCGGCTTCCCTTATTGCAGAGAATGTGTTCTAGGAAGGCTGGGCTTCAGTAGCTGTGGCACACAGGCTTGGTTGACGTGCAGCATGTGGGATCTTCCCAGACCAGGGATGGAAGCCATGTCCCCTGCATTGGCAGGTGGATTCTTAACCACTGGACCACCAGGGAAGTCCTGAAGGTATTTTTGATCACCTTCTAGTTCCCAGAGTGACTGTGGTGAATCTTGTATCCATTCTGATGCCTGATCCTTTCTCGGTCTGGAGGACTGCAGAATTCACCTATCTGTGTTCAGTGTCCTGAGCTGTATCAGTCCTCTGTCTTGGGTTCATCACCCAGTTAGACCTTCCTATTTGGACACCACTATCCTTTCATTTGGGTAAATTTCTTTCAATTACTGCGTTGGTGATTCCTGCTCTCCCTTTTGTGTGTTTTTATATTGCTCAGATGTTGAACCTCAAAGTAATTCTCTTCCATTTCTTTTTTTTTTTCCTACTTCCTAAAACATATGTCTTCAACTCTATCCATCAACTGTTCCACTGACTTTCCATTTCTGTGTGTGTTAGTCACTCAGTCGTGTTTGACTCTGTGCAGCCTCACAGACTGTAGCCCACCAGGCCCCTCTGCCCATGGGATTCTCCAGGCAAGAATATTGGAGTGGGTTGCCATTTCCTTCTCCAATTCTGCTGTACTATTTTTTAATTTCCAAGGGCTCATTTCTTTCCCCTTTTGGGTTTACTAGATAGCAGTCTGTTTTTGTTTCAGGACTGCAGTATCTTCTCTGATGGCTCTGTGAATGTGAACGATTGTGTATTTTGCTAATTTTGGTCTTTCCTGCATAGGCTATATTTTCTACAGATTTCTTTTGCTTTCTTTTTTTTTTTTTTTCACTTTGTTCCCTGTGTCATGTAGAAACTTTTCTCAGAGTCCTAAGCTTCTTGATTCTTATTTGCTCATGTAAAGAAAAAATGAGGGCCTAAAAATCCATTAGAAGCTCTGAGTCCATGAGTGGGGCTTGCTGACTACAAGCTTTACTGAACAGCAACCTGGCTGGCTGGTTGGAGAGGCTGCAGGACCAGTACCTGATGATCTAGAATATGGTATTTCTCCCAGAGGGTGAAAGTCCAGCTTTGGGGACAAAGTCCCAGGAATCTCTGAGTTTGGTGTGCACTGTGTCACGTGACTCCACACATGTTTTGCGGCATGGTAACCCGAGTCTCGGGTCTTCATGGTCCCTCAGGCCTGATGGGGAGTCTGGCAGCCACCCTGTTAGAGGGAAACAGAAGGGCATTTATATCTGGCTTCTTCGTAAACACACTTTTCGCTAATCCTCCATATTTTAGCCCTCATAGACTCCCACTTTTAGTGGTCCCACTGAGACGGGGAGGTTTCATGGTCTAAACTCTATCTGTCCTTAGCTATTCTCGCCGACAGCTCACAACTTAGTTTGGAAGTTCAGCTGATGATTTCACCCCGTTGGACATCAGCGTTCAGGTCTCCAAGTCATTTACATTTGCTTCGTCTCTCCTCCTTATCTTCCTGGGTCTTTAAAAATAGTCCCCTCGTACTGCCCTAGTGGTCCAGTGGGTAAGACTCTGCCTGCCAGTGCAGGGGACATGAGTTCGGTCCTTGGTCCAGAAAAATCACACAGGCCAGGGGGCAGTCAAGCCTGTGTGCCAGCTACTGAAACTCACATGTCCTGGAGCCCATGCTCCACAAGAGAAGCCACTGCCATGAGTAGCCCACACACAACTAGAGAGTCGCCCCCTCACGGCAACCAGAGAAAGCCCACATGCAGCAATGAAGACTCGGTGCCACCAAAAATGAACAAGATAAAATAAAAAATTTTTTTAAATAAAATAAAAATAAAAATAGTCCCCTCAACTTCCCTTTAAATGGAATTTGGGAAGAAAGGAAAAGTAGGTATTTGTGTTCAATCTGCTGCTTTTCTCACCAGTTTATTGATGGGAAGACTGAGGTTCAGAAAGGCTAAGAGATGTGGCCAAAACAACAATTCTAAGAGAAGCACTTTGTCTTTTTAAAAAGTCCATGGATAGTGTATTCAGCCGAGCTTATTTCCAGAGGAGACCTGGCAGGTCACATGAAGCAGGTCAGGGACCTCCCTGGAGCAATACAACAATAACATTTATTAAGTGCTTGTTGTATACCTGGCACTGTTCTGATTTCTTTATATATGTTATTAATAATACATTTCATCATCACAACAGCTTTATAGCATAGGTTACTATTAACATATCCATTTACAGAGGAAGAAAGTAAGACACAAAGAGTTTATTATTTATCCAAAGTCACATAGCTACAAAGTGGAGAAAGCAGCGTGTGCACCTCCACCAGGGGTTCTGAACCTGGGCACATTGGGCACTTGGAACTTGTTAACTCGTGTTGGGGGACACTGTTCTGTGCCTTGGGAGGCTCTTTTAGCTGCTCCCTAGATGCCAGCCCTACCCCCATAGTTGAGACAACCAAAGATGTCTCCAGACATCAGCACGTGGTCCCTGCAGGACATAGCCACCCCTGATTGACAATGACTAGCCTGTGCAGATGTGCTTTTCTCCTGACCCCTTGGCTGTGCTACTCCTTGGTTTGGGGGTCTGTCGGGGGGCCCTCTTCCCTCATCAGATCTGAACAGCAAATTCCACGATTCCTGGGTCTGTGGGAAGATCCCCGCCCACTCCAATCACCAATCCTCATCCTACCCCTCTAGGACCCCTTGTCTGTGGGTGCCACTGGATATGAAATAAAAGAAGAAAAATGAAAAGGCAGGGCGCTCAGCTGAGTGGAGCATGGGCGCATTTGGAAAGGCCGAGTCATTAATCTCTCGGTTCTCTCTCTCTTGCCCTCTTCATCTCCGCAGAGCCAAGGTGAAGAAGGGGGTGAACATCCTGAGCACGCGGACCAGCGAGCCTCGGCAGTGGGACGTCAAGCAGGAGATGGGGAACGGAGGCAAACACGCCACCACCGCTGTGGTGTGCCAGCGACTGGCGCCAGGCGCGCGCAACAGGTAAGAGGGAGGGGCTCCCTCTCGATTGGTGACCCAGGCTTCCAAGACCCGTTCTCCACCTAAGAGCCCTGCCTTAGACTCACGTTAACCACTGCTTAGTCGAGCTGTCACACCTTGGTTCGACAATCTGGAGACACTTAACATCACCAGCAGGACCTTTTGGCATCTCCGGTAGGAAGGACAGGGCCCTGATTCCCAGGGTCTCTCCTCTTCGGGTTTTGAAACAGAGATTAGCTTGCAAGGTCTAGTCTGCTTTGTTCAGGCTCATTCATTCTCCTCATATACACTCATGTCCTGGAGGCTGTGGCATCTCCGGTTGCCCTTGCTTATCAGAGGCTGCTTTCTTACAACGTGTTCGCCCTTTGTGCAAAGTGTGTGATTCTGTGATTTATACTAAGAAATACATATTTGGTCTTTGTGCCTGTTCCTGGCACAGAGCTTTGAAAATCCTTGGACTTTACAAGGATGAGAACATCAAAGTGACTCTTGTTTATGTCAATAAGGTGACTTTTGGAAAGCCTCCTAGTTCACCTTAAGATGCAGGCTGGTTGCCAGGGGAACCAAGGCTGTGATTAGAAGCCTGGAGTATTCAGCCCCACCTCCTGGCCTCCTGGGTGGAGAGGGGAACTGAAGACTGAGTTCAGTAGCCAGTGGCCAATATGAGTTAATCAATGGTGCTCATGGAATGAAGCCTCTTTAAAAACAAAACAAAAGACTGAGTTTGGAGAGCTTCCGGGGTGGTGATCAGGTGGAGACCCAGGGACAGTAGCACCTGGAGAGGGCCTGGGAACTTGCCCATACCTCGCTCTGTGCGTGTCTTTCATCTGGCTATTCCTGAGTTATAGCCTTTCATAATAACCAGTATTTTAGTAAGCGAAGTGTTTCTCTGAGTTCTGTGAGCCACTCTAGCTAATTAAAGGAACCCAAGGAGGGGGTCATGGGATCCTTCGATCTATAATAGATCGGTCAGAAGCATAGGTAACAAGCTGGGCTTGCAGTTGGCATCTGAAGGTGGGAGTGGTCTCATGGAACTGAGCCCTCAACCTTTGGGATCAGACACTGTCAGTAGAGAGTGTCAGAATTGAGTTGAATTGTAGGACAGCCAGCTGGTCAGAGAATTGTGTGGTGGTGGTGGAAAAAAAGACACACATCAGAACTGGTGTCAGGATCATAAAGGATTAGACTTAGTCTTCAGTGAAGAGGAATATCAAAATGAAAGCTGACTCTCAGTGGCAACAATGCATAAAGGATGCTCTGTGAGCTTCTAGATAGACATCCTGGATTATTATTTAACATAATTGCTTTCCCTGTATAAAATCAACACTTACTCATCTGAGAATATTTGTGAAAATAGTTAGACAAGAAAGAAACTAAAATGATGTATCAGTATCTCTTCTACCTAGGGACTTCCCAGGTGATGCTAATGGTGATGAACCGAACTGCTAATGCAGGAGACGTAAGAGACATGGGTTCGATCCCATGTCTTGATCGGGAAGATCCCCTGGGGGAGGCATGGCAACCCACTTCAGTATTCTTACCTGGAGTATTCTACAGACAGAGGAGCCTGGCGGTCTACAGTCCATAGGGTCGTGTAGAGTCAGACACAACTGAAGTGACTTAATATGCACACACGCATCACTTCTACCTAAGGATAATCCACTGCTAATATGTTGGTTCATTTTCTTCCCACATATTATACATAGATAACATTTGTGTATAATAAATATGTAGTAGATTTATTTTTTTTAACAAATCTGGTATCATAGTATATATCCTGTTGCTTAATATCTTAAACATTTCATACACACACACACACACACACACACACACACATTGTGTGTGCTCAGTCACTCAGTAGTGTCTGACTCTGCAGCCCTGTGGACTGTAGCCCACCTCTGTCCATGGGATTCTCCAGGCAAAAATACCAGAATGAGTTGCCATGCCCTTCTTCAGGGGATCTTCCTGACCCAGAAATCAAACTTGCATCTCTTGCATCTCCTGCATCAGCAGGTGAATTCTTTACCATCAGTGCCACCATGGCCAATATGTATATATTTATATATAAATATATAGTCGACTTGGCCATTTCTTTTTTGCTTAAGGTGGCTTCTTCGACTTGTCCATTTCTCTTTTGCTTAAGGTGGCTTCTTAGAATCAAAAAGTTTGATTGTGTTTTAGGGCTCTTGATACAGTCTGTCAGTGTGTTTTCTTGACGGGATTAACTATATATATATATATATATTGCCCATGCCATGCAACATGTGGGATCTTTGTCCCCAACCAGGGATCAAACCCCTGCCCCCTGCAAGTCCCTAAATTTCACTTATATTGATAACATCTTCCTTTGACATTATTTCCTCAAAAAACTTTTAAGATTCCATCACATAGATTTCAAAGAAGGCAATGGTAACCCACTCCAGTACTCTTGCCTGGAAAATCCCATGGATGGAGGAGCCTGGTGGGCTGCCATCTATGGGGTCGCACAGAGTCAGACATGACTGAAGCGACTTAGCAGCAGCAGCACATAGATTTAACTCTACATTAATCACTATATCCATATTTGAGGATATTTAACTTGTTTCCAAGTTGGATTCTTATAGATAATGCAGCACTAAACTACCTTCCTGGAGAAGGCAATGGCAACCCACTCCAGCACTCTTGCCTAGAGAATTCTGTGGACAGGGGAGCCTGGTAAAGCTACTGTCCATGGGGTCACACAGAGTCAGACACAACTGAAGCGACTTAGCATGCATGCATGCAAACTACCTTCCACAGGCAGGAGACAACTTGTCCACTTTTGTTTTGCTTAAGGTGGCTTCTTAGACTCAAAAAGTTTGATCATTTTTTAGTGATGCAGTCTGTCAGCATCTTTTCTTGAAGGGATTAGCACTATAGGAAGAAATATCCAGTTCCATTATTGGACATATTTTCTTCAGTGAATACGCCAAGGCTGCCAAGAAAAACTCTGCAAATGCTCCACTTCATTGAGAAACACCCAGTTCTTTTACTTGTAAAACTTCTTACTCCATCCTGCCTTCATTGTGCAGCCAAAAAACACATCTGGTGTCCTGAACAGCTTACTAGATCAAACACCAGCCTTCACCATCATGCTCCCAAGAAAGATTCTTAGTACATCTCGGGGTGAGGGTTGAGTGTCCAAATGTCTCAACTTGTGAAAACATGGTCAGAAGGAGATGTGTGCACGGGTCCCTTGCTCTAAGCAGAAGAACAGAAATTGAATTAAATCTCCTGAATCAAATGCACATAAAATCTAATTAACCCCACAAGATTAGTGTTGATTATGCAGATTAAAGGGAATGTGTTCATTAGCAGGCAGTGGATTTATGTATGTAAATAGCCCTTTTTATTTATTTATTTAAATTTTATTTTATTTTTAAACTTTACATAATTGTATTAGTTTTGCCAAATATCAAAATGAATCCGCCACAGGTATACATGTGTTCCCCATCCTGAACCCTCCTCCCTCCTCCCTCCCCATACCATCCCTCTGGGTCGTCCCAGTGCTCTAGCCCCAAGCATCCAGTATTGTGCATCGAACCTGGACTGGCATCTCGTTTCATACATGATATTTTACATGTTTCAATGCCATTCTCCCAAATCTTCCCACCCTCTCCCTCTCCCATAGAGTCCATAAGACTGTTCTATACATCAGTGTCTCTTTTGCTGTCTCGTACACAGGGTTATTGTTATCATCTTTCTAAATTCCATATATATGTGTTAGTATACTGTATTGGTGTTTTTCCTTCTGGCTTACTTCACTCTGTATAATAGGCTCCAGTTTCATCCACCTCATTAGAACTGATTCAAATGTTTTCTTTTTAATGGCTGAGTAATACTCCATTGTGTATATGTACCATAGCTTTCTTATCCATTCATCTGCTGATGGACATCTAGGTTGCTTCCATGTCCTGGCTATTATAAACAGTGCTGCGATGAACATTGGGGTACACGTGTCTCTTTCCCTTCTGGTTTCCTCAGTGTGTATGCCCAGCAGTGGGATTGCTGGATCATAAGGCAGTTCTATTTCCAGTTTTTTAAGGAATCTCCACACTGTTCTCCATAGTGGCTATACTAGTTTGCATTCCCACCAACAGTGGAAGAGGGTTCCCTTTTCTCCACACCCTCTCCAGCATTTATTATTTGTAGACTTTTGGATCGCAGCCATTCTGACTGGTGTGAAATGGTACCTCATCGTGGTTTTGATTTGCATTTCTCTGATAATGAGTGATATTGAGCATCTTTTCATGTGTTTGTTAGCCACCTGTATGTCTTCTTTGGAGAAATGTCTATTTAGTTCTTTGGCCCATTTTTTGATTGGGTCATTTATTTTTTGGAGTTGAGCTGTAGGAGTTGCTTGTATATTTTTGAGATTAGTTGTTTGTCAGTTGCTTCATTTGCTATTATTTTCTCTCATTCTGAATGCTGTCTTTTCACCTTGCTAATAGTTTCCTTTGATGTGCAGAAGCTTTTAAGGTTAATTAGGTCCCATTTGTTTATTTTTGCTTTTATTTCCAATATTCTGGGAGGTGGGTCATAGAGGATCCTGCTGTGATGTATGTCAGAGAGTGTTTTGCCTATGTTCTCCTCTAGGAGTTTTATAGTTTCTGGTCTTACGTTTAGATCTTTAATCCATTTTGAGTTTATTTTTGTGTATGGTGTTAGAAAGTGTTCTAGTTGCATTCTTTTACAAGTGGTTGACCAGATTTCCCAGCACCACTTGTTAAAGAGATTGTCTTTAATCCATTGTATATTCTTGCCTCCTTTGTCAAAGATAAGGTGTCCATATGTGTGTGGATTTATCTCTGGGCTTTCTATTTTGTTCCATTGATCTATATTTCTGTCTTTGTGCCAGTACCATACTGTCTTGATAACTGTGGCTTTGTAGTAGAGCCTGAAGTCAGGTAGGTTGATTCCTCCAGTTCCATTCTTCTTTCTCAAGATCGCTTTGGCTATTCAAGGTTTTTTGTATTTCCATACAAATTGTGAAATTACTTGTTCTAGCTCTGTGAAGAATACTGTTGGTAGCTTGATAGGGATTGCATTGAATCTATAAATTGCTTTGGGTATTATACTCATTTTCACTATATTGATTCTTCCAATCCATGAACATGGTATATTTCTCCATCTATTAGTGTCCTCTTTGATTTCTTTCACCAGTGTTTTATAGTTTTCTATATATAGGTCTTTGGTTTCTTTAGGTAGATATACTCCTAAGTATTTTATTCTATCCGTTGCAATGGTGAATGGAATTGTTTCCTTAATTTCTCTTTCTGTTTTCTCATTATTAGTGTATAGGAATGCAAGGGATTTCTGTGTGTTGATTTTACATCCTGCAACTTTACTATAGTCATTGATTAGTTCTAGTAATTTTCTGGTGGAGTCTTTAGGGTTTTCTGTGTAGAGGGTCATGTCATCTGCAAATAGTGAGAGTTTTACTTCTTCTTTTCCAATTTGGATTCCTTTTATTTCTTTTTCTGCTCTGATTGCTGTGGCCAAAACTTCCAAAACTATATTGAATAGTAATGGTGAAAGTGGGCACCCTTGTCTTGTTCCTGACTTTGGAGGAAATGCTTTCAATTTTTCACCACTGAGGATAATGTTTGCTGTGGGTTTGTCATATATAGCTTTTATTATGTTGAGGTATGTTCCTTCTATTCCTGCTTTCTGGAGAGTTTTTATCATAAATGGGTGTTGAATTTTGTCAAAGGCTTTCTCTGCATCTATTGAGATAATCATATGGTTTTTATTTTTCAATTTGTTAATGTGGTGTATTACATTGATTGATTTGCGGATATTGAAGAATCCTTGCATCCCTGGGATAAAGCCCACTTGGTCATGGTGTATGATCTTTTTAATGTGTTTTTGGATTCTGATTGCTAGAATTTTGTTAAGGATTTTTGCATCTATGTTCATCAGTGATATTGGCCTGTAGTTTTCTTTTTTTGTGGCATCTTTGTCAGGTTTTGGTATTAGGGTGATGGTGGCCTCATAGAATGAGTTTGGAAGTTTACCTTCCTCTGCAATTTTCTGGAAGAGTTTGAGCAGGATAGGTGTTAGCTCTTCTCTAAATTTTTGGTAGAATTCAGCTGTGAAGCCGTCTGGACCGGGGCTTTTGTTTGCTGGAAGATTGTTGATTACAGTCTCAATTTCCGTGCTTGTGATGGGTCTGTTAAAATTTTCTATTTCTTCCTGGTCCAGTTTTGGAAAGTTGTACTTTTCTAAGAATTTGTCCATTTCTTCCACGTTGTCCATTTTATTGGCATATAATTGTTGATAGTAGTCTCTTAGATCCTTTGTATTTCTGTGTTGTCTGTTGTGATCTCTCCATTTTTGTTTCTAATTTTATTGATTTGATTTTTCTCCCTTTGTTTCTTGATGAGTCTGGCTAATGGTTTGTCAATTTTATTTATCCTTTCAAAGAACCAGCTTTTGGTTTTGTTGATTTTTGCTATGGTCTCTTTTGTTTCTTTTGCATTTATTTCTGCTCTAAGTTTTAAGATTTCTTTCCTTCTACTAACCCTGGGGTTCTTAATTTCTTCCTTTTCTAGTTGCTTTAGGTGTAGAGTTAGGTTATTTATTTGACTTTTTTCTTGTTTCTTGAGGTGTGCCTGTATTTTTATGAACTTTCCCCTTAGGACTGCTTTTACTGTGTCCCACAGGTTTTGGGTTGTTGTGTTTTCATTTTCATTCGTTTCTATGCAAATTTTGATTTCTTTCTTGATTTCATCTGTGATTTGTTGGTTATTCAGCAGCGTGTTGTTCATCCTCCATATGTTGGAATTTTTAATAGTTTTTCTCCTGTAATTGAGATCTAATCTTACTGCATTGTGGTCAGAAAAGATGCTTGGAATGATTTCTATTTTTTTGAATTTACCAAGGCTAGGTTTATGGCCCAGGATGTGATCTATCCTGGAGAAGGTTCCATGTGCGCTTGAGAAAAAGGTGAAATTCATTGTTTTGGGATGAAATGTCCTATAGATATCAATTAGGTCTAACTGGTCTATTGTATCGTTTAAAGTTTGTGTTTCCTTGTTAATTTTCTGTTTAGTTGATCTATCCATAGGTGTGAGTGGGGTATTAAAGTCTCCCACTATTATTGTGTTATTGTTAATTTCTCCTTTCATACTTGTTAGCATTTGTCTTACATATTGCGGTGCTCCCGTGTTGGGTGCATATATATTTATAATTGTTATATCTTCTTCTTGGATTGATCCTTTGATCATTATGTAGTGACCATCTTTGTCTCTTTTCACAGCCTTTGTTTTAAAGTCTATTTTATCTGATATGAGTATTGCTACTCCTGCTTTCTTTTGGTCACTATTTGCATGGAAAATCTTTTTCCAGCCCTTCACTTTCAGTCTGTATGTGTCCCCTGTTTTGAGGTGGGTCTCTTGTAGACAACATATGTAGGGGTCTTATTTCTGTATCCATTCAGCCAGTCTTTGTCTTTTGGTTGGGGCATTCAACCCATTTACGTTTAAGGTAATTACTGATAAGTATGATCCCGTTGCCATTTACTTTATTGTTTTGGGTTCGAATTTATACACTGTTTTTGTGTTTCCTGTCTAGAGAATATCCTTTAGTATTTGTTGGAGAGCTGGTTTGGTGGTGCAGAATTCTCTCAGCTTTTGCTTGTCTGAAAAGCTTTTGATTTCTCCTTCATACTTGAATGAGATCCTTGCTGGGTACAATAATCTGGGCTGTAGGTTATTTTCTTTCATCATTTTAAGTATGTCTTGCCATTCCCTCCTGGCTTGAAGAGTTTCTATTGAAAGATCAGCTGTTATCCTTATGGGAATTCCCTTGTGTGTTATTTGTTGTTTTTCCCTTGCTGCTTTTAATATTTGTTCTTTGTGTTTGATCTTTGTTAATTTGATTAATATGTGCCTTGGGGTGTTTCGCCTTGGGTTTATCCTGTTTGGGACTCTCTGGGTTTCTTGGACTTGGGTGATTATTTCCTTCCCCATTTTAGGGAAGTTTTCAACTATTATCTCCTCAAGTATTTTCTCATGGTCTTTCTTTTTGTCTTCTTCTTCTGGAACCCCTATTATTCGAATGTTGTAGCATTTAATATTGTCCTGGAGGTCTCTGAGATTGTCCTCATTTCTTTTAATTCATTTTTCTTTTATCCTCTCTGATACATTTATTTCTACCATTCTATCTTCTAATTCACTAATCCTATCTTCTGCCTCTGTTATTCTACTATTTGTTGCCTCCAGAGTGTTTTTAATTTCATTTATTGCATTATTCATTATATATTGACTCTTTTTTATTTCTTCTAGGTCCTTGTTAAACCTTTCTTGCATCTTCTCAATCCTTGTCTCCAGGCTTAAATAGCCCTTTTTAAAAAAAGGTTTATTTTCATTTATTTATGGCCATGCTGGGTCTTCTTTGCTGCACTCAGGCTTTCTTTAGTTGCAGCAAGTGGAGGCTACTCTCTAGTTGCAGTGTCCAGGCTTTTCACTGTGGTGGCTTCTCTTGTGGAGGACAAAGATCTAGAACACAGGCTCAGTAGTTGTGGCACACAGGCTTAGCTGTCCTACAGCACGTGGAATCTTCCCAGACCAGGGATTAACCCATGGCCCTTACATTGACAGGAGGAATCTTACCACTTTACCACCTGGGAAACTGTGAGGATATCTCACTAGGCTATAATCACAGTGTCGGTCAGGCTTGGCTGGTCTCATCTGAAGGCTCAGGAATCCACTCCCTAGTTCATGTGGCTGTTGGGAGGATTCAGGTTCAAGGATTGCTGGACAGAGGACATCAGTGTCTTGTTCCTTACTGGGCATCCCTCTCCATCAGGGCAAGCACATGGAATGACGCAGGGAGAAAGAAAATGCCAGCAAAGGGAAGTCATAGTATTTTATAACCTAATCTTGCAAGTGACATATTGGTTGTGTCTTATTTCATTAGCGATCTGGGCTCCATTCAAGGGGAGGTAATGACCAAGGAGAGAGTGGATGAGTACCAGGAGATGGGGATGACTGGGAGTCATTTCACACTGCCTGTCTCACCTCAAATACTCTGCAAATTGGAGAAGACTTGTCTGTGAACTCTCCCAGGGCAGAAGGAAAGAATTGAATATGCAGAGATAAAGCATGATGGCATTCCAGGCAGAGGAGGAAGATGGCAAATGTTTAGATGTGTGAGGGTGAGTGATGGTCCTGGGCTGGAAGTAACACCATAAGGAGTTTCAGGGGTTAGTCTGGAAAGGTAAGCTTGGCCCTCTCATGGCAGGATGTGAATTACAGACCCATAGTTTAACCTCTCATTTTCTCAGTTGTTTATCTCCTACCCTAATCTTCCAATTGCTTTACTCTTTCAATTCGACTTAAGCTAGTTGATTAAAAGGGAAATTTTATGGTTCTACCTGTATTAGTGAGAGTTCTTAAATGTTCCTAAAGTGGTGATCCCGACTTATTTCAGCAGAAGAGGGATTTATTCAAAGGATATTGCAGGGAAGGCTGTAGAATCAGCTTAGAAAATGGTCAACACCAGCGGAATCTTAGCAATAGCCAAAAACTTGTCCCAAATCGTACTTTATCATGTACCACTTAGACCACTACACGAGAGTTTTCTCTTTTATAGTGTTTATTTTCTTTTATTTATTTTGCTGTGCCGGGTCTTAGTTGTGGCACACAGGATCTTTAATTGCAGCATGTGGGATCTAGTTCCCTTACCAGGGATTGAACCCAGGCCTACTGCATTGGAAGCTTGGAGTCTTAACCACTGAACCACCAGGTAAGTCCCAAGAGTTTTCTTTAAATTGTCTATTTATTGCTCTGGTTTTTAAAAGTTTCCCTTCATTCTTAGTAATAATGACCTTGAAATTGTATACTTAAGTTAGTTTCAATATGCATTACAATAAGTACAAAACTATAAGAATTGTTAAAAGTCATTTCCTTGGTGATTAGAACAGGGGCATAATTTATGCATATTCTTATCATAATAGGAAATACAGCCAGTGAGTCACCCCGTGTGGTGGTCACTGCCCTGTTCTGGTTCCTCTTGAAACGTTTACACTGCCTCTCTGCACCTATGTGAGTGTATTAGTCAGCTCTTGCTGTAACAAACTGGGTATTACAGCACAAACTGTTACACCACAAACTGAGTGGCTTATACAGCATACATTTATCCTTTTACCCTTCTAGAGGCCAAAAGTCCGGGATCAAGGTGCTGTTAATGTTGGTTTCTGGCGAGCCCTCTCTTCCTGACCTTCTTGCCTTGTCCTTACATGGTCTCTCCACTGCGTGTCCATTTGGAAAGAGAGAGAGCTCAGATGTCGCTACCTCTTCTTGTTGGGACACTAGTCTGGTCAGGTTGGGACCCTATCCTTATAACTCCATGTAGCCTTAATTATATGTATCTTTCAAGGTTTGTTAAACAAGGAGCTGATTTATTTCAGATTTCCCAATAACATTTGATATAGTGTAAGTTCTACATCTAAAGTGTGTCCAGAATTTTTCCCTTCTGCCTCCTATTTTTTTTTTTTTTGTGGCAAAATATACATAACATAAAATTTGCTACTTTAACCATTTTAAGAGTAGAATTCTGTGTCATTAGATGCATCACATTGTTGTGTAATTATTACCACTGTCCAGCTCTAGAACTTTTCCATTTTTCCAAACTGGAAACTCTATGCCCGTTAAACAATCATTCCCCACTCCCTCTTCCCCACAACCCTGGCAACCCTTGTTCTACTTTGACTCTCTGAATTTGACTATTCTAGATGCCTCATATAGGTGGAATCACACAATATTTGTCCTTGTGTGCTGGGTTATTTCATTTAACATAATCTCTTTAAGGGTCATCCATATTACTGCTGCTGCTGCTAAGTCGCTTCAGTCATGTCCGACTCTGTGTGACCCCATAGACGGCTACCCACCAGCCTCCCCCGTCCCTGGGATTCTCCAGGCAAGAACACTGGAGTGGGTTGCCATTTCCTTCTCCAATGCATGAAAGTGAAACGTGAAAGTGAAGTTGCTCAGTTGTGTCCAACTCCTATGACCCCATGGATTGCAGCCTACCGGGCTCCTCTGTCCATGGGATTTTCCAGGCAAGAGTAATGGAGTGGGTTGCCATTGCCTTCTCCCCACTGTATGATATATGTGTACATATCATTGATTCACTTCATTGTACAGCAAAAGCTAACACAACATTGTAAAGCAACTCTGTGCATGCATGCTAAATTTCTTCAGCTATGTCTGACTCTTCATGACCCTAAGGACAGTAGACTGCCAGGCTCCTCTGTCCATGGAGCTCTCCAAACAAGAATACTTCAGTGGGTTGCTGTGCCCTCCTCCAGGGGATCTTCCCAATCTAGGGATCAAACCCGTGGCTCCTGCGTTATAGGTGGATTCTTTACTGCTGAGCCACCAGGGATGCCCAAAGCAACTATAAACTCTCCCCCAGAAAAACCATGAGTTAATTACATTTTTAAAACCCTATCTGTAAATGCAGTTACATTGAAGTTTAGGGTACCCACATATGAATGTTGCAGTTGGGAGACACAATTCCATCTGTAACACTTGATCTAAAAGCCTGCACCTGCATCCTTCAGATCGGTACCTGGAGCCCCTGGGACCCTTTTGCATACTCATGAAGATTTCTGGGAAACCATGGGAGTTTTCTTCTTCCTGGGGCAGACCTTGCAAATGATGGGTGAATGTGGAGCATGAAAGCCAAGCTCCCTTTCCCCTGGTACAGAGAACTCTGAATGGTGACTGATAGCCAGGGCTCCCACAGGAGCAGAATAAGGCTGGGATTTTTCCTGAAATCATACCTTTCCCTTGTATGAATTGTTCCCCTCTCTCTTACCAGTTTTTCCTGGAAAAACTTCCCTTCTCCATCACTTACAAGTGAATCCTCATCTTAGGGTTTGCTTCTAACAAACCCAACTTGCGATTCTCAGAAATGTAAAGGCCCCTGCTTCTTTTCCTGGGGGAACAACCTCCTCTATGTACAGTTGGGGAGAAGGCAATGGCAACCCACTCCAGTACTCTTGCCTGGAAAATCCCATGGACAGAGGAGCCTGGTGGGCTCTGCAGTCCCTGAGGTCACTAAGAGTCGGGCACAACTGAGCAGCTTCACTTTCACTTTTCACTTTCCTGCATTGGAGAAGGAAATGGCAGCCCACTCCAGTGTTCTTGCCTGGAGAATCCCAGGGACGGGGGAGCCTGGTGGGCTGTGTCTCTGGGGTCGCACGGAGTTCGACTGAAGCAACTTAGCAGCAGCAGCAGCATATACGGTTGGAATAGAGAACTTGGAAGGAAGACCATCCATTAAAATAGCTGTTTCAAGGGAGCACTTTTCTCCTGAAGTCCAGCAGCTCTGAAGCATCCTGTTCACTCTTTCCTGAAGCCACACCCATAAGCCCTCAGATCCAGGAAGATAGCTTGCACATGGTCCAAATACACACCTAACTGTGTTGAATTTAGTTTCCACTCCTCCGAGATCAATGTTGTAACAGTCTGAGCATCTCGGCAATCACACAACGTCAGTGCACAGCCTACTAGGTTGTACTTCGTCCATCCGGATTGTGAGGCCAGTGGAGCAATTAACATCCTCTCTGAACCCCATAACTCTAAGTGAATCAACAAAGCCAATGCCTCTTTGCAGGCAAAGAGGATGAAAAGCACAGGGAACATATATTGTGGTTCTCTTGAGTGTAAGTTTTATTGTTGCGGTTTTGTGGGTTTTGTTTTTGTTTGGGGGGAGGGGTTGTTTCTTTTGGGGGGGCTGGGCAGTGGCAGGCAAGATCTTAGTTCCCTGTCTAGGGATTGAGCCCGTGCCCCCTGAAGTGGAAGTGTAGAGAGTTAATCACTGAAAGTCCCTAAGGGTTCATTCCTTGAGAGGAATCTTCTACTTGCTCTTTTCTCTCCCTTCCACATTCTGAAGCTTTTCCAAACCTGGGGTTTGGGCTCATCTGAGCATTAGAGGATCAAGAATTTCATAAAGCCTGGGAAGTAAGTCCATCATGAAGGGAGGCCACAGTTGAGTCCAGGCTCCACAAGTTTGCACCTTTATCTAATCCATGCTTTTTCCCTAAGCTTTCTCTGAGCCTTACTCTCCCAAGTTCATTCCTTCAAGAGAAATGCCAAAGATTAGAGTTTTCTGTAAACTGTGGGCATTCTTTATTTAAATTTTACTCATTTAATTTTTTTGAAGTATAGTTTATTTGTAGGGTTAATTTCTGCTCACAGCAAAGCGATGCACTTGTACATGTATGTGTGTGCTTATATATATACATTCTTTCATGTTCTTTTCCATTATGGTTTATCACGGTGTATTGAATATAGTTCTCTGTGCTATATGGTAAGACCTTGTTGTTTATCCATACTCTATATCACAGTTTGCATCTGCTAACCCCAGCCTCCCAGTCCTTCCCTCCTCTACACCCCCTCTCCCTTGGCAACCATCAGTCTGTTTTCTGTCTGTGAATCTGTTTCTGTTTCATAGATGAGTTCATTTGTGTCATATTTTAGATTCCACGTGTAAGTGATACCATATGATATTTGTTTTTCTCTTCCTGACTTCACTTAGTATAATCTCCAGTTGCATCCACAATTGCTGCAAATACTGGAGTGGGTTGCCATTTCCTTCTCCAGGGGATCTTCCCCACCCAGGGATGGAACACCAGGTCTTCTGCATTTTAGGCAGATTCTTTACCATCTGAGACACCAGGGAAGCCCGCAGGTGGCGTTATTTCATTCTTTTTTATGGCCATGTAATATTCCACTGTGTGTCTGGACCTCATCTTCCTTATCCATTCATCTATTGATGGATATTTAAATTGTTCCCATGTCTTGGCTACTGTAAATAATGCTGTGGTGAACGTAGGAGTGCATGTATCTTCTCGAGTTTTGCCCAGGAGTGGGGTTGCCAGATCATTTGGTAATTCCATTTTTAGTTTTCTGAGAAACTTCCCTACAGTTTTCCACAGTGGCTGCAACAATTTACATTCTCACCAACAGTGTACTAATCTTCCCTTTTCTCCACACCCTCTCTAGCATGTATTATTTGCGGACTTTTTGATGATGGCCATTACGACTATTGTGATGGATACCTCATTGTGGCTGTGATTTGCATTTCTCTGGTCATTAGCATTGAGTATCCTTACATGTGCCGGTCGATGGGCATTCTTTTAAGTTAACTGGTAACTCCATGCTGGGCATCTTCTATGGCTCTGAGTGAGACTGACTCCCACGAGGGTCACTGAGTGCCACCTGCAAGATCCCCAACCTGGCCACACACACCTGTGCTGTTATCTCCTGAACACCTCTATTTAAATGGGTTCACTTATGCATTTTAAAAGTTCCATATTAGGTTTTTTTTTTTTTAAACATTAGCATTCATTCAGGGGGAATATATCTCTCTGGGGAAGCAAACACATTATCTCAGAAATAGAAACTTAAATAACAGTAATATTCTGCATGTTTTGTAATGCTTGACAACATACAAAATAATACTCTGTATTTCATAGTTCCTGGCATTTTACAAAATGCTTTGTGTACGTTATTTCAGGAACTCATTCCCATGGTTTCAGGAACTGAGATTCATGCCATTGGGCAGATAAAGAAAAGAAATGAAGACACTCAGAGGCAGAAAGAGTGTCCATCACTTGGACATTTGTGCAAATAATATTTTTAATATTTTCTTCTAAAATAACCTTCCTGTCTATAAATACACAGGAAAGTCTCATATTCATTGCGTGAATTAAAATTCAATATACAGGAACAAATATTATTGATGTCTATGTTCGTGTGCTCTGTTGCTCAGTCATGTCCAACTCTTTGCGACCCCACGGACTGTAGCCCTCCGGGCTCCTCTCCCCATGGAATTTTCCAGGCAAGACTATTGGAGGGGGTTGCCATATCCTTCTCCAGGGGATTGATGTCTAGCTGGCTGGTATTACCAACAGAAAGCTTGGCACTTGACCTTGAGGTTCAGTTCAGTTCAGTTCAGTTCAATCACTCAGTCGTGTCCGACTCTTTGCAACCCCATGAATCACAGCACACCAGGCCTCCCTGTCCATCACCATCTCCCAGAGTTCACTCAAACTCAAGTCCATTGAGTTGCTGATGCCATCCAGCCATCTCATCCTCTGTCGTCTCCTTCTCCTCCTGCCCCCAATCCCTCCCAGCATCAGGGTCTTTTCCATTGAATCAACTCTTTGCATGAGGTGTCCAAAGTACGGAGTTTCAGCTTCAGCATCAGTCCTTCCAATGAACACCCAGGACTGATCTCCTTTAGAATGGACTGGTTGGATCTCCTTGCAGTCCAAGGGACTCTCAAGAGTCTTCTCCAACACCACAGTTCAAAAGCATCAATTCTTTGGCACTCAGCTTTCTTCACAGTCCAATTCTCACATCCATACATGACCACTGGAAAAACCATAGCCTTGACTAGACGGACCTTTGTTGGCAAAGTAATGTCTCTGCTTTTGAATATGCTATCTAGGTTGGTCATAACTTTCCTTCCAAGGAGTAAGCGTCTTTTAATTTCACGGCTGCAATCACCATCTACAGTGATTTTGGAGCCCAAAAAAATAAAGTCTGCCACTGTTTTCACTGTTACCCCATCTATTTCCCATGAAGTGATGGGCCCAGATGCCATGATCTTAGTTTTCTGAATGTTGAGCTTTAAGCCAGAGATTAGCAAATACCCAGGTGATACTAAAGATACACTAGTCCCAAACGAAGACGTTCTCTTTTTTTCCCTCCTTTATCTTTTATTTTCTTCAGTGCCCCTATGTCACTTATAATCAGAAACATGTATTAAAAGCACATTTTAAACCCCTATTCCTGAGACTTCCCTTGTGTTCCAATGGTCAAGACTTTTCCTTCCAATACAGGGGGTGCGGGTTTGACCCCTGGTCATGAAACTAAGGTCTCTCATGGCCAAAAGTCAAAACATAAAACAGAAGCAATATTGTAACAAATTCAATAAAGACTTTAAAAACAGCCTACATCAAAAAAAGTCTTTTTAAACAATTAAGAAAATAAACCCATATTCCACATCTTATGTAACTATTACCATAAATATAAATGGAAGTAGTATTGTTAGTCACTCAGTCATTGACTCTTTGTGACCCCATGGACTGTATGTAGCCGGCCAGCCTCCTCTTGTCTAGAATTCTCCAGGCTAGAGTACTGGAGTGGGTTGCCATTCTCTTCTCCAGGGTATCTTCCTAACCCAGGGATTGAACCCAAGTCTATAGCATTGCTGGCAAATTCTTTATCATCTGAGCCTCCAGGGAAGCCCCATAAATATAAATACTTTTATACGTATAATTTTATACAGTTGCCGTCATTCTGTGACAGAGCCTCTTTTGTAAGTTAACATTGCCAAAGCCCTTTGCCTGCCCCAAACTTAATTTGTTAATTATCTGCCTAACAACTTATTAAACAGATGAACCTGAATTAATTTACAGAGCTGTATATTGTAAGGCTTCTTGGTGGTCTGTTCCTACCTATTTCATATAAGTAAGTCAGTGGTGTACATTTCCATGACTGTATAGTACCTTCCCATCCCTCTCTTCCTAGGAGACTGCAGGGGATCTGGAGACGCTGCAGGTGATACTTGCAAACCCAGGTTACAGGTGTGGTGGTCACTGCCAGCTGAAAGGGTGCCCACATGACAGAGCTCAAACAGAGCTGCCCACATGGGAGTTGGACCATTTAACCAGAGGCTGCGGACGTAAGGGAGCCAGACAGGGAGCCTTGCATGTGGGAGAGGTAGGCAGAGGGCAGGAAGAACTGCATCCACTGAGGGGGAATGCTGGAAACTTCCCTGGTGAGAACACAGGCCCAGTGCTGCCTGACCTCTGGACTTCTCTAGAGCAGCTGACTGTCCTAGAAAATCTCTCGATTTGTAAAAGTTCAGATTTTTAAAATCACTGTGCAGATCAAACAAAAGGAATATTGTTCAGGAAAATAGTCCATCAGCGAGTGAATTGTGCAGAAGGGGCCAGTTTGAGCCCGTGGTACATTATGCTTTGGGTAAAACCATGCCTGTTTTCTTTAGGGGGTTAATTGCCTGTATCTTTGAGGCATCAAATCAACAGCAAAATAGCCCACCTGGACATGGATGGTGTGTCTCTTTAGGAGGGACTTATAAGTGAGGCCAGGCCTTGCGAAGACTCAGCTCACCTTCCTTGTATACCACATACGGGAGCCTTCTAAAGAGATCAAGTGCCATGATACCCCTTTTGTTCTAGCACCTGTTATAAACTCAGCTCCATCCTCCTGTACCTTTTTCTCACTCACCATTCGCTTTCATTAAGCATCAGCCCTACCAGGAAACCTGTCTGGGACATAGTATTCCCTCCTTTCCAGCCAAGCATCCCCCAGCCAGGCTAGGCAGGGGATATCTTCTGGGTCCATGCACGTCCCTAGAAAAACCCAATGACACTCATCTCACTCTTCCTTCTGCCCAGAGCAACAGCTGCTGCTGCCACCCCCAAGCCCCTCAGTCATCACACTTTAGGGATGCTCTGCCTCTGGAGGAGATTAGGTCATTCAGGCAGGTCATAAAAGGAGAAGGGCTTTTCCAAAAGCAAAGATCATTGAAACTAGTGAATAAGATGCCCATTGGTATTCATTTTAGCAGCCTTGATCACAGACCTGTCTTCTATTCACAGCTCTTTGTTTTGGGGAATTCTGGAGTGTGCTTAGAGCTGCTGCATGTAAACACTTTCGGCAGAGCTTCTGGGAATGATCCACGAAGATAATCTGCTTTTCCCTGAAAAAAAATAGCCCAGACTGAGTTCCTTCTGTAAGAGCTATTTGAAGATAGCACAGAAAATCTGCAAGGCAAACTCCTACGAATGAAATTCACCCAATCAATGGGATGAAGCCTGCTTTTCAGGCTCCCCAAGGAAGAAGTCAAGAGCATCCTGACTCAGCCCACCCTAAACTCATAGCAGGCTCCTGTCAGTCTCTGCAGCAGAGAATTTATTGATGTACATATTGTGTGTTCTCTGTAAAATGTTCGCTTTCCTCCCACTTTCAGCTGTGACGAAGGTTAAAGCCCAAGATGGTTGTGGTTATTGGTATTTTCTGTGATTTATAGAAGCTAAACTCTTCCAAGGGAATTTGCTGGAAGCCCCCAGGGGTGGGGGAAGAGGCAGAGAAGAGGCTTGAAAGTGCTTGAGAGAAGAAGAGGTTTTCCTTGGAGACCTAAGAGCTGATTCTGTCATCGAACCTTGATCTGATGTCTGAAAGGAGCGTTTGTTTTCCTATTGCCTGGTGCTGTTTAAAATCAGAGTATCCAATCATAGTAAGTGAAGTAAGTCAGACAGAGAAAGACAAATACCATGTGATATCACTTATATGTGGAATCTAGAATATGGAAGAAATGAACTTATTTAAAAAACAGAAAACAGACTCACAGACAAGAGAAAACAAACTTATGGTTACCAAAGGGGAAAAGGGGGAGAGAGGGATAAATTGGGAGTTTGGGTTGTATGTATACACACTCAGTTCAGTCGCTCAGTCATGTCCGACTCTTTGCGACCCCACAAATTGCAGCATGCCAGGCCTCCCTGTCCATCACCAACCCCCGGAGTTCACTCAAACTCATGTCCATCGAGTCAGTGATGCCATCCAGCCATCTCATCCTCTGTCATCCCCTTCTCCTCTTGCCCCCAATCCCTCCCAGCATCAGAGTCTTTTCCAACACCACAGCTCAAAAGCATCAATTCTTCGGCACTCAGCTTTCTTCACAGTCCAACTCTCACATCCATACATGACTACTGGAAAAACCATAGCCTTGACTAGACGGACCTTTGTTGGCAAAGTAATGTCTCTGCTTTTGAATATGCTATCTAGGTTGGTCATAACTTTCCTTCCAAGGAGTAAGCATCTTTTAATTTCATGGCTGCAATCACCATCTTCAGTGACTTTGGAGCCCCCCAAAATAAAATCTGACACTGTTTCCACTGTTTCCCCATCTATTTCCCATGAAGTGATGGGATCAGATGCCATGATCTTCGTTTTCTGAATGTTGATCTTTAAGCCAACTTTTTCACTCTCCACTTTCATTTTCATCACGAGGCTTTTTAGTTCCTCTTCACTTTCTGCCATGGTGTCATCTGCATATCTGAGGTTATTGGTTATTGATATTTCTCCCAGCAATCTTGATTCCAGCTTGTGCTTCTTCCAGCCCAGCGTTTCTCATGATGTACTCTGCATAGAAGTTAAATAAGCAGGATGACAATATGCAGCCTTGACGTACGCCTTTTCCTTTTTGGAACCAGTCTGTTGCTCCAAGTCCAGTTCTAACTGTTGCTTCCTGACCACATACACACTACTATACATAAAATAGATAAACAACAAGGACCTTCTGTATAGCACAGGGAATGGCACTCAATAGCTTGTAACTTATAAGGGAAACAAATCCTTTAAACTGAAGAATAGTTTATTTACAGTGTTTCAGTTATACACAAAATGATATGTTGTATATATGTTTCAGGTGTACAACATATACTATATATATTAATATATAATATGATATATATGTATATATATGTTTTGGGCTTCCCCATATACTATAAATATTAATATATAATATAATGTGCTGTGCTGTGTCGCTCAGTCATGTCCGACTCTTTGCGATCCCATGGACTATAGCCCGCCAGGCTCCTCTGGCCATTGGGATTCCACAGGCAAGAATACTGGAGTGGGTTGCCATGCCCTCCTCCAAGATGTGTATTTAACATATGTATTATATATATTATATAATATAGGTAGATATATATGTGTATTTATATATGTATATATATGTGTATGTATGTATATCTGTTTTGAGCTTCCCCAGTGGCTCAGTAGGTAAAGAAAGAATCTGCCTGAAGTGAAGGAGGAACAGGAGATGCAGGCTAAATCCCTGGGTTGGGAAGATCCCCTGGAGAAGGAAATGGCAACTACTCCAGTATTCTCACCTGAAAGATCCCATCGACAAAGGAGCCTGGCGGGCTACAGTCCATGGGATTGCAAAGAGTCAGGTACAACTGAGTGATTAAGCACAAGCATGTAAGTTTCAAATGTACAGCAATATCACTTTACTGTATACCTGAAACACTGTAGATCAACTATACTTCCATTTAAAATTTAAATTAAATTGAAAAAGAGAGTAGAGCATCCATGGTTTATCATCCCATCAAGGCTGCTGACAGTGAAGGTCATCAAATTCTCCAAGGGCACTGCTTCCACAGAGAAGGGGTAGATGCTGGCAGTCAAAACCAATGCACCTGGGAATCTGCACCATGGTGGACGCTTTGGACACACAGTCCCCATTTCCCCCAAACCCTTCAGTCATAGTCACACAACCAGTTTTCAGATGATGGTCTCGTGTACAAGAGGTTGTGTTTTCCAAGGATGTTCTCAACAGGTCTGTTCTCCACATCCCTGTCCTGCCTACTCTTCTTGACCTTATTTCCCATAAAGAGGAGAATTCCTTGTCTCCCCTCCTCAAACCTGGGGAGACTTTAGTGACTGCCTGGCCTCCAGTGTACAGCAGAAGTGATGCCATGTAATTTTGAGAGAGCCAGGTCACCGAAGAGCCAGAAGATAGCACATGAGCATCCGTGTGCCCTGAGGCCACCAGACTATGAGAAAGCCCCACTCTGCCTGTGAAAAGACCACAGCAAGGCGCCCTCATCAAGGGAGAGAAGTGTCCAGCCACCGCCCAGCCAAGCCCTTCCAGATTTTTTTTTTAATGTTTATTTATTTGGCTGCATCCAGTCTTATTGCAGCACGTGAGATCTTTGCTTTTTTGGAGCATATAGGATCCTTAGTGGTGGCATGGGAATTCTTAGTTGCAGCATATGGGATCTAGTTGCCTGATCAGGGATCGAACCTGGTCCCCCCTGCATTGGGAGCACAATGTCTTAGCCACTGGGCCACCAGGGAAGTCCCCCTTTCAGAATTTTTGGTTTACAATGAAAAGACCGTTTGGTGCCACTGCTTTTGGGGGGTGATTTATGACATCACAGCAAGTAACTGGGACACAGAGGGGTTGAACTCCTTGCCAACCTCACACAGCTATTCAGGGCCGTTTTAACCCTGTTCTTTCTGATCCTAATCCCCCTACACACACACACACACGCACGCACGCACGCACGCACGCACGCACACCCTCCTGCCACAAGGAAGAGAACCCTAAATGAAGAGATGCTGAAAGACTTGCACCGAAGGGCCCTTCCCAGCCTTACATCACCTTTAGAAGCTAATTTCTTGGCTTAATGCACCCCAGCCTCATTGAAAGCCTTTCATGGCCAGAAAGAGGAGTTTTTCTGTTTTCTTCTTTTCATCGCAGCCTGACATGTGGTCCCCAGCTCAAATGGAAAATGTATAAATACATCTCTCAGCATCTGTCCTGAAATGACTTATTGTCGTGCATTAATGAGTCCCTCAAGCTCTTGCCAGACCAGTAATTAACTGTAAAGAGAGGACGTGGAGCTGACGCTGTGGCCTCTGACTAGAGCAGGTGCGTTTCAGAACCCATTCCCCTGCCCCCAAAACCCCATCTGACCCAGAGGTGTGGATGAAGTTGTTCTTACACTAGTGGTCCTCAGCAAACTATGTTCTAGACAGGTCCCCCCCCAACCTTTTGGGGACAGGACTGTCATGCCTCAGGGCTCCATGTATTATTACACAGGACGTGTTCAGAATCCTCCTGGCCACCACCAAGCTGCCATGAGACCCTGGTTTTATCCACGTTGTCTAAATCCTTTTCATCTGGGGACCTTTGTTCAGATTGAGGGTCCTTCTCACATCTGACTGGTCTTTACCAGAAAGTAGCAAACTGCAGTGGAAATGAACTGTTTCCCTTTATAGAAAAGAAAAATTTAACATTTTTATTGGAATATACTTGCTTAACAATGTTGCGTTAATTCCTGCTATCAAGCAAAGTGGCTCAGCTATATGAGCCACTCAGCGAAGTGGCTGAGCTACATCCCCTCTTTTTTGGATTTCCTTCCCATCTAGGTCATGACAGAAGATTGAGTAGAGTTCCCTGAGCTATACAGTAGGTTCTCATTCGTTGTCTTTCATACAGAGAAGTGTATATATGTCAATTCCAGTCTCCCAACTCATCCCTCACCCTTACCCTCCTTGGTCCCCATGTATTTGTTCTCTATGTCTGTATCTCTGTTTCTGCTTTGCAGATAGGTTCGTCTGTACCATTTTTCTAGATCCGACATATATGTGCCTTAATATACAGTATGTGTTTTTAATGCTATTTTGTTCTGCACCAGAAGTAAAAGTCTTGCTCACTTGGGGCCTCCACTTGCAAATATCCCATGAAGCAGCATGGTACTGTGAATACGAACGTGGCCTCTAGAGTCAGCCAGGCAACTTGGGCTGGAGACTCAACTTTTCTGCTTGGACGCCGTGTGCTTTTGTGCATGTGAGCCCATCTCCTTGGGTCTTACCTGAGATGTGAGGTGGTAAATAACCGTAGTACCTTCCTCGTGGAGTGCTTGTGAGGATTAAAGGAATCGGTTTATGTGAAGAACCCATGTGGAGTGTTGGTTCTTGTATTTCCCACGGAGCAAATCTTCCTTCAGTTCTTCCTGACTTCTGTACACAGCAGTCCAGACTTCCTTGTACTCTTAAGTGTGACAGAGGCACAGTGTTCTTTCCTAAGTGTAGCAAACGTCAGCCACTGAACCACACTGTCCTGCTGACTAACCCACTGTCCTCAGCATCCCCCTGGAAGCTCCATTCTGCCCACCCTCCTCCTCCTCCCCATGCTGGTCCTCTTGGCTCACGATGGATGCTGTTTCAGTGGCTGGTTGACTGTGGACTCTGCAACCTGAGCTTAGAAGGGGCACAGAGACGTACATCAGAGAAACAGCCGTCACCCCTGGGCACCTGTGGGTTCCTTGCTTGGACTATTTACAAGCTAAGGTCTAAGGCTTATTGTAATTTTTCACTTACTAAGGCACATTTTCCCCTTCTGCTTTTATTACATGTACTCTTCATTTATTTTGGGGAGAGGAGGGCAGGTAATACATCCACACATTTCCAAACTCAAAATGTAGACAGATCAACATACTGAAATCTACATCTGCCCTCCCCTTACCCAGCTCCCTTCCCCGGAGGTCATCAGAGTTCACACTTTATCACATCCCTTTTCAGAGGTATTTTATACATATGAAAACACACACACACACACACACACACACATATATATATATATATCCCACACACACATTTCAAACAATGTTGCTTCCTTTTTCACCTATTAATAATAATATACCTTTTAATTTTTCCATATCAGTGCAGAAAGTTCTTTATTCAACTTTTCTAAAAACTATCACAGGGACTTCCCTGGTGGTCCAGTGGCTAAGACTCACCACTCCTAGTGCAGGGGACCCGGGTTTGATCCCTAATCAGGAAACTAGATCCCACATGCTGTAACTAAGAGTTCGCATGCCATAACCAAAAAATCCTGTATGCCACAACTAAGATCAAAGATCCCATGTGCTGAAACTAAGACCCATCACAATCAAATAAGTAAATATTTTAAAAATATCTTTGTTGTTCAATCGCAAAGTCATGTCTAGCTCTTTGTCACCCCATGGACTGCAGCACACCAGGCTTCCCTGTCCTTCACTATCTCCCGGAGTTTGTTCGAATTCATGTCCATTGAATCAGTGATGCTATCTAACTATTTTATCCTCTGTCATTGCCTTTTCCTTCTGCCTTCAGTCTTTCCCAGCGTCAGGGTCTTTTCCAATGAGTCGGCTCTTCGCATCAGGTGTCCAGGGTATTGGAGCTTCAGCTTCATCATCAGTCCTTCCAATGAATATTCAGGACTGATTTCCTTGAGGATTGACTGGTTTGATCTTGCAGTCGAAGGGACTCTCAAGAGTCTTATCCAGCACCACAGTTCAAAAGCATCATTATGTTCCTTTTTTAAAAAGCATCACATATTATGGCATATGGCATCGTTTATCTGAACCAACACCCTATTATTAGCTAGCCTTGAGGTTCTACCACCTTTTCCCTGTAAATGTGACTTTGAATCACTTTGTCCAAACACCATCTTGAACATGTGTGATTGTATCGTGAAGTGAATTGCAGAAGTGAGCTAGCTAGGAAAACGGTAAAGGCATTTGCAAAGGTGATGAGTATTGACATGTTACATAGAGACTCTATTGATTTACACCACCGTCCACCCACACCCACACGTTGCTAACAAGCTCTTTGATCTCTTGATGCTTGCATTTTTTTCCCACATGAATGACTGAGCTAGCAAGTAGCCTGAGAGTAAAACTCTACCTGGGAATTGTGGTATGGATTTTTAGGGTGTCAGTTCACCCTGGTGACTCCTGGGAAGTTCTGGAGTGGCATTTGTGGCCCTGCCGTGTCTCTGGAGTATCTCCCCTGGGTGTGCAGTGGGTCTTCCATCTTGATAGCTACATTCATGATTTATGAACATGTGTGGTGTACAGCAGAGAAGGCAATGGCACCCCACTCCAGTACTCTTGCCTGGAAAACCCCATGGACGGAGGAGCCTGGTAGGCTGCAGTCCATGGGGTTGCAAAGAGTCGGACACGACTGAGCGACTTCACTTTCACGTTTCACTTTCATGCATTGGAGAAGGAAATGGCAACCCACTCCAGTGTTCTTGCCTGGAGAATCCCAGGGACGGGGGAGCCTGGTGGGCTGCCGTCTATGGGGTCTCACAGAGTCGGACACGACTGAAGCGACTTAGCAGCAGCAGCAGGGGTATACAGGGGCTTCTCTGGTGGCTCAGGTGGTAAAGAATGCGCCTGCAGTGTGGGAGATCTGGGTTTGATCCCTGGGTTGGAAAGGTCCTCTGGAGAAAGGAATGGCTACCCACTCCAGTATTCTTGCCTGGAGAATTCCATGGACAGTGTACAGGCTGTACATGAGGTCTCTTCTCTTTTTTTCTCTTTGGCTGTGCTGGGTCTTTGTCGCAGCCCGCAGGCTCTTCATTGTGGTGTGTGGGCTTCTCTCTAGTTGCAGAGTGCCCAAGTTCAGTAGTTGCAGCTCAAGGGCTTCTATTGCAGCACACAGACTTAGCTGCCCCACAGCATGTGGGCTCTTACTTCCCAGACCAGGGATCAAACCCATGTCCCCTGCATTACAAGACAGATCATTAATCACTGCCCCCACCCAGGGAGGTCCCTATATTAGGTCTCTTCTAAATTCTTAGCTAATCTGAGTTCTGTATTTTCCCCCAAGTCCCAGCCCCCACCCATTCTTCTCCAATGGCCAAAGTGTTCTGTTTAAAACATAAATCGAATCATGCAGCCTCTTACTATTTCACCTTCCAGAGCTTCTCATCTCACCTGGAGAATCACATCCAGCTCTCACATCTCATTCAGTTCTTCACCATGAGCTCCAAGGCCCGGGAGGTGCTCTGGCCCCTGCCCACCTCTCTATCTTCCTTTATGTTTTTCTCGTTAGTCACAGTCTTCTTCCACCCTGGCTCCTATGGCACCTGTCACTCATGAGTCAAGCTTGTTCCTGCCACAGGGCCTTTGTATCTGCTATTCCCTCTTACTGGACTCTGCAAGACCAGATCGTTCAGCATTTTAGGTCTTGGCTCAAGTGTCTTATTCTCAGAGAGACCATCTATGACCACTCCCATGCATTGCTGGTTTTCTCTTCTTTCTAGAACTCACCAGTATGAAATTACCTGTTTTGTTTATGATCGTCTCTCCCCTCAAGAAAGTAGACTCTATGAAGGAAAGAAGAGATTTACCCATTCTTAGTGCTTAGATCAGTTCCCAGCACAGAGCAAGGACTGAAATCATTACTCAGTGAAGAAGCACATGAACGATCTTTGCAACAAATATCAAATGATCTTGCCTGTAGTTTATAGATGAAAAATAGGAGTCAGAGGGCCTTTGTGCTCAGAGTATGAGGTATTTGCTGAATGACTTAATAAATAAAGGATGCTAGTTATGCTGTATTGTGTTAGAGAATGTTGACCCATTGTACAGATGAAGGAATAAGCTGAGAGAGTCTGTATGAGCTGGAAGAACCATGTCCTGGGAGCCGATGATCGGAGCCCCAAGGTTTTGCAAGAGACCTGCAAGGGGAAACCAAACCCCCCGTGCTCCAGGCTTCCTCCCCACTCTGAACACACTCTTCTTGTTCTCGTCTTCTCTGTAGCTGTGAAAGGGAAAGTGACATCCTGTTCACCCACTAAGGGATTTATGAAACAATCTGTGTAATTATGCCAGTATTGTAGTAAGAACTCCTAGACTTACAGACATTTCCCTAAAATGTCATTCTCATTGGTGAGAGCTTAACGGCTTCGCCCAAGCCTGAAATGTGCTAGTTATAAAGGAAATGTTGGATTGGCCAAAAAGTTCATTTGGGTTTTTCCATAAGATGTTATAGAAAAACCTGAACAGACTTTTTGGTCAACCCAATATAACACTGTTTCATCTTGATATCTCATGCTAGGCTGCCACACAGGACTCAGAGTCATACAGGAAGCAGAACTGTTTGGGCTGTGCCCCACAGTGCTTGGGAACTAAGGAGGCTTCCAATCTTGCATTCTGATTACCTGTTAAACCCACACAGGAGGGAACCTTTGACACACATCAGCCTGATTGGAGGGTCTCAGAGTGAAGACCTGCGCTTTTGTATTTGTCTTTGTATTCAAGACTCAAATAATTATCCTGCCAGGCACTGGGAATATATATGAGGGACCATAGAACAGTTATGGACTCTGACCTCATACACCTCACTGTGCATTTGAAAAGATGGAAAATGTTTAAATAAGCACACCAAGAAGTAATCTCTAGCAACACCAGGAAATGCTGTGAAGAAAAGGTATGTAGCATTTAAGAATTCATAATAAGACAGTGTGTTACTTAGCATACAGGTCAATTGCTTGTAAAAGGGACCTTGTTGAAGATGGTGTGAATTCAAGATGAAAGAAAACATTATCTTCCTGTTACAAAGGGGTTGGCGATGGTTTTGTGCCTCTGCTCTGCACTGCCATCAGAAACACAGGTTCCTTCCTAGTTGCTCAGCTACCACAAGCGGGCTGCCCTCGCCCACATGATCCAAGATGGCACAGTAGCCTAGCCAAGGGGAAGATGACAAGGAGAGAGGGCCGTGGATGCCAAACCATGGAGAAGTGTTTCAGTTATTACCTGAGGAGCAATGAGAAGTCTTTAAAATATTTGAAGCAGCATGATGGCATGATCACATTTATGTAAACAATATTCCCGGTAAATGTATAAGAAACACATTAGGAGAGAGGGGTCCAAGAAGATATAAGCTTCCAGTTAGGAGCTTCCCTGGCAGCCCAATAGCTAAGACTCTGCGCTCCCAATGCAGGGGGCCCTGGTTCAATCCCTAGTCAGGGAACTAGATTTCAGTACCCACTGAAGGTGGCAGAGAAGAGAGAACTAGATCCCATATGCCACAACTAAACATCCTGCATACCACAACAAAGATTGAAGATCCTGAGTGCTGCAGTTAAGACCCGGGCCAGCCAAATAAATAAATGTGTATGTGTGTATGGGTGTGTGTATTTTAAAACCATGCAGTTAGACTGGAATACTGGACCACAATAAGGATAAGGTGTCTGTTCTGCCTCCTCACCACTGTCTTCTTCCACATGTCTCTGAAAGACCAGAGACCTCAACCCACTGTCTCCTCTGCCACCTTCCATGTCTACTGGCACAAAGCATTCTGAAAAACAGCCAAAATCCCTGAGTTGGTCAATACACTTGATATTTTTGTTCAGGAGGAAAAAGAGTCTGGCAAAGAGGCAGTCACTTAGCAAAGAGAGATTATTCTAATAACCTTAAATTAGTCCTCTAGCCTTCTCCCTACCTTCTCTCCTCCAAGACATAGTGACAGCTTGTTCTGTAGGCTGCTCTCCACGCCTCTCCTGGGTAACCTAATAACTTTTTTCTTTCCATTTTCCACATCACATTAATTCTTCATAAGTGGTCCTTATTATTCCTTACGTGTTCCGTCTCAAGTGCAGTCTTTTCTCACCAGCGGTGTGTAAACTAGGCCAGCTAAATGGCAAAGACACCTCATCCATCATGCTTTTAATTTTCCACCTTGGGAGGAAGCACTGAGGCTTAAGTTAAGGATAAAAGCAAGTCACCTTAATACCTCACTGGCTCTTTGGCCAAGGATGTTACCCTCTCATTTCTGCACTGGGGTGAACAAAAGGAAGCTACTCTCTAGTAACCACGTGGATTACCATGTAGGTTTGTGTAGCTTTGGATAAAAGGGTCAACCAATAGAGTCTCCCCCCACCCCAGATCATGGATTTAGAAAGAAAGAAAGTGATTTATTTTTTTGTTTAAATGTTTCAGTTTGTGAGGCAGGTCCAGTCTGCAGAGGCATCAGGGGCCCAGACTCCTGCCAACTTGTTGCTCCAACTAAGTTGTCACTGTGGTGGACACAATCCAAGATGGCTCTTCACCATGGAAAATTCTGGCCCCTGGGGAGGGACCAAGGGAAGGTAGGGGGCCTGCCTCTTCTATTTAAAGGCATAATCCAGAAGTTGCACATGTCACTTCCATTCCCAATCCATGAACAGAATGTACATACGTGGTCATACCTAGCTGCAAGGGAAGCTGGAAAGTGTCATGTCTTATCCCAATTACTCATACACCATGCTAGAAGAGCAGAACAGAAGGAGGGGGGAGATAGTATTCTCTAACACTGTAGGAACTTGAAAACGTGCAGAGCAGGAATGTTGAAGGAAAACCAAGATGGAAGCAGGAGAAGGAAGAGTGGTCACTCTGACATAGAAGAGTGTCCAGTAATCAGACATCAGAGCCAGTCTTTTTTAATTGAAGCGTCCTTGTTTTCTTATTTATTTACTTTTGGCAGTGCTGGGTCTTCGATGCTGTGTGTGGGCTCTATCTAGTTGTAGTGCTCAGGCTCCTCACGGTGATGGCTCCTCTTGTTGCAGAGCACAGGCTCAGTAGTTGTGGTAAATGGGCTTAGTTGCCCTGCAGAAATCTTCCCAGACCAGAGATCAAACCCATCTCCCCTGCATTGCCAGCTGAATTCTCAACCACTGGACTACCAAGGAAGTCCTCAGAGCCAAAGTCTTGGCATCCCCTGGAGCACAGGCTGGAGGAAGATCACCCAGCCAGGAAGCAGAGAGGTCAAGTGCAGACAGCAGACCTGGGCAGAGATTTCAAAAGCCTTCAAAGACGTGAGCAAGAACCAGGAGGGCACAGGAGAGCTGGTCAGCAATGCGCAGGGCTGAATGTTTCAAGCTGCCATAGCCTCAAGCAAGAACTTTTATTTGCTCCCTATAATAATGTCAGTGTGCATGCGTGTCAGTCACTCAGTCATGTCTAACTCTTTGCGACCCCATGGACTGTAGCCCACCAGGCTCCTCTGTCCATGGAATTCTCCAGTCAAGAATACTGGAGTGAGTAACCATTCCCTTCTCCAGGGGATCTTCCTGACCCAGGAATTGAACCCAAGTCTCCTGCATTGCAGGCAGATTCTTTGCCATCTGAGCCACCAGAGAAGCCCAATAATGAAAACAATCCTATAAAAATCATATACCCCTATTATCAGAGCAGCTGCTGTGTTACTGGCACTGTGCCATGTGTGTGATGTGCCGGAATCCTGGCTCAGGACCATCTTGGAAAATTTTCTCTTTAGGTCTCCGATTTCTTGTCTGTAGAATGGGGATATCATAAGATTGTTGCAGGGATGAATGACAATTTAATATTTAAACACTTAAAATTGTCTTGTTATATACTCGCTGAATGTGTGTGCAATCGCTCAGTCATGTCCAACTCTCTGCAATCCCATGGACTGTAGCCCGCCAGGCTCTTCGTCCATGGGATTCTCTAGGCAAGAATACTGGAGGGGGTTGCCATTTCCTTCTCCAGGGGGTCTTCCCCACCCAGGAATCGAACCCATGTCTCCAGGGGCTTCTGCATTGGCAGGCAGATTTACCACAAAGCCACCTGAGAAACCCACTCACTTAATATTGCCTTAATAATAATTCTTATTTCCAGCCGCTTTGCCAAGAAGCTTGCTTCTTAAGAGGAGCTTCGGGCAACCTTGCAATCTCTAGCGGTCCCTCATGCCAACATAAAATTCAGGCAAAAACACTGCCTCACAGAGCACCAGGCTGGGCTCCCAGTGTTATATAGCAACTTCTCACCAGCCATCTATTTTACACACGGTAGGGTATATATGTCGATGCTACATTTGTAAAGCAGTTTTCCTCCAATTAAAATAAGACACTGCCTTGATTCCAAAACAGCTTCAAAGCCAGAACTCTGCCCCACAGTGCCACAAGCTCCCTACAACTGATGACTACCCTATGATTCATCGACATAGAAATTCTGGTTCAGTCACTAGTGACCTCTGATTCTTCCAGTAACCCTGAGATACAGATGTTACAAGTGCTGTCTTACAGAAAAACAGTGTAAGTTCAGTTGACAGGAAAAGATCTGCAATTTGAAATCAGTTCTGCCTGATTTTGCTGTGCAGCATTGGGGAAGACACATAACTTCTCTGAGCTTTAGTTCCCTAGCTCTATAATAGAGCCAGTATTTCCCACCTCATGAGGTTGGCCTCAAGGGCAAATGAGTTGATATGTGTCAAATGTTTGACCCATCCTGACAGCTGGTGTTGTTAAGAAAGCCAAGTTTTTGTGATTTTGGTAGGCAGCTTCTGACATGGTGGGCTTCCCAGATTGCTCAGTGGTAAAGAATCCACCTGTCCTACAGGAGATGCAAGAGACATGAGTTCGATTCCAGGGTTGGGAAGATCATGGGAGTAGGAAATGGCAACCCACTCCAGTATTCTTGCCTGGAAAATTCCATGGACAGAAGAGCCTGGTGGGCTATAGTCCATGGGGTCACAAAGAGTCAGACACGACTGAAGCAACTTAGCACACACACACAGTAGCAGGTAACTCATACAGGACTCTTACAGATGCTCTAGGGTTGCTTGTATAATCTCATGGGATAAAAAGATGATACTGAGTAAGGATATATAAACGCACAACATAAAAGTTCCTTGTCTCTTTATGGAACTTTATAATTTGCAAATGCATTTCAATAGATATATTGAATTTGAGCATCACAGGAAAAGCTTGAGAGTTGGACAAAAGAATGAGTTTTATCTTTATGTTACAGGTAAAGAAACTGAGACCCAGAGGCATTAGAGGTAATTAATTCAAAAACCCCCATATATGGAATCTTTAAAAAGGGTACGAATGAACTTATCTACAAATATATGAATGAACTTATCTACAAATATGAACTTATCTACAAATAGAGTCATAGATGTAGAAAACAAACTTATGGTTACCGGAGGGTAAGCAGAGGAGGGATAAATTGGGGGAGACCTTGACTGACATATACACATTATATTTATATATAAAATAGATAACTAATAGGACCTCCTGTACAGCACAGGGAACTCTACATAATACCCTGTAATGGCCTATGTAGGAAAAGAATCTAAAAAAGAGTGGACTTACATTTATGTATAACTGATTCACTTTGCTTACACCCAAAACTAACACAACATCGTAAATCAACTATGCTCCAATAAAAATTAAAAAAAAAATACACCTAGCCGGCTAAGAGGAGCAAATTATATTTTACCTTGGCACTAGTGGCAAACAGCCTGACTGCCAATGCAGGAGACATAAGAGACATGGGTTAGATCCCTGGGTTGGGAAGATCCCCTGGAGAAGGAAGTGGCAACCTACTCCAGTATTCTTGCCTGGAGTATCCCATGGACAGAGGAGCCTGGCGGGCTACAGTCCATAGGGAGTGTCACAAACAGTCAGACACAACTGAAGCAACTTAGCACACGCACGCATGCACGCACGCACTGTGCTGCTTTTTTTTGTATCCTATGTTCTTTCCAAGGAGCTCATCACCTATTGGGAGCTTCCTGGTCACAAAGCCCAGAGCAAGTGTCTTTGGCTGTAGTTTGACTAACCTCTAAGACTTGGATGAAGGACAGGGATAGAATATAACCTGAATAGATAAACTTTAAAGCAATCATTAGCCATCTCTGATAGTTTAGATTCCCCACATCCTAGGTTTTCAGTGTAAGAAGGCTGAAAATGATGAGCAAGAAGAGAGAAAATACAGAGGAAAAATGATTGACCTTCTGTGTACATATTTCTAACAACCTGTGTTGTCTGGGGGAGGTTTGCCTAAGAAAATTATTGACTTCTTGCACCTGAAGACATTGTTTCTTTATTCATTTTATTTACATGTGTTGGGTTAGTTCAACCATTTCCTGCAATTCTGAAATGTTTTTCTTGCCCTTTATGGACAGCAACCATATCATGGAGGGAAATAATTGGGACTCTGTTTGCTTTTGCTTTTCCCAGTCTAGAGCATGTCAGGCTGACATGATTTCTGAGCATGAAAAGAATAAGGATGCTCTTTTTCCACCAGCTTCATCCCTATGGTCTAGTCACCCAGTGATTGAATATGTACCCATATTTCCAGCTATCCTGTGATGTCATGAAAATTATACAGCATGATGATTCAGGGCCCAGGCTCAGAAATAAGACTGCCCAGGTTCTGATTCTTACACTTCAGTGTAATAACTGAATATTGGCAATTTACTAAATGTCTCTATGTCTGTTTCCTCATCTGTAAAACGGGTCTGATAGTAACAGCATCTAACGCCTACAGTTGTTTGAGAATTCTACAAAAGAGATTATAAAAGTGCCTGGCAAACACCAAGCATTATAGATTTATTATTGGCATGATCACAGGACAGCAACTGGAAATGGAGAGGGGAGGGGGTATAGTACCAGATGGATGTGTCATTTTGAAGAGCAAATTCAGATCACTGACCCTCAGAAGACATCCAGACCCACTTCCAAACCTGCCTAGGACCACCCAAGCACGGCTGGTCTTCTGAGACCCACAGATCAGGGGATCATCGTGTCTCATCAAACATGGTCTTTCAATTAATGAGAAAGGAAAAGCCAACCCAAACTGGATGAAGAAAAAAAGAACTGGAAAGTAAAGAACTAGGAGTAAACTTGAATTCCACACAAGGGAGTTTGGCTTTAAATTATGTCAATGGAAAATGGCTTCCACATTCAGATCTTTGATTTTTCTCTGTTTCCTTCCACTGGAGTCACTCTAGTGTTTCATGCTCATATCAGCCTCAATCTTACGACTTTCCCCAGTTCCAAGTCAACAGGGCAAAGGGATGCTCCCTTCCTGAGGCCACGGCCAAGTTCTGAGGTCCATTCTGCCATTTAGATTCTGAGATCTGACTCTCTAAGCCTAGGGTCGTGGGCTGCAGCCCTGGACCCCATCTGGACCACATGGACCAAGAGGCAGGGATGGGAAGAATCCTAAGTTAGAGGAAGGAGGAACCAGCATCCCTTACACAGCCCTTCTTGAGGACCACATGCAAAGACATCATGTCTGCTACCACCACTGTCCCTGAGTGTTCAGAAGAGTCTGATTTCGGGAGCAAATGATGTTGAGGATGTATTTACTAAACATCATGAGTGCTTCATTTACTTCCTCAAACATAGCTTAATAGTGTCATCTTACAGTCATAGAGAAGAGCAGTTCCCTCTCAGTAAGAGACCAAATGTGTTTTGTACAGCCCCTGAGTGATGAAGACCTTCAGTTTCATGGTTCATGAGAAGCAGAGGGTTTCAGTGTGAAGGAAGGGGCTGAAATGTATGCAACTGAAAAAATGAAAATAAACCATAGGTGGCGCCAAGGAGATGCCCTCTCTTGTTCCTTCCAACAGGTTTATTATTAATGCCAACACCCTGCTTTACAAAGAATTTTAGGTAATTTACAATATTCCATCCAATATGGGAAGCCAAAAGAAATTTCCAGGAAGTAACAATAGCAAGTATGTCTACTCTGCCCGCTCTGCACCCGTAATTATTTTAAGTACTTTACACCAGCTTCCCCGGTGTAAGTAGCTCACTGGTAAAGAATCCGCCTGCAATGCAGGAGACGCAGGTTCCATCCCTGGGTAGGGAAGATCCCCTCGAGGAGGGCATGGCAGTCCCCAGGACAGAGGAGCCTGGTGGGCTACAGTCCATGGGGTCACAAAGAGTCAGACATGACTGAAGTGACTTAGCACAGATGCACACACATCCTACATATAGTCCTTTAAGCTTAACATCCCTATAATTATCTGTGGTTTGTGGATGAGGACACTGAAGTGCAGAGAGATTAAGAAACTCTCCAGGTTTACATAGCTGGTGAGCCAGGATTTCCAGCCAGGGCAAGTCTAGCACAGAGTCAAGGCCCTTAACCTCTCATGATAACCCGACAAGGAGAAGACGGAGGCAAGAATGTGAGGTCAAGACAAGAGCAAAGTTGACTCACAAAGCGGATGCCATGAAACCCTGTCCCCTTGCTGGGGTGGACCAGGGACATGCCTTTTAGCCTTCCAGCAGCCCTCAGTCATCAGTGCTACCAGGTGAAAGGTTCAAAGTGCCTGTCTCTGAGGTAGATGGAAACAGTTGGTCAGGAGAAATGCATAGTAAAGGTAACACCAGAAAAAAATGGCTATGGTGGGTTATTTTGTGCAATACAGTTCAATGGTCAATTTCATTCATTCATTTAATGAATGCATTGAGCTATTTCTCTGTACCAGGCACCCATTGTTCCTGGGTGATTTGAGTGCACTGATTAGATTAAGATGCTTCTCTCATGTGACTTCTGATCCAGAGGGGAGAGAGGAAAGAGAAAGGGAGAGGGGACAAATGAGTATATGATATATTGGATGAAGACAAGTCTTCTGAGTGATGCTGAGTTATAGGAGGGTGTGCTGGGTGAGTCTGAGTCATCAGCCAAGTCCCATCTTGGAGCAAGTGATATCTGCCACCATAATGAAGTCCAAGGGGGGCCTCTTGGTTCTGCGAGGGAAAGCTGTTCCCAGTAGAGGGACAGCTAGCTGGATTTGGGAGCATGCTAGGTGTGTCCAGGGCCCAGCAGTGTGGCTGGAGAAGGATGCATGATGGAGGCACAATGGGGTCAAGGTCAGGGAGGAGAGAAAGGGACTGTTAACAGTGTGGTCAGTCCAGACAAGCACATCAAGGGCTGAGGGGGCCCAATTCTTCTCTCTGCATCAAAAAGCAGATCCCAATGTGATTTTTCACGGTGCCTCTCTCACAAAGACAGATGTTAAAAGCCCTAATGAGCTCTCAGATGAAGAAAAAGAAAAAGTACTTTCACTGCCCACCCCACCCCACCCTGCAAACGTATATATCTAAATTTCAGTAGAATGAAGAACAGGACAGAGATTTTCCTAATCAGCAAGCGAAGAGTGGAGGAAAGGGGGGCAGAAGGGAAAAAATGAAAGTGCAGTTTATGTTTTCCATTTATACCATCAGCTTTTTATTAGCCAGGTGACATGGAGACAGAGCCCACGCTCAGCAGGGCTGGCGGAGAGAGTAGTAAAACCTGACAGGTAATTTGGTAAATCAAGACAGTCAGCAAACATCTGTTGGGGATGATAATATTCAAGGGGTTTCATTGTTTCAATGAAAACTTAGTTACGCTGGGCTTGAATTAATTTTTCATTGTCTCCAGTTTAAACGAGCACTGCTTACACAGCTGCCTCAAATAGAACCTTGATTGCATTCCATCTTTTGCCAAAATCATGAAAGACCAAAAAAAAAAAACTTAAATACAATCAAAGACCCCTGTCAGATGTATTGAAGTCATTTCTGCCCTCCAAGCCCCCTGGATTCTTTGTTTCTCTACCACATTCTCTCTTGATCAGTTCTGATGCTCTTTTATTATCAGGCTGTTAACATGAGAAGGGAGAGGGGAAATACAGAATAAACTCTGGCCATATTAGGCAAAAATGTGAAAAAGCATGCAACTTGGAGTGAATGCACCTGGGTTTTTTTTTTAATTGTGGAATCCCTTGGCACCAAAGAGGAATGGGAAGGTAAAAACGCAAGGACTGAGAAATATACACCCATGGCACACACCCCACCGTTATCATACTGAGAAAAGATGAGAAAAGATACAAGATGCATTTCTGATGTTTCACTGGAGCACAGCCATTTGGGATGTTCCCTCTGTTGTCAGTTTCCTTTGCAAGTAATTAACAACACTTGAGTGCATTCATGGGCCTTCACAAATCTTGTTTTGACATGAATGTCAGGAAAAACTCACTGATGAATGAGTCTTGAGTTAGACGTCATTCCAGAATCTTTTTTTTTTTTCTTCTTCTATTTCTATACATTTGCTGCCCTAATGGATGTTCTGCTGATACCGGGAACAGAAACCAGACTACAGTGGCCAAATCAAATAGTTTGAGGGGTTTTGCCCTTTGAAACAGCATGAGGTTCAGAGGCTAGGACTAGGCTGGGGCTGGTGTAGTGGCTTCACAAAGCCATCAGGGACCCAGGCTCCTTTTCTTTTTTTTTTTTTTCCTCTAATTTTATTTTATTTTTAAACATTACATAATTGTATTAGTTTTGCCAAATATCAAAATGAATCCACCACAGGTATACATGTGTTCCCCATCCCGAACCCTCCTCCCTCCTCCCTCCCCATACCATCCCTCTGGGCCGTCCCAGTGCACCAGCCCCTTTTCTCTTCTTGCTCTGCCCTCTCTGGCATGTGCCACCCTTCCTCATGTTCACAAGATGGCAACGATACCTCCAGGCATCTTATTTATGTTCCAGGTGGGATGGAAGGGGTAAGATGTGTGGCAAAAGCAGCAGGTGAAGCCTGGCCAGGTCTGTCTGTTTTGATCAGAAAAACAACTTTCTTCTAAGCCCAGCCAGTAGCCATCAGCTTATATAGCTCACGGCTCAATAGGACCCAAGCAGCCACCTCCAGCAGCAGGGAAAACTGAAGAGGTGAAAATTCTTACTTTGGGCTCATCACACACTGAACAAACAGGTTCTGTTAGTAAATTAGAGGGAAAGAATGGATGTTGGTACACAACCAACAGTGGCTACTCCAGAATTGAAGGAAGGACATCCTTTCTGTATGCTTTTGGGTATACTTGTGTGAGGTGTAATGGCTGGAGTTGACTTGAAAGTCTGCCAGGAAAGCCTGAAAACAAAGGCCGGTGTTCTGAGGATGGTAGAACAGAAATTTGGAGACTGTGTCTTTACTGATATTTCTGAGTCACTAGATCTGCTGCTGCTAAGTCGCTTCAGTTGTGTCCAACTCAGTGTGACCCCATAGATGCAGCCCACAAGGCTCCCCCATCCCTGGGATTCTCCAGGCAAGAACACTGGAGTGGCTTGCCATTTCCTTCTCCAATGCATGAAAGTGAAAAGTGAAAGTGAAGTCGCTCAGTCATGTCCAACTCTTCGCAACCCCATGGACTGCAGCCTACCAGGCTCCTCTGCCCATGGGATTTTCCAGGCAAGAGTACTGGAGTGGGGCAGCCCTGAAGCCACCCCCTTTCACTCTTCCTCTTTGGTGAAGTGATACATTTCACATCATCTAATTCTGATCTCCCTTAGGGTGGACTGGTTGGATCTCCTTGCAGTCCAAGGGACTCTCAAGAGTCTTCTCCAACACCACAGTTCAAAAGCATCAATTCTTCGGCGCTCAGCTTTCTTCACAGTCCAACTCTCACATCCATACATGACCACTGGAAAAACCATAGCCTTGACTAGATGGACCTTTGTTGGCAAAGTGATGTCTCTGCTTTTGAATATGCTATCTAGGTTGGTCATAACCTTCCTTCCAAGGAGTAAGCGTCTTTTAATTTCATGGCTGAAGTCACCATCCGCAGTGATTTTGGAGCCCCCAAAAATAAAGTCTTACACTGTTTCCCCATCTATTTGCCATGAAGTGATGGGACCAGATGCCATGATCTTAGTTTTCTGAATGTTAAGCTTTAAGCCAACTTTTTCACTCTCCTCTTTCACTGCATCAAGAGGCTTTTTAGTTCCACTTCACTTTCTGCCATAAGGGTGGTGTCGTCTGCATATTTGAGGTTATTGATATTTCTCCCGGCAATCTTAATTCCAGCTTGTGCTTCTTCCAGCCCAGCGTTTCTCATGATGTACTCTGTATAGAAGTTAAATAAGCAGGGTGACAATATGCAATATACAACCAGTCCATCTTAAGGGAGATCAGTCCTGAATGTTCTTTGGAAGGACTGATGTTGAAACTGAAACTCCAATACTTTGGCCACCTCATGCAAAGAGCTGACTCATTGGAAAAGATCCTGATGCTGGGAAGGATTGGGGTCAGAGGAGAAGGGGACAACAGAGGATGAGATGGCTGGATGGCATCACCGACTCGACAGACATGAGTTTGGGTAAACTCCTGGAGTTGGTGACAGACAGGGAGGCCTGGCATGCTGTGATTCATGGGGTCGCAAAGAGTCGGACACGGCTGAGCAACTGAACTGAATTCAGTCTGAGTTAGACTTTCCAGAATATTCAGTCAAAGTATTGGAACTGACACAGTCTTCCATCTTCCTCTGGGAAGCCTATATACCCTCTTATATACAGGAGAGTGGTTTTTTTTTTTTTTTTAGTAATTTTAAAAAATTGTGGTAAAATAAATATAACATAAAATTTACCATTTTACTATTTAAAAATTTGTAATATTTGTTTGGCTGCGCTGGGTATTAGTTGTGGCATGTGGGGTCTTCATCTTTGTGTGGCACGCTGGATCTTTTGTTGCCATGTGTGAACTCTTGGTTGTGCCTCGTGGAATCTAGTTCCCTGACCATGGATCGAACCTGGGCCCCCCAGACTGGCAGCACAGTCTTAGCCCCTGGACCACCAGGGAAGTCCCTTAACCATGTGTAAGTGCACAGTTCTGTGACATTAGGTGCATTCCCATTGATGTATGGCCATCCCCACTATTCACCTCCAGAAATCTCTCATCATCCCAAACTGAACCTCTGTGCCCACTGAACAACCCTCCACCTTTCTCCCTCAGCTCCTGACAACCACCATTCTGCTTTCTGTAAATTTTAGCCCTAGTTGCCTTGTATAAGTAAGACTGGACAGTATTTGTGTTTTAAACACATGCAGGTGGTAGGAAAACCCAACTGAAATATGTTTAAGAATTGTTTTCAAGAAATATATTGACTCATGAACTCACAAAATCCTTGGGAAAGCTGGTTTGAAGCATGACTGAATACAGCAGTCACAGCTGTGTCTTAGGGATGTGCCTTCCCTTCCTACAGTAGCTCTCTTGCCTCCTGTGCAGACGCCATTCAGAAGCAGATTCTCCTCTCCTGGTGCCTAGTTCGGTACAAATTAGGTGAAGAGGAGGTTATGGTCTTCTCAGTTGATTCCATAAAAATCCCAGGGTCGAGACTTATTGGCCCTGACCTAGTCACGTGTTTATCCCTGAACCAATTGTGTACATTCTGCTGGCCCCTGATTGGTCTGAACCTGGGTCACATGACCCCTTGTAACTTCTACTATTCTCTGGTTGGCCAGGCCTAGACCACATGACTGGTTCTTTTTTTTTTTTTTTTAATTGGCAGGATATTGCTTTACAATGTTCTGTTAGTTTCCCTGTACAAGGAAGTGAATCAACTATATTTATACATATAGCCCCTTCCTCTTAGACTTCCCTCCCACCCCCCCCCCATCCCTCCCGCTCTAGATCATCACGGAGCATGGAGCTGAGTTCCCTGATCTATACAGCAGCTTCCCACTAGCTATGTATTTTACACATAGTGTATATATGTCAATCTTAACCTCCCAGTTCATCCCACCCTCTCCTCCCTCCCCCTCCCCATGTCTGCATGCCCATTCTCTATATCTGTGTCCTTATTCCTGCCCTGAAAATAGGTTCATGGGTACCATTTTTCTAGATTCCACATACATGTGTTAATATACAGTATTCTCTTTCTGACTTCATAACCTAAATGTCCATTGACAGACAAATGGTTAAAGAAGATATGTGTGTATATATATACAGTAGAATATTACTCAGCCATAAAAAGGAGCAAAATTGGGTTATTCATAGAGGTGTGGATGGACCTAGAGTCGTACACAGTGAAGTAAGTCAGAAAGAGAAAAACATGCCCAGTTCCTGAATTGGGTGTTGACTTAGTCCCACTGTAGACATCTAGGCTAAGAGGGATGGAGATATGACCCCATGGTAAAGCCCCTCATCCCCAAAGAGGAATGAAAAGGCTTCCCTAAGGAAAACTGAGTCCTGTTATTGGGAAAAGAATATGTGCTAGACAGGCAGGCTCAACAGATACCCTCCCCAAAGGTGCTTTCACCATAATTTAGGAGGTAGCCCCTGTGTTCCAGTGGGGGTCAGAGGCTCCCCACACCTGAGCTCTTACACACACTGCCACTTCCTCATTCCTGGTTTACCTGACTCTAGACAGGTCTATTTGCCCCTTCCAATGTACACGCTTCCTTATTAACCTTTGTATTTCCCAAAGCATTGCACGCCTACGTGGTGCTAATCAACACTTACTCATTTTGAGAACTTCCCTGGAGGTCCAGTGGTTAAGATTCACCTTCCTGTGCACGGAGTGTGAGTTTGATTCCCTTGTCGAGAGCTAAGGTTTCACATGCCTCTCGGCCAAAAAACCAAAACATGAAACAGAGGAAATGTTGTAACTGATTCAATAAGGCTTTTAAAATGGTTTATGGTCTATATCAAAAAATCTTTTTTAAAAATACTGATTTTGATTCACCCTAATGGTAATATGTGGAAATTCACTTTTACAATAATAGCTATTGAGTCTTGACTGCCTACCATAGCCTGAGTACTGGAGAGGGGTCACTTCACCCCTCACATTTAATCTCTGCAACAGGGAAAAACCATTAATTTGCAGATAAGGAAGCTGAGGCTGAAACAAGTCAAGAAGACTTTGCTCATAGTTCATTGTTACCTGGTAACAGAACAGAGTCTCCCGCCCAGATCTGACTGATAATGTCATTCTGCTCTTCTGGACAGATCTTAGATTCTCCCTTGCCAGGGGCCCCTTCATGAGGGCAGGTGAGAACCTTCATTCCAGAAAATTGGCAGAGCTTCCACGTAGAAAGTTTCCATGTATCTTTCCACAAGGTCCAGATCAATGGACTCAGGGGAGTCCAAGTAACAGCAACAAATAAAACCCATCAAGCTCTCCTGAGTCTTTTGGTACTGAATTCTCAGGCCTCATAGAGGAAAGGCCTGGATCTGTATCACTGGGTTTGGCCAGCTCAGGTAAAGACACAATCTTCAGACATCACTAGCATCCCTTATTATTTTAAGCCCAGCCTCCCCACACCTTTTCAGAATGTGAATTTTCCCTGCAATGCTTGTACTTGTGCCCCCTTTCCTAAGGGGTCAGTAGATGAATAAGAGCAACTTGTGGTCCAATAAACACGTTCTCTCCAAACTTCCTCATCATAGATGCCTTTCTTTAAGTACACACTTTGCCCTTTTGTGGAGCATGGATCACCCAATACTTCTTTGAATTTTCCTGGCAGCAGGATTATGGAATAATGACTCTGACCAGCTTTTACATTGTTATAAGATAAACCCCTCTACAAATGGTAAAATCATAATTCTCTTGGAAATGTAAAATGAGCACATGTCAAAAGTTTTAGCCCACCAGCAATTAATAAGGGAAACTGGGAAATATTATAACCATTCAAAGAAACGTTTATAAAGTGGAGACATCTATAGGCCATGAAATAAATTTATGAGGAGATGAAAAACTGCCTTTTCTCACCTGGCTGGGGGGAGAGAAATCAATTTTCCCTCCATTGGACACACTTTATTTATATGTCTATTGAAGAGAATTATTCGCATTGCTGCTTGCCAGCATGCTTAGTTGCTTCAGTTATGTCGACTCTTTGTGACCCTATGGACTGTAGCTCACCAGCCTCTTCTGTGCATGAGATTCTCCAGGTAAGAGTACTGGACTGGGTTGACATGCCCTCCTCCAGGGGATCTTCCCAACCCAGGGATCAAATCTGTGTCTCTTATGTCTCCTGCTTGGGCAGGCGGGTTCTTTACCATTAATGCCACCTGGGAAGGCCATTTACATTGCTACCATCTATCGATAGTTTACAGAATTGTAGAATAGATCGAAGACGGTGAAAAACACAAACACCATAGGATTAGGTAATGGGAAGGCTGAGTTGTAAACAAAGCACTGAGCACCTTCGATGAAAGTATTTTGGTCTGTTTCAGTCTTTTGCAATATTTTCCTACGATCTGTGGCCAACAAAGTATCAGAGCTGAAGTCATCTGCCTCTCTCGACATCACATGCCCCTGTGGGTAATTTGCAGTGGAGAATATCCCTGCAGTATGAGCTGTGTCCCCTTGTCTGCGAGTGTGGGGTTAAAGCCCTCTCTACAGAAGCCTTTGAAATTAATCGGGACAGAGAAGTGCTCACCATTGAATAAGGAGAGAGGGGTCATATCTGCAGTGAATGGTTCTGTGTCCTTGGTTAATTAAAGTAGCCCATCAGTGGGCAAGTCCTCCCTGTTCAGTGGTTCCTGTCTTTGAGCCCTTTCCCCCTGACACAAGACTTGCCTTTGCATCAGTAAGTTGAGCTGACTAACAAGTGGCACTCCCATAGTCACAGTGTATCAATAATGATAGCAGACATGTTTGTATGCTTTCTATTTGTGGGAGATTTTGCCCAGCAAGTTGCATCTCTTAACTGGCTCACTGGATTCTCTACAGTTAACCCTGGCTCACACACAGGGATACTGAAACTTCAAGAGCCTAAGTAGATGCCTGGGACAGCACCACTGTTGGGCTGCAGAGCTTTGAAGGCAGGTCATCAGACTCCTGGACTGAAGCTTTTGTTGTTGATGATGATAATGATGGTGAAATAGAGTTTATATTGTGCTTAGAAAAAGAAGAAGAGAGCAACAGGATGAGATGTTTGGACAGCAGAAATGGTATGGACCTATCAGAAGCAGAAGATATTAAGAAGAGGTTGCAAGAATACACAGAAAAACTCTACAAAAAAGATCTTCATGACCCAGATAATTATGATGGTGTGATCACTGACCTAGAGCCAGACATCCTGGAATGTGAAGTCAAGTGGGCCTTAGGAAGCATCACTATGAACAAAGCTAGTGGAGGTGATGGCATTCCAGTTGAGCTATTTCAAATCCTGAAAGATGATGCTGTGGAAGTGCTGCACTCAATATGCCAGCAAATTTGGAAAACTCAGCAGTGGCCACAGGACTGGAAAAGGTCAGTTTTCATTCCAGTCCCAAAGAAAGGCAATGCCAAAGAATGCTCAAACTACCACACAATTGCACTCATCTCACATGCTAGCAAAGTAATGCTCAAAATTCTCCAAGCCAGGCTTCAGCAATATGTGAACTGTGAACTTCCAGATGTTCAAGGCAGAGGAACCAGAGATCAAATTGCCAACATCCACTGGATCGTCAAAAAAGCGAGAGAGTTCCAGAAAAACATCTATTTCTGCTTTATTGACTATGCCAAATCCTTTGAGTGTGTGGATCACAATAAACTGTGGAAAATTCTGAAAGAGATGGGACTACCAGACCACCTGACCTGCCTCTTGAGAAACCTGTATGCAGGTCAGGAAGCAACAGTTAGAACTGGACATGGAACAACAGACTGGTTCCAAATAGGAAAAGGAGTATGTCAAGGATATATATTGTCACTCTGCTTATTTAACTTATATGCAGAGTACATCATGAGAAATGCTGGGCTGGAAGAAGCACAAGCTGGAATCAAGATTGCCAGGAGAAATATCAGTAACCTCAGATATGCAGATGATACCACCTTTATGGCAGAAAGCAAAGAGGAACTAAAGAGCCTCTTGATGAAAGTGAAAGAGGAGAGTGAAAAAGTTGGCTTAAAGCTCAACATTCAGAAAACGAAGATCATGGCATCTGGTCCCATCACTTCATGGCAAATAGATGGGGAAACAGTGGAAACAGTGGCTGACTTTATTTTTTTGGGCTCCAAAATCACTGCAGAGGGTGATTGCAGCCATGAAATTAAAAGACACTTACTCCTTGGAAGGAAAGTTATAATCCACCTAGGCAGCATATTAAAAAGCAGAGACATCACTTTGCCAACAAAGGTCCATCACGTCAAGGCTATGGTTTTTCCAATGGTCATGTATGGATGTGAGAGTTGGACTGTGAAGAAAGCTGAGCACTGAAGAATTGATGCTTTTAAACTGTGGTGTTGGAGAAGACTCTTGAGAGTCCCTTGGACTGCCAGGAGATCCAACCAGTCCATCCTAAAGGAGATCAGTCCTAGGTTTTCATTGGAAGGACTGATGTTGCAGCTGAAACTCCAATACTTTGGCCACGTGATGCGAAGAGTTGACTCATTGGAAAAGACCCTGGTGCTGGGAAATACTGAGGGCAGGAGGAGAGGGAACGACAGAGGATGAGATGGCTGGATGGAATCACCGACTCGATGGACATGGGTTTGGGTGCACTCCAGGAGTTGGTGATGGACAAGGAGGCCTGGCGTGCTGCGGTTCATGGGGTCGCAAAGAGTCGGACACAACTGAGCAACTGAACTGAACTGAGTTGATGGACTTGAATTTGAGCACACTCCCAGAGATAGTGAAGGAGAGGGAAGCCTGGCGAGCTGCAGTCCATGGGGTCACAAAGAGTCAGACATGATTGAGCAACTGAACAACAACAACAAGAAAATGCTACTCAGAACACTTTAAAGAGGCTTTAAAAATTCACCTCTGTCTTGACTTCTGTTTCTCATACAAATTTTTTCTGCTGCTAACAAGCTTTTTAAAAAATTCTTTTTCATTATGGTTTATTACAGGATATTGAATATAATTCCTGGTGCTATACAGTAGGACCTTATTGTTTATATATTCTATGTGTGTGTGTGTGTGTGTGTGTGTGTGTATAAATGATAGCTTGCACCTGCTAGTCCCAACCTCCTTAATCTGTCCCTGCCCCAGCCTGCCCTGCCTCTTGGCAACCACAGGTCTGTTCTCAATGTCTGTGAGTCTGTTTTTGCTTCATAGATAAGTTCATTTGTATGGTGTTTTAGATTTCACACGTACTCAGATGATAAAGAATCTGTCTGCAATGTGGGAGACCTGGGTTCAATCCCTGGGCTGGGAAGATCCCCTGGAGGAGGGCGTGGCAACCCACTCCAGTATTGTGGCCTGGAGAATCCCATGGACAGAGGAGCCTGGTGCTACAGTCCATGGGGTTGCAAATAGTTACACATGACTGAGTGACTAAGCACCGTACAGCATAAGTGATATCGTATGGTATTTGTCTTTCTGATTTACTTCACTTAGTATGCGAGTCTCCAGGTCCATCCATGTTGCTGCAAATGGCATTATTTAATTCTTTTTATGGCTGAGTAGTATTCCATTCCACATTTTTTTTTAATCCATCCATTTCAATGTACATTAAGGCTGTTTCTTTGTCTCACCTACTGTAAACAGTGCTGCTATGAACATAAGGCTACATGTATCTTTTTTAGTTAGTTTTGTCTGAATGTCTGCTCAGGAGTGGGATTGCTGGATCACATGGCAAGTCTATTTTTAGTTTTTAAGGAATTTTCATGCTGTTCTATATAGTGGCTGCACCAATTTACATTCCCACCAACAGTGTTGAAAGATTCCCTTTTCTCCACACCCTCTTCAGAATTTATTGTTTTTGATGATGGGACATTCTAACCACTGTGCAGTTGTACCTCACTGTAGTTTTGATTTGCATTTCTCTAATAAGTAGCAATGTTGAACATTTTTTCATGTATCTACTGGCCATCTGTTTTCACACAATTCTTATTGAGATATAATTTACCTGCCATAAAATTCAGCCTTTTAAAATTGTAAAATCTTTTAGTATACAGCAGATTTGTACAAGCCTCACTGCTATGTCGTTCTAGAACATTGGCCTCACCCCAAAAGGAAATGCCACACCTCTCAGCAGTCACTCAGTTTTCCCTCCTCCCTCCCCCCACTCCCTGATAACCACTAATCTTCATTCTGTTTCTATGGGTTTGCCTGTTCTGGACATGTCATATAAATGGAATCATACAACATGGGGCCTTTGGCGTCTGGCTTCCTTCACTTGATCTGATGTTTTGAAGGTTGTTGCACGTGTTGGTGATTCATTCCTTTTCATTGCTGAGTGCTATTCCATTGTATGGATGGACCACAGGCACCTGGGCGCTCTTCCCCCGCAGCCTTATTGATGTATAATTGACAAAATTGTATATTTAAAGTATGCAATGTGATGACTTTACATGCATATACATTGTTAAGTGATTACCATAATTAAGTTACACAGTCATCTATTCACAGCTTCCTCTTTTTTGGTGAAAATGCTTAAGATCTACTGTCTTAACAGAGCTCAAGTCTACATGGTATTATTAACTACAGTCAGCATGCTGGACATTAGATCCTCAGAACTTCTCCATCTTAATAACTGGAAGTTTGTGCCCTTGGACTAGTGTCTCATCCCCACACACCGCCAACAGCACCTGACAACCACCATTCTACTCTCCAGAGTTCAACATTTTTTTAAGACTTTTACACAGAAGTGATATCAGAAGTTAGATGTCTTTATCTGGTTTATTTCATTTAGCGCAGTACCCTCCGGTTTCATCCATGTTGTTGCAAATGGCAGAATCTCCTCCTTTTCGTGACTGAATAATATTCCACTGTATAGATGGACCGCGTTTTCTTTCCCCCTTCATCAGCAGGGACCTGTGCTCATTTTATATTATTTACTTATTTGACCATGCCACATCTTAGTTGCTGCATGCGGGATCTTTTTTTCTAGTTGTGGTGTGCAGGATCTTCAGTTGTGGGATGGGAACTCTTTGTTGCAGCACGTGACATTGAGTTCCCTGGCCAGGGATTGAACTTGGGCCCCCTTCACTGAGAGTGTGGAGTCTTAGCCCCAGGAGCACCAGGGAAGTCCCGGGACCTGTGCTCTTAATCCCATCTTTTATTATCTCTTGTCACTGTTGGGAGAAAGATTTGGAAAGTTAAGAGTAGGGGACGCACCACCGTATATACTCGGAGGCTGCAGTCCTGGCTCAAGCGGGAAGGGGAGACCCTGGGAGGCTGAAAGGCACACCTTCCCTGAGCCAGGGTGGAACTTGTTGCCCAGGCATCTTTGGAGCCCAATCTGTGCTCCCATGAAATAGCAAAGCACTGAGCCCTGGGTTGAGCGTCTGTTCCCAAGCCTAGGAAGCATTCCTCTTGTAAACTAATTGGCCCATAAAGGGATTGAATAGCGCCTCTGGGCACTGGCATACTCTGCGCTTATTAACTCCCCTCTCCCTTTGGCCTTGGCCTCCTGAAGTGGCTATTGATCTTTTACAAGTTTTATGATCTTATCTTGGGGTCACAAGAGAGCTATTACCTTTAACTCCCCTCCAGGGCAAGAGATGAGCCGTCGTTACTTCCCACTACCGGGGGTCACTTTTAGTCCTACCCCCCTGCCACGCACCTTATTAGACGCCTGGAAATACCACCTTCCTCCTTGCTGACCCCGGATGACTCTACAGTGACTCTGAGACACCCAGGGCAGAGTTTCCTAAGCACCATTCATGATTTTTGCCCTATCCGCAGAACCTTCGTACTATTATTATTCAGTCAGTATTTTAAATGAAAGCCAACTCATCTTTTCTTCTGAAATACACTGATTTCAAGAGGAAACTGGTTGTTATTCCTAAATACGAAAAACCCAGTATCAGTTGCCGTAAATAGGAGGCAGACATAAAAATAAATGCAATTAAATTCTTGGCCTGGGGCAGACTCCACTCCAGTGGAGACTTGTGATCCTAAAAGGCTCCCCTCCTCCTCTCTGAGGGCCCCAAGAGAGCTTTCATCTTAATCTTTCTCTTTGGTAGGAACAGAAGGATGCATTTGAAATGAGAATGTAGGTCATGCCTTGAAGCCAGGCAAGCTGTATGCCTCCCACCTCCCCACCCTAGAGACTCCACTTAAAATCATCTCGAGTGCTAACTGCTATGTGGGTACCTCTCTATGGGGAATGCTGGGCTATCGGAGGGTAGTTTTGGTATCAGAAGTGGGGTCCGGCTGATCTCCACTCAAAAGCCAATAAAGAGGCTATTGCTTTATTTTGGATGCCGGCAACTAAGCGGGGAGAACTCCTGTCCAAAGGCTGACTCCCCCACCACTGACCATCAGTGGGCAAGAGCTTTTCATTTTGTTATGTTTGGGGCTGTGCTGTGGAGCTTGTGAAATCTGAGTTCCCAGACTAGGGTTTGAATCCCAGCCCACAACAGTGAAAGCATGGAGTCTTAAGCACTGAACCACCAGTGAAGTTTCCAAGAGTTTTTATAGATGGAGGGAGGGGGCTACATGCAGAAACAGCACAGTCAGCTGCGACAGTCATCTTGAAATTGGTCACACGTGGTCTGACCAGTGTCATCTTGATTGTTTTAAGTACAGTTAATCATCAGTTTCAGCATTAGTTTGTTCCCATTTTCTTGAGGCCGGTTCTCAGAATTGTGGCAGCTTATGTCATGGCTACAGTCTGGTCATCATGTAGTTAACTTCTTCCATCTGGTGAGGGGTTCAGTATCTACAAGGCAGCTCACAGGATATGGCTCAGAATATTATCTCTAGCCCTTAAGGAGGCACTAAAGGCCGTGGAGTTTGCTTTATCACTAAACGGTTATTATTTAGTCTTGTTTGACTGCTTTCCTTTGCCTCTGCATTTTTCATTTCTCTGATTAAATTTATTCTTTGCTAAAGTTTTTCCAGAGACAAAAGGCAGGCTGAGGACATGGGGGGCAAGGACCGACCATAGGGTCGTGCTTCATTGCCCTGTGATTCAAGGCCTCATCCAAAGGTCACTGCCAGTCTTTTCCTTCCCCCTTAACCAGCCCTCCTTCACCTCCATCCAGGCTCCTTGGATGCCCCATCATAACTTGACTGTTCCTGGTTCCCTCTCCAGTAACACCCATCCAGTCATTCCTACCTTGAAAGCCTACTTCCTGTCTGATGATTGTCTGATGCAAGTTATTTCTCAGATATTGATAGATCTTTTCTTCCTATTAATTTTGCCTATGGCTGGGAAAATTTAAGGCTGTGTACTTAGGTTTTGTTTTGTTTTTTAATAATTAAGACGATTATAACCTGGTGCTCTGTGACAACCTACAAGGGTTAGCAACTGTTATTGTTATTCAGTCACTAAGTTGTGTCCAACTCTGTGACCCCTTGGATGGTAGCCCACCAGGCTCCTCTGTCCATGGGATTTCCCAGGCAAGAATACTGGCGTGGGTTGCCATGTCCTTCTCCAGGGGATCTTCCCAACTCAGAGATTGAACCCAAGTCTCCTGTGTATCCTGCATTGGCAGGAGGATTCTTTACCACTGAGCCACCAGGGAAACCCATGACTTAGAGACGAAACAACAAAAAAGAAGTTTAAAATAAACACATTACACTAGAAATCTAGATTCCTGAAGCCTCTTGCAAGGGACAGAGGTCATTCCACATAGCAGTGATGGTGTGGGACTAAGAAGCAGCTGGGTATGACTGTTTACCTAGCAACAGTCCGAATCACCCGCCTCCAGGGGACCTATACTCCCCACTCACTTGCCTGCTTACTCTTGGTCATGTGATTTACCCTGCCCACAGAAGCATGTAGATTTTTAGTTTGACTCTATTGATACTATGGGCAGGATAATCCTTTGTTGTGGGGGCTATCCTGTGCATCGTAGGGTTTTTAGCATCATCTTTGGCCTCTACCCACTCGATGCCAATAGCCCTTCCCCAAAAATGTCTCCAGGCATTACCAAGTGTCCCCAGGGGTGAGGGACAAAATAACCTCTGTTTAAGAACCACTGCTGCTGCTGCTGCTGCTGCTAAGTCACTTCAGTCGTGTCCGACTCTGTGTGACCCCATAGACGGCAGCTCACCAGACTCCCCCAGCCCTGGGGTTCTCCAGGCAAGAACACTGGAGTGGGTTGCCATTTCCTTCTCCAAAGCATGAAAGTGAAAAGTGAAAGTGAAGTCGCTCAGTCGTATCTGACTCTTCACGACCCCATGGACTGTAGCCCACCAGGCTCCTCCATCCATGGGATTCTTCAGGCAAGAGTACTGGAGTGGGGTGCCATTGCCTGTACCCCTAAACCCTCCTACCCTCCAGACGTTGAGGATACCATGAAGAAGTAAAGGGAAAGCAAAATTTTTAAATTTTTATTGGAGTATGGTTCTCCACAATGTCTAGTTTCTGTTGTACAGCAAAGTGAACCAGCTATACATATACATATGTCCCCTCTTTTTTGGATTTCTCCCCACTTAGAAGAAATCGGTAGAATTCCCTGAGCTGTATAGTAGATTCTCGTTGTGTGTGTTCAGTTGCTCAATTGTGTCCAACTCTTTGCGGCCCCATGGACTGCCCACAAGGTTCCCCTGTCCATAGCATCTTCCAAGCAAGAGTACTGTGGAGTGGGTTGCCATACCCTCCTCCAGAGGATCTTTCTGGCCCAGGGATCAAACCCTCGTCTCTTTCATCTTCTGGGTTAACAGGTGGATTTTTTAACCACTAGCACCACCTGGGAAGCCTAGGTTCTCATTAGTTGTCAATTTTATACATAGTATCAAGAGTGTATATGCTGCTGCTGCTAAGTTGCTTCAGTTGTGTCTGACTCTGTGCGACCCCATAGACAGCAGCCCACCAGGCTCCGCCATCCCTGGGATTCTCCAGGAAAGAACACTGGAGTGGGTTGCCATTTCCTTCTCCAATGCATGAAAGTGAAAGTGAAGTCGCTCAGTTGTGTCTGACTCTTCATGACCCCATGGACTGCAGCCTACCAGGCTCCTCCATCCATGGGATTTTCCAGACAAGAGTACTGGAGTGGGTTGCCATTGCCTTCTCCAAGAGTGTATATATGTCCATCCTAATCTCTCAAATCCTACCACCCAAAGGGGGTCAAATTAATGGGAGGAATACTGGGGCTCTGGATGTTGGGGAGACCTTTGCACTGGTTTGAGGAGGCAGATATAAAGCCATTGCAGTGATGCATGTGTACATGGAGCAGGCACAGATGGGGTGCTCAGACTGGATAACAGCGCTGTCGGAGTACTCATTCCAGGATTTTTTTCCTCTTTCTTTTCAAACTACACATTCACAAAAGAAATGTTTAATTTGCAAATCACAGTGAGCTCCCAAACCCAGCCAGCCCTTGAACAAGCATACAGCATATGTCAGCCATGAGGACTCTTGCAGACTTCTGCTGCCCTCACTGAGAGAGGAAACACTCTTTATGGCATTTGCAAGGGGCTCTTTGCATCAGTGGGTTTAGCAATATTTCATAGCTCACTTTGACTTTCCTTTGAAGAGGATGGATTCTCAGCCCAGCAGTTAGGGGGAGAAAAAAAAAACCTGGCTCCTTCAATCTGAACTTCTTTCCCAGTCTTTAAAATGCAAAGTTCGCCATTATAATGACCAGCCAGGATATTAGGCAACATTTGAGGCCCAGCTGGAGTGTATTTCAGAGCCAGGCAGCTGATGTCAATTTTCCCGAATTCTCATCTTCTCTTTCGACTGCATTAGCTTGAGGGGGCTCCGGTTCAGGGCAATCGAGTGGTGCCAAGTCATAAAGGAACCAAGTTATGAGGAAATGGGGAAAGCAGATGTTTTATTCACATTCCCTGAAGAGATGAATTAGGGGGTGATGTATAGCTGATGGTTTTGTGCCACTGAGAAAGGTGGAGATGTGAGCCGGCTCCACAGACCTGAAGAAGTGGCTTCAACCCCACAAATCGTCGCTGCATTTTCTCAGCAAATCCGCCCCCTGCCCATGTGGCAGATGGGAAACAAGATAACAGAAGGATAAAGATCAAAGCGCTGTGATCCCCGGTTTCGGTGACCACAGGGCTTTGATGGAGAGACAAGCACAGAAAAAGGAAGTTGAAAGTATTTGCAGCCCACATAACAGACGTGGAGTAGAACAAGAAATAAGAAAGAAACAAGTGGATGGAAAATAAGCAAAGAATATGAACAAGATGTTGGCTAAATGGGAGATAAACGTTGCCAATAAATGTAAGGAAAAATGCTCAGCTTGATTGGGAATTAGGAAAGTGTATATGAAAAAAACAAAACGCCAGTTTTCACCTATCAGATTAGTGTCAAAACCTTTAAAAACACCCCTTGTTGTTGAGGGTGTGCAAGGAACAGAGACTTACACACCCTATGTGGGGCTATAAGTTGGTATAGACTCTGTAAAACAGTTTGGAATTTTCCTGTTCCATGTGTAAGTGTTCGGTTCTTAGAAGGCAACCTCCTGGTGGTCATACTCATGAAAAAGCATCAAGACCTTACTCTATACGATGGAATATTACTCGGCCACAAAAAAGGATGAAACATTCTTTTTTGCAGCAACATAGGTGGCCCTAGAGGTTATCATACTAAGTGAAGTAAGTCAGAGGAAGACAAGTATCTTAAAACCAACAAAACAGTATAACAGCTTTAAGTTCTATAATGTTAAGTATTGTATAGAAATATATTCGAGGCAAAGTTCAGTTGATGCCAACTGTATATATGTTGCTGATGCTGTAAATTATTTTTAATAAAGAAAATTGTGTAACCACAAGGAAGACAAATATCCTATGATATCACTTATATGTGGAATCTAAAAAACGATACAAATACAAATGAACTTATTTACAAAACAGAAACAGACTCACAGACATAGGAAACAAACCTGCAGTTTCCAAAGGGGAAAAGGGATGGGGGAGGGATAAATTAGGAGTTTGGGATTAGCGGATACACACTACTGTGTATACAATAGTACAGGGAACTATATCCAATATCTTGTAATAACCTATGGTGAAAAGAATATGGAAACTAATCTGAAAAAGCATATATATAGACGTAGATATAGATATGTGTAACTGAATCACTTTGCTGTAACAAACACAACATTGTAAATCAACTACACTTCAATGAAAAAATAAAAAATAAATGGTTAAGATGATAAATTTTGTATTGTGTGCATGTGACCACAATTAAAAATAAAAAGTAAGAAAATAAATAAAAAGTAAAACAAAGATGTATATCTGTAAACGGCTAGCAGATCTCTGGAAAGCTATACAGTGCAAGGGGATTTGAGAAATTATGGGTCAGAGATGGGAGGGAAATTCTATTTGCACTATATTCTTTTTTGTCTTGTTTGATTTTTTGTTACTATGCATGTGTGTTGCCTTTAAAAACATCTTTAAGTGTCGGCTCTTTGCAGCCCCGTGGACTATACAGTCCATGGAATTCTCCAGGCCAGAATACTGGGGTGGGTAGCTGTTCCCTTCTCCAGGGGATCTTCCCAACCCAGGGATCAAACCCAGGTCTCCCGCATTACAAGTGGATTCTTTACCAGCCAAGCCACCAAGAAGCCCAACAATACTGGAGTGAGTAGCCTATCCCTTCTCCAGCAGATCTTCCTGACCTAGGAATTGAACCAGGGTCTCCTGCATTGCAGGTGGATTCTTTACCGGCTAAGCTACTAGGGAAGCCCCTTTATGTGTCAAAAAATGGTAAATTACTTCAGTCACCAAATATTCTTTAACAACATAGGTTATAAATACATAATGTATATTTATATGTCATTTGTATTATGTATTTATACTAGTCTATTGTGTTGATGTAAGTAAATAGTCTATATTATAAAGATGTATTTAGTGCTGTATATTTAGTGATCTCTGACCTAGTTTGCAAGACCCGAATTCTTCTCTGTTGTGGTTAAAAGGATTATAAGCTTCAGGGTAAAAATGGGATTTAGACTTGCATTTTTCCACCATTACATAAGCAAACAAAACTGCCAAACTGCCGTCTTTACTTAAATATTCCTTAATGATGTGTGCGACTTTGCCTCTGCATCCTCCTTTTTCTTCTATTTTCCTTTTCTTTCAAGAAAAACAATCATGCCTTTTATGGAAAGAAAATTTTGCAAATATTAACCAGGAACTAAACTGAAGCAAGAAGGAAGATGTTTGTCTCTTAACATAAAAGCCAGTATATGTGGCTCAGTGGTAAAGAATCTTCAATCTAAAAAATAAAGTGGTAAAGAATCTTCGATCTAAAAAATAGCAATGTGAACACACATTGATATTTAGTTGAAAACAAAGACCCCTGGCCGCCAGCATGCTAGGCGGAGGGTTTTCTTTTTTTCTGTCCAATTTCTCTCCATCCTGAAAGCATCTCTTGCAGCCACATGGGGCTCACGTCCTGGAGACCTTCCCCCCTACCCCACCCCTAGCTCCCCTCATCCCAGCAAACTGGCCTATTTGGGAGAGAGTCCTGGGCAGATGTTCATCACCTCTATGGGTGCAGGGATGACAGGGAGTGAGAGAAAGCTCTGTGCTAGGGACTAGGAGATGCTGAGCCCAAGTTCCTGGACTTCACTTTTCACTAATGCATGATACACAGATACTTTAGGCCAGAAAGGAGGAAGGAGATGGAGGCCGTTTCTTGGTGCCACTTGGTTTAACGATGTTTTCTATCACTGATATGTGGAATTAAAAAAAAATAAAAAGGCACAAATGAGGTACAAATGAACTTATTTACAAATGAACAGAAATAGAGTCAAGGGTGTAGAAAACAAACTTGATGGTTACCAGGGGGCAAAGAAGGAGAGGAATAAATTTGGAGATTAGGATCAACATACATACACCGGTTGTTGTTGTTTATTCCCTAAGTTTTGTCCAATTCTTTGTGGCCCCATGGACTGTAGCCTGCTAGGCTCCTCTGTCCATGGGATTTCCCAGGCAAGAATACTAGAGTGGGTTGCCATTTCCTTCTCCAGGGGATTTTCTTGATCCAAGGGTGGACCCGAGTCTCCTGCTTGGCAGGAAGATTCTTTACCACTGAGCTACCTGGGAAGCCCCATATATACACTGCTGCTGCTGCTGCTAAGTCGCTTCAGTCGTGTCCGACTCTGTTCGACCCCATAGACGGCAGCCCACCAGGCTCCCCCGTCCCTGGGATTCTCCAGGCAAGAACACTGGAGTGGGTTGCCATTTCCTTCTCCAATGCATGAAAGTGAAAAGTCAAAGTAAAATCACTCAGTCTTGTCTGACTCTTCGAGACTCCATGGACTGCAGCCTACCAGACTCCTCCATCCACGGGATTCTCCAGGCAAGAGTACTGGAGTGGGGTGCCATTGCCTTCTCCGTATATATACACTACTATATATAAAATAGATAACTAATAAAGACCTACTGTACAGCACAGGGAATTCTACTCAATGCTCTGTAGTGACCTATAAAGGGAAAGAGTATAAAAAAGAGTGGATAGGTAAATATGTATACATATATACATAAACACAGATTCTTTTTGTACACAGTTAGTTATAACTAAGTCACTTTGCTGTACACCTAACACTAACACAATATTGTAGATAAAGTGTACTTCAGTAAAAAGTTTTTAAAAAGATGTTTTCTCCTGGGGGCGGTATCGACAACAGATGTTGGCAATGGTAAACACTGCCCACCAAATAAGTCACAGAGGCAGCATTCCAAAAATATGACATGAGATAGCTTGATTTGGATCACTCATATGGGGACATCAAATCAGTCAAGCCACAGAGGTTGAAAGTGATTTCCTGTCCCTTGTCCTCTGAGTCCTTCTGAAGAGTTAGACATGGGGACACAGGACTTTCACCTGCAATGAGATCTAATGCATGTATTCACCTGGTTGGTTTCCTACTGGCAAGTCGATCTCATTTGCCAACTTAATGTAATGATATAAAATTCTGTGTTAAGTGCATGTAGGTTTAAGGGGAAAGTGAGACCAATTACAGAGAAAACAGAAAGGTGGGGACCTAGATTTGGCCACAGGTCACATGGGTGGTATGTTTCAGGTTTGAACTTCGGAGATCAGTGGTAAAGGATGATAGCAATGAAAATAACAGCAGAGCACGTAACGCCAAAAGAGAGCTCCCTCTGGGTCAGAGTCTGTTGCATCTGTCTGTATTAACTCATTTCATTCATTCTTGTGAATATTCTATGGGATGGACATGATGATGTATCCCATCTTAAAGACAAAAAACGGTGATCTAAGCATCTAGAGTATGAAAAAAACAAGCTCAAAAGAAGAGACATGAGTGCTATAAAGTCCCCCTCCAAAATTATGAGTGTATGCGCTTCTTTATCTCTTTACTTACTTTATTTGTGAATAATTGGAGCCTTTAAGTTGTAAATCACCTTGGGTTGAAGGAACAAAGCTTTGACCTGGTACGTGAAGGACAGCAGAGAGAAAGTCAGGGATTGTGTTTGCAAGCTTACAAGACCATTTCTTGCAAAGTTTCCACTGATTTGACGAGGATATTTATTGAAGGGCTCCAGGCTGGAGCTGCCTAGCTCAGCTCTTGGGATTGGATGATAAAGAAGAGTTGCCAGCGTGTGTCACGCTTGGTGATAGGTACCAGATTTTCATCCCTGTTCCCCATGTTGAGAGTCATCAACAGACTCGACAGAAGCCAAGGGCAGCTCTCTCGCTATGAGACACAAAGGCAAATACACAAGGAACAAGCAGGAGTTAGAATAGAGGATGAGAGCCTTGCCCACCAACCATCTCCTGACAAGCTGTCCTGCTGCTTACCCCACAGTGGGTCAAGTTCAGTCCTTTGTACATCCTGCACTCTCTGCCTAGACCTTCATCCACACTCACCCTTACTCTTCTGTTCTGCCCCCTCCCACCTGTCACCACTCACCTCAGGGTCTTTGCACATGCTGCCCTTCTGCCAGAAGAGCTTTAGCAAGGTTTCCTTCACCTCTCAGATTTCAGATTAAATGTCCTTGACCTTCTCTGCCTGCCTTCTCATCTCCCATCCCTGTACAAGCTCCCTAAATACCTTTTCTTTAGAGCATTTTGTCACTGTTTAGAATCATTTGTTGTAGTTTATTCGCTAAGTTGTGTCCAACTCTGCGACCCCATGCACTGCAGCATGCCAGGCTTCCCTGTCCTTCAGTATCCCCCAGAGTTTGCTCAAACTCATGTCCATCGAGTCAGTGATCTGTCCAATCATCTCATCCTCTATTGTCCCCTTCTCCTGCCCTCAATCTTTCCCAGAATCAAGGTCTTTTCCAGTGACTTGGCTTTTCACATCAGGTGGCCAAAGTATTGGAGTTTCAGCTTCAGTCCTTCCAATGAATATTCAGGGTTGATTTCCTTTAGCATTGACTGATTTGATCTCCTTGCAGCCCAAGGGACTCTCAAGAATCTTCTCCAATACCACAGTTCAAAAGCATCAATTCAGCACTGAGCCTTACTTGTGGTCCAGCTCTCACATATATACATGACTACTGGAAAAATCATAGCTTTGACTGTACAGACCTTTGTTGGCAAAGTGATGTCTCTGCTTTTTACTACACTGTCTAAGCTTGTCATAGCTTTTCTTCCAAGGGGAAAGCATCTTTTAATTTTATGACTGCAGTCACCCCGCAGTGACTTTGGAGCCCAAGAAAATAAAATCTGTCACCGTTCCCATGTTTTCCCCATCTGTTTGCCATGAAGTGATGGGACTGGATGCCATGATCTTAGTTTATAATCATAGATTTACATAATGATGTATTGCCTATTTGTAGCATTACTTTGGGAGACAGAAGTGAAATAGGCAAGTATTTCCTACAGTTTGCTTGCCACACTTCCATAAATTCAACTAGTAAATAAACAACAAAACCCAAAATATTTAGACAGTTAATTACTCAGAACACAGTCAGCAGCATGAACTTCATGACAGCAACAGTCTCCCCATGTCATCCTGCCAAGCCTGGGCAAGGTGGGTGGGCCCTACAGGCTGAATGTGTTCCCCCAAAATTCATGTGTTGAAGCCTACCCCCCAGTGGGAGGATATACAGAAATGGGACCTTTGGGGTGATTAGGTCATGAGAATGGAGCCCTCATGAATGAGATTAGTGCCCTTATAAAGAGATCCCAGAGAGCTCCCCTGCCCCTTCTGCCAGGTGCAAACACAGCAGGAAGATGGCCATCAGTGAACCAGAAAGCAGGTTCTCAGCACTGAATCTGAAAGTGCTTTGATTTTGAACTTCCCAGGCCCCAGAACTGGAGAAGTAAATCTCTGTGTTAATAAGCCTCCAGTATATGGTGTTTGTCAGAGCAGTCCAAACAGTGGGGGTGATGCAGAGCAGTCCTGGTAGAATAGGGTACACAGAAGGGTCTCTGAAAAAAAAACAAAGCTTATGAGGACACCCCCAAACTCACAAGGGCTGTTGGCACACCTGCCCAACACTTGCCCTGCCCAACCAGAAAGTGAAAGTGTTGTCGTTCAGTCATGTATGACTCTTTGCAACCCCCATGGACTGTAGCCTGCCAGGCTCCTCTGTCCATGGGATTCTCCAGCCAAGAATACTGGAGTGGGTAGCCATTCCCTTCTCCAGGGGATTTCTCCTGGTCTGGAAACAAATCTGCCCTATGCTGCTGGAGGGAGACATTATCTCCAGCTTCCAAGGTTGTTTGCAGAGCGTGAGAGGCTGGTGTCAGACATGCAGAAATGCCAGAATTTGTTCCCAACACAGAGGCAGCAGCTGTTTTGCTCGACATGGATTCTCCACAGATCATAGTGGCTATTTGATGCCTAAACAAATGACAACCTGGATCCAAGTTCCATTTCCTCCTCTTCTCATCCAGTTAGCCTTGGGCAATGCACTTAAACTTTCTGGGCCTCTGTTTCCTCATCTGTAAAGTGGGGATAACCAGGATGCTTATCCTAAAGAAGTTTCACGAGTGTTAAAGACTCAGTACACATAAAATGCTTAGAAGGGTGTCTGGTACACAATAAGCCCTATGTAAGTGATAACTGCTAAATATTACTGTTATTGTTTGATGGTCATGGGTGATGGTGAGGATGATGGTGAAGATGGTGGTGATGGATGATGATGTTGATCAAAGCAGCATGGAGCTGCAAGTTCCAAGTCACTCTTGTCTCCACTGCTCATTACTGATCATCCCCCAGTACCAGGCTGAGCAGAAGATGCTATTACACGTGGTACTTCTTTTTAGCTCTTACATACCTGGGCCAACTCATTCATTTTTATTTCCTACTCACCCTCCTTCAGGCATTCAATTCTAGGACTTACCCCCAGCCCGCCCCACCAGTATGAATGGAAGCTATACCATTTTTAGCCTTCTCATTCAGCACAAATCTCTAGCACCCTTCCTAATCTATTGCAAGTGCTCTGAATAGGTGTTCAGTGAATGAACAGTTGATCAGTTGATTGAATGAATGGACGAATGAATGAATGCACTTGTCTCCAGTTCCCAAAGCTGAACCAGGGCTACAACTGGACATAACCCAGCATATTTCCGCTTAATATAAAGAAGAGCTCTCAAACCATCAGGCTGCTGACAGGTGAAATTGGCTGCCTCAGGAAATGCCAAGTTCTGTTCTGGCTGGAAGTGGGGAGCCGAGGCTCAGGAGTCACCTGTCAGGACAGGCACAGAGAGAACACGTACTGAAGGGATAGGAGCAGAGGAATGACCCCTGGGGCTCCCCGTGGTGAGGGCTCTGAGATCCACTGAGTCCCTTTCCTTGTGGATCATTTAACATCAGGGTCCCAGCCTTGCTATTAGTCATTGTCAAGGACTGAGAGACTTGAGCCCTTTGGCGGGGGCTGCGGGCAGTGGTCTCTGAGGACCAAGTTCCCTTTTGAGGGAAGCCTGGCTCTGCTACAGGCACACTGACAGCGGCCACAGCAGCTCCTCCATCCTCATGTTTCTGCCCTCTTCTCTCCTCCCCACCACTCCTTCCCCCATCCCTCCTCCCCCTGCTCCCCTTTCTTGTCCTACACCTCTTCTTCCTCTTCCTCCTCTTCCTTTTTCTGTCCTTCTCACTCCACTCCTCCTTGCCTTCCCCTTCTCTCTTTTCTGTTCTCTTTCTTTAAGAGAAAGATCTCTTCTCTCAACTAAACTGGCAGCCTGGTGCTTTTTCAGTAATCTTCTTAAAATTTTTTGTTGAAGTATTGTTGGTGTTTAAGACTGTATAAGTTCCAAGTGTGTGACACAGTGATTCATAGTTTTTAAAGGCTATACTCCATTTATATATATTATGAAATATTGGCTATATTCCCCATGTTGTACAATGTATTCTTGCAGCTTATTTTATATATAATAGCTTGTACCTGTGAATCCCCTACCCCTACTTGCCCCTCCCACCTTCCTTCTCCCCACTGGTAACCTCTGATTTGTTCTCTATATCTGTGCGTCTGCTTTTTGTTATATTCACTAGTTTGTTGTATTTTCTTAAATTCTACATATAAGTGATATCATACAGTATTTGTCTTTCTCTGCCTTACTTCACTTAGCATAATGCCCTCCAAGGCCATCGACACTACCGCATATGGCAACATTCCATTCTTCTTATGGCTGAGTAGTATCCATTGTGTTTGTGCACCACATCTTCTCTGTGCAATCATCTGCTGATGCACACTTAGGTTGCTTTCATATCTCTTCCATCTTAGGACACTTCCATATCTCAGAAGACTGGTGCTTTAAATATTCAGGCCAACTCTCTGAGGGCTGTGATGTCACTCCCATTTTGCAGATCTCAGCATGGAGAGACACTTTCCCAGCATAACACCATTTGGGAAGTAGAATGTGGGTTTCACCTGATGTGTCAGACATCCGTGTGGGAATTGGAGTCCGGCAGATCTGGGTTCAAATCCCAGTTTGAAAGCTTTTACTTGTTCTTACAAGTGTCCTGACTTGTTCTGTGTGAGCTGAATAGGATCACATAAGACTGTCTTGAGGCAAGGGGAGCTGATGGACAGGAAACACTCAGCGTGGTGCTTTACTGGCTCACATCTCTTTCCCCACCTAATCCACCCACTTCCAATTCAATGGAAAGTTTTGAAGAGAGGAGACGTATCAATGTGGTTCCTGTCAATCAGCTTCCACTCTCCTGTACTCCTTTCCATGCATTTTTTATAAGTTTTTAAATTTTCATTTATTTTATTTTTGGCTGCACTGAGTCTTTGTTGCCGCACGTGGGTTTCTCTGGTTGTGGTGAGCAGGGGTTCCTCCATAGTTGTGGTGCACGGCTTCTCATTGCAGTGGCTTCTCTTGGCCACGGGGCTTAGTAGTTGAAGCACATGGGCTTAGTTGCTCCACCACATGTGCACTCTTCCCAGACCAAGAATCGAACCCATGTCCCCGGCATCGGCAGGTAGACTCTCAACCACTAAACCACCAGGGAAGTTCCTCCCTGTGCATTTTTTTCCTCTCCCTCCCTCTGATCGAGTGTTTCATGCTTGTCTACAGAATCATGGAAGAAGTGCTGGCTGGTGTGTTAGGAGCCTAACTTCCAAACTCTGGCTCTCCTGAGGTCCAGGGAAGGACATGGGGCTCCTGTCTGTACCACCAGTAGGAGGCTTGCCCTGAGCCCTCAGTTGAGGAAACAAGAAAAGACAAAGAAATCCAGCCAAGTGAGGACTCTTCACTCACTAACAGCTTTGGCAGCCCCTCTGGGATCAGAACATCACCAGTCACCAGGTTACACCAATCACCTGCACAGAGCTCCCAGCCAGGTCCCTACAACTTGGGAGGCCGAAGGCAAGGAGGGGGAGGTGTGAGACGATGCTTCAGCTACCGTCTTTGAGCATTTATTCAGTGCTAGGTCACATGCTTCCCATCCACAGTGAACAGTCGCTTTGACTCCCTCGCTGGTCTGTTTCTTGTCAATTTCCCCACCTCCCCTCCAGCTCTGCAACTTACATACAGTAGAGTGAAACCTCCAGGAGAAGCAGGATCTGTTTTGTCACTGCTGTGTCCCCAGTTCCTCAGAAATCCCCTCACATCTTGGAGGCACTCAGTAGCGATTTTCTTGAAAGAATGCACATTGCACAGAGCAAGCGGAGGTGGCCAAAGCCCTCCCCATCCTGCAGCTGGAGGACTGAGAACTGCAGTCCCTGGCCAGCAAGGCTGGGAATTGAGGAAAGTAAAAGAACAGCTGTCGCGGCTGCTTTGTAACATCCTCCAGCGACGAAGGCTCTGGGACTGAAATGATTTTTCAGCAAGGATGATGTTTCCATTTCCAGTGTGAACACAGTATTATTCAATTCCCCACAGCCCTCCATCCAGGGAGTCCACCTAAACGGAGTTTACTCTAAGATGAAATTGCAGTCTTCAAACTGATTTCTCAAAGGATGCGGTTCATTTCAGCATCTTTGCTCTCTCTTTGGGCAGTTTCCAAGACACCTAAGAATGGCTCTTATTTTTTCTAAATTGGAGGTCCCCTTGGGATGCCTCAGCTAAATAGTTTGACTCCAGTGCCTTTGATGTGAAAAATCACCCCCCACCCCTTTTTCTTCATCGTGGCTGCTGGAGGGAAACCAGATTTGATGGTTTGGTGGCTGCATCCTTCACGTCTGAGGAAAGAGGGAGAGCTGCTTGCCAGCAAGCATTCCTTTCTTACGATGGGTCAAAATGGTCAGCAAAGCTGGAGGAAAAATACTGCTCCCCAGAGAACGGAGTGGGGAAATATTGTTTTGATCCTCTGTTGACTTTTTCATCCCCTACATTTTTTCCTGATATCTGATTCTCTGGCTGTGTCTGGTGATGGCTCCCAGGGGAGATGTTTGTTCACGGCATCTGCCTACCTTTCAAGCCAGACCGCCTTGGTGTTAGAACACAAGGAACCGTTTAGAGATGAAAAGGTTTGATGATGCTTCCAGGTAACTTGAGGAAGGTGGAGATGTCTCCTGAAGCTGATTCTCTAGGCACTGGCTTCCCGAAGTGCTGACGTCTGTCTGATGTGGGATAAACACCGCTGTGTCCAGAGTATGAAAACATAGCACGGAGATTATCTGGTCATCTTACTTCCTTTAACAGACGTGGAAACTGAGGCCCAAGGAGGGGCCAGGGTCAACCAGATGTCTCAGTCAGAGTTGTTGATTGCAGAGCAAGAGAAACTGAATCTGGGTAACTTAAGGCAAAGGCAATGCATGACCGAGAATAGGAGGTCACGGATCAGAAGAAGCAGAAGGATAGAACCAGCTAGAGCCAGTGAAACACAGAGGAAATGGCAGTAGTAACCAGAGCAGGGGCTTTGAGGCAGCGAGGTCAGCCGGAGTCAGCCATTCAGCCACTCATTCCTTTTTCTCTTCTTTGCAATACTGTGGTCAAGGTCCTGAACGAGCGCGTCTGCCTAGTTAAGAAACCATGTTGGCCATACAGTGCTGGAAAAATGAAAGAGTTAGTCACTTCATCTTTAGAGTAGGGGCCAGGAGGCAAGGGTAATGACCAGAAATTACCCTCCCATCACAGCTCAGGTGTACCCTCCCATCACAGGTGTAATGGGAGGTTAATTCTCCAAGAGGACACTGACCTGCTGTTCAATCATATTAAATGAAGTGGCTGCTCTCTGAAAGGAGAAGCAGCCACTCCATCAGGGCTATGACCATCTCTTGATTCCCAATCCAGTGTTCTGTCACACTGGGCTGTCCTCTCTGTGGGTCCCAAGATGATGGGAAGCATGGCTTGAAGAATCCGCCTTCCCCTTACGGGTAGCATGACAACCCCATCAGGCTTAAATTCACCACTCACAGGCTCTTCTGACTAAAAGCCCTTTGTTAACATTGATTTGGCCAAGTGCTTTGTCATCCCCACAGTGTGAGGCACTCGTATATCTGAGGACTTGACTCTCAGATGCAGGTAGTTCTTTTCTGCTCATTTATTTTCTATTAAGGGTGCTTTCAGGGCACTTAATAAAGGCTTTCCCAAAATTGGAAATGCCAAGTGGTGCAAAGACACTTAGTCGAGTTGAGAGGGGATGGTTTGGTGAGGAGGCTTGGCCCCATGCCTGTCTTTAGAACACTGAAGGGCCTCTGGAAACTAAAAGAAAGGTTTGTAAGGGCAAGCTGGGCTACACCTTTGACTTCCCCATTGAGCAATGACAAACTGCAAATTCTGAATGAATTATCAAAGCTCTGCATTTTAACAGTCCTCCTCCAGAAGTGAGTTTCCTTCTTGTCACCTTTTCTTCAGCTGACTTTGCCTTTCCCAAATCAGTTTAACTAGTTGGATGTGCCTTTGGGGGATGTTACCAAGAAGTGGTGCTAAGAACAGAAGTTAATTTGCAGTATGGCCAGCTGATGCAAACAGCAATGCTCTCCACGGATCTTGAAGCTGGAAGGCTACGACAAAGGAACCTATATTCATTCGACTAATAAAGATTTATTCATCTCCTCCCATGTTGCCAGACACTATTTTTGGCATTGTGGGAGAGGGGACAATAGATAACAAGATGGAGAAAGGGTTTCATCTTAAGAAACTTACATCTCAATGGGGAAGATAGAAACTGAGCAAAGGAAAACCAAATAATACCTTCAATCTTGATAAATGCAATAATGACAGAGTGAAGTAAGTCAGAAAGAGAAAAACACATATCATATATTAATATATATAATAACATATATATATTCTTACATATAGATCTAGAAAAATGGCATTGAGGAACCTATGTGCGGGGCAGGAATAGAGATGCATATGTAAAGAACAGACTTAGGGACACAGCAGGGGAAGGAAAGGGTGGGATGAACTGAGAAGCAGCACAGACATACATATACTGTGCGTGCGTGCTAAGTCACTTCAGTTGTGTCTGACTCTTTAGATGCCATGACCCTGTGGACTCTAGCCAGCCAGGCTCCATACATGGGGTTCTCCAGACAAGAATACTAGAGTAGATTGCCATGCCCTTCTCCAGGGGATCTTCCTGACCCAGGGATTGAACCCACATCTCTTACATCTCCTGCATTGGCAGGCAGGTCCTTTACCACTAGCCCCACGTGGGAAGCCCACACCTCCATGTATAAAATAGGTAGCCACGTGGAGTTGCTGTATAACACAGGGAGCCCAGCCTGGTGCTCTGTGGTAATCTAGAGGAGTGGGATGGGATGGGAGTTGGAGAGAGGTTCAAGAGGGAGGGGACATATGTATACTTATGGCTGATTCACATTGCTGTATGGAATGACCCACACAATATTGTAAAGTAATTATCCTCCAAATTAAAAAAAACATGCAATGATGACACTCTAGTCATGTGACTATTTCCAGAGGATGGGTTTTGGAAAATGTCTGTTTGAGTTACACATCCAAGTGTTTGAAGGTGTTGGTTAAGTGCCAAGAGGGAGGCATCCATGCAAAGAGCAGCCAGGGAGAACAGCAGAGACAAAGTGGGAATCAGCTTGGCATATTCCTGGAGCAGACAAGAGTCTCAGTGCAGCCGAAGCATAGCAATCAAGGGAGAGAAGGCAAAAGATGAGCTCAGAGGGAGAGGATGGGTCCAAGGAAAGGACTTCAGGTTATGTTCCACCTGCAACAGGAAGCCAGGCAGGCTTTTAAGGACGCACATGGCCTTAGGAGGTGTGTATTATAGAAAGACCCCCCCTCTGACCCCTGGGAAGAGAACAGGTGGTAGAGAAACGAGAGTAGAGTCTAGGCGCACAGGCAGCCACAATGGTCCAGGAGGAAGATGAAGAGGGCTTGGATTCAGGAGGTCACAGTAAACAGACAGACGTGAATTGACTCCAGATGTATTCATAAATAAATTCATTTGTAATTTGCATCATTTTTTTAGGCTCCACATATGACTGATGTCATATGATATTTGTCTCTGTCTGTCTGACTTCACTTAGTATGATCATCTCTAGGTCCATCCAAGTGGCACAAAACAGAAACAGACTCACAGACATAGAAAACAAACTTACAGTTACCAAAGGGAAAAGGGTGAAGGGAGAGAGAAGTTAGGAAGCTGGGATTACCATATATACACTGCTGCTGCTGCTGAGTCGCTTCAGTTGTGTCCGACTCTGTGGGACCCCAGAGATGGCAGCCCACCAGGCTCCCCTGTCCCTGGGATTCTCCAGGCAAGAACACTGGAGTGGGTTGCCATTTCCTTCTCCAATGCATGAAAGTGAAAAGTGAAAGTGAAGACTCTCGGTCATGTCCGACTCCTAGCAACCCCATGGACTGAGGCCTACCAGGCTCCTCCGTCCATGGGATTTTCCAGGCAAGAGTACTGGAGTGGGTTGCCCTTGCCTTCTCCAATATAACCTTCTGTATAGCACAGGAAACTCTATTTGATACTTTGTAATAACCTCTATGGGAAAGAATCTGAAAAAGGACTGGGCTTTGCTGGTAGCTTGCCTGGAGAATCCCAGGGACGGCAGAGCCTGGTGGGCTGCCGTCTGGTGGGCTGCCACGACTGAAGTGACTTAGCAGCAGCAGTAGCAGCAGATGGTAAAGAATCTGCCTGCAATGCGGGAGACTTGGGTTAGCTCCCTGGGTGGAGAAGATCCCCTGGAGGAGGGCATGGCAACCCACACCAGTATTCTTGCCTGGAGAATCCTCATGGACAGAGGATCCTGGTGGGCTACAGTCCATGGGGTCACAAAGAGTCAGACACAACTGAGAGACTAAGCACAGCACAGCACATATGTATATGCATAACTAAATGACTTTGCTGTACTCCTGAAACTAACATGACATTGTAAATCAGCTATACTCCAATATAAAATTTTAAAAATGATTTGGTGAAATAAATAAAATGGCAAAAAAGGAGAGAGGGATTTGAAGGCAGAGTCAACAGGATTGGTCAAAGGAGTGAGTAGGGGGAGAGAATGTGGGAAAGAGAAATCAGTCATTGTTTTGTTTGGTGGATTGAAGGTTAGGAGGGTTATGGTCCCACTTACCACAGTGGAGAAAATCAATGATCCAAGGATGACAGTGTAGTAAATAAATAATAAAACCTGTTTAAAGAACTACAACTCTCAGTATCAAGCATCACCTTCCTCCTTTTAATCTATGTTCTAAGTGGCTGAAGAAGATGGCAAAGAGAAGCTACTTATGCTGAGTCGTGTTGCCCCTTCTCTCTCTAATCTCCCCCATCCACTCCATCGAAAGAACTAATGATTTCCTCTCTCCGTAACTTCCATCTCCCCCTTCCATGGTGCCTCCCAATCCAAGCCACCATGACTCTTCTCTTAGATTATCTCTTCTTCTTCTCCCTGCCCCTCTCGAGCCACTACTTTCTGCTGAACTGCTACTGTTTGTGTGGGACTCGTGTTGGAAGTGGGCTTCCCCTGTGGCTCGGAGGTAACGCAGGAGCCGCAGGAGATGTGGGTTCAATCCCTGGATCAAGAAGATCCCCTGGAGGGATCTTGGATTCAGGAGGTCACAGTAAACCTCCTGAATGGGTTTGGCAACCCACTTCTGTATTTTTGCCTGGAGAATCCCATGGACAGAGGAGGCTGGTGGGCTACGGTACATAGAGTCGCACAGAGTCAGACAGGACTGAAGTGACTTAGCATTCACGCACATGTTAGGAGTGTATGTCAGCTCTTTGCCTGTTTGATCTCTTCCCTGCCCATCCTCCAAACTATTTGCCAGGATCCCTCACCAGCTGAATTATGGCTTGCTGCCCAGATGTTAGGATATGTCTATAACCAGCTTCATTGCACTCCAACCAGTCTTCTTTTGATCCTCAAAAGAGCTCCACCCACAATGTCCCCTCTTCCTAAATTCCCTTGCCTCATTTCCTCTGACTTAACGCCCACTCAGAGTTCAGGTCTGAGCTCAAATGTCCCCGTTTTAGGGAAGCCCTCTCTGATCCTCTTGGTTGAGTTATGCCAGTGTCAGGAATTGTACTTGATTGTCCTTAGATCCTAGTCCTCAACACATCTTGCTGTCATCACCCATCTCTCTGATCCTACAGTAAAGCCAGTCTCAAGAGAAGAACCCTGGGTTTCTCACTCAGCATCACCACACAGGGGCATTGCCAGGTCTTATAATAGGTGCTCATTAAACATCTGTTGGATGATCACTGACAATGTGTTCTCAGTCAAGCCAAACAATCTGCAGATTCTGCAGTGGATGTGAGGGTACCTTCTGCTGAGCTGCTGTTGCTTGTGTGGGAGCTGTGCTAGGAGTGTGTGCTGGCTGTTTGCCTATTTGGTCTCAGATCCCTTCCCTGCCCTTCCCTTGCTCTGTGATCCTCCAAACTATTTGCCAGGATCCCTCACTAACTGAATTATGGTGATGTTTAGCCAGTGGGAGGCACCAGTGAGAGATCAAAATAGGATAGAAGAAAGAAGTCAGAATATTTTGCTGTCCTCCCTGCTCCCTTTGGTGTCTCAGGCAGTGGGTCCTTTGTCTCCTTGGCTCTTCTCCTGCTAGGCATTTCTTGACTTGGCTGCAGCTCTCCCCCAGGGACCTAGCTCCTGGGGTCACCAGTTTCTCCCTTTGGTCATTAACCCTGGAAGGAGGAGCATCTTTTCTCATTGATAGTCTCTGACTGCCTTGCCATCTCCCATTTGACCTCTCTGACCCTCCAAAACCTTGACAACTAGAATTAAACCCCCTTTACAGAACTCGTGTCACAGGCTCGGTTTTCTGACTGCTGACCCCAATGCAAAGAGCATCCAGAAGAGTGATGCTTTCTAGAGTCTAATGGGTGGAGCTTCCTGCAGCACTGGGGAACCCGGGGCAGAGATGAGGGGCCAGGATGCTAGAACCTGGCTCTGCATATGTGTTTTGGATGGGATTGTGGTCTTGGTGCTTGAAGAGTAAGGTCTCTGTATTTGAAACTATTCCCTTAAAATATGAGAAGAATTTCTCTTTTTTTTACCAGTTTTATTAGGATGTAATTGACATGTGCATGCTAAGTGGCTTCAGTCCGACTCTGTGTGACCCTGTGGACTGTAGCCTGCAAACCCCCCCTGTGCATGGGATTCTCCAGGCAAGAATACTGGAGTGGGTTTCCATGCCCTTCTCCACAGCAGTGTAAAGGTTCAGGGTATACAACATGATAATTTGACATGCATACATCATGAAACAATGCCCAGAATAGTTTTACTGAACATCTGTCATCTCATATAGATACAACATTAAAGAAATAGAACATATATATATATATATATATACATATATATATTTCCTTTTGATGAGAACTGTTAGTGTTTACTCTCTTAACTTTCATTTATAACATTCAGTAGTGTTAATTTATCATGCTATACCTTACATCCTAGTGTTTAATTATCTTATAACTGGAAGGTTTTTGACTATATTTATTCAATTCTCCCTCAATCCCTGGCAGAATAATTCTACTTAACTCTGGTTTCACATGGGCATAACCTTGGAAGCTTTATTAGGGAAAAAATGATATCCAGGCGCACCAGAGACCATCTGAAGAGAAGTGAGGAAGGTGTTTTTGAAAAGCACTGGTGTTTTGGAAAAGCTCACCAAGTTATTCTGACATGCAGCTGGGGTTGAAGACATTATATAGAAGAGCAGAGATTGTGAGTATACATTCTTTCAGAATGAGGATGATATGGACCCCAAAACCAGAGAGAAGCGGTAGAGTGAGAATCAGACTACCTTCTCAACTCAGCTAGAACCACACTTGCTTAGAAGACACCAGGGCAGCGGGATGCTACAGAGGGGAACGGGGACCAGAACAAAGCTGCTCCAAGACATGTCACATCTGGTCAGTCTCCTCCCTGTGTCTTTAGCAAATAAATGAGGAATTGATCAGAGGTTGTAGGAACACTCGCAGAGGTCTCTGAGCCACTGTGGACCACATCACATTCACTTGTGTATCTCAAGTACCAAAGCACATGCCTGGCATAAGAGGGGAGCTTGCTAAGTGCTTGACGGATGGATGAATGGACAGACAGGTTGGGTGGTGAGTGGAGCATGCTCCTATTTTCTATTGAAAAATAAAACTTTCCTTTATCCCCTCTAGTCCTTTTAGTCTTGGCTGTTCATGCTGCCACAGAGACCCTCAGCTCATCAATTACAGACATTAACTGTAAATTATACTTTTGCATAGTTAATTCAGCCTCTTCATTATGTATTTAGTGGTGCTCAGCAGGCATAAAATTCAATAGCAAGCTTTGGAGCGGATCCAATTTCTGTCTTCTGTGGTATTTGGAAAAGGCAAAGTTTTAGTAGTGGACCTTGGAGCGTGTCTTTCCTGGAAGGGCTCCAATGGGCTCTGCTTTTTGCTTCTCTCTTGGAAGGAGTTCAGCCCTTCTGGGAAGGCTGATAGCGTCAAAGGCTGCATCTCCCCTCCTCTTCAACTAAGTGGGGACTCCTTCTCCCTTCTTGTGTCAAAATGAATTTTAACCTGACTAGTGGAAGGAAAGAAGAGTGTGAATATCAGGGAACCTGGCTTGGGGAGCATCACTCATTCATTATTCATTCAACAAATATTTATTGAGCTTCTCCTGAGGGTCAGCACCATGATGTATCACAAGGATATCATAGTAAACAATGCAGTGTCCTTGCTGTCATGGAGTTCACAGTGGAGAAAGGGTAGAGGGGCAGATGGTGAGGGACCCAATGCATATAAATGTAGAAAGCATTGTGTGATGATGTAGATAAAGTGGATGGCTGAGCCGTGGATAACAGGGTGAAGACAGTGATGAGTGAACCTCAGTGATATATGGGGAGAAGCAGGTGCAAAGGCACTGAGGTAGAGGGGAGCTTGGTGGCTTTGAGTAGAATAAACTAGAGAGAAAAATGGTGGAGAAAGAAATTGGTGCAATAATGAAGAGAGAGGGGCACTGTATTATCAGGAGATGGGAGATAAAAGCATTGCTGATCCTAGGGCCAGGCTAGAATGGTCCTTCAAAAAACACTTACTCTGGGACTCCCCTGGTGGTCCAGTGGTTAGGAATCCACCTGCCAATACAGGGGACATAGGTTTGAATCTCTAGTCTGGGCAGATCTGACATGCTACAGGGCATCTGAGTCCACATGCCACAATTACTGAGCCATCACCTTACAGTCTGTGCTCCACAATGAAGTGAAGAGTAGCCCCCACTTGCCAAACTAGAGAAAGACTGCATGCAGCAACAAAGACCCAGCAGAGCCAACATAAATTTAAAAAGCACTTGCTCCACAATATTTAACTTCCACTAACAAATGCAGTGGGTGTGTTTCCAACCTACAAATCCATTGTGCAAACTGTATATATGTATGTGTGCATATATACAAACTTTATTTCCCTGTCATTGTATCCAAGGTCTGCCTTAAGCTCCCATTCTGCCTGGAGGCAGAAAACTTAATCTGGTCATTTCAAGTCTACTAAGACCATCCCCATGGAAAAGAAATGCAAAAAAGCAAAATGGCTGTCTGGGGAGGCCTTACAAATAGCTGTGAAAAGAAGAGAAGCGAAAAGCAAAGGAGAAAAGGAAAGATATAAACATCTGAATGCAGAGTTCCAAAGAATAGCAAGAAGAGATAAGAAAGCCTTCCTTGGTGATCAGTGCAAAGAAATAGAGGAAAACAACAGAATGGGAAAGACTAGAGATCTCTTCAAGAAAATTAGAGATACCAAGGGAACATTTCATGCAAAGATGGGCTCGATAAAGGACAGAAATGGTATGGACCTAACAGAAGCAGAAGATATTAAGAAGAGGTGGCAAGGATACACAGAAGAACTATACAAAAAAGATCTTCACGACCCAGATAATCATGATGATGTGATCACTGACCTAGAACCAGATATTCTGGAATGTGAAGTCAAGTGGGCCTTAGAAAGCATCACTATAAACAAAGCTAGGAGGTGATGGAATTCCAGTTGAGCTATTTCAAATCCTGAAAGATGATGCTGTGGAAGTGCTGCACTCAATATGCCAGCAAATTTGGAAAACTCAGCAGTGGCCACAGGACTGGAAAAGGTCAGTTTTCATTCCCATCCCAAAGAAAGGCAATGCCAAAGAATGCTCAAACTACCGCACAATTGCACTCATCTCACACGCTAGTAAAGTAATGCTCAAAATTCTCCAAGCCAGGCTTCAGCAATATGTAAACTGTGAACTTACAGATGTTCAAGCTGGTTTTAGAAAAGGCAGAGGAACCAGAGATCAAATTGCCAACATCCGCTGGATCATGGAAAAAGCAAGAGAGTTCCAGAAAAACATCTATTTCTGCTTTATTGACTATGCCAAAGCCTTTGAGTGTGTGGATCACAATAAACTGTGGAAAATTCTGAAAGAGATGGGACTACCAGACCACCTGACCTGCCTCTTGAGAAATCTGTATGCAGGTCAGGAAGCAACAGTTAGAACTGGACATGGAACAACAGACTGGTTCCAAATAGGAAAAGGAGTACATCAAGGCTGTATATTGTCACCCTGTTTATTTAACTTCTATGCAGAGTACATCAAGAGAAATGCTGGACTGGAAGAAGCACAAGCTGGAATCAAGATTGCCGGGAGAAATATCAATAACCTCAGATATGCAGATGCCATGAACCTTACAACAGAAAGTGAAGAGGAACTCAAAAGCCTCTTGATGAAAGTGAAAGAGGAGAGTGAAAAAGTTGGCTTAAAGCTCAACATTCAGAAAATGAAGATCATGGCATCTGGTCCCATCACTTCATGGGAAATAGATGGGGAAACAGTGGAAGCAGTGTCAGACTTTATTTTGGGGGGGCTTCAAAATCACTGCAGATGGTGACTGCAGCCATGAAATTAAAAGACGCTTACTCCTTGGAAGGAAAGTTATGACCAACCTAGATAGCATATTCAAAAGCAGAGACATTACTTTGCTAACAAAGGTCCATCTAGTCAAGGCTATGGTTTTTCCAGTGGTCATGTATAGATGTGAGAGTTGGACTGTGAAGAAGGCTGAGCGCCGAAGAATTGATGCTTTTGAACTGTGGTGTTGGAGAAGACTCTTGAGGGTCACTTGGACTGCAAGGAGATCCAACCAGTCCATTCTGAAGGAGATCAGCCCTGGGATTTCTTTGGAAGGAATGATGCTAAAGCTGAAACTCCAGTACTTTGGCCACCTGATGCGAAGAGTTGACTCATTGGAAAAGACTCTGATGCTGGGAGGGATTGGGGGCAGGAGGAGAAGGGACCGACAGAGGATGAGATGGCTGGATGGCATCACTGACTCGATGGACGTGAGTCTGGGTGAACTCCGGGAGTTGGTGATGGACAGGGAGGCCTGGCGTGCTGCAATTCATGGGGTTGCAAAGAGTCGGGCACGACTAAGCAACTGAACTGAACTGAAGGCATTTCAGGTTTAAATTCAACTGATAGTCTTTCAAATTCTGTCCCATTTTCTTCAAAATTGACCCAAGTGGGAAGGATTAGGCTTTGAACTGTGAGGGAACCTTAGGTCTTCAGATAATCTGGCTGATATGTTTCATCTGCAGTAATGCTGTCTGGTGCTGGGATGTAGTCATGGTTCAGTGCTGATGTTCATGAGGTTTCCATGTTTCTGCCTAGTCTCTGAGGGTGTTTTCCATGACAGGTTTTCCTGCAAGATACTAACTTCAGTAACCTTGCCTGGAACCACATGAAAATTCCATTGCTTTCCTGTACTTCTCAGACTTTAGGAGGCTGGGAAGTGGGGTAGGCTCCTTCTCAGGCCCTCCCTGCTGCTGACATCTCTAGATAATCCTATTTGACTTCTGCTGTACCCTGCTGGAAACATACACGGGAGATGCTAGGGTCCCTTGGGAATCAAGTGAAAGACTTGTATCAGTCAGTGCCATCACGTGTTATCCACTGCTGTGTAACAAACAGTCCCAAATCTACCATCTTGAAACATCTATTATTTCACAGTAGATGGGAATTTCTCTGTTGGTTTTTCCTAGGCACTTTTATGGAACTGTATTTATCTGATACAATAGTTTGGGGCGGGATAACTGGACCTCGGTCTCTCCACATGATCTTGCATCTGGGTATCTTCATGGCCTAATTGGACTCAAGGGATGGACTCAGTGTTTTCCCTGTAGAATAAGGACCACCATGGCAGCACCAGCAAGCCAACCAGGTGCTAAAGAGCCCAGAGTCTGCTGGGCAGGGTGTAGGTCCAGGGTTATTCCACCTGCATCTCTGAGGCCCTCTGAGCACCTATACTTCCTAAGGGCCTCCCAGGTGGTACTAGGAGTAGAGAGCCCACCTGCCAATCAAGAGACTCAAGAGAAGCGAGTTCGATCCCTGGGTCAGGAATATCCCCAGGAGGAGGGCATGGCAGCCCACTCCAGTATTCTTTCCTGGAGAATCCCATGGACAGAGGAGCTGAGGAGGCTATAGTCTACGGGGTTGCAAAGACTCGGAAAAAACTGAAGAGCCTACTGCACAGTGTATAAGTCCAGGGTTCTTCTACCTGCATCTCTGAGGCTCTCTTAGCAGCTGCACTTCCAAAAGTGTAACCTAAATTAAGCTATAATTTCAGCAGCTTGAGAAATAATATTTTACATACTCCTCATAATCTTGGGTCCATGTAAGCCTCAGGTTCCACAGCAAGGAAAATAGTAGCCAGCAGGAGTATGTGACCACAACTGAACATTCAATTGTGTGGCCAAGGGCTCCCTGAAGCCCTTGTGGGAGACTTCCACACAGTTGGTGTCTAGAAGAGCTAGAACCTTCCATGCTCTTTCTCTCCACCTAGCAAGGGCACCACTTGGTCCATGCTTTTGTCCGGCTTACCTATGATCCATCTCACCAACTCATCTCTTTTTGTTAATTTTTTAAAGATTTTTTTTTGGATGCAGATTGTTTTTGACGTCTTTATTGAATTTGTTGCAGATTTGTTGAATTTATGTTTGGGACTTTTGGCCAAGAAGCATATAGGATCTTAGCTCCCAGACCAGGGATTAAAGCCACACCCCTTGCATTGGAAGGTGAAATCTTAACCACTGGACTGCCAGGGAAGTCCGCATTTCTCTTAGTAATCATGTTAGAGAGTAACATGATTACTCATGTCTCGAGGGTCAGTGTGAGGCTCATATCCAGAACTTTGATTCCAAAAAACATGTGCTCATGCTCACCCACCATACTGAAGAAAGAAAAACAAGTGACAGGATCTAGTCTAGTCAAATTCAAGGGCACAGCAGGATCCATACTGGCTGCCTGGGGAAGATGCTTAGACCAGGACCCAGGGACCTCAGAGGAAGTCTTATCTTTGCCCATCTGCTGTGTTCAGCAAATCCCAGGACACATGGCCTTAGGAGGACAAAGATATACAAGTCCAGTGAGGTTATTGAACAGGAGAAATACTGCTGTAACAAGAGCTACCATTTGATGGATAGTTGCTATTGTATGTATTCAGCTCTACACATGTTCTACCTTTTATCCTTGCAACAGCCTCATAAGGGTGACTTAAGACAGATAAAGAAACCAATTTTCCTACCAGTAAAGTTAGGGATTCTTCAACTTTGCTGCATATTAGAATCACCTGGGGGCTTCCCTGGTGGCTCAGCAGTAAAGAATCCACCTGCAATGCAGGAGACTAGGCAGACATGGGTTCGATCCTTGGGTTTGGAAGATACCCTGAAGAAGGAAATGGAAACCCACTCCAGTATTCTTGCTGCAAAATCCCATGGACAGAGGAGCCTGGCAGACTGCGTAGTCCACAGGGTCACAAAGAGTCGGACATGACTAAGCATTCATGCACTGACTGAGAATCACCTGGGAAGTCCTTAAGAATCCCAGTTCCCAGGTTCCACTGCAGGCCAGTGAAAGAAGATCCTTGGTGTGGGACCCAGACCTTAGAATCTGTTAAAGCCCCTTCGCCAAATAATAACAGATTGTCATCAAAGTTGAGAACTAGTGGGTTTGTTAGTTCCCATATGGGCTCATTAATGCCCCATATCACACCCCTACTAAAGAGCAGAGTCAGAATTCACACCCAAGTGTGTCTTATTTCAGAGTCCATTGTTGGAACACCTGTCCGATACAATTGCTGTGTAGACACTAGGAAGCAAAAAAATAATATTAATCATAACCATTTAGGAGCAAAATGCTTGGTGATCACAGAGGGAGAGAGCCCTTTTTGGTGGAGCAGTAATGTTCAACCTTGACCACACATTAAAATTGCCTGAGCTCTAAAAATACTACCATCTGAAGACATCTCTTGAAATTCTGATTCCATTGGTCCAGGGTAGACCTGAGTATCGTTATTTTTTTTTAATCTCCCCAGATGATCATAACATTCAGCAAAGGTTGAGAGCCTTCGTTTTATAGAAAGGGAAGGCTCAGGTTACTTCCTTAAGGGTTACAATTCTCCTTTGAAGCAATGTCATTGCATCAGTATGATTTGCAGTAAAGTATTCTCTTCCCTTATCCTTCCACATTTGCCTGTGCCTATAAATTTTTAAGCTGTGGGGACTGGGATAGAGAGAAGGGGAAAGAATTTAAGTCTGAGCTCAGTCTAATCCAAGGGTGTCGGGAAACAGGGCAACCTTCAACAGCTTTACCCCTGCCTCTGCCCTTCATCATTATGCATTCTGATTTCTGCCTTGTATGCTAATTGCAGGGAACAGGAATGGAAGAGATGACTCTCTCAATAACAAATCAAATCCTTTCTCACTGTCCTGACATACTGGATTAGGGCATGTTATCTCAGCTCAGCCAATCAGATATCCCCACTCAGCACTTTGAATGTGGGATTAGTGATGCAAAGCACCAAGGACAGTAGAAAATCTGTTTTGGCATCAGCAGTGGTGTCCCATCTAGAGATGGTTTTGTCCAGGTTTCTCATTATCTTGTAACTTTCCTTTTCTCCCACCTATTCTCCACGTGTTTTTCTCCACACTTCCTAGTAATTAAGTTCCCATTTCTTTGTCAGTCAGCCCAAGGTGTTTTCTGTTACTTGCAACTTGCAGCCAAACTAATATACTTCAGCACTATGGAGAGCTCCCAGAGATTATCAGGGCATTCATGTGGATGGTGGGGTCAATGGAACTATCTAATAAAGCCTTTCCCAGAGGGGATGTATGTGTCCTTTGCCTTCATGAAATACACATGAAATAAAATGAATAAAACAAAGCCTGAGCCAAATTATTCTGTTCTCTAGGAGCTGCTTCCCTATAGTAAGGTTGATTTCTTCATTTTGTTAGTCTCATTTCTTTCTGCAGTCATTAAGCTGCCAAGATTGGCTGATGGCTTTGAAGCTGAAATTCCTTACACCCTATAGTGGGGAAGTAAAGTCCTTTTGGCTTCTTAAGATACACCAAGACTTCATTTTCTTACAAGACAGAGTTCAATAACTAAGAGTTTTGGTAAATTGGATTTCCAGTAGTCCAAACTTTATTTTGACTGTTGGGGGAATTTATTTGTTATTTAGTAAGAGCTTTTTTTAAGCCAGTTTTGAAAATTTCTTTCAAGAGTTACTACAGTAAATCTACACTATTGATTTTGCAAGTGATCGTTCTTGGTCACTCTCTGGAGTCAGTTAAATGTTTAAATTCCTCTCTTTATTACTCCAACGATATCATAAGCCCCATATAGGCTGGCATGAAGGGTTCTTGGTTCCTCCAAGGCAAAAGCTTAACAAAGATTTTGGTTGGCTCAGAGAGGAGGAAAGCACAGCCACAGACAGAATTGCAGACAGACTTCTTTTCTTGGTCCCTTCTGCTGGCAAAATGGATCATACCATGGCATCGTGTCTGGCAGGAATAGCTACTGAGTAAATGCACTGTATACAAATCTGAAGAGATTCCAGTTCATGATGAATGGCAAAGAATCAACATCTACAGTCTGACTTGTTCTCACGGAACTCCTAGACCAGCCCTATAGGGGCATGTTTTTTTGTTTTGTTTTTTGGCTGTGCTGGGTCTTTTTTGCAGCACATGGGCTCTAGAGTTCTTGGACTCAGTAATTGTGGCATGTAGGCCACTCTAGTTGTGGCGCCTGGGCTGAGTTACCCCCACAGCATGTGGGGTCTTAATTCCTGGAGCAGTGATTGAACCTGTGTCCTCTGCACTGGAAGGCAGATTCTTAATCCCTAGACCACCAGGGAAGTTCTTAAATAGGTATGCTTTAAAGGTGGCTTTAGACCAAATCTAAAGTCACAGAGAAGGAACATAGTGTCAAATCCTGCTAAAATCAGGAAGAACTCACATTTACTGATGTTTCGTAGTTCTGTTCTAAGTGCCTGAGACATATTTGCTCGTTTATTTAATCCTCATATCAACTCCATGAAAAGGAAAGGATTTGAGTTCCCACTTGCCAAGTAGGGGAAAGAGGGTAGAGTTGCCCCAAGTAACCCAGCCAGTAACAGGTGATGCCAGTAACAGGTGACCTTTTGACCTTATGCTCAAAAAGTCTGTTTGGCAGTGGCAGCATAGGGGTCATGACACTGGCTATGTTCCCCTGAAAGAGTCATGGGTCATCTTCTACGGGTTCTACTCTCTACACTTTATGAGAATAGAACCCATAGAGTCACAGATTCTATTCTCTCCTTCCTTTTCCTACTTCCTTTCTTTTTTCATTCTTCAATAAAATACTTCTTGGGATTTCCCTGGTGGTCCAGTGGTTAACAGTCCACCTTCTAGCGCAGGGGACGTGGGTTCCATCCTTGGTTAGGGAATTAAGATCCCACATGCCATGAGGCAGCCAAGCTCTCTTGCTGCAACTACTGAGCCCATGGGCCACAATTAGAGAGACAGCTATAAGCCACTATGAAAGAGCCCACGTGCTGAAACTAAGACCCAATGCTGTCAAAAATTAAAATTAAAATAAATAAATATTAAAAAAATAAACTACTCCTTGGATGCCCAATATTTACATGTATCACTGAATGTGCTTTAGCCGTGGTGGTTGCGATATGGAGGAGAGGAGTATCTTAAGGACCAATTTCGGCCCCATAGCCAGCATCGTCACATCCCCTGGGTATACACTAAGGGTCCCATGGACCACAGTTGGGAAATCACCACTCTACATCATATTTAGGTCAGGGGTCTTCCACCCCAAAGACAGAGATAAGTTAAAGGCACGTGGCCAACTCCCCAGCATTATTCTCAGTGTAAGCGTTCCTTCGGGGCCACAATAGGATCTTTGGACAACTGGATTTTGGCCACATGCAGTACTCAAAAAGTGAATTTTATTGAATAGTCTGTCAAATAACCAATAGCTGTGTCCCCCAGCAAGCACAGCCAGTGGCCAGCTCTTCTGAAGATAAGGAGATACCAAGGATGAGTGTTCTTGCTAAGAAGGCAAGGTGAAAACCCCTGAAATGAGAGATGTCTTTAGCCCAGTGAAAGGAGAGGCTGGCCAGAGTGTGCAGGAAGGATGTCTAGAAGTTGAGCAGACCTAGATTCCTGCAGGCCTTACCTGCTGAACCAAGAACTCCAAGAGGTCTCCGAGTTTGGAAACACTCCAGGTTCCAGACATGTCTCGCTCATTTTCCAAGGCAAATAATTCACCCTTTAAAAAAAAAAAAAAGTTTGTTTATTTGTCTGTGCAAAGTCTTAGTTGTGGCACTCAAGATCTTCAATCTTCCTTTTGGCGTGTGGGATCTCCAGGTGTGGCATGCGAACTCTTAGTTGCAGCATGCGGGATGTAGTTTTCTGACTAGGAATCTAAGCCAGGCCTCCTGCACTGCGAGCTCAGAGTCTTAGCCACTGGACCACCAGGGAAGTCCCAGTAATCACCCTTGATGTTGTATAGACCATGACTTGAGGTTCCAGACACTGGGTTGGTTTGCCCTCCCAAAGGGATAGCCAGCATCTCAGAAATTGCTATCCTCAGGGCCCCTCTTCCAGCCCAGAGTACTGGAAGGGAGATTCAGGAGTCCCGCCAGGTGCTTTGGTTGGCACAACAACCTTGCTGGTAACCTCTCATCCCAGCCACTGAGCAGGGCTAAGGGTAACAGAGTGAGGAGCAAACTTTCTGGCTTTGGGGCAAGCTGTGAAGATTGAGTACGTGCATCCTTAACTGATGATCATCCCCAGCAAAGGGAAGGGTCTCCATCACTCTTGACAGTGGTCCCAGCACATGCTTGAGATACAGTGTTACCATCTTTGGCGTTTCTTTCTTGATGTGCCATGGAAAATCCCCCTCAATTCACCTGAAAGCACAAGGCATGCCCAGTAGCTGCCAGCTGAGAAAAATGCTAACTGTTGGCCCACCACTTCCAATATTCAGCCCAGAGGCAAACAGCACTGGGGGTCCCTCAGCCTGGCTTCAGGGTTTCCCAGGTAACTCAGTGGTAAAGAATCCACCTGCCAGTGCAGGAAACCCGGGTTCCATCCCAGGGTCAGGAAGATCCCCTGGAGAAAGAAGTGGCTACCCACTTCAGTATTCTTGCCTGGGAAATCCCAAGGACAGAGGAGCCTGGTGGGCTATAGTCCATGGAGTCACAACAAAGTCAGAAAAATCTCCCTGGCCCACCCTACAAACCTAGCTATATGCCTGGTATGCTCTTCTTTCTTGTTTCTACCAATATTGATTCTTTTGTTTCAGTAGCTCCAGAAAACCTCTCCCATTTTCCCTTCTCTAACCTCCTAAAACAAGGGCTGGCAAACTTTTCCAGTAAAGGTCCAGATAATGAATACTTTAGGCTCCTAAGGATATATACTACCTGACATAATTACTCAGTCGTGTGCTCATAACACAAAAACAGCCAGAGACAAAATACCAGTAGGCAGGGCTGTAATTCCAAAGAAGCTATTTACAAAAAAACAGGCAGCAGGCTCGGTTTGGCCAACAGACCAGTTTGTTCATCTCTGCCCAGGAGAAACTCTCCTGATGTCTTGTAATTTCATACTCAACTCCCCAACTGCATTAGAGCAGAATGTTTTTGAGAGCACAGAGCTGGGAATTGGAAGACGTGATTCTCGCTCAGTCTTGCTCTAACTCGTGTACAACTCTTGGCAACCGCATGGACTGTAGCATGCCAGGCTCCTCTATCTTCCACTATCTCCCAGAGTTTGCTCAGATTCATGTAGGTGGCTCAGTGGTAAAGAATCCTCCTGCCAATGCAGGAAACATGGATTTGATCTTTGGATCAGGAAGAACTCCTGGAGAAGGAAATGGCAACCCATTCCAATACTGTTGCCTGGGAAATCCCACAGAAAGAGTAAACTTTTTGACTAAAGGGCCAGATAATGAATGTTTAGGCTTTAGCCTGGTGGGCTACAGTCCATGGGGTCACAAAAGGGTCAGACACAGTGACTAAAACAAAAACAACAGCAATGGAAACCAGGTAATGGATCTAAAATAATTAAATCTATGGGAGACTCTACATTCAGCTTTTTCTGCCTCTAACTAGCTGTGTGGTTGATGAGCGATTTATGCTGCTTAGGCCTTCATTTTGTCATGTGAAAACTAAGATCTTTGTACTGTCGGCTATTTCTGAAGCAGCAGAATTGCTGGGACAAGCTTGCTAAAAATACATATGAAAGAAAAAAGTGAAAGTGTTAGTCCCTCAGTCGTGTCCAACTCTTTGCAACCACATGGACTTTAGCCTGCCAGGTTCCTCTGACCATGGAAATTCCCAGGCAAGAATACTGCAGTGAGTAGCCATTCCCTTCTCCAGGAGATCTTCCTGACTCAGGGCTTGAACTCTGGTCTCCTGCACTGCAGGTAGATTCTGAATGACCAGGGAAGCCGTGTCAAATCCCCGGTGCTATGCCTGAAAAGCATTTGCTTTATCCTTGTATTCTAGTTATAATTGTGAGGGAGTAAGCCAAGGGATTGAAAGGTTTTGCCACCAAACAAAGTCAACTTAAAGCTCTTTTCCTTTGCTCTCTTCCAGAAGCAGCAGTTTATTCAATGAGGTTGTGCAGATGAACTTTGAAATCGCCAGCTTCAGCAGCCTCTCAGGGAGCCAGCCCATCACCTGGCAAGTGGAATACCCACGGAGGGGGACCACGGACATCGCAGTGTCAGAGATCTTCATCAGCCAGAAGGACCTGGTTGGCATCGTGCCCTTGGCCATGGTAAGACTTTTGCGAGCATGGATGCACCTGCATTCAGCTATCTGATTGCACCTTGATGTCCTTCTTAGCTTCCCCAGGATGTTGGCTGCAATTGTTTTATGGGATGTTTGCATTCAAAGTTTTCCATCTTCCTACCCGCTTGGAAGTCGCTACTTTTCATTAATCCAGCCTTTCTCAACTTCAGCTAATTTTATACTGGCTTTATGACATTTGCTATTTTATGACATTTGCTATTCCCCTGTGCCAGATATATAGTATTTACTTACTTTTTCTTCTCGAACTCTACAGCAGTTCTTTTTATTTCTGTTCCCCTTTTATAAGGAAGCTTTAAGCCACTACATTATTAGGATGAGTGTGGTTTGCTGCTGGTGTAAACCACCCCCAAATCTTAGGTTCCTCATGCAACCTAGGTTGGTCTTGCTTATACCACATGGCTTAGATGATGGGCTCTGTTCCAGGCAGTCCCTCTGGGATCTAGGCTGATGGATATGTCATCATCTTGCAGCTAAAACGGCAGAAACAACATGGCCTTCTTGGAGGCAAAGATAGAGGAACAGTCTGAGTCACATGCAAGCTCTTTTAAGCAATGGCCAACGGATTACAAATGACACTTTCACACACATCCTTGGGCAGAAGGAGTCCCCATGGCCCCATCAGATTTCAAGAGGTCTGGGAAACATAGGTGCAGAGGAAAAGTTAGATGACTACCCTGTTCTCTGTCTCATTGCACAAGAAATCAACATATAATTGACACAAATAGAACACAGCACAAATACAGTACATTCAAATCCCTGTTTCCAACTTCCCTGTACAGCTGGAAATGAGGAAGGGAGAGAGAGAATGGTAAGGGGCTAGAAGGATCACTCACCCACGTCTGCCAAGCCCTGAAACTATTCTCAAGAGCCATTCCTAGGCTTGTGCACAAGTGTTAAGACCCCCTTCTAGGAGATGTAAAGATGATGGCATTTCAAAGGCATGGGGAAAGTATTCTAAAGTGTAGCTCCAACTGTTTTTGCCAGAATTCACTTTCACGGACATGGAGTCTGGTGTGGATGTTCAAAAACTAATTTCTGTTCAGCTTTGGTGGCTCAGCCAGTAAAGAATCTGCCTGCCATGTGTAAGACCCTTGACCTGTCCCTGGGTTGAGAAGATCCCCTGGAGAAGTAAATGGCAATCCACTCCAGTATTCTTGCCTGGAGAATTCCATGGACAGAGGAGCCTGACAGGCTACAGTCCATGTGGTTTCAAAGAATGGGACACAACTGAGTGAATAATTGCATTAGAAATTGAAATGAGCAGGCTTTATTGACACTGGGTTAAGAAATATATCATTTAGAATTCTTTGAGTTACATGTGACAGAAAAGCCAACTCAAATTGGCTTAAGCATGATGAATTCACCAGCTCAGGTAACTTTAAAAGTCTAGAAAAGTGTTTCTCAGATGTTAACGTGCATATAGGTCACTTGACGATTCTCTTCAGATGCAAATTCTCATTTAGGAGGTCTGGGTTGGGTATTTTGTTAAAGCTCCTAAGTTATGCCAGTGCTTCTGGTCAGTGGAGCACAGGTTGAGTATGAAGTATGGAGTGTGTGTGTGAGTGTGTGTGCAAATGATGTCATCATGGAAGGTGGCTCCTTGTCCTGTGTCAGCTTTGTGCTCTTCTTGGCTAGAGTCAGTGTCCAGGAGACTCTGTCCCTAAGGTGACTCCTGGTAGTGCCAGGCTGATATATTCACAGTATCATATCCATCAGGAAAAGAGTGAAAACTCATTGCCAACCAGTCAAGCAAATTCTTAGGACTGCTCTGATTGGAACTGATTGGCTGGCTTGGATCATGTATCCAACCTGGGAAGCCAATCATGGAAGCCAAACAAAATGTGATGCTCTCATTGGCCTGGCCTAGGGAACACCTTCCCCTGGAGCATGTTTGGAATCAGACTAAGAGCTGGTAGGCATGGGGCATGATGGGAAAATCTGATTCCACTGAAAGGAGGAATGGATGCTAGTCAGACATAGCAACAGACATACCCATAGGAAGTATTCTCTACCATAGACTTCTCTTGACTTTCCATGTCCTAGAAAAGGCCTCAACAATCTATAGCACATGGGCTAAATTCAATTTCTGCCTGTTTTTGTGCATCATGCAAGCTAGGAACGACTTTTTCATTTTCAAATAGATACATTCTAAACAGTTATATAAGTAGTTTATTAATATACTCAGTTTTGCCTCTTGGCTCACAAACCCTAACATGTTTTCTATCTAGCCCTTTAGAGAGAAGATTTGCAGCCCTATGTTAACATAAATTATAGCCTATAAGTGCCTAATTTTTATCCTATTTCAAAAAGATAAGACATCCAGATACTGTGAAAAGTAAAGTCATTATTAGGATATGAGATATTATTTTGGCCACAAGAAACCCCTCTTTGAAGCGAAGTATTATTATTGTTGTTATTGTGATTTTGTAATACCTTTAAGGTAAAACGAAATGATGACTCACACACCCAGAATCCTATCGTTTGCAAATAACTGTAAAAGAATTCAAACTGTCTGCATCCAAGTGACCACAGGGAGGCTGACCACACAGTGGAGTAGACTTCAGAGTTCTGATGGCTAGATTTGAACTAATGTGATGTCATCATTTTTCTTCCCCTCGAATGTACAATTTAACCTCAACTCTGCAAAGAGATGTGGACAATTAGGAACTGTATTAGCATGAAGAGTATAAAAGCATCAGTTTGGAGGAATTTCTTTTCTCTTATTTTCTGTGTTTTCAAAGTTTGTTCTAGAATAAACTTTAGTACATTAATAGGCAGCTGAAATAGAAATTTTTATTTGGAAGAAAGTAGCAAATTAAACTGCAACTTGACTGAAGATGAGACATTAAAAAAAAAACTGAATAAGAGGCAAGTCTTTAGGTCACCTTTAGCAGCCAGTGAGGCAATGGGCTGGTCTTTGAAATAAATGAATTCCCCCAATTGTTGCTCATTTTAAAGAAAAGCAAACTGCAGAAAGGCAAAATAGATGTTTACCAAACGGGAAATGGGCCTCTTTGGGGAGGTTCTCTTAGAATCAAGCCTTCCCAGGTGAAGATGAAGTTGCTTAGTCATGTCCGACTCTTTGCAACCCCGTGGACTGTAGCCCACCAGGCTTCTCCATCCATGGGATTCTCCAGGCAAGAATACTGGAGTGGGTTACCATTTGCTTCTCCAGGGGACCTTCCCGACCCAGGGATCGAACCCGGGTCTCCTGCATTGGAGGCAGACGCTTTAACCTCTGAGCCACCCAAGCCCCTTCCTAAACCCAGGAAAAAAGCCATGAGTCTATTAATGAGATTCTCAGTGACCTTCTGCCTCACTTAGCAACAGCTTCTAACTCCCTGTGAATAAATGAGATGGAAGGAGCAGAGGAGAGGGCCCTCAACTCTCTAGCAGACTGATCCTTCTGGGAAGGAGCCCCCTGAATCACACTGCCCACCCCTTGCAGCATCCTAAGTCGAGAACTTGGCCCTGCAAAGCCTTCTTTTGTCCACCCCACTGTCATTTACTCAGTGATGTGATCCTCTCTTTCTGCAGGGGCAAGAAAGCTTCTGGGTCCAGTTCCATGGGCTTTGAGCATCTCCCATCCCTCCAGTTCCCCCCGCCCAAAGCGCTACATCAGCTGGGGCAGGAGAGGGGCAGGGATCTGGCTGCGGAGACCAGGACCAAAGGCTGTCCAGGGCAGTCTGAGGCCAGCACAGACTGGGAGCTGGAGCCATAACTTTAGTTCTTGGGCTTCCATTCTTCTTTGATGTAAGAAAAAAGTACTCAAGTGTCTAGTTGAGACCCTATGAGCAGAGGCCAGGTGCAGACCTCCATGTGGCAGTTTCTGCAAGCTGGCAGCACAGATGTGGAGATGCTGGTCTCTTTTCAGGGTAAAGTGATGCAGAATCCACTTGACTTCACCCTGAGCTCTTACGATGTGCAGACACTGTGGGTGTACATTGTCGTCCATCCTGAGGAGTCAGCAGTGAACAGACAGGTCTTTCACTCGGAGGACTGGCACTCGAGGGGGTTGTAGGTGAGAGGGCCAACAGACGGCAAATAAGAAGCTATTTCTTAAGCACTAAGACCAGTCGTGAGAAGATGAATGGCGATATATGAAGATACATGAGGACGAATAAGGCCGGACAAGGGGATGGCGTGTAACCATTTCCCAGTTCTGTTCATATCGCAAAGCTTCTCCCTGCAGTTTATTTAAAAATACAAAGCCAGGGGAGTTTCCCAGGGGTCCAGTGGTTAGGGCTTGGCGCTTTCACTGCCTGGACCCAGGTTCAATCCCTGGTCGGGAAACTAAAATCCCACAAGCTGTATGGTGCAGCCAAAAAACAAATAAATAAGTAAATTTTACAAACATATGAAGGTAAATTTTATGCCAGCAAGAACAGGAGCCCCTAATTTTGGCAGGTGTCAGAAGAGGCCCTTTGTTCCAGGACCCAGGTGACTTTATCCTGGATTGAATTTCCTGGGAAGTGGCAAGATTTACTGAGAATTTTTAAGAATTTCAAATGATTATCATTTTCTACCTTTGCAAACTTAGAATGAAATATTCCCTGACCCCTGAAATACGGTGAGAACTTGGAGGTTTTTTTCTTCCATCAAGCTTTCAAAATTCCTGGATTGTGCCCATATCTCTCTGCATAAAATCAAATTTAAAATAAAGTGGCTATCACTTGGGCTGTTTAAAGGAGAAATTGCTACTTGTTCTCGGGCCTGCAAAGTGATGATCTTAATCCTCACCTCTCCAGGGTGTCACGGAGATTCATTAAGGTTTGAGAGATGCTTGGAGCTGCAGGGCGGAAAGTGCAGCAGGAAAGAATTGTGGGGAAAGAGATAGCAGGGTCTGCCCCTCTCTTCTGCCCTGCTCTGCCCTCCTCTGGACCCTGGGTGCTGACCCATATGGACCACAGCCCTAGCCTCCCTTGCCCTCTGGCTTCTGGTGGGGTTTTTAGCCAGTGGGAGGTGTTGATGCCCTAACCCCCTTTCACCCCCATCCCCTGCTGTGTCTATGAATATCATCTTATTTAGAAGTAGCATCTTTGCACCTGTGATTTAGCTAAAATGAAATCCAAGGGAATTTCCTGGTGGTCCAGTGGTTAGGACTCATTGCTCTTCAATGCAGAGTCCCAGGTTTGATCCCTGGTCAGGGAACAAAGATCCACTGAAGCCACTGCTAACTGCTGCTAAGTCGCTTCAGTCATGTCCGACTCTGTGCGACCCCATAGACGGCTTCCCACCAGGCTCCCCCGTTCCTGGGATTCTCCAGGCAAGAACCCTGGAGTGGGTTGCCATTTCCTTCTCCAATGCATGAAAGTGAAAAGTGAAAGTGAAGTCGCCCTGTCGAGTCCGACTCTTTGGCGACCCCATGGACTATAGCCTACCAGGCTCCTCTGTCCATGGGATTTTCCAGGCAAGAGTACTGGAGTGGGGTGCCATTGCCTTCTCCATTGAAGCCACATGGTATGGCAAAAAAAAAAAAAAAATTGTTCTTTATTTGAAAAGTGAGGTCCAAAATCCAATGACTGATGTCCTTACAAGGAGAGCTAGATTTGGACATCTGGAGGAGACCAAGGGGAGGAAGGCCATTTGAGGAAGGTGACAGAGCTCAGAGGGAGGCATGTACAAACCAAGGAAAGCGAAAACTGCCAGCAGCCTACAGAGTCTAGAACAGATGCAAGGAAGATTTTCTCCTAGTGCCTTCAGAGGGAGGCTGGCCCTACAGACACCCTGATTTTGCACTTCTGGACTGTAGAATCCTAGGAGAATTTCTGTGGTTTTAAGCCACCCAGTCTGTGGTACTTTGTTATGGTAGCTCTGGAACACTAATGCAACGTTGTCCCTTCCCCTCTTGCTGTCTTCCCTAATCCCTCCCTTCCCTCTGGCTGCACATCTACCAGGAGCATGGTCTTTTCCACATACAGCTCTGTCCTGTTTGATTCTCCTCTTTCTGGGTACCAGTAACTGGGCTACTTACCCCAGGCTCCCAGCTGGGATGGGCATCTGGGTGTTCCACCATCCCTGGATGTTTCCTTTGATCCTGCCCACAGCTCTGTCATCACACGCTCTCCAGTTCTACTCCATTGGGTGGACTATCTGTTTTCAGCCAGGATGCTGAGGGATACTGAAGGTTAGGGTTAGGGATACATGCCCTAGACTCTCCTTCCCAGAGGATACCCAGCGATTATCCTCAGTCTGTGAGGGAGCGATTAAGGTATCTCACTGGGGAATCTGAACTCCATGGTTGGACTTCTCCACCCAGTGGCATCACACGGTTACTTGTCTACACCCTTTGCCATTGCTAAATTCAGAGAATGGGGGAATGGAATGTGCATTTGCTAGCCTGTGGCTTTGCAGAAATGCTCTTGGTCCCCCTTGTCAATCTACAAGTGATGGATGACTTAACTGTGCTCTGAGATCTGTGGGGAAGCGTGTTAGCAATATCCTGTGTTGGAGAAAGGCAAAGGCAAGCATTCACTCCGGAGAACCGAGAGACATCTCCTTTGATGGGGATGGGAGAATATTATTTTTAAAAAGACAATGAAAAAATAATGTGTTCTTATTTTCCCGAACACCTTGATCTCCACGCTCCTTCTCCTACTTGAAGATTTTACATTTCTAATTCCCTCGGAGTATTTTAAGGATGGCTTTGATGCTCTTGGCAATTGAAAAATGTTTGCTCAGTTGAAAAATAACTATATGAGCAGAAGAAGTGTTTCCTTGTCACAGCTGGAGATTTACTTTGGAATTCAATTTTAAAGTATCCCTCCCTCCAAGTCACCAGTGCAGATTTGTGTCTCAAAAGCTGATCTATGACTCATCTGAAGCTGTTTTGACAATGGTTTCAAGGTTGCTGATTAATTATCCAATACGTGGTACCTTATTCACTGCCTGCCACAAAGAAAATGCTCCAAAAATATGATTATGATTGCCATTCATATTTTCATCATCATTATCTGATCTTGGGTTTCCCCATCAGTAAAAGGAAGGGTTGGGAATGAACAATCAATCTAGTCTCTTCCAAGTTTATACTTTGCCTCATTTTCTTACATTATGCATGTAGAAAGTAAAAGCTGTGCTCTAATTTTAAAGATTACATAACTTCACTGGGGATGAGAGACAGAGATGGAGAGAAAAGTGATGCTGACCTAGGAAAATTAGTTGGAGGGACTCACAGGCCAGCACTGTCTTCTTCCTTACCCTGAATGTCAGTCAGAGCCCCTGTACCATAAGAGCAGAGCCCTGGAGAGAAAACCAGAGCTCAGTGCAACTAACTGCCAGACCATAGCACACCAACTTCTCATTTTTACTACGTCCATCTACCACTGAGTTTATCGTTGACTTAATATTTTCTCTCGGCAGAGAACAATCTAGGAATTGAGAGCCAACTATGTTGGCCTAAGTCCCAGCTCTTCCTCTGAATGACTGTGTGACCTTGGACAAATGCAAATGATATTATTTTGTTCTTTTTCCTGACTGAGTAATATTCAACTGTATACCTGAACCACATCTTTACCTATTCATCTGTCGATGGAATTTAAGTTGTCTCCATGTCCTGGCTTGGAGAAGGCAATGGCACCCCCACTCCACTACTCTCGCCTGGAAAATCCCATGGATAGAGGAGCCTGGTAGGCTGCAGTCCAGGGGTCGCTGAGGGTTGGACACGACTGAGCGACTTCACTTTCACTTTTCACTTTCATGCATTGGAGAAGGAAATGGCAACCCACTCCAGTGTTTTTGCCTGGAGAATCCCAGGGACAGGGGAGCCTGGTGGACTGCCGTCTATGGGGTCCCACAGAGTCGGACATGACTGAAGCGACTTAGCAGCAGCAGCATGTCCTGGCTATTGTGAAAGGTGCTACAGTGAGCATTCGGGTGCAGGTATCCTTTCAAATTACAAAGACTTTATCCTGAGAAGGATTCTTAGGCTTCACCAGCCAGTGAGAGATGCCCATGACACAGAGATGGCTAGAAGCTACTGCCGCAGAGAATTAAACCTTCACCCCAACTTCTCCATCACCCCCACCTGCAGGGAGAAGGATGCACCACCATCTCCTTATTAAGTGCCTACTGTGTGCCAGGCATGGTTTTATTGTTTGTTTTTTTTAAAGATTTATTTATTTGGCTGCACCAGGTCTTAATTAAGGCATTCAAGATCTTTTAGTTATGGCCTGTGGGATCTCGGCCCCCGAGCAGGGCTGGAACCTGGGCCCCCTGCATTGGGAGCGTAGAGTTAGCCACTGGACCACCAGGGAAATCCCCAGGTAAGGTTTTAGATGCTGCTGGGTGCATCCCCACTCAGCATCTTTGCCCTTGCTGAGCCCTCGATCCCCTGCCAAAAGGCTCCTCCATCCCTGCATGCCTGGTTCCTGCAGACTCAGCCCCGACTTCATCCTGAGAGGGTCCCCCTCCCCCCATAACATCAAGAGCTGCCCCCTGACACCTCATACTATCATGTTCCCATGTCTTAGTCTCTTCATATCTGATGGAATTCCTCTTCAATCATCCCCGACACTGTCTTTCTTACATTTTGTTTCTGTATTCATCATAACATAAACCCTGCCTCCCCCAGTCCCCACCTCGATCTGGAATGTTGGCTCAGTGACAGCTAGGATTTTGTCCCTATTTCGTTTTGGCCTAGAGTCCCTTACTGTCCATTCATTCCATGCATGCATGCTCGGGCGTTCAGTCATATCTCACTCATTGCGACCCCATGGATTCTAGCCCACCAGGCTCCTCTGTCCATTAAATTTTCCAGGCATGAATATTGGAGTGAGTTGCTATTTCCTCTTCCAGAGGATCTTTCCAACCCAGGGATTGAACCTGCATCTCCTGCATCAGCAGGTGGATTCTTTACCACTGAGCCATCAGGGAAGCCCCCTTTCATTCCATCTTCCATTAAATATTGGCTGTGAACCGACTGTGTGTCAAGCTGGGAAAACAGCAAAGAACAGTCCCGTGTAGAGCATCCCAGGGATTATCCTGCAATGTCCACTTTGAAAGCCCCCTGCGTGCCTGGGTTCCTTGTTTCCTCTGGTTGCCTCTCATCTAAGACGACGAGTTCTGCGGTGCAGACGCACCCCTGCAGCACCATGCGTCTGCTCAGTCCCAGCACCCAGCATCCGAGGAGGCAGAGCTCCACATCCAGAGGGTGCTGGGTCCTGGTCAGTTCCACAGGAAGGAAGGTGAGAGTGGCCTGGAAACTACTGAACAGGATAGCAGCCTGCATCTTAAAGACTCCTGGTGGCCAACGAGATGCTACAACAGAGATAATGAATTGTGGGCACAGAATTCTACTCCCTCCCTGCTGGCTCCCCTAACCCCTCTGATGTGGCACACTCTGATGTGGTACCCAACCATCTGTGCTGTGTTTCTCTCAAACTGGTCTCGAGGCAGCTGAGTCCCCTGCCTTACAGCCACCAGCCTCATCCAGGCCGCCATCTCCCTGCCTCTGTCCTGACTTCCGACAGCTCATTCCTCTCACTGAGAACCTGACTAGATGTCTCTCCTCTGGGCAGTCACTCTTCTGATAACTCCTATTGCACTTAACAAAAAGAAAGAAAGAAATACAGTGAACCTCACCAGGACCAAGGCAGCCCTGAATGTCTGGCCCACAGCTTCTCTCTGATCTACAGACCTTTCTCAGGACTTCCTTGGCAATCCAGTGGTTAGGATTCAACCTTCCAATGCAAGGGGCATGGATTCAATCTCTGGTTTGGGATCCAAGATCCCACATGCCTTGCGGTCAAAAAAACGCAAAACATAATACAGAAGCAGTATTATAACAAATTCAATAAAGACTTTTAAATGGTCTACATCAAAAAGAATAAACTTTTAAAACTGAATAAACAAAGAGACCACCTCCCCTTGCACTGCATTCCAGCCCCAGGGCCTTTCCACCTGCTGTTTCCTGTGTCTGGAGCTTCCCTCCAGATTCTGTACTGCATCTTTCCCCCGCATTATACAGGACCCTGATTAAATCTTCTCAGACTTATTTTAGTGATTTCCTCTTCTCACAGTCCGATCACTCTTTCCCTTCTGAGTATCTTGATTGTCTTCCATAGCAAGACAGAAAATCGCGTATTTATTTACCTGTTCATTGTCTGATTTTCCCCGCTGGCATGTCAGTTCCAGGAGGGCAAAGACCACTCTGTCAACAGCATTGAGAGCAATGCCTTGCACCCAGTAGATGCTTGATAAGGAACTGTTGAATGAATGAATGAATGACCCACTGCATCTGTTTTCCCCACTTAAGTGTAAGCTCCTGGAAGTTAAGGACTCCTGTCTCTTTCATCAGCACCTGGCGCTACCCCTTCCAAAAGGACACCACTCCAAAATGCTTATTGCCTAAATTTCTCCAGCCAAAAGAAAGATGTATGATTCTCATTGTTTGCTGAGTGCAGGTTACTGATGCCAAGGCGAGCATTCAATAACTGTCAGCCCTTCTTCTACAGCCTCATAATTATGTCAGCCCTTGCAACAGGTTAGAGCACTCATCTAGGAATGAATTTACAATTCATTTGCAGTAATTGTCACACAAGAGGGAAAAAGGAATATTTTGGAGGGAAAGCAGAGAAGATGTGTCTCTAATGGAAGTAATGAATTCTCCGGAGCCGTTTCAATCCCCTTTACAAATAGACTACGTATTTAGACCCGCTTTATAGTGTCGTCCACTGATTTTTTTCAAATGGGGAGAAAGTTCAATGGCTGCTCAGAGTCTTTTGTTCAGCTTTAGTTCATAAATTTGAAGACTTTAAAATCAAGTTGTGGGGACTTCCCTGGCGGTCCAGTGGTTAAGACTCCACTTTCTACTGCAGCCAGGTGTGCGTTTGATTTCTGGTTGGTAAACTGAGATCGCATATGTTTACATAGCCAAAAATAAAATAAATGCAAACTGAGAAAGGAGTGTGGATTGTGCTATTTCCATGGTTCTCAAACCTGAGAATGGTAGACATCACCTGGGGGCCTTATTAAAACATGGATGGCCAGCCCCACTGCAGAGTCTGGAGGTTGTGGGTAGATCCCAAGAATTTGCATTTCTGACCATTTCCTGGTGACACTGATGCTGCTGCTCCAAGGACCACTGCCCTGGATCAGGGCTTCTGATGCTTGGTTTTCCCTTTGCAACACCCATCTCTCCCCACCACGATGTTCTGTGTGTACTTATTGACTGTCAGAGGCCCATCTCCCCTCTGGCCGGTCATCTCCATGTGGGTAAGTCCTTGGACTTGTTCATGGCTGTGTCCTCCATTTCTAGAACATTTCTCAGCACCTAGAGATATTCAGTAAATACCTCCATTGAATTAATGAGTTCTGAATAAAGGGCTTCCCAAGTGGCTCAGTGGGTAAAGAATCCACCTGCAATTCAGGACACACAAAAGATGCAGGTTTGATCCCTGGGTCAGGAAGACCCCCTGGAGGAGGGCATGGCAACCCACTCCAGTATTCTTTCCTGGAGATTATGGACAGAGGAGCCTGGTGGGCTATAATCCACAGGGTCACAAAGAGTCAGACATGACTGAAGCAACTGAGCACCACTCAAAAATATATATACCTTCTGCATATGCTACTCATTATTAATTTCAGTTACAATCTGGGGAGGAAAGAGACATATTTAGAAGCTTATAAGCAGTATTGTCCTGTGAAACTTTGTTCCATATCTGTACCACCAGCTACATGGAGTCCTCGAGCACTTCCAATTGGCTAGAGTCACAGAGGAATTGAATTTTTAACTTGACCTAAGTGTAATTCATTGTAATGTAAATAGCCACATGTGGCCAGTGGGCCCTTTATCAGATGGAGCAGTGATACAGGGGATGGTGATGAAGATGACTGGATGGGAAAGGTAGGTCCAGATTCTGTCCTGCTGTGAGTCCAGACCTTTCCATCATTCTTCCTCTGTTCAGCGCTCAGTGTAGCTCCTATGGGACTGTTCAGTAATGGGGCTACATTTTTTTCCGTATTGTATATGATCTGATCTGTTAAACTTGAAAAGGCATGATGAACGATCTTTGAATTCCTTGTGCTTTATCAGCACAGTTTTGGAGCAGATGTCAAGAAAGAAGCTCCACTGGCTTAACCTAAAAGGAGAGTTAACTCCATTGTCCAAGGGCTTCAGGCACAGTTGGATTCAGGCGCTCAAACAACATTTCCTATCATTTGTCTTTTTTTCCAAGTTCTGCTTTTCTGTCTGCAGACTTTCCTTTTCAGGCAGGATTTCCCAAAGGTTACTGCAGACTTCCATTCAAGTAATTTAGCATCCCTAGGAGAAAGGCTGCCTTTCCCCCAAGAGTTCCAATGGAAGTCTCAGATCTTATCTCAGGTCACACTGATTATGACTGACCGAGCACAATGTGTGTGCCTCAGAATAAGGCCGGGTCCAAAAAGAACTACAAATAATTGGAGGGGAATGGGGGAAGGATGGATCAGGGGGCTTAGCAGACAAAGCCCAAGAGATACCAATTACAGTGCTTCACAGACACCGCAGGCAGGGCTGAGCTTACTGCTGCCTTGGTTTGTGAGTCATGACTCTCCATGGAATGAGCACTCAGGAAAAGGGTGAGCCCCAACCTGGGCTACACATCAACTTTCACAGCCTTTCATAGAGCTTTGATCCTCTCAGCCTGCATTCTGCCTGGCTCACCTCTTGCCTAGCGTTATGAAGACAGAATAGAGGATAAGGCTAACCTCCTAGACTGTGGCAAATGCCTGGCCTCCAATCCCAGCTCCACTACTTTTCAAGCTGTGTGATCATGGGCAAGTCACCTTACCCTCTATCTGTGTGTTTCCTCACCCGTGAAATGGAGATAATGACAGTCCCTACCTCACAGGGTTGTCATGAGGATTACATCAGATGATACATAGGAAATCCTCAGAAGAGTGCTTTCTTCTCTTTGTCTTCATCCATGCTCAGTCATGTCTGACTCTTTGTGGGCAAACCCATGGACTGTGGCCCGCCAGGCTTCTCTGTCCGTGGGATTTCACAAGCAAGAGTACTGGAGCAGGTTTCCATTTCCTTCTCCAGGGGATCTTTCTGACCCAGGGATTGAACCTGTATCTCTTGCATCCCCTGCATCAGCAGATGGCTTCTTTACCAGCTGAGGTACTGGGGAAAACCCAGAAGAGTACCTGGCACGTATTAAATGCTATATAAATGCCAGCCATTATTATTAAGGAGTAGCGATTGTAACAGAAATTTCATTAATTAGCTCCACCGCATTCATAGTAAAATGGCTTATTTACTACCGAAGTGCAAATTCCTGTTATTTGTTAATCCATACAGTCTATTAATGTTCTTTTTTTGCTTCGAGTACATACTCCAAGTTCATTAATTTTATGCACATTCCTGCCCTGATACATCTGGTGGGACCATGCCCTTAATTACTGTATGAGTGGAAGAACAAGAGGGTTTCTTTTGTTGTTTATTCTCTCCAAAACTATGAAAATGAGCAGGTAATAGAGTCAGAGGAGCACTCCAGAGCGTGACAAGCTCCTTTCTCTACACTTCAGGTGTGTGCGCAGCATTGAGGAGCTAGTTGATAAGGACATCCCTTCCACACTTAGTCTTGTTGCATTTCATTCCTTTTATCCATCAAATGCTTCTCCTTGGATCTTTGTGAAATACTTCTCCTTAAGTTCTGCATGCCCTTGTTCATCAGTTGGCAGAGTGTGGAATGGAAATCCTTGAGTGGGGTGGCCCCTGAGACCCCTTCATGGAGTCTGAGATGAAAACTATTTTCATAATAATACTATCAGTTCAGTTCAGTTGCTCAGTCAGTCCGACTATATTATAATAGCTATCTATTGATGTATAACATGGAGAAGGAAATGGCAACCACGCCAATATTCTTCCCTAGAGATTCCTGTGGACAGAGGAGTCTGGCAGGCTATAGTCCATAAGGTTGCAAAAAGTCAGACACGACTGAAGTGACTTAGCACGAATTGATACATAACAAATTATCCCAAGATACAATGGCTTAAAATAAGAAGGGGCCAGGAGTTCAGGACCATCTCTGCTGGACCAACTCTCCATCTCAAGGTCTTTCATGAGTTTGCTGTCCAAGTATCGGCTGGAGCTGCATCATCTGAAGGCTTGAGTGGGGTTGGAGGACCCACCTCCAAAGTGCCTCATTCCCACGACTGATGAATTAGGTCTCAACAGGAGACGGCTGGCTTTCCTCAGAGACCAAGGTGGAAACTGCAAAGCCTTTTATAAAAGACTCAGCAGACACACACCATTGATTCTCTGTATTCTATTGATTACATCAACCATCACTGACTCAGTGTGGGAGAGGAATACACAAGGGTCTGACTACCTGGAGGCAAAGATTACTGGGGGCTCTTTGGAAAGACTGGCTTTCCAAGTTGTGATGATGTGATTTGCTTTATCCACTCTCTTTCTGTCTTTGTGCAGAGGTATAGAATGATATCCTCCTTTCTCATCTTTGAGTTTTTTATTGCTGAGTTTTTATTGACATATAGTTGATTTGCAGCATTGTGTTCATTTCTGCTGTATAGAAGAGAGACTCAGTTATACACATATATATGCTTTTTTTAATATCCTTTTCTATTATGGTTTATCTCAGGATTTAATCCAGTACCCTGTGCTATACAGCAGGACCTTGTTTATCCATTCCATATGTAATAGTTTGCATTTGCTAATTCCAAATTCCCAGTCCTTCCTTCCCCAACTCCCCTTACTCTTACTGCCCCTTACTCACACTATGTGTGTGGGTCTGTTTCTGTTTCATAGATAAGTTCACGTGTGTCACACTTAAGGGATATCACATGATATTTGTCTTTCTCTGCCTGACTTATTTTTATTTAGCGTGATAATCTCTAGGTCTATCCGTGTTTCTGCAGTTGACATTGTTTCATTCTTTTGTATGGCTGAGTAATATTCCATTGTATACATGCACCACATCTTCTTTATCCATTCATCTGTCGATGGCCATTTAGGTGCTTCCACATCTTGGCTATTGTGAACAGTGCTATAGTGAACATTGGGAAGCAAATCGAAATGAATTAGACTTTTGTCCAGAAAGATGATGTCGTCCTTCTAACAGCTTAGGAGATGTGTGCTTTTGTCATCTTGAGCTTTCAGAACTCTCCACTTTAATTTCTAATACAATAAATATTGATCAGCATAACCTACATAGGCAACAGCTCTTTTTGTTGTTATTCAGTTGCTAAGTTGCATTCAGCTCTTTGAGATCCCATAGACTTCAGCACATCAGGCTCCCCCGTCCTTCACCCTCTTGGCGTTTGCTCAGATTCATGTCCATTGAGTCAGTGGTACTATCTAACCATCTCATCCTCTACCTCCCACTTCTCCTTTTGCCTTCAATCTTTCCCAGCATCAGGATCTTTTCCAATAAATCAGATCTTCACATCAGGTGACCAATGTATAGGAGCTTCAGCTTCATTATCCATCCTTCCAATGAATATTTAGAGTGATTTCTTTTAGGATTAATGGTTTGATCTCCTTGCAATCCAAGGGACTCTCGAGTCTTCTCCAATACCACAATTCAAAAGCATCAATTCTTTGTGGCCCAACTCTCACATCTGTACATGACGGGTCCCCAATAATTTTTAAGACTGTAAATAAAAGGACCCAAAGACCAAAATGTGTGAGAACCCCTGACCTGGGCTGGGAGAAATGGGTACTAGTAATAAAAGGAGGTGTTTAGGTAGAGTTAAATTCCAGATTTTATCTTCTTGACCAAATAGTTCTTTACAAATGTGTAAATTACGTGTGAACAGAGACTTTTTTTTTTTACCTTAAATGTAAATCATTTTACATATTTTATTTTTTGCCACTTTATTTTTTTTAATTGAAGGATAATTGCTTTACAGAATTTTGTGGTTTTCTGTCGTACATCAATAAGAATCAGCCATAAATACACCCATGTCCCCTCCCTCCCGAACCTCTGTCCCATCTCCCTCCCCATCCCACCCTTCTAGATTGTCATAGAGCCCCTGTTTAAGTTCCCGGAGTCATACTGCAAAGTCCCATTGGCTGTCTATTTTACACATGGTATTGTAAATTTCCATACTACTCTCTCCATACATCTTACCCTCTCCCTCTTCCCCTCCCTCTGTGTCCATAGGTCTGTTTTCTAAGTCTGTTTCTCCACTGCTGCCCTGAAAATAAATTCATCAGTACCTTTATTCATTATTTACCTTTCCAACAAGAAACCTCTTCACATGACCTTTCCTCCGGAAAAATTCATGATTAATGATTAATATTCTCAAGGCAATGGGAAAACAGCCAAGGGCAGATGTCAAGTTATCATGGCTTCATATACAGAATGACCTATTGGTTCATTCATGGAACAAACATTCATTGAATGTTCACAATATGTCAGGTGAATGTTCTAGACTTTAAGCATAATGACAGAACTAAATAATCAAGGTTGCTGCTGACATGCTCTATGAATCAACACGCCCTTCATTAATGAAATCACAAAGGAAAGAGGGTGGATTTAGAAACCAGTCTTCTCTGTCTTAGCAGACATGGCTATAAAAATACATGTATGCCTTCTCTTCCTAATTCATGATGTTCTAGGTAGAGTCTTCATGCAAATCAGAAAGAGGTGCCCTTCCATAGGACACTCGACTTCCCTCTGTCAGAAAATCGACCATATCTGCAATGTGAATGTGGAGCCCTTGTGCAGTGCACAAATTGCCCAGCTGTGCTTGGCAGCCCTGCCTGAACCTATCTGCAGACCAAGTAAAACTCACTGTTCTTAGTTACAGGGAAAAGGGTTCAGTTCTATCTATTGTTCATTCTTTTGTCAGTTTCCCTTTCACCCTCATTTTAGGTTTTAGCACCAGACTAGAGACCGATTTCTGCCTTGCCTGTGCCTGAGTCTAAAGTGACAGTCATTTGTGGCTCGAGGTTCTAGATATGCCTTTTACTTCCTCTCCTCCCAAAGAGGCCTTGGGAAGGGAGGATTTATCAGAAAACTAGTATGTGAGCAGTATGTAATTCCTTTTCCCAACCCTTACTGTCAGGTGGTCGTAGCTACAGAAACTCTCTTCACTCTTGCTAATAAATACTGGGTTGGGTGGGTGTATCTATCACCCACAAAAAAGGGATAAATGATCCAGTTACTCTGAGCAGGAATTTTAAATCACTCACTGTCATCAGACCTAAAATTCACTTACAAATGTGAATAGTATCTCAGATACCTGTTCGCATAATGTTAAGAGGCTCTAAATAACAAACTTTCTAAAATACTGCATTGTGTCCTGTAATGGAAAGGAAAAAAAAAAACAGTTTTCCGAATGCTTATAGAATCCCTGTTGTGCTCAAGTACAGAATCACTGAAGCCGGAGTCCCTGCATACTAAAAAATTCTTGAAAGTAAAAATGAAAGGAATTGTTAATGGAATTTCATTTTCAAGAACCTTAGGTGGGTGCAGATTTGAATGAGAATTAATCTTGGTATTTTACTTTATAAATTAATATAAGAGCTCCTAGATGAAACGAGATTTTTTTTGTCTCCATCTAGATGTTGTCACAGAGTTTAAAAAGGTCAAAATCAGCACATTCATTTATTTTTATTGAAAAGTGTTCCCTTTGCCTTCCAAAACATACCGGGAGCATTCTCACTTTCCCTTTGAGGGGCCACCTGCCACCAGGTGACATAGGAACCCCTGAAACTGATCTCCATTAACTAAAAGCAGCCTGCAGTGAAGTTATAACCCCTCAGGACTGCAGCATATCATCCTAAGAGCCCTCGGCAACTTGTAGTTCTGTTTCTGAATATAAAGAGAACTTCTGAGCAGCCAAGGCAGATTAAGTGGGTATCCTTTCCACAGAGCGTAGTCCTGCCATGCCACCTTCTTACCCTGAATCCTGCCCTTGTCCACAGATTGTGGGAAGACTCAAAGTTTAGGACAAAATGCTTACGGCACATGGTGCATTCAAGGAGCCCAGAAGGTGAGTCCAGCTACTTCCTGAAGCCCCCATGAGCCCACCCCCTCAGTGAATCTCCCTATCTCAGCTCCATTATTCCCCTTGTCCAGGTTGAATAATCATTCTTCCCTCTAACCAATCTAGAATCTCAGAGATGAGCTAAGAGACTGTAACTATCGTCTAAGGCATTTTTTTACCATAAACTTTGTAAAAAAAAAAAAAAAAAGATTTATTTATTTATTTATTTTAGGTCTTTGTTGCTGCCTCAGGCTTTCCCTAGTTGCAATGAGTGGGGGCTACTCTCTAGTTTCAGGGAAGCCTCTACCACAGCCTTTTCCAGATTATACTTGCTGACTCATTTTTAAGGTGTCACCCCCATGCCCCTCTCTCTGCTGTACAATCCTGCTTCTGGGAGACACAGAAAACAAAATAAAGCCTCCCCAGCTCCACACATCCCCACTGGGATCCCACATTGGATGCAGAGTGGGAATTCCCAGAACAGGGCTTTGCCAAGTTCACTGTGAATATTTGCCTTTCCGTGGCCTGATTTCTCTGAAAGCTTCTGTGTCTAGGTAGGGACTCTGGAACTTTCATAATCAGCAAACAAAAAGGTCACCAGTAATTTGGGGCCTGATTTTAATTGAGATTATTTATGACATGAGTTTGGAGAAGGAAACCCACTCCAGTACTCTTGCCTGGAAAATCCTGTGGACGGAGGAGCCTGGTGGGCTGCAGTCCATGGGGTCATGAAGAGTCGGATATGAATGAGCGACTTCACTTTCACTTTTCATTTTCATGCATTGGAGAAGGAAATGGCAACACACTCCAGTATTCTTGCCTGGAGAATCCCAGGGATGGGAGAACCTGGTGGGCTGCCGTCTATGGGGTCGCACAGAGTCGGACACGACTGAAGTGACTTAGCAGCAGCAACAACAAATGACATGAGTTTCCTACTGAAGGACACCATGGGAAATATGAGAGTGCCTTCCTTTTTTGCACAACCTCCAGAAGCTTCTAGCTTAACGTGAAGCTAGAAGGGAGGTGAAGCTAGAAGGGAGGTCTGGCTTGGGGTCTCTTTTCCTCAGTTCTGCAAAGAACTGGACTGGATACGCTTCTTGGTTCTGTGAGTGGCCAAAAGCTAGACAGTGCGTTGTAACCCCCATTCCCTGACATCTGCTCAGCACTCTACAGTTTATAAAAGACTTTCCCATATTTGGTCTTGTTTCATGTTCATCAGTGTCATTCATGGAGAATCCTCTTTGAAGGCAAACCTCACCAGTCATTGTTGTTGTTCAGTCGTTTAGTTGTATCTGACTCCATGTGACCCCATGGACTGTAACCCACCAGGCTCCTCTGTCCATGGAATTCTCCCGTCAAGAATACTGGAGTGGGTAACCATTCCCTTCTCCAGGGGATCTTTCTGACCCAGGAAACGAATCAATGTCTCCTGCATTGGTAGGCGAGTTCTTTACCACTGAGCTACCTAAGAAGTGCAGACATCACCAGTATCCCTCTGAAAATGTCGTGTCATCCCAAGGAGCCTAACCCGAGGATCAGAGGCAAAAACTATCAACAATTTCCAGAAATTAGAACGGCCCCCATTTGGTGAATCTCTGAAAGCCAAGTTTGCTGAATCACATTGAGATCCGTTTCCATGATGATAGTGATTAATCCTTACTGAGTGCTGGCGCTGTGCTAAGTGCTTCAGAGTCATTGTTTCATTTTATCCTTAGAGCAGCTGCTTCCTCAGTGTCTGAGCCTATATTATCTTCAACTTATGGGTGTGGACATTGAGCTAATGATACTAATACTAGCTACAATATTAGTATTGTAGCTAATACTCTTGCAGTGACATGGGTTGGAAATGGTGCAAGTGGAGTTTGAACCCATATCTAACTCCAAGGTCTCTCTTCTTGACTTTCATACTTCATCCTGGAAAAGACTGATGGTAGAAGGATGCAGAGGAGGAGGTGAGTGATGACGAGGCTATTGATGATAAGTGGTGGTGATGTGATGGAGATGGAGATTGTGGTGAAGGTGACGATGGTGATAGCGATGGTGAGGGGGATGATGGCAATACCAATGGTAATGATGGCGATAATGATGATCATGAACATGGTGATGGTGAGGGTGATGGTGATATCATGGTGGTGGTGATGTGGTGATGATGATGATTCTGGTGACAGTGATGATGGTAGTGATGCTGATGCTGATGGTGGTGATGGTGATGGAGATGATGGTCTTGGTAATAATAGTGATATCATCATTGAGAATAGCCAAAAGTCAGATCTGATGAATGAGAAGTTGGAGAAAGAGAATGATGTCTTGGATTCAAAATCAGGAGTCAATAAATAGAAGCGATTTACTTCTTTCTTTTCTTGTGTCCATACCTTCACTCTGAGAGTAGTTCCCAAGGATGAGCAACCACAATATCCTAGATATGGGCACCTCAGAGGAATAGACTGGTCCCCCAATACGGTGACCAACCATGTCAGTTTGCCCGGAACTGAGAAGGTTCCTAGGATTGGGGACTTTCAGTTTTAAAACTGAGACAGTCTGGACAAAACCAGAGTGAGTTGGTTACTCTTCCTCCCAAATTGACTTTGGGGTTACAAACAGTCGTGGTCTGTTGTAGTTATTTAAAGACCATCTTTTTGCTTTATGATTTCCTGGTGGCTCAGATGGTAAAGAATCTACCTGAGATGCAGGAGACCTGGATTTGATCCCTGGAACAGGAAGATTCCCTGGAGAAGGAAATGGCTGGCTACTCCAGTATTCTTGCCTGGAGAATTCCATGGACAGAGGAGCCCGGCGGGCTACAGTCCATGGAGTTGCAAAGAGTTGGACGCTACTCAGCAATTTACTTTTAACTTTTGTTACTTTACAAGCAGAGATTCTTAAGATTCTGTTGACTATAAGAAAAGAGATCAAACCAGTCAATCCTAAAAGAAATCAGTCTTGAATATTCTTTGGAAGGACTGAAGCTGAAGCTCCAGTACTTTGGCCACCTGATGCGAAGAGCTGACTCATTAGAAAAACCCCTAATGCTGGGAAAGATTGAAGGCAGGAGGAGAAGGGGATGAACGGAGGATGAGATGGTTAGGTAGTATCACCGACTCCATGGACACAAGTTTGAGCAAGCTCTAGGAGTTGGTGATGGACAGAGAAGCCTGGCATGCTACAGTCCATGGGGATGCAAAGAGTCGGACATGACTGAGTGACTGAACTGAACTAAAGGACTGTAAGAAGGCCTTTGTCTGAATCCAGCCTGAAAGTGAATTTTATTTGGTGTCTTTATATATATCACTTGGGAGATTTCACACAAATAAATCAATCCATATTCCTGACTTCTCTCAAAAGAATCAGAAGATCTAGAAATCCGTGGCCCAAATTCTTTTAGGCAGTAACTAATGGAGCCCTCGGATCAGCATGAACTAGGCTTCATAATAGTTTATACCGAATCTGCTTCACCCATTTGTTTTGCCTGCCCAAACTCTGTAGGCATCTCAGTTGAAATAATGCATATAATTTGCACAATGCTTGGCACTTAAGAAGTACTTGACTATTTTATTTTGATTCCTCCTAACTAGTTATACCTCTCAACTCAAGAATATCACAATCCTTCAGCAATAAAAAGGAATGAAGTGTGTTGCACATTACAACACGTTTGAACCTTGAAAGCCTCATGCTAAGTGAAAGAAGCTAGTCACAAAAGACTCCATATTATATAATTCTATTTCTGTGAAATGTCAGACTAGGCAAATCCATAAAGAAAGAAAGAAACTTTATTGTTGCCTGGTCTGGGAGGGATCAGGGGAGACAGCTAGGAGATTCAGAGTGTCTTTTTAGGGTAATGAAATGTTCTAAAAGTGATTGTGGAGATGGTGGCATCATTCTATAAATCTATTAAATATTATTGGATTATACACTTTAAATGGGTAAATGGTGGAGCATGTGGACTATGTCAAAGAAGCTTTTTTTTTTTAAGTTCAGCTCCAAGTGCAAATACTGCACCCTTCTGAGGTCATAACATTATCAAAAGGTGAGGCCTGGCTGCTCGCCTCTCAAAAGCCAACAAAGGGGCCAGGTTGGTGGAAAGGCAAGTTTGCTTTATTTTGGATCCAGCAACCAGGGAGTAGGGCAGACACCTGTCCAAAGGCCAAATCCCCCCACTGACAACACAATCAGTGGGCAAGAGCTTTTGTAGACAGAAGAAGGAAGCTCCGTGCAGAAATAGCACAGTCAGCTTTGACAGTCATCATGAAATTGGTCATCAGTAGTCCGATCTGCATCATCTTAATTTTGCAGTTAATCTTCAGTTTCAGGGTCAGTTTGTTTCCATTTCTTTGAGGTCAATATTCAGCACTGTGGCCACTTACGTCATGACTACAGTCTGGTCATCACGTAGTTAACTTCTCCACCGGGTGGGGGTTTCAGTATCAAGACAGCTCAGAGGAGATGGCTCTGAATATTATCTATGTAGCTCTTGAGAAGAAACTGAAACATCCTTGAATATGCTTAATGAGTACATTATTAGTATTATTATTAGGTCCCCTTTGACTGTTTTCCTTTGTTTCTGCATGATCTCACTTCTCTGGTTAAACTTATTCTCAGACAAAAGCAGGCTGTAGACTTGGAGAAGTAGGGGCAAAGACCACAGGTTCCTGCTCGTTTCAGTCTGAAGGGATGAGGAGAGACACAGAAGGCTCATGGTGCAGGGTGGGTGGGGTGGGGTCTTGAACCAATCCCTGGTGGGAATGCAGACTCTAGAGGCAAACAGCCCAGGTTTGAGTCCTGAAATGGGGACCACCAGTCCATCCTGGCACCAGGTTCCTCCCTTGTTTCAGCCACATTTCAACTCCACCCCAGCCAGGGAGATGGGTCTCCCTTCACACAACTGGTTTCAGCCTTAAACCTCTGTCTACATCATCATCTCCACGGGGACACATCTTCTGTCAACTTCCTCACTGATCCCTGTCCACCACCTCCTTCGATAATAATAATAAACTAGTAATTGCTGATGTGTCCTCCCAATAGCCCTATGTGATGGGTGCTGGGCTGGATATGATGACCAGATCCTACCCTCTGAAAACAATGAATGTGACCTTATTGGGAAATGGGGTCTTTGCTGATGTGATTAAGGTAAGGATCAAAATGAGATCATGGTGGATCAGGGTGGCCCTAAATCCTACCAGAGTGTCCTTCTAAGAGATGAAAAAGGGGGTCCCAGAGACACAGAACAAGGCCATGTGAAGCAGAGGCAGAGATGGAGTGATGTGGCCACAAGCCAAGGATTGCCAGGGATGTGGCCTCCACAAGAAGCTGGAAGAATCAGGAAGGGTGGGGCATCTTGGCTCCTGGAGACTTTCGGCCTCCAGAACCGAAAGAGGGTGGGAAGATTTGGGAGAATGGCATTGAAACATGTAAAATATCATGTATGAAACGAGATGCCAGTCCAGGTTCAATGCACGATACTGGATGCTTGGGGCTAGTGCACTGGGACGACCCAGAGGGATGGTATGGGGAGGGAGGAGGGAGGAGGGTTCAGGATGGGGAGCACATGTATACCTGTGATGGATTCATTTTGATATTTGGCAAAACTAATACAATTATGTAAAGTTTAAAAATAAAATTAAAATTACAAAAAAAAAAAAGAAAAAAAAATAAACTTATCACTTAAAAAAAAAAAAAGAACCAAAAGAGAATAAATGTCTGTTGTTTAAAGCCATCAAGTTTATGAAGATCTGTAACAGTAGCCATGGGAAACTCAAACAGGATGGTACTCTTTTTTAAATACTTTTATTTATTATTTACTCCTGGTTGTGCTGGGTCTGTCGTTGCTACAGGCGGGCTTTCTCTAGTTGTGGTTTTTCGTTGTGGTGGCTTCTCTTGCTGCAGAGCACGGGTTCTTGAGCGTGCAGCCTTCCGTAGCTGCAGCACGTGGGCTCTGTAGTTGTGGTTCCCAGGTCTAGAGCACAGGCTCAGTAGTTGTGGTACTAGGGTTCAGTTGCTTCACAGTGTGTAGGATCTTCCTGGACCAGGGATCGAACCCATGTCCCCTGCATTGGCAGGTGGATTCTTTACTACTGAGCCTCCAGGAAAGCCACGGGATGGTACTCTTATTATCCCCTTTTTAAAGACGAGGAAACTGAGGACCAGAAAGGTTAAGTAATTTACCAAAGACACACAGCTAATGAGTGGCACGCCATGGATTTGAATCAGAGTGTCACCTTGTCTACCCCACCCCAACCCCCAAGACAGCTGGGCAGAGACCCAGGGAGGGTTTCAGCGACCATTAGACAAACAGGAGGGTAGCACCTGATGTTTGATTATCTGAAGGTTGCTCTGTCCTTATTACAGTAATCATCTCTCACCGACCCTCAGAGAAGCCTCCTTCCTTGAATTTGCCAGAAAAACCGCAGAGGCGACAAACTAGCTCTTATTCCCTTAATCATTCGAAAGGGAGAAACAAGGTCTCTTTTCTCCCCAGGCTCTTATCTATCCAATATGTCAGGAAGTCCGCATGGGACACAGGATTTTTACGACCAGATTACTGCTTATGCTTCTCGAAATGAAATTTACAAAGCTGAGCCTCGGCAGAGGAAACTAGAACATTTCTTCACTAATTTGCAAAAGGTCTGTTTTAATCGCAGGGATCAGCCCAGGGGCAGCCGGGGAGGCTCTTGGCTGCTGCTGCCTGGCTGTGCCCTTTTGATGTGGACCTCACATTCTAATGGATTCTCCCAGACTCCTCAGCAGACACACTCGTTAATGATTAAGGAGGAGGTGATGAAACCTTGGCTGAGGGACTCGGCTCACCCGGGGCAGAGAGAAACCACCCAGCCGATAGCTCCAGTGCACACGCCAGAGCCTGCATCTGGTACCCCGACAGCTCATAATTCAGACACTGTATTCACTGGCATTGACAAGAGGCAGATTTTTTTTTAATCCCAATTTTACAAGGATATTTGAGATAGGGAATGTGAAATACTTCTAATTATATATGTTCGTGTGGATAATGAATTTAAATGGTTGATATCATAAAACGTATTATTGTTATGTTTGTTCCATCATGCTGCTTTTAACTACCCTTCTCATTTTCTTCAGATTTTTTTTGGTTGGCCATGGGCCAGAATGCCTCCTTGCTGTCTTATTATCTGGTTCTTTCCAAATTCTACAGATTAAATTTGATGCTAGAGCAATGGTTCCATGACTCTAAGATTGACCATACTAATTCATTTAATTCTCAAGTGTTAGGGGAATTGAAATGCTTGATAGAGTTAGACATTGGGAGATGCAAATTAAAACACAATAACACTCATTCAGTTCAGTTCAGTCGCTCAGTCATGTCTGACTCTTTGTGACCCTGTGGACTGCAGCACGCCAGGCCTCCCTGTCCATCACCAACTCCTTGAATGTACCCAAACTCATGTCCATTGAGTCAATCTCTGTCGTCCCCTTCTCCTCCCACCTTCAGTCTTCCCTAGCATCAGGGTCTTTTCCAATGAGTCAGTTCTTCTCATGAGGTGGCCAAAGTATTGGAGTTTCAGCTTCAACATCAGTCCTTCCAATGAACACTCAGGACTGATCTCGTTTAAGATAGACTAGTTGGATCTCCTTGCAGTCCAAGGAATTCTCAAGAGTCTTCTCCAACACCACAGTTCTAAAGCATCAATTCTTCGGCGCTCAGCTTTCTTTATGGTCCAATTCTCACATCCATACATGACTACTGGAAAAGCCATAGCCTTGACTAGACGGACCTTTGTTGGCAAAGTAATGTCTCTGCTTTTTAATATGCTGTCTCATTTGGATGGCTAAAATAAAAAAAGATGGATAATAAGTGTCAGCATGGATGTGAGGAAATGAATCTCTGTACTGGTGGCGGGAATGAGAAACCATTGTTGGAAAATGGTTGGGCAGTTCATGGACACATTAAATGTCCACTTGCCATACAACAGTGATGCTACTGCCAGATTAGAGAAATGAAAGTACCTGCCCACACAGAGACAGATGGGCAAACATTACAATACAACACCATTCATCATCGCCAACTACTGGAAATTAATGCAAATATCCCTCCACTTGAGAAGAGTAAACAAATTGAAGGGTAGTCAGAGGACTGAACACTGTTTGGCAATAAAAAGGGAAAACACCCCTGATGAACCAAGCAACTGGGATGAAAGAATCCAAGCACAAAAAAAATTACATACTGTAAGAGTCCATCATATGAAATTTCTAGAAAAGACACATCTTTAGAGACAGAAAACTGATCAGTGATTTTCAGGGGCCTGTATAGAAACAGAAATTAACTGCAAATGCTTCAAGGGGAACTTAGGCTGATTGGAAATGTTCTGAAAAGGGATGGTGGTAATTTTCCCACAGTTACTTAAAGTCACGAAACTAGTTGAATGGTTAAACTAGTTGAATGGTTAAACTAGTTGAAATGGTTAAACTTTACAGGGTGTATATTTTACCTCAGAAGGGCTCGGGCAGCCAACAGGACTAAGGGAGTAAATTCCATTCTACCCTGATTGAGGGCTGCCGACTGCGGCTTATGTTTATTTAGAAAAGTCAGTGCCAGGTAAAACCTCTCCGTCGGCTGCAGTGCTTGTACTACCGAGGTCCCCACTAGGGGGCGGTATCATCCATTACTTACGCGGTCCATGTCGACGTATAACTACGAGTTCAGTTGAGTAGCTCAGTCATATCCCACTCTTTGCAACCCCGTGGACTGCAGCATGCCAAGCTTCCCTGTCCATGACCAACTCCCAGAACTTGCTCAAACTCATGTCCATTGAGTTGGTGATGCCATCCAACTATCTCGTCCTCTGTCGTCCCCTTCTCCTCCCACCTTCAGTCTTCCTCAGCATCAGGGTCTTTTCCAATGAGTCAGTTCTTTGCATCAGGTGGCCAAAGTATTGGAGCTTCAGCTTCAGCAGCAGTCCTTCCAATGAATATTCAGGACTGATTTTCTTTAGGGTTGACTGTTTGATCTCCTTGCCATCCAAGGGACTCTCAAGAGTCTTCTCCAACACCAGTTCTAAAGCATCAATTCTTTGGCACTCAGCTTTTTTTATGGTCCAATTCTCACATCCGTACACGACTACTGGAAAAATGATAGCTTTGACTAAACGGACCTTTGTCAGCAAAGTAATTCTCTGCTTTTTAATATGCTGTCTAGGTTGGTCATAGCTTTTCTTCCAAGGAGCAAGCGTCTTTTAATTTCATGGCTGCAGTCACCATCTGCAGTGATTTTGGAGCCCAAGAAAATAAAGTCTCTCACTGTTTCCATTGTTTCCCCATCTGTTTGCCGTGAAGTAATGGGACCGGATGCCATGATCTTCGTTTTTTGAATGTTGAGCTTTAAGCCAGTTTTTTGCACTCTCCTCTTTCACTTTCATCAAGAGACTCTTTAGTTCTTCTTCACTTTCTGCCGTAAGGGTGGTGTCATCTGCATATCTGAGGTAACTGATATTTCTCCTGGCAATCTTGATTCCAGCTTGTGCTTTATCCAGCCTGGCATTTCACATGATGTACTCTGCATATCAGTTAAATAAGTAGGGTGACAATATACAGCCTTGACGTACTCCTTTCCCAATTTGGAACCAGTCCATTTTTCCATGCCTAGTTCTAACTGTTGCTTCTTGACCTGCATACAGATTTCTCAGGAGGCAGGTCAGGTGGTCTGGTATTCCCATCTCTTTAAGGATTTTCCCCAGTTTGTTGTGATCCACACAGTCAAAGGCTTTGGTGTAGTCAATAAAGCAGAAGATTTTTTTTGGAATTCTCTTGCCTTTTCTATGATCCAGCGGGTAACTATAGCCAAGTAGGATTCATGCCCCTCCCTCCCACCCCTTCCCCACCACCAGTGAGGGCACAGCACCTAAACTCGGCAACTGAATACTCTGATCCTTGACTGCCGCAAAACAACTACTGACCTTCGTCCATTAGCGTCTCCATGACAAGACACGGCAGCCTTTGTTGCCCAGATTCAGTCATGGGACCTGCCCTGTTCCCCAGCCTGACCACCAGTTCTGAGTCCCAAGATCCTTCTGACAAATTCCCTGTTGGCTTCAGTTATCCAGAGTTCATTTCTGTACTCACAACTGCAAATCCGTACTTGATAAAACCTCTCCATATGATTTTTTCTGGTTGTGTTGGGTCTTCTTTGCTGCGTGGGCTTTTCTCTAATGGTGGCGAGTGTGGACTACTCTCTGGTTGCAGTCCACAAGGTTCTCATTGCTGTGGCTTCTCTTGTTGGCTTTAGGCACACGGGCTCCGTAGCTGTGGCACACAGTCTTAGCACGGCATGTGGGATCTTCCCAGATCAGGGATCAACCCCATGTCTCCTGCATTGGCAGGCAGATTCTTTACCACTGCGTCACCAGGGAAGCCCTCTCTATACAATTTTGATGGGCATGGAGAAAAACCACCTACACGATTCTCTCCCCTGAGAGCCCAGGGCTTAGTCTCAAAAGTTCACCATTGGTAACTCATGCCTCTGAGTTAGTACTTATTTCCCTTTTCCTGTGGTTCTCACTGACACCCCAGTGTCCCCAGCAGGGGTCGTCCAGTGAGTTCAGTCCATTGTGCTTGAACGTGAGTGTGTTTACTGGAGAGTCCGCTTGTTTCCAGGTGGCTGCCATGCCTGGATTCTCTGGGAATTGTGTCACCACAATCCAGCTCCCACAAATCCCAAGACCTGGGATTTTGGTGATGCACAAAATGTATCTATCACACTCACACAAGGCTTGATGCAAGTCAATCTGGGGTCTACTCCATTCAGTAACTTAGGGATTTGACTCACACCATCTTGTACCCAAAGTTACCCTCTCCACGGGAAAAGAAAGCAAAGAGCTGGCCCTCTGGCTTTTATCTGCCTTAGCCTCAAAAGGATATACATCAGTTGCACTCATGTTTTACTGGCTGAAAGGCGTCTGGACACCTGTTCTCCTCAGGGACTCGGGCAAGACAGGAGGTCCAGGGAGCAGAAGCAATGTAGGGACCACTGACTACATCTGCCCCTCCCCCATAATATTGCTGGCGTGGGCTCTGATCTCAGGACTGGCCTTTGAAGCATCTTTGACTCAGCAATTCATCTGTCTATGCTTCCGGGAGGCAAAAATATTGAAAACGAAAAATGACTAGAACTTTGGAGAAATAAAGTACGTTTCTCATTTCTCAGCTGCCTCCTTTCTTAGCTAGGTGGCAAAAAAAAAAAAAGTGACATTACCCAGGGAAGTTGATACCTTCTATTCCACGTGCCATCCCAAAGGGCAATCCCATGTAATAACTCAATTACAGCCCTGGACCTTGTGGGGACACTTGCCTTCTTAAATTGAATTGTTTTCTTGTTTTAAATGAACATTTTGGAATAGAATCTCCATCTTGTATTAGAAGCAAATAGATGGATAAGTAAAGTTGGGCTCCCACACCCCGATCTGCACTGAGGATGAATTGAAGGTAAATGAGATGGGAGTTGGGTTTCCCGGTGCTGACAGAACCCAGAATTATTGGTCTGTTACTGCTAGCCCACAGTGCTGTTAGCGGAGGTCCTCGGGGAGGGAGGGAAATTTGCTCAGCTACCGTGTGAGACAAGTTGCAACTCCGCAGGATTGATCTGTTAAAGGGTTTACTATTGTGCGTCGGTGTTTCTTCCATGCTAACTGCTGGCAGAAACTTGAAGCTGCAATCCGAAGAGGAATGAAGCTTGTTTTTCACTTTTCCTGATTGAGGTAGTTAGCACAGTCCTCTACAATTGGAAACCCACATGGTCATTTCAGCAAGACCAGCTCCTTTTCGTCTTCTGACCTTCTGGGTACCCACCCAAGAAAACCTGTGAAGACTCACGGAAGAGTCATTAAGAAGTAATTGCTGCAGACTTCCCTGGTGGTCCAGTCGCTGAGACTCCGTGCTCCCAATGCAGGGTGGCTGGGTTCAATCCCTGTTCAGGGAACTAGATCTGGAATGCCACAATTAGAAAAATTCCAAATGCTGCAACTAAGACCCAGTGCTGCCAAATAAATATTAAAAAAAAAAAAAAAAAAAGTTTGTGGGACAACCCCAGAGGGATGGTATGGGGAGGGAGGAGGGAGGAGGGTTCAGGATGGGGAACACATGTATACCTGTGGCGGATTCATTTCGATATTTGGCAAAACCAATACAATATTGTAAAGTTTAAAAAAAAAAAAGTTCTTGCTGGACCACTTTCAACCGGAGATTAGGGTGTCACGGAGGCCACATGCCCAAGAAAGTGCAAAACATTGTTTGCTGCCTTTTATTTTCCACGTGCACTGGGTGCAAAGAAGGACGGAATTCGAGCTCTTTTCCTATTGGATTGGAACAGGCTCCAGCCAATCAGAACAGACCAGAGATGTGACGCTGACCAATCAGAAAGGGCGCTGGTGACCCCACAGAATATCAGCAGTAGGTGTGACTCTCCATCTGTCAGATCAGGTGTGCAGAAACAAAGCGTCACTGGCTCTCCTGTAAGTTGCCCCGATTTCTCACTCTCACCTCACATTCCATCAGGCCAGTAAAACCCAAGTTCATCTCAGTCCTTATTGAAATTTCTATCCCTTGACATTTTTGTTACAGTCCCTGACTTTCCCACTGCCCAGGCCAGTGCTGCAGCAGTGAGATCCATCTGGGTTCCTGGTCCTGACCCACACAGGTGTCCCCGAGCCTGCTTCATTTCTGGATCGTGATCTCTGTGCCTACAGTTGTCTCTACACGGAACCCAAGGCCCCAGGCTCTTTGCCAAGGTTGGCATCATTAAGCAACAAACAGCTCCTTCTAAGATCTTGATTTTGTTCCCCAGGGAAAACAGGACAACATTCCTCTTCTATCCAAATCAAGGCCGCTTTCAAAAAGCCCTCCAATTTTCTTCCCCAAAATGCTTTTAGAGGGCTTCCCTGATGGCTCAGCAGTAAAGAATCCACCTGCCAATGCAGGAGACGCAGGTTTAATTCCTGGATCGGGAAGATCCCTTGGAGGAGGGCATGGCAACCCACTCCAGTATTCTTGCCTGGAGAATTCATGGACTGAGGAACCTGGTGGGCTACAGTTCATAGGGTTGCAAAAGGATTGGATGTGACTTAGTGACTAAACAACAACAACCAAAACAAAATGTTTTTAGAACCTCAAACTAGACAGACTTGCAGACAGTATCTTTTTCCTCATCTCTTCCCCACGAGATGGAGAGGAGGACGCCTTCTTTCATGGAGCCCCCATCCCAGACGTGGCTCTAAAGTTGACAAGAAATACATGGTGTCATGGGCGATCAGGGCCATGGAGCTCACAGCAGAAAATGGGGATGGGGGCGATGAGGGTGGGGCGGTGTCGTTTGGACAAAGATGCTCAAGGAAGAGGATGAAGCCATGTAGGTGTCTGGGGAAAGTATTCCAGGCAGGACAGTGGGTGCAACGATTCTGCCATACTCAAGGCCCAGCACAGAGACAGTGGAATCTGGAAAAGCATGTGCAAGGGAATGAGGTAGAAGAAGAAACCAAAGAGACCAAGAGCCTCCTGATCCTGCAGGACTTTCCCTCTCACTCTCTGGGGTGGGAACCAGGAGAAGGTTTAGGCAGAACAGGATGGTATTTCATCCCTATCTGCTGTGTGGAAACTAGATTCTCTCAAAATAGGATCCAGCCAAGGTCCATCTAGTCAACGCTATGGTTTTTCCAGTAGTCATGTTCGGATGTGAGAGTTGAACCATAAAGAAAGCTGAGTGCTGAAGAATTGGTGCTTTCAAACTGTGGTGCTGGAAAAGACTCTTGAGAGTTCCTTGGACTGCAAGGAGATCAAACCAGTCAATCCTAAAGGAGATCAGTCCTGAATATACATTGGAAGGACTGATGCTGAAGCTGAAGCTCCAGTACTTTGGCCATCTGATGGGAAGAGCCGATTCATTGGAAAAGACCCAGATGCTGGGAAAGATTGAAGGCAGGAGAAGGGGACAGCAGCAGATGAGATGGTTGGATGGCATCACCAACTCAATGGGTATGAGTTTGAGCAAACTCCAGGGAGTAGTGAAGGATAGGGATGCCTATCATGCTGCAGTCCATGGGTCTCCAAGAGCTGGACACCACTGAGCAACTGAACAACAACAACAAAACAACCTGGGTTAGGTAGTGCTGGAACTGGGTGACATCCTCCTCCACATGTCAAGGGGTCCCTTGTTGGCTGTGGGGTGGGGTCTGTGCCAGGATCAGAGCCCATCCTATACAAGGATCTTTTCCTGTTCCCCAAATGGGAAAGGAGACAAGCTCGCCTCACAGCATCCCATTGATTGTACTCTGAAAATCAGAAGAGACACGAGTTCCAACAAAGAACTCCTGTGCTAAGAAAGAGTCGGCCAGGGAGGGTCACTCATTAAGATGCAGCTGGAAAGGCAGCCAGTGGGCTGAGACTATAATTAATGAGACACCGTCTAGGAACATCCAGGGCTCAGAACACAGCGTTCTGAGAGTCACAACAAGCAACATTCACAGAAGAAGGAACGGGGGTGTCACCCGAGTGCCTGGAAGTGGAAAGCAGACCGAGGACCCTGGGACAGACGCCTGCCCCGTGGTCAGCATCTGCTCAGCCCAGCCTCTGGGCTCAGACCTGAGGCAGAGGCCTCTTACCGCCTCTGTTGCTTTATGAAATGACAGTAAAAATTCCTTCCCTCTGCCCAGATGCCAGAGAGATGAATCGTATAGGATTTTTAAAAGTGCTTGGACCACTTTGGAGGAAAGGAGATTCATAAATTTGGAGGATTATTGTAACTTTTACAGTGCAAAGAAATTAAAGACAATTCATCTTAAGAAACAGTCTAGGTAATTACCTGTTTTCAAAAGGCTTTGGGAACTTCCCTGGTGGTCCAGTGGTTAAGACTCCATGCCTCCAATGCAGCGGGGGAGTGGGTTCAATCCCTGGTGAGGGAACTAAGATCCCACGTGCCAAATGGCACAGCCAAAAAAGTAAATAAATAAAAAGACATTTTCACATCCCCACTCCTAGGTATCCACATCAGAGAAATGACAACCTTCATCCACATAAAAAACTTGAATTCAAATAGTTGTAGCATCATTATGCATAGTAGCCAGGAAGTGGTCCAGTAACAACCCAAATGGCCTTCAGTTAATGCATGGATACATGCAATGAGGTCTGTTCATACTCTGGAATATTATTAGGCAATAAAAAAGAGTGAAGCACTGACACAGACTTTAACACAGATGAACCTCAGAAACATGATTCTGAGTGATATAAGCCAGACACAAAGACCATACAATGTACGATCCCTTTTATAGGAAGTGTCCGGAAGAGGCAGATTCATGGAGACGGACAATAGATTGGTGGTTGCCAGGGGCTGGGAGGAGGAGAGGTGGGGGAGTGACCACTAATGGATATAGACTTTCCTTTATGGGGGATGAAAATGTTTTGAAACTAAATAGAGGCGATGATGGGGCTTCCCTGGTGGCTCAGTAATAAAGAGTCCACCTGCCAATGTAGGAGACATGGGTTCGGTCCCTGATCTGAGAAGATCCCATGTGCGACACAGCAACCAAGCCTGTGTGCCACAACTTTGGAGCCTGCGCTCTAGAGCTCGGGATCCGCAGCTACTGATCCTGTGCGCCCTCAAGCCCGTGCTCCACAACAGGAGAAGCCACAGCAAAGAGAAGCTTGCACAACAAACTCGAGAGGAAGTAGCCCCGGCTCGCCACAACCAGAAACAAGCCTGCACAGCGATGAAGACTCAGCACAGTCAAAAATAAATAAATAAAAAGAAAATCATTACCCGATGGTATTTTTAAAGGCCCTTCCCTGAGATGTTTAATATATGCATCTGCTTTTTCAAAGTCAGTGTACAGTATCTTTATGGATATTGATGTCAGAGAGTATAAGGGGCTCAGAATCGGGGTTCCATCGCTGCTCACCCCCTCATTCCCAGACTTACCATTTGTAGATTCTTTAGCTAGCTACTTGAACTTTCTGCGACTCCGTTTCTTTCTTTTTTAAACTGAAAGATAATCGCTTCACTATGTTATGTTAGTTTCTTCTGTACAACGCAGTGAATCAGCCATATGTACTTACATCTATATGTGCATACATATATACATACCTCCCCTCCCTTTGGAACCTCCCTTCCACCCCAATCCCTCTAGGTCTGCAACTCCATTTTCTCACCTAGGACAGTGGGCAGGGGCGGTGGGGGGAGAATGGAGTTACCTGCTTCTTGGGATTGTTGGGAGGGAAGGAAGAAATCAGCACAGGAAAGAAGGCTGGAAGAGCATGCAGTACTTGGAAAGGCTTGGAATCATGGCGGGCTATGAGGCGGCCCGTGGTGGGATTGGTACTGTCGCTGGTCAGGGCAGTGTGGACAGGTTCAGTTCTGCATCAGCTCAGAGGGCTGTTCTACATAAAGGAGGGAGCCCATGGGAGGGCTTGGCTGTCGGAAGATGGGAGGATTCAAGTACAAGTGCTCTGGGCCTCTGCTTCCCCTACTGTGGCAACATCAACCCTTTCCACTCTGCCATGTTGATGATCAAAGTGGCAATATCCAGTAATTTCCCTGGTGGTCCAGTGGCTAAGACTCTGCACTCTCAACGCAGGGGGCCCAGGTTCAATTCCTGGTCAGATAAGATGGCCCCACATGCTGCAACTAAGAGTTTGTGTGCTACAACTAAAAACCAACATGCCGCAACAAAGATTGAAGGTCCCATGTGTGGCAGCTAAGACCTAGTGCACCCAAGTTAAAAAAAAAAAGTCAAAAAAGGGGCAATAATCCACATGAAAGTTCTCTGCAAAGGATGAAAGAAAGACATTGTTATGGATTTAATGATGCTCCCCCACAAAAAAAGAGATATTGAAGTCCTAACCCTCAAAATCCATGAATGTGACCTTAGTTGGAAAGAAGGTTTTTGCAGAAATCATCAACTTAAAAAGAGATCATTAAGGTAGGCCCTCATCCAACAGGACCAGTCTCCTTGTCTGTGTGTGTGTGTGTGTGTGTGTGTATTAGTCGCTCAGTCATGTCCAACTCTTTGCGACCCCATGAACTGTAACCCACCAGGCTCCTCTGTCCATGGGAATTCTCCAGGCAAAAATACTGGAGTGGGTTGCCATTCCCGTCTTCAGGGGATCCTCCTGACACAGAGATTGAACCTGGGTGTCCTGCATTGCTGGCAGATTCTTTAACATCTGAGCCACCAGGGAAGCCCCAGTGCCCTTATAAGAAGGGGGGATTTGGATATAGACCCCACAAGGAGAAGACCACAGATGATGGAGGTAGAGATTGGAGTGATGTGTCTACAAACCAAGGAGCTCCAAGGACTGCCAACCATGCCCAGAAGCTGGAAGAGGCAGAGAAGGATCCTCTGGGAGAAACCTGTGGGGCTGAGACGTGAGGGGCCCCAACCAGTTTCAGAGGGAGTGTGGTCCTGCCAGCACCTTGATTTTGGACTTCTGGCCTCCAGAGCTGTGAGAGAAGAAGTTTCTGCTATTTTAAGCCCCTCAGTTTGTGATCCTTTATAAAAACACCGCTAGATTGTTGGTAGAGACATGCATGGACTTTGAGACTGTCATACAGAGACAAGTCAGAAGGAAAAAAACAAATATCGTGTAGTAATGCGTATATCTTGGAGAAGGAACTGGCAACCCACTCCAGTATTCTTGCCTAGAGAATCCTCATGGACAGAGAGGAGCCTGGCAGGCCACAGTCCATGGGGTCACAAGAGTCGGAAATGACTTAGCAACTAAACCAATTCGTATATGTGAAATCTAGACAAATGGTGCAGATGAACCTATTTCCAAGGCAGGAATAGCATGCAGACGTAGTGAACAGACATTGTGGACGCTGGTAGGGGAAATGGGGGGATGGAAAGAATTAGCAGAATGGCGTTGACATATATACACTGCTATGTGTAAAATAGCTAGCTAGTGGGAAGCTGCTGTAGAGCACAGGAAGCTCTGTGATGACCTAGACGGATGAGATTGGGAGGTATGAGGGAGGCGGTATATGTATACATATAGCTGATGCACTTCATGGTACAGCAGAAACTAACACAATGTTGTAAAGCACCTATACCCCAAGTTTAATTTTTTTTTTAAAGAAGGGTCCTGGAAAATTAACACAGACATAAACATAAATGATGATGGTGATGATGATGATGTTTCCTGTGAATGCCTGACACATTGTAGTTGCCCAATAAATACAAGCAGGTCTGATTATTTATGATCATCCCCTGGGACCTGTGAACAAGCCAGTAGGCTCTTCTGGCTCAGCTGCAAAAGCCCCCTGCTGCACTCTGCATTTCAACACTGGGCTGAGATACCTTCTGTTTATGGACACGGACCTTCCGTTGGTCCACTAGACCAGGGGCCCCCAACCCCCGGGCCACAGACCAGTACCAGTCTCTGGCCTGTTAGGAACTGGGCCACACAGCAGGAGGTGAGCGGTGGGTTAGCAAGTGAAGCTCCATCTGTGTCTACAGCCACTCTCCATTGCTCCCATTACCACCTGAGCTCAGTCTCCTGTTCAGATCAGCACCAGCGTTAGATTCGCAGAGGAGTGTGAACCCTACTGTGAACTGCGCATACGAGGATCTAGGTTGCTTACTCCTTATTAGAATCATCCTGAAACCATCCCCCTCCCCATCATCAGTGGAAGAACCGTCTTCCACGAAGCCAGTCCGTGGTGCCAAAAAGGTTGGGGTCTGCTGCATGAGACCATTGTGCTGAGATTTCCAGAAGGAATTGCAAAGTGAAGACAAAGAGATGACAGAGGAGAATGTGGGTGGACCTGTGGGGTCAGTGATGGAGGAGACCTTTTCTCTTGCTCCCTGGAATGTTAGGAAGATAAAGCTTTCCCCTGGGAGACACCCTCTCCTCTTTCCTGACCTCTCCACCTCCCGGCCCTCACTGCTCCTTGGAAATCCCAAAGCTGTTGCAAAGTGGAAATGATGAGAATATTATTTTCTGTTTCCCCATCAGCCATGCATTTCCCCATTGGCATCTCTGGGAGCATTTTAAAAATCAATTCTACCCTCCAAAATCGCACAGAACTCTTGGGGATCATTTCATTAGGAATGGGAGAGAAACAGGCAGTGTAGTTGGTCAGCAAGTCCAATCTAGCCCACTCCATCAGGCCTGCGGTTCGCACACCAACCGGTAATAAGGTTTCCCTTCTCTCCCTGATGAGAAAAATTGCCACAGAGCTGGGTGTCTGCACTCAGCCTGGTTAGAGGGAAAATTACGTTAGCGAGAGGAATTTCCAGAGGCCGCCCCTTCAATGCCTGTGTGTGTGTACATAATGTATTCTTCATCACAGGATTATGTAAATAGCTGGTCACACCTAACAAAGTCAGCCTGTTAATCAGATGGCACTTCCCTGGGCTCATGTGCCCTGAATCCAGAACCCTCATTTCAAGCACGCTCACTAATCAGCATGGCTGCTGGGCTACCATGCATCATTTTAACTAGGACGCCTTGAATTGGGAAAATGAAGCGCCCTCTTAGAGTAATATTCCTAGTGCTGTAAATTAACACTGAATTGTCTATCTCTGCTTGGCCCTTCTCTCATAATAGCCCTGTCGTCAGCCTTGTACCCACCACCACCAGGCAGAAACAATAGGATTGCTACCATTCCCTGCCATTCTCCAAGTGCAAGCCATCTAGCTCCCTTGCCATGGAGTCACCTTCTGGTTACAAAACTGGAAATGTTGTGTGCAAGTATAGTGAATAATCTTTGTTCACCATCTCAAGCATACAAAGAAATATCTACACGGATTAGCATTGGGTTCAGTATAACAGGAAAAAATCAAAACTAGTAGCTGAAACATGGTTTATCTCAGGTACTTAAGTAAGTCTAAGACTACTCCTTAGGCATCAGAGATTAAGACTGCTCCTGTCTTGCTACCCCACAATCCGCTATGGGTGGCTTTCATTTTCAAGTTTTTCTCATGGCCCAAGATGGCTGCTAGTGTTTCAGCCATTGCGTGTGTATTCCAGGTAGCAGAAAGAAGGAAAAGGGCAAAAAGAACATATCACGTACCTAGTCCAGCTCCCATTAAACAAATTTCCAAAAATGTTGCAGAACATTGCTGCTGCTTGCGTTTAAACTAGAACAGTGGTTCTCAAACTTTTCAACAGCATCAGAATCATCCGGAGAGACTTTAAACAAAGCTGAATGGGCTCCACCGTCAGAGTTTCTAACTAAGTGTATCTTGGATGGCAACCAAGTTTTTTTTTTTTTTTCTAATATGTCCCCCAATAATGCTGAGTCTACTAGTCCAGACACCACACTTTGAGAATCATTTTGGGGCTTCCCTGGTCTTGAACCCTATTCCGTGGTCACCCCCAGTGGCAAGAGAGACCGAGTTTAGACTTCTCTGAGGTGGGTACTCTTCCCCACTCCACCTGCCAAAAATTCATGGTTCAGTTACCAAAGAAAAGGAAGATAATGGGTATTGAGTACCAGCTAACCCCTTTTGGCTACAATACTTTAGGGCTTTTTTCCTCCGAACCTGTTCAATTTATGTGTCTATCCTCTGCCTTTTTCAAGCCACCACTGGGGTCCAGAGATCTTTGCTGTTTCTCTATAGTTGTACCAGACAACCACTGTCTCTTGCTTCTTTCCAGAGGTGCCATCCAATAACAGGACATTTGTTCCCTCTCTCTCTCTCGAAATCCAAAGACCTCTTTCTCACAGACTGATCTTCCCAGAACCTGCCACATGAGTTGGGGGAGCTTCCAGCTGCCTCAAATCTTCCTCCAACTGTACTGTGTGTTTTCCCAACCCACTGCATTTCAGCCAAGATGGAGGAAGAAACCTTGGGTTTTTTCCTACTCACATACTTTTTTTTTTTTTTTAAATGGAGTATAGTTGCTTTGCAATGCTGTGTTAGTCTCTGCTTACAGCAACACAAATCAGCTATATGTATACATATATCCCCTCCCTCTGGGACCTCCCCCCACCACTCCATCCCATCCCCTAGGTCATCACAGAGCACCAAGGTGAGCTCCCTGTGCTATACAGCAGCTTCCCACCAGCTGTCTATTTCACACATGGTAGAGTATATATGTCAATCCCAATCTCCCAATTCACTGCCCGTCCCCTCGTGTCCACGTGTTTGCTTTGTACGTCCAAAGCTCTACTTTTGCCCTGCAAATAGGTTCATCTGTAACATTTTTCTATATCTCACATATATGTGTTAATATACAGTATTTGTTTTCCTCTTTCTGTCTTACTTCGCTCTGTATTGACAGACTCTAGGTCCATAATTAGAGACATGCAAGTCAAAATTACAATGAGGTATCACCTCATACTGGTCAGAATGGCCATCATCAAAAAATCCACAAACAGTAAATGCTGGAGAGGGTGTGGAGAAAAGGGAACCCTGTTGCCCTGTTGGTGGGAATGTAAATTGATACAGCCGCTTTGGAGAACGGTATGGAGGCTCCTCAAAAAACACATATTTTTTGAATACGTTTTATACTGAAGTATGGTGGATGTGCAGTTTTGTATGTTATAGGTGTACCACATAGTGATTCACAACTTTGAAGGTTATTCTCCACTTATTTATTGTTCAGTCACTAGGTCGCTGTATCACATTCGACTCTCTGTGACCCCATGGACTGCAGCACGCCAGGCTCCTCTGTCTTCCACTGTCTCCTGGAGTTTACTCATTCATGTTCACTGAGTCAGTGATGCTGTCTAACCATCGTGTCCTCTGCCACCCCCTTCTTTTTCCTTTAGTCTTCCCCAGAATTAGGGTCTTTTCCAACAAGGCAGCTCTTCCCATCAGGTGCCAAACCATTGGAGCTTCAGAATCAGTCCTTCCAATGAATATTCAGGGTTGATTTCCTTTAGGATTGACTGGTTTGATCTCCTTGCAGTCCAAGGGACTCTCAAGAGTCTTCTCCAGCACCACAATTCGAAAGCATCAGTTCTTCAGTGCTCAGCCTTCTTTATGGTCCAACTCTCACATCTGTATGTGACCACTGGAAAAACCATAGCTTTGACTATATGGACCTTTATTGGGAAAGTTATGTCTCTGCTTTTTGATATGTTGTCTAGGTTTGTCATAGCTTTTCTTCCAAGGAGCAAGTGTCTTTTAATTTCATGGGCACAGTCACCGTCCACAATGATTTTGGAATCCAAGAGAATAAAATATGTCATTGCTTCTACCTTTTTTCCCATCCATTTGCCATGATTGGGACTGGATGCCGTGATCTTTGTTTTTTGAATGTTGAGTTTTAAGCCAGCTTTTTCACTCTCCTCTTTCACCCTTGTCAAGAGGATCCTTAGTTCCTCTTTACTTTCTGCCATTAGAGTGTTATCATCTGTGTACATGAGGTTGTTGATATTTCTCTCAGAAATCTTGATTCCAGCTTGGAATTAATCCAGCCCAGGATTTTGAATGGTGTACTCTGCATTGAAGTTAAATAAGCAGGGTGACAATACACAGCCTTGACAAACTCCTTTCCCAATGTTGAAGCAGTCAGTTGTTCCATACTCTGTTTATAGTTATTATAAAGTATCGGCTTTATTCCCCATGTTGTACAATATATCCTTTTAGCTTGTTTTGTACCTAACAGTTTGTACCTCTTACTCCCCTACTCCTATATTGCCCCTCCCTTTTCCCCTTCCCAGTCCCACTGATAACCACTCGTTGAGTCTCTGTATGTGTGTCTAGTCATACACTTTTCCTTCTGAAGCAGTCGTTTGTAATGTTATCCACCATGCTCAAGTCTGGAAAGATCAATTGTAGGGGCTTCTTATTTTTCAAGCAGTTATACTCACCCTCCTTGAGCTAAAAGCGTGTGCAGAGAACCAAGCCCTATCATACCATGAAAAACTAATCATGACTGCACATTAGAAAACACAAAATCAACTTGATTCAAAGACCTCTTCCTGCTTAACACAAGCTTCCCTGCTCTAGGGCCATCCTTCTTGTGGGTTCAAAGCCCCAGGGTCTCCCACATACAATGAAAATTATTGCCAGATGCAGATCCATCCAGTTTGTGCCAAGAATTCAGGCTTCCATGCCAGTCACGGAGCTGATGGTCAGCTGCAGCTGAAAACAAAGTGAATCAGCGGAGATAACAGTTGAAGGAAAACAAAACTGTAAGGGTAACGGCAGGAGGTGGCACCTAAAAGCATGCTTAGTTCTACAAAGCAGAAAGACTTGAACACCAGAGGGTTAGGAAACACCCTTGGGAACACGAGAGCCCCATCATTTGGGGAAAATGATCCTCTTGTTCAGAGCTTGGCAGAATTTTTCTGTAAAGGGCTAGAGAGTAAACATTTTAGGTTTTGCAGAGACAAGTACAGTGTCTGGTATATTTTCTTTCTGTGTATTTTTTTTTAAGCCTTGACCAGTGTAAAGATCATTCTTGGCTCACCAGTTCACATAAAAAATCGACCATGGGCAGAATTTGGCCCCTGGATCTTGTTGATCAGACAGTAAAATTCTACCATGCCAAGAAAGGTATCGGGGGTAAGGTGCCCATAGATATCTCCTCTCCCTGCAAAAATGTAAGTGAATTCAGTTAAGTTGTCTTTAATTCTAAGAAGCAATACACAATTGCAATGTCTATCTCGGCCCTGACAGTGTGTGACAGTGAATCGGTAAACCATAGACTGTCCTAGTCATTGAATCACTCTAAGCCGCCTTCTTCGGGGAAAGCATGAAACTCGTCATCTGCAGTCACCTCCACACCCCCAAGTGCTAACGTGTCTGTTCTTCTAGGCAATGTGCTCACGTGCTTGCTACGTGCTGTCTTATATTCATTTGATTATATTTTCTATGCCTCTCCCTCCAAAGCCAGTAGAGAAAAGAGAGTTTCAGGAGGACATGCTGACTTTTCTCCATCTGCCAGTTGCCTCAACCCAGACATTTCACATTTGTGCTTAATAGCTACCCTTTTAGTCAGCTAGGACTTTGTTCCAAGCCCTGACAGGCCATTCATAAACATGACCTGATTTAATCTTCACAACAACCTTAATGATTCCCCAGGTTCACAGCTGAGGAAACTGATGCTTGGGGAATTTATTTATTTATTTTAGCATGGTTAATCAGTTTTTTATTTGTCTTTAAATTTCTTTTTAAATTGGAAGATAATTGCTTTACAATGTTACGTTGGTTTCTGCTATGCAATAATGTCAATTAGCTAGGTGCTAAGTCTCTTCAGTCGTGTCCAGCTCTTTGCAACCTGATAGACTGTATCCAGCTAGGCTCCTCTGTCCATGGGGATTCTCCAGGCAAGAATTCTGGGGTGGGTTGCCATTTCCTTCTCCAAGGAATCTTCCCAACCCAGGGGTCAAACCCACTTCTCTTATGTCTTCTGCATTGGCAGGCGGGTTCTTCATCGCAAACGCCTCCTGGGAAGCCCCTCGTAGTATATATATGCCAGTGCAACGCTGTCAATTTATCCCACCCTCTCCTTCCCTGCCCCCAGTCTTCACAGGTCCATTCTCTACATCTGCATCTCTAGTCCTAATCATATCTCTATTGCAAATAGGTTCATCAGTACTGTTTTTCTAGATTCCATATGTGTGCATTAGTATATGATATTTGTTTTTCTCTTTCTGACTTCACTTGGAGAATTTAAAACACAGCAAAGAAAGAGCAGAGGCAGAACCAAGGCAGTTCTGTTCCATGTGCTAGCTCTTCAGTGTCGAGCAGGAGGAGAGACCACATGTCTCAGCCCTGGAGGTCCACATTTAAACCTGGCCAGGCCACCTCGGGGCTGTGTACCCTGGACACGGCACTCAACCAGCTCGGGCCTCAGCACCCCCATGCGTAAGACCAGGCAAAATAAGACCACATGCTTCATGGGCTGGAGGTAGAGATGAATGCGTTTAGCAGTGCCTGTTGTGTAGGCAGCGCTCCCCAAATGGGACCTTTTTGAAAATTATTATTATTAAATGCTGTTTATACTTCTAAATGACTCCCAGGCACATACTCATTGAGAGAGATTGTTTTCTTTTTTATTATTGAAATATAGTTGATTTACAATGTTGTGTTAATTTCTGGTGTACAACAAAGCGATTTAATTATATATATATATACTTTTTTGGCTTCCCAGGTGGCTCAGTGGTAAAGAATCTGCCTGCCAAGCAGAAGAACATGGGTTTAGATCCCTGGGTCGGGAAGATTCCCCTGGAGGAGGCAATGGCAACCCACCCCAGTATTCTTGACTGGAGAGACCCATGGGCAGAGGAGCCCGGTGGGCTGCAGTCCATGGGGTCGCACAGAGTCAGACATGACTGAGCGATACACCACCACCAATCTTTTTCATTTTTTTTCCATTATGGTTTATTACAAGATATTGGATACAGTTCCCTGTGCTCTATAGTAGGACCTTGTTATTTATCCATCCTACACATACTGTTTTGCATCTGCTAATCCCAAACTCCCCATCCATCCTTCTCCCACCACCACCTTCCCCGCCTCCAGCTTGGCAAGCACCAGGCTATTCCCTATGCCTGTGACTCTGTTTCTGTTTCATAGACAGGTTCATTTGTGTCATGCTTTAGATGCCACACATAAGTGACGTCATATGACATTTGTCTTTCTCTTTCTGACCGCCTTCACTTAGTATGATCCTCTCTAGGTCCGTCCATGTTGCTGCAAATGCCATTATTTCATTCTTTTTATGGCTCAGTAGTATTCCACTATACATGGGTGCCACATCTTCTTTGCCCATTCATCTCTCAATGAATATTTAGGTTGCTTCCATGTCTTGGCTCTTGTGAATAGGGCTGCTATAGACATAAGGGTGCGTGTAACTTTTCAAATTGTAGTTTTGTCTGGATAGATGCCCAGGAGTGGGATTACTGGACCCCATGGCAATTCTAGTTTTAGTTTTTTGAGGACCTTCCATACTGTTGTCCAAAGTGGCCGCACCAACTTAACATTCCCACCAACAGTGTAGGAGGATTTCCCTTGAGAGAGGTTGTTTTATACCTTCTGGAATATTTTAGATTAAACTTGCCTCATCCTCAGCCTCTCATGAGATCTGAACCCCCAGTGTCAGTATAGAAGGCCAGGCATCTGGTCCTTGACCTGAAAATGCATTTTATCTTGGTCTCTTTTCCGGGGTGAGTGAACGGAGGATGGATGGATGGATCGACTTAGCTGAGACCACATGGTCAGCCAAGAAGCAAAACTAGGTCTGAGCCTGGCCATGACCTCTTCGTGGGATTCTCCAGGCAAGAACACTGGAGTGGATTGCCATTTCCTCCTCCAAGGGATCTTCCTGACCCAGGGGTCAAACCCATGTCTTCTGCTTGGCAGGCAGATTCTTTATCACTGAGACAGCTGGGAAGCTGAAAAAGAATATATATATAATTAAATCACTTTGCTGTACACCAGAAACTAACACAGCATTGTAAATTGGTACTAACCCATCTCCCATACACTTTTCCTTCTCTTTTTAAAGTGGGCTTCCCTGGTAACTCAGACAGTAGAGAGTCCACCAGCAAAGCAGGACACCTGGGTTTGATCCCTGGGTCAGGAAGATCCCCTGGAGAAGGGAAGCCTGGTGGGCTACAGTCCATGGGGTCTCAAAGAGTCAGACACAACTGAGCAACTAACACACTGAGATGTAATTCATACAATGAATTTATACAATAAGTCTAAAAAGCACCTTTTTTTGACAGACCTATAGGGTATTGTTTATTTATTTTCTATATTTAATATTTTTTAATTTTTTTGTTGAGGTGTGGTTGATATACAATATCATGTGTTTCAGATATACAGCATAGTGATTCACAACTGTTGAAGGTTGTACTCTGTTTATAGTTATTATAAAATATTAGCTATATTCCCTTTGTTGTACAGTAAATCCTTATAGTTTATTTTATACTTAATACTCTGTACTTCTTACTCCCCTACTTTTATACTGTCCCTCCCTCTTTTCTCTCCCTACTGGTAACCAATACTTTATTCTCTGTATCTGTGAGTCTGCTTCTGGTTTTGTTATCTTCATTAGTTTGTTTCATTTTTAGATCCCACATGTAAGTGGTAACATAAAATATTTGTCTTTGTCTGACTTAGTTCACTCAGTTTAACAATCTCTAGGTCCATCCGTGCTGCTGCAAACGGCAGAATTTCATTTTTTTATGTCTAATATTCCATTGTTTGTGTGTGTTTGTGTTTGTATCACATCTTCTTTATCCATTCATCTGTTGACGGACACTTAGTTTGCTTCCATATCGTAGCATTAGTAAAAATGCTGCTATGAACATTTGGGGCACGTGTATCTTTTTGAATGAATACTTTCTCTTCTTTGGATAAATACCCAGGAGTGGAATAAAATGTACCATTTTAAAGTCTTTAGTGGATGGTTCTTAATATATTTACAAGGTTGTGCAGCCATCACCACTGTACAATTCCAGAACATTCCCATCACCCTAAAATAAAAATCATACTCTTCAAGCAGCCAGTCTGCCTTCCCACCACCACCCCCCCACGCCCCCGCCAAGCTCCTGGCAACCATCAGTTCATCAGTTTGCTTTCCATCTCTGTGGATTTGCCTATGCAAATAGGCATTTGCATAAAATTAGACATTTTATATAAATGGAATCATATAATAGGTGTCATTTTGTGTTTGGCTCCTTTCAGTTAACGTGTGTCAAGGTTTATCCGCATGGTCCCACATATCAGCACTTCATCCCTTTTTTGCAACTGAGTAATATTGCACTGAGTGGACATCACACATTTTCATTCTTCTTATTTCTCTCCTTGAGAAGCCTCTGGGCATTTCACACCCACTCCTGGGATAAGTACCCCATCCCCTGGCCATTTGGACTTTTCTTGTCTTGGCTGCACCACATGGCATGTGAGATCTTAGTTACATGACCAGGGATCTAACCAGTGATCCTTGCATTGGAAGCATGGAGTCTTAACCACTGGACTGCCAGGGAAGTCTGTGGACTTATCTTTTCCATCAGTTCACACACCCTCAACTTCTTCAACCCTTCAGAAGCAATTCTGTCTTCTCAATTTATTTAAAAATTAAAACTCCACAATTTGTTAAAAAAAAATTGCAGAAAGTGGCCAAACCAATTTACATTTATGAGGGCAAATCAAACAAAGTGCGTTTTCTCTGAAGCCTCGGGGTTTTTTCAAGTTTGAAATGACAGTGATTCAAAAGTACCTTACTTGATTGATTCTTTTCAGAAACACAGAGCCGTTCTCTGGTTCCTGACAGAAGTGGGCGGAGAGAGGGGGAAAAAAACCAATAAAAGCAGAGAACAAACATTTAATAACACAAAAAGTGTCCAGGTAACAGTTCTGTCTTAATCATGTTCTGCAAGGCTCTGGAACGGTGTTGATGAGTGGAATCTGATGTGTGCTGGGGGACAGGAGGTGTATACCCACCTACTTTCAAGAGGGAGGGCTCCATTCATTGATGCTGAGCATCTCATACCTCAGGGGGCCTCGAGAAAAGGCAGCTCGCAGCCTGGCCTCCAGAGCAGCGCTATGTAGAGGATGAAGGCAGGCAGCACCTGCTCCTGGCTGGTCCTGCACAAAATGAACTCTTCCAGGTCCAGCTGGGGGTTTAGAAAACCCACAACTGTAGGTGTTTAAATAGTGTGCCGGGGAACTTCCCTGGTGGTCCAGTGGTTAACAATCTGCCTGCCAAGCAATTCAGGGGACCTGAGTTATACCCCTGTTGGGGAAGATTCCACATGCCACGAGGCAACTGAGCCTGTGTGCCACAACTGCTGAGCCCACACTCTAGAGTCTGTGCTCGAAAAACAGGAGACGTCACTGCAACGAGAAACCCGCACACTGTGAGTTGAGAAAGCCCGCACACAGTAATGAAGGTTCAGGGCAGCCAAAACTCAGTTAATTAATTAATTAAAATAAATAGTGTGTCGGGCATATTGCTGCAAGTTGGCCTCGACTCTAAAAGGATTTGTGGGGAGCAATCAGCCCCGTATCTGTAACTTGCAATGTCAGTTTCGTGCACGCACACTTATTTTTAACTCGCCAGGAAAGGTTCCCTCCTTCCCAGCACAGCATCTCTCCAAGTCTCTGGGAGAGGACAGAGGAGTTTTACAGTCAGACCAGGATACTGTGCCCAGTCCATGCCTGGTTCCTCACCATCCCCTTGCTTCTGCATCGTGTGCTGTTGTTTTCAGTAATCCCACAGCTATGTCCGTAATTAGGAGAAACCAGAAAAATACAACCCAACCTGAAAATTGTTCACTCACAAGAATCCGAGGATGGTGTGGGAGTTCTTCATTTCCCACCCCCTCAAAGGCACCAGGCCCACCTTGAAAAGGCAGCCAAGGGTTCTTCTTCAGTGACTCAAGCCCATACCCACTGGGTATTTTTTCTCCTCTCTTCTCTCCCAGAATTCCAGATTCACAACCCAAGGAACCCTGGAGTATAATACCCTCCAGACACACAAACATTGGCTGCCTCTCATAACATCACTCCTCTGTGATTTTATGCCAACAGAATCCATACATCTTCTCCAAAGTATCAAGGACCCCTTCTCAGGTTATGCTAAAGGACATATTTTACTTTCTAGGGTTACTGTAGCAAAATACACGACTGGGCAGTTAAACAACAGAGCTTTAATTTCTCACAGTTCTGGAGGCCAGAAATCCAAGATAAGGGTGTCAGAAGCTCTGTTTTCTCCTGAAGCCTCTGTCCTTGGCTCGCTAGGCCCATCCATGTTGCTGCCAGTAGCATCGTTTCATTCTTTTTATGGCTGAGTAATATTCCATTGTACATTTTTATAAGGTATAGGTTTTAGTACATGTGTGCATTGTGAACTGACAACCACAATCAAGCAGTTAACACATCCATCACCTCACATAGTTACCATGTGTGTGTGCGCGCATGGGCATGCACATTGAGAACACTTTAGATCTACTTTCTTAGGAAATTGCAAGTATTCGATACATGTTATTAGCTATGATCACCATGCTGTACGTGTGGTCTCCAGAACTTATCCATCTTATAAACAAACTCCCAGCCCCTGACCAGTCTACTTTCTGATTTTATGAGTACAACTTTTTTTTTTCAGATGCTACATATAAGTGAGATCACACAGTGTTTGACTTCTGTGTCTGACTTTTTTCATTTAGCAAAGCATCGTCCAGTTTCATCCATGTTATCACAAATATCAGTATTTTCTCTTTAAATTTTTAAACTTATTTATATTATTTTTGTTCTCACTGGGTCTTTGATGCTGAACGCAGGCTTTCTCTGTTGCAGTGCCCGGGCTTCTCTTGTTACAGAGCAAGGCTCCAAGTGAGCAGCCTCAGTAGTTTGCAGCACATATGCTCAGTTGCCCCAAGACATATGGAATCTTCCCAGACCCGGAATCAAACCTGGGTCCCCTGAATTGGCAGGTAGACTCCCAACCACTGAACCACCAGGGAGGTCCGGATTTTCTTCTTTTTTGATGTTGACTAGTATTCCACTGTATACATATATACCACATTTTCTTTGTCTGTTCATCTGTAGACAGACACTCAGGTGTTTCCATATCTTGACTACTATGGATAATACTGCCATGAACAAGGGGTGTGGATAACCCTTCAAGATGGTGAGTTCTTCTTATTAGGGTATATACTCAGAAATGGGATTGCTGGATGACACGATTGTTCTATTTTTAATTTTCTGAAGACCCTCTGTACAGTGGCTGCACCAATTTACACTCCCACCAACAGTGCATAAGGGTTTTCTTTCTTCTAGATCTTCACCAGCAAGTCATCTTTTGACTTTTGGATAATATCCACCTAAACATGTGTGAAGTAATATCTCTTTGTGGTTTTGATTTACACTGGTTAGTAATGTTAAACATCTTTTCACGTGTCTGTTGGCCATGTGGATATTGTCTTTGAAGAGTTGTCTGTTCAGGTCCTTTGCCCATTTTTAAATTGGGCTATTTGGGGATTTTGTTTGTTTTTTTGCTGTTGAGTTCTTTGATGGAAGAACACAGATTTGAGCCATGGAGAATATAGCTGGAGGTCTACTATACAGAAATAGCTTACTAATTGATGAAACCAAACAGTGGGAAAGAGTCAAGAGATGGAGAGATGTAGGAATTAATTGCAGTTTTGTTTTGAGAACCTGGTTCTAGCAATACCTGAAGCTGATATCTTCCCTCAGATACTTGAGTTGTACAAGGCAATAAGTCGCCTTTTTGCTTAGACTGAATTGAGTTGGATTTTTGCCACTTGGCTTAAAGCTCAACATTCAGAAAATGAAGATCATGGCATCCGGTCCCACCACTTCTTGGGAAATAGATGGAGAAACAGTGGAAACAGTGTCAGACTTTATTTTTCTGGGCTCCAAAATCACTGCAGATGGTGACTGCAGCCATGAAATTAAAAGACGCTTACTCCTTGGAAGGAAAGTTATGACCAACCTAGACAGCATATTCAAAAGGAGAGACATTACTTTGCCAACAAAGGTTCGTCTAGTCAAGGCTATGGTTTTTCCAGTGGTCATGTATGGATGTGAGAGGTGGACTGTGAAGAAGGCTGAGCGCCGAAGAATTGATGCTTTTGAACTGTGGTGTTGGAGAAGACTCTTGAGAGTCCCTTGGACTGCAAGGAGATGCAACCAGGCCATTCTGAAGGAGATCAGCCCTGGGATTTCTTTGGAAGGACTGATACTAAAGCTGAAACTCCAGTACTTTGGCCACCTGATGCGAAGAGTTGACTCATTGGAAAAGACTCTGATGCTGGGAGGGATTGGGGGCAGGAGGAGAAGGGAGCGACAGAGGATGAGATGGCTGGATGGCATCACTGACTCGATGGACGTGAGTCTGAGTGAACTCCGGGAGTTGGTGATGGACAGGGAGGCCTGGTGTGCTGCGATTCATGGGGTCGCAAAGAGTCAGACACGACTGAGCGACTGATCTGATCTGATCTGAATGAGAAAGTCCTGACAGACCCAATATTGTGGTTGCCTGCTTGCTTGTGCCTCCCACCCCCCACCATCCCATACATCTGTGTGGATGGGGGCTTATCACTCTGGTTCACTGTGTTATAACCCAGTGATAAGAGCATGCTGGGTGCACAGTAAGGGTTCATTAAATGGCTGGTGTATCTTCATGGTTATGTAGGATTTGACAGGTGGAAAGAGACGTGGATGATGTGGTCTAATCCCTTAATTTGTAAAATGAAGAAACCAAGATCCAAACAATAAGAGTATAATGAAGGCTCTATAGAAAATTAAAGCATAGTGTAGAATCTGGGATTCCAGACTCCCCATGCCCACCAAGTAACAAATACTCACCAAAGCGGTTGATCAGGAAAGGAGTCTTTTTCTTTATTTCTTTTACTTAAAAATTATTTTATAGTGAAGTATCTTTGATTTAGATTGTTGTGTTGATTTAAGGTGTACAGCAAAGTGATTCAGTGTATCTATTCTTTTTTAAATTCTTTTCCATTTAGGTTATTATAGAGTATAGAGCAGAGTGCTCTACCGTAGGTCTTTGTTGATTGTTTTAAATATAGCAGTATGTACATGTCCAACCCAACCTCCCAGTCTATCTCTCCCCGCACCGTTTCCCTCTGATAACCATAAATTCATTCTCTAAGTCTGTGAATCTATTTCTGTTTTGTAAATAAGCTCATTTTGTATCATTTTTTTAGATTAGAAAGGAATTTTTAAATACAAGGAACTTCATCCCTGTGGCTTAACCAGGTTATCCAAAGATCAATGCTTTCTTCACTCATTTGGCATTTTTGTTATTTTTAACTTTTCATTAAGTTTTGGAGTACAGCTTTGTGATAGTTTCAGGTGGACAAAGGGACTCAGCCGTACATACACATGTATCCATTCTGCCTCAAATTCCCCTCCCATCCCGGTTGCCACATAACACTGAGCAGAGTTCCCTGTGTAATACAGTAGGTCCTTGTTGGTTATCCATTTTAAATATTGGCATTTCTGTGACTGTTCATTTGTGCTCCTGAAGTTGATCTTGGTTCACGAAAAATATCTAGTGACCCACCAGTGTTAATCTTGGTGTAACTCAGTGTAGGGATAGGAAGTCTCAGGTGAAAGACCGTGTGTGCATGTGTGTGTGAGGGAGAGAGAGAAACTGCAGCGACCATTAGCAAGCTAATCACAATTAATCCACGAGGGAGTTTGCTGCTTTAATGAAGCCATTAGCCAAAGACCATTCTCAGAAAGAAAATGTTAAGACTGAACTCTGAGCACATTACCTGTAATGAACCTGAAAATGGACTTGGGGAATTTCTGCAGTATTCTTGGCATCAGTAATAGCCAGTGTACAAGCTGCCCAATGGCAGCTCCAGCGCCAGGAATCCCATGGACCCAAGAGAAGACATGGCAGAGGGTCAGTGGGCACCAGCGTCGAAGAGAGGCTGGCACTCCCCTTTGTAACTGGGGGCTCTTTCTTTCAGCTGTGCACTTAGCTAATGCAAAAGGTCACTTCTGTGTCAATTGCTTCCCTGGAGGAAGAACTGAGAAAATCTCTTTCCTTGCATCTCCTGCTTCAAAGTAGAGCAGCATTTCTGGAGAGGGATTTGGGGAGAAATTGACTCAGAGGTAAAAGGTGCCAATAGCCATCCCAAAGTCACAGACCCCTTTTCATCTTCGTTTGACCATAAGGAACAGGATGGAACAAGTGCCAGTAGGCAGCGCCTACAGATTTAAGAGAGAAGGCATTTTCTTCATCACTTTGCAAATCATAAGACACACGAGAGGTGTGATGCTAATCATTTTGCATGAAGTCAGTATGAACAGGGTAAAGCAGAGCCCCCAGACCTCCAAGGGAATGGGCCACAGTGGGGCAACAGGAGAAGACTGGTGTGCTACACAAAGCAAGGAAGCCAGTTGCCAAGATGTAGCAGTGATGATGGGCATTTGGGGTAAAAATTACCCAACTCTTTGATTGCTCTTGTAGTGAGTATCTGGGGCTTCCCCGCTGGCTCAGGAGTAAAGAACCTGCCTGTCAATGCAGGAAATGCAAGAGATGAGGGTTCGATTCCCAGGTGGGGAAGATCCCCTGGAGGCGGGCATGGCAACCCACTCCAGTATTCTTGCCTGGAAACCCAGGGACAGAGGAGCCTGGCAAGCTCCTGCATTGGCAGGCAGGTTCTTTACTAGCTGAACCACCATGGAAGCCCAAGATCCTTCATCATAACTGCAAAGTCCCTTTTACCATATAAGGCAACAGACATACAGGTTCTGGAGACTGGAACATGGGCATCTTGGTGATTCCACCTTCCACAGTACTTTCCTGCACAAAGTAGCCAGGCAACTGCTGTTGCTTACAACTGAAACCTCACTGATGTGTGCCTTTTACTTGGTCTCTGCATCATATTTTTTTTATTGTCATGGTTGAAAACTAGGAAGACAATCACAAATAAACTAAAAGTAAATTGTGAAACACCTAGCACCAGGTTATCTTTCTAAAGTGAAAGTGAAGTCGCTCAGTCGTGTCCGACTTTTAGCGACCCCATGAACTACAGCCCACCAGGCCCTCCATCCATGGGATTTTCCAGGCAAGAGTACTGGAGTGGGGTGCCATTGCCTTCTCCTTTAACAGCGGCTAGGCATATTATTTTTACTTGGAGCTGGTATACTTGGTGACAGCCTTAGTGCCCTCGGACATGGCGTGCTTGGCCAGCTCCCCAGGTAGCAGCAAGCGCACGGCAGTCTGGACCTCCCTGGATGTGATAGTCGAGCGCTTGTTGTAATGCGCCAGGTGCGATGCCTCGCCAGCGATGCACTCGAAAATGTCGTTGAGGAAGGAGTTCATGATTCCCATAGCCTTGGACGAGATGTCGGTGTCTGAATGGACTTGCTTCAGCACCTTGTACACGTACACGGAGTAGCTCTCCTTGCGGCTGCGCTTGCGCTTCTTGCCGTCCCAGATTTTTTTCTACAAATCTATCATGAAATTTTGCACCTGGATCTGATCAAACAAAAATTTAACTTATTTGTGAGAATAGGCTACAAAGAGGACAGGCTTTATTACAATGAGACAATTCACCCAGACGTAACAAGAAATGAGCAAGTATACTAAAAATCCCCATGCTGTGCCTTGCAGACTCTGTTTTGAACATTCATTTTTATTTTGTTTTTTAAATTTATTTTTAATTGGAGGATAATTGCTTTACACTGTTGTGTTGGTTTCTGCCGTACATCAACAGGAATCAGCCATGCATGCATGCTTCGTCACTTCAGTCATGTCCGACTCTTTGCGACCCTGTGGACTGTAGCCCACCAGGCTGCTCTGTCCACAGGGTTCTCCAGGCAAGAATTTTGGAGTGGGTTGCCATGCCCTGCAACAGGGTATCTTTCTGATCCAGGGATTGAACCTGTGTCTCCTGCATTGCAGGTGGATTCTTTACCTACTGAGTCACCTGGGAAGAACCCCTCCATCCCACCCACCTCCCATCCCACTCCTCTGGGTTGTCACAGAGCACCGGGCTGAGCTCCCTGTGTTATACAGCAACTTTCCATTAGCTATCTACTTTATATATGGTAATATATATGTTTCAATGATACTCTCTCAATTCGTACCCCACCTGCCGCCCCACTGTGTCCATAAGACTGTTGAATATTCATTTTTAAATCAAGTTTTTAAACCACAAATTTGACTCCTCTAAAAAACTCCAAAATACACAATTTGAACTTGCCACTCAGGTCAGCACATAGAGTCCTTGACTTTAAGATGATCTTCTGTCTAGCAAGCAGGACACCTATAACCCTTTTGCCCCGGTTCCTAAGGTAACTGTGGCCATGTCTTGTCTAAATGAGGAGAGGCACACACCGTGGAAGGCTTCCCCTAGTCTCCGAGAGAACCAAATAGCTCCCTTGACCCAGGTATGTCTCGTTCTTCCCGCAGGACACTGAGATCCTGAACACCGCCATCCTCACGGGAAAGACAGTTGCCATGCCCATCAAGGTGGTCACCGTGGAGGAGAACAGTATCGTGACAGATATCTCGGAGTCCGTGGAATGCAAGTCCACAGATGAGGAGGTCATCAAAGTAAGTGATTCCAGGGAGTTTCCTGGCAGTCAAGGGGTTAGGACTCAGCACTTTCATTGCCAGGGCTGGGGTTCAATCCCTGGTTGGGGAACTAAGATCCTGCAAGCCAGGTGGCACAGCCAGAAAAAAAAAAATGTGTAAAGTAAGCGATTCCATTAGTCATCTGGATTGAGCTGGTGGAAACTTCGTGGGGGCGTCTTGTTCACCAAGAGAAGTTAGCCTGGTGAAATAAGAGGTCTGGTGGGTTGGTTTGTGTTCACAACCTTTCTGGCTTCACTAAACTTTCCCATTTCCATCTCTTAATTTGATATCATGCCAGCCTTGTTGTCATCAAGTGTGCTGTGGACTGTAAGTCAGACCCAAGTACCTACAGTAACCAAGCGGGTGATTTAAGTGAGCGAAGTGGTAAATCAGACAAGCCCATTTCTGGAAGGGCAGCCATGGTCAACTCCTGCCAATTATAGGGGCTTCCCTGGTGGCTCAGATCTGGGTTCAGTTCCTGGGTTGGGAAGACCCCCTGGAGAAGGAAATGACAACCCACTCCAGTACTCTTGCCTGGAAAATCCCATGGATGGAGGAGCCTGGCAGGCTACAGTCCATGGGATCGCGAAGAATTATGGCCATGTATAAATGTGAGTTCAGGATTGGTACACCTTCAAGAGATGCCTCAAATTTCGTAAAAGTCATCGGTTTTTCAATGTTGGCAACAAATGTAATAAAAAAGAAAACTACAATGGGCAAAAAATAAAATATAAAACACACCGGCTGCGTGCATCTGAACCATGGGGCAGCCGTTGAAACCACTGTTCCATGAGGCAAATTAGAAACACTGGGTCAAATTCAGCCTACCACCTGCTTTGTAAGTAAGTTTCATTGAAACATGACCACTCAAATCTATTTCTTTTTTAAAAAAAATTTTTTGAAGAAAATATTCTTTAAATTCTATAATATTTTGCGGTTTTCAAAAGTTTCACACGCATGATTTCATATAATCCCATAATAATCCTTTTGTCCTGCTATCCCTGTTACCCCTGCCCCCACTGGTAACCACTGGCTTGTTCTCTGTCTGCAAGTCTGCTTATTTTTTGTTTTATTTACTAATTTGTTGTATTTTTCAGATTTCACATATAAGTGATATCATACAGAATTTGTCTTTCTCTGTCTGCTGTATTGCACTTAGCATAAGGTCCTCCAAGTCCATCCACGTTGATGCAAATGGCAAAATTTCATTCTTTCAAATCTGTCTCTATATTGTCTGTGGCTGCTTTTGAGTAAGTTTCCATGGAGACTATGTCATCTGCTGGTCTAAGATAGTTACCATTAAAAAAAATCTTTTTTGATTTTTTAAATAAATATAAAAGGAAAGTTACCATTTTGTCCTGCCAAAAGAAAGTTTTCCTGGAGAATCCCTGCCTTAGACACTACCTTTTTAAAAATTTTATTGGAGTACAGTTGATTTACAATGTTGTGTTAGTTTCAGGTGTACAACAAAGTGATGTGGTTATACCTATGCTTCCCTGGTAACTCAGACGGTAAAGCGTCTGCCTACAATGCGGGAGACCCGGGTTCGATCCCTGGGTCGGGAAGATCTCCTGGAGAAGGCAATGGCAACCCACTCCAGTACTCTTGCCTGGAAAATCCCATGGACGGAGGAGCCTGGTAGGCTGCAGTCCATGGGGTCGCTAAGAGTCGGACACAACTGAGTGACTGCACTATCACTTTTCACTTTCATGCGTTGGAGGAGGAAATGACAACCCACTCCAGTGTTCTTGCCTGGAGAATCCCAGGGACAGCAGGGCCTGTGGGCTGCCGTCTATGGGGTCGCACAGAGTCGGATACGACTGAAGCGACTTAGCAGCAGCAGCAGCAGCATACATATATCTAATTTTTTTCATATTCTTTCCCCATATAGGTCATTATACAGTGTTGAGTAGAGTTCCCTGTGCTAGACAGACAGCAGGTCTTTGTTAGTTATCTGTTGTATATATAGTACCCCAGTGTTCATTGCAGCACTATTTACAATAGCCAGGACATGGAAGCCGGTCCTAAAAGTCCATCAACCAATGAATGGACAAAGAAGATGTGGTACGTATAGAATAGGATATTACTCAGCCGTATGAAAAGAATGAAATAACGCCATTTGCAGCAACATGGATGGACCCAGAGATAGTCATACCAAGTGAAGTAAGTCAGAAAAAGACAAGTATCACATGACATCACGTATATGTGGAATCTAAAGAAAGATACAAATAAACTTATCTACAAAACATAAATAGAGTCACAGATGTAGAAATCAAGCTTATGGTTACTAGGAGGTAACGGGGGGGGGGGGGGAGGTATAAATTGAGACTGTCTTGAAGCAAGGACCCTACTTTTTGATCTTTCCTACCAACATTTACCATGATCACGCGCCCACAACGCTTGCTCAAAGAATAAGACAGTGAGGGTTTTTCGAAGCCAGAAATTAAGCATTTGGTCTTTCTGTGTATTTTTTGAAATCAATAGAAACATATCCAGAAAATATATATATACACATATCCAAGAGAAAGCATCCAGATGTTTCCCGCCTCACCTGCCCCTCCCCGCCAAATCGAGTCTGACAAGTAGCAATCAGTCTTCTCTCTGGAGTTAAAAACAACGTGTTTGCATGGAAGAGAACCTTACAGACCATGGAAGGGGAGGATTGGAGTGGGAAAGGCCTTCGCTGCAAGCCCCACCCCGAGAACCGACACGTGCAGCCCAGCTTTGTTGAGATTGTTCATTGCGGTGGATGCCACGTTCACGGATGTCTAAATTGTTACACAAACCTTCCAGTAGGTGGCAGTAAAGCATCCCAGCAATATGCTATGACCATTTTTTGACTGTGGGAGGTACTGTCTCAAAGAAGAGATGCTTTTTTTTAATTCACCCAACAGTGGTTTATGACTTGATGGTAACCCTGATCCCAAAGTGCTTTACAGAAGACCCCGAAAGCCTGTGGGAGGAGAAGAGGAAATGGTCGAAGTTCTAAACAACACTGACCAATAAAAATATAGCATGAGCCACATACGTAATTTAGATTTGCTAGTTGTCACATTCAAAAAAAATAAAAAGAAACAGGTGAATTTGATTTTTAATGCATGTGTCTAACTCATTATGTTTAAAATATTGTCATTTCAACAGGTAGTCCGTGTGAAAATTATTAATATGACAGTTCACATTTTGGGGCACTAAATTTGATCACCGACTCAATGGACCTGTGAAAAGTGAAAGTGCAAGTCGCTCAGTCCATGGAATTCTCCAGGCCAGAATATTAGAAAGTGTAGCCTTTCCCTTCTCCAGGGGATTTTCCCAACCCAGCGATCAAACCCAGGTCTCCTGCATTGCACCAAGAGTCTTTACCAGCTGAGCCACAAGGGAAGCCGAACAGTCCTGGAGTAGGTAGCCTATCCCTTCTCCAGCGGATCTTCCTGACCCAGCAATTGAACCAGGGTCTACTGCATTGCAGGTGGATTCTTTACCAACTGAGCTATTAGGGAATCCCCAATGGACATGAGTTCGAGCAAACTCCGGGACATAGTGAAGCACAGGGGTGCCTGGCATGCTGTAGTTCACGGGGTCACAAAGAGTCGGACACAATTTAGCAACTGAACAGCAACAACTTTCAAATCCAGTATATGTTTAACACAGAGCACACCTCCACCTGAGCCCCATTTCAAGTGGCCCAGAGCCACATGTGGCTTGTGCCTGCAGTGTTGAACAACAAAGTCCTGAGTTCAGAGACAGGATTTGCAACCCTACCACTCTTAATATTTTGTGCCGACTAATTCTTTGTTATGGGGACTGTCCCATGCATTGCAGGATGTGTAGAAGCCTCTTTGACTTCTTCTCCTTAGCACTCCGAGTTGTGACAAACAAACACGTCTCCAGACATTATTAAATGTCCCCTAGCAGGCAAAATCACCCCCGCTGAGAACCACTGCCCTGAGGGATACCTCCTCTGCTTGTGGCTGGACAAGCAATGCTCTTTCCAGTGGCTGAAAAGTAACTTTGGGAGGAGGGGCAGGGGAGAGGTACTTGGTTTTTGGATCTAGAGGTCCCCCTCCCCCCAGTCATGGTCACATATTAGGTCCTTGCTGATCATTGGTCTTTATTACTGATTTGCAGCTTCCCTGGTGGCTTAGCAGTGAAGAATCCGCGTGCAGTGCAGGAGATGCGGGTTTGATCCCTGGGTAGGGAAGATCCCCTGGAGAAGGGAACGGCAATCCTCTCCAGTATTCTTGCCCAGGAAATCCCATGGACAGAGAACCCTGGTGGGCTACAGTCCATGGGCTCACAAGAATCGGACATGACTTGGTCTAAACCTCTACCATCACTGATTTGCAATCTCCCTGAGAGACAATCTGGTATCTAATTCAAAGGTTATTGTGAGGATTCAGGAGTTTCATTTTTCAAGTAAAGGGCTTAACTCTGAGTTGGGTAATCCCCTTGATGACCCTATTAGGTAAGCCAAGGGTTACAGACTGGCTGCCTACAGATGTATTTTTGTGGCAGGCACAGTGTTATTAAAAAATTAGCATGGGTTGCAGCTTACTCCCAGTGTATGATTCAGTGACATTTTAGGAGATTGACTGAGTTGGGTAACCATTGCCATCACCCAGTTTTGGAATATTTTTGTCACCCCATTTGCTGTTAATCCCCATTCCCACCCCTAGCCCTTGGCAACCACTAATCTACTTTCTGTCTCTGTAGATTTGCCCTTTGGGGGGCATTTCATGTAAATGGAATCATACAATATGTGGTCTCTTGCTGAAAGTTTGGCGATCATTTTGTACGTAATCTCTTTTGACACTTTATGGATAACCATCTAGAGAGAGATCTTATTTTCCAAGAACGGGATCATATCATACAAACTATTTTTTACCATGGACTTTTTAATTAGGCAAATCAAATGAACTTATTTACAAAACAGAAATAGACTCACAGACATAGAAGACAAACTTATGGTTACCAAAGGGGAAAGAAGGGAGGGATAAATGAGAAGTTCAGGATTAACAGAGACCCACTACTATATATAAAATAGATAAATAAGGACCTGCTGTATAGCACAGAGAGCTATATTCAATATCTTGTAGTAACCTATAATGGAAAAGAATCTGATAAAGAAAAGATTTCATATACATATATATATAAATGTATAACAATCACTTTGCTATACACCTGAAACTCACAGAATATTGTAAACCAAAAAGGAAAAAAATTTTAATTAAATTGGGAGATCTACAGATACACACACAGACACAGACACACACATGCTATAGCATACATTTCCAACCCTCGGTAATCCATGTTAATTACCTACCTGATCTCGTTCTATACCTTTCTTCATGCTCATACAATCATAAACACGTACATGTCAAGGTGTGTGTGTGTGTGTAAATGCACATGTATAAGGGCTTTTTCTGTCTTGGCTTGTTTGCTGCATTTGTGTATGTTTGCTCAGTCATGTCCAATTCTTTCTGACCCTATGGACTGTAGCCCACCAGGCTCCTCTCTCCATGGGATTTCCAGGCAAGAATACTGGAGTGAGTTGCCATTTCTTCCTCCAGGGTATCTTTCTGACCCAGGGATCAAACCCACGTCTCCTGAGTCTCCTACATTGGCAGGCAGATTCTTTACCAACTGTGTCACCTGTTTTGCAGAGGTGGGGTCATATCACGTGCACATTTCTGCTTCTTCCTCTCTCTCACCTTACAGTGCTTCTTGAATATCCCTGTCTGGTGGGCATTTGGGAAATGAAGCTTCACCAGTGAGGGACATAAAGGAGCAGCGAGTGACAAGGGGTCTGGTCTGCAGTGTGTTTGAGGTTTAGGTCAATAGGAGTAATAACGTGTGAGTGGAAAGACCTGCAAACAACAGCATCTGTGTTGATTTATGTGCAAGAAATGAAAAAGCAACAGCCCAGAGAAGGGCAACCACGTGCCCAACGGAAGCCCAGGAACAGCACAAGGAGAGAAAACACATAAGAGGGACAAGCACTTCCAACACCTATGTAATCATCATCATAGAGTCCTTGCTATAAACAGCGGCCCCCAAACTTTCTGGCCCTAGGGACTGGTTTCCTGAAAGACAATTTTCCCACGGACCAGGGAGGTGGGAGAAATGGTTTCAGGGTGATTCATGCACACTACGCTTATTGTGCACTTTATTTATAATATTATTACATCAGCTCCAGGAGGCCCAGGTTCGATCCCTGGGTCAGGAAGATCCCCTGGAGAAGGAAATGGCAAGCCACTCCAGTATTCTTGCCTGGAAAATCACATGGACCAAGGAGCCTGGTGGGCAGCACCCCATGGGGTCACAGAGAGTCGAACATGACTGACCGACTAACACACACACACACACACACACACACCCCTCAGATCTTTAGGCATTAGATCCCAGAGGTTCGGGACTCCTGCTATAAATATTTGTCCACACTTGAACATCCTTGGAATAAAGATGAGCCTTGCATGGATGGCACTGCACAGGTTAATTTGCACAGGTTTTCTTACTCGTGGTCCATGAAGTAATGGTATCTCAGATTCAATGACATACAGTATTTTCTACAACCACCTAATGATTCCTTCAACAAAGATGCATTGGCCTTTTACTAAGGACTGTTCTGGTACTGGGTACTCAGCAAGAAATAGAACATGCCCTCCCCACCCGCTTCTCATGGAGCCTGGCATTCTAGTGATGAAGGGAGTGGACAGTAGCAGATAAGTGTATATTTCATGTGGAGATGAGGACCGAAAAGGAAATGCGATGCGTGTTGTGCCAGGGTGTGGCCTCGGGGTAAAGGATGACTCTAGATAGGGTGGCCTCCAAGGAGGAGACATTCAGGCCAGTTAGCAGAGAAAATAATGACTGTCATGCCTGCTTGGTTTCTCTTAAATAAATTTTTAAAAAAATATTAAATTATTCATTTTTGGCTTCACTTCGTTGCTGCATGAGGACTCTCTCAAGTTGCGGTGAGCGGGGGTGGCTCTCTAGTTGTGGTGTTCAGGCTTCTCATCGTGGTGGCTTCTCTTGTTGCAGCTCATGGGCTCTAGGGCCCGTGGGCTCAGTGATTGTGGCATGTGGGCTCTAGAGCACAGGCTCAGTAGTTGGGAGACATGACTTGTGGGGTCTTCCCAGACTAGGGATCAAACGCGTGTCCCCTGCATTGGCAGGCAGATTCTTAACCATTGGACCATCAGGGAAGTCCCATTGGTGCCTGCTATTGACGCTGTGTCCCTGGTTTTCACAGTGCTCTACGAACCCACTTATCTTAACCAGGCTGACTCTAGGAAACACCACCTTCTGCTTCCTGGGTGACCTCTATACTGGTCTGCAGCCCCGCATGTCTTTTCTCTGAAGCTCCTGAGGCCACAGGGGGTAGGCACCCCCCCCCCCCACAAGACAGGATAGGAATGCTGAGTTTAAAGCATCCTTTTAAAAGCACATTTAATGAATTTTCAGTGCAGCCTGTTTAACCTCTAGGGCATGGTTCCAGCTAACGGATCCCATATGTGTGTGCTAAGTTGCTTCAGTCATGTCTAACTCTCTCAAACCCCATGGACTGTAACCCGCCAGGCCCCTCTGTCCATGAGATTCTCCAGGCAAGAATGCTGGAGTGAGTTGCCATGCCCTCCTCCAGGGGATCTTCCAGACCCAGGGGTCGAACCCACATCTCTTGCGTCCCCTGCGTTGGCAGGCAGGTTCTTTACCACTAGCACCACTTGGAACTCCCTAATGGATCCCAGTGCAGAACTAAAAATAATGGACATGGGCAACCAGCAGCACCGTCTTTCCCCTGCTGACCAAAGGAGTCCACCTTAGTTCCAATACTTGGAAAGCAATCGCGCATAAGCAATAGTCTTACTTTTCCTGGTACACTGGCTCCCTTCAGCACAAAGCTTTATCCCTGCTGAATTTACTATTGATCCCATGAGTTCTGAGTCCTCAAGAGAGCTAAGTTCCTTAATAACAGCCTGAAGTTTTTAAAGAGTCATGAGATTGATAACCACTGTGAGTGGCAACCCCTTGCCCAGAAGGAAAATGGGCATGCCTTTTCCAAAGAAGGGAAGAGAGGTCCTTATTCACGCATTTTGTATCGTACAGGCTCCGGAAGAAGTATGGAAAGGTCTTCATCCTGAAGAGCCAGTTGGTCCTAAGAATGAAAGAAAATCAAGAAAAACAAAGGAGTCCCGGGTGTCAGGCTAGGCTGAGTGACATTGCCCAGCCATGCCTCCTTCTGGGCAAGGGGTCTCCAGTGTAACGCAAGGAAGCTCCTTTCATGAAAGTTTCTTCTAGCATCAGAATTCCCTCCAGCTGGGGCTTCCCTGGTGGTCCAGTGGTTAAGAATCCACCTGCCAATGCAGGGGACACAGGTTTGATCCCTGATCCGGGAAGATCCTACATGCCCCAGAGCAATTAGCCCAAGTGCCACAACTACTCTAGAGCCTGTGCTCTGCAAGAAGAGAAGCCACCACAATGAGAAGCCTGACCACCACAACCAGAGAGTCGCCCCCACTCAGTGCAACTCGAGAGAGCCCTCGCACAGCAATGAAGACACAGCGAAACCAAAAGTAAATAAATTTTAAAAAAATTTTTAAAAACTCCCTCCAGCTGGGATGCAAAGTACAGTTGAAATAGCATATCTGAGAGCTAGCATTCTGCAAGTTCTTCAAGCCTTAGTTTATTCATTTGTAAAATGGGTACATACTTATAGCAACCTCCTAAGATTGCTGCAAGTTTTAACATGTGTGCTAAGTCACTCAGTGGTGTCCGACTCCTTGAAACCCCATGGACTGTAACCCACCTCTGTCTATGGGATTCTCCAGTCAAGAATACTGGAGTGGCTTGCCATTTCCTTCTCCAGGGGATCTTCCCGGCCCACGGATAGAACTTGTGTCTCTTACGTCTACCTCCATTGGTATACCACTAGCACCACCTGGGAATCCTGAGTTTTAACATAGGGTCACAAAAAGTCGGACACAACTGAAGTTACTGAACACATGCAGAGAACACATAGAGATAAAGCATGTAGGGCAATACATTCAGTTAGCTCTTCTTACTGTCCAGATAGAGCAGGAGTTCTCTCCCTAGGAGGATCGCATCCTTTGCCAGGGAACATTTGGCAATGTTTGGAGACATTTGTGGTTGTCACACTCAGAGAGGGTGTGACTGGCCACACAGGTGACTCATGGTTACCATTTTGGATGGCACATAGGTAGGGCATTGGACAGCCCAAGTGTTGGACATTTCTATCAACCCAGATGTTATTCAACAAGCACAGACCCAGAGCCTCCAGCCGGTAGGAGCTAAGCCAAATGTTCGTCCCTAGGAGAGGTGGCTAGGCAGAAGTGGATGACTGGGCTGGCCAAGAAAGAACAGGTTGGTCTAATACTCTGTCTTAAGCTCCCAAGAATACTATGTTCTAATAAAAGACTTTTGCAAAAGATAAGACCATTTATTCATGAGTCAGACTTCACTTGAGCCAAGGGAGGCTCCATCTAGATTTACTTAATTGGGAAGAGAGGTTGTCAAGCCCCAGAAATCCTGCATCTGGGCATGTACAGCCCTTGCCTTGAAGAAAAGTTTCTGGCCAGCTCCAGGAAGCACAGGGTAGAGAATTCGTTTGCTTTGGCGGAGATTTAGATCTGGAAAACACTTCTCCCCTGTGTCTGCTTTTGCTCCTGCCAGATACTAAAATTTTTACCCCTCATTGACCTCTCTATTGAAATCCATCTAATTACAAGGATTCTGTCTCAGACAGCATCGTATGTCAACTTCCCAATGGCCCATCATATCTTTGTCAAGGATGATGTGCTTGTTGAATGGTGAAAACTCTCCAGTTGACTTAATAAGTAAAGGGAGAAATTGTCTTATAATGGGAAGTCTGGGGCACTGCAGGCTTCAGACACAGATGGATTCAGAAATCAATTCCTCTGCACCTCTGAGCTCTGCATTTGACTCTGTTTCTTTCAACTATCAAGCCAAGCACTCCTTTCTCTCTCTCTCTTTTCTTTTTTTTTTTCTTTGGCTGTGTCAGGTGTTAGTTGCGGCACGCAGGATCTCTGTTATGTCACACGGGATCTTTCTCGTGCCACGCACGTACAGTCTAGTTGTAGTTCAGGCTTAGTTGGCATGTGGCATGTGGGATCTTAATTCCCCAATCAGGGACCAAACCCATGTCCCCTGCATTGCAAGGCAGATTCTTAACCACTGGACCTCCAAGGAAGTCCTAGCCTTGGACTCTCTAGAAGTGGTTTCAGAGGCTATACATCCACCTCTTCTCAGATCCAAGTCCAGCAGAAATGAGATGCTACTTTCCTTCGATCAAAAATCCTGGGACTTCCTGTTATTGGGCTCAACAAGAATCACATGACCATCCCTGGACCAACCCCTGTGGCCAGGGCAGTGTGATGTGTTAGGGGTATGGCCCACTGTATAGCTGGTGTCAAGACCCTTGAAGTACATGAACTGAGCATGAAGACCTAGGGAGATTCCCCTGAAAAATACCTGAAAAACTGATACAGAAAATAAGATGATTGTGTTTTGGGCAGTAAAAATAACTGTCCACTGAATCTGATCTAGAATTCTATTAAATTACTTCTGATTTACTCTCATTTTTCTTTCCCTGTCAGTTTCTGAGCTCTCAGAGGATTAATAGTCACCATGCAGTGTCAGCTTAATGACAACTGTGCCTTTTTACCTGTTTATCTTGTCATTCTTGCTGAGATGCTTAAGGACAGAGATACACACAGATGGGTCTGGGCTGGTCCAGCAGATCTTGCCTCTTTTATCTGAGAATATGTTATTGGTTAACAGATAAAGTGACCCAAACTGAATTAAACCCCAAAAAGGAAGTTTAAGGGCTTCTGTATTTGTACAGTAAGCAATCTGGCTTCAGGAATGGCTGAATCCAGGAGCTCAAATGAGGTCATCAATCAGTATTTCACTTCTGCCTGTCTTTTGGTTCAGTATTCTGTACCTGTACTGACTGAAATCTTGGATGAGCTGTACTGTCCAAATGTGGCTGCAAACCATCTCTTTACATGTAGCAGTCTGGCATGTAATATTTTACGTGTTTCAGCCTTGCCTGAAAAATTCCTGAGATTCCCTCTGACTGTACCAGCTTAAGTCATGCGTTCACCCCTGAGCCAATCGTTTGTGGCCAGAGAAATGTGAAGCTCTGATTGGCTTAGGTCGTGGTCACATGACCTTAATTTGGAGGCTGGAGGTGGAACTTCACCCAAACCTCTGGACTGATGTTGGGGAGAGGAGGGTTCCCAAACGCAACTAGGGCAGGGGCCACAGGGAAGAGAACTGGGTGCCCAGAGTAGAGGCTCCTCCCCTCCCACCTCTTGTTCTTAGCTACCCATCCTTTCCCTGTCCTCCTGTCCCAAGGCCTTTCTCAACTTGGCCTGGGTTAGGGAAAAGGCCTAATGTCAACCAAGCCATGAACAGATTGACATTAGCTAAAGCAGTGATCAGCTCTGATGGAGGCAAAGGACATGAAGTGGAAGAGTCTAAACTCTCCCAGTAAGACCCTGCCCTGAGCTCTCCCAGGAGGACAGGGGTCCCATGATTGGTTATTGAAGGCATGAGGATAATTGACAAGGAAATTGACACCATAGCGTGTAGAAGGCTGTCATGGAATGATTCCAGATCCGAAAAAGAAAATGAAAAGGAGGAGAAAATACGTGACTTGTAACAATGTAAGGGACTTGCTGGAAACTCAGACTCATCTTTCCAGCTTCACCAGATCCCCTGAGCTCTTGAGGGAAGACAGGTATGGTCACAACCAGCAGACATGGTCCTGGGGCTTTAGCAACATCCCTCCCCAAAGTCCCGTTTCAACCTGCATGGCTGGATCACCCCCATCCTTGCTGCCTGGTTTCCTCTATAACTAAGCCCTTTCTTCCTCACTCTGCTCCAGTGTTCAGGTGGCAGCTGCAGCTTTTGAAATAAGCCTTCTCTAGTGGGGAAGCTCTTCTGAGTCTAGAAGTTCAAAGAGAAGCCATGAGGCACTCAGTCCCCTCAGCAGGACAGCCTTGGACCTTGCATCTTGGGTACCAGGACTTTAGGATCTCAAGTGACATCGTTAGGCAAAGAGCCGGGTTGATGGCACAACAGGTGGCCCAGGGCACAAGGTACTAGAGAGAGATGTGCACACACAGGAAAGACAGTGCTATATAAGTTCGGCATTCTGGAAGCTTCTCCCCATGCTTCAAAGCATGAAAAAAATGAAAGCCCCTTATCTACAGACTTCCAGGGCTAGTACAATCCACTTACCCAAATCTGCCAGGCACCTGTGTGGTGTGTCTGCCTGTATGTGCCAGACACTGGGCTAATTCCCTGTATTTGTGGGTTTTCAGTTTAATTCTCCTGGCAAATTTGGGATGCCATTCTCTCCCTGCCCAGCACACCCTAGCCCACTTCTCTAGCTTTGTGTTTACCAACCTTCCTTTTGTTTCTGCAAAAGATCAAAATATTCCTGCCTTAGGGTCTTTGCACATTGTAAGAGAGCAGTGAAGGATCAGGGCTTATTGTACTGGACACTTGAAATTTGCTAAGGGGATAGATTCTAAATTAAATCTTCTCAACAGCACTTTACACACCCACAATGATCACTATGTCAAGAAATGGATACATTGTTTAGTGTAGATTATGGCGATCTTTTCACAGTGGATACATGTATCAAAGCATCAAGTTTTACATCTTAAATGGATACATTTTGATATGCCAAATATATCTCAATAGAGATGTTTAAAAAAGCAAAAGATTTTTTTTCTTCCAAAAAATTACATTGCCTCTGATTTTCCTTTTAGCAGTATAATGAAGATGGTGAGATGATGAAGACGGGTCCCTGAACTTACACAAGTTATTGAGCATAATTATATGAGACAAACTTTTAAAAAGAGAAGGAAAGAAAGACAGTTTAGTAAAATCCTTGTCTACTAGTGTCTGGGAATTGCAGAAGGTCACAGGAAGAAAGAAGACTTGATCACAAACCTCAAGAACTTTCTTGTTAATTCTAAAATAGAAGCACTGAGATAACTTTCCACCAATTAAATTGACAAAGTTGTTTTTTTAAGGGAAAGTTTCTGGAGCTCAAGAACTGCTTTCAGATCCAAGTCCAATCTGATTGGCTATGTGACCTCGGACAAGTTAACCAACCTCTCTGTGCCTTGGTTTCCTCCTCTGTAAAAGGGTTTGGGTGAGGACAAAAGGAGTTTGTCCTTAATGTCCTCTTAGCGCAGAATCTGACACACAGCAGGCACTTAAGAAATGCTAGATAAGGAAGATAAGAACATCTGCCTGGAAATTTCTCCCCCAAATCTCACAAGGCTGCCGCCTTCTTGATAGTTGGAATCCGCCCTCTCTTGTTCCCTTCTTTTATTTTTCTCATAGTATTTATTGCCCACAGGTGTCTTCTTATAGACTTGTTATCGTCTACCCAACACTCCCCATATCAGAACATCCTTAAAGTCTCCTTATCACTCACGTCTACATCTCCAGTGCTTGAGAAAATGCCTGCTGCGTAATAGCAATACAGGAAGTAACTGTAAAAAGAAGGAATCCTCGTGTGCTAGCTGAAGAATGCGAAAGTTGCTCAGTTGTGTCTGACTCTTTGTAACCCCATGCACTATACAGTCCATGGAATTCTCCAGGCCACAATATTGGACTGGGTAGCCTTTCCCTTCTCCAGGGGATCTTCCCAACCCTGGGATCAAACCCAGGTCTCCCTCACTGCAGGCAGATTCTTTACCAGCTGAGCCTCCAGTATTCTGGCCTGGAGAATTCCATGGACTATAGTCCATGGGTCACAAAGAGTTGGACACAACTGATCCACTTTCACTTTCAGATGAAGACTAGTGAGGGGTCAGCCCTGACTCCAGTGCAAGCCTGGCCACACATTTGGAGCCTCTAGTGAGGAAATCCAGCTTCCTCTGGGCCTGACCGCCCTGGTGAGGGTCCTGCTGCACAGTTGGCCTACATGGGCCAGGTCCCACCCAGCACCACCAGATCCATGGTGGACAGGAGTCCTGAGCTGAGAAGCACTCAGCATCTCCCAAGTCCTGGCAGCATTTTGCACTGCCAGCTGGAGAAAGTGTGATTTATCACAGAACAGATTTCTGTTTGGCCATCCTTAAGTAAGGAGCAGGAAGCAAAGAGGAGGGAAGTGGAGATATCGTCTCAGAAATACTGCTTAGTCCTGCCTTCCCCCACCTATTCCTGTTCTTCTTTTCCAGAGATGTCAGAAAAGTGTCGGGCACTTTCATAGTGAAGGAATCACTGAAATGGCAGCAGACTCCTGCAAACATAAAACTTTCCCTCTGGCAGCTGCAGGGGGAGCACAGATAGTGGGGAAGATGCTAGATAAGCCAGAAGTTCTGTGGAAGACTAAGACACAGAGAAAGGAAAGTTCTTCCAGACCAAAGCGAGGGCCAGGCAGAAGTCACTGCCCCTGGATGAGAAGCTCTGATATGGAGAATTCCCAAAACCATGGGCTCTTCCTGCTGTGGCCTCTCTACTGCCTAAGGAGGAGAGAAGGGTATGGGATAAAGGGAGAGTGGAGTGTGGAGGGGAAGGAATATGAGGCCTCCTGAATGGTACAGACAGCGTTCTCTTCACCACAGCACTTAGAAGAGTAACTCAGTCAGCTCTGCCGCATAACAAGTGACCCCAACATTCGGTTGTTGAAAGGAATGATCATTTTCTCTTGGTGGTGCATTTGCAGATCGTCTGGTGGTCTCCGGGCTCAGCTGGGCTGGATCCCTCCCTGCACATCAGGCAGTGATGGAGTCCAGATGCTTCATTCCAGGGCTGGGCTGAGGTCTCAGCTGGTCTAAGTTCCTCTGGTGGCAGAGTTCACAAGGGTGGGCAGAAACACATGACAGCTCTTCAGTCTGAGCTTGGATATGTTGGCTGTTGACTTTTTCCGCATTCTCTTGGCCAAAGCTACCCACATGGCCAGGTCTGCTATCAATGCAAAATAAAGTCTTTCTGCTCACAGTGGAAGAAAAGGAATAAGAATCAAAATCAACAACTCAAACAGCCCATAAACCAGTAGGCACCATGGTTAAGAGCAGAGCTCTGGGGTTGACTGTGTTTAAATTCTGACTCACAAACTACCATCTGTGTGTTCTTGGGCAAGTTACATCACTTCCCTGTGCTTTTGTTTCTTCATTTGAAATATGGATGTGATTCTTAAAATGTAGCCCTGTCCTGTGTTCATGGTGAGGAGTCAACGAAATGATCCATGTGACCCCTTAAAATGGTTCCCGGTTTACTGCAGGCACTCAGAGAACATTTTTTGCTGCTATAAAACGGTTATCACCCATGAGAGTCCATCTCCTCGGATGTGTATGTTCCCTGTGTGTGCAGTGGGTGGGTGAGTGTCAGGGGTGAAGTGGTAGGGGCAACCCTGAGGGGTCCCTAAGGGGAAGAATAGGGGACCGGGTACCTGCGTGCCCCTTCTTCAGCAAGGGCACGTGCCATGGCTGCCTTGAAAACACTCTTTTCTGGAGATGTTGTGGCAGTTTCTGGCCATTTAATTCCCCATTGAGAGAACCTCACATTGGTTGCCAGTAATTTGCATGAAGAAATAGTCTGCCAAACAGTCTCCCAGGGCATAGTTCCCAGTCACCCCCGCAGCCTGCCCTCTCAAGGATCGCTCAGCCTAGCTCTTGGTGGGATGGGGTTGACACTTTGCATACTTCCCATGAGGACATTGTGCAATAATTAAAATTAAGAGAATAATAGAAAAATAAATAAATCTGGGCACTAACTATGATAGGTGGTAGGATGGAGAAAGCATGGGAGAAAGCGGGCACAGAATGGGGAGGCAGCCTGCTGTGGGATGTGGGCACCTCCGGGGCTGGCTTTCAACACCTCCAAGACCAGCTGCCGCCTACTGTCCCTTCCAATAGCACCCCCCAAATTCTCCAGTCTGGCCTATGAGACCAGTCAGACACCAAGGTAGAAAATGCAAATGCTTTGGGGGTTCAGGGTGGTAACAAAATTGAATGCAATGGTTTTTCAGTGCTGATAACTAATTTGCTATTTTATAAACACCATGAAAGTCAAACGATATCCTTACGCTCTGACTCATTCATTCATTCGTTTTCAGCATACATTTATTGAGTGTCTGCTATATGCCAGGTACCATTTTAGGCACTAAGGGTACAATAGTGAACGAAACAGACAAAAATCCCTGCCACCCATATTCTGTTGAGGGAAGACAAATAAAAACCAAAATAAATAGGTAAAATGCATAGTGTATGAAATGGCAATGAGTGGTAGAGAAAAATAAAGCAAAGAAGAGTGTTAGGAGTCTTGGAGGGGTTGCAATTTTACATAAAAGTATCTAAGAAAGTATCTCTGAGAATTTGCAGACCAGGTTTCGCAGCCGAGGCACGGCTGACATCTGGGATCGGCTGACGCTGTGCGGGGGGCCGTGCTGGAGGACAGTGCAGGATGTTGAGTGCTGACATCTGGGATCGGCTGACGCTGTGCGGGGGGCCGTGCTGTAGGACAGACAGTGCAGGATGTTGAGTGCTGACATCTGGGATCGGCTGACGCTGTGCGGGGGTGCCGTGCTGGAGGACAGTGCAGGATGTTGAGCAGCATTACTTGTCTGTCATTAGATGCCAGTCGCTCATCTTCCAATTGTGACAACCTCCTTCCCTGGCTGTAACAGCCAAAAAGATCTCCAAAGATTGTCCAGTGGCCCTCGGAGGATGCAATGGCCCCTTCTTGAAAACCACTAGATTAAGGATCTAAAGGAAACAAGACAAGGATGTCCACTCGCACCAGTTTTATTCAACACAGTTTTAGAAGTCCTAGCCACGGCAATCAGAAGCAAAAGAAATAAAAGGACTCCAAATTAGAAATGAAGTAAAACTGTCATTGTTTCCAGACTACATGATATTAGTCATAGAAGACTCTAAAGACACTATCAGAAAGCTACTAGAGCTCATCAAGGAATTTGGCAAGGTTACGGGATACAAAATACGAAACAGTCTGTTGCATGTTTACACACTGACAATGAAAGATCAGAGAGAAAAATTTGGAAAACAATCCCATTTGCCACCTCATCAAAAAGAATAAAATACCTAGGAACAAACCTACCTAAACCTAAAAAAAAAAAAAAAAAGATACAAATGAACTTCTATACAAAACAGACATAAACCCATAGACATAGAAAACAAACTTATCATTATCAAAAGGGAAGGAAGGGTTGGGGGAGAGGGATAAATTAGGAGTTTGGGATTAACATATACATAATACTGAATATAAAATAGGTAATCAACAAGTACCTACTGTATAGTACAGGAAACTATACTCAATATTTTATAATAACCTTTAATGGAAAATAATGTGAAAATGAATATATACACACACATATATATATGTGTGTGTGTGTATATATATATATATATATATATATATATATAACTGAATCGCTTTGCTGTCCATCTGAAACTAATACAGCATTCCCTGTCCAATGTTCCAGCCTGTCTGAGTGGGCTTATTTGGGATGGGCCAAGAGAGTGAGGGAGGGCCAGGGCAGCTGATGGAAAGGATCTGAGCTGGTCCATGGGCCAGTGGCCTGTCTCAGGGCCCCTTTCCCTGGTCCCCTTGCCTGCATGAATGAAAAAGATTCTCATATTCACATGGCAGAAAGGGCGATTTCTAAGGCCACAGTCTCAGGATATTACCTGTTCAGACAACACAATAGAAGCAGTCTGATCAAGTCCTGCACTAGCTGTCATAAATCTTCTTCTCCACCTTGGGCAAGCTACAACCTCAGTGCTCCTCAGTTTTCTCATCTCTAAAATGGGATCCTAGGACATCCCTCAGAGAAGGCAATGGCACCCTACTCCAGTACTCTCCCTGGAAAAGCCCATGGACAGAGGAGCCTGGTGGGCTGCAGTCTGTGGGGTCGCTAAGAGTTGGACACAACTGAGCAACTTCACTTTCACTTTTCACTTTCATGCATTGGAGAAGGAAATGGCAACCCACTCCAGTGTTCTTGCCTAGAGAATCCCAGGGACAGCGGGGAGCCCGATGGGCTGCCATCTCTGGGGTCACACAGAGTCAGACATGACTGAAGCGATTTAGCAGCAGCAGCAGGACATCCCTGGTGGTCCAGTGGTTGAGAATCCGCCTCCCAAGAAGGGGATGCAGGTTCGATTCCCAGTTGGAGAACTAAGATCCCACATGCTGTGAAACAAGCCCAAGTGCTACAACTACTGAGCCCACACACCACAACTAGAGAGAAGCCACGGGTCACAATGAAAGATTCCACATGCCACAACTAAGACCCAACACAACTTAAAATAAATATTTAAAAAATAAAAATAAAGTGAGATCCTGATTTCTGTCCAGAGCTCCAGAAAGACCAAGGGCGAGAATGATGGGGAAAGCACATGGCAAATGCAAAAGAAGGCATCAGAACAGTGCAGGACATTTGACATTTTATATTACTAGAGCAGAGATACAAACTCAGATGCACAAGAAATGTATATCATTTTTCTGTATCTGAACTTGATTTCAGTTTGCAGCCCCCAGTCTCCTAAGACACAAAACCTATACCTGGAGTTATATTTCTCAACATATGAAGTTGGAGATGTTAATTAGAGAGCCAAGTAGAGATGTTGAATAAGCACTTTGTTATCTGGAGATGGGATATGGGGAGTCATTAACACAGCGATATTTAAAGCATCAGAGCCAGATGACTACAATAATGAAAGGAATGGGTATGGAGTGAATGTTTGCGTGGCTCCCAAGTTCTTCTGTTGAGATTTTAAACCCTGAGGAGTGGGGGGTGGGGAGGTGATTAGGTCATGAGGGTGGAGCTTTCGTGAATAAATTAGCGTTTTTTAAAAAAGATTGTTTTTTATTTTGTTTTTTGTTTGTTTGTTTACTGCGAGGTTTGTGGAATCTTAGTTCCCCAACCAGAGATTTTGGGGGATCTCCACTGATGCATAAGCTTTCTCTAGTTGTGACTCCCAGGCTGTAAGGCGTGGCTTAGTGGTTGAGGTGCATGGGCTTAGTTGCTCTGAGGCATGTGGAATCTTCCTCGACCAGAGATTGAACCCATATCTCCTGCATTAGCAGGCAGATTCTTAGCCACTGGACCACCAGGGAAGTCCCTAAATTAATGCTTTTATAAGATGCTCCAAAGAGCTCCCTCACCCCTTCCATCAAGTGTAGACACAGACAGAAGACAGAATCCTTGAGTCAGGAAGCGGGTCCTCAGCAGACACAGAATCTGCCGGCACCTTCATCTTGGACTTACCAGCCTTCAGAATGTGAGAAGTGAATGTCTGGTGTTTAAGCCCCCAGCTTCTGGATATTCTGTAATAGCAGCTCCAGCAGGCCAAGATGGGACATATATGATGCCATGGAATCATAGAAGGAACAATTGCATTATTTCAAGGAGTGAGTATCTTAATTGTGGTCCTCAGACCTGAGGCATCAGCATTTCCCAGGTACTTGTTAGAAGCAAAACTGTGGGGATCCCCCTAGACCTGCTCAATCTGAGACTTTAGGGGTAGACTCAACCATCTGTGGATACTTGACAAGCCCTCTCTGATGCTCACTCAAATTTGAGAACCTGCTTGGCTGCAGGAATCCAGACAAAAGTCTCACTGGATGTTGGTGGCTGACCAGCAGATATCTTTTGCTTTCCTCGTGGAAAGTGGTCTCCAGCCTCTACCTTAGGAAGCAGGTAACATCCTTGGGAAGTTGCCAAAGTCTAAATGACAGAAGATATCAACCAACCATATGCCACTCAACCAGAACACTTGTGACCCAAGCTGGCCCGTCAAGGTCCTTAAGAGCAGACTGGTTGATTCTGTGGCCACCAGTGTTTTCAAAAGGCGTAGTTTAAATGTCACAGTGGGGACTTCCCTGGTGGTCCAGTGGTTAAGAATCCACCTTCCAATGCAGGGGACATGGGTTCAATCCCTGGTCTGGGAAGATCCCACATGCTGAGGGTTGGCTAACCTCGAGCACCACAACTGCTGAGCCCATGCTCTAGAACCCGTGTTCCACAATGAGAGAAGTCACCATAATGAGAAGCCTTCCCACTGCAACTAGAGAATAGCCCCTGCTTGCCGCAGCTAGAGAAAGCCCATGTGAAGCAACGAAGACCCAGCACAGCCAAAAAACATAAATAAATATTTCTTTAAATAAGTTTATTTTTAAAAGTCACAGTTAGCAGGGGCAAGGAGGTAGTGTTCTTAATGGGCAGCCCACCCACAATGAGAAATTTAAGAGATTCCCAGAAATGGATCAGAGGGGCTGCAAAGATTCCCGTAGTGGGGTTGGATTCCTTTTTTGCAGACGAGCCAGCTCATTTTGTGATACCGTGGTTCCCACTGCTAGCCACTTAGGAGATGATTAATGCAGCCTGCGACTTCCCCAGACATTTATGGCACCTTCAGGAATAACAGTGACAATGGCTCTATCATGCCCGGTGGCTGTATACCCTTGGCGTTCCTCTTAATTATTTATATATTCTGGAGCGGCCAGGTTCCCTCCCACCAGTGCTCAGAAAGGTAATAAATGAGGAAAGTCAATGGTCTGTAAATTACAACATTGATTAAAGAAGTGATTACTGATATAACTCTTGCTCGGCTATTATGCTAATGCCTGCCCAGATCCAGGACAGTGTTTACATGCTAATGACAAGTCTGGGACAGCAATGAAAATTGGTTTCCACCCTTAATCAGTATGTAAACTCTTTTAAACCACTCTGACCATGAGTGAGAAGATCCATTCGTGTGTTCCCCTCCCAACTGCCCCCTGCCACTATCCCCAGCAGATGGAAGAAATTCACTCAGCCCAGCCCTCACCAGCTGCCCCTCCAAACAGAAGTGCAAGTTGAAGTTGAAAATTGGGCCCAGAGTAGTCATCTGTAGTTCCTAGAAGCTGGGGAAAGAAAGAGCAATCACAGGAGTTCATTGCTCAGCATCGGATGTTATTTAACCAGAGCCATAGACCCCCTGAAGGAGATACTGCTCCTTCCAGAGTATACAACCTGGATGGGAGACAGATAAGCACATTGACTATTACCACTTAGTATACAGTGCTGCGCAAAGAGTCCAGGTGTGACTTCATTAACTCTGGAATGCTACACAAAACTCTGTGTATATGCATTTCTATGGCAAGAATTAACTTATTCCCAAAGGAGTCTATGACTCCTAAAAGGTTAGGAAACACTGCTCTAAAGCTTTCTGGAAGTTTTCAAAGTAATTTCTTGTGTTTCCACGGTTCTTGACTCCAAGTTGTCTCAATATTTCTCATCTCCTCTTGACCCAAGATCTATGGCTGTGTTGAAGCAAGCATCCCCATGAAAAAAGAGCCCTGTTCATGCATCCATCTAGCTGTTCATCTATCCATCCTTCTATCCATTCATCCACGTATGCATGCATCCATCTATCCACTCATCCATCTATCCATGCATGCATGCATACATGTATCCATCCATTCATCCATCTATCCACCCATGCATATATGTATTCATCCATCCATTTATCTATCCATCCATGCATCCACTTAGCAGTTTATTCACCCATCCATTCATCCATCCAATCATCCACCCTCCATCCTCCATCCATTCACCCATTCATCCATCTGTGCATCCACTCACTCATTCATTCATCCATCCACCCGTTCGTGCAACCATCCATTCAGTCCACTTTGCTGAGCTCCTGCTTCTTGAGCAGCTGGGATGAGGCACCAAGAGATCAAAGAAGAAAAAGGTATACTTATTGCCTTCAATGGTTTTACATTTCTGCAGCTGAAAATGCAAATTTACACAAGGGGTCAGTGTGATCCCATAAACTTGGCTATGCAAGATGGATCATGTTGTATCTCTACAACTCATCTTGATTTCTATTTTCAGTTTTCAATTCATTATGGAGGTGAAACATCATCCCAGTCTAATTTCTAGAAGACATAACTACTATCAAGGCCTTGGGGAGGGGGCTTCTAGCCTTAAAGTTTTCTGTTCACAGCTCCTAGGGGGCACCCGTTATCAGTTGGAATCCACGTGGGTTACCTCTGATGTGGTCCCATCCTTGCACATGCTGCTCCTTCCAGCCTCCCAGGGAGCACAGGCATCCTCAAACTGTTTCTGAGTATCCATGGGGCTGTAAATAGATCCATCTTCCTATGGGTTCAGCAGAGGAACACAAAATCTAGATGCTTGCAGGCTTTTATTTTTATTTTGTTTATGTTTGTTCAGCTTTGTGTTCTGTCTTATCTCTTTCCTGAGGCCACGATCTGCTAGAAATGGGAAAAGAGAGGAGAAGGAATTCAGGGGAAAGAAACAGGTTGATCTTCACTAACGTGATGCTGCCATTCACAGAATGAACAGTAACAGTACAGATACACAGATAATCCTAGGGGGTCAGGGGAAGTGCTGCAAGCAGAGAAGGAACGCCGTTCCCAGGGAAAAGGAACATCATATATGAAGACCTGAGTGTTCTGGGGAACCATCAGGGCTGCGTGTAATTGGGACAGTGGGTGTAAGAACTGGGAGTAGAACTTTGCTGAGGAAGAAGGCTCTTCTTCTTCCACTTCTTCTTGAGGAAGTACAAGACCTTTAGATCTTGGGGGGCTGGTGGGGTGGGACGTGGGTGTGGCTGATCTTCTGGACAGACATCAGCCTGGAGAACAGACAACCTCTGGTACCTGCATCACATTCCCTGGATCCACCCAGAGTTCACTCCCAGCTGCAATTCTGACAAGATTCAAGTTCACTTGGTGATTGCTGCTTCTCTCACACTGCTCATGCTTTCCATCCCAGGGCTTGTGTCTCAGCCTGGAATAGGGGGAACACATGGGCAGCACTCACACAGTGAGAGAGAGGAGCAGTAGATTATATTTCTGTCTGTCACCCTGCAGGTTGACAATTCTGGGGGCTTTCCACGAGATCCCAGAAAAACAGAGCTCAATGGTCACAGCACCAAATGCAAAAATGGACCTTTCTACTGACCTTTCTTGTTTCTCTGGCTCCCTCAGCCTTCTCCCTGGTCCCCATTCCCTAGGGTCACCTCTTAAGTAAGCCAACTGCACAAAATCCTTGTCTCAGCCTTCGCATTGAGGAGAACCTACATTAAGCATGTGTGCTTTGCTAGAGACAAGGACAAATGGCTGAAAGGTGGTCTTCAGATCCCAGAGAACTTCTCCTCCTCCATCCTCTCTCTCTTGGCAGGTGTCCGATCATTGTGACTATGTCTTTGTCAACGGCAAAGAGATGAAAGGCAAGGTGGATGTGGTGGTGAACTTCACGTACCAGCACCTAAGCGCCCCCCTGCATGTCACTGTATGGGTGCCCCGACTGCCCCTGCAGATCGAGGTCTCTGACACGGAGCTGAGCCAGATTAAAGGCTGGAGGGTGCCCATCGTGGCCAGCAAGAGGTAAGTCCAGGATGGGGAGACACATCAGAGCCATGACAGCAATGGCTGTGGAAATGATGTCAACAAAGGAGTCAATGCAGGAGCCAGTGCAGGGCCCAGGTGATGCTGTTGCCATGGTGATTACATGATGCAGCCTAACAACAATCCTCTGGGAAAACCAAGACTCAGGATAACCCAGCCAGGCAGGAAGGCTGCTAAGCGGCCAGGTCAGTATCAGATCCAATTGTTTGCACTCTACATGGGCTCCTAGTAAATTCTCTCCTGAAAGTGCCCCTCCAGAAGGAAGCCACAAAAGTGACATAGTTTTCTAGCCTTTCAACCCCCAGAGAATTAAAGTTGGGGCTTATTTTGTCTATGTGAAACAGTGATTCCTTTTCTGTTCTGGGTGAATATCTATAATCTTGAAAAGCTCTGTGCATATCAAATTATTGGATAAAATCTAAATGCATTTATACTGGACCATTGGGATGCTATCTGCACTTAAACCAAAAGAAAAACTTCTATTCCATGTGACTCTGGATCATCCTGTGTAGGAATCTGGGGTTTTGTTTCCTCCACTCTGTGGCCCCCAGGTCAGCTACATAACAGTTGTTCCTGAATTATTGGTTTCCTGTATGACATCTTCCATCTTAAACCATCAGGGCTATTTTCCTGACTGTCTCCCAGGCACCAGAGTCTTGATTTTTAAGGAACAAGTAGTGTATTGGAGAAGGAAATGGCAACCCACTCCAGTATTCTTGCCTGGAGAATCCCAGGGACAGAGTAGCCTGGTGGGCTGCCACCTATGGGGTCACACAGAGTTGGACACGACTGAGCAGCAGCAGCAGTGTCTATCTCAAGAAAGATAAATAGGACAGTGAGATGGTGAGTCCACTTTTATAGAATGAACTTAAAGGAATTTGTCCTCCTCTGATGAGGAAGACAGCTGTGAGTCCAGCCAAGACTTCAGACCATTTAGTGGTCTTGAGTGACCAAGATGTGGGTTTGTTCCATGTCCCTTAAAAAGGAAAAACTGACACTTGCTGGTTTCAAATCCAAGCTTGGCGGCTTTCTAGCTTTGTGAGTTTGGGCCAGCCACCCAACATCTCTGACTCAGTTTCCTCATCTGGACATAATAATTAAAGTTTTGCCTTATGGTGTTAAGAGTCCATCCATGAAGATCTTAGCATGGGCACATCTCCAGAGCATCATACCACTTTGACAAATAGACCTTTTTACAGTGGTGGAATGTTCTAGAACCACAGTATCCAATAGCCACTAGCCACAACTACAGTAGCCACTAGCACAAGGGGTTATGGAGTGACTGAGAAATATAATGTTGGGATTTGCTTAATTTTCTTCATTTAAATTAAATTGTAAATAGCCACACGTGGTTCTCAGCTACTTTGTGGACAGAATAGCTTTAATATTAATAAATATTAACTCTTACATTTTTTATTTGTCAACAGATGCCTTCAAGAGAGATAGTGTTTTGTGGGCTACATATACAGGAGGTGGGATATGGGGAAATTCTTTGGGTCATGCTGTTAAGTGGAGAGAGATGTTTAGTTCCTTCTCAATTAAGTCTGACCTTCCTCCTTTGGCAAGTACAATAAAGCTTCTTTGCATTGTTTAAAAAAGAGCCGGTGCTTTTGTGTGGTCCTGAGTCTTCTGCCTGGGATGCTATCTCTTGGCAATTGATGGGGAGGTATCTGCTTTGCAACTCCAGAGCATCATGAATTCCATCCTCTGACTCAAGAGCCTCCTCTCCTTCCCCATCAGGCCCACACGAGACAGCGAGGATGAGGACGAGGAGGAGCGGCGGGGCCGGGGCTGCGCCCTCCAGTACCAGCACGCCATGGTGCGGGTCCTCACCCAGTTTGTGTCCGAGGGGGCTGGCCCCTGGGGCCAGCCAAGCCACCTGCTCAGTCCAGACTGGCAGTTCGACATCACCCACCTGGTTGCTGACTTCATGAAGCTGGAGGAACCACATGTGGCCACTCTCCAGGACAGCAGGATCCTGGTCGGGCGGGAAGTTGGCATGACAACCATCCAGGTAGGAAGCTGGAGCCAAGAAGCTCTGCACACCCATCACTGAGCTTGGTGTGCCTTGGAGGAAGGCAGTTTGCTAGCAGGGGTGGGTCCTCTGATGGCATCCTGTGGACACCAGAAGGTGAGCCTGGACCAGCTCTTTGAATCCCAGGTAAAGTGGAGTGAAATTGATAGTCATTCAGTCATGTCCGAGTCTTTGTGACCCTGTGGACTGAAGCCCACCAGGCTCCTCTGTCCGTGGAATTCTCCAGGCAAGAATACTGGAGTGGGTTGCCATTTCCTTCTCCAGGGGATCTTCCTGACTCTGGGATTGAAGTTGGGTCTTCTGCATTGCAGGCAGATTCTTTACCACCTGAGCCACCAGGGAAACCCCTTTGAGTCCCAACCTCCTTCCAAACAGAAATGAGAAGGTGGCGCTGCACCCCTCAGCACCTTCTATGATCCCGCTCTCTGCTGCGTCCTTCATTCCCATCACCCCCACCCCAGCCCACCCTGCCTCTGCTTCTCCACCCTCGGAGCCCCCTCTCCAATCCGCACCTCCTACACTCTCTTAGAAAGAGCCTGCTCCCTACTCTGCAATACTTGTGCTAGTGGCCAAGGTAGGATTCCTTTCTTCCTTTCCTCCCTTCTTTCCTAAGTCAGCCTGTCATTCTGTCATGTAGTCATTCAACCAACTCTTCAAAATCCTGCTGTCTCTTCTGCCCAAGGAAAGGTACAGAAGGGTGGGATTTCAGGATAGATGGGAGGGCGCAGAAGGCCTTTTATTCAACCCATCAAGTCCTACTGACTCCACCTTTTTTTTGGTTTGTTTGTTTAATTTTACTGAAGTATAGTTTGATCTACATTGTTGTGTTAGTTCTAGGTGTTACAGCAAAGTGATTTAGTTACACAAATACATATTCCTTTTCTTTGTTAGACTTTTTTCTCATAAGGTTATCACAGAATACTGAGTAGAGTTCCCTGCCAGCGCAGGGAACTGGTACAGTACAGTGCAGTAACAGAACTGGGACAGTAGGCCCTTCTTGGTTATCTGTCTTATGTATAGTAGTATATGTGACTCCACCTTTTTGAAATGTCCTTCTGGATCCTTTCACAACTGCCCCAGGTGGGAAAGACTGATACATTTCTACCATTTCACCTGGACATCCCAAGTCCAACATTTGGTTTATGAGATGAAGCAGAAGGGCATCCCAGGTGGTGCTAGTGGGGAAGAATCCACTTGCCAGTGCAGGAGATGTGGGTTGGATCCCTGGGTTGGGAAGATCCCCTGGAGAAGGACATGGCAACCCACTCCAGTATTCTTGCCTGGAGAATCCCATGGACAGAGGAATCCTGCAGGCTAGAGTCCGTGGGTTCCTAAAAGCGGTGGACAGAACTTAGCGACTAAACAACAGCAAATGAGGCAGAAAGTAACATTTCAGCAGAGAATACATTGTACCGGGGGTTGGAGGGGAGACTGCTGCTGCTGCTGCTAAGTAGCTTCAGTTGTGTCTGACTCTGTGCGACCCCAGAGATGGCAGCCCACCAGGCTCCCCGGTCCCTGGGATTCTCCAGGCAAGAACACTGGAATGGGTTGCCATTTCCTTCTCCAATGCGTGAAAGTGAAGTCGCTCAGTTGTGTCCAACTCCAGACTAGACTGTCTATAATTCAGTTCCCCAGCTGATGGCCTAACTCACTTAGAATGGGATTCGGGTTGAACAGCTGTCTATGCGCCACTCTTCATGAGTCCAGCCAGTAGGACTGCCACGTATGGTTGACCAGTTTGTGCGGTATGCAAAAAATCTTCATCTAAATGGAGAGGGTCATTTCCTTTCAAAGACCCAATGGATTTTAATATTTATGTCAAGTTTCCAAAAGATAGAGCTAAAGTGTCACAGGGAAGAGTGACTTTATCTGATTCTCACATGACACGGGATGATGTATAGAGGGAAGTTCTGGCTCCTTCCCACTGTATTCTGTACCCTGTAGGGATGAACAGAGCATAGCTGGGAAAGGTTCCAACATCCATCCAGAAGCAGATGTGATGGATTGGTCTGTATCTGCCCATCCCCCAGGTGCTCTCCCCTCTGTCTGACTCCATCCTGGCTGAGAAGACGGTCACTGTGTTGGACGACAAAGTTGCGGTGTCAGACCTGGCCATCCAGCTCGTGGCTGGGCTGTCTGTCACCCTCCACCCCAGCACGGAGAACAGCAGGGCTATCACAGCTGTGGCCACAGCTGAGGAGCTGCTGCGGGCCCCTAAACAGGTAAGGGCCCGGATGCCAGAAGGGAACAGGGTCCCGCCTGATCTAGCCAAAGGGGAGGGAGGCAGGAGGAATGGGAGCAGGGTAGCCAAACCACGTTCCAGGAGGAAGTGATGCTGGCTGTGTAAAATCCACGTGGCTTTGAGGTCCGAGTAGTGGGGTCTGGATGAACTAGAAAAGTGGTACCCAGTGCCCAGAGGTGGACGAACCATCTGGGCAGCAAACTCTCAGAAATCCAGCTGCTTCAGATAACACCCACTGTCGTTCACAGTTCTGTGGGTCGGGAATCTAGGTGGGCTCAGTGGGTTACCACGCTCTGGGGTCCACAGGCTGAGAGCACAGCATCTTATCAGGATGCTCTGGGGACGAATCCACTTCCACTCTCACTGGTGTGGTTGGCGGAATCCAGCTCTGTGTGGTTGAATGCCTGAGGTTTCCTAGGTTTGTTGCTGCTGGCCGGAGCCTCTCTCCACTTCCTTCTCTCTGCCCACACCCTGCACCAGCTTCAGAACCACTAACAGTGCATAGAGTCCTTTCCATGCTTGCAACCTCTGAGTTTCCCTCTGTCACCACCCAGAAAAGCTCTTCTGCTTCCAAAGGCTTGTATGACTACAGCAGACCCATCCAACTCAGCTAGGCAGCTCTCCCTAACTTCACCTGTGCCTATAACATCATAAGAGGGACATCTCATCACGTTCTCAGATTCAAAGGAATAGGGTGGACCATTCCAGAAATTCAGCTGTTGCTACCTGGCTTTGTTCCAGACTATCACCAGCAGGTACCTGCGAATAGAAGGGGGAAAAGTAGGAACAGTGAGAGACTTTATTTTCTTGGGCTCCAAAATCACTGCAGATGGAGACTGCAGCCATGAAACTGAAAGATACTTGCTCTTTGGAAGAAAAGCTATGACAAACCTAGACAGCGTATTAAAAAGCAGAAGCATTACTTCAAATGCTTGTCAAAGCTACAGTTTTTCCTGCAGTCATGTATGGATGTGAGAAGGCTGAGCACTGAAGAATTGATGCTTTCAAACTGTGGTGCTGGAGAATTCTCTTGAGGGTCCATTGGACACCAAGGAGATCCAACCAGTCCATCGTAAAGGAAATCAGTCCTGAATATTCATTGGAAGGACTGTTGCTGAAGCTGAAACTCCAATACTTTAGCCACCTGATGCGAAGAACTGACTCACTGGAAAAGACCCTGATCCTGGGAAAGACTGAAGGCAGGAGGAGAAGGGGGTGACAGAGGACGAGATGGTTGGATGGCATCATTGACTCAATGGCCATGAATTTGAACAAACTCCCGGAGATAGCGACAGACAGAGGATTCTGGCGTGCTGCAGTCCATGGGGTCTCAAAGACACGTGACTTAGCAACTGAACAACACAACCACCCGGCTTTGTTCCAGAGCATCACCAGCAGGGGCCTGTAGGGGGTTCTCATTCACATCCAGCTCACAGTGCTGGCACCTCTGCTCACCTCTCCTGGGGAAGGACACTGGCATGGTGTTGGCTGGTTTAAAAAGAGCAGAGGAGGAAAGTGGGGAGACAAAGCAGAAGGCATGAAGCTATTTGCCAAGAACTAGTAATTAATTAGGGGACGATTGGCATTGCCACCTCCCTGGCGTGGGGCAAGGCCACCCATCAGCTTCCAGCATCACCCATCCGTCTTCATCGGCTGATGGTAATTGGAGGGCCCCGGCGCTGCCTACAGGGATTTATGGATGGAGTTCATTCAATTTGCAGACATGACTCTTGAAAGAATAGGAGCTCTAAATCATGCCCGGACGTGTGTTATTTTAAGTATTTCAGAATTTCTCATCTTTAGGGAAATGTGCTGGCTTCTCCCCAGACAATCCCTATGTTCCAACCTCACTGTCATGAGCTAATGGAAAGACCTGGTCTCAGTCACAGAGCAGGGCTGATGGAGATGGATGCTGGCAAGCCTGCAGTGTTCTGAGGGCTTAATTCGGATTGTCTGCTGTTCAGAGGGGCTTGTTTGATGTTAAGTTCGTTTGCTGTCTCGAGTTGGTAAAGAAAAATGAACTCTAGATGAAAAGTCAGCCAAGATGAACTGGCACAGTGCATTACCAGTGTTTTATCTCAGTCCTTGGAGTATGGAAGGCTGGCCTCTTGTTCTTGATATTTCCAACTTTGAAATTCAAAAGGTTTGCCATGAATATGAGGGCAATCGTATTATACTTCCCCGTGCCCTATTAGTTCTGAAGAAAGCTAGAATAGTAAAGAGAAATGAGGTCTCCCACAGCATGAATGCATTCAACTGAGACTTTAGAAGGGAGTCTGTCCAATGGTGTGACTTCTCAGTTGAAGCTAAAGGAGAGAAGGGCAGGAAACAAAATTCCTGAGCCAATCGTGTCTTAGCTTTGATTCCCCCAGAAGCTGAGCCTGAGAAGGATCTGCATGCCAGGACTTCATCTGGGCAGTGAAGGGAACCCTAGAAGGGAGTCTGGAAGTGAGGGAAGGGAGGAAGGAAAGACAGCCAAAAGAGTGTGTACCCTGAACTTATGGTTGCCAGGGGGAAGGATGGGGGAAGGAATAGTTAGGGAGTTTGGGATAAACATGTACCCATTGCTATATTTAAAATGGATAATAACAAGGACTTACTGTATAGCATAGGGAACTCTCCTCAATGTTATGTGGCAGCCTGGATGGGAGGGGAGTTTTGGTGAGAATGGATACATGTATATGTATGGCTGAATCCCTTTGCTGTCCACCTGAAACTATCACAATATTGTTAGTTGACTGTACTCCAATATAAGACAAAAAGTTAAAAAAAAAAAAAAGTGTATTCCCAACTCAGCCACCACTGTGGGGAACTGGAGCCTGGATCTCCTGGGAAACCATCAGGCAGTGTAGAAAAGACTGAAGCGTCATTATACCTGAGGGGCAAGGAAGCTGGGATATTTATCACCCTTCCCATTAGCCCTTATTGGAGGGCTGCTTCTGGGGGGTGTTAATTTTTCAGCACTTCCAGCTGTGGGCATGACCACATGGGTTTCAGAGGTTAGAATGCTCCTTGGCAAGACGACCTTGCAAGTTTGACAGCTGAAAGTCAAGCAGGCAGGTTTTGTGGGGTAATGGGCAGATGCCAACAGCAAGCACACACCATCTTTAGATTTCAGGTACATTCTCACTCACTCCTAACAGGAGGCTGGTGTTAGTCTGGGCTTTCCATCAGTGATAAGAGACCTAACTCAGGCTGGCCGAGACAGATGTAAGAATTTATCAGTTCATGTCCAAGCATTTGAATCTTCAGGTAAAGCTAGATCCAGATGCTCCAGTGGTGTCAACAGAAACCTTTATTTTTAAGGACTTCTCTGGCGGTCCAGCGATTAAGACTCTACACTTTCACTGAAGGGGATACGGTTTCAATCCCTGGTTGGAGAACTAAAATCCCACATGCCAAGCTGCATAGCCAAAAAAATAAATAAGTAAACCTCCATTTTTTAAAATGAAATGCTCTTTTTAAAAACAAGTATCATTTATTAAAAAAAAAAAAAAGAAGAAACATTTTGGCTGCACCCTATGGCATGTGGGATCTTAATTCCCCTGCCAGGGAGAGAACCCACACGCCGGCATTGGAAGGCAGAGTTTGGACCACCAAGGATGTCCTCAGGAGCCTTTATTTTTATTATTGGCACTTGTCCTCAATTCTGGAAGCTGTCCAGCCATTAATTCTTTGACTTTTAAAGTTCTCCCATATTCTTTCCTTCTGTAACTCTTAACAGAAGACTGTTGGTCATTCTCTTCCTCATTTCTTCAACCATCCTTTCCCATGCTTCATCAATTTATATTCCTGAGGTTACATTCTGGGTGAATTTCTTGACTCAGTTTCCCAGTAACTAATTCTCAGTAACTAATTCTCTCCTCAACCATGTCTAATCTGCTATTCAGACTGAGTAATGAATTTCAACCAGAAGATTTTTCACATCTATAAGTTCTGTTTGGTTCTTTCCACAGCTCCCTGTTCTTTTTTCCAGTCTTTCCCACTCATTCAGAGTAGTTTTTACTCTTCTTAACTCCCTTTAACTATTGTCTTTCATTGGCTAGTTTTTGTTACTGGTTTGTTTTATTTTTATTGTCCTAGTCTTCTGATCTTTGTATGTGAATTTTTTCTGATTCTCTCTCATGGTAGAGCCTTCTTTTGTAGGGATTGATTTTTCTTGTTTTTTTTTTCATGAGCATCTCTTGAGCCGTGATTGCTTTGCCCTATGTGGTTTCTGAGAAATTCCTGTAGATTTTTGCATGTGTGTGAGTCTAGCTTCCAGTTACCATCTTTGCTTGCAGCTCCTGCAGCATCAGATGGTATAACTTCAGACACCACACTCAGTTATGGGGAAGGGGTGGGGTTCTGATTTTCAGGAAGACATTTTCCCACTTAGTGCTCAGAGCAGAAATGAGCATCTTTGCTGTCTGATCCAGTGGATAGGATTTCTTATCTCCGTATGTGGAGAGGAATCCTAGCTTTATGTTAAAGTTCTCATGCCCATCTGACACTTGCCCAGATGGGTGTCAACATCCCAGCCACTGGCTGGTGGGTCTTCTGAATAGTTCTACACCCCCTCAAGCAATCTCAGTAACAGTTACCTATGTGTATCACTGTAGTATGCCTTCTTTTTAAATTTCTGATTCCTAGGAATTTGCATCTCTTATTTGTATTTTTTACCTAGGTTTTAACTAGTTTATACTCAGCCATCTGTTGAGTATGACATTCTCTGTTGTTGTGACATGCTCTTAAGAGTCTTTCTCTCTCACTATGTCAACTTTCTTTCTCCTGTGCTGGCCTCAGATTCCAGCAGATTGCTTAAGATTGCAACCACTTAAGTGGTTGCAGGAGGGCCATTCCCCATTTCCAGGCTTCCATCCCAACTCAGTAGTCCCAGAGGAAATAAAATTATTCTCTAATTTCAGCAAAAGCCCAGAGATCACATCCCATTGGCTGGTTTGGATCATGTGCTCCTTCCTGAGCCAATCACTGGGATCAGAGTAATGGAATGTTGTGATTGGCCAGACCTTGGTCACATGCCCACTTCTGGTACTGGAGGGTGGGGTGCATCCCACCCATGCTCCTTGGACTCTGAATAGAGGAAAGACTTGGGTCTGAAAGGAAAATTAGTGTTCTAGCTCCCATCAGAAAAGAGGAATGGAAATTGGATGGGCCAAATAGATGTTCATCTCAGAACCTTTAGGTACTTTAAGTCCCCTACACATGAACCTTCAAGTTTTAAACTTTAAAAGATGCAAACATGTGTTTGCATGTCCAGTCACTTAACTTAGTTCGTGTGTCTGGTGTCCATTGTCACATGGTGCATCCTCTACAAGGGGTTGTGCTTTTGTGTACTTTATAGTACTGTATAAAGTACAGTAGTGCGGTATCTTTATTTCAAGCCCAGGCTGTCTGGAAGCAAGTGCAAAGGCAGCAGTGATGTAGCTGATACTGTACTATACTTTTCAAGTTCCTGTACTGTAAAGTTAAAAATGTTTTCTTTGTTTTTTGTGTTTGTTTGCTTTTTATGTATTATTTGTGTGAAAAGTATTATAAACCTATCACAGTACAGTAGTAGATAGCCAGTTGTGTTTGTTGGGTACCTAAGCTAACTTTGTTGGACTTAATGAACAAATTCACTCTTGGGACTGAACTTGTTCGTATGTAGGGGACTTACTGTATTCACATTCCCACTTTCAGTTGGCGGAAACTGAGGCCCAGAAGAATTGGTTTAAAGAAAGATGCTCCCAGGGAAGCAGTGGATCCATGCATTTAATTCAAAACTCCCACTTCAAACTCTCTGCCTTTTGTCATAGGGTCCAGCGGCCAGGATTAGAAGAAACACTGATCCTTCACCCATAGCAGACTCCTGGAGTTCCATTAGCTGTTCCCAGCCATAAGATCACTGCCCCTTTCCCTCCCTACTCTGCTTCTTGCTTCGCCTTTGTAACATCCAGTAGATTGTCCAGTAGCAGTTACCCTAGTCATTTCACAGCCAGCGCCCACCCATCTCTCTCCTGATCTCCAATTACCTTCCTTCCTCCCTGTCATTAAACCAAACATTAAAATTAAAACTCAGCACATCAAACTTATGCAGAACTAACATCCCAGCCCAGCTCCAGGAAACATCCCAGCCTGCCATGATAAACAGCTGTGTATTGCTTTTTTTTTTTTAATTAATTTTTATTGGAGTATAGTTGCTTTACAATGTTGTTAGTTTCTGCTGTACAGCAAAGTGAATCAGCTGTATGTATACATATATCCCCTCTCTTTTGGATTTCCTTCCCATTTAGGTCACCACAGAGCATTGAGTAGAGTTCTCTGAGCTACACAGTAAGTTCTCATTAGTTAAACTGCTGTGCATTGTTTATTATCTGTCAGTTTTCTAAAGACTACTCAGTGACTGGCACGTGGCCTGACACAGAAGAGGCTTTTAATACATGTCCCTGGAATGATCAGATGAATGAAAATTGGACCACTCAGTGCCTGTTCTTAGAGGGACTGGGAAGAATTCCAGACACAACACAATTGTCTCCTGTAGTCCCTGGCCTGGTCAGTGACCTCAGAGTCAAAGGCAGCCAGGAAACTAACTAGCAACCACGGTTAAGACTCAAGACAAACTGCCTGGACTCAACCCCAACTCTGTCAGTTAGCTCTGCAAACTTGGGCGAGCCGTGGGTCCCTGCCATGTTTCAATCTACTCACCTGCAGAAAGAGAAATATGCGTAATAGTATCTACCTTGTATATTGATGGGAAGATTAAATGAGTCGCTAATGAAAATGACTTAGAACAGGGGCTGGTACCCAGGAATCGCTATGGACATCTTAGCTACCATCACTCCCATGGTAGTAGAATAATGGTACACCAAAGACTGCCACATCTAATTCCTAGACCCTGTGAAAAGTCACCTTATGTATCAAAAGGGATTTTGCAGTGGTGATTAAGGATCTTGAGATGCAGAGATTACCATGGATTATGCAGAGAATGGAATACACTGAACTCAGTGTCATCACAAGGGTTCTGATGAGAAGGAAAAGTGGTGCATCAGAGTGAGGGGCAGGAAATGTGAAGGCTCCAAGGACACGCTCAAGTGAAGTCTTCCTTAATAAATGTAATGGAGCCTTAATTCAGTGAGGGCTGTTTATGGGGTCTTTTCCCCCTTGTAAGGATTATGCTGGAGCTGTCTTTGCCTATCTGCATTTGTTCTTGTTTCAATTAAGCTGTCTCTCAGATCTTTATATAAACCCTGGATGTTTTTTCCCCCAGCTTCATCAACCACCAGGTCTGGATTTTCAGTCCTGCCCCTGAGTCTTTGGGTTCTCCTCTAGGATTGGTAGGGGCAGGAGCGAGATGCAGGATCCTAAGAGAAGAAGCGTCTCCCCCATTCTCACCTCCTCCTATCCCCCGTGGATTTTCTAACTGCCTCTCTCCCCACAGGAAGCTGTGGTCAGCACTTGGCTCCAGTTCAGCGATGGCTCTGTGACGCCCCTGGACATCTACGACACCAAGGACTTCACCCTGACAGCCACCTCCCTGGACGAGGCCATCGTGTCCGTCCCCCAGCCCCGCTCGCCCAGGTGGCCCACTGTGATGGCTGAAGGTGAAGGCCAGGGACCCCTGGTCCGAGTGGATCTGACCATCGCAGAGGCCTGCCAAAAATCCAAACGCAAGAGCGTCCTGGCAGTCGGCGTGGGGAGCGTCAGGGTCAAGTTCGGGCAGAACGACGCGAACTCCAGCCCAGGTGTGGACTACGAGGAGGGTGAGATCAAGAACCACGCCAGCGACCGGCGCCAGAAGGCCCAGGAAGGACCCTTCTATGGCAGCTCCTCCGCGGAACGCGAGGAAGGGGTCCTCCGGAGGGGCAACCCCACGGCCAAGTCACTGCTGGACAACAAGGTGGGCAAGAACAGCCGGCTGGACGGGGGCCGGCTGGCGGGGGAGGGTCAGCTGCAGACCATCCCCATCGATTTCGCCAACTTCCCAGCACAGGTGGACCTGCCCCAGGCGGGGAGCGGGCGCGGGGCCAGCGACCTGGTGCAGACTCCCCGCGGCCTGAGTGATCTGGAGATCGGCATGTATGCCCTCCTGGGGGTCTTCTGCCTGGCCATCCTCGTCTTCCTCATCAACTGCGCCACCTTCGCCCTCAAGTACAGGCATAAGCAGGTGCCCCTGGAAGGCCAGGCCTCCGTGACCCACTCGCATGACTGGGTGTGGCTGGGCAACGAGGCGGAGCTCCTGGAGAACGTGGGCGACAGCTCTCCGCCGCAGGACGAGCACACGACCATCATAGACCGCGGGCCAGGGGGCTTCGAGGAGAGCAACCGCCTCCTGCTCAACGGAGGTTCCCAAAAGCAGGGGCAGAGCCAGATCCCCAGGCCGGCCGACTCTGGGGGCAAGCAGGGCAGGGACCAGAAACACGAGCCCCTGCACTCGCCCACCTCCAAGAGGAAAAAGGTGAAATTCACCACCTTCACCACCATCCCCGCCGACGACGGCTGCCCCACCGTCAACTCCATTCTGGGCGGGACAGAGGAGGACATCAAATGGGTGTGCCAGGACGTGGGCGTGGGTGCCCCCAAAGAACTCAGAGACTATCTGGAGAAGTTCAAGGACAACGTGTAGGCCCCTCTGGTCGAAGGACCAGCGCCTGGACACCCTCCTTCAGCTCCACGGTAGATCTGGGGCTCAACAGGGACTCTATGGGGCCCATCTTTGAAACTATTCATAGTTGGAAGTTCTGAAGCCGGAAAGGGACAGTTTTGTGATCAGAGGTTGATGATGGCAGACTTTCTCAAGTCGGAAGGAAAAAACTCTGGGAACGGAGCTGATGGAGACATTTTAACTGCGCAAGGCCAAATTAGGAAGGTTATTTTATGAGTCAAAATATAACCCAGACAAGCTACCAAAAAGTATTTGTTAAAAAAAAAAAATGCAAAAAAAACCAAAAACAAATAAAAACAGACAGAAGTAATCATCTGTTTATATTTCTAATAAAGGATCAAAAATATAAAACTAGGGCCTGCTTAGAGACATTTTCCATTTTAATTCAATTTTCTTTTTCCAAGGACACCCTTTGACTGTCACCCTGGGCTTGGGGAGGAGACATTTCTGAATATGGGTTGTCTCTTGGGATAAACTTGAATATTTTCACATCTTTACTTAATAATCTTTTCTTTTTCCATATTCTCTCCCCCCACTTTTTTTTCTTTTTGTGTCTTAGACTTCCATTTGATTTATGTTTAATGTTTATTCCTGAGGATCAAATGGTATATTTTCCTAAATTAAACAAGTTATATTCCTATACAGCAGATAAATTTTTAGAAACCATGTCAGTTAATCCATTCTTTAAGTATTATGTTTGATGCTTTGCTTTATCCCTCCAGCCTTGTTGATATCTGCTGGGTTTCTACAATTAGGGGGAGTTTGCAGAGCCTTTGCTGGGATGGGGGGAAAGGTCACCTTCACCCTCCTCAGGGCCAAAACCAGTGGGTGGGACAGTGGCAGGGGCCAGTTGCAGAGAGCCCAGCCAGGGACCCCTGACTCCTCAGTGACTCCATCAGTGGTGCCCTAGGGATACTTCTATCAGGGGAAGATGAGGTCAGAGCCACAAGCCGGAATCCATCCACACCAGTAATCAGCGCCAACCTCAAAGGGTAGACCTGACCCAAGACATACTGATATCATGAAACAAACAAGGATCAAAAAAGTGTTGGAGGGCTTTTCTGTTGTTTTTCTCACTTTGTTGGGCAGGGCATAAGGGAAAAGACAAAAATCTATGTTAGATTGTCAATCAACTGTGGTTTTTTTAACAGCCTAATTGTGTAGCAGCACATTGCAAAATGCGTTCATCCTAAGTGAAGCCGGATCCCATGGACAGTGGAGCCTGGCAGGCTATGGTCCATTGGGTCGCAGAGAGTCGGACACGACTGAAGCAATTTAGCACACACAAAGAGAAGCCTATGAGGCAGAGAGAAACTAGGGTCATAAACCCTCAGAGTCCAGTCTACCTGCAGATGCTGGCGAGGAAGACTCCAGGCGGTCACGTGATCCTCTCAACATAGCGGTGCCTGCAGCTACTGGGGTTGCTTCCTGTTTTTATTTTTTTAATTACTAAAAGTGATAGCTAAGAAAGGGTCCTGGAAGCCTCATAACCTAGACTGGACCTTTTCAAAAGATATTTCTAGCACATATTATAGACAGTAAAAAGGAGCTATTTATTTATACCTGTGATGCCAATTGTCATTAAAACATTTTCCATGGCTTGACAAGTCAGTGTCTTGTGGGCTGTCTCTTATTTCACTTAACTCTTATTACTACTTCTCTCCATCAAATGTACAACGTGTTGAAGAAATAAACCTGTCTGCTAGGCTGGAAGGAAAACAATATTCTGTTTGTTGGCTTGTTTTCCTCTTGGTTTCTTGGCTGATCCGCAGTAATTCCTCATAAGGGAAACTTTCAGTCATCTGTCCACTGTTGTCTACACGAGGGGTTCTCAACTGAGTGTGCTCAGGATCACCAGGGGGAAATGTGCATTCCTCAAGAGTTCCAGAGTGATGCTGATACCGTTGGTCAGAGGTTCCCCACTTGTGAACTTCCAATTTACATCAAACATGAAAGAGAGCCTTGACATCAAATGGGAAACTGTGTTGAAACTCTCATCTGGGGAAAAGGTGTACTTTTATTCTGACTGGTTTTGCATTTGTTGTTGCTTGAAGTTTCAGTGGGATTGTGGTGGCTGTTGGCTGGTTGAGGGAAGAGAATTTTTTGGTTGAAGTTGAGGTTTTTTTTTAATACCTGTTTTATTTTTTAATTTTAAAAAATTTTTGAATAACTTTTAAAAATTACTTTCTGTCTGCAATTATTACAAAATATTGGCTACATTCCCTGGTGTTGTACAATATATCTTTATAGCTTATTTATAACCAATAGTTTGTACCTCCTAACCCCCTCCCCCTATTTTATCCTTTCCCACTTTCCTCTCCCCACAGGTGACTACTAGATTGTTCTTCCAAGTCTGCTTCTTTTTTGTTTTATTCACTGGTTTGTTGTGTTTTTTCGATTCCACATGTAAGTGACATCATATGGTGTTTGTCCGTCTAACTTATTTCACTAAGCATAATACCCTCCAAGTCCATCCATGTTATTGCAGATGGCAAAATTTCAATCTTTTTCATCGCTGGGTAGTATTCCATATATACTTTATCCATTTATCCACATCTTCTTCATCCATTCATCTGTTGATGGACACTTAAGTTTGTGTGCATATTTTGGCAATTATAAGTAATGCTACTCTGAACATTGGGATTCACTCATCTTTTTGAATGAGTTTTTCTGTATTTTTCAGATATAAAGCCAGGAGTGGAATAGCAAGGTGATCAGATCAGATCAGATCAGATCAGTCGCTCAGTCGTGTCCGACTCTTTGCGACCCCATGAATCGCAGCACGCCAGGCCTCCCTGTCCATCACCAACTCCCGGAGTTCACTCAGACTCATGTCCATCGAGTCAGTGATGCCATCCAGCCATCTCATCCTCTGTCGTCCCCTTCTCCTCCTGCCCCCAATCCCTCCCAGCATCAGAGTCTTTTCCAATGAGTCAGCTCTTCGCATGAGGTGGCCAAAGTACTGGAGTTTCAGCTTTAGCATCATTCCTTCCAAAGAAATCCCAGGGCTGATCTCCTTCAGAATGGACTGGTTGGATCTCCTTGTAGTCCAAGGGACTCTCAAGATAGGGTAGCTCTATTTTCAGTTTTTTGAGAAAACTCCATACTAATAACAGCTTTATTGAGACATAATTCACATAACATGAAATGGACTCATTTAGAGTATACAATTCAATGGTGTTTAGTATATTCACAGAGTGGCATCACATCAATTTTAGGAACTTTTCATCATCCCCAAAAGAAGCTCCATATTCATTAGATTCACTTCCCATTTGCCCAGAATCAAATTCCCAGCCCCAGGCAACCACCAATCTACTCTCTGTCCTTATGGATTTGCCTGGGCTCGGGGGCTGGTGTCTATATCATTATGGGGGAGTCTGTGAGAAGCCAATGGAATTAATATGTTTTGACTATTTCTTAATTGAGGCACCAGAAGAGTTCTGTGCTCCCTCAGTGTGCCTGTACATATGCAGCAAAAGAAAACAGCCTGCAAGACCTCTGTGTGGGAACCACGTCTGCTCCTAAATCAAGCTCTCTACCCAGCTAGCTCACATTTTGCTTTTAAAAAATTCAGGCTTCACATAAAGAGAAAGAGGACTGTGGTTGAAGCTAATGCTAGTTGCTTCATTTCTGCCCCAAGTTATACTCTGAAAGGGCCAGTTGCTGGCCTTGGGCAGATACCTCTGTGATCCACTCGGTTCAACTGAGTGACCCAGGTTCCGAGTGCCCGAGTCGATGAGGGTGGGTGGCAACTTCCTCCTTCGGGGAGCACCTGCTATGGTGCCCATAGAGCTGAGTCCATGGTGGGGACCAACGGATCCCATTGCCCCTGGAACAGTCCTGCTTATAAAACTGGAATCTCATCAAAGTAAATGTAGTGCTTGGCTACCCTGGTCTACATTAGTGACTCCAACAATCATTAAAAATTTTCTGTTGATCATTTCAGGTGACCAGGGTCTCGAGGTGTCAAATGTCTCTTTTATTGCAAATGTAAGACTCAAATATGACTTCAGCTAGGGAGTATAGTCTGCCCTCCTTAACCATGATTCCTCCTTATCCAATCAGTAGATTCAACCCACCAGTCAATCCTAAAGGAAATCAACCCTGAATATTCATTGCAAGGATTTATGCTGAAGCTGAAGCTCCAATACTTTGGCCACCTGATGCAAAGAGCTGACTCTTTGGAAAAGACCCTGATATTGGGAAAGATTGAGGGCAGGAGAAGAAGGGGGCAACAGAGAATGAGATGGTTGGATGGCATCACTGACACAATGGACATGAATTTGAACAAAGTTTGGGAGATAGTGAAGGACAGGGAAGCCCGGCATGCTGCAATTCATGGGGTCACATAGAGTTGAACATGACTTAGCGACTAAACAACAACCATGGATCTTTCAAGACTGTAACATTCACTATTGAAAAAAATCACATATACATGGACCCTTGCAGTTCAAACCCATGTTATTGGAGGATCAACTATAATATTTATTAGCATTAATTCTTTATTATTGTCAATAATAAGTTATGACAATAATTTAATAATATTAACAATAACTACAAGGATAGTAATAATGAGACTCCATTTAACAAGTCTGGGGCAGACTCGGTGTTCAGTTCGGTTCAGTTCAGTTCAGTCGCTCAGTCGTGTCCTACTCTTTGGGACCCCATGAATCGCAGCACACCAGGCGTCCCTGTCCATCACCAACTCCCGGAGTTCACTGAGACTCACATCCATCGAGTCAGTGATGCCATCGAGCCATCTCATCCTCTGTTGTCCCCTTCTCCTCCTGCCCCCAATCCCTCCCAACATCAGAGTCTTTTCCAATGAGTCAACTCTTCGCATTCAGTTCAGTTCAGTTCAGTCACTCAGTCGTGTCCGACTCTTTGTGACCCCATGAATCGCAGCACACCAGGCCTCCCTGTCCCTCACCAACTCCCGGAGTTCACTGAGACTCACATCCATCGAGTCAGTGATGCCATCTAGCCATCTCATCCTCTGTTGTCCCCTTCTCCTGCCCCCAATCCCTCCCAGCATCAGAGTCTTTTCCAATGAGTCAACTCTTCCCATGAGGTGGCCAAAGTACTGGAGTTTCAGCTTCAGCATCAGTCCTTCCAAAGAAATCCCAGGGCTGATCTCCTTCAGAATGGACTGGTTGGATCTCTTTGCAGTCCAAGGGACTCTCAAGAGTCTTCTCCAACACCACAGTTCAAAAGCATCAATTCTTCGGCGCTCAGCTTTCTTCATAGTCCAACTCTCACATCTATACATGACCACTGGAAAAACCATAGCCTTGACTAGACGGACCTTTGTTGGCAAAGTAATGTCTCTGCTTTTGAATATGCTATCTAGGTTGGTCATAACTTTCCTTCCAAGGAGTAAGCGTCTTTTAATTTCATGGCTGCAGTCACCATCTGCAGTGATTTTGGAGCCCAAAAAAATAAAGTCTGACACCATTTCCCCATCTATGTCCCATGAAGTGATGGGACCAGATGCCATGATCTTCGTTTCTGAATGTTGAGCTTTAAGCCAACTTTTTCATTCTCCTCTTTCACCTTCATCAAGAGGCTTTTAGTTTCTCTTCACTTATCTGCATATCTGAGGTTATTGATATTTCTCCCGGCAATCTTGATTCCAGCTTGTGCTTCTTCTAGCCCAGCATTTCTCATGATGTACTCTGCATATAAGTTAAATAAGCAAGGTGACAATATACAGCCTTGACGTACTCCTTTTCCTATTTGGAACCAGTCTGTTGTTACATGTCCAGTTCTAACTGTTGCTTCCTGACCTGCATACAAATTTCTCAAGAGGCAGGTCAGGTGGTCTGGTATTTCCATCTCTTGAAGTATTTTCCACAGTTTATTGTGATCCACACAGTCAAAGGCTTTGGCATAGTCAATAAAGCAGAAATAGATGTTTTTCTGGAACTCTCTTGCTTTTTTGATGATCCAGCGGATGTTGGCAATTTGGTCTCTGGTTCCTCTGCCTTTTCTAAAACCAGCTTGAACATCTGGAAGTTCACGGTTCACGTATTGCTGAAGCCTAGCTTGGAGAATTTTGAGCATTAATTTACTAGTGTGTGAGATGAGTGCAATTGTGCGGTAGTTTGAGCATTCTTTGGCATTGCCTTTCTTTGGGATTGGAATGAAAACTGACCTTTTCCAGTCCTGTGGCCACTGCTGAGTTTTCCAAATGTGCTGGCATACCGAGTGCAGCACTTTCACAGCATCATCTTTCAGGATTTGAAATAGCTCAACTGGAATTCCATCACCTCCACTAGCTTTGTTCATAGTGATGCTTTCTAAGGCCCACTTGACTTCACATTCCAGGATGTCTGGCTCTAGGTCAGTGATCACACCCTTAAATGTATGTTGTCATTCATTTACAATGACTCTCTGAGGCAGGTGTGTTACCCCTCCCCCCATATTAGAGATGAGGAAACAGACTCAGACCATTCTTCTCAAGGTCAAGACTAGGGACTAGCAGAGCCAGGGCTCAAACCCAACATCATGTCTCCAGAGACTGTGGTCTTAATTAGTACACTAACACAAGCTTCACATATCTTTTCTTGTGTTAAAAATGTAATAAAACCGACAAAAAGAGTAATTCAGGGTCATGACACAAAATCCTGAAAATGAAGAAAAGTAGAAGAAATAAAGAAAAAAAGGCCTCTGGTCCCTCCTCCTAAAAATAAAAATTAATAGGTCATCTTTTACACATGCTTCAGTGTTTTTCCCCAAATGACGGACATAATTTTCCATAGTTCTATTCATATTTTGAAAGTATATCATAATCAATATGACTTTTAAATTATCTTTCTGATTTTAAAAGTAGCCCAAGAGTTCTGTAAATCATTTGTAAAAATGACCCAGTTCACCCCTGCTGGAGCTTTGCTAATGTCCTTCTAAGATTTTTGCCCTCACATTTCTTTTTTCTTCCACGGTTGAAATCAAAGTACAAATATTGCTTTTTAAGTATAATTAACAGGAAAGGTTCCACAGCCCTTGATTGGAGATGATTAGGCTCCCAAGTGGGTGGAAGAGAATGTGGGCTGCAGGAGAGGACCCCTCAGGGGAGAGGGAGATGGGGGACTAAAATCCAGCCCAGTCGTTACTTATCTATATGCTCCCACCTGGAGGAAAAGCTTCAGCTCTCCTTTGAACAAGAGCACCATTTGTTTCCAAGTGTGCCGCCTTGGCTGCACTTTCCAAAAGGAGGCTGCACTTTACAACTTTCCCCCGAGGGCAAACCTGGAAGACAAGGTGAAAGGAGCTGAGGTTGGCCAGCTTGCATCAGTGAGTAGCCTGCTTTCTGGGACAGCGATGAAGGGCTTGCTCTTACAGTAGAGCTCTTCTGGACTTCCCTAGTGGCTCAGTGGTTAAGAATCTGCCTGCCAATGCAGGGGCTCGGATCCCATCTCTGGTCCAGGAAGATCCTACGTGCCTTGGGAAAGCTAAACCCGTGTGCCACAGCCACTGAAGTTCTCAAGCCCTAGAAGCCCATGCTCAGTGATGAGAAAAGCCACTGCAATGAGAAGCCTGCACACCGCAACTAGAGAAAAGCCTGCATGCAGTAACAAAGAGCCAGTGAAACACAAAAATAAATAATTTTTTTAAGAAAAAGAATAGCTCTTCCATAGAAAATAATGACACAAGTGGCCAGAAGCCCAAAAACCAGCTGTTTCAAGGCATTGAAGAGCAACTGCGCTTGAGACAAGCTTGGACCTGGGACCTCAGACCCTTTGCTGCAGTGTTTGCACCTGGACAAACACTTTCTCAAGCAATAAAGTACAAAGAAGCTATAAGGGACTAAAACTAACTGTGTGCATGTGCAGTTGAAAAATTATGGACCACAAGACACAAGAGACCGAAAAAATCCAACTGCCACTTCGGAAGAACCCAGAGCAAAAACAGGGTGTTGGGAGCAAAAACAGCGTACTTCGTATGCCCCCTGCACTCAATACCACCTAAGGGATGGGCAAACCACCTAAGCCACCCCTCCAGCCTGACCTCTGAACACACCCCTACCCTCACCCCATATAAGGAACCAGCTCACTCCCAACTTGGGAAGCTGGTGAGCAAGGAACTTGTTGCTTATTCTAACTCCCTCCTGTTGTAGCAGGGGCCCAATAAAGCCTTGTTTGAATTTCTTGTCTGGTCTCTGATCAATTTCTATTTAGTAAGGAGGCCAAGAACCCTGGTCCGTATCACAGGTGATCGAGAGAAGAGGCAAAGATCCCAGAGAAGGGGGCTGGGTGCTGAGGCTAGGCCCACATTGGTCACCACACTGCCCCCTTGGGGTGTTATCTATGCATACCGTGTTGCTCAGAGACTGCAGGAGATGTGGCATCCCAGAGCGTGCAGCAGGCTCACTGGGCTGAACTGACAAAAACTATATCCAGGACGTTGGAGGCAGCAGGGAACTGAGGGTCTGAAATTCCTGAGATAAGAAACTTGCAGGGAACTGAGCCCAGCGCACACTTTCCTCTTCAGGCCTTTTCCACTTCTTCCACTGGACATGCAATGGCTCACTGGTAAAAAACCTGACCGCGATGCAGGAGATGCAAGAGACAGGGGTTCAATCCCTGGATGGGGAAGATGCCCTGGAGGAGGGCATGGCAACCCACTGCAGTACTCTTGCCTGGAGAATCCTATGGACAGAAGAGCCTGGTGGGCTATAGTCCATAGGGTCACAAAGAGTCGGACACAACTGAAGCAACTTAGCATGCACACACACTGGACATGAGACTAAGAAAACAAGATAGGGAGGTGTTCAAGGCTGAGCTGTGATATGAGCGAGCTCCTGTAACTCTGGTTAAGGGCCGCCCTGGGAGGATGTAGATCTCAGGCATATTCTGGCATCTGCACAGGTAGGCAAAGTGGGATTAGCTAAGAAAGTCCCAGGTGCTGGACCTTGGAAGGGAAAGCAGATGGAAATTGGGCATATGGGGCACGGTACCCAGAGATCTGGATCTGGGCACTCTTCATTATGAATATTAATCAAATCTTCACATAGAACTTTTCTATTTTTAAAATATTTATTTATTTATTTGGCTGTGTTGGGTCTTCTTTGTGGCTCATGGACTCTCTAGTTGTGGTGCACAGGCTTGGTTGCTCCAAGATATATGGGATCTTAGTTTCCGGATCAGGAATCAAACATGCATCCCCTGCACTGCAAGGCAGGTTCTTAACTACTGGATCACTGGGGAAACTCCTCACACAGACCTTTGCAAAAGTTTCAACTGTGGCAAAAAAAAAAAAAAGAGTTCAGTGGGGCAAGGACAGTTCTGATGGGACACTTGAGGTGGCCATGGAGGTCAAGGAAGGCCACTCTGAGGACATGAAACCTGAAGCATGGGATACCCTAGAGGCACTAGGATGTGATCCAGATAAAGCACAGACTCAAGGCAGAGGGAAGCACAGACTCAAGGACCCTGCACAGAGAGACGAGTGCATGTCAGGGACCAGCCATTGAAAAAATGCGTGGCTGCAGAGATTGATTTCCCAGAGGCATGAAAATGGATTCACACAAATAAAAAATTCACTCTCTCTTTCCTCACAACAGTGGAGGACACAGGTCTACTGGGGATGGAAGCCAAAGGCCCAGATAATATGTTGGCTCTTAAAATGGGCATTTTTTCCAAGTGTTTTATTCAAGCCATTGGCCAAATACTAGGTTTTGGATTGGTCTCTGCATCTCAAAACTTCCAGCTGGAAGAAGCAAAAATTGGGTGGTTTTCCTAAGTGTGGGTTCAGAAAGGTTTAGTAAGCCCTTCTAAACAACAAACAAACAAAAAGAAAACCCAAAGGCTCTGAGAGTCAAGTCCTATTTCAGGAATTCTCTGACGTGGAGATGCTTGCTTAAAAATTTGGATCTACAAATGAACTTATTCACAAAACAAACAGACTCACAGGCATAGAAAACGAACATATGGTTACCAAAGTAGAAATTGGGGGAGGAATAAATAAGGAGTGTATGTTTAATAGATACACATTCAGTTCAGTTCAGTTCAGTCGCTCAGTCGTGTCTGACTCTTTGCGACCCCATTAATCACAGCACGCCAGGCCTCCCTGTCCATCACCAACTCCCGGAGTTCTCTCAAGCTCATGTCCATCAAGTCGGTGATGCCATCCAACCATTTAATCCTCTGTTGCCCCCTTCTCCTCCTTCCCCCAATCCCTCCCAGCATCAGGGTCTTTTCCAATGAGTCAACTCTTTGCATGAGATGGCCAAAGTATTACTATACAGAAAATAGATAACCAGCAAGGTCCCACTGTATAACACAAGAAACTATACTCAGTATCTTGTAATAATCTGTAATGGAAAAGAATATGTAAAAGCCTGTGTGTGTGTGTGCGTGTGCGTGTGTATGAGGGCTTCCCCGATCACTCAGTGGGTGAAGAATCCACCTGCAACACAGGAGACACAGGAGATGCGGGTTCAATCCCTGGGTCAGAAAGATGCCCTGGAGGAGGGCATGGCAACTCACTCCACTAATTTTGCCTGGAAAATCCCATAGACAGAGAAGCCTGGTGGGCTGCAGTCCACGGGGTCCCAAAAAGTCAGACATGACTGAAGCAACTGTCATGCACACGTGTATATATATAAATATATGTATATATGTATATGCTGTATATATGCAATATATGCTATATATATGCATATATGAATCATTTTGCTGTACATCTGAAACTAACACAATATTGTAAATCTATGATAATTCAATTAAAAATAATAAAAATAATAAATTTGGATCCAGAAGGGTTTGCAAAGTAGAACTGAGAAGAAGAGGAAAGTCAGGTTATCCTGTTACCATTCTTTTAGGGAGAACATTAGATAATGTTTCAAAGAATGAAGCAAATTATGACATTTCTTTTCCAATTTATATTCTACCAACCAAAATGTTCTGTCCAAAAAAGCCTTTTTGTCCTCCGTCAAAGAGGGCATTTGGGTGGAAAGAAATTACCAGACTGTGAAATTTCATTGATTTAAAAAATTCAGGTTAAGTTCAGGGTCCAGATTTGCATTTTCTCTCTTTTCTGTGGTGCTCTGAGTGAAGTGTGGGATTGGAAGAGCTGGGCCGGGTTGCATGGCAAGAACACAGTCTCAGGATGCTGTGGCTTTCAAAGCTTCAGCCGTGGAAAGAGAGAGTCGTTACATAAAATGTGACAGTCTGGAGTTAGCCCTGATATAGTCAGGAAAACCAGGGCGCCGACAGGATGAAATTCATTCATCTGTTCATTCAACAAATATCTGCTGAGAACTTTCTGTAAGACACTCAATAGATACACATTACTATATAGAAACTAGATAACCAGCAAGGCCCTATTGTATAACACAGGAAACTATACTCAGTATCTTGTAATAATCTGTAATGGAAAAGAATCTGTAAAAAGAATGTGTGTGTATGTGTGTGTGTGTGTGTGAGGGCTCGGTAACCTACTCCAGTATTCTTGCCTGGAGAATTCCCATGGACGTCAGAGACTGGTGAGCTACAGTCCATGGTGTCACAAAGAGTCGGACACGATTTAAGCGACTTAACATGCATGCATGATCTAGCAAATCCTGCTGGTCTTGCATCTTAGATTGAGTTCCTCCAGAAGCAAAAGCTGGGACAAGGATGTGGGAGAGAGTGATTACTTTGGGGAAAGTTCATTCGAAGGAGGCACATAGCTAACAGATACATATCTATTAAGACTTCCGGGGTGGTCCAGGGTTAGGACTCTATGCTTTCACTGCAGCGGGTGCAGGTCCGATCCTTGATGAGGTAAGTAGAACCCCATATACTGCATTGTCGGGAAAAAATAAAAGGCACTCGTCTACTTTGAATAGTAGACAAGAGGGTTAGTATCTTTATCCACATAGAGCATATAGTCTTGTAGGGAACATAGATAAACAAACATGAGCTAAATCTGAAATGCTGTTGGTAAAGAATCAGCCTTCAATACAGGAGACTCCGGTTCGATTCCTGGGTTGGGAAGGTCTGCTGGAGAAGAGATAGGCTACCCACTCCAGTATTCTTGGGCTTACCTAATGGCTCAGCTGTTAAAGAATCTGCCTGCAATGCAGAAGACCTGGGTTCGATCCCTGGGTTGAGAAAATCCCCTGGAGAAGGGAACAGCTACCCAGTCCAGTATTCTGGCCTGGAAAATTCCATAGACTGTATAGTCCGTGGGGTTACAAAGAGTTGGATGCAACTGAGTGACTTTCACATCAGACTATGAAAATACAGTGCTATGAAGGAAATAAACAAAGTGGTGAGGAATCACTGGCTGCCAGGTGTGTAAGGGTGCCACTTCCCACAGGGTGGGCATGAGACGACACTTAAGCTGAGAATTTAGTATTAAATCCAGCTATTCCTGGGTAACAAGACAAAGAATGGTAGGTGGAAAGTCCTGAAGCAAGAATGAGTGGATTGTTGTATTTGAGAACTAGAGAAATGCCAGTGTGTCTGTGAGGCAGAGTCCAGAAGGAGATGATGGAGAAGGATGCCAGCCCAGAAGGACAGAGGAAGTGGATCGGGCATCATGGGAGCCCTCTGGAAGGTTCTAAACAGGAGAGTGAGTTTCCCTGAATGGTGCCGAAAAGATCAGTAACATTACAGGAGAGGAGAGCTTTGGGGAGAGATTTCCATCAGAACAGAGCTCATCACTCCCTGCACTAGCTCCCTTCCTTTTCTCCTCTCACTTCCCCAGCTCCACTTGGGTGCCTCCTTTGAATGAACTTTTGTCCAACTCTTTGTGACCCGAAGGACTGTAGCTCACCAGTCTCCAATATCCATGAGATTCTCCAGGCAAGAATACTGGAGTGGGTTGCCAAGCCCTCTTCCAGGGGATCTTCCCGACCCAGGGATCGAACTCACATCCTTCATGTCTCCTGCATTGGCAGGCAGGTTCTTTACCACTAGCACCACCCTAGGGTTAAGAAAAAGGAAAGAATGCTGGGACTTTTACTTGTGCAATTGACCAACGGCCCAACCCTTTACTAAGATGATGACTGAATGATTTTAAAAAAATACTCCAACAAACGGCTTCTCTAGAAATGCTGTGGAATTTTCAAGCCCCTAATCAGCAGAATGCCAGTTCCGTGTGGAGTCGGGGTCGGAACATCAGGGATGTGGAGTCATCGTCCTTCCTCAACGTGTCAGTGCTTGTGTCGTGTATTTTGTGTGTATTTTTAATAAGTTGTCGTCTTATTTCTCAACATTTCCTGTGTCTTTCTACCTGGTACAAGTGAAGTGCCTTATTCCAGGGGAGTTTTTGATCATTTCACACCCAGGAAAGCAGACATAAATTGCAGCAGACCCTGTGATTACATAAAAATTTGAGGACTACAATTACTGGGATGCAAAGCATTGTTTAAAAATCAACCAGGCATTTCCCAATACAGGAAGATCAATTGCATGAGAAAGAAAAGTTGTAATCACTCAAAGTTCAGAAGCAGCAAACAAGATGCTATTCCTCATGTCTACCCTAAATTATTACTATTCCCTGTCTGTATCATGGACACTCATGGCCTTGAGCTGACATGGAAAGTTCTAGAATCTTCTACTTCTTAATAATTGATTTAAATAATAAATAAATGACTTCAGTAAAAGCACATGGGCTTCTAATTTAAACAACCTCAAGATATGAAAACTTATTTCTAATGGAGTGGCTCTTAGGCCACAAACTCAGTATGTAAAAAAATATATATCATTTTCTTTTTTTCCCCTCTGTAACTGAAATTAATTTTTCTTATGAAGTCTTTTACCTTTAGGGACAAGAACTTAATTTCAAGTAATTCAGATTTTCCTCCTTGCTCCCCAAGGGTGCCTCTAAGATTCAATAAGCTGAAGTATTACCAGGGGAGTGGAGGGTGGGGACCATGTCTACTGGGGCCATGTATCCATATAGGCATCTGCTGGGTCATTCCTCATCCCAGCACAACTTTCCTCTAGGTCCAGCTCATGTTCAACTGACTCCCAGGCTGCTCTAGGATACTCCAGGATAATCCTAATGCATCTATTCCTTACCAGGTCTGAAGAAAACTTGATGGGGCTATGGAAGACCATTCCCCATTTCCACGCTACTCCTACATGCAACAAAGTCCTTTGCAACAAATCATGTTGGTGGCTAAGGAAATTCTTTGAGGTAGGTTTTAGGTATGTCTGCCTTAACAGAGAGTTTCCCAGGTGGCACCAGTGCTAAGGAACCCGCCTGCTAATACAGAGACTTAAGAGAGATGGTTTCAATCCCTGGGTCAGGAAGATCCCCTGCAGGAGGACACTGCAGCCCACTCCAGTATTTTTGCCTGGAGAATCCCATGGACAGAGGAGCCTGGTGGGCTATAGTCCATAGGGTCACAAAAAGTTGGACACGGCTGAGCGAGTGAGCACACACGCACTCCTTAACAGAAATTGAATGACTGTAGAAAAACTAAGATGTGTGTATCACAGACTTGAGTTGAATATTACAATCTGTATTTGCTACATTTAATTTTTTAACATGGCATTGATCAATCTCTGTCCTCAAAGCTTTGCTCCACTAAAAGACCCATAGAAGAGTCTTTAGAGGAAACATATGCGCGATATTTCTAATGTGATTTTTGCTCAACACATAATATTCAGGAACATACTGGCATATAGAGCAAAGTACACAGGGTTACAGGAGGCAGGGTTAAAGATAAAGTGAATTCTGAATAGGCAGTGCACTTTGGGATTTATACCCTTAGCTCAACATTTAGGACTTAAGATGCCTCGGGAGACCTCACCTGAATTCAGGCAAATGTCAAGATAAGAAGTGGCCCGGGTGAGCTGTTGGTTTCCAACTAATTTCATTCATGTGAAGGATTCAGTATATCCTTCTTTTCACAGATGGTGGTCAAGGCAAGATTCAAGAATCAAACAGACCTCGTGCCAATCTGATTCCACCACTTGAATGGGTTAGAATGTCTAACTCAGTCCTAAAATAAAGAATTCTTTGGCACAAACTCTTAAATTCCACCATTATTTACAAGCCTCTAACCACTGCTCTACAGTGCCCCTTATATAGAACAATACGCGAGTCAGCTATTTAGCACTGCATACCTGATGAGTGTTCAATAAATGTGAGCTGTTCATGAGTTTGCTCTGATCTCTCTGAATCAGGGAAGGATGAGGCCCTGCCAATCAGACTTTTCTTGGACCTAAAGCACAAAAGCAGATTTCAAACGAGGAGTCAAGGGACTCCCCTGGTGGTCCAATGGTTAAGAATCCGCCTTCCAGTGCAGGGGACACAGGTTCAATCCCTAGTCGGGGAAGTAAGATCCCACATGCCACAGTGAATGCGGCAACTACCAAGCCCACACACTCTGCAGCCTTCATGCCGTAAATAAGACCCAACACAGTCAAATAAATAAATGAATGAATAAAAAGTGTTGAGAGTGGAGTCAAATCCCCAGACCTGCAGACCTTACTCTCAGTCCCTCTCCTGACCCTGCAGATTTCCTGCTGCAGGTTAGGAGACACTCTGCAAAAAGAAGGTGTGCCATTCTCACTGCCTGGAAGGCCACACAGCAAACGCCTAATTGAGGAACACTGAGCCCATTGTTTGGGAAAGATCTGGAGCTCCATTTCAATTCTGAAATGAAAGGTCAGAACCAAAGAGTCAGCCACAGAGGGGCTAAGCCTGATTACCTGTGAAATCTCTGATTAGCTGCCCGCTGGGACCCCATCCCATCTTCGCTCCCTCCCCAGATCTAACACCCTGTGTCATCTACTTGGATCTGTTTTCTCTTTTTAGTTAATTGAAGAGTCCTGCTTCTTCTTGAGCAACCAATGAGATAACTGCTCCTCTCAGCCATCAAGCAAGTGCAAACACCTTTGGCACTTTCCTGTCCCCCAGGGCGGCTAAGGACGGCAGGCTGCTCTGGCCAGGTGGGCAGGTACTGGGTCACTCCCCAAATGGTGAGGCAGTGAGAAAGGATTTGAGAAGTTGAGGGCTCTGTTTTCTAGACAGATGCCTCTGTAAGTGTCTGCGACAATTCTATGTGTCCAGAGGTTGGGCAGACCACACATAGGCACGTGGCCACCCACGCCTGCTCTGACACACGCGTGATGATCACACGGAGCCACTTGCTTCCTGCTCCAACCTGCTCAGGACACACTCTTTGTTGGGAAAGTACAGGCGATGGATTGGGGTAGGGACAACCATCCTGACGAGATGGAGAGGACATGGAATTCTAACACTAGATCAAGGAGAAGGTGATGGGGGACTTTGTACAATTCAAAAGCCTGGATTGGAAGCCTGGATCAGTCATTTCCTAATTCAGGGGTACCCTCAGCACAGGAGACCTGATTCTCTCCTTGTTCCCTCTTGGGTATCCTGTGCTTTGCACATACCAGCTTCTCAATAAACAGGTTCTGTGGGATTAGATATGAGACATTGCCCGGTGCTCTTAGACAAGCTCTGTCTAATAAAAACATAGTGAATAACCAAAAAGGACATACTGTATAGCACAGGGACCTCGCTCAATGTTACGTGCCAGTCTGGGTAGGAGGGGAGTTTGGGGGAGAAAGGGTATGAGAGGCGAGTTTGGGGGAGGAACATATGTATGGCTGAGTTCCTTTACTGTTCCCCTGAAACCATCACAACATTGTTAATGGACTATACTCCCATACAATGGAGAAGGAAATGGCAACCCGCTCCAGGATTCTTGCCTGGAAAATTCCATGGATATAAGAGCCTGGCAGGCTACAATTCATGGGGTCACAAAGAGTCAGACATGACCAAGCGACTGAGCACACTCCCATATAAAATAACCACTAATCCCAGGTGGCTCTAGTGGTAAAGAATTAGCCTTGTCAATGCAGGAGCCACAAGAGACGCGGATTTGATTCCTGGGTTGGGAAGATCCCCTGCAGGAAAGCATGGCAACCCACTCCTATATTCTTGCCTGGAGAATCCCTTGGACAGAGGAGCCTGGTGGGCTACAGTCCACAGCATCACAAAAGGGTCAGACAGTAACTTAGCACATAGCACACACAATATAAAATAAAAAGTTTTTAAAACTTGACTATAAAAAACATAATGTAAGCCATATATGTGAGTTAAAATTTTCTAGAAGCCACATTTTGAAAAGTAAAAAAAAACAAGATTAATTTTAATATATTTTGTTTAATTCAATTACCTAAACTACTATTCTTTTGACATGTAATCAAGTAAAAAATTGTTAATGGATATTTTGTATTTTTGTAGCAAATCTTCCAAGTCCAGCCCATCCTCTGTAAATAGCATAAATCTGTAGTAAAATGCTGAATGTGTGTCCTAGGTTGCTTCAGTCGTTTCCGACTCTTTGCGACCCCATGGACTGCAGTGCGCCAGGCTGTTCTGTCCTTGGGATTCTCCAGGCAAGAATACTAGAGTGTGTTGCCGTGCCCTCCTCCAGGGGGTCTTCCTGACCCAGGGATCAAACCCACGTCTCTTACGTCTCCTGTATTGGCAGGTGGGTTCCTTACCACTAGTACCACCTGGGAAGCCAAATCTCAATTTGGACTCACCGTGTTCCAAGGGCTCCGTGGTATTCGAAAAAGTTAAGAGTATGCCACTCCAATCATTTTGAGCTGAAAACAATTTAAAAAGAAGTAAACATAAGAAAAACTTGCTGTCCTTCCCCTTCAGTAAGAGCAGGAAGATTCTGAATCACCAGACATGACTCTAAATAGAACCTTATCAGCCCAGAGAAAGCACCAGGGAAATTTACATAATAAACCTTACTAACTAGTCCTTTTCCCCCTTTAATTTCCCCTGTATATTCACCTTCAAACAATGTGCTGTCCCTAGAAACACAAAGTCGCTTTCCTTTGTCACATCACTTCTATACAAAATGACTGTCTTCTTGTTAAGATACTTTATAAACCTGGACTTTCTGGGTGGCTCAGTGGTAAAGAATGTGCCTGCCAGTGAAGGAGACATAGGTTCAATCCCTGATCCAGGAAGACCCCACAAGCCACAGATCAACTCAGCCCCTGTGCCACAGCTATTGAGCTTGTCCTTGAGAGCCTGGAAGCTGCAACATGAGAAGCCCAAGCACTGCAATTAGAGAGTAGAGAAAGCCCACACACAGCAACAAAAACCCAGCGTCAGTTCAGTTCAGTTCAGTCGCTCAGTCGTGTCCAACTCTTTGTGACCCCATGAATTGCAGCACGCCAGGCCTCCCTGTCCATCACCAACTCCTGGAGTTCATCCAGACTCACATCCATCGAGTCAGTGATGCCATCCAGCCATCTCATGCTCTGTCGTCCCCTTCTCCTCCTGCCCCCAATCTCTCCCAGCATCAGAGTCTTTTCCAATGAGTCAACTCTTCCCATGAGGTGGCCAAAGTACTGGAGTTTCAGCTTTAGCATCATTCCTTCCAAAGAAATCCCAGGACTGATCTTCTTCAGAATGGACTGGTTGGATCTCCCTGCAGTCCAAGGGACTCTCAAGAGTCTTCAACACCACAGTTCAAAAGCATCAATTCTTTGGCACTCAGCTTTCTTCACAGTCCAACTCTCACATCCATACATGACCACTGGAAAAACCATAGCCTTGACTAGACGGACCTTTGTTGGCAAAGTAATGTCTCTGCTTTTGAATATGCTATCTAGGTTGGTCATAACTTTCCTTCCAAGGAGTAAGCGTCTTTTAATTTCATGGCTGCAGTCACCATCTGCAGTGATTTTGGAGCCCAAAAAATAAAGTCTGACACTGTTTCCACTGTTTCCCCATCTATTTCCCATGAAATGATGGGACCAGATGCCATGATCTTCGTTTTCTGGATGTTGAGCTTTAAGCCAACTTTTTCACTCTCCACTTTCACTTTCATCACGAGGCTTCTTGGTTCCTCTTCACTTTCTGCCATAAGGCATATCTGAGGTTATTGATATTTCTCCCGGCAATCTTGATTCCAGCTTGTCCTTCTTCCAGTCCAGCGTTTCTCATGATGTACTCTGCATAGAAGTTAAATAAGAAGGGTGACAATATACAGCCTTGATGCATAGCAAAACATAAAAAATAAATAAAGAATTTTTTAAATTTATTTAATTTTTAGGAAAATTGCTTTACAGAATGATGTTGTTTCCTCTTAAACATCAACATGAACGCTTTATAAACCCAAGTTCTCACCACCCTTTTGAGTTACTCGTCATTAAGTTCTTCCCAGCATAAACTTTGTGTGTTTTCTTCTTATTCTGTTTTCTCTCAGTCTGGTTTGCAAGGCTCCCTCCAGCAAACTGAGGTATCTGCAGTCGTGTCCCATTTGTTCCTGACCCCGCTTTGTGTGCCCAGGTCTAAATAATTTTAAGCATGCCCAAATAATGAGGGTTTTTTGTCTGATCCAATATGCGCCTGCATTTCTAAAGAGCTGGCTTTACGACTTCCGAAGAGGTACCTCTGGAACTTGGTGATTTCTCCTCATTTGGAGCAATTTAATGAAAAAGGTAGAAATTTCAAATGCAATGGCGAGAATAGATCAGAGAAGACGAAAGAGAACAGCATCAAAAAGAGCTCCTTTCTCATTAGCTGAGCAAATTCTGCAGCTTTAGAGAAGGCACTGTCTCCTCTTTGGTCTTGATTAATTTGTCTCTCTTCCCATTTGAATAGAGTAACTCATCTTACTTACTTATTATTACTTATCATTGAGGGGAAGTGAGAAGAGGTAATGCCAAGCAATTAGACTTGGGGAACAGAAAAAGAAGAATGTTTTTTTTAGTTTTTTCAGTCTTTTATTCTATATTAAAAATTCAAATAAACATGTTTTACAAAAGCAGGGTCATACCACACTGTTTTATAATCTGCTGTATTTCAATAATGATGACAGTTTTCTTGGAATCATTTTTAAGTAGCTGCATAGTATTCTATTATGTGGATATAGTACAGTTCATTTAAATCAATATTTTTGATATTTAGGTAGTTTCCAATTTTATGTTATTATAAATGGCATTTCAGTGAGCATCTTGAGGCTTTACAATACAAATAGCATATACTTTGAGTGCCTTAGGTATATATTGTCAAATGGCCCTCCAGAAAAATATATCATTTCTTGCTCCCAAGAGGGATGGTATTTAATGTGAACTTAAGGATGTCAAAGAATTTCTCTTCTGACCCTCTCTTCCTTGATTCCTTGCTGTTTTATTTATTGACCAGTTACTTAGGGCAAAAGAAGATATATAAAGAATCAGTAAGCATCTCAAAAATAGTCAAATGATTGTAAACAAAAGCAGTCCGTAATCTGTCCTCTTCCACATTGGTAACGGTTATCATTGTGATTGCTTTACTGAAGTCACTCCAAATTGAGGAGAGTATGGAGACAGGAATGTCACCCAGCAGGCTGGTGGGTGTTTCAATGTTGCAAAATACCTGGAGAGCAAACTGGCCAATTTTTTAAATGTGGATAAGCTGTTCCCAAAGATGGACTGACTGCCAAAGAGAAGAAGACACATAAAGAAAAGCAAGGATTAGTAAAAGTAAGCAGATGAATTGACCAGGTAAGAAACCAAGATATTTCAGAGAATAGAAGAGAGCTTAAGGAAATCCTAATTACCATTTTCAAAGCAACTACCTAGAAAATAAGACTATGACAAAGACGCAAACAGGTAACACCAACCAAAAGAGTGCTCTTGGAAATTTAAAAGTAACATTGCTGAAACTAAACTAAAAATTAAGTTGAATGGCTGGAAAAAGAGCTGCAGGAATTTTCCCAGAATATAGAGTAAGCCAGCCACTATGAAGAGCCGCTAGAGCTAATGGAAGGAAGGAAAAATATCAAAGAAACACTAAAAATTTCCAGAGCAATAGAGAGACATGAATCTTAGAATAAGAGAGTTCATCTCATGGAAACAGAACACATTTTTAAAACACCCACATTATCCTCATGAGATTTAAGAACTCTCAAGATGAAAAGAATGTCTTAAAAGTTACAGGAGGGAGAAAATTCACCTAGAAAGGAACTTAGAATCAAGCTGGCATCAAACTCCTCATCAGCGATGCTCAATGCTACTAAACTGTGGAATAATTCTTTCAAAAATCAAAGTAAATAGATAACTAACAAGGACCTAGTGTATAGCACAGGAAACTATACTCAATACCTTGCAATAATCAATAATAGAAATAATATGAAAAAGAATAACTATATATGTATGTATAACTGAATCACTTTGCTGTACACCCGAAGATAACACAGGAAATGCTTTGGCGGTCTAGTAGTCAGGATTCAGCGTTCTCACTGCGTGGGCCTAGGTTTGATCGCCGGTTGGGGAACTAAGATCCCCCAAGCATGCAGGGGGAAAAAATTAATCGATTAATTTAATTAAAAATTTAAAAATCCTAACACAACATTGTAAATCAATTTCAATAAAACTTCTTTAAAAATTCTAAGAAGAAAATCTCTTTGGATTTAGATATTTAAGCCTTGCCAAACTATCATATAAGGGTGAGGGTAAAGTAAGATCATGTTCAAATATGAAAAGACTCCTAAATGCAGCACATTATTGAAGATGTAAGTTGTGGATGAAGATGAGGGTGAAAACCCCAAAGATAGAGGGCCCAAGAGAGGATAGAACCAACCTAGGCATTAACTAGAAAGAAAACTGCTTATCTCTGCAATAGGGGAGGGAGCAGTCATTCAAATTAAGAGGTCAATGCCTCACTGGGGAATTTCTTCCGGAAGAAAAATGGAGGGATTTATTTTAATATTCCAGGAAATGGAATGAGGGGAAAACTGAAAGATCTTGGCAATGATATATCCATGCATGGATATATATATATATATATATATATTTTTTAAGGTGTCAATCATACCTCAAATTTTTTTTTTAAAAAGAAATGAAAATGGGTATTCACACAAAAACTTGTATACAAATGCTCACAGTATCACTATTTACAATAGCAAAGAGACAAAAGCAATCTAAATATCCATCAACAGATGAACAAAATGGCCATGCAATAAAATATTACCCAGCCAGGAAAAGAAATCCAGTTCTGACACATGCTATCACATGGATCAACCTTGAACTTCTGATGCCAATTGAAAGAAGACAGGTTCAAAATACCTGTATTTTTTGATCCCATTTATATGAAGTCAAGAATAGGCAAAATCAGACTTTCCCAGCGGTCCAATGGTTAAAACTTTGCTCTTCCAATGCAGGGGACATGGGTTTGATCCCTAGTTGGGGAACTATACCAAGTACTCAGCCAAAAAAGAGAAAAAAATATATAGAGATATAGGCCAAGCCATGGAGACAGTAAGTTGTTGTTGCTTAGGGCTGAGGAGAATTGGGACAAGAAAATGAAGGGGTTTCTTTTGGGGATGATGCAAATGTTCCAAAATTGATTGTGGTGATGCTTTTCCAGTTCTGTGGATATACTGAAAATCACTGAATTGTACACTTTTTAAAAAATGAGAAAATCTGATTGGCCCAGGTCACATTCTACCTAAGTTGTTGTTGTTTAGTCACTAAGTCCTGTTTGACTCTTTGCAACCCTATGGACTGTAGGCCACCAGGCTCCTTTATCCAGGGGATTCTCCAGGTAAGAATACTGGAGTGGGTTGCTATTTCCTTCTCCGGGGGATCTTCCTGACCCAGGGATTGAACTCACATCTCCTGCATTGGCAGGCGGATTCTCTACCATTGAGCCACCTGCCACAGTTTAGCAAATTGCTCAATGACCTTCATCCTCAGTTTGCTCAGCTGTCAAATGGAAAGATGCCTAAGTTCAATGTCACTGGAAAGGTGTTCTCGTTTCACGCAGCAAAACACTCAGCCCAGGGCCTGGCTCATTTAAATGACTCAGTGAGGAGGGATGGTATCAGTAAAACTCCTGATTTCAACAAGGAGGAAACACGTGTTTTTTCTTTTTTTTGCCACGTTGAGACTGGATCAGAAGACACAAAGGTGCATCCTGGGGATATAGGCCTGTGATAGACTGGGAATTTTCTTTGATGATTTGTGTTCAGCAAAATCTACCATTTTTGTCTTTGTTCCTGGTCAGAAAGATTGAAGCAGAATTATCTCCTGTGAGATTTGTCAGACCTCAAAGACCCGGCTGGAGCAGGTCGGCAAGTGCAGCACGTGTCTGCTGTACTGGTTTCCATTTTGCAAGGAGCCGGCAAAGGGGGAGTTGACTGCTAATTTTTCCATTTTCACTAATGATCAAACTCAGCTAAAGAAAGAGAGCAGAAACATCAGCCTCAGTTCTGTGCACCCTTGGCCCAAATTGTCAACTCTGGATCTTTAGATAAATCAAAAAGAGCTTTTCCACCAGAAACAGTGGTTTCCGGCATCTCCCTGGTGAAGAGAACTATACCCTCTTTGAGTAACAGCTGCTTTTGCCATCAATAACAGGTTGATTTCTTTCCTTTTTTCCTTTAGTTCTGAAAATCATGAATCCTGCAACACATGTGTGACTTTCTATGAACTGACCACTTTCTTTCTTTCTTGTAAAATTTATTTATTATTTTAAAATTTAATTCATGTAATTAATTTTTATTTAGTAGGATCTTAGTTCTCCCACCAGGGATGGAACCCACATTCCCTGCATTTGAAGACATATTACTTTTGTGTATGTATGTGGTGGTGGTGGAAGAGGCATTCTTAACCACTGGACCACACAGGAAGTCCTGAGTGGACCACTTCCTTTTTCAAAATTTTTTCCTTTATTACTTTTTTAACACCATAAACCTTTTTCATTGAGGTATAGGTGATTAACAGTGTTGTGGTAGTTTCCGGTGAACAGCAAAGGGACTCAGCCATATGTATATACATGTATCCATTCTTTTTTTTTTTTTTTAACTTTACAATATTGTATCGGTTTTGCCATATATCGAAATGAATCCGCCACAGGTATACATGTGTTCCCCATCCTGAATCCTCCTCCCTCCTCCCTCCCCATACCATCCCTCTGGGTCGTCCCATTGCACCAGCCCCAAGCATCCAGTATCGTGCATCAAACCTGGACTGGTGACTCGTTTCATATACGATATTATACATATTTCAATGCCATTCTCCCACATCATCCCCCATTCTTGCATGGCACATGTACTATACCATTTTCAATTGAACCAATAGCCCCTTCAGTTCTGTTCAGTTCAGTCGCTCAGTTGTGTCCGACTCTTTGCAACCCCATGAATCACAGCACGCCAGGCCTCCCTGTCCATCACCAACTCCCAGAGTTCTCTCAAGCTCATGTCCATCGAGTCGGTGATGCCATCCAGCCATCTCATCCTCTGTCGTCCCCTTCTCCTCCTGCCCCCAATCCCTCCCAGCATCAGAGTCATTTCCAATGAGTCAACTCTTCCCATGAGGTGGCCAAAGTACTGGAGTTTCAGCTTTAGCTCATTCCTTCCAACGAAATCCCAGGGCTGATCTCCTTCAAAATGGACTGGTTGGATCTCCTTGCAGTCCAAGGGACTCTCAAGAGTCTTCTCCAACACCACAGTTCAAAAGCATCAATTCTTCAGCGCTCAGCCTTCTTCACAGTCCAACTCTCACATCCATACATGACCACTGGAAAAACCATAGCCTTGACTAGACGGACCTTTGTTGGCAAAGCAATGTCTCTGCTTTTGAATATGCTATCTAGGTTGGTCATAACTTTCCTTCCAAGGAAATAGCCCCTTAATATTGGCAAAATGCCACTGCATCCCAGCCATGCTCATCATTGAATAAGTGTGACAGGCAGATACAAAAGTGTTCTGTGTCAAGGAGGATCTGAGACTAGCATTTAAAGGATCCAGCTGTGAGAGGAGGTCACCAAAACCAGGGGACCAGATCATTAGCTTTAGTGGTGAGCACACAGAAAGCCCAGCAGTACCCTCCCACCCAGGCACGGTGGGCCCACACTGCACGGGGGACCCTGGTCTGGCTCTCCTCCACCTGGGTATTATTATAGGCCTGTGTCCCTCCCAGGAAAGGAGGCTGTGATGTGATGAAATATAATCTACCTCAGTTTCATATGTTGAAGCCCTAACTCCCAATCTCTCAGAATGTGTCTGTATTTAAAGATAGGCCCTTTAAAGAGATGATTGAGTTAAATTAGGCTATTAGAGTAGCCCTTAATCTGACGTGACTCGTGTTCTTATAAGGAGAGACGATTTGGTCATAAAATGAAACACCAGGGCTTCCCTGGTGGCTCAGTGGTAAAGAATCTGCCTGCCGAGGCAGGAGATACAGGTTCCATTCCTGATCCAGGAAGATCCCACATGCCTTGGAGCAACTACTGAGCCTGCGCTCTGGAGCCCGGGAGCTGAAACTACAGAGCCCATGCATGCCAGAGCCCATGCTCCACAAGAGAAGCTACTGCAATAAGAAGCCCAAGCACTGCAATTAAGAGTGCCCTGCTCGCTGCAACTAGAGAATAGCCCACACAGCAACAAAGACCCAGCACAGCCACAAATAAGTAAATCAAATCAAAAAGAGACACCAGGGTGAGCACACACAGGGAAAGACCACATGAAGACGGAGCAAGAAGGTGCCCATCTGCCAACCAAGGAGAGGGGCCTCAGAGTAAACCAAACCTGCCAAGACCTTCATCAGCCTCCAGCACTATGAAGAAATCAATTTCATTTTTTAACCACACCAGGTGGCATGTAAGATCTTAGTTCTCCAGTGACGGATCAAACACGTGCCCCCTGCAGGGGAAGCACAGAGTCCTGACCACTGGACTGCCAGGGCATTCCCAAGAAATTAATTTTTGTACTTTATGCCAGTCAGTCTTTGGTATTTTGTTACAGCAGCCAGAGGAAATTAATGCCAATGGAACATGCCTACTAGGAGTTTGGGGCTCCGCTTTGGATCATATTCCAGATATCTGGACCATAGGATCCCCAGTATAAGTCCCAGCCTTACTTCCAGGCCAGCAAGGGCCTCTTCTAGAGGCCAGCCTCTGAAGGGACGACAAGGAAGCCTGGGTTCCCAGCCTGGCCCTGGGGGCTGGTGTCTGCAGGGGGTCTGCAGGACAGGTGGTACAGGTGGGCAGGTAAGTTCTCTGCAAGTTTGAGAGACAGATGTGGGAAGGAGGAGGTGGGGGAGGACCATGGGCCAGGCATCCGGGGCCAGATTTCCTTGTTCAGACATTTTCTGCAGGTGACTATGAAGGATCTTTAGGCTATTCCATCAAGCCTGACTGTCTCGGTTGTCGTGAAGGTAGAGTGTCAAGGTCGGGGGTGGCACACATTTCATTTAGTGATTAGCCTGATCAGTGCAGAAATAGAGACATAGAAATCAGATGCGGACCTCAAGGGGGGAAGAGGGGGTGGAATGAGCTGGGAGACTGGGACTGACATATATACACTATCAATAAAATAGATAACTAATGAAAACCTGCTGCATAGCTCAGGGAACTCTACGCAGTGCTCTGTGGTGACCCAAATGGGAAGGAAATCCAAAAAAAGGGATAATATATATATGTACGGCTGATTCACTTTGCTGTACAACAGAAACTAATATAACATTGTAAAGCAGCTGTATTCCAATGAAAATATATTAAAAAATAAAACTACATAAGATTAAAAGTAAATAAAACTATGTGTGATAAAAATACATTAAAAATAAACTATAGACAATAAAAATAAATTTTTAAAATAAACAAAACTATACACAATAAAAATAAAATTTAAAATAAAACTATATATAATAAAAATTATACACATAAATTTATACATATAAATTTATTTATCGCTTCAGTTGTGTCCAACTTTTTGCATGCTCATGGACCATAACCCACCAGGTTCCTCTGTCCAAGGGATTCTCCAGGCATGAATACTGGAGTAAGTTGCCATTTCCTTCTCCAGGGGATCTTCATGATCCAGGGATCGAACCTGCATCTCTTGAGTCTCCTGCATTAACAGGCGAGTTCTTTACCTCTAGTGCCACCAGGGAAGTCCTATATACAACATAAATTTATTTATATACAATAAATAAAACTATATACAATAAAATAATTGGTCTGATCAATAACATTTAAATATTTACACATAGTATGTGGGCCTCCATAAACACTGCTCCTGACCCCTGCAAATGTTGGGGGTCAAGCCAATAGTATCCAACTAACATGGCAGTTGAGCTGGGGCCCCTCCCCCGGCCTTGGGCAGCCACATTTTCATCCTTCTGATACTTAGTGAGGGTAAGTGGGGCCCAGAGACATTGGTGGATTCTCCCGCCTTTTCCATCCTCTTAAAAAGAAAGTCGGCCTTAACATAACCAACCTTGTTGAGTTACAAATGATATTAACAAAGTTCGGTCTAGTCAAAGCTATAGTTTTCCAGTAGTCATGTATGGATGTGAGAGTTGGACTGTAAAGAAAGTTGAGCACCGAAGAACTGATGCTTTTGAACTGTGGTGTTGGAAAAGACTCTTGAGAATCTCTTGGACTGCAAGGAAATCCAACCAGTCCATCCTAAAGGAGACCAGTCCTGAATATTCATTGGAAGGACTGATGCTGAAGCTGAAACTCCAATTCTTTGGCCAACTGATGAGAAGAACTGACTCATTGGAAAAGACCCTGATGCCGGAAAAGATTGAAGGTGGGAGGAGAAGGGGACAACAGAGGATGAGATGGTTGGATTGCATCACTGACACAATGGACATGAGTTTGAGTAAGCTCTGGGAGTTGGTGATGGACAGGGAAACCTTGCGTGCTGCAGTCCATGGGGTCGCAAAGAGTCGGACATGACTGAGCGACTGAACTGCACTATTTGAAAATACGAATGGGAGATGCCCATTCAGGAGCAGGGAATAAAAGCAGGATTTAAGTCAAGGAAGTGGATCTTGTTCGAAAGAGCTAGCCACTCATTTGTGATCTCTGTGGTTGGCGTTATCAGCCAAGCAGTGTTGCCATGGAAACCCCTTTCCGGCCCCGTGGCCGTACTCTGGTCCTTGTCACCCATGACGCCCAAATGCTCATTTGATAAGAATTGTAATGTATTCTAATGATTCTGAGGCTGCCCCCTGCATAACTGCTCTCCATGTAACAGTGCACAGTGCGCCCTGTGCTTCTAGTTCAAAGTGGAACTTCGCCTTTCTCAGGAGCAAAATTCAGTTCAGCCACGCGTTCAGAGACATGGCCCCCAAAAGGAAGGTCAGAATCCTTTTCCCTCTGCTTCTGGGTATTGTCCAGCTGGTCTCTGGAGTAAGGCATAGCTTCTGCGTTATTCACTCAGTTGTGTCTGACTCTTTGGGACCCCATGGACTGTAGACTGCCAGGCTCCTCTGTCCATGGGATTCTCCAGGCAAGAATACTGGAGTGCCTTGCCATCCACTCATCCAGGGGATCTTCCCAACCCAGGGATTGAACAGGTCTCCTGTATTTCAGGAAGATTCTTTACTGTCTGAGCCACCAGGGAAGACCAACAGCCTCCATGGGCTTCATTAAAGGTTTCCTTCTGTGAGAAGGGAGGACAGACTATAAAACGAGATTTCTTCTCCCAGCAGAAATATTTATTGCACAAATGCCAGGGGTCACAGCAGAACCTGTTCAGTTCCAAATGCAGGTTTTCAGGATTGTAGACTTATCATTCAGTTTTGTAAGGATCGTAGAAACCAGGGAAGTGAAAACAATGACTTTCCCTTAGAAGCACAAACTTGAGTGTAAATATTAAACCTTTGGTGAATTGGCAAAAATAAAATGAATTCTCAGATTGCACAGAGCCCTTCAGTCCACACCCCTGTGTGTAAAAAATCAGCTTTCAAAGGAGATATCTGAGCTTATAAAAACAAAGCTCAAAGTGGCCACCTCCAAAGCAACTTTGGACGAGGGACAACTTTGGCCAAGGTGAAGTCCACGTATGTCTTGATTTGTGTGTGCTCAGTCTTTCAGTCATGTCCCACTCTTTTTAGCCCCATGCATTGTAGCCCCCTAGGCTCCTCTGTCCATGGAATTCTCCAGGCAAGAATACCGGAGTAGGGAGCCATTTCCTTCTCCAGGGGATCTTCCTGACCCAGAGATCAAACCCATGTCTCTTATCTGTCTCCTGCATTGGCAGGCGGCTTCTTTACCCCTAGAACCACCTGGGAAGTGCATGTCTTCATTTGGATGCTGTTTAATAACACCAGTGCTGGATTCATTCATTATAATCCAAAAGAAACATGACAATATTGCTAGCTGCTGCTGCTGCTAAGTGGCTTCAGTCATGTCCAAGTCTGTGCGACCCTATAGATGGCAGCCCACCAGGCTCCGCCATCCCTGGGGTTTTCCAGGCAAGAGTACTGGAGTGGGGTGCCATTGCCTTCTCCGAATATTGCTAGCAGAGAGCTGAAAATTTGAGTGGAAGGAAAAAATACATAAGAACAACAGAATTTGAAAATTTGAGTGTCAAACAAGATAAAAAAAAAAGAAGAAGAAGCAAGGAATGAAACAAAGCATGGAAAGTATGACAATTTCTGTGGTAGAAATTTGTTTGGTTCTAAGTAATGAGAAATCCAATGCAAAATGGTTTAAGAGAGAAAAGGAGAGGTGTGACTAGATACAATTAAAAGCCCAGGAACCTTTAGGTATAGCTGAATCCAGGCTCTCCTGTGAAGTCCTCCAATTGCTGTCACTATCTCGGGTTCTCAGTTCTTCCTTTCTCTGTGTTAATTCCATGCCCAGGCAGGCAGAATGACGGCCACCAGAAGCATCAGACTAGCTCTATAATTTCTCAGTTGTTCTTGTTTAGTCATTAAATCATTAAGTCTTTATGACCCCATCAACTGTAGCCTGCCAAATTCCTCCGTCCATGGGGATTCTCCAGGCAAGAATACTGGAGTGAGTTGCCATTTTCTCCTCCAGGGAATCTTCCTGACCCAGGGATCAAACCCAAGTCTCCTGCATCTCCTGCACCGGCAGGCGGGTTCTTTATCACTGTGCCATCTCAGAAGCCCATAATCTCTCAGGACCTCCAGTGAAAAGAACCATTCTTTTTTGCTAACCATTCAAACAAAATACTCAGAATTGAGTCTGTTTGGATCACAGTGTTATGGGTCTATTTATCAAGCCACTGCAGTGTCTAAGCGTATTTGTTGCTAAGTGTATAAATTTCTTGGGTCAAATGCCTACCTCCAGAGCCAAGGAAAACTCAGATTAAAGGTGGGCTCACTCCCCTCCTCCACAAAGTATATGGTTTTGTTAACAGAAGGACAGAGATTAGATGCAGACCAGATGAAGATGGTCCAGTTTTACCAAACATCTTAGCACTCAGATTCTATCAGTGCCCTTCAGGGGCCACGACAGCGCTCACCTGTGAAGCCAGCGCTGGTTATAAATGAGTCCCACTGTGCTCACTTCCTCTACCCAACCAGCACCTGGAGAATGGACACAGTTTTGAACATCTGCATCTTATTCACTGCTGGCCCTGTATTCCACACACAGGCATTAAAAAAAACAATGCTTGTGTGTCTGGATAGAGGATTCAGAAGTTACTGAACAGAAGTGAACGCAAGTTTTGTCATTTCTTCTTCCTTAGTTAATATTTTTGTGGTTTTGACAGCCGGTCTTTAAGAAAATGGCAAATCCCTCTTTTCACTTTCCTTTTCTTTGCTCCCTCCGTCCCTGCACCACCACTCTGATAGCCAGTGACGCTGGGAAAAGATAACAAGATCTTGGGTATGATACAGATGCATGGGGTGTGGGGCTGACAGCTCTGAGATGCTGTTGGATCTCTCAAGGGGAGTTCTGCACATCCTCACTGGGGCAGCGCTGAAACAGCTGATAAAGTTGAGTTCAGCCTTCATCGGAGCAAGTAACAACCTCTCCAAACAGAAAGGAAATCAATAGCACTTGAAGGCTGGGTTCCTGGTTCAGAGGCAGAAAATGTTAATCACGTTCTCCTCTCTGATTCCCTTTTGCGTCTTGCAGATATCCATGTAGAAGAGTCAGCAGAGGAAATGGTGAACTGGGAGATGAGTATATTTAAGGAGGTGTTTTCACTTACTGAACCAGCAGGACCCTGAGACACACTTTATACCATGTTTTTATAGGAGTCAAAATAGCATAAAATTGGGCTGACTTCCCATGGTTTTCCTTTGCTAAGTTCACACACACACACACACACACACACACCAGTTCCCACAGTGCCAACAAAATAACAGATAAGCAAAAGAAGAGACAACAGTCCATCAGCCAAAAGTAATATTTTAAGAATAGCTTCCATTGGGAATTTCCCTGGGGGGTCCAGTGGTTAAGACTTCATGCTTCCTATGCAGAAGGTGCAGGTTCGATCCTTAGTCAGGGAACTAAAATCCCATATGGCACAAGACAAAAAAAAAAAAAAAACAGCTTTTATTGAGATTGAGTTTCTTGGTCACAAGTATCAGGAGTTGACTCTAGCTACTGAGCTCAAAAAACTGTCCTCCACAGCTGTTAGGGAGCTCACAGAACCCTGGGCAGGACAAGAGAAGCAGTGTGGAGGCTAAGATCCCAAGAACCACACCCAGAGTCACACAGCAGACCCAGCCAGACACGCAGAAACTGACATTGCTATTGCTGGTCCATGGAGTCCTAGAGAAGACCCCCAGGTGGCATAGAACTCTCCCTCCCGTCAGTGATCCCACCTTTGCCCCAGGAGCGTGTCCCTGCATCACTGAGAAAGGACCAGAGACACTCCTAAGGCCAACAGCTACACCTTGCTTCAGCCAACAAAAATGATGGTGCTGGGCTGAGCTTTATTCATGGTGCCCACGTTGGAACCCAAGTAGCATCGAGTAAATCTCAGTGACTCAGCTCAGGTGCTTGCCCTTGCTGGAAAAGGCAGTGCCATGGCCCTGGAGCACCTATCTCCGTGTGTCATTGCTGCAAGAATGATCATACCCTGATACTGAGCACTCGCAGCGGCTAATCATGTAGGCAGCCAAGAGGGTCATCATATAAATGAGCTTGGTGAAGAGGGTAAGTGCAGCCAAGCACACATTTTGGCAGAAGATGGCTGCTGGCCACAAGGAATAGCTGTCTCCATTCATGATGTTCGTGTTTTTCTACATCTAAGAAGATGGAAGAGATTGGACTCACAAAGTCTTCTCCTGAAAATGTCTATCTGAAGGCCTGTTCTGCCAGTTTTCCCCAGAGTACAGAGTACTTCCCTCCTGATCTCCACTCTGAACTCCTCTCAGGATGTGTCAAAGGTCAGTGGCTGCAGCGGGCAATGACTTCATCCCTGTAGAACCAGATGGTGAGTGACAATTTGTAGTCACTTGCTGTGAAGGGAAACATTAAGAGTAGACCCCAGTAGTGAGGACTCAACTCCTCAAAACTGAGTCCCGACTCCCCTCTCTGCTCCATCTCTGTACTGTACCCTGCCACCTGGTAAGCTCCTCTGCAACCTCTTTATTGGCACCCCCTCCTCTGAACCCCACAACCTTAAGTCCCCTCTACCTTGCCTTGTTCCTTTCCAACCACCTTTCTGATGCCACCTGAGACTTTGGCTGGAAAACATAGAACTTTAATGGAAGATGATAGGGGTGTTTCCAGCCAGGGTTCTTGGCGTTTCCCAATCAATAGAAATTGATCAGAGGGCAGGCAAGAAATTCAGGCAAGGTTTTACTGGGGCTCCTGCTGCAGCAGTGGGGAGCAAGAACAGTAACAGGCTCCCTTGCTCACTCCCAGTGGAGGGGGGTAGCGAGTTGGTTCCTTATGTGGCGTGAGGGTAAAGGGGTGTTCAGGAGTCAAGTCCAAGGGGAAACTTAGGTGGTTTGCCCACCCCTCTGGTGGTGTTGTGTGTAAGGGTTATGTACAGTACTCTGCTTTGGCTCCCAACGCCCTGTTTTTGCTCCCAGCTCCTCAAAAGTGATAGTTGGGTTTTGGGGGGTTTTGCATCTTTTGGGTCCAGAATTTGCCCTAACCGTGCATGCATGCAGTTATTTCTAGTCCTATATAGTTTCTTTGTGTTTTGTTGCTCAAGGAGAGGTATATCCAGGTGCAAGCTTTGTAGCAAAGTGTCCCAGGTCCCAAGCCTGTCTCAGGGGCATAAAGCAACAAAAATTATTTATTTGGAGGTGTGAGTGAGAGTCATGATCTGAAAGGTTTGAAATACATTTTCCTTTGCTTTGTGGAATTGAGAAAAGTAATAAAATAAAAAAATACATTACTCTATGGTTATCACATTAGTCAGGGTTGTCCAGAGAAACAGAACCAATAGGATCTATAAAGAGAAAGATAAGAGGAGATTTGTTACAGGAACTGACTCAGGCAATTACAGAAGCGGAGAAGTCCCACAGTCTGCCATCTGTTAGCTGGAGATCCGGGAAAAGGTGTTAGTCACTCGGTCGTGTTTGACTCATTGCGACCCCATGGAGTGTAGCCCGCCAGGCTCCTCTGTCCATGGAATTCTCCAGGCAAGAATACTGGAGTGGGTTAGCCATTCTCTTCTCCAGGAGATCTTCCTGACCCAGGGATCAAACCTGGGTTTCCTACATTGTAGGCAGATTCTTTTTTTTTTTTTTTTTAATTGAAGGATAATTGCTTTACAATATTGTGTTGGTTTCCGTCATACATCTACATGAATCAGCCATAGGTGTACATAGGTCCCCTCCCTTTTGAACCTCCCTCCCACCTCCCACCCCATCCAGGCAGATTTTTTACCATCTGAGCCACCAGGGAAGCCGGTGGTGAAATTCAATACAGATCAAAAGGTCTGGAGATCAAGAGGCTGATGGCATGGGTTCCCAGTCTGAGGGCGCTGACCTGAGCAGGAGAAAATGGATGTCTCAGCCCCCTAGGGAGAGAGAATTTACATTTCCTCTGCTGTTTTGTCCTTGGTGTATGGGATGAGGCCCACCCACCAGGTGAGGACGATTTTTTTTTTTTTGTCACAGCAGATGTTAGCTTTGGCCTTCAGGATCTTTGACCTTTGTTGCAGCACATCGAATCTTTAGTTGTGGCATGCAAACTCTTAGTTGTGGCATGTGGGCTCTAGTTCCCTGACCAGGGATCGAACCTGGGCCCCCTGTATTGAGAGCGTGGAGTCTTAGCCACTGGACCACCAGGGAAGTCTCTGGTGAGCGTGAGTGCACAGATTCAAACGTCCGTGTCATCCACAGACGCCCTCACAGAGGCCCCTAGAAGTAATATGGACCAGATACCTGGGCATCCCCTAGCTTAGCCAGTGAGCACATAAAATTACCCATCACAATGGAATTCCCTGGTGATTCAGTGGTTAAGATTCTGTGCTTTCACTGTAGGGGGCACAGGTTTGATTTCAGTCAGGGAAATAAGATCCCACAGGCCTCAAGGCTTGGCCAAAAATAATAAATAGAATTAAATTAACCATCAGACTGATGAGACCCACACTTCTAAGTAAGCTTAAGATGGAGATAGGTGTCTGTGTTTTGAGGTATGTGTGGTGGTGGTGGTTTAGTCACTAAGTCATGTCCGATTCTTGTGACCCCATGAACTGTACAGCCCACCAGGCATGTGTAAAATTGTTGAAAATACATCATGAAGATTATATTTAAAAGATGAGGTGTGATTACAGATTTTATAATGTTTTGTAATGATTTTTTGCTGAGAATGGACATTCCCTGGCTTCAAGGTGCACTTATCCATAAGACTATTGCTTGATGATTTTCAGGAATTGGGCAGGAAAATGAAAGGGCTCTTTGGGATCGGATGATGGAAGGTTCTGGAATCTAGTAGGTCTGTGCTTCCATCAGACTCCTTGAGTCTCTAGTTACATTACGAGAACTTAGAGCTTAGGCTGTAATTAACATGAATTTGAAATATGTGAAAAAATTTTTTTTAAATGTGGCAATCATAAGGTGTCAATAAAATTTCAATTATCAGCAAAATTTAAAACAACGCGGATCTCATAAATGTTTCAAAAATCACATGCATTTAAAGCTGTCAGATAAAGTCAGTTGTGTGCTGTAGGCTGTCTAACGATATATTTTGCTTCCTTTTTTTTTTTTTTTTAACCAGGTAAACAGAATTAACCACCAACATCTGTTAGGAATCTTGAACTAAATGTCAGGGTACCCCATGCCTTTGGAAATGCAGTCTCTTCAAAGAGCAGTTTTCCTAAATTCTCATGCATATAGTCTTCGGCTTCCCAGGTGGCTCAGAGGTAACGAATCTGCCTGCCATGCAGGAGACACAGGAGATGCGGGTTCAGTCCCTGGGTCGGGAAGATCCCCTGGAGGAGGGCATGGAAATCCACTCCAGTGTTCTTGCTTAGAGAATTCCATGGACAGAGGAGCCTGTGAGCTACAGTCCATAGGGTGGCAAAGAGTTGGATATTATTTAGCAACTAAACAACAATGCTTATCATCTCAAATGCAGAAATACCCTGGCCATTAAATCTTTGAAAAGATTCTCAGTTTCAGTGCAGATGGGGAAAATATACAAAGGAACATAAAATATTTTTGACTTCTCAGATAGTAAAAGATGATGACAAGATAATATGCCAGGTATAGTACCTACATTGTTTGCAATCACCTAAATGGATCTGATTCATTTGGAGGACAACTTAGGAATGGCTCCAAGTTGACAGGGCACAGGGAGTGACTATTGATAATTTGATTTCTTTCTGGGGTGGTGAAAACTCGCATTGGTTGAAATGATTGCACAATTATGTGAATGTACCAAAAACTGTGCACGCATGTGCACTTCCTCAGTCGCCTCAGTCGTGTCCAACTCTTTGTGAACCTATGGACTGTAACCCGCCAGGCTCCTCTGTCCACAGGACTCTCCAGGTAAAAATACTGGAGTGGGTTGTCATGCCCTCCTCCAGGGGATCTTCCAACCCAGGGACTGAACCCACATCTCCTGCATCTTCTGCATTGCGGGAAGATTCTTTGCTTACTGAGCCACCTGGGAAGCCCCATAAAAACTGTATAGATTGTCAGTTCTACTCGAAAAAGTATTAAAAGGTATTTGAACACGTGTAGCTTTCCTCCACTCTTCTGTATCACAGAATATAATAAGGGGCTACTTTATCAATTTTCCCAAAAGTGCGATATACACTAAAACCATTTTAGATGCATGGGAGAAAGGTTAATTTATTACATACAATGGATGCCTTAGGGCAAAGGGTGTAATTCTCGTGGAAACCCTAGTTGAGAAAGCTGTGGATTTCTAAAATGCTGGAAAATTGGAAACAGCCTAAAAGTTTCAGCAAAGGGATAATGGTTGAACCAACACATTCACCTAATGCACTAGCCTGAAGCTATTCAACAGAATAATAGAAGTAGCTATACTGACCTACTAATATTTCCATGATAAACTGCTAAGCTTAAAAGAAAATTGTACCATAATGAGATACCGCTTCACACCCACTAGAATGACATTTATTTTAAAAGGCAGAGTAAAACAAGTATTGGCAAGGATGTAGAGAGGTTGGAACTCACACACTGCTGGTAGGAAGGTACAATCAGATAGTCACTTTGCAAAAGAGTCTGAAAGTTCCTCAAAAGTTCAAACATAGAGGTACCCTTGTGCTTGCACGCTCAGTAGCTCAGTTGTGTCTGACTCTGCAACCTTATGGACCTAAGCCCACCAGGCTTCTCTGTCCATGGAATTCTCCAGGCAAGAATATTGGAGTGGGTAGCCAAGCTCTCCTCCATAGGCTCTTACCACCTCAGGGATCAAACCCAAGTCTCCTTCTATCTCCTGCATTACAGGCAGATTCTTTACCACTGAGCAACCAGGGAAGCCCAGAGCTACCCTTGTGAACCAGCAATTCTACCCCTCTGTATACACTCAACAGAAACGAAGACACACGTCCTCTTAAAACTTTGTACATGAATGTTCATAGCAGTGTTTTCCTTGTTAGCCCCAAAGTCTAAATAATCCTAATGTCTATCCACTGATGAATGAACAAAAGTGGTATAACAATACAGTGGAATATTACTCAGCCAAAAAAAGGACTGAAATGCTGATACATGCTATAACACACGTGAACCTTGCAAATGTGATGCTGAGTGAAAGAACCCAGGCACGGGAAATTCCCTAGCAGTCCAGTGGCTAATACTTTCAGCTTCCAATGCAGGAGGCAAAGGTTTGATCCCCGGTTGGGAAGTAAGATTCCACACTGGCCAAAAAGGTTTTTATTTTTTAATTAAAAAAATGAAAGAAACCAGATGCAAGCGTTCACATACTGTATGATTCCATTTGCATAAAATGTCCACACAGGCAAATCCATAGGCACAGAGACTAGGTTCGTAGTTACGTGGGACTTGGGAGAGGGCAGTGTGGGGAGTGACCACTGATGGCTACAGGGTTTCTTTCTCAGGTGGTGAAAATGTGCCTTGATTGTGGTGATGGTTGCCTAATTCTGTAAGTATACCAAAAGCCATCAAACTGTACACTTTAAATGGATGCATTGTATGATATATGAAGTATGTCTCAATAATGCAAGCAAGAAAGTTGCAGAGGTTAGGACACCAAGCCTCCACTGCAAGGGGCACAGGTTCAATTCTGCATCAGGAAATTGAGATCCCACATGCTGCACAGCACAGTTTAAAAAAAAAGTTGCATGTGAAAAAGATGAGGCCTGGGAAATGAAAGTTCAGGGGCAGGACTGGGCTTGGTTCTGTGCTGAAAAAACTCTGGAGTTGGGTAAGGAATACATGAGAGCTCACACATGTCTCTCTACCTTGCATAGAAAAACAATCAACGTGACATATATGTATATGGTAGATGAAACCAGCCTGGCAGAGTGTTGATTCCTGAAGCTCAATGATGAACCTGTGAACATCACAGTACTCCTCTATAAAATTTTTTTTATTGAAGTAAGATTTTTTATTGAAGTACAGATTTTTTACTGAAGTACAATTGATTTAGGGTTTCCAAGGTGGTGCTAGTGGTAAAGAACCCACCTGCCAATGCAGAAGACATAAGAGACACAGGTTCAATCCCTGGATTGGGAAGATCCTCTGGGGGAGGTTATGGCAGCCTACTCCAGTATTCTTGCCTGGAGAATTCCATGGACAGAGGAAGCTGGTGGGCTATGGTCCATAGGGTTGCACAGAGTCAGACACGTCTGAAGCAACTGAGCATGCACACACACACACACATAGTTGATTTACAATGTTTCAGGTTTACAGAAAAGTGATTCAGTTAAGCATACATATATATTCATTTTCATATTCTTTCCCTTGTAGGTTATTACAAGATATTGGATATAGTTTCCTGTGCTATATAGTAGGTCCTTATTGTTTATCTGTTTTATATATAGTATCTACTAATCCCAAACTTCTAACTCATCCCTTCCCCTCTTTCTCCTTTGGTAACCATAAGTTTGTTTTCCTTGTCTGTGAGTCTCTTTCTGATTTTTAAATAAGTTTATTCATATCATTTTTAAGATTCCACATGCAAGTAATATCATATGATGTTTGTCTTTCTCTGTCTGATTTATTTCACTTGTGACAATCTCTAGGGCCATCCATGTTGCTGCATATGCCATGATTTTATTCTTTTTATGGCTAAGTAGTATTCCATTCGGAGAAGGCAATGGCACCCCACTCTAGTACTCTTGCCTGGAAAATCCCATGGATGGAGGAGCCTGGTGCGCCGCAGTCCATGGGGTCGCTAAGAGTCGAACAAGACTCAGCGACTTCACTTTCACTTTCCACTTTCATGCATTGGAGAAGGAAATGGCACCCCACTCCAGTGTTCTTGCCTTGAGAATCCCAGGGACAGGGGAGCCTGGTGGGCTGCCATCTATGGGGTCGCACAGAGTCGGACACGACTGAAGCGACTTAGCAGCAGCAGCAGTATTCCATTGGATATTTGTACCACACCATCTTTATCCATTCCTCTGTCGATGGACACTTATGTTACTTCTGTGTCTTGTAAGCAGTGCTACAACACTGAGATACATGTGTCTTTTCTAATTACGGCTTTTGTCCTTACTTTTTAAATTTTGTTAGGAAATTCCATACTGTTTAGGAAGATTTTTTTTCAATTAAGACAAATAACAACATTAAGATTATAATTTCCTCTTAGCTAAAGTAATCACAATAATCCAAATATAACTAAAACATGCAAAGAAGGTTATCATCAGTACCAGTGGTTATCTCTGATGTGCTGGGCTGTGTCATAACAAGGTACCCTCGTTTTGTAATTTATATGTTTCTTCATTGTTTTTACAACTAGTAGGTACTATCTGAGAACAACAATAGAGTTCGGATATTTTTTATTTTAATTTTTATTTTATACTGCAGTATAGTTGATTTGGGCTTAAAATCACTGCAGATGGTGACTGCAGCCATGAAATTAAAAGACACTTACTCCTTGGAAGGAAAGTTATGACCAACCTAGATAGCATATTGAAAAGCAGAGACATTACTTTGCCAACAAAGGTTCGTCTAGTCAAGGCTATGGTTTTTCCTGTGGTCATGTATGGATGTGAGAGTTGGACTGTGAATAAGGCTGAGCGCTGAAGAATTGATGCTTTTGAACTGTGGTGTTGGAGAAGACTCTTGAGAGTCCCTTGGACTGCAAGGAGATCCAACCAGTCCATTCTGAAAGAGATCAGCCCTGGGATTTCTTTGGAAGGAATGATGCTAAAGCTGAAACTCCAGTACTTTGGCCACCTCATGGGAAGAGTTGACTCATTGGAAAAGACATGCTGGGAGGGATTGGGGGCAGGAGGAGAAGGGGATGACAGAGGATGAGATGGCTGGATGGCATCACTGACTTGATGGACGTGAGTCTGGGTGAACTCCGGGAGTTGGTGATGGACAGGGAGGCCTGGCGTGCTGCGGTTCATGGGATTTCAAAGAGTCAGACACGACTGAGCGACTGAACTGAACTGAACTGAACTGATGGCTCAGATGGTAAAGAATCCACCTGCAATGCGGGAGACCTGGGTTCGATCCCTGGGTTGGGAAGATCCCTGGAGAAGGGAATGGAGACCCACTCCAGTATTCTTTCCTGGAGAATCTCCATGGACAGAGGAGCCTGTTGGGTTACAGTCCATGGGGTCGCAGAGTCAGACACAACTGAGCCACTTTAGCACAGCACAGACACATGGGTGATTTACAACGTTCTGTTGGTTTCAAGGGTGCAGCAGAGTGATTCAGTTATACATATACAGATATCCACTCTTTTTTAGATTCTTTTCCCAGATAGGTTTTCACAGAATATATTGAATAGAATTCCCTGTGTTATAAAGTAGGTCTTTGTTGATTATAGTGATGTGTGTCTGCTAATCTCAAACTCCTAATTTATCTCCCCCCTCCCACCAAAGCTTTCTGATAGGAGATATTTTTAATTGCACAAATAAAACCAAGAGCACCCCAGCTTTTATTCTTCCTGTGCTCTGCGTCCTCAGCTAGAACACATGTGTTCAAAGCACCTTGCAAAGTTCTTGTGAAACAGACTCACACACCCAGGCACTTGGCCAAGAGCAGCAGATACCATCTCTTACCTCCCCCCAACCTTCCTTCACAGAGGCAGTGATCCTGCACAGAATTTTGACTTTGGTGAATGGCCTGCCATTCACCCAAATACCACATCACCATCTTTCTTCCTTGTGACGTGTCCTCTTTGCCCTAGTCCCTAAAAGTCCTTCTCATAGGTGTGAGTCAGGTGCATCCATTACATCTGGTAAGTGCATCTGGTAAGTCACAGCACAGGTGACCCGTCAGCGCTGGAACACCAAATGGTTCTCCAGGGGTCTGAAAATTATGACTCTCCCCAGGTGTCTGCCCTTCAACAAACCAGCATCTGTACAGACAGGCTCTGACCTTCACAAGTTTGCTGAGTGCCAGGGAGGGTCAGGAAAGTACCTCGGGCTGACACAGAGCCCAGGGCCCTGGTGTTGACTCAGACGTGATTACATCTTACAACTAGAATCTTATCCGGGTGATTTGCGGCTGGACCTGTGACTCTTCTCCAGCCTGATAAAACAATGCCAATAAAGGGTTTTCCAATCCCATCGAGGAAAACAGATCACAGCTGGACCCACGGCCGACAGCGAGTTTTGAAAATGAAGGACATTTTTTTTCTTTAAATGAAAGACTTTGTCAAGGTTTATGGTGAGGCAGGTCTAAATAACCTTGTAATTCATTCCCACCAGGGCCCTGGAATTAAAGTAAACGTGTGGATAGCCAGGCTGGAGCATGGCCTCCATCATTCCTGAGAATGTACTTAGAGATGGAAAGTGATGAGCAGGTGTGGGGAACATTTTGCACCCGAGGCAAAACTAGTCTCATTACCAGGTAAGGAAATATCCCTCATCTTCCACTGTCAATTTCATCAACATTGCCAGAAGCAAAAGAAGAGATTTTCTTTTTGTTGTTATTGTTGTGCATTCATGATCAGTCATGTCCAGTTCTTTGCGACCCCCTGAGCACACCAGGCCCCTCTCCATGAGATTTTCCAGGCAAGAATACTGGGGTGGTTTGCCATTTCCTGCTTCAGGGGATCCTCCCAACCCAGGGATAGAACCCGAGTCTCCTGTGTCTCTTGCGTTGGCAGACGCATTCTTTTACCACTGAGACACCTGGGAAGCCCGTTATTGTTGTCAGTGTCCAACTGCAAAAAGCACTGTTTCTCTGTTAAAGACTGGAACCAGAAGGGATGAGGCTTCAGAGGGAAATAGCTGCTCCTCGGATTTGGTGGGCCATACAGGGTGGCCTGATGGTGATCGATGTGACAATGATATCCTGAGACGTGGCTTGGATCAGACAAGCATATCACTCAATAAAGCCCCCAGCCCTTCAAATACTCACTCAACATTTTACAAACTTTTCCATGGGGACATCCTGGCAACCCAGTGGTTAAGACTCAGTGCCTCCACTGCAAGAGGTGTGGGTTCGATGTCTGGTTGGGGAACTACAATAGCCTCAAGGAACAGCTAGAAAGTAAAAAAAAATAAAATAGATAAATTAAAAAAAGTAAAAACTTCCCTATGAATCCATTCATTCATTGAAAGAGTGTTCTGTATGTAATGCTCATTTCTAGGCAATGAGGGCGCAGTAGTAAACAAGACAAGCAAACTGCCTGAATTCATGAATCTTACGTTTTCTGGGAAAGATCAATTGCTAATAAGAAAGCAACTAAGTAATACTCTTAATATAAAAAAAAGTTATATTGTTAGCTATACTACCAATGTGAAAGAACTTCAAAAACATTATGCCAAGTGAAAGAAGCTAGGCACAGAAAGACATCTATTGAATGATTTGACTTACATGAATTGTCCAGAGGAGGCAAATCCATAGGCATAGAAAGTAAGTCAGTGCGTGCCAGTGGCTGGGGGAGGGGAAATGGGGGACCGCTGGTGGGTCCTGGTGTCTTTCTTGAATGATGAAAGTGCTCTAAATTTGGTATGGGCATGAGATACACATATGTATGGCTGAGTCTCTGCTGGTGACCCGAAACTATCACAACGCTGTTGATCAGCTATGCGCCAATGTGAAGTAAAAAGCTTCATAAAAATAAATTATATTTATTTATTAAAAAATAAAACAATTTTAAATAAAATTGATATGGGCATGGATCTACAAGTTTGTAAATACAAGGAAAAAATCACTGAGTTGTATACTTTAATAAGGTAAAATGTAATAGACATGAGCTATGTCTCAATAAAGCTGTTAAAAAAAAGTGATGCCCTGGAAATAGGTTCATCTGTGGTGACCTAGATGGGTAGGATGGTGGGGCGGGTGGCGGTGGGAGAAAGGCTCAAGAGGGAGGGGATATATGTATCCATATAGTTGTTCACTTTTTTGTATAGCAGAAACTAACACAACATTGTAAAGCAATTATACTTCAATTTTTTAAAAATCTATATACCTGAAAAATAGAGAAAGACAGTGGTGATGGCAGCTGCATGTTTTTGCTGAGTAAATGCTACCCCAAGACAATGTGAGTTAATAACTTATTGTTGATCCTGAGCTTATGGGTCACTTGAGGGGTTCAGTTGATCTTGGCTGGCTGCCCGTGAGTCTGCAGTCAGCCAGAGAGGAGGGTGAGGGTGGTGATGGCCTCACTCACCTGTCTGGTCGTTGGCATATTCTTGACTGTGCAAGGGGACATGAGTGGGCCATGTGTCACCTTCCACCAGGCTGGTCTGGGCTTATGATGCCCACAGGATTCTAAGAAATGGTGTGTGAGGATTTTAGAGACCTGGAAACTGACAAACATCACTTCCTCTACATCCTTTGGACCAAGGCAAGTCCCAAAAATAGCCCCAAGTCAAGACTGGAGACTCTTTATCAACAGCTCTATTTGGCTATAATTCACACACCATCTAATTCATTCATGTAAAGTGTCTCAGTAGCTTTTAGTACATTCACAACTCTGCATCCATCACCATGATCACTTTTAGGACATCCTTATTAGCCCCAGAAGAAACTCCTCACCCTTTAATCTGACCTCCTAACCCTCGGATCCCCAATCCAGGCCTGCGCAAGCCCTAGTCTCCTTTCTGTCTCTCTGGATTCGCTTGCTCTGGATATTGGATAGAAATGGAATCTAACAAACAGCACTTTTGCACCTCATTTCTTTCACTTTACACATTTTCAAGGCTCGTCCATGTTGCAGCCTTCATTCTCTTAAAAAAAATTTTTTTATATATTCACTGCTGCACGCGGGCTTTCTCTAGTTGCGAGTGGGGGCTACCCTGTAGTTGCAGGACACGGGCTTCTCATTGTGGTGGCTCCTCTTGTTGTGGAGCGTGGGCTCCAGGCCTGCTGGCTTTGTTAGTTGTGGCACGTGGGCTCAGTAGTTGTGGTAGACCCCGCTTCCCAAAGGACTTGCATACTGGCTCAGTCGGTAAAGAATCTGCCTGCGATGCAGGAGATATGCGTTCGATCCCTGGGTCGGGAAGATCCCCTGGAGAAAGGCATGGCTACCCACTCCAGTGTTCTTGCCTGGAGAATCCCATGGACAGAGGAGCCCAGCAAGCTACAGTCCACAGGCCGACACAGAGTCAGACATGACTTAGCAACTAAATCACCTCTGCTCCCCCAAACTAGAGAAAAGCCTGAGCAACAACAAAGACTCGGCAAAGCCAAAGGAAAGAAATCAAATTATTTTAAAAAAAGAAGAGGGAAATTCAGACACAGAGACATGGGAGAAGATGAGGACAGCAGAGACCAGAGTGATGAGTCTACACTCCAAGGACTGTCAGCATCTGGTTGCAAGGAGCTGAGCCTGCCGCCACCTTGACTTTGGACGTTTAACGTCCAGACTGAGAGGGAGTGAGTTCCTATTGTTTTAAGCCACTGTGCTACGGTACTGTGTTATGGCGGCCCTAGGAATGGCATGCACCACAAATTCCAGAATTTTGTTTTTTAATTCCTTACAACAAAGGGACAGGAATGAGAGCCTGTCTGGAGTTTAGAGGTGGAGGTAAAAGGCTTGCCTCACACCCTCCAGCCTCACGCTAAGGCCCTCCACTCTCAGAGCATCGCTCACCCCCCAGCTCAGCTCACCTGTGACGGGACAGCGTGTTTCTCTGCCAGAGAGTGGGTGACCTTCGTTGTGATGACTAGAGCAAAAGCCGTCGCATGCTCGTGTCTCCTGCCAGGACAGAGCCTTTTTATCGTAGGAAAGAAAATATACGGTTTCTCATTTTAAAGGATTATGGGCCGTGGATGCCTGCTTTCTGTACCTTAGAAGCATATAAAAATGTAGGAGCGATGAAAGTGAATAACTTGAAGTCTGCATACGATAAAGTAATTTTATTTTTATTATAAAGCAGTTTGGCTTGAGGTGACAAAAAGATGTTAATATTTGGGAGGCCTGGAGTTTTTCCTTTGGTCAAGGACAAGGGTTGGTTTGGGGGAGGGCATTCAGTTACCGACTATTGAAGCTTTGGACTGACTCTTCAAATATGAACTTGGATGAGCTTGGACATCCTAGGGAATGGAACCCATATATCATTATTATCATACGATACCCTGAGCTTGTCATATGCTATCACATGATATCCTGAGACTGTGTCCTCAAGGTAGACACTTAGTTAATCTGTGCCCATGTATGCACACACACACAAACACCTCACAGACATGCCCCCATGCAGATGCACACACACACTTGCACATGAATTCATACACACACATACATACACACACATAGATATGAAAAGATAAGTGTGCACACATATGCATAGGTGCATATGTACCTGCACACACACACAAATACATGTGCGCACACATGTACACACAGAGTTGTTTAGTTGCTAAGTTGTGTCTGCCTCTTTGCAACCTCATGGACTGTAGCCCACTAGGCTCCTCTGTCCATGGGATTTTACAGGTGAGAATACTGGAGTCATGGTCAGATCCTGACAGTCACGGTCTGAACACACATATACATTCAGATGTACAGATACATGCACCGATAAACACACATGAATGGTCATGCACACATATACACACACTGACACATGTGCACACACACAAACATAGATGTGCACATATATGTGCACACAACTCTCCCTACAGACCACATGCTCCTAGATCTCACACTCGGGAAGTGTGTTCAGTCTGCTGTGGTGTGGTGCTCTTCTTGAGATCTTTACTGGAGACCCCAAGAAAAGGTGGACCTCCTGAGGCCCTGCTGCTTCTCTGTTGACTATGTGGACATCTTCTCTGGGAAGGGTCGTAAGATGGGATTCCTAGATTGTGATAAATCACATGGACCCTGCCCCCCACCACCACCCTTCTTCCTGTAGCCCCATCACCTGGGAAACTTGCAAGCAAGGACCCTGACTGTGCGACTGGGACCCGGAAGATCAAAGAAATCAACAGGACACGGTGCCCAGAGGCCCGCGGAGAAGATGCCTCCCCGCGGTGTAAGCGTGGGAGATGGGGCCCTTCCGCCTCATGGAGTAATTGCATGCATGCTCAATCGTGCCCGACTCCTTGCAACCCCATGAACTGTAGCCCGCCAGGCTCCTCCATCCATGGGATTATCCTGGCAAGAACACTAGAGTGGGCTGCTGCTTCCTCCTCCAGAGGATCTTCCCCACTCAGGGATCAAACCCACATCTCTTCTGTCTCCTGCATTGGCAGGCGGGTTCTTCTACTACTGAGCTACCTGGGAAACAAACGCTTCCTTATCCACCGTTATCGCTTCTTATCGCGAGGGGGCGCTCGAAACATTGCCTTCTCCTGTGGAGGTGACCTTGTGATGTGATGATGCAGTGATGTTCAGTCCATTCACATCCTTGTGCTGCCATCACCTTCAACAAATCCAGAGCAATTTCGGCCCCTAAAAGAGAAACCCTATGCCCACCAGTGCTCACTCCCCTCTCCTCCCCTTCCGGCCCCCGGCACCCACTAGTCAGCTTTCTGTCTCTACTCTCGACATTTCACATAATTGGAATCATACAGAATGTGGCCTTTTGTGTCTGGCTTTCACTTACCGCCACATTTTTGAGATTCATCCTTGCAAATATTTGTATGAGTACTTCATGCCTTTTTATGACTGAATACTACTACTCCAGTGTGGATATATCACAGTGTGTTTATCCACTCATCCATTGATGGGCATTTGCACTATTTTCACTTTTTTCTGTCAAGAATATTTGTGTAAAAATTTTTTATCTGAACACTTGTTTCCATTCTTTTAGGTAGGTGGTTCAGCAGTAAAGAATTAGCCTGTAGTGTGGGAGACCTGGAGACATAGGTTCGATTTCTGGGTCAGAAAGTGCCCTAGAGGAAGAAATGACAACCCACTGTAGTAATCTTGCCCAGAAAATCCCATGGGGGTTGCAAAAGAGTCGGACATGACTGAGCGACTAAACAATAACAACAGGAGGGACGGAATTGCTGTGCCATATGATCGTTCTGTTTAACATCTTTCTCTTTTTTCGGCTGTGTGGAGTCTTAATTCCCAGATCAGGGATCAAACTTGCATCCCCTGCATTGCATGGTGGATTCTTAAACACTGGAACGCCAGGGAAGTCTCTGTTTAACGTTTTGAGGGTCTGCCAAGCTGTTTATGCCTTTTTTCCAGTTTATACATTTTAAATAATTAAATATAACACAAATACAGAAAGCTGAAATGATACATTGTAATCTATTATTAAATTATAATTTACATAAATTGCTATAATAATGCATTATTCTAAGATGAGCACCCTGGTAACTAGCACCTATACCATCTAACCCAGAAGCTCTCTGGCCTGTGTGTGCCCCCACAATTGTAATCCCACCTCTTCCTTAAGGATAGCCACTACCTTGACATTTAGGCATCATTTTTTAAAGTAAGTGAACCCTATACCTTGGTGATCTTTTCAATCTCAAACATAAGGTTCATTCCATTAAGTCACTGTCTACGGTGGCACAGTGGTAAATAATCTGCCTGCCAATGCAGGAGATGCAAGAGACCCGGATTCAGATCCCTGGGTCGGGAAGATCCCCTGGAGAAGGAAATGGCAACCCACTCCAGGGGTCTTGCCTGGAGAATCCCATGGACAGAGGAGTCTGACGGGCTTCAGCCCATGGGATCACCAAGAGTCAGACACGACTGAGCTCACACATATACACAGCACTACACTGTGTGGATGAGCTATCATTATCTAATCAGTATCTGTCCTTGAATATGAGGATTGCTTGCAGTGCTTTGCTATGACGTTCAGAGGACTCTTCATCCCTCTAAGACCGTTAGCTCCTCTTCTGTGAAAGAAGAGATGGGGTGATAATAACCTCCCCATTTGAAAGGAAGTCAGGAAGAGGATCTGGCAAAGTGTAAGCACCACAGAAACATAGGTCCGGGTCCTGTGCTAGATCCTGAGAGAACCTAGGTGTCCAGGGAATGATTGTGGACTGGAATGTGTTCATTAGGGAGCGCCTTGCTAAGTCCATGCAGCAAGGTGTGCGTGCGTGCTTGCTAAGTCACTCAGTCGTGTCCGATTCTTTGCAACCCCGTGGACTCCTCTGGACCCCCGTGGACCTCCTCTTTGCAGCCCACCAGGCTCCTCTGTCCATGGGATTCTCCAGGCAAGAACCCTGGAGTGGGTAGCCATGCCCTCCTCCAGGGGATCTCTGCAAGGTGAATCTTCCTAAATAACCACACCACTTCCCACATTCCACCTGTTCTTAGAATGTGACAGAGGTTCCTTTCCCAGGGAGGTAGTCTCAGTTCCTCTTCATGTATCGTGAGGGGACCCGATGACTGCTGCACTGAGAGCATATGGTGGAAGTGATGCTACGTGACTTTCAAATTAAGGTCTTAAAAAGAATACTGTTCCTATCTGCGTTTCTCTCATAGTGAACGATGCTGAGCACCTTTTCATGTGTTTGTTGGCCATCTGTACGTCTTCTTTGGAGAAATATCTGTTTAAGTCTTCTACCCATTTTTTGATTGGGTTTTTTTTTTTTTAATATTGAGCTTGTATATTTTTGAGATTAATCTTTTGCCCCTTACTTCACTTGTAAATATTTTCTCCCATTCTGAGCATTGTCTTTTCATCTTGTTTATGATTTCTTTTGCTGTACAAAAGCTTTTAAGGTGCTCTGTGATGACCTAGAGGGGTGGGATGAGGGGTGATTGGGAGGGAGGCTGAAGAGGGAGATGATATATGTATACCTACAGTAAGTAAGTGTTAGTCGCTCAGTTGTGCCCGACTCTTTGCAATGCCATGGACTGCAGCCCGCCAGGCTCCTCTGTCCATGAGATTTTCCAGGCAAGGATACTAGAGTGGGTTACCATTTCCTTCTCCAGGGAATATTCCCAACCCAGTGATAGAACCCAGGTCTCCTGCACTGCAGGCAGATTCTTTACTGACTGAGCTACAAGGGAAGCCCGTATGTATACTTATAGCTGATTCATACTGATGTGCTGCAGAAACTAACACAACACTTTAAAGCAATTATATGACAAATAAAATTTTTCTTTAATTAAAATTAAAAAAAGAATGCAGTTCCTGCCTGGCTCTCTCTGGAAAATGCTCACTCCCTGGAATACACTTGCTCCGCCATGCTGTAGGAAGCCCACACACTGAAAGAGATCTCCATGGAGAGACCACGTAGAAATACCACGTGACCCACCCACATGGAGAGAGTCATGTGGAGCCTTCCCTGATCTCCTTCTGTCTGGAATGGTTTCATGTCTTTATTCCCAAACCAGACCTGCTCAGCAAAACGAGATTCTCATGACTGGTTTAGGAAAGCATACAGCTCTGTGGAGGGACAGTCATTAGCCCAATAAAGACGGGTGCTCTTTGCAAGAAGGAAGGTAGGTGAATGTTTGTTTTTTCCTATTTATTTATTTATGTCTCCAGTGCAGGAGACCTGGGTCAGGAAGGTCCCCTGGAGAAGAGAATGGCAACCACTCCCAGTATTCTTGCCTGGAGAATCACATGGGCAGAGGAGCCTGGTGGGCTACAGTTCATGGGGTTGCAAAGAGTAGGACACGACTCAGGAACTAACACTTACACTGTGGCTGTGCTGGGTCTTCATTGCTTTGTGCAGCTTTTCTCTAGTTGCGCCAAGTGGGAACGACTCTCTAGTTGCGGTGCCCGGGCTTTTCACTGCAGTGGCTTCTCTTGTTGTGTAGCACAGACTGTAGGCACTCGAGCTTCAGCAGTTGCAGCACACAGGCTCAGTAGTTGTGGCACATGGGCTTAGTTGCTCCATGGCATGTGGGACCTTCCTGGACCTGTGTCGAACCTGTGTCCCCTGCACTGGCAGGTGGATTCTTATCCACTCTGCCACCAGGGAAGTTCAGCAGGTGAATGGTTTAAGGAGATTGCTACAGTATTTGCTGGAAGAGAGGAGAGGGGAGGCCGAGTACAGGTAGAGCTGAGCTGGTCTTTGAAGGAGATGATGAACGGTGGAGAAAAGAAAACATTCTTTTGTACAAATGAGTTCCGTTGAGACTTTTTAGGGCTAAAAACTCCTAAATCTTCCTTCCAGACTCGTGAGCTTCAATCCTTTTACCTGACCAGCATTTTAAGACATTTGTCCGTGTTCAGCATTGTACCACTTGGATCAGATGTCCGCAGACTTCTCAGCTATTTAAATACCCAGAGACTGGCACTTTCTTATCTATTAGTATCCTCAGCAGGGCTGCAGAATGTGTGGACCAGATTGAATTTCCCATCAGCCTTGAGCTTCCCCTTAGCGGCAATCCACTCCCAGGGAGAGAAATCGATGGGGAGGTAATTAAGGATCATGTCGTATCGGGGAAATAATTACGGGGGGAGGAGGACCCCAGACAGTAGTTCTCAGATGTTGTGTCTTGCCAGGTGATTCATCAGCAAACAAAGACGTGAAGATTCCTTTGTGGGAAGGAAGAAAGGTGTTCTCGATATGGCAATCAAAGGGATTGAAGATGGCAATGGAAGTGTCATCCTTCTAGGAAAGAAAGCACCCTTCTTCACAGAAGGTGTGTCGGAAACCTCACAGGCTTTGCTTGCTGTGAGTGAGGCAAGGTGGGGTAGGACTTAGAAATATCTTTCAGATATTGGTAGAAAACAATCTATTATGTGTTAAGCTCATATCACTTGGAATCCAGGGAGCAGCTGAGCCACTGTCCTCCGGCGGCTGCTGCTGCTGCTAAGTCGCTTCAGTCATGTCCGACTCTGTGTGACCCTGTAGACAGCAGCCTACCAGGCTCCTCCATCCTTGGGATTCTCCAGGCAAGAACGCTGGAGTGGGTTGCCATTTCCTTCTCCAATGCATGAAAGTGAAAAGTGAAAGTCGCTCAGTTGTGTCTGACTCTTTGTGACCCCATGGACTGCAGCCTACCAGGCTCCTCCAGCCATGGGAGTTTCCAGGCAAGAGTACTGGAGTGGGTTGCCATTGCCTTCTCCAACTGTCCTCCAGAACAGAGGTTAAATTTGACCCCAGTCCTTTTTCTTTATAACCATAAAAGCTTTATACATCTTTCAGCAAATTCTTCATCTGTCATCCCCCAACTCCCCAGACATACAACTCTGGCCCTTCCCTAGAGAAAGCCAGTCACATGAGCTTCTTGGATTTCATCTATGTCTTCAGATCAGATCAGTTGCTCAGTCGTGTCCACCTCTTTGTGACCCCATGAATCACAGCACGCCAGGCCTCCCTGTCCATCACCAACTCCCGGAGTTCACTCAGACTCACGTCCATCGAGTCAGTGATGCCATCCAGCCATCACATCCTCTGTCGTCCCCTTCTCCTCCTGCCCCCAATCCCTCCCAGCATCAGAGTCTTTTCCAGTGAGTCAACTCTTCACATGAGGTGTCCCAAGTACTGGAGTTTCAGCTTTAGCATCATTCCTTCCAAAGAAATCCCAGGGCTGATCTCCTTCAGAATGGACTGGTTGGATCTCCTTGCAGTCCAACAAACTACTATTATGGTAGCAAATCTCCAGTGTCTTGGTAGCTTGAGTGGTCAGTTGCTCAGTCGTGTCTGATTCTTTTTGGCCCCATGGACTGTAGCCCTCCAGGCTCCTCTCTCCATAGAATCTTCCAGGCAAGAATACTGGAATGGGGTGCCATTTCCTACTCCAGGGGATCTTTCCAACCCAGGGATCAAACCTGTGTCTCTTGAGTCTCCTGCATTGGCAGGTGGATTCTTTACCACTAGTGCCAGCTGGGAAGGCCCCTTGGTAGCTTAGTGCAGCTCAGATTGGTTTCTCACTTACATTCCCATCCAAGGCAGGAGAGGAAGCCTGTGGACACACTCATGAAGCATGTGACTTCCAAGATCACTGTGGCAAAAGATGAGTGTGATCACCTGCATAAGAGACCCTTGAAATGTCAATATTCGAATCCCAGAAACTCTTGAATATCTTTCATTCCATGGCAGAAGGGACTTTGCAGATGTGATAGGATTTAGCATCATTGTTGAAGAGATCATTTTAGATAATGTGTGCTGTGCTTGGTCACTCAGCCGTGTTTGACTCTTTGCAGCCCCACGGACTGAGCCCACCAGACTCCTCTGTCCATGGGAACTCTCCAGGCAAGAATACTGGAGTGGGTTGCCATGCCCTCCTCCAGGGGATCTTCCCAACCCAGGGATTGAACCCAGGTCTCCTGCATTGCAGGCAGATTCTTTACCATCTGAATCACCAGGGAAATCCAGATAATGAGGGTACTATTACCACCAAGGTCCTTGTAAGAGGGAGGCAGAGAAAATGCACAACCCAAGAGGAGTGTCAGAGAGGAGTCAGATGGCAGAAGCAGAGATCAGAATGAGATGTCCGGACCATCACCATATTGTAATTATCATCCAAATAAACAAAAAAGGAATGAGATGATAGGGAGCCAAGAAATGCCAGCAACCTCTGGAGGCAAAGGACAGAATCTCTCCCCTGGAGCCTGTAGGAGGAGCCAGCCCTGGCTGCCAACATATATCAGTTTGTAACTGCACCCATGTTACAACACACACACACACACACACACACACACACACACACACAGGGGAAGCCAATGTGAAGATACAGGGAGAAGACAGCTGTCTACAAAGCCAAGGAGACAGCCCTGGACAGACTCTCCTTCACAGCCTTCAGAAGACATCAGTCCTGGGACTTCCCTAGTGATCCAGTGGTTAAGAATCCACTTTCCAATGGAGGAAACTCAGGTTCCATCCCTGGTTTGGGAAGATCCCACATGTCCTGGAGTGACTAAGGCCAAATGCCCAACTACTGAGCCTTCGACCCACAACAAAAGCTCTCACGTGATGCAGTGAAGATCCTGAGTGCCACAAAGACCCAATGAGCCAAATTAATAATAAATAAATATTTAAACAAAAGAGAGAGAGAGGGGACAGCCTGCTGAGACCTTGGTTTCAGACTTCTAGCCTTCCGAATTTCAAATCTGTACATTTCCATAGTTAGTGAAAGTGAAGTCGCTCAGTTGTGTCCGACTCTTTTCGACCGCATGGACTGTAGCCTATCAGGCTCCTCCATCCATGGGATTTTCCAGGCAAGAGTGCTGGAGTGGATTACCATTTCCTTCTCCAGGGGATCTTCCCGACCCAGGAATCGAACCTGGGTCTCCGCATTGCAGGCAGACGCTTTACTGTCTGGGCCACCAGGGAAGCTCAAATTTACCCATGTTGTTATCCATAGTTAACCCAGTCTATTTTTTGCCACTTCTGTGTTCTCTCATCAAGGAGACTTGTTCCAAAATTAACCAGTGATCATAGCCTTTAGAAATGTGGTCCTTTAACCAAAGTTCTGGTAGTTGAGAAATCTTTAGAACTGTGGACTCTGAGTTTCCAGATATTTGGGAAGATGTTTCTTGGAATGGGAATGGCTGGGCAGTTTTTCAGTTAGGGATCACCTATCCCCAAAGAGGTGCTGCCAGAGAGAATCAAAATATGGGCTCCACTGACATTCAGCCATATTCCATCTTTGTTCCCTTTTCCCACCTGGGATAGCTGGAGATTCTCTCTGTTTCCTGACAGGGGAGGAAACAGAGGGCGCTCCACGTAAAGAAATCGCACCAGGAAGATTCAGACCCAGAGAGGGGCAAGGACTGTGCTAACAACCTGTGCCTTGGTTTCTCCATCTTACGATGAGTCTAATAGGGACTTTCCTGGAAGTCCAGTGGTTAAGACTTCACCTTCCAATGCAGTGAGTGCAGGTTCAATCCCTGGTCCGGGAGCTAAGATCCCGCATGCTCCACAGCCAAAAGAACAAAACATAAAGCAGAAGTGATGTTGTAACAAATCCAATAAAGACTTTAAAAATGGTTCATATATTTTAAAAAAGCTTTTAAAGACAATGAGTCTAGTAAAAGGATGCACTGTGTAGGGTTGCTACGAGTATTCAGTGACTTAATGCAGGGCCAAGAGTTTAGATCCATGTCTGGCGCTTGGCCGGCATTCAACAATGAGAGCTTTGCAAACAAGAATTGTGGGCGTTTGGAGACCAGTCCATCAAAATAAGAGAGGAAGGGGAAAAAAAGCTCTGCAATTAATTGCAAAGTCGTAACAACATGGGTAAATTTCACGTTTCTTTTGAAATTTTTCAGACTTCCTGATTCATTTTTGTGGATCTTTGCCATTCTGGTCTAGCCCTGATTATAGCATAAAGGCATATTACCGTTAGCGAATATTGGTATGTATTTATACTCTGGACGTATGAAAATGCTCTGTAATGAAATGCCACCCATCTTTGATTTATAAAAGCTAAGAAAACAAGCCCAAAACACAAGGGACTTCCTTGGCGGTCCAGTGATTAAGATTCTGCACTCCCAATGCACAGGGGCCAAGTCCGATCCTTGGTCGGGGAACTAAGATCCCAAATGCTGCGCAGCGCAGCCAGAACACACACACATGCAACAGCAACAAAAGCAGGACTTCCCTGGTGGCTCAGTCATGAAGAATCCAGCTGCCAATGCAGGAGACTTGGTTTCGACCCCTGACCCAGGAAGACCCCACATGCCACAGAGCAACTGGGCTAGTGCTCCACAACTATTGGGACTGTGTTCTGGAGTCCCAGAGCCGCAACCGCTGAGGCCCGAGCACCCTAGAGCCTGTGCTCCCAAACAGGAGAGGCCACTGCAGTGAGAAGCCACACGCCGCAACTCCAGAGTTGCCCCACTCGCCGCAATTTTAGAAAGTCCACGCCCAGTCGGAAGACCTCACACAGCCAAAATCATAAATAAATAAATAAAGTAAAAAATTTTAAACTTGGCACAAATCAGGCACTTGTGAACATTAACTCCCCAGTACCAGCTGGTCCTTGCTCAGCTACGGGATTGTTTTGTTGTTTTGTCAGTTCTCTGAGAGAAACCAGTGTCTGCTGCAGCCTTTTTGCCTAATTATTCTCAGTTCATTTAAAGCCACCTGAATAGCAAGGTCTGGTCTCATGGGCAGTGTCCCCTCATTGATTCCTCGTATTTATGGAGAATTCAACCAGTCTCATTCTCCCAGGCTTCTGGTTGCCACAAAGAACACTTCAGCGTATCTCTTGTTTCTGTTTTCACTCTCCATGTACTTGGACAAAATATTTACTCTCTCCTTCCAGGAGTGATTGGAAAAATGATTCTGAAGTTTGATCCAGCATCTGCTGCTTCCAGAGAGAATCAATATTTAGATAACACCAAAGCCGAATGAAAATAACGTGGTAACAATTCATTCACATCTTTGGAGAGAAGGCGGAGGGGCTGTGGGAAATTTCCCTCTGCTGGACTTGAAAACTGCCTGTCGTGGGAAGAGGCAGGGTGCTGGCCGGGCCTCCAGGCTCTGAGGCAGCCCAGCCCAGGCAGCCTGTGTCTTCATCATATAAAACAGGACCGGGATTTCCCTGGTGGTCCAGTGGTTGAGAATCCACCTGCCAGTGTAGGGGACGTGAGTTCGATCTGTGGTCCGGGAGGGTCCCACATGCCGTGGGGCAATTGAGCCCCTGCACCATAACTACTGAGCCTGTGCTCTAGAGCCGGTACGCCACAAAAGACACCGCAATGAGAAGCCATCGCACTTCACCTAGGGAGTAGCCCCTGCGTGCCGCAACTAGAGAAGGCCCACACACATCACCAAGGACCCAGCACTGCCAAAACTATAAAAGACAAAATGATAAACATCAAAAAAAAATTAAAATAGGACCAAAGCAAAGACCTGGTTCCAAAGAAGGACAGTGGAAAGATGCCGATGATCGTGGCTATTTGTGTATTTGTTTTGGAGAATTCGTCCCCCTCTTCACCAGGAGAAGGCACCGTCTTTGAGTGGAGACTCACCTCTGTCCACTCTCCTTCGCCTGCTTTTCAGGGACCCCCTTCACCTGCCTCCTCCCTTCACAGGGCACATCGTGGTGTTCATTCTTAAGGCAGCCAGTAAGTGCTCTCGCTCTGGCCTCCAGGCTTGGTTCAAGGGTAAACCTGTGGCCTGAGTGTATCTCACACCAGCAGATCTCAGAACTCTTACAGAAGAAGCTGAAAGAAACATGTTCAGTCTCCCTGCTGTCCACGGAGTTGGGAGGATGTGAGGCTCTAGGGTGCCAGTTTGCCAACTCTTAGAGCATGAAAAAGACCCCCCAAAACACCAAGTAAAACTTGAACCTTGAATGGAGGCAGGTTTGTGGGACCTGAATGGAAGGAGCAATAGAGAAAAAAAGATCCATAAATGAAATAAGTATGTTTATCACTCAATGGCAATGCAACCTTATATGGAACGTAACTCAAACAAACTACAAAAATAAATATGTACCTTAAACACTTAGGAGTCCACGGAAAATCTGAACAGTGGCTGAGTCTTTGATAATATTATGGAGCTACTGTTAATTTTTTTAGGTGTGATCATGGTGATGTGTGATGCTAAGTTGCTTCAGTCGTGTCCGACTCTTTGCAAACCTGGGGACTAAAATCCGCCAGGCTCCCCTGTCCATGGGATTCTCCAGTCAAGAATACTGGACTAGGTTGGCATGTGCTCCTCCAGGGGATCTTCCTGGCCCAGGGATTGAACCCACTTCTCTTATGTCTCTAGTATTGGCAGGCGGATTCTTTGCCTCTCTGGTGCTACCTGGGAAGGCTGGTAATGGTATTGTGGAGTTTTTAACAGGTCTAATATTTTAGAGATACAAATAAAAATTTTATGAACACCATGACATGAACAATGTCTGGGATTTGCTACAAAATAATACATGTGTTAATATGAAGGAGGCAGACAAGGTTATGAAGGAACAAAGTAACCAAGAAATGATCATTGTTGACACTGGGTTTGCACTACATGAGCGTTTTATTTTAAAGATATGTATGTTTGTCACTTTCCGTAATAAAGATTTTGAACAATTAGTAGTTCTTTAAATGTTCTTTTCCCCAGATGGAGCTGTTTCATTGTGAAGTATGACATTTCTGTTAATTCAAATAACTCCTCTGCTCCGTTAAATTTGTTCATTAAAAAAAAACAAAAACGTATTTGCTTGGCTGCCCCGGATCTTGTTGTGGCATGTGGCACCTTCATTCTTTGTTGCAGCATGTGGGATCTAGTTCCCCAACCAAGAATCAAACCCAAGCACCCTGCACTGGAAGTGCAAAGTCAGCCACCGGACCACAAGGGAAGTACTTAATCTTGCTCATGTCTGATTCCTTCATTTCTTGCATATGTTCAAACAGTGGACCAAAAGGTATTGTATTGGCTTCTCCAGTAGAACATGAATTTCTCAAGCAGATAAATGATGACGATTTTACGTCATATTTTGAATAAAAATCTGTTTCAAATTTTTTCATCCAATTCATGAAATCAAAATTTTTGGAAGTTTGTTCAGTCGAAGATCTAGTATGATTGTCAATGCTACTTTAAATTCAGCAAGAAGTTCAACACTGAAGACCAAATACTTATTTGTTTTTATGAGAATAGTATGAATACAAATTTTAATATAGTACAAGGTTCTGATTTTAAAAAGCAACCTAAATGTCCATTGACAGATGAATGGATAAAGAAGATATAGTACGGGAAATTCCTGTTGGTCCAGTGGTTAGGAATTGGCACTTTCATTGGCAGGGCCTGGGTTTGATTCCTGGTTGGGGAACTAAGATCCTGCAAGCCTAGCAGTGTGGGGTTAAAAAAAGATGTGAAATATATAAATATATATATATTCCAGGGCTTCCCTAGTGGCTCAGACAGTAAAGAGTCTGCCTGCAATGCAGGAGACCTGGGTTCAATCCTATCAGGAAGATCCCCTGGAGGAGGAAATGGCAACCTACTCCAGTACTCTTGACTGGAAAGATCCCATGGATGGAAGAGCCTGGTGGGCTACAGTCCATAGAGTTGCAAAGAGTTGGACACAACTGAGTGACTTAAACTATATATATTCCATTACATACATACACACATACACACATATATTCCATTACATACATACATACATATATTACATACACGCATGCATATATATTCCATTACACACATACATACATATATATATTCCATTGCATATGTATGTGTGATGGAATATTACTTGGCCATAAAAAAGAATGAAATGCCATTTGCCACAACATTATAGACCTAGAGATTATCAAGTGAAGTAATTCAGACAGAGACAAGTCTTATATGATATCACTTATATGTGGAATCTAAAAAAGGACACAAGTGAATTTATTAACAAAATAGAAAACAGACTCACAGACACAGTTACTAAAGGGAAAGCTGCTAAGTCACTTCAGTTGTGTTCGACTCTGTGCAACCCCATAGACGGCTGCCCACCAGGCTCCCCCATCTCTGGGATTCTCCAGGCAAGAACACTGGAGTGGGTTGCCATTTCCTTCTCCAATGCAGGAAAGTGAAAAGTGAAAGTGAAGTCGCTCAGTCGTGTCTGACTCTTAGCGACCCCATGGCAGCCTACGGCTCCTCCGCCCATGGGATTTTCCAGGCAAGAGTACTGGAGTGGGGTGCCATCGCCGAGGGGGAGATAAATTAGAGTTCGGGATTAATATATGTACACTACTATGTATAAAATAAATAAACAACAAGGTCTTACTGTATAGCACAGGGAACTATACTCAATATCTTGGTTTTTGCTTGTGATTATGCCTGACAGCTTGTGGGATTTTAGTTCCCTGACCAGGGATTGAACCTGCGCCATTGGTAGTGAAGACACAGAGCCCTGACCATTGGACACCAGGAAATTCCTTCAGTGTCTTGTAATAATATATAAGAGAAAAGAATCTGAAAAATAATAAAGATATAGAAGACATACAGATAGCTAATAAACACATGAAAAGATGCTCAACATCACTCATTATTAGGGAAATGCAAATTAAAACTACAATGAGGCATCATCTCACAGATAATAGCCATCATCAAAAAAATCTTCAAACAATAAATACTGGAGAAGGTATGGAGAAAAAGGAACCCTCTTGACCTATTGGTGGGAATATAAATTGATGCAGCCACTATGGTAGACAGTATGGGGATTCTTTAAAAATCTATAAATAAAACTACCATATGACTCAACAATCCCACTCCTGGGCATACACCCTGAGAAAGCCATAATTTAAAAAGACACATGTACCCCAGTGTTCATTGCAACACTATTTACAATAGCTAGGACAAGGAAGCAACCTAGATATCCATCAACAGGTGAATGTATAAAGAAGCTGTGGCATATATACACAATGGAATATTATTCAGCTCTAAAAAGGAATGCATTTGAGTCAGTGCTAATGAGGTGGATGAACCTAGAGCCTATTATACAGAGTGAAATAAGTCAGAAAGAGAAAAATATCATATATTAATGCATATATATGGAATCTAGAAAGACGGTACCAGTGAACTTATTTGCAGGGCAGCAATGAGAACACAGACTCAGATTATGGACCTGGGGTAGGGAGGGAAGGAGAGGGTGGGACGAACGGAGAGAGTGCGTGGAAATATACACACCACCATATGTAAAAATAGATGGCCAGTGCAAATTTGCTGGGAAACTCAGGGAACTCAAATCGGGACTCTGTGACAACCTAGAGGGGTGGGATGGGCTGGGAGGTGGCAGAGAGGGTCAATAGGGAGGGGACACGTGTACCTATGGCTGATACATGTTGATGTATGGCAGAAACCAACACAATACTGTAAAGCAATTTTCATCCAATTAAAAAAATAAATTTTTTAAAAAGAATATAGATAAAGATGTATAACTGAATTCACTTTCTTGTACACTGGAAATGAATACAACATTGTAAATCAACTATACTTCACTTTTTTAAAAAGGGGAGAAAAAAGCAATAGTGTACTAAATTAAAACAACCTTAAGAAGTAGAATGTGACTTGATGACAGTGCATAAACAATCCATAATTGTGTACAATCAGGTTGCATATTTAACAGTATTATACAGCAGGTTAAAAAGCAAAAACACCACTTTGCCAGCAAAGGTCCGTAGTCAAAGCTATGGTTTTTCCAGTAGTCACAGATGTGAGTGCTGGACCATAAAGAAGGTTGGGCACTGAAGAACAGGTGCTTTCGAATTGTGGTGCTGGAGAAAACTTGAGAGTCCCTTGGACAGCAAGGAGATCAAACCAGTCAATCCTAAAGGAAATCAATCCTGAATATTCATTGAAAGGAGTGATGCTAAAAGCTGAAGCTCCAATACTTTGGCCAGCTGATGTGAAGAGCTGACTCAATGGAAAAGACTCTGATGCCGGGAAAGATTGAAGGTAAAAGGAGAAGGGGAAGACAGAAGATGAGATGGTTACATAGCATCACCGACTCAACGGACATGAATGTAATCAAACTCCGGGAGATAGTGAAGGACAGGGGAGCCCAGTGTGTCCATGAGGTGCAAAGAGTCGGACACGACTTGGCAACCAAACAACAACAGAGGTTGCAGTAATCTAGCAGCACAGGCAAAAGCTGAGGCAGGCAGCCTTTTCAGTGGACCTCAGGGATCCCTGCTCCCACCAATTCGTCAATGCCCTTGTACTTCTTTTCCCTAAGTGCGGGCTGGATGAATGGACTTCCATCTAATTGATGGAATGTAGCAAAAGCGCCTCTTACTTTGGTTTTTCAGTTTCTGTTTCTCTGTCTCTGCTCCATCTCTCCCTAATCTCCATCTCTCGGGGAAGTAAGCTGCCAGGTTGGGACACCCTACGGAGAAGCCATGTGGCAAACATCTGAAGTCCTGCCAAGAGCCGCATGAGTGAGCTTAGAAGTGGGTCATCTGCCCATCCAACCTTCATTTCCACCTGACAGGAGGGCCCAGCTAAGCTCTGCCTGGCTCAAAACTGTCTCGTAACCACTGTGTTAAAGCGCCTCTTGATGAGGGTGAAAGACGAGAGAAAAAAACAGCTTAAAACTCAATATTAAAAAAACTGAGATCATAGCATCCAATTCCATCACTTCATGGCAAATAGAAGGGGAAAAGGTGGAAGCAGTGACAGATTTCCTGTTCTTGGGCTCTACAATCACTGCCGATAGTGACTGCAGCTGTGAAATTAGAAGACAATTGCTTCTCGGCAGGAAAGCTATGACAAACCTAGACGGTATATTAAAAAGCAAAGACATCACTTTGCCCTGAATATTCACTGGAAAGACTGAAGCTGAAGCTCCAATACTTTGGCCATCTGATGAGAACACTCAACTCATTGGAAAAGACTGTGATGCTGGGAAAGTTTGAAGGCAAGAGGAAAAGAGGGCAACAAAAGATGAGATGGTTGGACGTGTCACAGTTCAATAGACATGAACTTGGGCAAACTCAAGGAGATGGTGAGGGACAAGGAGGATCAGTCTGCTGCAGTCCATGGGGTTGCAGAGTCGGACATGACTTGGCTACTGAACAACAACAAACAACTGTGTTTTGTTTTAAATGGTCCAGTTTGGGGGGTAATCTGTGACGCAGCCCTTGATAACTAATACCAAGCTCTAGTTGTAAGCGCTTAGCTATATTTCTATATATTCAGAGTAAGCAGACCTCAGTGACATCGAGCTGAGTAAGAATAATTCACCAATGCAGAACACACCATCTGTTTGGCGCCACTGTTTCATCCAATGTTAGGATGTCTGAGTCTTTGGAAAAAGTGAAAGTGAAAGTCGCTCGGTCGTGTCCAACTCTTTATAACCCCATGAACAATACAGACCATGGAATTCTCCAGGCCAGAATACTGGAGTGGGTAGCCTTTCCCTTCTCCAGGGGATCTTCCCAAGCCAGGGATCAAACCCAGGTCTCCTGCATCGCAGGCAGATTCTTGATCAGCTGAGCCACAAGGAAAGCCCAAGAACTGAAGTGGGTAGCCTATCCCTTCTCCAGGGGATCTTCCCGACCCAGGAATTGAACTGGTGTCTCCTGCATTGCAGGCAGATTCTTTCCCAACTGAGCTATCAGGGAAGCCCTGGAGAACTGCTTTGTCAATTCATCTGCCTGTCCTACGAAGGCCTTAAACTGTTTTGTAAAAATTCGAGATTCTGTTTTCAAAACCAAATGCAACTCTGGAATCAGAGTATTCAAACAACTGAAGCATCGCAAACTAGCTTTTAGCAATTGCAGTCACTGGGGGTGGGAGGTGGGGGTTGGGAAGCAGGAAAATGCCCTGTGAAGGCGAGTGATTAGCAGAGCGAATGAAACAATAAGGGTACAACCCCACAGGCAAGATTTAATTTTGAAACATCGGAGGATTTCGCTTTGAAGGATCCTGACCTGGAAGGAGAATCTTGTGATAGAGTTCCTCTATTTAATTAGAGAAATTGATATTCTGGGTCACAACAGAGTACGATTGAGAAAGCCTGCAATTTCGCAGGCTCTAAATGTGGTGGAATATTAAAAGAAACCTTAAGGAGAGGTCATTCATTTGACAGGTTTTGTGTGGTAAAAATATTTGTCAAAGAAAGGTCTTCCAAAGGGAGGTGAAAAGCACATTGCCTATGAAAATATTTGGACTGAAAATTTTATTATTAATTGCAATGTTCAACATCTTAGCGGGGAGAAAAACCACAGCTTTGTTTCTGAGCTTGGATTGATTATATTAAAAAATCTTTTGTCTTCAGAAAACTAACTGGGCCATAGTATTCAGGACACATGTGATGAAGAAATGAACAAAAGGCTGTGAGTATGTGCTGTGGTGGCCAATGTCACGGGTCAGTTTGCCTGGGTTTCCCAGATACCTGGTTAAACACTTTCTGCGTGTGTCTCTGAGGGTGTTGCTGGAAGAGAGTAACATTTGAATGGATGAATTGAATGAAGCGGGTGGTTCTCTTCAAACTGGGAGGGCATCACCCAGTCCACAGCAGGTCTGAATAGAACAAAACCGCAGAGGATGGGAAAATATTCTTTCTCTCTCCCCCTCCATCCATCCTTCCCTCCCTCCCTCTCTCTCTGCCCTTCTCTCTCTCCTTCTCCATCTCTTTTTTCTTTCTTCCTCTCTCCTTCCCTCTCTCTCCCTTTGCCTGACTTTTGACCTGAAACATCCATTTTCTTATGCCCTCAGAATGGGACTTCCACCATCTGTTCTCCTGGTCCGCAGGCCTTTGAACTTGGACTGAATTACACCATCGGCTTTCCTGGGTCTCCAGCTTACAGATGGCAAATCGTGGGACTTCTCAGCTTCCATAATCACATGAGCCAATTTCCCATAATCAGTCATTTAATATACCAATCAGTCATTGGTTCAATCAGTTAATATATCAATTTCATCATTGGTTCTGTGTCTCTGGAGAACCCTCATTAATACAGGCACCGAGAATAATTCACCTGCTTCTGTTATCTTTCAGTTAATATAAAACATTCATACAAAATGTAATATACATTTTAAAAATGTATATTTAATTTTGGCTGTGCTGGGTCTTCAGTGCTGCATACAGGCATCCTCTAGTTGTGGTGAGCAGGCGCTGCTCTTCCCTGCTGTGCTTGGGCTTCTCACTGTGGTGGTTTCTCGTGTTGCAGATGGAGCTCAGGCTCTAGGGCGTGGGCTCAGTAGTTGTGGCCCGTGGGCCCAGTTGCTCCGCAGCCTGTGCAATCCTCCTGGACCAGAGATCAAACCCGTGTCCCTTGCACTCACAGGCAGATTCCAATCCACTGTGTCACCAGGGAAAGCCTACACTTTTAAAAATTAATGTAGAGAATTTAACATTTTTTCCTGTCATGAACACGGACATCTAACCTGTATGTTTTAGGCAGCATTGTTATATTTTCAAAAGTAATTTTTGAGTGGATTTTATAGGTGCATCAATATAACAAAGACAGTATTTTCTAGCTCTGCTCACAATTATAAAACACTGCTGCTGTTGCTGCTGCTAAGTCGCTTCAGTCGTGTCCGACTCTGTGCGACCCCATAGACGGCAGCCCACCAGGCTCCCCCGTCCCTGGGATTCTCCAGGCAAGAACACTGGAGTGCGTTGCCATATTTCCTTTTCCAATGCATGAAAGTGAAAAGTGAAAGTGAAGTTGCTCAGTCATGTCCGACTCTTAGCGACCTCATGGACTGCAGCCTACCAGGCTCCTCCATCCATGGGATTCTCCAGGCAAGAATACTGGAGTGGGGTGCCATTGCCTTCTCCGTACAAAACACTGGGACCACCCAAATGCCACTAACTGGAGCCTGGGTAAAGAAATCCTGGCAAATTAGTCTAAAAGAATACTAAGCATACTGTAGAGCACAGAGAACTTTATTCAATACCCATAATGGAAAGGAATCTGGAAAAGAATATTTACATATATGTATAACTAGTCACTTTGATATACATATTTAGTTACATATATGTATAGCTTATCACACAGCAGAAACAAACACAACACTGTAAATCAACTGTACTTCAGTCTTTTTTTAAAAAAGGAAAAAAAGAATACTGAGTGAAAATGAATGAATGGCCACATCAACAGAGCTGACTCTCATACGTGAAATAACTGAAGCACGCCATGGAAGGATGCATATGGTGAATCAACTTACGCAAAACTTAAACGCTTATGAAACTAAAAAGCAAAGCACATACACATGCGGACAAGAAAGAGTGACAGATACAAAACTGACAGTGGAGGGGGACCAGGGGCGGGGTTGTGGGCACACGGATGCTCTGAGGGTTTTGGTAAATTGCTGTTCCCATCACTGGATGGGGGGACATGGGGGCTTTATTCTTCTAAGTTTGTGTGTTATTTTTTAAGTATGGAATTCTGTATAATTTATGTAATTTAAAAGGGAGGAGCCTTCCATGTAGAAGGAATGTATGCATGCATAGTAGCTCAGTCATGCCTGCTCTTTGCAACCCCATGGACTGTAGTCCACCAGGCTCTTCTGTCCATGGGATTCTCTAGGCAAGAACACTGAAATAGGTTGCCATATCCCCCTCCAGGGGATCTTTCCAACCGAGACCAAACCCATGTCTCCTCTGTCTCCCGCACAGTAGGCCAATTCTTTACCCACTGAGCCATCAGGAAAGCCCCTTATGGAGAAGAAAACATGCATGAAAAGTTTAGGAACGCAAGGAAGGTGAATTATTAGAGAAAAAGGTAACATCATCTGAGATGCAAAAACAGTGCTCAGCTCCACCCAGTCTTCATGCCTTCTGTTCTCCCTTATCTGCTCTTCTCCAATCGCCTCCCACCAGATTCAGGAGGCGTGATCTTCACCTGCTTTTCTGCTCCTGCTCCAGGCATGGCTTCCCTGATGGGGAAGCTAGTGGGAGCCAGAGGCTAAAGCTGACATGTGTTTTTGCACACTTAATTGTGCACATGTGCATGCATACAGGAGACTGTTTTATGTGTGTGTGCATTTGTGTGCATATATTTATGCCTGTATACATGTGTGTATTCATTCATGAATGTGTACACACATGCATGAATATGTTTATGTATGTGTGCAAACATATGAGTTTGTATTTGCATGCACATAATTGAATAGTGTGCACACATATGTGCATACATGAGTTGGATATATGGTGCACGTGTATGCACTTGTGTGTATGTATTCACATATGCTTATATGTGTGTTTTTGTTCATGAATGTTTAAGTGTGGGTTTCCCTGGTGGCTCAGATGGTAAACAATCTGCCTGCAATGTAGGGAGACCTGGGCTCGATCCCTGGGTCAGGAAGATCCGCTGGAGAAGAGCATGGCAACCCACTCTGGTATTCTTGCCTGGAGAATCCCATGGACAGAGGAGCCTGGTGGGCTACAGTCCACGGGGTCACAAAGAGTCTGACACGACTGAGCAAGTAACACACACATGTGTGCACACGCATACATGATTATGTGTATGCATGTAAATCAGCATATGCATGCGTGTGTATGTGTTTGTGTGTGAAAAGAGGCAGTCGCTAAGCTCTGCTATTGGCAGGTCCTGCTGTCTATGCAGAATCTGGAGACAAAGACAGCCTTTGTTTCACAAGCTCCAACAGCTGACATCACCGCCAGGGCTGCCGCTGGGGCCTGAAGACCAAACATCCCCACCCCTCCGGGGTGAGCCAGGCCCACCCCTTCCTGGAGCAGCTGGACCATCTCCAGGGAGCTGGCTGAGCGGGTCCTGGCATGTGGGCGTGCTGCTGGTCTGGCGAGGCTGCCGGAGGGTGTCTGACACCATTCTCATAATCCCCAGAATGAAGCCTGTCGGGGAACCTCACAGCAGCCCCTGCTTACCACCGCCCCAGCCCTGACTGACCCTAGGCACAAAACAACGTTGACCCAGATCCTGAGAAAAGTACTGCCACCTAAGTCCTCTCTGCGGGTCCCAGAGGCAGCCTCAGTGGGTGCTGGCTTGTTTTACCATGCTTTACCTCTTTATTTATTTATTTATTTTTTCATGCTTTACCTCTTAAAACACTGCCATGTTTTAAGGCCTGAGCCATTGACAGGCAACAGTATGCAGCTGTGTTTGTGGAATTTGAAGGTTCTCCTTTTTCTTGCAGGGTGAGGGGGGCTTCCGTGGTGGCTCTGACAGTAAAAATCTGCCTGCAATGTGGGAGATCTGGGTTCGATCCCAGAATAGGGAAGATCCCCTGGAGAAGGAAATGGCAACCCACTCCACTATTCTTGCCTGGAGAATTCCATGGACAGAGGAACCTGGTGGGCTACAATCCATGGGGTTGCAAAGGATCGGACTCAACTGATCGACAAACACTTTCACTTTTCACTTCACTTTCTTTCTTTAAATATATGTATATAGATATATTTATTTGGCTCATCAGGCCTTCACTGCAGTGCACATAGGCTTCTCCCTAGTTGTGGAGCTCTGGCTTAGTTGCCCCACAGCTTGTGGGATCTTATTATAACTCCCTGACCAGGGATTGAACCAGCATCCTCTGCTTTGGAAGATAGACTCTTAACCACTGGACCACCAAGGAAGTCCCAACATTGTGTTTTATTTATTTTAACTTAATTTTGGCTTCACTGCGTTTTAGTTGCAGTGCATAAGCTCTCTCTGTTGAGGCATGTAGGATCTTAGTTCCCCGACCAGGGATCAAACCTGCATCCCTGCACTGGAAGGCTGATTCTTAACCACTGGACCACCAGGGAAGTCCCTCGGTGGTTCCCTTTCATTGATAGTACCAGGCTGTGGTCTGCCATCTGAGGCAATGATACCACTTCCTTTTATAACAAATCCTATGATGACCAGAGCTCCCCTCTCCTGTGTGTGAGGCACCAGTTAGGGCGTATGTATGTATTCCTGTATTTAATTCTCATTACCAGCTTATGAGGCAGATGCAGTTATCATACCAAAAAGGATACAAGCACACAGAGAGAAAGCGATATGTCTCTTCCCTCACCTAGAAAGTGGAAAAGTGGGATGTGACCCACCCCCAACCTGCAGGGAATCTGTTTTAAAAATCTACTCCCTACCAGCTCTCTGCCCACTCTCACTTAGGCAGGAAAAAGAGTTGGCTTAAAATATATATATTAAATAAATAATACCCAGTGTCATGAGTTGGAAGGTATCCCTCAGAAGAGATACCCAAGTCCTCCCCGCTAGGACCTGTGAACATGATCTTATTTGGAAATAGGGTCTTTGTAGATGGAATGAGGATGAGGTGAGGTGTTTACAGCATGAGGGTGGGCAATCGTCTCCTGGGTTGAGCCTCTGTGTTGTGTTGTTTTAATTAAAAGATCTCACTTAGTTCTGATGACAACTCGTGAGATGGATGAGAGGTTCAGTTTGGGGAGATCTTGTTTAGACAGTAAGATAAAGCAATATAGGCGAGACTATCTGTTAATAAAATGGGTAGGAGACTTCCCTGCTGGTCCAATAGTTAAAATCCATCTTCCAATGCAGGGGATGTGGGTTTGATCCCTGGTCATGGAACTAACGTCCTACATGCCTTGGGGCAACTAAATCCACACACCTCAACTACAGAAACCCCCATGTAGTAACCAAAAATAAATAAGTGTATTTATTTATAAAGATTGATGGAACCAAAAATAAATAAAATAAATATTTTAAAAATCAATAAAATGAGTAAAGTCTTTGTAGAGTATTGACTGCTGAACTTGGGTGAAGGGCTAAAGTCCTAAGAGTCCAAACAGATAAAATGGGTAACAATATATAACACTTATTAGTTTGCTAAATTTGTTTTGCCTTCCTGTGGAGACCATCTCCCAGACTTTTCATGGAGAGCCACACTCCCCCAGTCCTTATTTGTGTGGTTTGGAGGCGCTGCGTCTGACCTTGTCTCCAAGGTGGCATGAGATGCAGTCCTGGGCAATCAAAGTGTTGTGCCATCCTGGCCACGGTGATGGACATGTGTCTGTAACCCTGCTAGTAAAGCCTATGAGATCAACTCCAAGACTTTCAGTGGAGTTTTGGGAAACAGAAACCCTATTTTCATGGGACTTAAAGTTGGTAGAATGAAAGCATGTAGCTCCTAGGGATCAGGAACTCTTGCAGTCTTGTGGGGAAAGATGATCTGAGAAGGATGCCAACACATATAAAACCACATCCAAAAAATGGGAAGAGTTGGAGTCCTGACAACATAATCTGAGCTGCTGGATCCAGCCATACTTGCAATTCATGTCTGGGTTTTTCATATCCTTAAACCAATGAGTTATGTCTCTTACAACTTCATGACAGTAACCTATTTCTCCAGGACTGAATCTTTGCAGCATAATGAGCAACGTGAATCAGATTCCCTCTTACCAAGGACAAAAAAGTAAGACCACACAGTATCCATCTCGTGGATGGACTTTCCCTCTCCAGGAGGTAGGAGTGATCTGGGCTAATGAGTAAGATAAAGAGAGTAAAGCAGTGGCTTTACTTCACTGGAATGATACAAATGTCCATAATATGAATTGTCTGCCCCAAACAGAGAAATCCATCGAGGGACTATGTTCTAACTTGTGAGCCACTGTTAAGGTTCTGAAGACAGAGATGTGAATGACTACTTTTTATACTGATATGCTGTTTGAAACGGCGAAGGCAATGGCATCCCACTCCAATACTCTTGCCTGGAAAATCCCATGGATGGAGGAGCCTGGTAGGCTGCAGTCCATGGGGGTGCTAAGAGTCAGACACCACTGAGCGGCTTCACTTTCACTTTTCACTTTTCATGCACTGAAGAAGGAAATGGCAACCCACTCCAGTGTTCTTGCCTAGAGAATCCCAGGGACAGGGGAGCCTGGTGGGCTGCCATCTATGGGGTCGCACAGAGTCGGACATGACTGGAACAACTTAGCAGCAGCAGCAGCTGTTTGAGAGAGGCGATTTTGTTTCATTTTGGCCACAATGAACCATAATAGTCATTCTCTGCTATCAAGTGAATTCTGCCACACAGAGGACTGGAAACTTGCCCAATCCAGGCAGATGATGTAAATGCAGTAACCAGCCTGGCCAAAGGTGTGTATGTATGCCTCCTCGGAGAGGCAGGTACCATGACAAACCAGAAAACATCCCTTCCAAAGGAGGCGGTTCCAGCTTATACCCCAGGGACTGGAATCCCATCTTGACCTATTTCCAAAAGTATGGAATTTTTTAAATAGAAAAATCTCATTTTCCAATGCTGGGTGTAGTGGTTTGAATAGTATTCCCCCTAAATTCACATCTACTTAGAATTACAGAATCAGATCTTATTTGGACATGAGGTCTTTAAGGATGGAGTTAAGATCATACTGAATGAAGGTGGCCCTAAATCCAGTGAGTGTCCTCGAGCCATTCTGACCTCCCTCCAGCCCTCAGGGAGGACCGCCTCCAAGAGGCCAGCAAGCAGCTCTGGACACACGGCTCTCAGAACCTGCAGGGGTGAACATGGGTCCCTCGAGACCCTCTAAGAGGGGAAGACCCCCACACGAAACACTCCAGGGAAGGCTCTGTTTCTTGTTACCAGGCACTTTCCTTCTTGAGAAACTTCTGAGTGTAGTTAGGAGGGGTTTGTCTACTCCAGCGCCTGCCACAGCAGTCTCCTCTGTCTTCACTTGTGGGAGCTCCCTTGGTCCCTGAAATACCTTCCTGGAAGACTCCCTGGCTAGCTGGCATAGACTCCCAGTGCCCTGGACACTTCTCCCATTTAAAAACCCTCCCAGCCCCACTAGGTGGGCCAGGAAACCTCCAGAAAACCCTGGGATCTTTCTGTCTCCACTGGCGTCGGGGAGCTGAGGAGTGATGCATGGGGACCTGCTCAGCACTCACCCTTGGAAGCTCAGAAACAGTCAGGGCATGCATGCTTCACTGGACAAGGGGCAATGGGTGGTCCCCGTGTCCCCAGAAAAGAGCTCTGAGATGCACTTCATGTTGTTGCTGTTCAGTCGCTCAGTCATGTCCAACTCTTTGCGTCCCCATGGACTGCAGCATGCCAGGCTTCCCTGTCCATCAGAATCTCCCAGCGCTTGCTCAAACTCATGTTCATTGAGTCAGTGATGAAATCCAACCATCTCATCCTCTGTCCTCCCCTTCTCCTCCCACCTCCAATCTTTCCCAGCATCAGGGGTTCTTTTAATGAGCTGGCTCTTCACATCAGGTGGCCAAAGTATTGGAGCTTCAGCTTCAGTATTAGTCCTTTCAATGAATATTCAGGACTGATTTCCTTTAGGATGGACTGGTTGGATCTCCTTGCAGTCCAAGGGACTCTCAAGAGTCTTCTCCAACACCACAGTTCATAAACATCAATTCTTTGGTGCTCAGCCTTCTTTATGATCCAACTCTCACATCCATACATGACTGCTGGAAAAACCACACCTTTGACTAGATGGACCTTTGTTGGCAAAGTAATGTCTGCTTTTTAAAATGCTGTCTAGGTTGGTCATAGCTTTGGTTCCAAGGAGCAAGCATCGTCTAATTTAATGGCTGCAGTCACCATCTGCAGTGATTTTGGAGCCAAAGAAAATAAAGTCTCTCATTGTTTCCATTGTTACCACATCTATTTGCCATGAAGTGACGGGAGTGGAATCCATGATTTTCATTTTCTGAATGCTGAGTTTTAAGCCAGCTTTTTCACTCTCCTCTTTCACCTTCATCAAGAGGCTCTATAGTTCCTCTTTGCTTTCTGCCGTAAGGGTGGTGTCATCTGCATATCTGAAGTTATTGATATTTCTCCCAGCAATCTTGATTCCTGGTTGTGCTTCATCCAGCCTGGCATGTTGCATGATGTACTCTGCATATAGGTTAAATAAGCAGTGTGACAATATACAGCCTTGACTTACTCCTTTCCCAATTTTGAACCAGTCCATTTTTCTATGTCCGATTCTAACTATTGCTTCTTGACCTTCATACAGGTTTCTCAGGAGGCAGGTAAGGTGGTCTGGTATTCCCATCTCTTTAAGAATTTTCCACAGTTTGTTGTGATATACACAGTCAAAGGCTTTAGTGTAGACAATGAAGCAGAAGTAGATGTTTTTCTGGAATTCTCTTGCTTTTCTATGATCCAACAGATGTTGGCAATTTGATCTCAGGTTCCTCTGCCTTTTCTAAATCCAGTTTGAACATCTGGAAGTTCTTGGTTCATGTACTGTTGAAGCCTATCTTGGAGAATTTTGAGCATTACTTTGCTAACATGTGAGATGAGTGCAATTGTGCGGTAGTTTGAGCATTCTTTGGCATAGCCCTTCTTTGGGATTGGAATGAAAACTGACCTTTTCCAGTCCTGTGGCCACTGCTGAGTTTTCCAAATTTGCTGGAATATTGAGTAAGGTACTTTCACAGTATCATCTTTTAGGATTTTGAAATAGCTCAGCTGGAATTCCATCACCTCCACTAACTTTGTTCATAGTGATGCTTCCTAAGGTCCACTTAGCTTCTCCCTCCACGATGTCTGGCTCTAAGTGAGTGAGCACACCATCATGGTTATCTGGGTCATTAAGATCTTTGTAAAGATGCGTTTCGGGAGGACTCACCAAATCCAGGGCCAGGGACCACAGTGGCAGCATCCAGCTCAGTAACTTCTGTTGCCTGCTCTCTCTCCGCTCCTGTTTCTCTTCCTCTTCCTCCTTTCCTGCTCTGGGATCGTACGCAGGCTCTCCCCATGGAGGTGCAAGTTCACAGTCATTTTAGAAGAAAGAATCCTGTATGAGAGAAAGTGAAATAAAGTTGAAGACAAAGGCAACTTAGCTCTAATAAATTCTTCCCTGGTCACTCAGCTATAAAGAATCCACCTGCAGTGCAGGAGATGGGGTTCCATCCCTGGGTCGGGAAGATCCCCTGGAGAAGGGAATGGCAACCCCCTCCAGTATTCTTGCCTGGGAAGTCCTACAGACAGAGGAGCCTGGCTTGCTACAGTCCATGGGGTCACAAAGAGTTGGATACAACTGAATGACTAAACACACAACGCACACAATAAATTCTAAGTAGATCTCAAATACTTACATTGACTCTAAGAGGTTTTGGGGAAAAAATGACTTGAGGGACGAGGATTCATACATTTTGGTGGATTCTAACTATTTTTCTTCTCTTCACAATTAAAAAATTCTTTGTAATGCAAATATAATTAACACATGACATTGTATCAGTTTAGGGTGTCTATACTGATTTGATACATGTATATACTACACTATGATTACCCCAGGTGCTTTTGTTAAGATCTTATCTCATTGCATAATTAACATTTCCATTTTTGTGGTTGGGATCTATCAAGAACTGGTCTCTTATCAGCTTCGAAGTTTATATCACTGTATTGTCAATTATAACACTATGTCGTGGATTTGAACTCCAGGACTTATTTACCTGATGCTAAGGCTGAAACTCCAGTACTTTGGCCACCTCATGCGAAGAGTTGACTCATTGGAAAAGACTCTGATGCTGGGAGGGATTGGGGGCAGGAGGAGAAGGGGATGACAGAGGATGAGATGGCTGGATGGCATCACTGACTCGATGGACGTGAATCTGAGTGAACTCCAGGAGTTGGTGATGGACAGGGAGGCCTGGTGTGCTGCGATTCATGGGGTCGCAGAGTCGGACGCGACTGAGCGACTGAACTGAACTGAACTTGTACCCTTAACCAATGTGATTTTTTTGTATCAAAATTTTTCTATTTTTAGGAAAGTAGCCTGTAGTTCTATTTCCAGTCACTAGATGGCAGGGCAAACAAGAAATGGCAGACAACTTACCAGCTTCTCAGTAGCTGGACAGGAGGAGGCAGGACCACCCTGAGAAGCGTTTTAAGTCCAAGTCCTGCTCTGCATCCAGTTGCCTCATCATGAGAGATGATGCTACCCTATCATCTTATACTGTTTTCAGCAGAACCCTCATGCTTTCTGCAGTGTTATTGTTTGCTTACATGTTTATTGACTCCCTCATTAAGACATGAGTTCTAAGAGAACTGAGACTTCGTTTTGTTCACTGTGGCTTCCCCCCAAGTTTAACACAGAGCCAGCACACACTAGGTTCGTAAGGGGGTGTTTGTTGAGTGACTGAATGAAGGGAGGGAATGAATGAACAAGACCTGTGATCCATGCGAGCAGGCCAATTCTCCTTCTCTGACTTTGCTGTTTCCAACCGCACCGTGGCTCCTTGTGAATGATGACTTGCACTTAACACAGTATCCAGGACATTAGAAAACTGCTGAATTCTGTGGTTTGGTTTATGTCTCTGAAATATCTGAGCCCTGAAGAGCAGTAAGCAAGAAGTCCTCTGGGTCTAACTAGCTTGCTTCGAGTTTAAAATTTTAAATGGCATGCATAAATCCACTCGGAGGCTTCTCCAACCATCCCTGAAGTGTGTCCATTCCCTTTCAGCTCCGGGAACGACAAACGGCTCAGACGGGATGGAAGCTGTAAATTCTAGAGCACTGAGGTTGCTTGAGATAAATCACTCATCTGCAATTAGTCAAAGCAGGCAGAGATTTTACTGGATTCCCGGGGAACGCCAGGGATGCCCCATCCTGGAAATGAACAAGCCACAGGCTGAGAGACGGAGTAAATTCACACAACAGGGCCAGGATTAAGGGTGAGGAGAGTGAGAGAGTGAGGTTGAGTCTTGTAACAAAAAGGGGCTCGTGGGGAACTTTCCTGGTGGTCCAGTGGTTAAGAATCTGCTTGCCAGTGCAGGGGGATGTGGGTTCGATCCCTGGTCGGGGGACAAAGATCCCACATGTTGCAGGGCAACTCAGTTTGTGAGCCTGGTACCTGTGAACAACTAGAGAGAAGACCCCACTCCAATTGAAAGATCCTGCAAGCCGCAAACTAAGACCCAAAGCAGCCCAAAACAAACAAACCAACCCCCCAAAGAACTCGTGGTCCCTCCCTCCCTCTTCAAAGCCAGTGACTGTATCCTCTGCCCACTCCTTCTGTCCTCACTTCTGATGCTGAACTCCAGCCTCCTCATTTATGAGGACCCTTGCGATTCCAAAGGCTCTCCCAGGTAACTCAGGGTACCATCTCCATCTCAGGATCTCTAATCACATCTTCATCTTTTGCAACATGAGGGAACATAGCCTAAGTTCCAGGGATCTGGATGTAGACATCTTTGGGGAAGGGTGGTATTCAGCCTAACACAAGGCTGACCTGAACTTCTTTTTCTTTTTTGCCTCCGTTGGGTCATGGCTTCCTCACACAGGCTCTTCTTTGGGGCACACGGGCTTCTCTCTTGTTGTAGTGCACAGGCCCCAGAGCGAGCAAGTCAGGAGTTGCCAGGCATGGGCTTAGTTGCCCAAGTCATATGGGATCTTAGTTCCCAGACCAGGAACTGAACCCTGGTCCTCTGCAGTGGAAGTGCAGAGTTCTAACCATTGGACTTCCAGGGAAGTCCTGAACTTTCAGCCTGTTGGAATTTGCTTGACTCCAAAAACACACTACTTTTGTGTTCAGAATGTAGAAAAATTAAAATCCTGGACCAAAAATGAACAGGAGGGACTTCCCTGGCGATCCAGTGGTTAGGGGGCCTGGGTCTCACTGCCAAAGTCTCAGGTTCAATTCCTGATCGAGGAACTAAGATCCCACAAGCCACATGGCAAGGCCAAAAAAAAAAAGGAAACCAGGTGACGTGTCCACGGCTGTTCTGGTTATCTGACCAGCACGCTGTGCTAGGTGGCTTGGGTGGATGACTCGATGGGAACAGGTGTATGGGGGAATGTCCCACCTTCTAAGTCAGTTTTCTACAACAAATTCAATTTTTCATATGCACATCTGTACCCAGCAAATTCATTTATGCCATAATACAAAGTATAAAAATTCATGTCTGGATCTGTCCCCAAAAAATTAATTTTGTTGGCTATTAGCACTGCCAGAACAAGAGAGGGCGAGTTTAGCATTTTTACCAGCTATGTGTGGAAGGTAGTTTTGATTGATGATGGGCTTCTCCTGTGACAACATGTCTCCTAACATAGTAGCTTGAACATTTAAAACTCTGACTGCGGTCGGCCACAGTGATGGGCAGAAGAAAGGCCCCCAAAGATGTCCACATGTGAACTCTCAGGACCTGTTTACAGGTCCGTATCAAGCAAAGATGACTGCATTTATTAGCCAACTTGAGATCAGCCTGGGTTATCTGCATGGTCCAGGCGTTATTGCAAGAATCCTTAAAAGTGGAAGAGGAGGCAGAGGTCAGAGGGATGTGGGTGACTCAGCATGCAGACGCTGGCTTTGCAGAGGGAGGGAGGGGGTCCTAGCCAGTGGGTGAAGGCAGCCTCCTGAGGCTCAAAAAGGCCAGAAAAGTCATCTCTGGTAATTCCCTGGAGGCCCAACAGTAAGGACTTGGTCCTGCTTCCACTGCAGGGGGGCCTGGTTCAATCTCTGGTCGGGCAACTGCTGCTGCTGCTGCTAAGTTGCTTCAGTCGAGTCCGACTCTGTACGACCCCATAGACGGCAGCCCACCAGGCTCCCCCGTCCCTGGGATTCTCCAGGCAAGAATACTGGAGTGGGTTGCCATTTCCTTCTCCAGTGCATGAAAGTGAAAAGTGAAAGGGAAGTCGCTCAGTCGTGTCCGACTCCCAGCGACCCCATGGACTGCAGCCCACCAGGCTCCTCTATCCGTGGGATTTTCCAGGCAAGAGTACTGGAGTGGGGTGCCATTGCCTTCTCCGAAGATCCCACAAACTGCGAGGTACTGCAAAAATAATAATAATAATCTTTCCTGGAGCCCCCAGGAAGGAACACAGACCTCGATTTTGGCCCAGTGAGAACTGTGTCAGATCCCTAACCTGCAGAAGCCTGAGAGAACACCTTTCTATGGCACGTGGTGAAGGCAGTTCTAGGAAGGTGTTATAGGATTGTTTCTTCTTGGGACTTCCTTGGTGGTTCAGTGGCTAAGACTCCATGCTTCTAATGCAGGGGGCTTGGGTTTCATCCCTGGTCAGGGAACTATATCCCACATTCTGCAAGTATTAGTGTTCGCATGCTGCAACTAAGGGTTCCATGTGCTGCAACCAAGATCCAGCACAGTCAAATAAATAAATAACAAATATTTAAAGAGAAATGTCTTCTCTCCAGGTCTAGAGGCCAGAGGTGTGGGTGGGGCCATGCCCTCTGAAGGGTCTGGGGGAGGGCCGTTTCTGGCTTCTTCCAGCCCCGGAGTTGCCGTGTCACACTCAGTGTCCTTGACTCGTGGAAGCATCGCTCCATCCACTCTGCCTCCATCATCACATGCAGGGTGTCTCAGCCCGAATTGCCCTCGTCTCGTAAGGACACCAGTCGTATTGGATTTAGCGCCCACCTTGCTGACTTGATCTTACCTTGACTCTGTCTACAAAGATGCTATTTCCCAACGAGGGCACACTCACAGGGTCACCCCAGCACAGCAGCTGTATCTCTACAGGGATGGCTAAGAGGCAGGTCTGGTACAGGGAGGGTCTGGCCTTTCACGCTCGCAGCTTTGAGTCTGGGGGCCCGTCTGGCCACCCTGTGCAGAGTTGTGGTGGGTGCATAGTTTTTTCTGTGTCCTTTTCTCTTCTGCCTCCCAAGGTTGTGGTCCTTAAGGCTCTGACTAACAGCGTGAGGACACTGTGGCCCCCACACACTGGGGGTGGCAGGTTCGGGCTCCTGTGGGGGAGGGGCCTTGAAAACCTCCACCCCCTTTGCTCCCTTCTTTTCTCGCTCATCCGACCCAAGCCCAGCCCCAGCCCCACCCCCACCCCCAGCAGCGAGAATGTCACTTTGGGCTTCCACCACTTCCCCAAGATCATAATGTTCACTTTATACAATGCTGGGATTTCATAAAGCTTTCTTTTCTCCGTTCTCAAAAACAGAAGGAACGCAAAGCCCTCCCTTGCCCCACTTGGTCCCTGCTGCTGCTAAGTCGCTTCAGTCGTGTCCGACTCTGTGCGACCCCATAGATGGCAGCCCACCAGGCTCCCCTGTCCCTGGGATTCTCCAGGCAAGAACACTGGAGTGGGTTGCCATTTCCTCCTCCAATACATGAAAGTGAAAAGTGAAAGTGAAGTTGCTCAGTCGTGTCCAACTCTTTGCGACCCCATGGACTGCAGCCTACCAGGCTCCTCCATCCATGGGATTTTCCAGGCAAGAGTACTGGAGTGGGGTGCCACTGCCTTCTCCGACTTGGCTCCCTGGCTACCACCTATTGTCTTTGGTTCCCTTTAGGGTCAAGTTAGCGCCATTTTATGGGTGCCTAGCTCTCCCTTCTCGGCTGTCTGCAGACCCTCCTCTCCAGCACACCAGCCCTCAACAGTGGTCACCAGGGTCCCCACCTCTGACTCATTGCTCAGCAGGAGAGACTTGGTGTCTGTCTCCGCTTCTTTCTGGAGACGTGCCCACCCCTCATCCCTCTGACCTTGGAGCACGAGAGCAGCCACATTATGTCCCTTCTCTCTGTGTTCTCACAAACCGAGGCTTCAAGCATCACCTACGCCCTAGAATCTCCTGCCCACATTCTGTGGTCGGTCAGGCAGAAGCCACTTTGGTTAAGATACTGGATCTATTTTTAAGAACAATTCATGACTGCAGCTCTGAGCATTAGGGGAGGATTTGTAGAACTTTGTGCAAGTGAGAGATCCTGACTGGCCCATCCACCTCCAGCTCTGCTGCTGGTGTCCCAAGATCCAGGGCTTCATCATGCGTTTCTTTAGAGCACCACGGTCGGGTGCCTTCCTCTCCACTCCCTACTCAACCTGTTTTGCCAGGAGGCAGAGCCGCCGGAAAATCAGCCTGGAACTGGGAAGAGAATGTGGTTCCTGTTGGGTCGTCACTATGGAGTCTTGGCTGTGGTGAAGTCGCTCCTGTCTGGGTCTGCTCAGCTGTCAGCCCTAGACCCTCTTCCCTGCGCTCGGGTCTGGAGGAGGCACTAACATAGATGAGACTGCAGGTGCAACTCCCTGGCCCTGGCCTGACTTCCTTTCCAAGGTGCGTGCCTCTCTTAGCCCACTTGGAAGTTAGCAAATGCTGATGTTCCACTTATGCAGTCTGGAGGTGTTTTGTTTTTTCCTTTGCATTTTGTATTGCTCCCTTAATTTGTCTTAGTTCCAAAAGCACTTTTTAAACATGTATTATTTCCCCTAAAAGGCCTTATTTTCAAAACAGCAAGGTGTTGCAATGAACATTTGAAAGTATCTGCTCAAATGATTTCTACTCAAAGATGCCCATAAACTGTGTGGTGATTTCGGATTATCACAGCACTCTGCTCTTCTTTAATGCGCTTTTTCAAGCGACGGGATTGTTTTGCGCCGAGTGGAACAGTTCACTAATATTGAAGATCATCCATTCTTTATTACCTGGACTTAAGAAGTGATCAGGGTTTCATAAAAGGCCCCCTGTAATTTTGAAAGGACTTGTTGCTTTGAAACTTTGCAGTGTTATATGTATCATTTTGTGCTTTCCCTGCTCTCGCGAGAAGAGGCCACCTCCACATCCGGATGTTGAGGTGGGTAGAGATGCTCCAGTCGCCCCTCAGAGGTGGGACTACCGCCCGTGAAGCCAGAAAGACGGACAGCAGCCTGCGAGCTCCATGAGAAACCTGGAGATGCGTGAGCTCCTGACAAAGAACTCAGCCTGATGACAACGTTCTCTTTAAACCCGCCCATGAGACTGAGCAGAAATAGAGCGCTCAGTTTCATCCACCATCAAGGAAGAGAAAGCAGAGACGAGCGTCTTCCAATGGAGGACACGATCACTGGCTGGAGACCCACAGCGAGGTCTGCAGGGCAGGCATGTGTTTTAATGAGAACCCCATGACAGCATACTGGTTTTGTGGATTTGTTTATTCAACTGCTGTTCAGCACCACACAGCAACCACAATGGTACACTCTCTAAATTCAGGTAGAAAGTTAAAAGGCCATCAGTTCTTTAACCGACTGGCTTTCTAGACAGCTTCCCCTTAACAGGAGAGGTGTACCTGGCTACCTGTACAGATTCCCAGCCCATGTAAGGCCCAGAGGTTGGGCAAGGACGTGGGCCCCACATGCCGCCTCCACACGCCTGGGGCACGCGCACCACACAGAGCCCAGGGACAGGCTGAGCTCTCGTCACACAACCCCTTTCCCTTTTGTGCCCGATTCCTTACAGAAAAAAATGTGATTTTTTGACAGCATGAGGTAATGGTTTTCAATATGTAATGGATCCTGAAGGCTGAAACTATACTCCTGGAGGATGGTGTATTTATTTCCTAGAGCAGGGCTTTCCAACCCTTATTTATCTTTAATACAAACTCACACCCAGATGAGTAAGGTGTTTGCTTTTTTGTTCTCCAAACAAAATAACATAAATAATATAAAATTGTATTTTAGTACAGAGCAGGCGCAAGTATCACTCTCCTAGACAGTCAAAGAGTTGCAGCAGGAGCAGGCGTTTTATTGAGACTTTGCACCAGTTCCTGCCTGAGGACCCCTCACACGGTCTACGTGACAGCTGAGGAACTCACACGACGTCCACACATAAAACGCACACGTGTGACGGTGGTGGACAGAGCACACAGAGAAGCAGTCAGTGGGTCTCAAAATCAAGGTGTTTTTATAATAAAGTTATACCAAAAGCACAGCAACAAATAAGGAATAGTTTATTAGACAAAACGAGAAACCCCCACCGCCCAGAGCCAGCGGCTGTCGACAGTTCAGGCTCACAGTGAACACTGCCAACCGTCCCCGCTCGCACCAGTGCCCTTCAGCGGAGGTCCTTCCCCGCAAGAGCGGGTCTTCAGTCTCAGTGGTGCCACAGTGAAATCGTACACGAGCATTGACTAGGCGAGGTTTTAAAACACACGTCAGGCTGCGTCACAGGTTGAGATGAACACATGGTCTTAAATAGTTCTTAGTACATCATGTTCTTAAGGAAACAACAGGAAAGCGATCTCAACAGTTTAAAATATTAGCACTATTTGAAGCAGCAGATAAAATGCATTCACCGCCGGCCTGTACCGAGGAACTTGGTGTTGGCAAGATTTGTGGCTTAGGAGAGAAACCATGAGCAGGACTTCTCTATAAAACCTTTGCGGCACTTGACCACCCTTTCGTTTCTTAACAAATCCTCCTGTTCCTCAATGGAAACAGGTGTCTATTCATCAAGAAAGAAGAAGACGGTGAGCGCAGGTTTTACGGCAAGGAGATGAGATACTTGTTTAAAATACTGGGATGCCAACCCGCATGGGTGTCGTCTCCAGAGACTCGGTGTCAGCGTCTGCGGGTGTTTGCCAGAGGAGACCAGCTGCAGGGTGAACCAGGGTCTTCGGTGCTGAGAAGCCTGCGGCAGCCTGTGCATCTGCTCCAGGAAGGCCCAGACGGCAGGAGATGAACCGCAGGGAAGCACTCACCTAGGCTACCGGTAAGAGAAGAGACCAATCCCGGTGTCACGCCAAGTCTCAGAAAGTCAGCCATCCACTCTCTGAGCCCCCACAGCCCCTTCCCATGGATCCGTTCGTCCATCTGTCCGTCCAACAGACCCGACAGGGGTGCGGGAGCATCAGGTCCTCCTGCTGGCGGGCGTGCCGTTCGCTCTCGACCGCTGACGGTCGTATTTCACAGAAACAATAAGGAAAAGCAGGAGGGTGGCTCCTTGAATGGCCGCCAGAAGGAAAAAGTAATAGTTCAAATAGCAGCCATTGATGTTGCCTGGAGAGAAGGAAAGGAAAAAGAAACAAGGGTTTAGAAAGAAAGTTTACAATTTCTTTAACTTGGTTTCTACCAAGGTCAGGGTGACTTTTAATGTTGTCATTTAAAAAATCGAAAGAAAAAAGAATATTCTATCCCTAATTTGAAGTACACAAGTGCCTTGCTCCCAGAGCCACCATGAAGCTGGCTGTACGTCAACACCAGCTCCATGCTGGGGCCCTGTCACCAGCCTTTCCTGCTCCACAGACAAGGAGCCTGACTGTCCCCAAGTCAGGTCTGGAAGCGGAGGGTCTTGGTATCCTGGGTCCAGAGTCTGTACATTTATCAAGACCACTCAGCGGCCCAGGACATGGCCTGGACATCATGTCTCACAGGAGTCCTGGACTCCTGCACTCCTGCGTTGTCACCTGACATCAGATACACTCCAATGTACCCTTCACAGGCCAGGGCAGGCGGCTGAACACACAAGCCACATGCTACGGGGAGATACAAATCTGCTTTTTAAATTTCTCCTTAAAAACTTCAGGTTGCCAAAGAGCTGACATACTGAATGCCCGAGCACCGTGCAGGCGTCCTACGCGCAAGGTTCCACTTAATTCCTGACAAACCGTGAGGCGGCGGAGGTCAAGGTCATGGACCTCAGAGCTCAACCAACCAGGCTCAAACCCAGTGTCGTGGTCTCTGGGCCCAGTCTCCTCGTTTGTAAGATGCGAAAACATGGTGGCCAGCCCCCCACCCCGCCCCCAGGCAGCAACAGCGCTGCCATGAGAAGTGCCCAGGGCGGAAGGCCGCCTCCTCAGCAGTACCCGTGAGGAGCCCCAGTCTTCATGGAGGTCTGGGGTACCAGGTCTGCACACCAGAGAACCGAGGTTTCACAGCACCACCCACCATGGCCCCTTGGCGTGGAGACGCAGGGCTGTGGGCGAAGGTCACCCCAGCTCCCTGCAGACGGCTGTCCCCACAACCGCTTCCACCACTTGTCACCAACTGTAAAGGGCCTGACACAGTCAAGCAGAGGGGCGGGGAGACGTGTCCATCAGCAAGGTGTCCAGAGGAAGCGGGCGTCTCGGAAGAAAGCCGTGGTTCTCTCGGCCGGGCTTCACGAGCACTTCCACTTTGTTTACTTGGTACACCAGACTTCCTTCCCTCTCAGGTCTCCCTCAGGCTGGGTTATTCTGGAACTTCCTTTTTCTATCTGAACACACACTCATTAAAATTAGACGTTCAACACTGCTTTCATTAAACAGAATGAACGAACAGATATAATACACGTGCTTGCATAATAATCACTCACATGTTTTTAAAGAATTCTCACTCAGGTTGTAGAAGACAACGATTTCCTATGTTTACTGCTTTGGAAACAAATCCAGTAATACCTAGAATTTCTACCATTTATTCAACAGATACTGAAAAGCCATGGTTAGGTCCTCACTGCCTGCGGGGCTCCGCCCTGGACAGAGACCCCCTCTTCTGGAGCCTGGTGTGCCCATGCCCACCATGGCACTGCGGGGTGGTGCCAAAGTGCCAATCCTGAAACATTCACCTCCCCAAACGACACAGGAGGTTAAAACTAGCAGAGCTGAAAGCCGGCAGGCCGAGCGGACTATACACAGTGTTTTCCCTGTCAGGGCAAGTCTCAGCCTGGGCTAGGAAGGGTGTTCAGAACCGGGTCCACCACCTAAAAGCTATCACAATCAGCCTTTGCTTTCCTGGGCCTCTTATCAGACAGAAGGTAACTGCATATGAAGGTGGTAAACTCTGGGTGTTCTTTATTTGATAAGACAGACTCCTGGGCCCCAAGGAACAAGCTCACGTGTCACCAAACACATGCACAAAAACATTCCCAGCTGCTCTATTCATGACAGCCTCCAACTGGCGACGCCCGCAACACCCATGCACAGCACAGCAGAGAAATGAACTGTGACTTATTTGTACAATAGATATTCCGCAAAAACAACAAAAGAACCAGTTACTGGGGACGACTCGGAGAACACAGCGCTGAGTGAGACGCCGGCCGCGGCAGAGGACTGGGAGGCGACAGGACTCAGCGGGCTGGCATCACAGCAATTCATCCTGCCGGGGCCTGGGGGCTTAACGCAGCAAGAACAGGAGGAAGGCTTCCAGCCGTCCTGCACTTGGGTCGGGATGAAGAGCACACCAAGCTGCGCACTTCAAGACCAGAGCCCCTCACAGCATAGATGTGGCTCCCAGTCTAAACACAACAAAGACGAGCAGGCCAGGCAGAGGACGGGGAGAGAGGGACACAGTGAAGAGACAGACCACAGCCCAGGGACCCGACAGGAAGTGATCCACACGTCTGCTGGGAAGCACTGAGTCAGCTCCCACCGCCACCTGAGCACTGGTGGAGCAGAGGGCATGGAGAAGCTGGCCTCTGCTCCTCCTCCAGAAGAATGTGGCACAGCTTGGGGGTGGGAGTGGGGTGCCCCAGTCCCATCCTGTCCCCCATCTCCGCCCCAACAGCCCTGCCCCTAACTGAGAGGGAGCCCTGCCATGCCCTCCTGCGTCACCGTCATCGCACCCAGCTCCTGGGGCTGCAGGCAGAAGGGGCGCAAGCTCTCTGCACTCGAGGGAAACGGGAGACCACCTGCGCTCCTAGACAAGGCAGCCGATCCAGGACACACGACCGGCGCCTCCCTCTCGTGGAAATAACATCAACACACAGGACCCAGGTCCAGCACCGGTCCCTGTGTGCATCAGCGCTGGAGGTGACCCTCACAGCTGCAAGTATTAAAATCACCTGTCAGAAGGAAGGATGAATGACAGGCAAACCACAGTTATTAAATTAGCAGTGGGGGGAGCAAATCACTGGAAAGCATCAAGGATGACCAAAGCCAATCAATCCTTTATGATTCACTTAAAAATGAAACAAAAACTAAGAAACAGCAGCTACATCTGAAGAACTACAGAGGTTTGATCTCTGTAACAAGTCTTTGAAGGAGGTCTGTTCTGTGACACCAAGAACCCAGGAGAACTCTCAGAACCCCTGTGTAACCAGACCTTACCCTCAGGGAGGGGGGCGGCCCCTCCTCACCACAACCAGGCTGGGCCTGCCCAACCCCCACAGCCCCGGTGCTCACAGATGGACCACATCACCATGGGGCTCCGGTTTCTGTTTATCAGGGCTTCTCGGACCTAAACTCTCACCTCAGGACAGGAATTTTAACTGCATCATGGGAGGGCTTTTGGAATTCTGCCATTTCTGGAGAACAGTCTTTAGGCTTGCATCAGGTTTCCACAGGGATTTACAACCTAAAAGTACCAGGGGACAGCAAATACCACAGAACTACACAAGGAAAAGCAACCAAAAGCAATGGTGCTTTTTACCGGTGAAACATATAAAGAAGAAAGACGCCTCCACCTCTGGGTCCGTTTACAGGCGACATCAATCTGCAAAGAGCAGAGCTCTCATCCCTCGCCAGTGATTTTGCTCAAGATGCCACCTACTGGCAATGGCTGCAGAACTCCATTATGATTGATCACGAGTCATATTTGTTTTTAAAAAGGCAACTTATTGTCTATTTTATTTTAACTGCAAGAAATTAAAAGGTACTGTCAGGGAAAAAAAAACATAAAACTAAGATAAATGAAGGGAAATTTGTGATACAGATTTTATTTGCCTGCTAATAAAATACAGTGCTGGGCCTGACGGTTGAGAAAGAAGGCAGCCTACCCATCACAGGTTTGGGAACAAACAGCGGCCACTCGGCCGCGGGTGGCGGGGTGTGGTCAAGGCCGACCTGGCAGGAGAGGTTCACCAGTCTCCGGGAGATCGTGTGTGACGTGGGCAAATGGGGTGAGGGGGTGGTCTGACGCAGCTTGGGGAGCAGGGTGGGGCTCCTGACCCAGCCCAGAGACACTGACTGCATCCAGTCCCAGGTGCCCACGTGACCCAAGGGCCGGGGCTCTGGATGCTGCTCACTGTTGATGGGTGGGCATGGGTGGCGGGGGATCCTTACCGAAGTCCGTGTGGCTGCTCATCCACCCGATGGCCTTCAGGGACACCAACGCCAACAGTCCTGAGCCCACGAAGGACCCAACTCCAGAGAAGAAGAAGAACAAGCCCATGATGGCGCTCTGCATGGACTTGGGGGCAGCCGAGTATGCAAATTCCAGGCCTGGGGGGGTGGGGGATGAAGAGTGTTTTTGTAGAGGACACAGCGCTGCCTCCGCACCATGGCCCTCGGGGACCTGGGACTCTGGGCACAGCCCCTATCTGCTGTGAGACAGCCCCCGGCTGGCTGCTCGTCTCCCACCACAGCCCCTAGAAACCCCAAGAGGTGGTGGTCACCTCCACGCTCGCATCAGAGGGCAGCATTTGACTTGCCAGCTCTTGGAATTCCCTGTTCCTCATGGAAAGAAGTTGAAGAAGCCAAATTTCCTACATTCTTAACTGATGTGAGTTTGCAAATGAACCTCTGACACTAAAATGGGGAAATCTACTTAGGAATTCTACCTGAAAGGCAAGGTGTTTGAGAACAGTTTTGGCAGGCGCATCTATAACCCAGTTCTTGCCGTGATACCCAGACATGGAGATATGCGCTGGGCTCTAAAGGAAGGGCCGGCCTCGTTGATTTATTCCCTCCCAAGTTCATGAGCCAATTCCACGTGAGCACAGGGGGAGAGGAGGAGAGGGGAAAGCCGCCGCCCACAGCCCGGCCGTCTCTGGTTATCACTCATTTCCTCCTTCCCTCATTCCCAGCAGCAGGAAACAGGCCTGCACAGAATTCACTCATCCACATGCCACCATGGGACCTCAGCAACAGGGAAGAGAGGCCTGTGAGAACACGCTTTATAAATGAGGTTTCTCCCTGACACATCTACAGGCAGACACCGAGAGCCGGGCAGTGAGGGGCCTGAGGCCTGGCTGCGGCAGCAGGGCTGCAGGGCTGCAGGGCTGGGGAGCCAGTGCCAGGCCAGGCAGCCAAACCCCGGCCCCTGAAGCGGGGCTCGTCCTTCTCCTTTCCTGTCTCCTGCGGACGCACTGCAGCAGGTCATCTTCATGTTGGTGTTGTGGGAATCCTACTTTCACACCAAGAAAGGGGAGCCTCAGCCGTAACGTCACCCTTTCCTCACCGATTCACATTCTGAACCGCACCTGCCCACCAACACCCACCGAGCACCGTGCGGTTACGTCTCGACACAGCCTAACGAGGGAGGAAACAGCATGGCCTTAATCATGCAGTGAGGGGACTGGACACAGACGCCCCCGACGGGAGGAAACCTCACCTGCGATGCTGGCGAATATTTCACTGACACCGATCAGCACGTACTGCGGGACCTGCCACCAGATGGGCAAGTCCGCGGCGTAGTACACGACGTTTCCGATGGTCTGGTTGATGGTCTTCTCCTTCACGAGGTCCAGCCTCTTGCTTTCCAAAATCCCTACAATTCATAAGTAGCTTATGAGCATTTATTCACTAACATCTGTAATTAAACTGAAAAACCAGATCCTTGGGACAAGATGCCTGTCGATGATTCTGAGAAATGCATGAAAGGTTAACACCACATGACACATATCCCCCCCAAGCCCCCAAGCTCAGGAAGTTTTCCCTTTCCCCCTTTCAGCTTCCGAAGTAGGTCATTGAAAACCAGCAGTCATGTCATCCATATCTCAAGCGGGCTTCTGCAGCACCTTATAAAACCAGCGTTCAGCGTGCCTAACACAACCCTCTAAGCTCTGGATCGCTCACCTAAACGCCTTTTGCTTCCTTCAAAAAGAGGAGCAAGAGAAAGCTACATAGTCCTGCAATAAAAAGATTAATCACACTGTTTACTTACCAGAAGGTAATAAATCTGGAGATGATCTTCCCTTCAAGGTAACACATCTACGCTGATTCACTGACTGATGACCATGACTACGACGACTGCCACTACTGCTCCTAATGCCAATCTCCCCATTAGATGGGCTCAACCTTATCAACGAACGACAGCAGTCCCCCCTTATCTGTGAGGGATACGCTGCAAGACCCCAGTGGATGCCTGAGACCGAGAACAGTTCTACATCATATATATATATACACTATTTTTTTCCCTGCCCACACAAACCTCTGATAAAATTTAACTTATAAATCTGGCACAGTAAGAGATTAACAACAGTAACTAAGAATAAAACAGAACAATGATAACAACACACTGCAATAAAAGTTATGTGAAGTTGGCGGTCTCCCTAAGCATCTCATCTCACTGTACTGTAGGTATTTTCAGACTGTGGTTGATCTTGGGGTCACGGAAACGATGGAAACCACAGCCAGGGATAAGGGGGATGACTGTACACTGGCCTTCTGCCCTCGGCAGCAGCCAGGACTCCCTGGATTATCAGTCATCTGTCAGGTGGGACAGACAGACACAGGAAAATAAGCAAGATCAGAAATAGCTACTCTACAAAAAAAAAAAAAACCCAGATTGAAATGAAGTTTAAAACAACAACCCGTAGGACCAAGTTCTTAGAGTAAAAATGTTTTTAAGGAATTCTAGTCCGGAGAAGGCGATGGCACCCCACTCCAGTACTCTTGCCTGGAAAATCCCATGGATGGAGGAACCTGGTGGGCTGCAGTCCATGGGGTCGCTAAGAGTCAGACACGACTGAGCGACTTCACTTTCACCTTTCATTTTCATGCATTGGAGAAGCAAATGGCAACCCACTCCAGTGTTCTTGCCTAGAGATTCCCAGGGATGGCGGAGCCTGGTGGGCTGCCGTCTATGGGGTCGCACAGAGTCGGACACGACTGAAGCGACTTAGCAGCAACAGCAGCAGTCCAAATAATGGACTCTAATAGCTAATGTATACATAATAATTATGTGTTTAAAACAGTATGAGGAAGGACAGGAGTCTGGGCAGAGGAATACTGGAATATACATACATAAGGGGCTTCCGTGGTGGCTCAGTGGTAAAGAATCCTCCTGCCGATGCAAGAGATGTGGGTTCGATCCCTGGGTTGGGAGGATCCCCCGGAGAAGGAAATGGCAACCCACTCCAGTATTCTTGCCTGGGAAATCCCATGGACAAGGAGCCTGGTGGGCTACAGTCCATGGGATCACAAAAGAGTCAGACATGACTGAGATACTAAACAACAAATATATATATATATATAGATTCCTTTTAAGATCTTAGCATGAAAAAGGACAAGAAAAAAAAAAAAAAAGGACCAGGATTTGACAGAGTGAAAGAATCTGCCCCCACACCACATCTCAAATATCCAAAGAGAATACACATCAAAGACCCAAGAGAAGGTGAGACCTCCTAGCTCATTTCCACGTGGAAAGCCGCGTCTCCTCCCTGAAGGTGGTGATGGAGGCAGCCCTCAGCCCTCACAACTGTCCTGTGACTGAGAAACAGGAGCAGCCCAGGTCTGCAGAGCGTCTGCTGCTCTGGAAAGGGGAATATGAGGCTCAGCCCAGCAGTGATTTCAGGAAACTGGTGGTGGCATTAAGGGCCTTGCCCAAAAAGAGCAGCTTTGCTCCCTGGCAGGGCAGCAGGCAGCCCCAATGGGCCCGCAGTGTTATCCTGGTTGGAGCACCTTCAAACGCAAGGCTGAAGTGCTACAGGCTTCCTCTGGCTCAGCCAAGGTCCAGCCGGCCCTGGGCCACCACCCTCGGACTGGAAGATCACTGCCCTGCACTGGCCACCAACCCTCTAGCTTGGAAGGGTTAGATTTAAGTACAGAGAGAGGGAAGAACTCACTCAGCCTGGTTTAGGGGAATAAATACTGACGCTGGATAATCTCTTGCCCTTCATAGCAAAGGCAAGGGAGCATGAAGACGACACCGAGTGTGCTTGTGTGTTTATGGTGGGGTGTCACTGGTGGGAGCCATATACGGGTTTAGTACCAGGACGAAAAAAGGTACCATTGACTTCTGGCAAGCTGGCAGAGAACAGGAGTAAGCTGTAGGACAGAATTTGCTGTGGTCTCATCAGTTAGGAAAACGCAGACTCCTGTGAAGGCCGAGGGTGAAAAACAAACAGAAACCAAGGGGCAATGGCAAGGGGGTCATAAACAAACTAGGACCAAGCCCTGAGACAAGAACACGTGAAATCAACAGAGCGCCTCTTTGGTGGGACTGGGGGAAGGATGGGGAGGTGTGGAGCACACGGCTGACACCACAGAGAACAGAGGAAGGAGCAGGGTCCTGAGAGAGGCCGACAGAGAACCACAGCGGTCCTCGGGCAACAGCGGTCCTGCGGGGTCTGGGCAGGCCTGTCCCTGGGAGGCCACAGAGCTCATGATGGAAGAGACAAGAAGCGCGGGTACAAACCAAGACAAGACAAGAAGCTGGGAGAACCAAGATAGAAGGAAGAGGGGCAAATTCTTCAATTAACAACACAAACTTACATCAGGTCAAACAAAAGAAAACCCAACACTGTGGGTGAGAAGGAAATGAAGGTGGCAGCAGCAAAGGTCGGATAAGAGGAGGGGCGGGCAGAGTCACCTGGAGGGAGACTCGATAACCAAGGGCAGGAAGGAGGCATCAAGAAAACACACCGAGGGTCAGGAAAGGCCTCCTGTGCCCACTCGACCCTGTGCCTGCTGCTCCCTGCTGCCAGCTCATCTACACTCACGACGAGCCAGAGCGAAATATGGAGCAAGAACACCGACCGGGGTGTTGGCTGGGCTTTCACTGGACCGAAGAGCTCCTGTGCGGCCTCCCCACACAGTGCCACTCCCCCATAAACCTTTATGAGTAAAATACCATCACAGGCTAGAAGTGCAGCGAGAACCTGAGGCACACCAGCCCTGCTGGTCATCAGAGCAAGTGCACAGAAAGGATAAGGCTTTGTCTTGGCTTCCCAAGTGGCACTAGTGGTAAATAACCCGCTTGCCAATGCAGGAGACACAAGAGACGCAGAGTCAATCCCTGGGTCGGGAAGATCCCCTGGAAGAGGAAATGGCATCCCACTCCAGTATTCTTGCCCGAAGAATCCTATGGACAGAGGAGCCTGGCTATGCATGTAGCACGTGCTAGAAATGCAGTGAGAACCTGAGGCACACGAGCCCTGCTGGTCCTCGTCAGAGCAAGCAAATGGAAAGATACGGCTTTGTTCGGCAACGCATTGCTAACTGGAGGAGACCCAGGGCAGACCCACGTCCTGAACTTTAGGGACACTAACATCTGTGCCCCCTCCAGGCTTAGTTCTAACAGACTCATGCTGCCCAAGAGAGAACAGTGCCTCTCTAAGGACACTGTCCCCCAGACTGGACAGTGCCTCCCGTTCACCAGAGCCTGCACAGACCGCCGCATCCCTGGACACACGTGATCCCTGTAACCCCAGGCAGCACTGGACTCCAGGGCTCCTGCTACACAGGATCTGAACTAACAGAGCTGACAGCACTACGGCTATCCTACCATCCTGTGCAGCACCCCACAAACATTTTTAGAAAGGAATACTGGCCAAGAAGGAAGCCTTGAAATGCATGATACAGGAATTACAAAGCCATGCTCTCTCTCAACTCTTCAACTAAAGCTTTCTCGGTAGCAAATGGACAAACAGCAGCATCAATTATTATAAACTGAAAAAAGTTCTCTAAAAGTACTCTTGGATCAAAAAGAAAATAAAAACCACAGTTTCAATATTCTTCTGGGGAAAAAAAAAAGAAACCATTACAACAAACTAAAGTGCAAGAGACTTTGATAGAAAGACAGTAACAGGCCAGTTAAAAGAACAACACGGTCTTTACTGTTTAGCAGGAACGAATAAATAGAAGGGAAGAATTTAACTCAAGAAATGAGAAAAAGAAATCAACAAAACACACTGAAGATAATAAAAGTTAATATCTTAATTATTCACTGAGAAAACATAAAAACAGTCAAATAATAAATTCAAGAGATACATCTAAGGAAAAATCGTAAAAGAGTTTTGGCCAATCTAACAAAAAAGAACACATAAAAAAGTGAAACTAGAAAAGAGGAAGGAAATGCAACAGATCTACTTAAATGACCATTTTCATCTCCTCTCAATTTCTCGAACTCAATAAATTATATTCTAAGGACACTAAAAAATAAAAAGCTTAAGTGATTCAGCAAAAAACAAGATCTGAGCAAAACTGGAAAAGGTGGAAAAATGATCATATTTCCTTTCAGAGAAGTGATGCACCCTTGTAATTTTCCAGGTAAAGACTTGGAACTTCCTGGGAACAAACAGAAATTTCTCATCCTGTTTTACACACCCCGCCTCCAGAAACAGGGCATTTACCAACCCTTTAATAAAGCTGTGCAATCCAGACACCAAACCAGACTGCTGTTGGTTAGACAGAGATGCGGAGTCACTCAGCAAAACAGCAGCAGATTCCAATCAGACCATCAGGGTCAGCCCTTTTAACAAACAGGGTTTTTAATTTATTTCAACAGTTAAACACCAGAAGTTAAAATAAATAAAAACAAGAGCTGCCAAAGGCGGAGGGGGGAGGGCATGTCATCCTCCTGAAAACCAACATAAGATATTTGAGAAAAACTCAACAATCATTTCTGCCAAAAATACTCAGTAAACTTGAAATAAAGATTAGATATTTAACATCATCATAAACACCTATTTCAAACTAAGAGGTGCAAGTGAACTGTGAACAGTGAGCAGCTGAAGGCATTCCCATCAAAGTCTGGGGTAAACGGAGGGAGTCTAGGACTTCCTTGGGGGGATTCGAGAAGGAAAGTAATTTCACTGGGCATGGCAACCCACTCCAGGATTCTTGCCTGGAGAATCCCAAGGACAGAGGAGCCTAGCTACAGTCCACGGAGTTGCACAGAGTCAGACACGACTGAAGCAACTTAGCACACACAGATGCATGATGTTAACAGTGAGAACTAGAATCCTAAATACCCAACAACAAAGGACTGCAGGTGAATGTTTGACATGGAAGGATGCTTTAGTTTTTTCTTTTTTTATAGCGAGTGACAAAGGAAGTACACACACACACATCACATCATATATGATTTTTCCCATGCACCTGCAGACTGAGAGTAGAAGATATCCTTGGGTGGAACTATGAGTGCCTAAATCTGTGTGTGTGAGAGAGACACAGAGAGGGAGGAAGGAGGACAGCAATGGGGGGAGATGCTCATCTGTCTTTGGTGGATTTTTTTTTAACCTGCCTACAGTTAACAAGTGTTTCTTTATACCTTTAAGGGTTTCTTAGGTTTAGTTTTCAAATCAGGCTCAAATCATTGTACACAACAGGATTTCATTTCCGCAGAAACACAAAAAGTGTATGTGTATGTACACACAGATACACAAAGTCAGACAGACATGCACCATCACAGCAGTGAGCGTCTCTGGGGAAATTACAGCTGATCTTTATCTTCTTCTTTATGTTTCTAAGGTTCCCTTTTCTCCAGTGAGCATCTATTATGTTAGTAAGTTAAGAACACATATAATTTTGATAGGGAAAGCACACTTCTTTTTTCCTCAAGCAGAATGGAAGAAAACCCATTGGGTGTGCCTGATTCTCACCTGAGAAACTTTAAAGAAAGAATTGTTTCCAACAGGGATGGTACTAAACAGAAGATTCTGATTTATTATGGATGAATATAACAAGTTAAAAGGCAAAATCATCTCTTTCCTATTAAAATGTTGGTCTGCTGTTATGATTTCTGGTTTCCATTCAAAGCTCACTAATGTCCCAGTTAAATAATATTCACTAGAGCTGGAAATGAAACGGCATGAAACACCAGTCACTGCTTAGATTAAATTTAATAAACTGTGCCTAAGTCAAGTTATAAGATGTTTAACCTCTGTGAATCAGTGATGGTTAAGTTCCTTCCTAATATCTGGTCACTCAGCAAAGAAAGCCTCTTTAAGACCGTCAGCACTGGAGGCGTTTTCCGTGTCTAAGCAAGTGATCTGGATGCTGACGTTCAGAGCGGCCGTGGTCACACAGGTGCAGAGCACCTGCCTCCCCACAGGTGCCCGCGGCCACCTGATGGCAGCCCGACCCTGCGGGGCAGGAAGTGAACTGCTGGCACTGCTTGTGCTTTGAAAAGGCAGCACTGGGGCTCCTTGTGGTCCAGCGGCTGAGACTCTGCACTCCCAACACAGGGGGCCCAGGTGTGACCCCTGGTTGGGGAACTAGATCCCACATGCCACAACCAAAGATCAGAAAGACAGAAAGAAAGAAGGAAAAAAAGGAAGAAAGAAATGGCAGCGCTGCCTGCCCAACATGACCCGCTCAACAGGCTCGCCAGAAACCACCGGGAGGGATGACCCCAGGGTTTTCAGGGCCTCCAAAGAAGCTATTCAGCCATAAACAAAACTGAAAGAGAAGATGGTGTGTTAAAGGAACCAAACCCAGAGTCTGCTAGATGATGCCTCGGAAACCAGCAATCTCTCCTTTCCCACAGGCAGCTGACAAGGATACCTGTCCGTGGGGTGCGACTGGCTGGCTGGGGTACAGGCGGGGCTCTCCCATCCAGAAAGAGAAGAGGTGCTGAGGCTGAAGCTGGGCTCACGACAAGTGCTCAGGAACCCCCACCCCCCACCCCGTCAGCACAACTCCTCTGCTCCAGGGCGCCCCGCCCATCACCGATTCTGCAGTCAGGAAACCTGCCACCAGAGCCCTGCTGTGACCCAGCTCTTGTTCGCTCAGGCTTTATTTGCCCACGTGCACAGAACTGGAAGGGAAACAGATCACATGGCCAGCACACGGCAGGAACTTCATCCAGAGATGACCTCCCTTTAATCACCTATTTCATTAATAAAGAAACCTAACTGTCCCCTACGATGTCCCAGCGTCTAGAATATAGATATCTTAAGCCTAGAGACTCATTTCTGTAAATCTGTTGAGTACTGTATCAATATGTTCACCTGGGCGACAGCGGATGGAGGCTGTGGTGAAGCCTTGTCAGAGAATATTAAATTCCACCTCAGCAGTGCTTAACATTAAATTCCTCATAACGCAGATGATATATAGGTGATTCAGGAATATCAGCTTTTCTTGTCTTGTTATATAAGTAAGCTATTTTACGGTTCAATAATTTTCAAATATTAATGAAGGAAGAGTGCCAAAGCAAGGTGAGAAGGTCAGAAACCCTTCAGCCTATCGGCACAAGATAATTCAGCTTAGACTTCAGAATCTAAGAATTATGAACTCAGAACCGAGCCCCCAATAGATGTCAGAATACCTGGGCGTTAGTTCTTAACCGCCTTCGTTTTTTTCTGGGGGATGGAGGCTGGTTCTAAACCCGTTATTTGATTTTAAAAAAATAACAAAACTCTCTCTCCAGAAAAACGCACATGAAATTTTACATAAAAGCGCAAAGGGTTCAGGGCATAAGACACTGACTAATGGACCTGACATTAAGAATCACAGGTCTGAGGATAATTTAACACCTTTCATTTATAAAATTCCCTCTATCTAGCAATTACTAGTGGTCTAAAATCTAAATCAGTAGGAGACAATAAGCCTCCCTTGATTCAACCCAAAAGTCACCTTCCAGAGCATTTCACTGGTTAGGACTCGCTGGTGGTCAGGTGGCTAAGACTCCAGGTTCCCAATACAGGAGAGGCCTGGGTTTGATCCCTAGTCAGGGAACTAGAACCCCATGCTGGAACTAAGAGTTCACACACCACAACCAAGAAGCTTCCACAGCCAAATAAATAAATATTTTAAAAAACATAAAAGAGCAAATCCTGAGAAAACATCTTAAACTTCATATAACAAAAAATGAACACTACTCCAGTTTAATAAAATAATCCTTATACATTCTTTGAAGTACACACGCTTCCTAAAGAACACATGAGTGACTTATTCCGAATCACCCACAACGGGAAGCAGGTGGGAGCAGAAACGGAGCCAGCTTCTCACCTGCAGCGAAGGCTGAGCACATCACGAAGAACATCCCCACGGCGATCCTTTTCAAGGATGATGGGAGCAGGCCATTTCGTTTCAAGATGGGATCGACTAGTTTATCTTTCAAGGGAATTAACAGGAGGATGAGCACAGCATCGAACATGGTCAGCCAGGCTGCCGGAAACTAGAATTTGGAGATGCAGAAGACACGGACTTATTTTTCTGCAGTGTCAGCAACTGCTTGCTTGACAACTAACGTCTAAATGGGAAAAGCTTATTTCAAAAATAGCTCATTTGTACAAGTATGACCTCCTAGGAAAATAGTCTGTCTCAAGACACTGGATCTGAGGAAAGGCTTTCATTTCTAAATGGATGTGATTTGGGTTTTCTGTGCTTTCTGGGGGGAAGAAGAAACAGGTCAAATATTCATGTTTAACTGACAGTAGCAACTTAGTTTGGGTTTCCCAGGGGGCTCAGTGGTAAAGAATCTGCCTGCCAAGCAGGAAACGCAGGTTTGATCCCTGGATCGAGATAATCCCCTGGAGAAGGAACTGCAACCCACTCCCGTATTCTTGCCTGGAAAGAGCCTGGCAAGCTACAGTCCATGGGGTCGCAAGAGTCGGACACGATTTAATGACTGAATAACCACCACAAAGTCAATTTAATCTAGTAAAGGACATAACCAACGGAAAGACAGTTTCAGAAGTAACTGAGTAAAAAACAGAGTAAAAATTCCATTTCAATAGGAACATGTTTAGTTCAAGCTACCTATATCATTTACAAAGTATCTGTGATTGGCAGAAGAAATTCATTTGTCACGTAAACCCCCAATGACAATTTTCACATCATTTCAATTGTTCTCACCGTATGAGGATTGGTTGTAATACTGGAAATTTCTGGAATCTTCAAATGAAGACTCTGTAAAACATACGTCGTCTGCATCTGGGTGTAAAAAGCAGTGTCATTACATGTGTACGGCTGTCACAGACCTGCAGAGAGCCGCCCCTCCCCCAGACTACTCTGTGATGAGACTTGAAAAGGTCAGGTTGGCAAACAGGCAGGTCAGTCTCTTGGCCACCATAAAGGTCGTCTGGAGATGAACTTTGAAAAAGAAGTAACGACTACCCCAGTGAGAAATTAAAAGGTGGGGCCTGGAAAAACAGAGGTATGCCCATTCTTAGCTTCATTTTAAAAAAGGTTTTCAAAACATTTAAGTCCACAAAAATGAGTCCATAACTAACATCAAGATTCTAAGATCCTGGAGACTTATGGCAAAGAAAGCAGGGAACCCAGGAACTTGAGTGCTGGGGCAGTGTTCACGGTGGGGGAAAGAGAGGAAATGAGACCTGAATATAAAACTCACTTGAAAATACACTGTCCAGTAAGGTATCAAAGCCAAGAAAACAGGGACAATCTTGACAAGAGCTTTCACATCTTCCACTTTATCTTCCGGGAATGGCCCTCCTCGAGACATCTTACATGAATCAAACAGACTGTGTTTAGAAGATTGCTGAAAGACTCCAATGCCTTCACTTTGGGAAATAAAATGAAGGAATTAGTTTTCTTCCACCCCCAGAAATCAGTTATTTGGTAACAAATTAGGTTTGGGGATAGGAAATGAGCTTGCTGCACTGAATCTGCTCAAACCCCCTTCCGTTACCTACTAATTGTCCCCCACCCAATGTGGCCACCCAGACTACTCCTCAAAAGAGGGAGACATCCGGAATCAGCAGATGGAAGCACTTCCTAGCCAGAGTGTGACGCTGGCCACCATCACGGTGGGATCACCCAGCGCTGTCTGGAAGGTGGCCGACCTCATCCCCAGTGTTGTCACACTGGCCATTGGTCCTGCGGTGTGGAGGAAGCCTGCAGCTTCACCTGAAGCTGGTGACACCTACATCAGCTACATCACCGGGTGAGCATTTGAAAAGACGACTGTCCTGGATTGTTTGGACCTTAAATTAGGCTATTTATCAACTGTCAAGACTCGATGACTAACACTAAACTCTGTTACAAAACCAAGCTGGTTTACTGTATTGCAGTCACACTGGTGTGACTGGGAGGGAGGGCTCTGTTACAGCAGAGAAGACATCAGCTCTTCACTTAAGGAAGAGCCGAGAAGGGGAGTGGGTGATGCTCCTGATGATAACCTGACGGTGTCACTTGGGGGAAGATGACAGAGTGCCCACTGGTGGGCCCTGATCACCACCCTGTCAGGCACCAGGACACTCTTACTAGCACCCCCCTCCCCCGCCGCAAGGAGGAGGAAGTCAGGGCACAGAGCAGGTAAGAAATGTGCCCAGGGCAACACACCCAGAGAACGGGGCTGGGATCTGACCCCAGGCGGTCCTGGCTGTAGAACCTGAGGTCCAGATCACTGTAGGGCCACCTGTCCCTCTGCTCCCGCCCTCGGGCCTCCCCTCCATGCTCGGGCCCGACGGTCCCAGTCCAGAGCTCTCGGCTGGCTCTGGTACCAGGAGGCCTTCCGGTCCTGGCTCTGGTGCTGGCAGCCCTGCCCACTCACTCACCCTGGCCTGCCTTATTATCTATAACATGCACAGGTCCCAGGTCTCAGGGGTAACTCCAAGGCCTTTCCCGACCCAAAACACTCTTAACAGAGAAACACGCTCTAAGGCCCTTTGTGGTAAAATAGGAGGAAAAAAAAAAAAGTTTTAATTGCACACCCTTCTCTAAAACCAGAAATAAATTACCATTAAGAATGCTTGCAATTCTGGGACTTGGATATAAATGGTAGCTGTCAGCTTTCTAGTTTATAAACTCCTGACCCATTTGACTGAGTCACCAAGTACTGTGAATAATTTTTGTCTTTTAACATTGACATTTTAAACCTGACCTTTCTGAGCAGGGAAAAATTGAAAACTATAAAATTTAAACCAAGTTTTGGACAGAAAAAGTAAATGCAACAGACATTTATTGAGCACCTGCTATATGCCTCATTCTGTTTCTAACTGAGTGCTGAGGAAACACACATAAATAAAAAAAGATACATCTCCTGTCCTTATGAAGCTGAGTCCAATGGGGAAAAATACTTAGAAAAATACACTTAATGTGAAAACACTAAATTCCAAACATACTATTATTCATACTTTTATTTGAAAAACTTTATAGCTTCTCCTTTTTTTTTTGGCCAAAGACGTAAAGTCCCTGTAAACCTAATATAGATTCTATCAGTGATTACACATCATACGGCCAATGCTTCTCTAAATACATTCAAATGTCAAACAGCAAATTCACTTCACACACACAGTCATGCACACAGGTTGCTGGCTATAATGCTTACGTTTTCATATCATTAAAGTATTTTAAAAACTATTTTAAGTCACTACACATCTAAAACTTTGTCCACGTCACACACATTGTTAGTGTTATTATTCTGTAACATACAAGGGTCCAACATGGAGCCACAAGTCACAAACGACAAGGCACACAGACAAGTGCTCCCCGAGAGCCCTGGCCGAGGCTGTGTGTGCAGCTGTGCACCCTCTCCCAGGAGGAGGTGGGGCCATCACTTCTCAGATCCTCAACTCACAGAGGTTAAGTCTCTCACAAAGGGTGTGGCACTGTCTCCACTCACTGATGAACTGAACTGACAGGCATGGATTTCACATCTAAAACAGCATTAAAACATCTTCAAAACAGAGACCCCCTCCCTCCCCCGCAAAAAAAAACAAAAACAAAACAGAGACCACCTAGAGCAGAAAGAAACTGGGATTGGGCCAGATGAAATCGGCCCCATAAATAAGGGAATGCTGGGTGATGCAGTGCTTCCTTCGCTTCTAGAGCGACATTCTGCAAAAGCATCCTCATCAATTAATTACCACTGACTGGCCTCTTATCAGCTTACTAGGCCTCACAATGATCCTATGAGAGGGGACCTCTCCAACTGCACAAGAAGGAAAAGAAGGCTCTGCAAGGTCACTGACCTGCCCAAGATCAGACAGCCCCAACCCGTGCATAAGGAGAGTACTGTCAAGAGAATTTGCCAGACCATCAACTTCTCTGCAAGCTGGTCCTCTTTGAATTGTGCCAAGGAAGACTTCAAAAACCAAGATAAAGGGAAAATAGATTCCCCAGTCCCAGTAGTCTTTACCACGCCATTTGTGCATCAAAACCCACATGTCCACAAAGCAAGTGTGTCCTCTTGCACAGGTGTACCAGGTACCACCGAGAAAGACACTCTGAAACTTTAATGACACATTTTGCTAGTGGGTACTTAATCTGTAGGCTAAACATCTGGGATCTGAAATCACGCTTTTGCTGAATTAAAATGAGGCCCCAGTAAAGCACTGCTGCCAGCTGCAGAGGCAGCGGGGCTTCAATCGTTAAAAATTCTTCAGTGTGGTCGCACCACCAGCTGCTCTGCACTGTGAGTCTGAATGCGACATTGAATGCACTTAAGAGTCTGTGGAGCCCCGCCTGGGGACAGATAAAGCAACCAGAGGCATGAGCCGGGAGCGAAGGGGCAGGGCTGTGGGATCCACCACGTGGGAGGAACATGAGACATCTGTGACGGCTCCAAGGACATAAACAGGATACAGGGAGACAAGCCACGAGGAGGCAGACAGTCGCGGGTCAGTCTGCAGAACGTTCTTGCAACGGGGGCCCTCCTTGCAGAGGGGCAGGAGGCTCCTCGGGGACTGAGCACCCATCTCAGTGCCCCTGTCTTGATCAAAATACTCCCTAAGAGGCTCAACTCCAAATGGTCCCGAGGACTTTTCTGAGGTGATGGATATATTCTACGTTCTGACTGTGGTTACCTGACAGAATAAATCTGTCATAATTCCCAGAATAGTACAGGCAAAAGGGAAGTCTTTTAATACACGTTAATTTACATGTCAAAAGTAACACCAAAAATTTCTGAGGTCTTTCTGTGAGCTAAGTTCTGGACTTTTCTTCACTACTCTGCAACTAGGGTGACCGACCTTCCGCCAGAGCTTGCCCGGGATTCCCTGAGACCCGGGACTTTTGGCTTTAAAACCTCAGGTCGTGGGCAGACAGTGCTCCACCTGGGAAGTCCCGTGTTAACGGGACGACGGCCTTACCCTACGAGCATCTTAATTCTGCTATCCTGTCCACAGAGAGCGGCTGACGTGACCACTGGAGGACGGCCCGCGCTGACCTGCTCAGCTGCTGGCCCTGAAGTGGGAGGCAGCGGCTCACTGCTTAAGGAGCCTACACCTACAAACTAAGCAACTGCTCGGTTTCTGAGCCAAAGGACTGTCCAGGCCTTTTAAAATAAAGAGAAATGTATCAAGTTTAACACTGTCTCTTCAATGCCCTCGGCAAGCCTCTGTCTTTATCCTCTTTATACAGCTAAGCAGTCCGGGGCCTCCATCTACATCAGCAGTGAGAGGAGGGTCAAAGTGCAGGTTAGAAATGAAAAAGCGCGAGCCGGGGAAGAAGGGAGGCCGCTGGCTCATCTTTTAAGATAGAGATGGAGACACTTCACACTCCTGGCGCTGCCGTGAGACATTTCAACTCCCACCCCATGACCCCCTCAACGGTGAGCACAGGACAGACAGAAGCGAGCACTTTATTTTAGAGTGGTTAATAAGTCACGTGGAGCAGCCTATGATGAGAATAAAGCCGCTCACCCGCTAGGACTGTGCTCCCTGATGCGCTTCTGGGGGCGGCAGGAATATACCAGTATCCTGAACATGTCGGTGAAGGCACTGCCATCGGGCGGCTTGGTGATGAAGAAGGTCTGGCCGCACAGGAAGACCACGAAAGCGACACCGATGCAGACAGCGGGGATGGCGTAGCCGGTAACAAAGCTCACGTTCTGCTGGATGTAGGCAATGCCCCCCAGCGAGACGATTGCTCCCAGATTAATGCTCCAATAAAACCAATTAAAAAATCTTCGCGTGGCTTCTGGACCCCGATCCTTAACCTAAAATAACAGGGAAGAAAAAGACTTAAACCCGTGTGATCACCTTCAAGGACGAAAAACATATATGATGTTTTTATATACATTGTTTTATGTATGTGTATGTGTGTGTGTGTGTGTGTGTGCCCTCAGTCGTGTCATTCTTTGTGACCCCATCAACTGTAGCCTGCCAGGCTCCCTTGTCCATGGGATTCTCCAGACAATACTGGAGTGGGTTGCCATTTCCTCCCCCAGGGGATCTGCCCAACCCAGGGATCGAACCCAGGTCTCTTGCATCTCCTGCACTGGCAGAAGATTCTTTACCATTAGCGTTACATGGGAAACCCACTTTATACATATATATAAAATAGTATGATACATTGATACAGCTTTCTATCAATTACTGCTGTCATCACAGTCTTTAAGAAATGCAGCATGTGGGAACTCCCTGGCAGACCAGTGGTTAGGACCTGGTGCTTTCACTTCTGGGGCCCAGGTTCAATTCCTCTTTGGGGAACTAAGGTCCCACAAGCCACGGCCAAAAAAAAAGGGAAAAACAGCAGCACAATCCAACGGTGTTTACAGATAAGCTCAAGGGTCCCTTGACAAAAAATGTGTTTTATACTTTCAATTATTACAGATTTCTTAAATATACTTAAATTCAACAAATCCTAGAGCATTTCTCAAAGTAACTCCCAGGGACCACGTGCTTTGGGAATGCCAGGAATGCTCCTTAAAAATACAGATTCACAGGACCTATTATTATCCAGGACCAGACACTCATCATCTCTGGGGTTGCGGCCCAGGAGTCTGCATTTTAAACAACTTTCCAGAGGACTTCTACTCAAAGCCATATAGCTCCAAGCCTTGATACATCTGGAACCAGAGGAAAATTAGAGAGTGCAACTAAAACCACGTGCTGTTTTCAGACCAGAAAACCTCTCGGGGAATCAAAAGAAGTTCTGATAAGAACAGGATTCCTTAAAGGTTCAAAGATCACTGACTTCCTGAACATAGACAAACAGAAGTACCAGGTTACACAAGCACCTTCCTCAAGACCTACCCAGTGGGGGCCTGTCCTGGTGCAGACAAGACAGTCTGGGTGGGCATGGGCACCCTGTAACATCCCTCCCCGAAGATAGCTTTTCACATCTACGTGACACCCCGAGAATGTGCTTGAGCCAGTCATTTCTAGCCAGTTTCATCTCATAAAATGTTTTAACAAACCTCCTGGTTTAAAGGCTGATGCTGGATTGTGTACAAAGACTGCCGGGTGTTGCTGTCTCGGGAACCTCTGTTGTCTTGTCCTTACATTACAGGTTATGAAAAGGTTGGACAAATTTCTGGTCCAGTAACAGATTTGAATTCTGATCCACAGAGTAATCTAAGTAAGAAAGGAGGTTCTCACTGGGGGCTTAAACAACCAGTTATGATGCACAAAAACCATCTTTTTAGCAGCCATATTATGTGATATGACATTTTAACTTCTACTTTTTAAGATCAAAGTACAGGTGTAAATACAGAATCAGAATCATGTATCCCTCCAAAAAATTTTAATCCAACATGATGAAATATGCTGGGGTCGCAAAAGAGTCAGATACAACTTAATGCCTGAACAGCAACAACATGGTAATAAGTAATATGCGTGAAGTAATAATGTGGTAATCACCGTCTAAAACTGAAAATCTGAGTTTTTAAACAAACCTCACGTTATCAGAATGAGCTTAAACTTGACTCCCTTCCACGTCAGAAATGAACAGAGATCCAAGAACAAATGATGGCAAGACTAATGAGTGAATACATGATTTGTATGCAGGATGTCTTATGTTTCTAAGAAAGACAGCTCCCCCTGAGGACACAATGCATTTGTTTGTTTATTTAGGCTGTGCCATGTGTCTTCTGGAATCTTAGTTCCCCAACCAGGGGCTGAACCCATGCCCCTGCAGCAGAGGCGAGTCCTAACCCCAGGAGTACCAAGGAGGTCCCCTTGCTGCTTAGTCACTTCAGTCATGTCCGACTCTGTGTGACCCCATAGACGGCAGCCCATCAGGCTCCCCCGTCCCTGGGATTCTCCAGGCAAGAACACTGGAGTGGGTTACCATGTCACTAAAATGGACTCAAATACTCATGATCTCCTGGGAACAAACCAGAGGGAAGAAAAAATTGTAAGCAGGCCAATGGCTACAGAGAAAATATAACTAAAGATAAGAAAACAAGTAATTAGGGTAGGGAGCAAACTTAAAAGGGAAGAGGGCCAGTAAACAAAATATCGAAAATTAACACAGACAACTTATGCATTAACTGAAATATATCAGGGCCCTTCCCACTGTCTATAGAGGCGCTGCGCACAGCCGGGTGAACTTGGCAATCAACTTATTTGAACTTCCAAGTGTAATGCACCCAAATTACTTTAAAAACCTAAGCCTATTACTAAAGCCCTAAATAACCACATACCAGTAATTTTCTGGAACAAATGGGAAGCTGCCCTTGTAAACTACAGATCACATGCCTCCGTGCCCTGGACTGACACCCTCAATTCACGTCGGTCACATTACATCACCATCTGTACCCTCGCTTCCTGCCCCACCAGATCAAGGGCAAACAAGACCATCATGTGACTGGTCAAAAGACACCACTGCTGCAACTCAAAGAGCAGCTGGAAGAACAGGATCCTGTGCAGTGAGTCAAATAGTAGGCTGATGTGGAAAAATTCCTTTAAATACACACGAGTGCAACTTTTCTTTCCTCTAGGTGAAATGTAGCTTTGCTCTCGTAAAATAAGTTCTTTCAGTCTGCAATTTCAAATACAAGATCCATCCATTAAGAATGATTGTGACCTCTGAGAAAGGTTAAGCACTGGGGGAAAGGTGGGGCTGACAGAATTGAGATCAGCATCGCCCCTGGACTCTGTGGTTTAAGTCTTCATTCCAAAGCCAGCCAAGGCCTCCTCCTCAGAGCTGCACAGCCTGGGCCCATTCATCTCTCCCTCAGACTGCTTCCCAGAAGCCCTGTCACAAAGGCGTGAGTGATAGAGAAGCCTAAAAGGTACCTTCTGCGTACCACTCGGCCACAGAGAAGAATGAAATAATCCCATGTGCGGCTACATGGATAGGCCTGGAGACAATCACACTAAGTGAAGTCAGTCAGGCAGAGGAAGACAAATGCTACATGATATCACTTATACGCAGACAAATGAATTTATTCATAAAGCAGAAACAGACTCACAGACATATAGAAAACAATCTTACGGCTACCACGGGAAAAGTTGGGGGTGGCATAAACTAGGAATTTGGGATTAACAGATACACACTACTATATATAAGACAGAAAAACAACAAGGTTCTACTGTATAGCACAGGGAACTATATTCAATACCTTGTAATGGACTATAGTGGAAAAGAAACAGAAAAAGGATATTGACTCATTGGAAAAGACTCTGATGCTGGGAGGGATTGGGGGCAGGAGGAGAAGGGGATGACAGAGGATGAGATGGCTGGATGGCATCACAGACTCGATGGACGTGAGTCTCGGTGAACTCCGGGAGTTGGTGATGGACAGGGAGGCCTGGCGTGCTGCGATTCATGGGGTCGCAAAGAGTCGGACACGACTGAGCGACTGATCTGATCTGATCTGATAAATGTATAACCAAATCACTTTGCTGTATACCTGAAACTAACACAACATTGTGAATCAATCATATTTCAATTAAACAAAAAAGCTCCTGGGAGCTCCCTGGTGGTCTAGTGGTGAGGATCCGGCAGTGTGCAGTGGCCCAGGTTCAATCTCTGGTAAGAGAACTGAGATCCAGCAAGCTGCAGGGCACGGCCAAGATTAAAAAAAAAAAAATCCTTAAAAATACAAATAGATTTCTTCAAATTCAGACAGGCCAGGAGATGCCAAACTAGCTCCTCCTGAAGAACAGATTACAGGCTTCATGCCCAGAGAGCAGGCTCCTGGCCATACCTCCCTGCACCTGCAGGGGAGGGAGGGGAGACTTCTGAAATCCCCTTCAACCAGCCAGCACCTGGCACACAGCAGGCACTCCAGCTGAAGGTACTAACATTTTCGTTTCCACTGAGATACAATTCTCACACTATAAAATTCACCCTTTTGAAATGTACCACTCAGTCTTTTTCAGTCTTCACAGATGTCCAACCACCACCGCTTTCCAATTCTACCTCATCACACCAGCAAGAAACCTGGTTCTGTTCACAGGGGCTTCCCCTCCCCTGTTTCCTGACTCCGGCAACCACTCATCTCTTAAGTCTTTATGGAGCTGTCTATTCTGGACATTTCATATAGATGGAATCCTATGATATGTGGTGTTTGGTGCCTTGCATCTTTCAACGGCATGATGGTTTCAAGGTTTATCCACACTGAAGCAAGTACTTCATCTCTTTTTTTACTGTTGAAGTATATTCCGCATATGTCCATCCATCAGTTGATGGCCATCTCCTTGCTGCTGCTGCTATTTAGCTGCTAAGTTGTATCTGACTCCTGCGAACCCATGGACTGTAGCCCACCAGGTTTCTCTGTCCACGGGATTTCCCAGAAAGGATAGTGGAGTGGGGTGCTATTTCCTTCTCCAGGGAATCTTCCCAACCCAGGGTTCAAACCTGGGTCTCCTGCTTGGCAGGCAGATTCTTCTTCAGTTTAAAAAATTTTTAAACATACAGAAGAGTTGGAAGAACAGTAAACCATACACACCCATAGCTTTCATCTACATCCTTAGTTCTTTTTCTGTACATATACAAAATACTCTTTTGGCTGAACTATTAAGTTGCAGCATCATATTTCACCCCAAAGATTTCATCACGAATCTCCTAAAAATAAGGCTGTTCTTCTACAAGACCTCAAACCATCATCTAAGAAATTAACATCAATGCAACTTTATCTACTGCTGCTGCTAAGTCGCCTCAGTCGTGTCTGACTCTGTGTGACCCCACAGATGGCAGCCCACCAGGCTCCCCCGTGCCCGGGATTCTCCAGGCAAGAACACTGGAGTGGGTTGCCATTTCCTTCTCCAATGCAGGAAAGTGAAAAGTGAAAGTGAAGTCGCTCAGCCATGTCTGACTCTAGTGACCCCATGGACTGCAGCTTACCAGGCTCCTCCGTCCGTGGGATTTTCCAGGCAAGAGTACCGGAATGGGGTGCCATCGCCTTCTCCAACTTTATCTACTATGTGGTCTGTAACCAAGTTATCCCAGTCATCCTGATAAATGACTTTTAAAGAAGGTGGGCTACAATCGCAAAGCTGTGTATGGTGGTCAAATCTTTGATCGCCCTGAATCTGTTCTGCATGACGGTGTCATGTCAGAAGAGATTGGGTCAAAAAAAAAAAAAGAGAGATTGGGTCAATTCTCTTGCAGAACAGCACATTTCTTTTTAATGTCCACATTTAATTACACATCAAAAGAGTCCAAATTCTGTCATGCCTTCTAGAGAACTTCTATGGGACCACTCTTTCTTTTAAGGAGTATTGATCACTTATCTATTATCTACTGGAAAGCAGTCATTTTTAAGTCAGACTTTCTGGGTTTAAATCCAGCTTCCCCACTCACCTGCAGTGGACCAGGGCTGGTCAAACCTGCTAAGCCTCTGTTTATTGTAAAACAGGGATAATTATGGGATATAAATTGTTGCGGGGTTTTATGTAAGACAGTGTAGGAAGAGCACTCAGCACAGTGGGGCATAACCTACACACTCAGCACGCACTGTAGTCCTGTGGCCTTGTCTTTAGAGATGGAGCGACGTCCCTGGTGGTCCAGGGGTTACCAACCTGCCTGCTAACGCCACTGCTGAAGCCTGAGCACCACAACCACGACTGCGCCCTAGAGCTTGTACTCCGCGGTAAGAGAAGCCACCACGAGAAGCCTGTGGACAACAAAGAGTACAGCCCCCAATCCCTGCAACTAGAGAACGCATGAGCGCAGCAATGAAGACCCAACATAGCCAAAAAAAAGACTAAATAAAATAAATTTAAAAAAAAACAAAAACAGAAGATGAAGAACTCCCAGTCCTGGCCTTGAAGGCTGGCAGAACCATCACAGAACGCCCATCTGAGCTAAAGTACACATTAAGGAGTCAAGCCTGCACCTAAAGCACGGTGTGGCCACTCACTACAAAACAAAAGAAACACATCTTTTTGCACCTCCATTTCCTCATTTTAAAAATAGGTCTAGGATTCATAAGAGATTCAAATGAGTTCAGGTATGTAAAGCACATTCCATGGTGTGGAGGAAAGAGGTTAGGAATTCAGGACATTAGGCAACTATTATCTCCAGCATTGTTATAAGGAATCGCCTCACCATAATAGCCTTTCACAGGTGTGACTGATGTTCAGATTCAAAGGATGCAAGTTCTTGCAGCCCGGCTCAGTCACGTACTAGCTCTGTAACTTTGGGCAAATGATATAACCTCTTCAGTCTTCATTTCTCTATCTGCAAAATGGGCACAGTAACAACAGAGGCGTCCTATGAACTGGCAAAGTACTCAGCACAGGGCCTGATGCACAGTAGGCCCTCTGTAAATACTGGAAATCACATGGCTACTTGGCCCAGAAACCTAGGAGTTGCCTTCTCTGTTGCATAAGATCAGCCAGCAATTCTGGCGCCCTCTCTGCATGCAATGCAGGAGACCTGGGTTCAATCCCTGGGTCGGGAAGATTTCCTGGGGAAGGGAATGGCTACCCGCCCCAGTATTCTTGCCTGGAGAATCCCAAGGACAGAAGAAGCCAGGCGGGCTACAGCCCATTGGGGGGGGGGGGGGGCGCGGGGAGGGGGCGGCGGGTCGAAAAAGAGTCACACACAACTTAGCTACTAACCAACAACCACCACCTTTGTAACATCCTAAATCCACCACTTCATCCCTTGTCCATTGCCCTCGTCCTAATGCAAATCTCTGATTTCTCACCTGGCCAGTGCAACAGACTCCTACCTGATCTACCTGGTGTCAGCACCTTCCATACAACTGAAGCTCTATACCAGACTGCAAACTTTTTCTGTGAAGGGGCAGGGTGTAAACAGCTTACATTTAACATTCAGTCTGTCACAACTACTTGATTCTGCTATCCTATTGTGAAAGCAGTCCCAGCATGGCTGATAGGTGACCAGGTAGGTGCAGGTCTGTGGTCCAATAAAACTTTATTTATGGAGGCTAAAATGTGAGTTTCCTGTCAGTTTCATTTGTCTCAAACACACACACACACACAAACTTTCTTTTTTTCAAAGAAAAAAGAAAAAAAAAAAGCACCTAAGAATCATTCTTATTCTTAAGTTGCGGGCTCTCCAAAAACAGGAAGTAGACCAGATTTGGCTGGCAGGCCACAGCTGCCAGGCCCCTGCCCTACAGAGACTGAATATTTTTGAAACGTAAATCAGATCACATTACCCTCGGCTCAAACCCCATAAAAGGCTTCCTACTGTATTCAAGACAAACCTCAAACTCTTTACAAAGCGTCACATGACGAAGCCCCTACCTGCCACCTCTGCTCCCATTTCTTTTCTGTTTGAGACATACTTGTCGACAACCTTCTGTAAGTTTAAGGCGTACAATACGTGTACGTGTTGTAGGTGTTGTACACAATACGTGTTCTGATGTGTTCCGTGCTGCAACAACAAGCCACTGCAGCTGCTATGACAACCAGAGCAACCCTCTATTCTGGCCCCAGGGCCTTTGCACTTGCGGATGCCTAGTACCGAAACGCCTCTGTCCCCGCCCCCGGGAATCAACTCCAAAGGCCCCTTTGTTGGAAGGTGGCCCCCCGAGTTTGCAGCTCCGCTCGCTAGCGTCCACCGCAGGCAGCCCGGGTGATAACCTGGATTACCGGGTCGGCAGCCAATCCCGCCCCCTCGCCTCGCACCTGCGGACCCCTCACCTGGTCTGCGCCAAAGGGCGTGATGTTGGCCTTGACCGCGCCCACGCCCAGGCCCACTAGCGCGAGCGCGGAAAGCACTGCGGGAGCGCAGTAGCGAGTGGGTGTGTCGGTACACGGCGGCGCCGAACAATTGCGGACGTTCGTAGGGCCGGGGGCCCCGCAGAGCGCCGAGCGCGTGGCGGGCGCGGCCAGCAGCGGGAAGGCCAGCATGCCGAGCAAGTAGAGCGCCAGGCTGAGCAGGATGGCGCGCGCCCGGCCGAGCCGCGCATCGGCCAGCCAGCCCCCGAACGGCGACACCAAGTAGGTGAGGCCCATGAAGAGCAGCAGCGCCTGGCTGGCCTCCGCGCCCTCCCAGCCGAACGCCGTGCCGTTGAGGAACAGCACCAGGTTGGCCGTGACGCCGTAGAAGGCGGCGCGCTCCAGCAGCTCCGTCAGCAGCACGGCCGCGCACGCCGCGCGCCGGCCCGCGAACGCCGTCCGCCGCGCGCCCAGCAGCGGCGCCCTCTCGTCGCCAGCGCCCTCCATGCGCCCACTCGCGCGCCGCCCCCCGGGCCGCTCTGCCGGCTTCTGCCCGGCTCTGCCACCGCCGTCCCCGCCGCCCTTCTCGCGAGACTTGTCCCGCCAGCCTCTTCGGCCCGCCCCACGAGCGTCCCCATAGGGCGAGCCTGCCGCGAATGCCGCTTGGACTTCCGGTCGCGCCCCGGAAGTCTGCCAGGGAGGTGGCCCGGCTTCCGCCAGCTGTTGTGCGAGAGGGCGGGGGCGTGACTATAGAGAGGGTTTTAAAAGTAAAAATCAGAGTCTCGCGCTCGCAGGTTCCCAGATTTCTTGGAGTGATCTCAGCCTTTCCTTGCCCTCCAGGCAGTGTACTCAGGCTGGCCCCGCACTCGCGCCGGCTTCCCGGCCCTGGAATGTTGTCTATCTTGTCTCTGTTGACTCTGGGAGCAGATAGTTCTTTTGGCGGTTTGTCCTGTGCGTTGTAGAATGAGTAATGGCATCCCTGGCCTCTAGTCTCCATTAAATGCCCATTCCACTCTGTTCCCCAGTTGTGACAATCAAAGCTGTCTCCAGATGTTCCCAAATGAACCCTGAGTGCAAAGTAGTCGGCACTGAGAGCCATTGCTTTAGAACAAGCTCAGAGCCGATTTCCTTGTCACATGGCTGGCTTTCTGTTTTCCTTCAGCCCTCAACTGGAGTGGTGACTCCTTGTAAACATTTCTTGACCAGTCCATCTAAAGTGGATTCCACGCCCATCCCATTAACCTGTTTTAGTTTCCACATACTCTCCGCCACGTTTTTATGCTTATTCCTCTGTCCCCAGCTTGTACGTGGCCCCCACAATTATGAACTCTATGGCGGCAGGGTTCTTGTGTGTCTTTTTCGTCACCGTGCTTCACCCCCGCCCCCATCCTCCCCACCCCACCGCCGGGCACCTATGTGAGACACTGTCACAGTGCCACGGGTACCGCGTGGGACACTGCACCAGTGGTGGAACTGAAGAGTGTCCTGCAGAAACAGTCCTCAGCATGCTTCAGAAACTGGGAAAAGGGGCTATAATGATTCAGTTCGAGCAAGAGCACATCCTCTTCTTCCTCCATCCTTAACTCCAGCGGCTGCTACTGCTGCTGCTGCTAAGTCGCTTCAGTCATGTGACCCCATGGACGGCAGCCCACCAGGCTACCCCATCTCTGGGACTCTCCAGGCAAGAACACCGGAGTGGGTTGCCACTTCCTTCTCCAATGCATGAAAGTGAAAAGTGAAAGTGAAGCCGCTCAGTCCTGTCTGACTCTTAGTGACCCCATGGACTGCAGCCTACCAGGCTCCTCCCATGGGATTTTAAATTGTGGGCTTGCCGGTAGGTCATCTGGGTAAGTAGTCCTTCCTAAAAGGCTTGAAGCAGCATGTATTAACTTTTTTATTTTTCAAAATGTCTGACATCTTGACTGTAGCAGAGCAAGGTGCTGGCATACAGCAGGCAGTAGATAAATATTTAATAAATATTTAATGAGAGATAACTGAATGCCAACATAGGACTTTTCCCACCATATCCATTAGTGCTAATCATTTTAAGCTGTCAGCTCCAATGTCCCTTTCCTGATCTTCCCAGATTTGAACAGATCCCCCTTTTATATGTCATTAGAAGACAGGATACAATTTTCTTACACACCACTCATTATAATTTATGCTTATTTGTTTTGTGAAGATGTTTAGTAGCTGTCCTTAAAGCTCAGAGTGCTAAGATTTTGTTTTTTTCTGGTACTGTATTCCTAGAATCTAGGACAGTACCTGCCAGTGATAGATATGTATGGAATTAAATGAATAAATGAATGACTATTTGTTGAATTGTAAATGGTGTTGGAAGAACTTGTTATGTTCACCTATTCTTTTTCTGTTTTTTTTGAGACTCTTGTGTTGTTCTGCAGCATATATTAGTATCCAAATTTTGCTAGTGGAAAAAGCAACCCCCTCAGGATTCCTGTCCCGAATCCTACATCTAGTAGGCATTAGAGTTTAGACTTGAGTAAAAGGCTCCAAAACTAATTCCTAGTCCAGTGCTTCTTCCATACTCCAGCTGGTAGATAAGTCAAAAACTATGAGTCTCTTTTTTAAAGACTGACAGCATGATACACTCAGACAAAGCACAGAATAATATTTGCATTAAACATGGAATGAAAATAAAGCTCTTCAAGCGGAATCACATGGTGACTTAGTTTTGGAGCTCTGCTCAAAACAGATGTGCCATTTTGAAGGACAGCAAACTAACCCAATTAGATTGTCTCATTTAAGAAGGATAAAGCCAGGCAAAAAGGGGGACAGTGGGGTGGGGGGGAGGGGAGAGGAAGGCAGTTACAGGACTCAGGATGTGCACCTAGGACTGGTAAGCACTTGTACCTGGTTCTCGGGAGGTCTGCCGTGCACCCCAATCTCTGTACCCAGGGGCTGCAAAATATATTCAGCGGGCAGGAATGTTTTCCTTTGATTGTGGTGTTTAAAAGAAGTGAGTCAAAACCACATAATGTAAGATTCAGTTTCTGTGAAATGTCCAAAATAGGCAAGCCTATAGGGACAGAATTTAAGCTAGTGTGTGATACCCAGGTGCTGGGGGGATGGAAAGATTGAGCGGTGACGGCTAAAGCCTGTGCATTTCATTTTGTGGTAGTGAAGTATTCTGAAATCATGATAATAGTTGCACAACTCTGTGAATATACTAAAAACCATTGAATTGTACATGTTAAATGAATGAACCGGATGATATGTGAATTGCATTTCAATACAGCCATTGCCCAGAAAAGTGAGCCAATAGCTAAACACTGGGAGGTTTCACATGTAAAGTTAGATGCCCTGCTGCTCTTGAAAAAACAGGCGGAAGCCCTGGCAATACTGGGACTTGTGGCTGCCTGTGACATGAGTGACCACTCCCCCAAGCCCCTACTTGAGCTACGATGCTGGTATCTGTGTCTTTACATATTCTTTGCAGGCCACAGTGCCAGAGGGCTGTCTGTGACCTGCCCTTGGTGAAGGAACTGTGGCAGAAGTGTCCTTGAGTAGGTCTCAGGGTAAACGTTGAGAAGTTCTGGCAGCTTCCACTTTTGTGCCTTGGGAGTCCTGGACCAAGCTACCTTGCTGGAGAGACCATGTGTTGGGAAAGATTCTGCAACTCCATGGAGAAGGGTTCCCAGCACTCCAGCCTTCCAGCAGGCCTTCCCGTTCAAAGAAGACACATAAGTAACCCCCAGAAACAGCAACAGGAAAAACTGCCCCGCTGAACCTCCAACCAGATCACAGAAAAATGAACAGATTGAACAGTTGTTATTATTTATTTTTTTAATCTTTTTTGTCTGTGTGGCATGGGAGATCTTAGTTCCTCAGCCAGGGATTGAACCAGCAGTTCCCAATATGGAAGTCTTAACCACTGGACAACCAGAAAGTGAAAGTCAGTCGTGTCCAACTCTATACAGTCCACGGAATTCTCCAAGCCAAAATACTGGAGCCTTTCCCTTCTCCAGGGGAATCTTCCCAACCCAGGGGTCGAACCCAGGTCTCCCACATTTCAGGCAAATTCTTTACCAGCTGAAGCCCAAGAATACTGTAGTGGGTAGCCTATCCCTTCTTCTGCAGATCTTCCCAATCCAGGAATCAAACCGAGGTCTCCTGCATTAAAGGTGGATTCTTTACCAACTGAGCTATGAGGGAAATCTGGACCACCAGGGAGGTCCCTAAATAGCTGTTACTTTAAACCACTAAGTTCTGCGGAGGTTTGTTAGGCAGCATGAGAAAATGAAAATATGCCTGCATTCTCCCATAGTCACCATCTGTGACTCCAGGTAACCACCCAACCTTTAGATGGAGCACACACTGTCTAGCTCACACATGTCATCCCAACTCTCTGTTGTCTTATTTTTTTTCACAGTAGAGAAATTATTCCCCATATCTACACTGACTGCTGTCCAACTGAAATTAGTTCAAATTGAATAAAATGAAAAATTCTGTTTTCCAATCACACCAGCCACATTTCAGGTGCACAGTGGCCCCAAGTGATGGGTGGCTGCCATTGTGCACAGCACAGTCCAGATCACTCCACAGCTACAGGAAGTTCTACTGCTGTATATGAATGTGCAAAGGCATGGTTGATTACTTGTTACCAATGTCCACACCCTCTTCCTCCTTCCAAACAATCCTGACCCCACCCTGCTCTCCTTCAACTACCCATGTAGTTCAAGAGAAACTAACTTGTTTGTTTCTGGATCTGACTAGTCCATACCAGTGCTAAATCTCTGATGCTTCTTCCTTTTTTAATTTATTTTTTATTACTTATTTTTTGTCTTCACTGTATGGCATGTGGGATCTTAGTTCCCCAACCAGGGATCGAACCAGTGGCCCCTGCATTAGGAGCACAGAGTCTTAACCACTGGGCCACCAGGGAAGTCCTTCTGATGCTTCACCACTTTCAGAAAACTAGACTGTAGCCATTCAGGATGTGAATTTCCACCAGGGCCCAGGAGAAGACAAGTGACATAGATGGGCCCAGTCAGGCTAAAGGAAAGGACTCTTACTCAATGACTGCAAGAGAAATACACAATGGCACCCCACTCCAGTACTGTTGCCCAGAAAATCCCATGGATTGAGGAGCCTGGTAGGCTGCAGTCCATGGGGTCGCTAAGAGTCAGACACGACTGAGCGACTTCACTTTCACTTTCCACTTTCATGCATTGGAGAAGGAAATGGCAACCCACTCCAGTGTTCTTGCCTGGAGAATCCCATGGACGGAGAAGCCTGGTGGGCTGCAGTCCATGGGGTCATACACAGTCGGACACGACTGAAGCGACTTAGCAGCAGCAGCATCAGACAGGGCGTGAATGAGAATGCCCATAGACCTAGTTGCCAGGGACGGCTGTTTCACAATCATGTGACAAATCAGTGTAGGATGAAGCCAGCTTTGTGGATGGCACAGTGATGAATCAGGGAGATGTCACATAACAAAAGAAACAAAAGATAGTAAATCTGACGTTGTTTAAGCCACGGTGCTGGACTTTATGTTAGTATGACCCAAAACCACCTGTTGTGATTTGATCAGAACATGGGAAAACTGGGATTTCCCTGGTGATTCAGTGGCTAAGACTGTGCTCCCAATGCAGGGTGCCTGTGTTCTATCCCTGCTCAAGGAAGTAGACCCTCACATGCTGCAACTAGGAGTCTGTATGCCACAGCTAAAGATCCTGCACACTGCCACGAAGACCCTGTAGCCAAAGAAATAAATAGATTCACGCTGGTGTAAAGCAGAAACTAATACAGCATTGTAAAGCAATTGTGCTCCAATTAAAGTAATAATAATTTTTAAAATAGGAAAATAAAAAATAGAATAAGGGAAAGCAGCCTAATTTCCTACCCCTTCCCCCCAACACATGGTCCAATTTGCTCTTAGAGTTTTCCACCTGGTTCTTGTAATCAGTGACTTTGCCGACTGCATACTAAGCCCACAATGATTATATAGCTAAAGGGTTGCTATACATTGACTCTCACCTCTTTGTTGGGTACGTATATGATCCATGCCCTCTTCCTGAAAATAATTGTATAAGTCTCTCCCCTGCACCTAAAACAAATAAATATGTAAAGGCCCAAACTCATGCAGCAAGTGTCCAGGGATAGGTGACATCATCTTATTATTAAGTTCTCTGGGCAGCTTCTCCCCCTCCAGGGCCCTCTAGGAAAGAGGATCTTACTGCAAGGACGCTTGTGGTATAGATTGATTTTGGAAATGCCCTGTTTTCTCCACCACCACCCTGCCCCCTGTGCCTTGCTTAATGCAGAGCTCAGAGAAGATGCTCTCGGAAGGGAGGTGTTCAGAAACCACCAGAGGCTGAGGACATTTCAGGGGCTGCCCAATCTCTCTGACTCTTTTTCATGTCATTTCTTCTTCTTGTTTCACATTTGTGCGGCTCACCCCTTGCGACCAGACAGTGGCATGTACTTACTCAGTTTCAGCTTCCTCAAAGTGCTGGTTTACAAATAGTCATCATGGACTTTCTGCATGTCCGTACATCACTCATTTGTTCAACAGACTGCCGAGCACCTTGCCTGCATGTCACAACAGCTCAGCGCCAGCACCCACGGCCGATCCTTCTGCTTTTCTGGTTTCCCAGTTCCCTACAGAGGAACTCAGGCACAGCTCATCTTTTGTGCATCATTAGCTTTATTAGACTCACAGGTCATGTCATTGGTCTTCCAACACTCCATGGAGAGCTGTCAGAAGTTCTCTTTATTACAGGGAATCCCTATTGCAACAGTTTTATCTGGATGCAGATAGTCTAGGTAGAAGCAGAAAACAGGACTGAAAACAGAGTCAACCAACAGAGCGGAATAAAGTCTTATTTTCTGAAGCCCAAACCAAAGCTACCCTAACCTGCCTCGGTGGGAATTAATTCAGCTCTCAGAATGACCTGTATTTTATTTTTGCAGAGGATGTGAGAGTGTGTGACCAGGAAGATGGGTTTTGATTTGACTTTTTTGAAACACTTGCTATGTTGGACCTTTGGAGTAGCAACCTCTGTTTCTTGGGTTTTTTCCCTCCTGGCTTGTAAAAACCTGTGGGACATCTGCAAAAGTCAGACATTCACCAATAGAAAGGGGGAGGTAGAAGAGGGAGTGAGAGAGTAAGTGAAAGAAAATGAACTTCTGTTTCCTCCTATTTGAAGAAGTAACAGATGTGAACACATAACAGATGTGGACCATGCCTAACCATTCTCTTTGCACTCCCACTTTAAGAAGTTCCTTATAAATATCTTATGTTTCAGTTGTAAAATAATTGTTAGTTATAAGTGTATTTATTTTTTAAATTAGGCCTTACAGGAAAGATAAATGGACATGAATCCAAAGGACAAAAATTGAAGCACATATTAATACATAAAGTAACTCAGCATGTGAAAATTAAAGGCATTTCCAATCCATGGGGAAAATAATAGATTATTCAGTAAGTTTTGTTGGCAGAGACTACACATGTGTGGGAAATAGGCTTCACATATTGTACTGACATAAATTCCAGATAGACAAAATAGTATCATGGACAAATTGAAAAGATAAAAGCGTTAAGAGAAAATATGGGCAAATATAAAATCTCAGGGTGGGCAAAGCTTTTCTAAGCCTAATACTAAAACCATAAAGGAAATTTTAATTGATTTGACTCCATAAAGATTTGAAACATACTTGTAGAAAAAAAAATTGCAGTTGACAGCAAACAAACGAAAAAATATTTTGAAATACATATGACAAAGTTATTGTCCTATTATACAGAGTTCTTTGGAATCCTATGAAATGTATTGAATAAGCATCCAATAAATAAAACTGGCAAAGTGAATGTCCAGGCATTACTGAAGACAGCTGTCCTTTGGGCTTCACCAGCCTCTGTTCCTGCTCTGGCAACAGCCCCTGGATTTTCTAGGGTCATCCATACCCCCTGTGGTTCCAGTAGGACTGGCTGAGAGTGATCAGCAGTGGTCGTGTGACCTATGCCCATCCAATCAACAGTAGTTCATCTATTGTGCTACAGTGATTGGATCAAAGATAGACATGTGACCCAAGTTAGTTTAATCAGAGCTAACCCCATGACTTATTCTGGAGTAACCAGGAAGAAACATTCCTTTTTCTCCTGGATTTGGAATTTTAAGGATATAAGCCTGGAGTTGCTGGGGACCATCTCATGAAACCTAAGGATGAAGCAACCCAGAAGAAGGCTGAAATGAAGAGAGAAAGCCCTTGTTTCAAAGTGGCATATTCTAGGTCTTAGTTCTGACCCTGACTCCCCCCCGCCCCCCGCCATCCCCCTGGCCCTGGACATTTCAATTTTGAGTCCATAAATTCTCATTTTGATTAAGCAAGTGTGACTTTCTTTATTTGCAGTTGAAAAAGTCCCAGTTAATACAAGCAATACACACACAGAGAGAAAAGCAAAAATGCCAGTGCCCTTCATGGAAAAAAAAAAAATCACATTTCATCAATACTTAAAAAATGCAAAAAGAGAGAACGTTTCATCACTCGAACATAAAAATACCCAGTATTGGCAAAGTTTGGGGAGATGAGTGTGCTTGTAAATGACCATGCAAAGTGAAATTGCACAACTTTTCTGGACGACAATTAGTCATTTGTATCAAAATCACATTCGCCTACGCTTGTAATGTGCAATTACATTTCTAGGAACATAAGAATGTGGCAGAGACTTAGCTATAAAATGCTCATTGCAATGTTGCTTAAAATAACAAAAAGATTAGAAACAGCAAAGATTTACAATTCAGTTGCTCAGTTCTGTCCAACTCTTTGCCACCCATGGATTGCAGCACACAAGGCTTCCTTGTCCATCACCAACTCCTGGAGTTTACTCAAACTAATGTCCATCGAGTCGGTGATGCCATCCAACCATCTAATCCTCTGTCATCCCCTTCTCCTCCTGCCATCAATCTTTCCCAGCATCAGGGTCTTTTCAAATGAGTCAGCTCTTCCTATCAGGTGGCCAAAGTATTGCAACTTCAGCTTCAGCATCAGTCCTTCCAATGAATATTCAGGACTGATTGCCTTTAGGATGGACTGGTTGGTTCTTTTTGCAGTCCAAGAGACTCTCAAGAGTCTTCTCCAACACCACAGTTCAAAAACATCAATTCTTCAGTTCTCAGCTTTCTTTATAGTCCAACTGAGAGGGTAACAGGCAGGAAGGTCAGGGGTCTCCAAACGGAGGTAATAGGCTGAAAGTGTCAGACATTTTTATCTCTCTTAAGTGGCAGGAGGAAACAAACTAGTAATTTTTTTTTTCCTTCTCTATACAAATTTAAAAGGTTTCTCTTAAAATACTGTGTTGCCATAATGACACCTGGTTTCACCTGAAGTTAACTATTCTCAAACCTTGAGTTAACCAATGCATTTTTCTTATGGAAATGTTTGTCTTAAGCTATGTTAATGTACTATGCATTTACCCCAAACTCTGTCTTCAAGTCGGTTCCACCTAATGGCTCAGAACCTACTTGACAAACCAGTATGTTATACTCAGATATTCCCCTAATCTATGTAAATGAAACTATTTGTATGGTAATCTGCCCTTCTACAAGATTCAAGTCAGTTGTTTTATGGCCCGGGATGAATCATCTGGTGCCAAGATTATCCCAAAATGCATCTTATGGATGGGGGGGCCTAGTGCCATTCTGAATTTTAAGACATTCCTTCTTTCGTCAACAGACTGCTCTGATGGCACCCCACTCGAGTACTCTTGCCTGGAAAATCCCATGGATGGAGGAGCCTGGTGGGCTGCAGTCCATGGGGTCGCAAAGAGTCGGACATGACTGAGCGACTTCACTTTCACTTTTCACTTTCATGCATTGGAGAAGGAAATGGCAACCCACTCCAGTGTTCTTGCCTGGAGAATCCCAGGGACGGGGGAGACTAGTAGGCTGCCGTCTATGGGGTCGCACAGAGTCGGATACGACTGAAGCGACTTAGCAGCAGCAGCAGCAGTGACTACATAACACCCAGCTGAAGACTAGCAGTGGGGTACTCTTTCTGCCCCCGTCTGATGCCTATATTAGAAGCTTTCTCTATCTCCTTTATACTTTAATAAAACTTTATTACACAAAAGCTCTGAGCAATCAAGCCTCGTCTCTGGCCCTGGATTGATTTCTTCTCCTCCGGAGGCCAAGAATCCTGGCGTCTTTTTGTTCAGCAACAACCTTTCATTTGGAGGCTCATCCAGGATCCTTCAGGACAAGATAAGGATGCTTGGAGCTCTAGTTCTTTGTTCTCCTAGCGAACACATTTTCTGCTGTGCTTTACTAACTCTACAGTGTGCTTGTGTGAATGAATGAAACGCCCTGAGTGAAGCAAGTGCAGAGCCCTGCTCTGCGGTTCTGTGGTGATCTCATATGGCTTATGGCAGAAACCTGTCAGGGGTTTATACCGACCTGCCAATGCCAAAAGGCACCCAACGTCTCCTTTGGGGACAGACCAGAAATGGGCAAAGTGTGTGGACCAAACTCTCCTTTCTCTGTCATACTTTTTGGTCTCTTTGACCATTTCATAACTCCTTGGGAATTAGAAGTACTAACCTAATCTATCAGATCATAGACTTTCAAGGGACTTGTGATCTATGCTATTAATTACTGTGTACTCTTACTTAGGTCCCAAACTTGAATTGGTAGTCAGGAAGCACCTAGCCTCACTAGGAATCAAAAGTATGGAAGCTAGATGGAGCTCTAGCTCCAAGAGCATCTCTGAGGTTAAAAGGTTACTCAGATTGGAACTGCATTGGGTTTTTTCCTTTGGTAACGCTGGCTCTTAGTGGACCAGAGGAGGCTCCTATACTGGTGTGGTGACGCTTGGAAGGAACATCTCAGTTTTATGTTAGTATCGGTCTTCTTGTGGTAAGGAATATATTCAGGGTTGTGCACAGGCACTCAGGTGACGAATGTTTCCCCCAGCGGTCTTAGCTTGGGAGGCATTCCGGAAGGTTACTCTGATTGCACCGCGGGTGGCATCAGAGACAAGCAAAGTTTTAATGGTGAAGAGCTGGACGTCAATCAGGGATGCCATCAGGTCTACCCCTGGTGCATCCCCACCCTGTCTCAGTGGTAGAACCGGGAGAGACGAGTATGACGCCTGTAAAGTCTGTCTACACCCCCATCTAGAGCAGGGAGGAACACCTCTGGTAGAAAGATGGCTCTGGTCGCTTTTTTTCTCTCTTACAGATGGGAGCTAACAATTCCAGCCTCACTCCTTTGAACTGTATCCTGGAAAACTGGAATAGATTTGATCCCCAGGGCTTAAAGAAGACACACCTGGTCTTCCTACATGATACTGCATGGCTGTGGTACCCACTGGAGGATGGAGAACGGTGGCTGGTTGGAGGGTCTCTTAAGTATAATACTGTTTTACCATTAAACCAGTTCTGTAGAAAACAAGGAAGATGGGATCAGAGTCATTTTGTCAGATGTATTCTTGAAGGACTCAGGCAGGCGCATTCTAAGCCTTTGCTGCTGCTGCTGCTAAGTCGCTTCAGTTGTGTCCGACTCTGTGCGACTCCATAGACAGCAGCCCACCAGGCTCCCCTGTCTCTGGGATTCTCCAGGCAAGAACACTGGAGTGGGTTGCCATTTCCTTCTCCAATGCATGAAAGTGAAAAGTGAAAGTGAAGTCGCTCAGTCCTGTCCGATTCTTCTCGACCCCATGGACTGTAGCCTACCAGGCTCCTCCATCCATGGGATTTTCCAGGCAAGAGTACTGGAGTGGGGTGCCATTGCCTTCTCCGCTATGGAAAATTGGCAAACATAAAACAGGAGGAGAAGGAAGCTCCTGGTAAATTCCTAGATAGACTGAGAGAAGCCCTTTGCAGGTTCACTGAGATTGATCCCGAAAGTGGAGAGGGAAAAGTGATCTTAAAAGATAGATTTCTCACTCAGTCGGCTCCAGATATCTGCCGTAAGCTATTAAAATGGGCGTATGGACCAAATCAGTCTTTAGATAATCTGTTACAACTGGCTCAGACAGTGTATTATGGTAGGAAATATGAGGAAAAGAAAGAAAGGCAGAGAAAGACAAAGGAACAGGTGGAAGCCTTCACAATGGCTATGAAAACCGTTCTTAAACAGCCCGAGAAAAAATGCCCAGAGGGAGCCAGGTGAAAAGGGATGGGCTTGCTATTACTGTGGAAAGGAGGGGCACCTTAAGCAGAATTGCCCTCAGGCATGTAAGCCGCCCCCAGCTCCATGTCCAGTCTGCAAAGGACCACACTGGAAGAGAGACTGGACCCAGAGGCGTCAGTCTCCAGGGTCAGACTCTCGGGACAATCAGGACTGAAGGTACCTGGGGGTCCCCACACAAGCTCCCGTCCTAATTACACCTGAGGAACCCCAGGTATTAATAACTGTGGGGGGCTAATCCGTCTATTTCCTTTTAGATACTGGGACAACTTACTCTGTGCTTATTGAAGCCCCTGGCCCACTTTCTTCCTGATCCGCTTCTGTAATGGGACTGTCTGGATGAGCCAAAAGGTATTATTTCAATTATTCTTTATGCTGTAACTGGGATTCTGTGCTATTTTCACACAAGTTTCTGATCGTGCCAGAATCTCCCTTATCCCTTTTGGGGAGGGATATACTGAGCAAGGTCCATGCCTCTGTTTTCATGAATACGGAGCCCTCACTTTCTCTCCCTTTCTCTCCCTGAACAAAACGTAAATCCTAGAGTATGGGCTGTTGGAAAATCTGTGAGTTGAGCACAAAATGCTATTCCTGTAGTTGTCAAGCTCAATGACCCACACTTATTTCCACATAAGAAGCAGTATCCACTGAAACCTGAGGTTAAGGAAGGGTTAAAACCCATCATCAAAAATTTAAAGGAGCAGGGACTATTAGTTCCCTGTAACAATCCATGCAACACTCCTATTTTGGGTATAAAGGAACAAGCATCTTTTAACTTCATGGCTGCAGTCACCATCTGCAGTGATTTTGAAGCCCCCCCCCCCCAAAAAAAAAAGTCTTTCACTGTTTCCATTGTTTCCCTGTCTATTTGCCATGAAGTGATGGGACCAGATGCCATGATCTTAGTTTCCTGAATGTTGAATTTGAAGCCAACTTTTTCACTCTCCTCCTTCACTTTCATCAAGAGGCTCTTTAGTTCTTCTTCACTTTCTGCCATAAGGGTGGTGTCATCTGCATATCTGAGGTTATTGATATTTCTCCTGGCAATCTTGATTCCAGCTTGTGCTTCATCCAGCCCAGCGTTTCTCACGATGTACTCTGCATATAAGTTAAATAAGCAGGATGAAAATAGACAACCTTAATGTACTCCTGTCCCAATTTGGAGCCAGTGTGTTGTTCTATGTCCAGTTCTAACTGTTGCATCTTGACCTGCATACAGATTTCTTAGGAGGCAGGTCAGGTGGTCTGGTATTCCCATCTCCTGAAGAGTTTTCCACAGTTTGTTGTGATCCACACAGTCAAAGGCTTTGGCATAGTCAATAAAGTAGAAGTAGATGTTTTTCTGGAACTCTCTTGCTTTTTCAGATGATCCAGCAGATGTTGGCAATTTGATCTCTGGTTCCTCTGCCTTTTCTAAATCCAGCTTGAACATCTGGAAGTTCAGGGTTCACATACTATTGAAGCCTGGCTTGGAGAATTTTGAGTGTCACTTTGCTAGCATGTGAGATGACTGCAACTGTGTAGTAGTTTGAGCATTCTTTGGCATTGCCTTTCTTTGGGATTGGAATGAAAACTGACCTTTTCCTGTCCTGTGGCCACTGTTGAGTTTTCCAGATTTGCTGGCATATTGAGTGCAGCACTTTCATAGCATCATCTTTTAGGATTTGAAATAGCTCGACTAGACTTCCATCACCTCCACTAGCTTTGTTCATAGTGATGTTTCCTAAGGCCCACTTGACTTCACATTCCAGGATGTCTGGCTCTAGGTCAGTGATCACACCATCGTGGTTATCTGAGTCAAGAAGATCTTTTTTGTACAGTTCTTCTGTGTACTCTTGCCACCTCTTCTTAATATCTTCTGCTTCTGTTAGGTCCATACCATTTCTGTCCTTTATTGAGCCCATCTTTGCATGAAATGTTCCCTTGGTATCTCTAATTTTCTTGAAGAGATCTCTAGTCTTTCCCATTCTATTGTTTTCCTCTGTTTCTTTGCATTGATCACTGAGGAAGGCTTTCTTATCTCTCCTTGCAATTCTTTGGAACTCTGCAATCAAATGGCTGTATCTTTCCTTTTCTCCTTTGCCTTTGGCTTCTTTTCTTTTCACAGTTTTTTGTAAGTCCTCCTCAGACAGCCATTTGGCCTTTTTGCATTTCTTTTCCTTGGGGATTGTCTTGATCCCTGCCTCTGTACAGTGTCAAGAACCTCTGTCCATAGTTCTTCAGACACTCTATCAGATCTAATCCCTTGAATCTATTTGTCACTTCCACTGTATAATTGTAAAGGATTTGATTTAGGTCATACCTGAACGGTCTCATGGGTTTCCCTACTTTCTTCAATTTAAGTCTGAATTTGGCAATAAGGAGTTCATGGTCTAAGCCACAGTCAGCTCCCAGTTTTTGCTGACTGTATAGAGCTTCTCCATCTTTGGCTGCAAAGAATATGGTCAGTCTGATTTGGGTATTGATCATCTGGTGATATCCACGTGTAGAGTCTTCTCCTGTGTTGTTGGAAGAGAGTGTTTGCTATGACCAGTGCATTCTCTTGGCAAACTCTGTTAGCCTTTGACTTACTTTGTTTTGTACTCCAAGGCTAAATTTGCCTGTTACTCCAGGTATCTTTTGACTTCCTACTTTTGCATTCCAGTCCCGTATAATGAAAAGGATATCTTTTTGGGGTGTTAGTTCTAGAAGGTCTTGTAGGTCTTCATAGAACTGTTCGACTTCAGCTTCTTCAGCCTTACTGGTCAGGGCATAGACTTGGATTACCGTGATATTGAATGGTTTGCCTTGGAAACGAACAGATCATTCTGTCGTTTTTGAGACTGTATCCGAGTACTGCATTTCAGACTCTTTTGTTGACTATGGTGGCTACTCCATTTCTTCTGATGAATTCTTGCCTACAGGAGTAGATACAATGATCATCTGAGTTAAATTCACCCATTCCAGTCCATTTTAGTTCACTGATTCCTAAAATGTCGATGTTCACTCCAGAAGGCATTGATTAAATGAATTACAGTGCATACATACTCTGTAATATTATGTAGTTATTCACACAAAAATATAGAAGTGGGTTCTAAGTATTGCTGATATGTTTTTGTATTACTTTCCTGTGAGTGAAAGTCACTCAGTCGTGTCTCAGTTCTCCAGGCCAGAATAGTGGAGTGGGTAGACTTTCCCTTCACCAGGGGATCTTCACAACCCAGGGATCAAACTCAGGTCTTCAGCATTGCAGGTGGATTCTTTACCAGCTGAACCACAAGGGAAGCTGCATAACACATGACCACAACCTTAGCTGCTCAAACAACACTGACCTATTATCTGGAGGCTTTGCAGTTCAGGAGGCTGGGCGGGGCTGACTGGGTTCTCAGCCCAAGGTCTCACCCAGCTGACATTAAGGTGTGGGGCGGCTGAGAGGTCACCTAGAGCTCCTGTACTAGTGGTTCATTCTAGTTCTTTGAGATGGTGGTGGGAGGCAGGGAGTAGGGGTATCCATTTCCTTCTGGCTGGCATCTGGGCATTGCTCTCAGCCTCTACCTTCTAGTACTCCTTGTCATGGGACTTCGTTTATGCCCCAAGCCATCATTAAAGAATCTCCCTGACAGCAAATCCTCTCTTCTACTTTGCATCTTTCCAACATCGGGAAATGCCCAGTCTCTTTAAAGAGACAGTTAGTGGGTTTGACTTAGCTTGCATAATCTCCCTATGGAGGGCAACTGATTAGTTTTGTTTGATTTTTTTTGTTTGTTTGTTTGGTTTTTTTGTGGACCATAAGTCTTTATTAAATTTGTTACAATATTGCTTGTGTTTTGTGTTTTGGTTTTTCGGCTGCAAGGCATATGGGATAGCTCCCCAACCACAGGTCAAACCCACACCCCCTGCATCGGAAGGCAAAGTCTTAACCACTGGACCACCAGAGAAGTCCTATGGACGACTGCTTTGGGGATTTAATCACTTTTGCAAATTCTCTTATAGCTTCACCTGGATAAGTGTTTAAATTGGAAGAATGTAAAACAAGAGGTGGGAAATCTTGAGGTAGAATGTTGCCTATCATAACTGTTAAAAGAGCAGTTACCTCCCCACCCCCCAACCCCCAAAAAAGTGTAGAGTGTTTCTACCTTTTGTAGCAGTCACAAACACAAAACAGAATAAAAATCAGCCACAATAAAAACTCCAAAGCAGAGCTAGAAAAATCACAGTAAAAAATCCACACTCCCTGTGTTACTTTGGGAAGTTTCTATGCCTGTTTCCTCATCTGGAAAGTGGTAAGAACCATAGTACCTACCATCTAGGACTGGGGGAAGGTCCGGAAGTATGCCGAATGTTTAGAACGTTGCCAAGCTCAGGGTCTGCAACCACTGCTAGGATGATTAAATTTACCTGTTAAGTCTGGAAAAACCTGAAAAAGTATTAATCGCACTGCTCTCAGAGAGTGGGATGCTGTGAGATTTTATAAACCTGTTTATCTGTATGGCTATATAATAAAACTTGGTCATGTAATAAAAATAAGTTGACAACCTGAAAGAATAACTATGGGCCTCTGCAAGCAACAGGTTGTTACTGGAAGCAGTTGGAACACCTTCCCTTTAGTAAAGCTCCAGTGTGCCCAGAATTGGACCTGTGTCTCTTGCATAATTAGAAATAGGAAGCCATATAGCTGTCAAACTCACTGTCTCCTTCAGCACTGATGAGAATCTTTAGGGTGAGCATCCTCCTGCTGAAAAGTTAGGAAGAGAGTCTGCTCAGCCGTCAGAACAGCAGTGGGAATCAAAGGCCTGCTTTCTTGCCCAAAGCCAAAAGGGAAAAGCACTTAGTCCTGGTTGACTTCCTCCTGTTCATTAAAGAACACTAGAAGGAACTAGTTATTTTCAGACTAACAGCTTTTTTTTGGTCACTTTCAAGTGCTGTCAGTGAAAGCCAGGAAAAGGAAACATAAGTGGCACACTTAAACCACAGTTCTACATGTATCTTTTTTTTTTTTTAATGAAGATTTCTCACTTTCCTTCCCTCTCCATCTCTCTCTCTCATACACTCACACACACACACACACACACACCCCATTTGTAGTTCTCAGTACTAAGGAGAGGAATGAAGATGCAAAGATGGAAAACTCTGGGGACTTCCCTGGTCGTCCAGTGGTTAAGACTCCACTCCTCCACTGCAGGCGGTGTGGGTTTGATTCCTGGTTGGAGAGCTAAGATCCCACATGTCAGGGTGCAGCCAAGGGCATGGGGAGGAGGGGTGGGGTGGGGGGAGGAAACAAAAAAAGATGGAAAACTCTGATGGAAACAAAGAAGCAGAATCCCATTTATTAATGTCAAGAAGGGTTGGGGGAGGGGAGTTGGGGGGTGGGGAATGGGGGTAGAGATGTAAGTGTTGACTTTTTTTCTTTTTTTAAGTCACAGAGCCATTTTTTAAGCCAATATGCCCACAGTGCCATCCCTTGAAAATGCTATCACTTTTATGCAGGTTAGATAATAAACTTTCATTTTCTCCCGCCCAGAGCTAGTAACTAGAGAAATAGTCTGAACAAACACTATGATCAAAAAAAAAGAAAAACACACACACACACAAATTTTGCATTATGTATATTTTAAGACCCTTATGTTAGAAGCATCTGGAGAAAACTCCTACGAGACACCAAGTTCTACCTCCTCTCCGCCTCATAATTATTTCTACATTATTCAATAATAACACAGTTGTCTTCGTACCCTTTTATATTACCTACCTGGGAAAATCATAAAAGACTTCATCAAAATGAACTAATTAACTATGATACTGTTTATAGCTTTTCTCGTTTTACAAATGGGTAAACGAAAGCCATGAAAGGATAAAGTAATGGTCCCCCAAAGATATGTCAGAATATCTTACCTCATGGAACAGGTGTATTCCAGGAAAACTGAATAAAAGTGAGTTTCAACCTAGCAAAGCCTACTGTGGCAGCACTGACTTTCACTAAAAAAATCAGAAATGCATTCTCAAGGGAATAAAATCTCACAACAGAGCAAATTCAGTGACTTTACTTAATTCAACAAGCATCTATTGATGTCTGTTGTCTGGTGCCAGACAAGCAAAGGTGAGCACTTCACCCTGATCACAAAACATAATGAGGTCAGTAGAGAAGAGACAGAGAGCACTAGGGGAGGGGAGGTAGAGAACAACCCCAGATGAGTCACTGGGGACCTTCATACATGCAGCCATCTGTGAAAAGGAGCCTCTGAAATGGATTAAATGGCAGCGGTGAAAAAGAAATTTTTGGTCACCCAAGGTCACCATTTTATTCAGGGTGGCAATATACCCAGCTAACAGACTGCATTTCCTAGCTGTCTGGGATGGACGATGTGGTCATGCACACAGTAAGATAAAGTCATAAAGGCTGTGTGAAATTCCAGGAGGAGCCCTTAAAATGAAATGCAGCATTATATCCTTCCTTCCTGCTGACCTGGAATGTGAATGTGATGGCTGGAGCTCCAGCAATCATATTACACCTAGAAACTATCTTAAGAATAAAGGCCAAACATTATGATGCTGGAGTAGAAAGAAAAAAGTCTCTGTCCTTGGTGACTATGGAGCCAAGATATAAACTTCAACTTCTTCTAACAACAGGAATACAGATTGAGCTCACAAAGAAATTGAAATGCACCTACAACCACTGTGGTAAACTGGGAAGCTCAGGTCCCATCTGTTAAACAAGGAGGCCACTTGACTGAGGGCTTAAATGCCCCGGTGCTTCCTTAACCACACCAAAAGACAAAAAGTGAAAGTGTTAGTGGCTTAGTTGTGTCCCACTCTTTGCAACTCCATGACTGTAGCCCACCAGGTTCTTCTGTCCATGGAATTCTCCAGGTAAGAATACTGAAGTGGGTAGCCAGCCATTCCCTTCTCCAGGAGATCTTCCCCACCCAGGGATAGAACCTGGGTATCCAGCACTGCAGGCAGATTCTTTCCATCTGAGCCAATCAAACCAAAACCTAAGCTGTAAATGCCTCAAGGTTATAGAACTGAAACCTAAGGATAACCAATCACAGAGAGCCAACTAAGCTTTCAGCAACAAGAGAAGACTCTACACATGGACATCACCAGATGGTCAATACCGAAATCAGATTGATTATATTCTTTGCAGCCAAAGATGGAGACGCTCTATACAGTCAGCAAAAACAAGACTGGGAGACTTAAATTGAAGAAAGTAGGGAAAACCACTAGACTATTCAGGTATGACCTAAATCAAATCCCTTACAATTATATAGTGGAAGTGACAAATAGACTCAAGGGATTAGATCTGATAGAGTGTCTGAAGAAATATGGATGGAGGTTTGTGACATTGTACAGGAGGCAATGATCAAGACCATCCCCAAGAAAAAGAAATGCAAAAAGGCAAAATGGTTGTCTGAGGAGGTCTTATAAATAGCTGAGAAAAGAAGACACAAAAGGCAAAGAGGAAAAGGAAAGATATACCCATTTGATTTCAGAGTTCCAAAGAATAACAAAGAGAGATAAAAAAGCCTTCCTCAGGGGTCAATGCAAATAGAGGAAAACAATAGAATGGGAAAGACTAGAAATTTCTTCAAGAAAATTAGAGATACCAAGGGAACTTTTCATGCAAAGATGGGCACAATAAAGGACAGAAATGGTATGGACCTAGCAGAAGCAGAAGATATTAAGAAGAGGTGGCAAGAACACACAGAACTATACAAAAAAGATCTTCATGATCCAGATAATCATGATGGTGTGATCACTCACCTAGAGCCAGACATCCTGGAATGTGAAGTCAAGTGGGCCTTAGGAAACATCACTATGAACAAAGCTAGTGGAGGTGAAGGAATTCCAGTTGAGCTATTTCAAATCCTGAAAGATGATGCTGTGAAAGTGCTGCACTCAATATGCCAGCAAATTTGGAAAACTCAGCAGTGGCCACAGGACTGGAAAAGGTCAGTTTTCATTCCAATCCCAAAGAAAGGCAATGCCAAAGAATGCTCAAACTACTGCACCATTGCCAAAGAATGCTCAAACTACTGCACCGTTGCACTCATCTCACATGCTAGCAAAACGATGCTCAAAATTCTCCAAGCCAGGCTTCAACAGTATGTGAACTGTGAACTTCCAGATGTTCAAGCTGGTTTTAGAAAAGGCAGAGGAACCAGAGATCAAATTGCCAACATCCGCTGGATCATCTGAAAAAGCAAGAGTTCCAGAAAAACATCTCTTTCTGCTTTATTGACTATGCCAAAGCCTTTGACTATGTGTATCACAACAAACTGTGGAAAATTCTTCAAGAGATGGGAATACCAGAACACCTGACCTGCCTCTTGATAAATCTGTATGCAGGTCAAGAAGCAACAGTCAGAACTGGACATGGAACAACAGACTGGCTCCAAATCGGAAAAGGAGTACGTCAAGGTTGTATATTGTCCCTGCTTATTTAACTTATATGCAGAATACATCATGAGAAACACTGGGCTGGATGAAGCACAAGCTGAAATCAAGATTGCCAGGAGAAATATCAGTAACCTCGGATATGCAGATGACACTACCCTTTGGCAGAAAGCAAAGAAGAACTGAAGATCCTTTTGATGAAAATGAAAGAGGAGAGTGAAAAAGTTGGCTTCAAACTCAACATTCAGAAAACTAAGATCATGGCATTTGGTCCCATCACTTCATGGCAAATAGATAGGGAAACAATGGAAATAGTGGCTGACTTTATTTTGGGGGGCTCCAAAATCACTGCAGATGGTGACTGCAGCCATGAAATTAAAAGATGCTTGCTCCTTGGAAAAAAAGTTATGACCAGCCTAGACAGCATATTAAAAAGCAGAGACATTATTGTGCCAACAAAGGTCCATCTAGTCAAAGCTGTGGTTTTTCCAGTAGTTATGTATGGATGTGAGAGTTGGACTATAAAGAAAGCTGAGTGTCGAAGAATTGATGTTTTTGAATTGTTGTGTTGGAGAAGACTCAAGAGTCTCTTGGACAGCAAGGAGATCCAACCAGTCCATCCTAAAGGCAATCAGTCCTGAATATTCATTGGAAGGACTGATGCCGAAGCTGAAACTCCAGTACTTTGGCCACCTGATTCAAAGAACCGACTCATTTGAAAAGACCCTGATGCTGGGAAAGAGTGAAGGCAGGAGGAGAAGGGGATGACAGAGAATGAGATGGTTGGATGGCATCACTGACTCAATGGACATGAGTTTGAGTAAACTCCAGGAGTTGGTGATGGACAGGGAAACCTGGTGTGTTGCAGTCCATGGGGCTGCAAAGAGTTGGACACGACTGAGCGCAGGTCAGGAAGCAACAGTTAGAACTGGACATGGAATAACAGACTGGTTCCAAATAGGAAAAGGAGTTCGTCAAGGCTGTATATTGTCACCCTGTTTATTTAACCTATATGCAGAGTACATCATGAGAAACGCTGGACTGGAAGAAACACAAGCTGGAATCAAGATTGCCGGGAGAAATATCAATAACCTCAGATATGCAGATGACACCACCCTTATGGCAGAAAGTGAAGAGGAACTCAAAAGCCTCTTGATGAAAGTGAAAGTGGAGAGTGAAAAAGTTGGCTTAAAGCTCAACATTCAGAAAACGAAGATCATGGCATCTGGTCCTACCACTTCATGGGAAATAGATGGGGAAACAGTGGAAACAATGTCAGACTTTATTTTTCTGGGCTCCAAAATCACTACAGATGATGACTGCAGCCATGAAATTAAAAGACGCTTACTCCTTGGAAGGAAAGTTATGACCAACCTAGATAGCATATTCAAAAGCAGAGACATTACTTTGCCAACAAAGGTTCATCTAGTCAAGGCTATGGTTTTTCCTGTGGTCATGTATGGATGTGAGAGTTGGACTGTGAAGAAGGCTGAGCGGGGAAGAATTGATGCTTTTGAACTGTGGTGTTGGAGAAGACTCTTCAGAGTCCCTTGGACTGCAAGGAGATCCAACCAGTCCATTCTGAAGGAGATCAGCCCTGGGATTTCTTTGGAAGGAATGATGCTAAAGCTGAAACTCCAGTACTTTGGCCACCTCATGCGAAGAGTTGACTCATTGGAAAAGACTCTGATGCTGGGAGGGATTGGGGGCAAGAGGAGAAGGGGACGACAGAGGATGAGATGGCTGGATGGCATCACTGACTCGATGGATGTGAGTCTGAGTGAACTCCGGGAGTTGGTGATGGACAGGGAGGCCTGGCCTGCTGCGATTCATGGGGTCACAAAGAGTCAGACACGACTGAGCAACTGATCTGATCTGATCTGATCTGAGCAACTGAAATGAACTGAACTGAACTGAAGTTCCTTACTTTGCTTCTGCCTTTTAGTTATAATAGCCTCTCCCCTGCTCCTGTTTGTGGCAAGCTCCTGGCCACTTCTGGTTCAGTACTGCCCAATGGGAATGAATTTTTGCTTAAACTTAGAATTATGCCTTAGTTTATCTCAATACCTCCAAAGAAGGCAATGGCTTCTTAGCTCAGACAACTGTGGGAATGGTGGCTGAATATTGCAAGATCTCTCATTTTCAAAAGATATCAGAAATCCCACGTGGTGGTACCCATGGGAGCGGACTTCAGGTCAACCTGATCCCCTTGGGAGTCCACTAATGGCCTCCTCTGGTTCCTGTAGGAGGGACTTGGTCATCATCCCTTGTGCCAGCCACCGTGGAAAGGGACTCGCAACCCTTGGTCCCCAGGGGAGCAATGGGCAGCCACCCTGGTTCCTCTGAGTGTGTGTGTGTGTGTGTGTGTGTAGTGGGGAACCTGTGGCTAACCCTGGTCCCTGTGGGAGGGGATTGTGGCTACCCAGCCCTCCTTGTCTAAGTGGGAAGGGACCTGTTATCTCAGATTACAGGCCACATGGATGCAGACCTATGTTCACTCTGGGACCACCAGAGGAGCCTCTTCTGGTTCCCATGTAGGGGACCCGCGGATGCCCCGGTGCTGGTCCCATGGGAGGGACCTCGCGGACGAACCCCCACCCCCCACCTTTCCGGGCACGCGCCCCACTCGCAGCCCAGCACGCCCCAGAGTCCCGGCGCCGGAACCGGCGAGCGCGGGCGCGGCCTGGGGAGCGGCGGGCGGACTGACTGAGCCCGGCCGCCCGCCGCCCCGGTCCGCGGCCCCACTCCCGCCCCGGGCCCGGCTTCGGTGGGCGGTGGATGGCCGGGCAGCGGCGGCGGCATGCGGCTCCTATTCCTGGCGGTGCTCCGGCGGCACACGGGCAACGCAGTCACCGCCCAGCGCGTCCGGTAGGTGCGGCTGCGCCCGGGGCCTCGGCGAGGGCACCGGGAGGGGGCGGGGAGGGGTCGGCCTGGCTTTCCCGACCGAACCGCGCGCCCAAACGGACCCGCCGGCGGGCGCGGGGCCCGGGGAGCGCGGGGCTGCGAGGCGCGCGCTGGCTCGGCTCTGGAGCGGGGGCCCGGGCCCTAGCCTGGCGCTCCGATTCTAATGAGACGCCCGGGGCCGCTCGGCGGGTGATCCCAGTGATACCCGGCACCCGGGTGGCCCCGTGAGGCAGCGCGGCGGAGGCTTCTCGGCGGTCTCCGCGCGCATCTCGCCGGGGCCGCTTTCAGTGATGCCCCCTATTGATTGTGAATGCCTTAGGTTTGGGGAGACAGCAACGAAACCCCGAGTCGGGGCTTCCGGACGCCACATTTCAGTGGGGACGCTAGAGGAAGAATAAAAGCATATGGGTCCATGTATACAGTGGTACCTATAGACCCATATAGACACAGGCCAGGGGCCGCGTGTGCGTGTGTGCCGTTTCAGGCAGGATGCTCAGGGAGGCCTCCCTGTTGGAGTGACATCTGCGCAGAATCCTGGGTGCCAGGAGCGTTCCTTGAAGCCGGGGCGGCCTGGCGGGGTGTGGGGGGAGGGCGGGTGGCTAACCAGAATTTCCAGGCAGAAGGCGCAGCAAAAGTACAAACCAGTGTTCCTGCATCCTGCCATCCTAAGTACGTTTCTTTGGACTTCCCTGGTGGTCTAGTGGTTAAGAACCCACCCTGCAATGCTGAGGATGGAGGTTCGATCCCTGGCGGGCAAAGTAAGATTCCACAAGCGCTGTCACATGGTCAACATACCCACCTCACCTACCCACACGCTAAGAAACAAACTAGTCTCTCTTCCTTACCTACCCCTCTCCCTGCCTGGCTATCTTCTTAACACTTGTCTTTTAATGCAGTTGCAGTTTTCTTGTTTTCTAGATTTACCCCTCTACTTTTTCTCTTCTCCCTGCTGGAAGGTAAAAGTCCTCAGGGCAAGGAGGGAACTGATTAGTGCCTGAAGCTCAGTTCAGTTCAGTTCAGTTCAGTTCAGTTGCTCAGTCATGTCTGACTCTGCAACCCCATGGACTGCAGCACGGCAGGCTTCCCTGCCCATCCCCAACTCCCTAAGCTTGCTCAAACTCATGTCCATCAAGTTGGTGATGCCATCCAACCATCTCATTCTCTGTCCTCCCCTTCTCCTTCCTTCAGTCTTTCCCAGCATCAGGGTCTTTTCCAAAGAGTTGGCTTTTCACATCAGGTGGCCAAAGTATTGGAGCTTCAGCTTCAGCATCAGTCCTTCCAATGAATATTCAGGACTGATTTGCTTTAGAATGGACTGGTTTGATCTCCTGGCTGAAGTTTCATAGCAGCCTTTTTTTTTTTTTTTTTTTTTCGGCAGAGTGACTTGCTTCATGTAATTTCTCAATTGACTTCCCCTCTGTGAACCTGCTTCCTCATCATGAGAATGAGTGATGGGGCTGTGCCTACCATTTACAGTTTTTCCGACCAAAATTTTCACCATACAGGTTTAAGGTAGTAACACTGCCATCACTCATTTGGAAGGCAGCTGTGCTTGCCACTACTTTTATTTATTTTTTTCCCATGCTGTGCCACATATGGGATTTTACTTCCCCAACTAGGGATTGAACCTGTGCCCCCTGCACTGAAAGTTTGGAGTCTTAACCCCTGGACCACTGCGGAAGTCCCAGTCATCACTCATTTGGACACAAGTAGCCAGGACGCACACAGTGGTCTTCACCCTCATGGAGCACATTCTGTGAGAGGAAGAAAGATTTGGGGATATTAACCAGAAATAAAGGAGGTGATTGAGGCTGTGGATGCAGAGAAGGGCTCTCTCAGGAGGTGACATTCAAATAAAGACCTCAGTGACAGAAGGGCTCACCCACTAAAGGGCTTCCAGGGGCACCAGACAGGCACTGCCACAGACATGTAGCAAGGGTGCAGGGTCCTTTAGTTACTGTGTTCTTTTTTTTCCTGGTTGTACAGGATGCAAAATATTGCTTTGGTCGGTCTCTCATCAGAGCCAGGCTTTGGCCTCCCCTTCACGCACTCAGGAAGATTGCTGGGGATGGGAGTAGAGAAGGGGAAAAGCAGAAGTTGCTGGAAGATATCTTTTGTCTTGTGAAAGCCTGGGTTCCTTGAGGAAATGATGCTGTGTATCCTGAAGGAGAGGGGAAGGTTTCCTTGGCAACAAACTTCCCTGGGAGCCAATTACCAGAAAGCAGTGAGAGCCAGAGGTTCAGACTTTCTCTGAGGGAGACTCCTGTGATCCTCCAGTGACCCTGGGCCATAGGAGAGGGAGCCCCTCAAATGAATAAGATTGGGGTTCCGAACCATCAGTCTACCTGGGCAGGCTGAGTTAGATAAGACTGGGCTTACAAAAAGGGGAAATGGGTCCATTCTTGCACACTCAAGCTTGTAGTTGTGAATGAACACCCGATATATAAATGGTGATGCTGACTTTCGATGGGCACATCCACACGGCACAGGATGACATACAGGGCACTCTGGGAAGCTATCCTGGGCTAGACTTAGGCTGGTTCAGATCTCCTGCCTTCACTTGCCAGCTTCCCTGCTTAAGATCTCTAAGATCTAGGTCAGGTTACATGATCACAGCTCAAACCTGCCACATAGGCTTGTTGTTAGGATCAAATGTGAGTGTTTTGAAACAGGGTGTGGTACTTAGTACGCACTCAGTAAACATGGGCTGGTTATGAAACTATGTACCTTAGTTGGCAAAGCAGGGAAGGGTCAGTGTGAACGGGGTGGTGTCTCGGGTTGCGGGGCAAGCAGGTGGAATGTTGGTAAAAGCGGATCCCTTCTGAACCAAATTGTGCAAACTAAGCAGTACAGAATATTCTATGTCAGTGATTTTTTTTTTTTTGGCTGCATCTTGAGCAATGCAGGATCTTAGTTCCCTGACCAGGGATTAAACTGGTGATCCCTGCAGTGGTTAAGCTTGGAGTCTTAACCACCGGACTGCCAGGGAAGTCCCATAGGTCAGTGCTTCTTGATGGGAGCAGAGGCCAAGAAAATGTGTGACAGAGGAGGGAGTGATTTTCCCCCGAGAACATGGAGCAATACCTAGAGGTATCTTAGGTTGTCACAGCTCCCGGCATCCTGTGAGTAGAGGCCAAGGATGCAGCTAAATACCCTCCAATGCACAGGGCAGCCCATGACAAAGACAGAATGAGCTCAAAATGTCAGTGGTGCTGAGGCTGACAATCCCTGCTCTTGGTGGAGTCAGCAGATGTGGCTGGAGGGGTAGACCCAAGTCATGAAAGACCTTCAGCTATTCATTTATTTTTAGCTGTGCTGGGTCTTCATTCCTTTGAGGGCTTCTACTCTTTGGTTACAGTGTACCGGCTTCTCATTGCCGAGTTTTCTGATGTTGTGGAGCAGGGGCTTTAGGGTATGTGGGCTTCAGGAGTTACAGCTCACGGGCTCTAGAACATAGGCTAGTAGTTGTTCAAGGGTTAGATACCTCACGGCATGTGGAATCTTCCCAGACCAGGGCTCTTGGGAACCCTTGTCCCCTGCATTGGCAGGTGGATTCTTATACACTGGACCACCAGGGAAGTCCTGTTGGCAGAATTTTGAAATACCCTAATCAAGGCCTACTCTCTGGGATTGTCTCCTAAGCCCCATGAATGTTAGAAACCTGCATCAGAGGTTTGTTCACCAGCGTGCAGCGTTTCATAAAGAAGAGAACTGTTTAGGGTACGTGGTTTGCTGCACAGTTATGGGGCCCTTTGTGTGGAGGAGAATCAGGGAGCCCTGCACACCCAGCAACCCTGCTGTCTGCATCTCCCTTTGGTCAGTGTCCCCACTGTGTCACCTGGCTCAGCTAGAAGCCAGGCCCAGTGAGAGAATCCATGTTTCCCTCCTCTCACTTCTAATCCCCTGAGGCTTTCAACAATTTCCAGAAGAACCCCCAAATCCTGAGGACCCTCTGAGCCAGGCGAATGGGTTCAGGTCAGTTCCTCACAGTAAAGGTGGAAATTTAAATTGCACAAGTTAAAAAAGAAAGTCATAGCATTCTCTTTGGGACAAAGTAACGGGAGATCAGTGTCAAAGGACACCTCCTGTTAGGCTAAAATCAATAACAGGGTCAAGTAGTAGGTCAGAGATCCTCCACCTCTAAACTCAAAGGTATTTACTCTCTGGCCATTTCCAGGGAAGGTTTGCTGACCCCTGCTCTAAATCAGACCATCAGAGACTTGATAGATTACTACGTCCCATACCTAGAGTTTTGTCTGTGGTGTTGTAGCCATGCGTTCCGGGAAACAAATTCACTCAGGACAATGCAGATAGTGGAGTGCAGTTTATTACACCGGCGGGCCCAAGGCAGTTTATTACTCCTCTTGGCCAAGGACCCTGACCAGTTTTTGTGAAAACCTTATATACCCTAAGTGTACTTGCTCAAACCCACCTCCCCAAATTCCTTGAAACTAGTCTGGACAAGGTAAAAGAGATATGATCAAAGTTAACCCATGATTCATGTGTCACAAGACTAGGTAAACAGTGGACATTTATCAATAGGCCTGTGGTCATATCCTAATAAACATAATGGAATTTACCACTTTGTTCTATTACAGAGATAATTAGCATATTCTTTTAGGCAACGGAGAGTCCAAGTCCAAGTCCTGAGGCTCTTTTATCCGGGGTGGGGTCTGGTTTTCCATTGGTATGCCATTTCTACAGACAAACCGGGCACAAAGTTCAGAGTCTATTGGGAGGGTGAGCCTGGCCTAAGATGGAGTCCAGCTCTGTCTGTTTCCTCCTTCAGTGCGGCTAAAGGTTTAAGGATGTCAAGTGCAAATTGGCACTTGCCAAGAGCGCTGCCAGCGACTGAACAAGGGCATTTGCCATCTGCCTCTGTGGAGATTGAACCCTGTGCTGCTTTAGCTGTTGACCTTCAGCGCCCCCTGAGGGAGTTCAGGGTAGAGTGAGGACTGTGTGCTCCAGGGAATCTGGTGGGACAGGTCTTTAGATAGTCAGATATTTTCAGGAACAGATTTTATGATCCCAATCCTTTTTGTTTGTTTTGTTTAGTTGCTCAGTTGTATCTGACTCTTTGCAACCCCATGGACTGCGGCATGCCAGGCCTCTCTGTCCCTCACCATCTCCCTAAGTTTGCCCAAGTTCATACCCATTGCATTGGTAATACCAGCCAGCCATCTCATCCTCTGATGCCCTCTTCTCCTTCTGCCCTCAATCTTTCCAAGCATCAGGGACTTGTATTGAATCAGCTGTTCTCTTCAGCTGACCAAAATACTGGAGTTTCAGCTTCAGCATCAGTCCCTCCAATGAGTATTTGGAGTTGATTTCCTTTAGGATTGACTGGTTTGATCTCCTTGCTGTTCAAGGGACTCTCAGGAGTCTTCTCCAGCACCACAGTTGGAAGGCATCAATTCTTCAGCAGTCTGCCTTTTTCACGGTCCCGCTCTCACAACCGTAAGTGACCACTGGGAAGAGTATAGCAGTGACTATAAGGACGTTTGTCAGCAGAGTGTTGTCTCTGCTTTTCAACACACTGTCTAGTTTTGTCATAGCTTTCCTGCCAGGAAGCAAATGTCTTCTAATTTCATGGCTGCAGTCACCATCTGCAGTGATTTTAGAGCCCAAGAAGAGGAAATATGTCACTACTTCCACCTTTTCCCCTTCTATTTGCCATGAAGTAATGAGGCCGGATGCCATGATCTTAGTTTTTTTAATATTTAGTTTTAAGCCAGCCCTTTACTCTCATCCTTCACCCTCATCAAGAGGCTCTTTAGTTCCTCTTCTCTTTCTGCCATTAAAGTGGCATCATCTGCATATCTGAGGTTGTTGATGTTTCTCTCGCTTCTCTTGATTTCAGCTTGTAACTCATCCAGCCCGGCATTTCTCATGATGTACTCAGCATATAGGTTAAACAAACAGGGTGACCGCCCTATCATACTTCTTTCTCAATCTTGCACCAATCAGTAGTCCCGTACTGAGTTCTGACTGTTGCTTCTTGACCCACATGTAGGTTTCTCAGGAGACAGGTAAGATGGTTTGGTATTCCCATCTCTTTAAGAGCTTTCCACAGTTTATTATGATTCACACAGTCAAAGGCTTTGGTGTATTCAATGAAACAGAGGTAGATGTTTTTCTGGAATTCCTTTGCTTTCTCTATGATCCAGCAAATGTTGGCAATTTGATCTCTGGTTCCTCTTCAGATCCTCATGACTAGCAGAAAACCTTCTGTAAAATGAATGCTTAATGGTATTGAGCTCCGCCTTAACCAAAACCTTATATGTTAATCTTTCCCCACTGCCTCTTTGGAGCAGTCTCTCAGAGCTATCTGAGGTGTTGCCTCTTGGGCTGCAGTCCTCATTTTGCCCCAGATAAACTTAACTCGCAACTCTCAAGCTGTGCATCTTTTTAGTAGAAAAGAAAATGCAAGAAAAGAGATGGAAAAGAAGGAACTTCCCTGGTGGTCCAGTGGTCAGGGCTCAGCACTTTCACTGCTGAGGGCCCTGGTTCAATTCCTGGTTGGGGAATTAAGATCCCACAAGCTACCTATTTTGGCCAAAAAAAAAAAGAAGAACAAGAGATGGAAAACAAGAAAAGGTGGTGAAAGATTGAGGCTTGCTGGGTCCACAGTTCTGGGACTTCCTTGGGGATTCAGTAGTTTAGACTCTACAGTTCTAATGCAGAGGGCGTAGGTTCAATTTAATTTTTAATTTTTTGGTGGGGCCCAAAAATTAAAAACAAAAAACCAGAATCACACAGCAGAGTAGGGAGTTCTAAAAGTTGGTGCTTGGACCAGGGCTCTGACACCAGAGTGAATGCAATGTCCCTGTGTTGAGAGAGCCAGACTTTGTACAGGAGTGTGTGGTTGTGTGTTCTCTTTTTCCTCCATCTGAAACACAGTGTGATTTTATTTGATGGGAAGTAGTTTAGATAACAGAAGCAAACAGAAGACTTTGTGGAAATGCACTGGAGGGGGAAAAAAAAGGAGGAAAGCAAATATCACATGTAGTACAGTCCTGACCCTACTGCCCAGGGACCCTCTGCTGGTATAGGTCTGAATTCTGCTGTAACCACCAAGTGTTGCTGGGGGTTTGGCTCTGCAGAAGAGTTCAAAGATACTGTTCTATGTACCCCTTGACATGGAACCAGGACCCTGTCCCACAGCTGCAGTATTGTTTCTTGACTGCTCTTCCCTTGTCTCCGCAACCCCTCCCTTCCCTGATGAACAACTATTTGAACCTGCTCTTTGGACCTCAGAGAAGGTCACCGAGGCTGTATGAAGCCTATTTCTTATAAAGGCTTCCATACCCGGAAGCCCCACAGGGTCCTGCCCAGTTTCAGAAACTGCAGGTGTACATTAAGTCAGTGAGAAAAGGCTTTCATCTTTTCCCCTGATAAAATCATTGTTGCTTATTGTTTTCATTCAGCAAATATTTATTATTGCACATCTCCAGGGGCACAGAGCTGGGAAGGCTCTGGAACAGAGGAAGACAGGTTAGCCCTGCAGAAGCCAGCAGCTGCTCAGCCAGAGAATTTTTAGCACATCAGCTCAACGCTATGCCGTCATTTGAAAGAAGGTTTCGGCATTCTAGCACGAATGTACAATCACACGGATTCTTTAATTACAATATGATCAATGCTAGGAAGAACTGCCAGGTGGAAAGAGTGTGTTCTACCTGCCAATGCAGGAGACGAAAGAGACGTGGGTTTGATCCCTGGGTCAGAAAGATCCCCTGGAGTAGGAAATGGCAACCTGCTCCATTATTCTTGCTTGGAAAATTCCATGGGCAGAGGACCCTGGCAGGCTACAGTCCATGGGGTTACAAAGAGTTGGACATGATTGAGTGCGCTCACACACACACACACACACACACACACAAGAGTGTGTTCAAAAGACAGACCTATTTCTAGAGGGTCTGGGAGGCTCCCCAGAGAAATAGCTTTTCCTTTCTCATGCAGTTTTTTTAATTGAGATATAATTCACATACCATAAAATTCACCCTTTTAAAGCATCCAATTCAGTGGTTTTTAGTATATTCATAAAGTCACACAACCATCACCACTATCTCATTTCAGAACATTTTTAACCATCTCAAAAGGCACCCCAGACCCATTAACTGTCATCTTCCCCTCCGCCCCCCAGTGCCCCTCCCCAAGCTCCAGGCAGCCAATAATCTTTCTGTCCCCATGGATTTGCCTTTTTTGGACATCTCATATAAATGAAATCATACTCTATATGGTCCTTTCTGAAGGCTCTGCAGAATGCATCAGTACTTAATTCTTTTATAGCGGAATAATATATTCCATTTATGGCCATATCACATGTTGCTTGTCCATCCATCAGCTGAAGGACATTTGAGTTGTTTGCACTTAACTAGCTACTATGACTAGGGCTGCTGTGAATGTTTGCATATGAGAAAAAAACTTTTTATTTATTTTTTATTATTTATTTACTTTGGCCACACTGCACAGCGCGTGGACTCTTAGTTCCCCAACCAGGGATGGAACCCACGCCCTATGCATTGGAAATATGGAACCTTAACCGCTGGGTCACTGGAAAAATCCCAAGAGAAATAACTTTTTAAGCTGGAGCTTAAAACCTGTGGGTTAATTGGATGAAGAGGGAGAAAGGTTGGGAACAGCATTTCTGGCCAAGGGACCCGCCTGTGGGGATGCCCTGACACAGGAAGCAGCTTGTGGAGTTGAGAAGTGGAGGCATCTGAAGAGTTAGCAAGAGAGGGCAGCTTCCAGGTGAAGGTTCTGGATTGAATGCTAGCAAGATTTGGGAGTGAGGGACTGAGGTGGGTGACATAGGAACAAAGGGAGAGTACAGGCTTGAAAATGATTTGGAAGGACCTGGGATGATGTAGCAGAGGAGAGAGATGATGTAAGAGATGTAAAAAATTGAATATTTCCTGCCATACCAGTAGACAAGGACGTCACAGTCATTGGTGATTGCAGCCGCCACTGATGGTGAGCTGGTGAGCCCTGAGGACACTCAGGAAGGAAAAAATACCTGCCATCTATTACTAGCAGACATCAGACTGCAGCCTGAGGAATCTCAGGATGTGAAAACTGAGGATACTGGCCCCAGATAGCTGAGGTGCATACCAAAGGAATGATTTCACCAAGCCCAGACTCTTGCATCTTCCCAATACATAGAAAAGTCCTCAATTCCTTAACTTGAGATATCCGGTTTTCTTTTTGTTGTTGCTGCTATAATTTTCCTTTTTTAAAACATTTTATTTTGTACTGGGGTATAGCTGATTAACAAGCAACGCTGTGATAGTTTCAGGTGAACAGTGAAGGGACTCAGACATGCATATCCATGTATCCATTCTCCCCTAAACTCCCTTGTCATCCAAGCTGCCACATAGCACTGAGCAGGTTCCCTGTGCTATACAATAGGTCCTTGTTGACTATTCATTTACAATACAACAGTGTGTATAAGTCAATCTCAAACTTTGGAACTATCCTTTCCCTTCATCCATCCTCTGGGCAACCTGTAAGTTTGTTCTCTATGTCTGTAAGCAGGACTCTTGCTTTATCACTAAATTATCCTTTCTTATTTTATTTTCTATTTTTGGGAGTTTATTTTTCTTTAAAAATTTTTTCTTTATTACTTTTTTGTTTTGTTTTGAGCAATTGATGGTTGCTTCTATTTTATGTTCCCTCCCTTCCCTAATTAATAACTGCTTGAGTCTGCTCTTTGGAACTTGGGGAGGGTCTAGGAAACGAAAGCCTTTTTCTACAAACAAGAAATAGGGGACAGGGAGGGGCTTTGTGACCCTCTGAGGTCAGAGTACTGTTGCTGTGGAAGGGATGAAGGGCCTCGGGGAAAGATCACCTCTGTGATTAGAGACCCTGATGGTTTATGAGAAGCTAGACAGGATTTTAGATCAGGAACAAGAAAGGCTCTAATCTGATGGTCTATAATAGTAACAGAGATTTGCAGCCTCATGTCACTGAAAACCCAACCCTAATCACATGGACAAGGAAAGGGATTTAGCTGCTTATCCTATAAAAAGTCTGAAGGTAGGGCAGACTTCGGGCATGATGTTACTTTTAAGATAGTATGGACGAGAGTCAGTTGCTCTCTCTGTCTTGTATCCACTTCCCATGCTTGTCAGGTTTTCTTTGCTGGCACCTCCCAACTCTATATCTATTCAGTTCAAGCCCAGCAAGAAACAGAACTCTCCCTGGTGGCTCAGACAGTAAAGTGTCTGTCTGCAGTTCAGGAAACCTGGGTTTGATCCCTGGGTTGGGAAGATCCCCTGGAGAAGGAAATGGCAGTGCACTCCAGTATTCTTGCCTGGAAAATCCCATGGACGGTATCCCATGGATGGCGGAGCCTGGTAGGCTACGGTCCATGGGATCTGCAAAGAGTCGGACACAACTGAGCGACTTCACTTTCACTTTCAGCAAGAAACACAAGTCTGAGTCCCTGAAAGTGCAGTCCCAAGTTCCAGAGTGCCTGCCCTGGGCTGGTTGTATGCATAGGTGGCAAGCTCTGATTGGATCCTGGAGTTGAGTGCTTCACACTGAAATGAGGGATGCGGATGTTCAAGGAAGAGGGGAAGTGGAAATGGATGTTATCGAAGTGTCGACAAAAAAGTGCAACGTGAGAGTTGCGAGCTAAGTTTTATTTGGGGTAAAATGAGGGCTGCAGCCTGGGAGACAGCACCTCTGATAGCTCTGAGAGACTGCTCCAAAGAGGCAATGGGAAGAAGGAAGGTCAATAGGGGAGTTCAATGCAATTGAGCACTTACTTTACACAAGGTTTTCTGCTAGTCATGAGAAGCCGATGTCACCATGAAGGGATTTAGTGCTTTCCTAGATATGAAGAGATACAAAGTTTGGGATCATGATATCAGTTCCTGGAAATATCTATCTATCTAAAGACCTGTTCCACCAGATTCCCTGGAACACAGAGTGTCTCATTCCACCTTGGATTCCCTCAGCCTGTATTGAAGATCAATAGCTGCATCAGCACAGGGTTCAATCTCCACAGAAGCAGATGGCAAATGCCCTTGTTCTTGTTTGGTGGTGGTGGGGGTGGTTTAGTCGCTAAGTCGTGTCCGACTCTTTCGATCCCATAGACTGTAGCCTGTCAGGCTCCTCTGTCCATGGGATTCTCCAGGCAAGAATACTGGAGTGCTTTGCCATTTCCTTCTCCAGGGAATCTTCCTGACCCAGGAATTGAACCCAGGTCTCCTGCATTGCAGGCAGATGATTTACCAACTGAGCTATGTAGAAACTGGCAAATGCTCTTGGCAAGTGCCAATTTTTAGTTGACAGAGGTGACATATTTCAGAGTGAAAGCTTTATTGATACTTACCAGTAAAGGAAAGAGGAAAAGCAGACCTCTGAACTTTTGAAGTTTTAGTTCAGTTCAGTTGAGTCACTCAGTTGTGTCTGACTCTTTGTGACCCCATGGACTGCAGCAAGCTAGGCTTCTCTGTCCATCACCACCCCCCAGAGCTTGCTCAAACTCATGTCCATCGAGTCAGTGATGCCATCCAACCATCTCATCCGCTGTCTCTGCTTCTCTTCCTGCCTTCAATCTTTTCCAGTATCAGAGTCTTTTCCAGTGAGTCAGTTCTTCACATCAAGTAGCCAAAGTATTAGAGTTTCAGCTTCCAGTGAATATTCAGGACTGATTCCCTTTAGGATTGACTGGTTTGATCTTGTAGTCCAAGGGACTCTCAAGAGTCTTCTCTGACACCACAGTTCAAAAGCATCCATTTTTGAAGGTTTAAGGGAAAAATAAATGTTGTAGGTATCCCTTGACTTCCTACTTTAGCATTCTAATCCCCTATGATGCAAAGGACATCTTTTTTTGGTGTTAATTCTAGAAGGTCTTGTAGGTCTTCATAGAACCAATCAACTCCAGCTTTTTCAGCATTTGTGGTTGGGGCATTGACTTGGATTACTGTGTTGTTGAATGGTTTACTTAGAAATGAACAGAGATCATTCTGTCATTTTTAAGATTGCACCCAAGTACTGCATTTTGGACACTTTTGTTGACTGAGGGCTACTCCATTTCTTCTAAGGGATTCTTGCCCACAATAGTAGATATAATGGTCATCTGAACTAAATTTGCCCATTTCTATCCATTTTGGTTCACTGATCCTTAAAATGTCGATGTTCACTCTTGCATCTCCTGCTTGATCCTGTCCAGTTTACCTGGATTCATGGACCTGACATTCCAGGTTCCTATGCAGTATTGCTCTTTATAGCATCAGACTTTACTTTCATCACCAGACACATCCACAAGTGAGTGTCGTTTCCACTTTGGCCCAACCACGTCACTCTTTTTGGAGCTATTCATGATTGCCCTCCGCTCTTCCCCAGTAGCATACTGGACACCTTCCAAACTGGGGGGCTCATCTTCTGGTGTCGTATCTTTTTGCCTTTTCATACTGTCCATCGGGTTCTCTCAGTAAGAATACTGGAGCGATTTGCCATTCCCTCATCCAGTGGACCACGTTTTGTCAGAACTCTTCACTGTGACCCGTCCACCTTGGGTGGCCCTGCATGGCATGGCTCACAGCTTCATTGCTATGCAACCCTCTTCTCCACGACAAGGCAGTGATCCATGAAGGAGTTCTAGAGCTGAAGAGGATGTAATCCATGTGTTTAGACATAAAGGGAGCCACTGTGTCATTTAAAACATTCTAGTAGTCACTTTAAACAAAGCAGAAACAGATCAAATTAATTTTAATAATACGGTCTTATGAACTCAGTATATCCACATATTATTTCAACATGTTGTCAATACAAAAATTATGATTGCGCTGTATTCATTTATTTGATTGCACTGGGTCTTAGTTGTGGCATGCAAGATCTTTAGCTGTGGCATGCGAACTCTTAGTTGTAGCATGTGGGATCTAGTTCTCTGACCAGGGATCAAACCCAGGCCCCCTGCATTGGGAGTGCAGTCTTAGCCACTGGACTACCAGGGAAGTCCCTGTACATATATTTTACACTCAGCACATCTTTTTTCGACTTGCCACATTTGCAGTGCTCAGTTGGCTTTATTATTAGACAATGTAGGACTCACCCTGCAGATGGGACCTGTCTCTTCCATTTGATGTAGGACCCCTCATTTCTTGTTGTCTCCCCTTCGCCCCAAGTTCATTTACTTCATCAGTCTGAGCTCAGTAGTCTTTTGGGTTCAGGAGACCTGATCTAGATGCTTTACCTGTTTTGTGACTATATGTTTGCATTATTTTAAAAAGAGTGACTTCCTAACAGTTATCTCTCAAGTATAAGAATCCACTAGAATCACATTAAAAAGTAGATTCACTTTACAGTTTGCAGAACTCACCAAAGGAGATAATATGCAAGGTAACACCATGTCCCACAAATGTGCTGTTATTATCTCACTGCATTTATGGAGAGGCAAGGGGGGCAGTGTTCTCTCCAGTTTACTCTCCTGAGCTGGGGCTCACGGGTTCATGTGGGCATTGCCTTGACAGGTCTTCATCTTGCTGAGCTTCATCATGGTTTCAAGACCAGCATGGTTTCTCTTAACTTATCTGAACTTCCTTTCTTAAAAAAGTTTTTATTTACTTAATTATTTTTGGCTGCACCGGGTCTCTGTTGCTGCACATGGGCTTTCTCTAGTTGCAGTGAGCAGGGGCTATTCTTCATGGTGGTGCACGGGCTTCTCATTGTGGTAGCTTCTCTTGTTGCAGAGCTAGGGGTCTAGGGTGCAGGCTCAGTAGTTGTGGCTTGTGGGCTCAGTAGTTGTGGCACACAGGTTTAGTTGCGCCTAGGCATGTGGGATCTTCCCGGACCAGGGATTGAACCCATGTCCCCTGCATTGGTAAGTAGACTGTCAACCACTGGACCACCTGGGAAGTCCCACGTCTCAGAACTCCCTGAAATAGTATCAGAGTGTGACATCTTACACTTCAACACAGGTAGCTTACCCCACCAGTGACACGACATTCTTTCCCCCCAGGTGAACCATAGTTGAGCCAGGTTGACATCACGGGACAGTAATGTCAACACCAGGTTGACATTAGGTGCAATGTTCTATGAGAATCAGTGGGCCCCGCCACCTGCTCACACTTAGAGGCCCACAAGGTGAGATGGCCTTAAGAAATATTAGATTCCTGTTTCCTGTCTCAGGATCATGCAGGGGCTCATGGCTATGGAATGGGATGCAGTTCGTGCGGCCTGCCCTGTATCAGTTTTTCTTGCCTTTTTTTTTTTTTTTAATGGAGACATCATAGCTTATCAAAATCCACATAGGCTAAACACACAAATGATTAAGCTCTGTTTGTGCACTCAGTTAAATATGATGGCTTTCAGCCAAGTGGAAGCAGATAGAGTCCTACTGAATCTTTGAATCTTGAGTCAGGGATGTGCAAGGAGGTTTAGTCAATTTCTAGAACATGCTCAAAGTCTCTTAATTTGTTGGAGATGCTTTTGTTCTCAAAAAAAAAAAAGCCTTCGTTAAGCCAAATAAGCCAGAGTTCCTGGGACATAACAGGTGCTTGGGGAATTTATTAGTTGAATCAAGTTATTACTCATGACAAGTGAAGAGTGAAAGTCACTCAGTCATGTCTGACTCTTTGCGACCCCAATTCTCCAGGCCAGAATACTGGAGTGGGTAGCTGTTTCCTTCTCCAGGGGATCTTCCCAACCCAGGGATCAAACCCAGGCCTCCCACATTGCAGTCAGATTCCTTACCAGCTGAGCCACCAGGGAAGCCTAAGAATAATGGAGTGGGTAGCCTATCCCTTCTCCAGTGGATCTTCCCGACCCAGGAATTGAACCGGGGTCTTCTGCATTGCAGGCAGATTCTTTACCTGCTGGGCTACTGGGGAAGCCCAGTGATGCTGAAAGGTCAGCCTCTGTGCGCTGGTGCCAAATCTGTTGCAGGAAGGGGGATCCCTTCCAGGGCCTGAGAGTGGGCTCTTGTCTAACACGTGGCAATGAATTGTTGGAGGAAATACATGTGCTGACAAAGCAAGAGACTTTTTTGGGAAGGGGACTTGGATGGGGAGCAGCAGGGTAAGAGAACCCAGGAGAACTGCTCTGCCACGTGATTCGCAGTCTCAGGTTTTATGGTAATGAGGCTAGTTTCCAGGTTGTCTCTGGCCGATAATTCTGACTCAGGGTCCTTCCTGATGGCGATTGCATGGCTCAGCCAAGATAGATTCCAGTGAGAAGGATTCTGGGAGGTTGGTAGGACTTAGGTACTGGCGTCTCCTCTTTCCTTTTGACTTTTCCTGAATTCTTCTGGTTGATGCTAACTTGTTAGTTCTACATTCCTTTTGAGGACCTCCTGTTTAACAGAACTCACGTAAGTGGTTACTATGGTGCCTGGCCAGGGCAGGTGGTTTCAGTCAGTGGTTCCCCTAACAAATCAAATCTCGGAGACAGAGTTTTGGGTGAAGTAGAAAAGAATAGCTTTATTGCTTTCCCAGGCAAAGGGGAGCCCTTGAAACTCTGTGTCCCAACCCTGAAGAATTTGGTGAGGATTTTTATAGCAATGGTCCAAGGGTAGTGTTGTTGATAGGATTAGGGTGTGTGCATGGCCTGTACTCAGTTAATCTCAAACCAGGATAGGATTAGGGTGTGTGCATGGCCTGTACTCAGTTAATCTCAAACCAGGATAGGATTAGGGTGTATTCATGGCCTGTACTCAGGTAATCTTAAACTTTGACCAGAAGCAAACAGTTGCTTCTTGGCTGTTCCTCTCTTGCCTCTGTATCCCCTTCCTTCTCTGACTGGCAACTGTTTGAACCTGACTTTTGGAACTCAGTGGAAGTCATGGAAGCTGAACAGAAAGGCTCCTGTGCCCCGGAGCCCCAGAAGGAACAAGGACAAAGCAATTTAAAAGTGTTATTTCCTTAAGATCTTATGGAAAAGCCAGAAAGAACTTTTTGGCCAACCTGATACAAATCGGCAGAAAACAAGGCTCAAGTCTTGGTCCATAGAGAATTAAGATTAAAAAAAAAAAAGACTATTTTTAAATATTTATGAGATCATAAAGCTAGTGTTGAAATGCCATTTGAAAATGCGTTTAATAGACAAAGAACAAGGCATTGTCTATATCCCGTCACCCAATCCAATATGCCCTGCCCTGTAGATTCTGCATCAGCCAGAAATCTCTCAGGTATAAATTTCCTAAGTAGAATTCAAACTGTTTCCTTTCCATTTCCCAACACCTTTGTTTTTGGCTTCTCATTTTAGAGTTTTAAAGATGGAATAACAGTCATTTCACAGTTATACTCTGAAGTTTGTGGTGTCCTTATTTTTGCATGATATGTATTTTTAGGCTGAAGTGAGCAGATAACTAGACAGCCTGCAGGCTTCTATCCTGGTTCTGCTTAACAGTTACCATCATCATTTCTAAAGGAGTTGAGGGGGTTAGGTGGTGGTGGTAGGGGGTTGGGGGGTGGTCGGGGGGTAGGGGGCAGTGACAGTGGTCAATCAGCATTAACAGCAGAAATGACAAGATAAAGATACTCAATATGTTGTAAGAACAGAAGCCAACTCAAGTCTCCAGACCTTAGTTTTTCTTTCTTGGCAAGGTGATAGCTGCAGCCTTGCATTTAATTTACAACACAAAAGAGAAAACAAAGAGAGAGAAAAAATTCATCATTCACGTAGTAGTATCGGTGATGATTCTCGCCATATTTCCCAGAGTGGAGGTGGGCTTGAAGATTTGAATCTAATGTATCTTCTGAAGACCTGAGTTCTCCTGAGGCGCCCCCTGTGTAAGGAAGTTGGTCATTTTATGATCATTTGGATTAAATGTTCTAGATCCTTGTTCTTCTATGTTTACTCTTATTATTTGATACAATATTGCTCCTAAGTGCCACCCAGCTAACTCCTCTGATGTTCAGCTGAAGAATAACCATTTTTATTATCTCTGGAATTAGGGGGAAAATGGCTGTGTTAGGTTTGAACTTTGTACTCCAGTACCTTCTGGATGATTTAAGAACTTTTCAAGAGTAATTTTAAGTGTCCTTGATTGCCACTAATGTGCTGATTTTGTGTTTTTCTGTTTGTTCTTTTCCGATTTTGTTTTTGGAGTATAGTTGATTTACAGTGTTGTGTTCATTTCAGGTGTACAACAAAGTGATTCAATCATAGCTATATATTCTTTTTTCAGATTCTTTTCCGTTATAGATTATTACAAGATATTGAGTATAGAGTCCCCTGTGCTATAGCAGGTCCTTGTTGGTTTTCAGTTCTGTAATAGGAGCTCTAAGTATGATGTGACTGCCTTGCTCATATGACTGCAGCCCAGAGGGATGGTGGTAGCGATAGGCTTGGAGCACAATGGAAATAGTGAGGGGACAGCTGCATTAGGAGCAGAGGCTGTCAAATTTCACTGAAGGGGGCTGGTGTTGGGGAATGTTGGGGCCATGTCAGGGGGCTCAGAAGGCATGATGCATTGGACATCCTCCAGATGGAAGGGCAGGACTGGAGCTAAGGATGGCAAGAGTGGGATGCACTTGGCCTTGCAGGGGAAGTGGGATATGAAGGGCACTGTGTGCTAGGCTAGGGCACTTGGACTTGATCCCAGAGACACATCCAGCCATCACTGCTTGCTTTATTCAGTAAGCAAGACAGATGCATGCCCCATTCTCGCAGAGTTGACAATTGAGCTCTCTACTCTTAGCCATTTGAGGGTTTTAATCAAGGGAGAGGCCAAGTTGGATTGGCTGTACATTCACATGCTCACACACATACACCTCAAGCAATTACAAGAAGTTCCACTTATGAACATTGCAGATTTTAAAAACTGCAGAGTGTGCATTCACATGTCTAACCATAAGTTAGTCCTGTGTCTGGCATACATTGTCACATGTGTGCATTGTCTACAAGTTGGTTATGCTTTTGTGTACTTTACTGTGAGTACTATATGGAGGACAGAGGTGCAGTATCTTTATTTCAAGCCCAGGAAGTCTGGAAGCAAGTGCAAAAGCAGCAGTCATGTAACTGTTACTGCTGTACTTTTCAAGGTTCTGTACTATAGGGTTAAAAATGTTTTCTCTATTTTTTTGTGTTTGTTTCCTTTTTATGTATTATTTGTGTGAAAAGTATTACAAACCTATTACAGTACAGTAATATATAGCTGATAGTATTAGCTGGGTACTCAGGCTAACTTTGTTGGACTTACCAATAAATTGGACTTACGAACATGCTCTCAGAATGGAACTCATATGTACGTTAGGGACTTACTATATTAAAAATAATGTATGTACCTGGTCAAAGTATCTAGCCATGCAAAAGGGTCTAGCCGTGCAAAAAAGCTCTGGTCCCTGGATCTCTTTGGACAGAATCATTGTTACCTATTTCTTCTAAATCTTTCTACAGATATTCTATGCACACATGCTATATATACACAGGGTTCTTCACTTTGCTCTCTTTTCATTAACAGTGTGTATTGAGTTCATTCTAAATAATGTCACAGTGATCTGCATTTTCTTCACAGCATCAGGGCTTGATGGCCTCATACTCACTGTAATATAACTGGTCCCCTCCTGTTGCACACTGAGGACATGTGCTTACTTTTTTGCTTCCTCAGTGCTTATTCTTGGATGCATGTGTTGCACTCGTACCCTAGTGTGCTTTTAGGTCAATTCTGAGAAGGGAAGTTATTTGATCACAGAGTTTGTGCATTTTAAATCTGCTAGTGGGGCCTCTCGGCGGACGGGCTGCGCTGCACCGGACGGAGTGGCCGCGCTTCAAGATGTGCTGCCTGACCATGCCCATGCTGCTTCGGGCCCTGGCCCAGGCCCAGGCCGCACGTGCAGGGCATGCAAGTGTCCGTGAATTAAAAAAAAAAATAAAAATAAAAATAAATCTGCTAGTGGTTGCTACTTTGCCCACAGAAGAGCTTGTGCCTGTTTCCCCAGTATAGTAGTGTTTATTTCTTGAAGCCTATGGCAGACTTTCCAAATAGTCTACATTGAAAAGATGATCACATTAAAAAGTTGATCACCATTTTGTGTATGGAAAAGCCCAATTGTATTATGAGGGGTATGGACTGTAATTTTATACTGATCTCTATTTGGGTTGATGGAACTTCTCTGGTGGTGCAGATGATAAAGAATCTGCCTGCAATACAGGAGACTGGGTTTGATCCCTGAGCTGGGAAGATCCCCTGGAGAATGGAATGGCAACCCACTCTCGTATTCTCGCCTGGAGAATTCCATGGACAGAGGAGCCTGGTGGGCTATAGTCCATGGGGTCACAAAGAGTCAGACACAACTGAAGCGACTAACATTTACTCTTTCTTTCCTGCTACCCTTGGTCCCAGCCCTGGTCCCAGTCCCAGTTTTGGTATTTGAGGCTGATGGATGAATGTCTTTTAGGTGGATTGCTTCTAGAGGACAATTCAGAAGATATGTATTATTAACTTTTGGTTTAATGAATCTTTTGATTGATTTAAAGTTTTGACCACAGCAGCAACATGTTCCATTTTAATTTTTTGTTTTCCTATCTTTTTTCTGTTTATTTTTTGATAAAGGGACCATCTAGAAGCTGCAGGTCATGTGTGTATTCTGAAAGATGCCTTTGACTTTGAAAGTCCATCTGAAATCTCAAACTTCATCAAGGCAGAAAACTTGGAGGCAGCTGTGGCTCTGCATTTGTATAGAGGAGGCAGACTTTTGCAAGGTAAGCCCCTCTCTTCGGGATGAAATGCTAGCAGTCACGAAAACCAGCAGTGCCTATAAGGTCAACTTGAAACATAGATGAAACAGTTTATCCCATTTATCCGGTTCCAAAATGGAAGGAACACAATCATCTTTTTGGTTTGTTCTTAACAGATGGATTTTCTAAAATGATGTAACTACGCCAGTTGAGATTGGATGTATATCGAAGCTGTTTTTACTACATTAAGAGTCTTATCGTGAATGTTTTTGATGTGTTTTTCTTCACTCAAAATCTAATGTTCAAAAGTTAAAAATGGGGCTCTTTCACAAAATGTAGAAGTGAGCACATAGGAGAGAGTTTACTCAATTTATTAATGAGGAAACTACTAAGATGCTAAAGCCAATTTAAAGAGCATTTGGGGAGCTGAGACTTGAGTGGGCAATTTAGTAAAGACTGTTAGGATGAGGACTTCCCTGGTGGTCCAGTAGTTAAAAATCTGCCTGTCCATGCAGGGGACACAGGTTCAATCCCTGGCATGGGAAGATCCCACACACCTCGGGGCAACTAAGCCTGTGTTTCACAACTACTGTGCTCGCGTGCTGCAACTACTGAAGCCCATGCACCCTGGAGCCCATGCCTTACTGCAGGAGAGCCACTGCTATGAGAAGCCCGTGCACCCCAACAAAGAGGAGGCCCCGGCTTGTGGCAGTAGAGAAAGCCCGCACTTGGCAAGGAAGATCCAGTGCAGCCAAAAATAAAGAAATAATAAGGTTTTTAAAAGAATATTAGGATGGGGTTGGCTGTAGAACTGGTTAGTGTCCAGCAGGGCAATCACCTGTAAGCTTCGGGCTAAGCTCTCTGTCTACAGCAGCTTCCCACCAGCTCTGTGTTCTGTACATGGTAGTGTGTGTGTGTCATTGCTACTCTCCCAGTTAGTCCAACACCCCGTCCCACCCCGCCATTACCCACCCCATGTCCACATGTCTGGTCTCTATGTCTGCATCTCTATTCCTGCCCTGGAAGTAGGTTCATCTGTACCATTTTTCCAGATTCCACATATGTAAATTGATACAGCCACTGTGGAGAATAGTATGGGGGCTCCTAAAAAAGCTAAAAATAGAGCTATTATATGACCCAGCAATCCTATTACTGGGCATATACTCTGAGAAAACCATAATTCAAAAGGCCACGTACCCTAGTGTTCCTGGCAGCTCTATTTACAATAGCCACAATGAGGAAACAGCCTAGTGTCCGACGACAGATGAAGAATAAAGATGTGGCACATATGTACAATGGAATATTAGTCATAAAAATGAATGAAATTGAGTCATTTGCAGTGATGTGGATGGATCTAGAATCTGTCATACAAAGTGCAGTAAGTCAGGAAGAGAAAAACAAATATTGCATATTAACACATATATGTGGAATCTAGAAAAATAATCCTGGTATTTTTCTTGAGTGCTTGTTAATTTACAGTGGTCTCCCAAAGTTCCCTAGGTGTCCCTCTCTATCTATAATTCCCTACTGGGAACTCTACAACTACCTATATAACTATCTTAGTCTATTCCTAACTACAACTTCACAGAGTAAGAACTTTTAATTAATAGTAAATACTGAAGTCACACAACAGTCTTAGAAAACTAATCCACAGGGAACCTTTAAACACTGCTTTCTTGCACCTTGAAAGGATGTGCATGCAATCATTCTCTTGGCTTTATTTACAATTTTTGGATATTTCTTCTTTTCCCTTCCAAGGTCGGCTTGACTTCACTGAGAGCCCGGTGGCTACCGAGTGGAGGCAAGACAGATAATTTTGTTGTTGAGCCACAAGTGGCTTTTTCCAAACATGAATTAAATGACATGGCAGTGGCAGCTTTTCAGGAGATAGTGTGTCACTTGAGGCCCTACATTATCTATAGTAATCATCATACAGGAGTAACACTTCACTCAGCAAGATGTATCAACTTCTGAAATTTTCAGACATTTCACTGCTGTGAAATTTCAAAGGTGACTTCCTGTTTCCCTGCACTATCAGTTCAGTTAAGTCGTTCAGTCATGTCTGACTCTTTGCGACCCCATGAATCGCAGCACGCCAGGCCTCCCTGTCCATCACCAACTCCAGGAGGTCACCCAAACTCACGTCCATCGAGTCAGTGATGCCATCCAGCCATCTCATCCTCTGTCATCCCCTTCTCCTCCTGCCCCCAATCCCTCCCAGCATCAGCCTTATTAATCTTCTAGCTCTGTCTCCCGCTCCTGCACCATAGGAAGTAGGACCCTCTTTTCCCATATAGGTGTCGCCCAATGGTGCAGCGGTAAAGAATCTGCCTGCCAAAGCAGGAGATGCAGGAGACAAAGGTTCAATCCCTGGTCCGGGAAGATCCCCTGGAGAAGGAAATGGCAACCCATCCAGCATTCTTGCCTGGGAAATCCCATGAACAGCAGAGCCTGGCAGGCTGCAATCCATGGGGTTGCAAAGAGTCAAATATGACTGAGCATGCACACATACATATGGTATATTTAAGCACATAACTTAGTGATCTTTCAAAATCAGTGCTTATGCTGACCATTTGTCACTCCCAATCATCTGCTGAGAAAAAAAATCTCATGGTTTCCTGAACCTGGCTTCTTAAAGCCACCTGATGTCTGTTCCTTGCTAGATTCAAGCCTAAAGCCTATTCTCAACAAGAAACAAAGGGAAAGATTTGTCAAAACCTTGATTTCTCCTTTCTGTGTAACATAATCACAGATCCCGGGAATTATGGATGGACATCTTTCGGGGCCATTATTTTAACTGCCACAGACCTTTCTCTGGTCCCCAAAGGTTCATGTCCATCCCATGTGCTAAAATCTTAACATCCCCCAAAGTCTAAGCCCCTGGCAGAAGGTAAATCCTCTCTACATGGTCTGCTTTTCCACGTCTGGCTGTGTGTATTTTTGGAAAAGGTCACACCTGCCAATAGTAAGAAAGGCAAGCAATATAAAATGTTATAGAGAGAAAAAGTAAGTTTCTCTACCATCCCAGATTTGTGATCTTCTGGGTTCCTTTTTTTTTTTCCCTGCCACACCAAACAGTTTGTGGGATATTAGTTCCCTGACCAGGGATCGAACTCGTGCCCCTGGCAGTGAAAGCATGAGTCCTAATCACTGGACCACCAGGGAAGTACCCGGGGTTCTTTCCATAGAGGCAATGGCAGCTAGGTTTTTCTGCTTATCTTTTCACAGATATTCTTTGTACAGAGAAATTTATGTTGATCATTTTACTACACACATTGTGTTCATCAAAATGCTCTTGATTTTTTTTTTTTTACTTAAATTCCTTTTTAAAGTTTTCATTTGAATTTTTTACTTACCGCCTTTCTGTACCTCCTGTGTATTGTCAGAGTGCTTAGTATCTAAAGGCTGTGAAATGAGAGGCACTTCACTAGAAAGAAAAAATATAAAATCTGCTCCTTTTCATGACAAAAGACTTCTAAGGTAAATACAAGGAAAGATCACTACCTTTTCGTTGCAATGTTGAATCTCTGTAGTGGAAAAGGCAATGGCAACCCACTCCAGTACTCTTGCCTGGAAAATCCCATGGACGGAGGAGCCTGGTAGGCTGCAATCCATGGGGTCACTAAGAGTCGGATATGACTGAGCGACTTCACTTTCACTTTTCAGTTTCATGCATTGGAGAAGGAAATGGCAACCCACTCCAGTGTTCTTGCCTGGAGAATCCCAGGGACGGGGGAGCCTAGTGGGCTGCTGTCTATGGGGTCGCACAGAGTTGGACACGACTGAAGCGATTTAGCAGCAGCAGCGATGGTTTGTTTGAGAAACCCCAGTATGAACTCAAATTAGATCTGGTCTGTTTAGTGGTTTGCTTTTGCTCTTTTGAAATTTTTATTGACCTTTGGAAGTCCTTCTGGGAAGCCCTATTTGATGAGCACGTGTTTAACTTGATCTGTGCATGCTCCATGCCTTTTGAGATTACCAAGGCAGGAAATGTGCCTTCCATCAGTTTAGGGCTCATCATTCAGAATAAATATGCTCCTGGAGGGAGGGGGTGGAATCTTTTTGCACTTGACATTCGCAGCATCTCAGATATTTTTGGTTCCCATACCTTTGTGCTCTCCGTAATTCATCATACTGCATGTTCCTGAAAGATACAGTCTGTGTCTCTTTCCTTTCCCTCCTGGTTCCTCGCCGTCATGGTGACTGATATCATGAATAGCAGGTCTACATTTCAAGCCATCTTTTCCCGTCATAAACACCAGCAGTTCCAAATTAACTCATTTCCCAGGGATGATACACTTGGCTTTATTTATTTATTTTAATTTTAATTTTTAATTGGAGGATAATTGGCTTACAGTGTTGTGTTAGTTTCTGCAGTACAACAATGTGAGTTAGCTGTTTAATGTGTGTATTCAGATATCCTCTCCGTGTTGAGCCTCACTCCCACCTCCCCCATCCCACCCCTCTAGGTCATCACAGTGTACCGAGCTGAGCTCCCTGCGATCTGCAGCAGGCTCCCACTAGCTGTCTGTTTCACACCTGGTAGTGTACATATGTCAGTGCTACTCTTTCAGTTCATCCCACCCTCCCCTTCCTGGCTATGTCCACGTGTTCATTCTCTACATCTGTGGCTCTGTTCTTGCCTTGCAAATAGAGTCATCAGTACCATATTTCTAGCTTCCAAACATTTGAGTTAATATTGCTGTTGTTTAGTCACTAAGTCATGTCTGACTCTTTTGTGACCCTCATGGATTATAGCCCATCAAACGCCTCTGTCCATGGGATTTCCCAGGCAATAATACTGGAATGGATTACCATTTCCTCCTCCAGGGATTCTTTCCAATCCAGGGATCAAACTTGAATCTCCTGCATTAGCAGGCAGATTCTTTACTACTGAGCCACCAGGAAAACCTCATGCATTAACAGACAGTATTTGTTTTTCTTTTTCTGACTGACTTTACTCTGTATGACAGACTCTGAGTTCATCCACATCACTACAACGGACTCAGTTTCATTACTTTTTGTGGCTGAGTAATATTCCATTATATATATATGTATATATATATACATGTATATATCACAACTTTAAAATATTAATTTATTTTAATTGGAGGCTAATTACTTTACATTATTGTGGTGGGTTTTGCCATACACTGACATGAATCAGCCACGGGTGTACATGTGTCCCTCCATCCTGAACCCCCCTCACACCTCCCTCCCCATCCCATCCCTCTGGGTTGTCCCAGTGCACCAGCTTTGAGTGTCCAGTGTCAAACATTGAACTTGGACTGGCCATCTGTTTCACATATGGTAATATACATGTTTCAATGCTACTCTTTCTAATCATCCCACCCTCGCCTTCTCCCACAGAGTCCAAAAGTCTGTTCTTTACATCTGTCTCTTTTGTTGTCTTGCACATAAGGTCATCATTACCATCTTTCTAAATTCCATATATATGTGTTGTCCGACTCTGTGCGACCCCATAGATGGCAGCCCACCAGGCTTCCCCGTCCCTGGGATTCTCCAGGCAAGAACACTGGAGTGGGTTGCCATTTCCTTCTCCAGTGCATGAAAGTGAAAAGTGAAAGGGAAGTCACTCAGTCGTGTCCGACTCTAGCGACCCCATGGACTGCAGCCCACCAGGCTTCTCTGTCCCTGGGATTCTCCAGGTAAGAACACTGGAGTGGGTTGCCATTTCCTTCTCCAATGCATGAAAGTAAAAATGAAAGTTGTGTCTGACTCTTAGTAGCTCCATGGACTGCAGCCTACCAGGCTCCTCTGTCCATGGATTTTCCAGGCAAGAGTACTGGAGTGGGGTGCCATTGCCTTCTCTGATATATGTGTTAATATACTATATTGGTGTTTTTCTTTCTGACTTACTTCACTTTGTATAATAGGCTCCAGTTTCATCCACCTCAATAGAACTGATTCAACTGTGTTCTTTTTAATAGCCGAATAATATTCCATTGTGTATATGTGCCACAACTTTCTTATCCATTCATCTGCCAATGGACATCTAGGTTGCTTCCATATCCTAGCTATTGTAAACAGTGCTGTGATGAACACTGGGGTACATGTGTCTCTTTCAATTCTGTTTTCCTCAGTGATATCACATCTTCTTTATCAACTCATCTATCAGTGGATATGTAGGTTCCTTTCATGTCCTAAATATTATAAATAGTGCTGCAGTGAACATTGGGGTACTTGTGTCTTTTTGAATTATGATTATACTTGACTTTGATAGATGGAAGCTAACAACATTTTTCATATGTTAAAATTTAAAGCATATTGATTTAAAATGGCCTTGCCTCACATGAGTAACCCCATGTAATGTTCACAATGGTGATACCTAATCTATTCAGGGGAGGTGGATGTAATTGAACAAACAACATGACCCAGTCCATATGTTTTGGGAACTTTGGTTTTTTATATCAATGCTTGGGGATAATTAGTGAGAGGGTGTTTTAAAGGTAAACTGTGCTTTGTTAAGTATCCTAATTTTGCAGGTAATGGAATTCCTTTTGGAATCATCTTTGGTGGAACTGATTTAAATGAAGATGTTAACCAGGGAGATAAAAACAAAGTGATGGGAAAAGTCCTTGAAGAAGCCAGGTAATCCTTAAGAGAATTTCACAGGAGTTAAGCATGTAACCTTTTTGGATAAAATTCATTAACACAAAACGATGGAGTAAACCAGTAGTTTGGAAGTTTTTATGTCTTACCCTAAAAAAAAATTTCTTTCCTTCTTTCATTTTTTAATTCAGTCGGCACATGTTTATTTACCAGGAATAGTCACTGTAAACAAGTTACTCGTCTTGAGCAATTCTTTGACTTCAGTTACTATTGGATGAATGTTCTTAAAATGTTTGTTGCGGTGGAAGAGACAGAATTATTGCTAAGAGTGAATAAGGGTAAACTCAGGCTTTATTAGCACACAATTTAGGGTCAACTTTGCATCCGGTTTGCCCAAGTCGAATGTTTTCATTTTTCCAGTTTTATTGAGATATAATTGACATGCAGAACTGTATCCATTTAAGGTGGTGGTTTCTTGCTAAGTCCTGTCTAACTCCTGTGACCCCATGGACCTTAACCTGCCAGGCTCTTCTGTCCATGGGGTTTCCCAGGCAAGAATACTAGAGTAGGTTGTCATTTTCTTCTTCCAAGGATCTTCCCAACCCAGGAACTGAACCCAGCTTTCCTGTATTGCAGGCAACTTCTTTACTGATTGAGCCATCAGGGGTGAGCCATCAGGCATAATGATTTGATTTGAAATGATTATCACAGCAAATTTAGTGAACATCCATCATCTCCTATAGCTACAAATTTAATTAAATAGAAAAGAGATTTTTTTTTCCCTTGTGGTGAGATTTACTTAAATGCGTAAGATTTACTCTCTTAGTTCCCCAACCAGGGATAGAACCGGTGCCCCTTGCAGTGGGGAGCATGGCGTCCTAACCACTGGACCACCAGGAAAGTTCCTGAAACTTTGTGCCTTTTGACTAATACCTTCCTGTTTCTCCCTCCCCTACCTTCTTTCATCCTACTCATGCTTCCATGAGTTTGCCTATTTTAGATCCCACATATTGGTGGAGTCACCCCCCCATGCCCTGCCATTTGTCCTTCAATGTCTGGCTTGTTTCTCTGAGCATAAGTATGCCCCGAGTTCATCCATGTTGTTGCAGACGACCGATGTCCTCCTTTTTAGAGGCTGAATAGTATTCTAGTGTATGTGCATGCCACATTTTCTTTAAAAAAAAAATTATTTATTTATTTTTGGTTGCTCTGGGTCTTTGTTGCTGCACACAGGCCTTCTCTAGCTGGGGCAAGTGGAAGCTACTTTCTGTTGCAGTGTGTGGACTCAGTGGTTGGAGCGCATGGGCTTCACTGCTCTGTGGCAGGTGGGATCTTGCCCCACCAGGGATCCAGACCCTTTCCCCTGCATTGGCAGGCGGATTCTTAACAACTGGACCACCAGGGAAGTCCCATGCCACATTTTATGTATCCATTTGTGTATTGATGTGTATTTAGGTTGCTTCCATATCCCCAATATGTGGCCAGCCTTGGGTTTTTTGTGGCTCATCTGTCACCCTTCTATGGCTGAGGAACTGTGGTTAGGGAATCCTGGCCTTTTCAAATCTGTATAATTGTCCCATTTCTGATCCATATCTAGGACAGAACTCCAGGTTCTATTGTACAGCCTAGTTCAGTTCAGTTCAGTTCATTCGCTCAGTTGTGTCTGACTCTTTGTGACCCCATGGACTGCGGCATACTAGGCTTCCCTGTCCATCACCAACTCCCAGAGTTTACTCAAACTCATGTCCATTGAGTCGGTGATGCCATCTGACCATCTCATCCTCTGTCGTCCCCTTCTCCTCCTGATCTCAATCTTTCCCAGCATCAGGGTCTTTTCCAATGAGTTAGTTCTTCACATCAGGTGGCCAGAGTATTGGAGTTTCAGTTCCAGCATCAGTCCTTCCAATGAATATTCAGGACTGATTTCCTTTAGGATGGACTGGTTGAACCTCATTGCAGTCCAAAGGACTCTCAAGAGTCTTTTCCAACACCACAGTTCAAAAGCAACAGTTCTTTGATGCTCAGCTTTCTTTATAGTCCAACTCTCATATCCATACATGACTACTGAAAAAACCATAGCTTTGACCAGATGGACCTTTGTTGGCAAAGTAATGTCTCTGCTTTTTAATATGCTGTCTAGGTTGGTCATAACTTTTCTTCCAAGGAGCGAACATCTTTTAATTTCATGGCTGCAGTCACCATCTGCAGTGATTTTGGAGCCCCCCCCAAAGTAAAGTCTGCCACTATTTCCACTGTTTCCCCATCTATTTGCCATGAAGTGATGGGACCAATTATAATCTTAGTTTTCTGAATGTTGAGTTTTAAGCCAACTTTTTCACTCTCCTCTTTCACTTTCATCAAGAGGCTCTTTAGTTCTTCTTCGCTTTCGCCGTAAGGGTGGTATCATCTGCATATCTGAAGTTATTGATATTTCTCTCAGCAATCTTGATTCCAGCTTGTGCTTCATCCAGCCCAGAGTTTCTCTCGATGTACTTTGCATAAAAGTTAAATAAGCAGGGTGACAATATACAGCCTTGATGCACTCCTTTCCCGATTTGGAACCAGTTTGTTGTTCCATGTCCAGTTCTAACGTTGCATCTTGACCTGCATACAGATTTTTCAGTAAGCAGGTTATATTGTCTGATATGCCCATCTGATTTTCCACAGTTTGTTGTGATCCACACAGTCAAAGGCTTTGATGTAATCAATAAAGCAGAAATAGATGTTTTTCTGCAACTCTCGTGCTTTTTTCGATGATCCAACAGATGTTGGCAATTTGATCTCTGGTTCCTCTGCCTTTTCTAAAACGAGCTTGAACATCTGGAAGTTCACGGTTCATGTACTGTTGAAGCCTGGCGCCCCCAATGTCTTTTGGTTAAGACAGGTGCCGGTCTTGCTCCTTAAAACTAGGGTCACAGTTGGATGTAGTTGCACTGCAGGACCCTGCTTCTTCCTGAAGACTTCCTGGAAACAAATGTGGCAATACAACCCTTTCAACATAAGGAGTACCTTCTATATACATGTGTGTGTGTTACAATAAATAAAGGCGTGAAAACAGTGCCGCCTCACCTTGAAAGGCGATGTATCATTGCAGGTTTTCTTCTTGTTGTTGTTCTTACACCCTCAAAATTTAATGTCTTCAGATTCCTTCAGTCTGTAATGCATTATCTTTTAGAAGGAAAATCATTCTTCTTGGGAGAAACAGTATGGAATAAATCATCTTATGATATTGTCATTAGCATTATTCATTGTGTTATTATTAAAACACACATTGACTTTTATTTGGGGGCTATTGATTGAAGTTAGTGGGCAGGGAAGTTGCATGAATCATAGATTTTTTGTCTGACACTATACAGCGCAGTTTTCTATAGAACAAAGTATTGAACTTGTCTAGCTTTATGACAGGTGTTTCATTTGAATACTTATATTTTTCCTACAAGGTATACTTTTCAACTTTAAAATTTTATTTATTGATTGGCCTCGCCATGCAACAAGCAAGATCTTGATTGCTAGACCAGGGATCAAACCTGTACCCTCTGCAGTGGAAGCTCAGGGACTAACCACTGGACAACCAGGAAATTCCCTCAACTTTTTTAGTATTTAAAACTTTTTTTCCTGTATGGTATAGTATGTGAACTTATTTTAGCACTCACTTTTTTTGATTTCTGAACACTGTAATAAGTATTTGGTAGTTATAAACACCAAAATTAAATAAGGACTATTTGAAATTTGTGAAAGTTGCTTAGTGAAGGATCATCCAGGTGCCTATTAGAAAAAAACTTAACCTTTCCAAGCAAATGAACAGTAGTTTGTATGGAATGAATTGCCTCATAAATACTTCCACGATTATGAAATCTATAGCACATTAGTAGGTTAAACCACACGAAATTACTGTTTTGTGGGTCAAAAATGGTTGAACGTAAGTAATTTCATATGGCTTTTGAGATACTTAGTGTTACTGAAGATGTTTTTGACAAACAGAATTCTTTGTCAATGTAAATATGATTTGAAATGGCAGTATTCAAGCGAAAGTGGTAGTTTTTATATTTTTCCTAAGATATATGTTTCTGTTTATGGTTACTTCAGATAGTATTTCTTTTATTTTTTACTCAAGTATAGTTGATTTCCAATGTTGTGTTAATTTCTGCTGTAAAGCAAAGTGATTCGGTTATACACATATACATTTTTAAAAAATATTCTTCTCTGTTATAGATTATCACAGGATACTGAATATAGTTAGTTCCCTGTACCATACAGTAAGACCTTATTGTTTATCCATTTTATATATGATAGTTTGTTTCTGCTAACCCCAACCTCCAAATCCATCCCTCCCCCTTGGCAACCGTAAGTCTGTTCTCTATGTCCCTGAGTCTGTTTTGGTTTCATAGATAAGTTCATTTCTGTCAAATTTTAGATTCCACAGAAAAGTGACATTACATATTTGTCTTCGTCTGTCTGACTGATTTCACTTAGTATGATAATCTCCAGGCCTATCCATGTTGTTGCAAATGACATTATTTCATTCTTTTTCTGTGGCCAAGTAATATTCCAATGTGTGTATGCACCACATTTTCATTATCCATTCATCTGTTGATGGACGTTTAGGTTGTTTCCATGTCTTGCCTATTGTAAATAGTCTAAATGAGGAAATGGCAACCCACTCCAGTGTTCTTGCCTGGTGAATCCTATGACGAGGGGAGCCTTGCAGGCTGCGGTTCATAGAGTTGCACAGAGTCAGACATGACTGAAGTGACTTAGCACATGTTATTTTAAATGTCTTTTTCTTCTGAGGATCTTTGGGCTAAGAACTCTTTTAAAAGGTTATTTGTTAGGTGAGTGTAAACCCAGGGCTACTGTTTCTATATAAGGGGCCACAATAAAGACCGTGTTATCTGCAGCTCTGAAATAAGTGACATGTCCGACAAGTTAATTCCAGTTGACCCTCCTGACTCCTGGGACATTTTCCCGTGCACCTTCGTCAAGGCTGTATATTGTCACCTGTTTATTTAACTTATATGCAGAGTACATCATGAGAAACGCTGGACTGGAAGAAACACAAGCTGGAACCAAGATTGCCGGGAGAAATATCAATAACCTCAGACATGCAGATGACACCACCCTTATGGCAGAAAGTGAAGAGGAACTCAAAAGCCTCTTGATGAAAGTGAAAGAGGAGAGTGAAAAAGTTGGCTTAAAGCTCAGCATTCAGAAAACAAAGATCATGGCATCTGGTCCCATCACTTCATGGGAAATAGATGGGGAAACAGTGGAAACAGTGTCAGACTTTATTTTTTTGGGCTCCAAAATCACTACAGATGATGACTGCAGCCATGAAATTAAAAGATGCTTACTCCTTGGAAGGAAAGTTATGACCAACCTAGATAGCATATTCAAAAGCAGAGACATTACTTTGCTAACAAAGGTTCGTCTAGTCAAGGCTATGGTTTTTCCTGTGGTCATGTATGGATGTTAGAGTTGGACTGTGAAGAAGGCTGAGCGCCAAAGAATTGATGCTTTTGAACTGTGGTGTTGGAGAAGACTCTTGAGAGTCCCTTGGACTGCAAGGAGATCCAACCAGTCCATTCTGAAGGAGATCAGCCCTGGGATTTCTTTAAGTTGACTCATTGGAAAAGACTCTGATGCTGGGAGGGATTGGGGGCAAGAGGGGAAGGGGATGACAGAGGATGAGATGGCTGGATGGCATCACTGACTCGATGAACGTGAGTCTGAGTGAACTCCGGGAGTTGGTGATGGACAGGGAGGCCTGGCGTGCTGCGATTCATGGGGTCACAAAGAGTCGGACATGACTGAGCGACTGATCTGATCTGATCTGATCTCTGATGAAAACCCTCCCAAGAATCTCATTCTTCCCTGTTGTCTTAAATACACTGTAGCTCCTACTGGTGCCTCATCCTGGGTGTCAAATGAGCAGGATGTGATGGTGGGGACCATTATTTAGGTAGGAACAGTCATCATCAGCCTCCAGGCTATGATGCACACAGAGTCCACTCTGCACACCTGGGACATTTTTCATTTCTTTTCTCCCTCTCTCCATTCTTTTCTCACCCTCACCTGTTTGGATTTTAGGGCAAACTCCTGTTGGAATTTACGGCAAAACTGTTCCTTCTCTTGCTTATTCACTCATTCAGCTGGCAGGTATTTTTGCCTCCTGGGTGCCAGACGCTCCAAGGGGCTGGGGTGGTGGATGTGAGCAGAGCAGTGTTCCAGCACATGTGGAGCTGACATTCTCACAGGAAGCGAGAGCGTCAGACTTGCCAAATGAGTGGATTTCCCTTTCCACAAAAGCCTGAGGACTGCACTTGTGCATGTATTCATCAATGCTGTTATGAGGTACAATGCACAGTCTTAGTGTCACTGACCTCGTTCTCTGTTCAATGGCTCTTCTTGGTTCTTGGGATCTTTTCTTTTTTGACAGTGTGAGGCTGTCACTGGCCACGTGGGGTGCCCTAACATCTTGCAGATGTGCTGGTAGTTGCATGAGTACTAGTGGAAAATAATAATAGCAGATGTGAAATGAACTAGGGACCAGCAACTGTGGCAGGCAATTTATAGGCAAGGTGTTCTTTGTTTGGCTCTTAAGTTTCTCATTTTTGCAGTTTTCTGCCAATGAAAGTTTCTACACTCCTTGTAACTGCTGTTTAGCTGCTTGTCTTTCCTTTTTATCTCCATTTTTTAGAAAAAAATTGATGGCCTTAGAATACAGTTGATTTTATCATTTCGCCAATGTTTGGGGGCGGAGCATAGAGAGTATCTCACTGGATTCTCCAATCCCTACTGGACTCAGATGCAAGGTTTAATGTGGTCTGGTCCTCGTCGCTCATGTTTAACATACACAAAGGGAAGGATTCCATATTTCTCCCTTAAGTAAGGAGCATACGATTGGCTGTGTCTGGGATTGGTTGCTGGTTGTAAAAGTGGGAGGGGAGAAGGGAAGGCTTGGAGAAGACACAGACAAGGGAATACAAGCTCCCCTTTCTGGGTCACGCCACAGGGAAAGAATCACATAAGAATCACATAATAATGCTTTTTTTGTTGACTATGCTGTGTGTGCAGCTTGCAGAACTTTAGTTTTCCAACCAAGGATCGTATCCTGACCACAGAAGCACCAAGTTGTAACCACTCAACTGCCAGGGAATTCCCTATTAATGGGTCTTTGCTCCAACATTCTTTGCTGCACTGTTTGTGTAATGATGATTTTCTATTTCTACCACTCCTACATTGGTTAATTGGAATTCTACTACAAGAAGAGTTGTCTGTTTGACCCTAGTTACTTGTTCAATTATTTATATAGTTATATCAACATGGACTCATGGCTATTTATTTTTATTTTATTGGGTTGGCCAAAAAGTTCGTTTGGGTTTTTTGGTGCCATCTTACAGAATAAATTTTTTAAAAAATAAATTTATTTATTTTAATTGGAGGCTAATTACTTTACAATATTGTAGTGGTTTTGCCATACATTGACATGAATCCGCCACAGGTGTACATATGTTCCCCATCCTGAACCCCTCTCCCACCTCCCTCCTCATCCCATTCCTCTGGGTCATCCCAGTGCACCAGCCCGGAGTACCCTGTCTCATGCATCGAACCTGGACTGGCGATCCATTTCACATATGATAATATATATGTTTCAGTGCCATTCTCCCAAATCATCCCACCCTCGCCCTCTCCCACAGAGTCCAAAAGACTGTTCTATACATCTGTGTCTCTTGCTGTCTCGCATATAGGGTTATCATTACCATCTTTCTAAATTCCATATATGTGTGTTAATATACTGTATTGGTGTTTTCCTTTCTGGCTTAATTCACTCTTACAAAATGAATTTTGGGCCAACTCAGTATGTGACTCTGTAGCTCCTATTACTTTTTTTGGTGCCCAAATCACCCCAGCCATGGCCATCGGAGATATTTTGAGTTGACTTCTGCATCCTTTCGATAAGCCCTCTCTATATTTTGAACTCTCTTACTTTCTGGCTCCATACCTGGTTCATTCCATGGGTACCCAGTCCCACTTCTGGAAACACGCAATTCTTAATGAGTGGGGACATTCACATTCTTTGTCCACAAACATTCAATAAATCTTGAGCACTTTAGCCTAGTCTTCCTTTAGCGAAGCTAGTGAGCCACATATCCTGCCCCTGAATATTAAGAAGTTCCTTGCTTCTCTCATCCATCTTGCTTTCTGTCGTTATCTCTGCTTCTCTCTCCTTCCATAAAGGAACAAGAAAGATAGGAAGCTTTGAGCTTCATTTGTTTATTTCCTGCCTACACAACTTCTTTTTTTGGATGTGAGTGGAGATGAGACCTAATAGCCAACAACCACGACTAATAGAGATTGATTGCGCTGTAAATTCCGCTTCTCACCTGTCTGTCACCATTTGTTCCAGAGCGCTGTTTTTCAGTTATGTTGATTAGATTCTGCCCTAATTGTTATCATTCTTTTTGTTCGCTTTCCTAGGTTTGCTGTTGCTTTCACGGAGTCAATGAAGGAAACGGCACAAAGACAGTGGGTAGGTGTTCCTTTCGTGTTTTGATTTGGGCAGGGCTGGCGAAGTTGCAGCGTTGGAGAATAGGAAGGCAGTTTTATTAAAGAGCTGACCACCTTCCTATTGGCACTGCCCGTTCGTGGTGGCCATCATGGTGTATTATATTTCTCATATATTGACTTTTTCTTTTTTTTAAATTTGTGTAGGTACTCTTAAACCTTCACTGATTTTTTTTTTTTCCTGATGTTCTTGAATAGCAAAAATAGCCCAATACCTAGATCTTTTCATTCTTTGTCAGTTCTCCTTTTGTGTGCTCAGATGCAATGGTTTACAAATCACACTGTAAATGTTGCAGCATCCTTGTACACATTGAGAAAATCTGATTGCACAAGTAGTCCCTTAGGTGGCACCTGGAGTTTCCTAGGCTGGACTCTTATTTGAAGAGCGTTAACAAGCAGAGGGCTTTGTCGCTCTGCGAGTTAATGCCCTTATTGACTTTCTAAATTCACTACAACTTAGGGGACAGGTGAGAGGAACTGGCGGGAGTCTAAATCCTCTGTAGAGCCCTGGTGGAGCTGGTGTATGCAAAACTAGAGAAAAAAGCCAGCCGAAATGCCACTTTCCTTGGGTGGACCATAGACACGAGGCTGTTTTCTCAGGTGGTGGCCCTCTGCAGTGTGCCTGGGCTACCAGGATTGCTGGCCCCTAGGCTTTGCCAGCCAATCATTGTGCTGGCACTTACACACTTACACCACAGCACTCACACCATTGTCACCTGGAAGCATTATTCCTGTTGGTGGCATTTTGCTGGCTATGTGCATTCTTTATCTGTGGGATTTCAACTCATAAAACCTTATGCTTGGAAATGGCTACAATGCAACAAGGGCAGATACAGTCTTTTGTGGGAATGGTGGTCCTTTACCAAAGCCCAGAGTACCGTGTGCACTTGAGATCCCCTGCAGCCAGAGTGGGGAGAGTCTTTTTTTTTTTTTCACCTTGAACTCTACAGGCAGAGAATCCGGGGGGGCATTTTTCAGTGCAATGTAATGAATGAAAAACAGCAAGCTTCCTAGCTGCTAGTTTCATGTCTGTATCAGTTTGACTGTTCATCAGCCTTATGGCAGTGATGTACCAGTGGTTCTCAAAGGGATTTCCCTGGGACTCTCTCAGGATCTCTGCAGAGTCAAACCAATTTCCTTCATAATGCTCAGACTTTATCAGAGGCATGATGAAAGGCAAAAACCTTTTTCACCATGTGGAGAGCACTGGTGAGGAAAACGCTGATGCCTTCATCCTCATGAAGGCAGGGGTACCCATGGATTATTCACCACCACCCACTTGTAGTTAAAAAACAAGAGCTAGTTTCGCTTAAGGATGTCCTCGATGAAGCATAAAAATTATTGATTTTCTCAAATATTAACCTTTGAATACATTTTTAAAATGTTTTGTGTGTTGACCTGGAAAGTATACATCAGCTGTTTCTGCTGGGTCTGAGTGAAGGATGGGGTTATCTTGACCAAAAGCCCTGGTGGGATGTTGGGGTTGTAGACTGAACCAGTTACTTCTTCATAGGACTTTTTTTATCTAAAAGACTGGTAGCCAAATTATGTTTCCTCAGACTTGGGCATCTGGCAGTCATTTAATCATTTCCTTAAAAATGAGACAATTGAGTGAGTTGCTTCCAGAAACACAACGAGTAGTATTTATTGCCGATGACACCATTTGAATTTTCAAGCAAAAATTAGAATTTGGTAGAAAATCCCAAGGACAGAAGAGTCTGGCGGGCTATAGACCATGGGATGGCAAAGAGTTGGAGGTGACTGGGAGACTGAGCACACACACAAGCTGCCAAGAGGCAGACTGCTTCCCTGCACAGCCTTTCCTGATGAGATCAGCGGTCATGTTAACAAATGTGATTTTTTTTTTTTTTCGAATGCTGTTTAATGAAATGGTTCCACGTTAGGAAGACCTGTGTCACTCAGTGAACCAATATTTTTCAAAAGACTAACAGGTGGCACTACAGAATGATACATAGATAACAGAACCATCAAAGTGCAAGACAGATCTATGGATTTTACTATATCAGAATGTGATGTAATTTCAGATTCCGTCTTGCAACTCACATTTAAGAAATAACCATTTGTTGAGTTTCGGTGTCATCAGTTCAGTTGCTTAGTCATGTCTGACTCTTTGTGACCCCGTGGACTGCAGCACACCAGGCTTCCCTGTCCATCACCAACTCCCAGAGCTTGCTCAAACTCATGTCCATTGAGTCAGTGATGCCATCCAACCATCTCATCCTCTGTTGTCCCCTTCTCTTCCCACCTTCGATCTTTCCCAGCCTGAGGGTCTTTTCCAGTGAGTCAGTTCTTTGCATCAGGTGGCCAGAGTATTGGAGTTTCAGCTTCAGCACCAGTCCTTCCAATGAATATTCAGGACTGATTTCCTTTAGGATTGACTGGTTGGATCTCCTTGTAGTCCAAGGGACTCTCAAGAGTCTTCTCCAGCACCACAGTTTAAAAACATCAATTCAGCTTTCTTTATAGTCCAACTCTCACATCCATACATGGCCACTGGAAAAACCACAGCTTTGACTAAACAGACCTTTGTCTGCAAAGTAATGTCTCTGCTTTTTAATATGCTGTCTAGGTTGATCATAGCTTTTCTTCCAATGAGCAAGGGTTTGGTGTCATATCCAAGAATAAAACCCATAATGATCTGAAAAGGCTCAGGAAGGGCTAAGATTAAAATACTCCTCACCATTTTAACTACCTATCAGCAAGAAGCAGAATTTTCTTTCTATACCTCAGCCTAAACAACATATGGAAACAGATTGAATAGAGTAGCAAATATGAGACTCCAGCTGTCTTCTGTTAAGCCAAACATAAAAGAGGGGTTTTCCTTGTTGAAGCATATTTCTCCCCCATGAGTTTCCCCCCCTTTCTCTAATTTCTCAATTTTTTTAAATTTATTTTTTAATCAGAGAATAATTGCTTTACAGTGTTGCTAGGGTCCAGTCCCGGTGGATCCAGGGAACTCGAAGCGGGGACCGCGGCGGCGAGGATCAGGAAACAATTGCTTAATTAAACGTTAATTAAGGATATAAAGAGTGGCTAAATAAGGATAGCTCAGTGAGGAAATTCAGTAGAGAAAAGAGGCTGAATAATTCAGCCAGAAGGTGAGAGAAAGAACGACATGGGGAGACCAAGCTTCGGTGAACAAGGCCCGCATTTTATTTTCCAAAGTAGTTTTTATTCCTTAAGTTATGCATAGAGGATAATGGGGGAAGGGGTAGAGTCATGCAGTAAGCCAGGCTTTCTTCCTGCAAACTTATCATATGCAAAAGTTTAGGTGATTTGCATCATTTTCTGGCCCAGAGGCCTGTTAACATTTTAAGACCCTTTCTTCAGAAAACTTATTTTTCTCTAAAGGTGATTAGTCAAGCACCACCCTCCAAAAGCATTAGATAAAGTTGCATTCCTACAGGGCAAAGGTGTGGTGGGCTCTAACAAGAAAAAGAATTAACTCAAGGGTCCAAGGTTACAAACATTAAAGCTGCTACTTACATTTCTATACACCAGTTATATCAATCAATACACTGCCAGGGACACAGTAGGTAAGGGATATGGAGACTTAGCAGCAAACATTGGCCCAACAAGTGAAAAACCCTTCACCAATACAATTTCTAATCAAACTTTTAACTGCTCAAAGGAATCTGTATTTAGACAGTTTAGAACATCTCATGCCTCTCACAGTTGGGAGGCTCTAAACAATCACATGTGGCAGGAAAAACCTATTCAGGCAGGCTAGAGGACTCCCAAAGGAGTTTGTAGGTTGAAACACTATCACACCCAGGAACTTTATTAACTGGAGCTGTAAGTTAACTCTTTTTTCAGAGAGAGGGACTGGGGGACAGCCCCCTGTAAAGTCAGAGGTGTAGGTGAGAGCACAAAGCAGAAAGTAGGCAGACTCTGGTTTTGGGGGTAGATGCTCGAGAATTTCCAGGGGGACTCCTGAGGCTCCATCCCGCCTTTGCATATGCTGAGCCTCCTTCCTCATGACCTTTGCCACGGGCAGAGTTCCTCACGCTGGCTCCCGGCACAATGTTGTATTGGTTCCTGCCATACAACATTGGTTCCTGCCAGTCGTAACTATATGTGTATACACATATATCCCTTCCCTCTTGAGCCTCCCTTCCACCCTACCCTCCCACCCCTGTAGGTCATCACAGAGTGCCAGGCTGGGCTCCCTTAACTTCTCAATTTGAATGTCACCTTTGTCTGTAAAATCTGTGTGTCTCCAAAATTGGTAGAGATCTGTTCACTGCTGTATCAGTTATTTTTTGCTACATAACTGCTGCTGCTAAGTCACTTCAGTCGTGTCTGACTCTGTGTGACCCCATAGACGGCAGCCTACCAGGCTCCCGTCCCTGGGATTCTCCAGGCAAGAACACTGGAGTGGGTTGCCATTTCCTTCTCCAATGCATGAAAGTGAAAAGTGAAAGTGAAGTTGCTTGGTCATGTCCAACTCTTCGAGACCCCATGGACTGCAGCCTACCAGGCTCCTCTGTCCATGGGATTTCCCAGGCAAGAGTACTGGAGTGGGGTGCATAACAAAGCTCATCAAACATAGTGCTTTAAGACAAACATTTATCATGTGTTCTTTGTGTTGTCTGGGCATTTCTGGCTGAGGTTGGCTCAGCAAGGCTGGGTGCTCCAACGTGGCTTAGCTCACATGCTGGAGCCCCTCAGCTGGGCTGGCTGGGACACTTGCTGTCTCTCTCTATGTGCTCTATTGCCCTGTATTAAGTTCAGTGGCAGGAGAGCGCAGGCACCAGTGCATGAGCTGGCTGCACGCTTCTGCCTGTGTGATGTTTGCTCCTGTCCTGTTGGCCAGAGCAAGTCAAGAATGGAGACGTTATCTCCATCTCATTACAGGATGATTTTCAAGATAGCCTTGAAAAAGGTTGGATTCAAGGAGGGGGTAATCTGTGGTCCATTTTAATAATCTGCCACATTTAGCATTTGTCTCTCACGATTATAACACTTCTTTCCTTTACTTTTCTCTCCATGTGGCTGTGAGCTCTTTGAGGTCAGGAACCAGATATGGTTCACCCCGTTATCCCCAGAGGTAGCATAACTAACACCTCCCATTCAATACATTTTTGTCCAGTTGACTTTGTCAGGAACGGATCCTCCTTTAAAAGTTTTTAATATAGAAATATCCAAGCATTCACAAAAGTAGCAAGAATAGTCGGGTAAAAATCTATATACATACTGTCTACTTACCATTCTCCAATCCTTATTCAATCTGCTCTCATTCTCTACTCACAACTCCTACACACACACACACATTTCTTTTTTCTGGACTATTTAAAAAAAATCACAACCACCATGCCATTTTATTGTTTTAACTTTCCAACCCAGCTTTTATTCTGAACAACTAATTGCTGTAGTTAGCTTCCAATTGTTTAGTCTATAAACCCCTTTGGGTGGCCCTGATAAAAGTCCCCTAAGTAGCATTACAATTTGATGAACGTTTTATGTTTCATTATTTTTTTTTAACTTTTTATTTTGTATTGGAGTATTGATGATGAACAATGCTGTGATAGGTTCAGGTGCACAGCAGAGTGCCCATTCCATTTTATCTGTGCATATATGCCATTTACCTGCAAATATTCCTTGGGTAAAAGCTTTTTTTTTTTTTTTTTTTAACATAAGCTCCATGTTATGGATCCATTTGTGGGCAGGAAGATCATAGTGTGTAAGGAAGAATTAAAAAGGGCTCAGGGATGTTAACATTTTGTGAATAAGTTGGAAGAACTTGAGTCAAGGAGTTTAGATGAGGAAAGGGAGGAGTATGGAGCCTTTGAGTTGCAGACACATTGAATTAGAGACAAAGATGGAACCTGAGGGGTAACTATCCAGCTGTGGTCAGAAAGGAGTGCAGCTGGAGATAACAGATGTAGGAGTCACCAGTGTCAAGGTGATACTTGAAGTGTGGAAATGATTATTCTTAGATGGGATTAACTTTTAGACGTGATGATGAGAAAGCGGTGTTAAATGCATAGTTCAATTACATTTGGGGCCGACTTTGCAGTCCTGGTGATAATAGCTAGCAGTATCCTATATGAAGAGTCAATTCTTTTTTTTTTGGCTGGGCCTAGGGGCTTGCTGGATCTTAGTTCCCCTTCCACTGCGGTGAGCCCTGAGCCACTGCAGTGCAATGAGAGCAGAGTCCTACCCACCGGACAACCAGGGAATTCCTGGAAGGATCATCTTACATTTCAAGATTAAGTTGGCCATTTGCCTGCCACCCAGGAGGTCAGTCACACTCTAATCCTGGGTTAGCAGTCTTTGTTTTCAGAAAGATACTTTCCCGAATATAATAACAAGGCATTTGAAGAAAAATGGGAGAAGTCAGCAAAACTTGTTTGGTTTTGGATGATGATATCAGAGGCAGTATCATAAAAGCTCATAGCAGAAAGGATGAATTTATTTTTATAGTTTAAAGTGGTGGAGTTAGTTATTAAATTTGAAGGTGAACCTGTTTTTTATTTTTTTAATACAGCTTTTTGGAATTTTTTTTTTTTTGGTGAATGATTTTTTGATAAAGTTAGCTCAATATCTTTATTTGGTTAGTTTTTAAAAATAAAAACTATATAGAAATAATATAAAGGTTAACTGTTCAGCCATATCTTTGGAATTCTTTGAGACGGATTTTTGTGGAAAGACTGTTTATAGATCTGTGTTCTGAACAGTGATGCAGTTTTTGAATAATTAAGGTTTGTTCTTCATTATTGAACTGCCAGCTTTTGTTTTTAATTCTTTCTTCTTTATTTTGGTGAGCAGGCTTGACTCAGGTATAAATATAGCTAATCCTTTCTAATTATTATCAGACCAGAATCAAGTTCCAATAATCCCAGATTAGAAAGAAAGATTTACAGCCTTTGCTTCTTACCGCTTTTGTGATGTCATTAGAGTCTGTGTAGATAAATACAGTTTTGAGCATAAAAGCTGGCCTAAAACTTATATTTTCTCAAGCTTCATTTGTATAAAAACACATGCATGCTCTTAAAAAATTTTAATTTTATTAAAAAAAATCTAATTTTATTAAAAAATTTTTTTTTGCCTCTGCCATGTGGCATGTGGGATCTTAGTTCCCTGGTCAGGAACTGAACCCATGCCCCCTGCATTGGAAGTGTCCTCACACCACTTAACCACTGCATCACCAGGGAAGTCCCCATAGGCACTCTCTTGATACCAGTACTAGAAGTTCAGTGCAACCTACAAAGGTGAGCCATGGATCTAATTTAAAATTTTCTGGTAGCCACATTTTAAAAAGTAAGTGGAAACAAGAAAAATCAGTTTTAATGATCTGTTTGACTTAATCCACCTCCTGGAGTTAGCCAATCTGTGAAAGATAAGCCAACCTGCAAAGACTGCCCTCACTTTTGACATCAACTGCAAGTTCAGGGGGTCCCCAGAACCAGCCTCAAGTTTGAGAATTTTCTTGCAAGATTCAGAACTCACTGAGTGTTATTATACTCACAGTTATGGTTTATTGCTGGGAAAGGATACAGACTAAAATCAGCCAGAGGAAGAGACACGGGCTGATCCTCCATGGCCTTCTCTCTGGTGGAGCCAAGACTGTGTGCCCTCTGGTTATCCACCTGTGGTTATTTTAACCTCCAGTTATTTTAAAACAGATTTTATTTGTGTATAGTTGCTTTATGATTTTGTGTCAGTTTCTGCTGTACAACAAAGTGAATCAGCTGTATATATACATGTATCCCCTTTTTTTGGATTTCCTTCCCATTTAGGTCACTACAGAGGACAGAGTAGAGTTCCCTGAACTATGTAGTAGGTTCTGATTGGTTACCTGTTTTATACATAGTAGTATATATACGGGACTTCCCTGGTGGCTCAGACGGTAAAGCGTCTGTCTACAATGTGGGAGACCCGGGTTCGATCCCTGGGTCGGGAAGATCCCCTGGAGAAGGAAATGGCAATCCACTCCAGTACTATTGCCTGGAAAATCCCACGGACAGAGGAGCCTGGTAGGCTACAGTCCATGGTGTCGCAAAGAGTCAGACACGACTAAGCGACTTCACTTCACTTCACTTCACTTTAGTATATATACACCAGTCCCAATCTTCCAATTCATCCCACCTTCCTTCCCCGCCTTGGTGTCCATATGTTTATTCTCGACATCTGTGTCTCTATTTTTGCTTTGCAAATGAGTTCATCTGTACCATTTTTCTAGATTCCACATATATGAATTAATATGCGATATTTCTCTTTCTGACTTCACTCTGTATGACAGACTAAAAATAGAACTACCATATGACCCAGCAATCCCACTTGTGGGCATATACCTGGAGAAAACCGTAATTCTGAAAGATACATGCACCCCAATGCTTATTGCAGCACTATTTGCAATAGCCAAGACACGGAAGCAACCTAAATATCCATCAACAGAGGAATGGGTAAAGAAGATGTGACACATATATACCATGGACTATTACTCAGCCACAAGAAAAAGAAATCATGCCATCTGCAGAGATATTAATTAACTTCCAGTTATTGATCTGAGACGGTATACACAGAGTTTTGCTAGCCCAGGAAGCTCACTCGAGTTTGGTGTCCAAAGTTTATTCTGGGGCTCATTGCATAGACTTGATTGACTGACTACATGGTTGGATCCAGTCTCCCAAGTGGACTGATACCACTTGATCCAAAGGCCCCACCTTCCATCACGTGGTGGTCTTCCTGGCTTGCCAGTCCCCACCTCAGACTGTTAGCTGCGGCTGGCCCCACCCTAGGCAATACATGCCCCTTAGGAATCACATAGATTATTTCCCAGAAGCCTAGGGCATGAGCAGGACCTGTCTTGGCCGAGGCCACGTTCTTAATTTTTTTTTTTTTTTAATTTGGTTGCATCAGATCTTAGTTGTGGCACACAGGCTTAGTTGTCCCATGGCATGTGGGATTGGATTTCGATAAAGAAAGTTTTATCTCTTTTAATTGGAATGCCTTTGTTTGGGCTGGTCATTGTTTTTTTAATGTTACTTATGTCAGCCTTAATGTGACGTCCTGCCTACTTTGTAAGGAAGCACTTTCCCAGGGGGCTTTTTACTAGGTCTGCCTTAGTATTTACCACCCAAGTTCAATATTGGTTATGTTTTGGGATAGTACTACTCTGTTGTTTTGTGATATTTTACCTTTGATTTGGTGTGTTTAAGAATTTGATTCACCATACATGTCTAACTGTGATCTAGGCATTGTACAAATTTAAAACAAAGTACAGTTACTGCCACAGTAACAGACCTTCAGAATGCAAATTTGGGCACTTCTAATTCTAGTCCGTGTTCAGAATGCTTTCTCTAAACTCACCAGGCTTTTACCAGAAAATGTAACTATTTCACCAGAATAATTAAAAACAAATTCGGTATGGATATAGTCTTAACTGAAGCCTTTTCTCTCTGCAGAACCAATGAGTGTGGTTTAATTTGTCTCCATTGAGTTCAAAACAGCACAGGCCTGTGTAAAGTTTAACTGCACTGTTCATGTACTTTTTTTCTAGTAAGTACTCAGCTAAGAGGACTTTTTCTAAATTCAAATATTTGTTAACTATTTTTACAAAATCGTGAGCTTGAGTCAATATTGCTTGATGCAATTATCAGATTCAGAACAACCAACATGTCACATGGGTACTCTTTGCTGAGTTTAGTGCTGAGCTAAGTTTCCTGGCATTGTTACTTTTTAGTGGTTTTTTTTTTTTTTTAATTATGAAACTGAGTCCCTGACTCCAGAGCCCTCGTGTATCTACCCTGCCTTGGCACTCCTGAAAGAAAAATAACTTTCTGGAAGCAGTTAGGCGATACTTAAAGAGTAATTTTCCTTTCATTGTGTACCTATACTCATCAAAGTTCTTTTAGAAGTTAAAATACAGAAAGCCAGACAGATCTCATTGGCTGTCATATGCCCGGTTCATGGCACAGGTGAGCTCAAAAGGCCAATGTCCGTGTGAGTTCTGTTCTAATCTGAATGCGCTGCCTCTTGCCTAATCGTTGAAGTTCGTTGTCCTGAGAATTGCTTATTTCTTCTTCTTCCTGCATGGCCTACTGCTTTATATCTGATCATCTTTGAAAAATCACATCGACAGAAGCTGCACAGACCACATCTTTTATTATAGCTTCTACTACAGTGGAAACTTAGGAAACATTTGCTTCCTTTGTTTCATCTCTGGAAACCCTAGTTTGTAATGCTGGCCCTCCCTGCAAATAGGCTGCAAAGGAAGCTCCAGGGACTGGTCATATCCTAGGGAGCTAATCATTTCTAATAACTTCTATTATGATTGGCTTCCCTCAGAGATTTCTTGATAGAACTGCAAGTGTTCTTTGCATTTTTTCCCCCATGTGAGATCCTTGGGAATTGAAAAATTTTAAAGTTTTTCCAAAGAATGGAAAAACTCATCAATTTCAGAGTATAGATTCTGAGTTAACATTTCCCATAACCTGGGGCACAAACTTTTGGAATGATCTGAAGTATTGCTTCTAATTCAAAAGATTACTAAGGCACAGAATGGTAGGGGAAGCTCCTGAATAAAATCAGCAATGTGTGCATGAATAAAATCATCTATGCATATGTGCTAAGTCGCTTCAGATGTGTCCGACTCTTTGCGACCCTGTGGACTGCAATCTACCAGGCTCCTCTGTCCATGGGATTCTCCACGCAAGAATACTGGAGTGGGTTGCCATGCCCTCCTGCAGGCAGATTCTTTACCACTAGCGCCACCTGGGAAGCCCCAGATCACCAACGATTCCACATTATTTACTCCATAGATTTAACTGTATTTTTAAAAAATCTTCCTGGGGATTTTCCTGTTGGCATTCCTATTTCTTGAATCGCTGGACTACATTACCTATTACACGTTCATGCCTTGATTTTTGCCCAGGGTTGTTTTAGTTTTATTTTTATTGCCTGTTCCAGATTTGATCCCCTGAAATCAGACCCCAATTTAGTTTTCAGATTTCTCCCCCATATCATTCATGGATTTTTTTCCTTTTCTTGAAAAGTCTTGGCTTGGTTCAGTTGTAAGAATTCCGTGAAAAGGTCGTGTCCCCTCCTTTTTATTTTTTTATTTATTTAAAAAAAATTTTTTTTTTTTTTTCCTTTGGGGTATTTTTTTTTTTATGATCAATTCCAAACACATAGTACAGGGAAGATGGAATGAGTAAGAAAAAAAAATTTTATTTCCCCATTAACACCAAGTCATATTATTCAAAATGTGTTTCAGAATACTTAGCCAGATCACCAAATCCCAGCCACTGCCTTAGTTCAAATGTCCACTAATAGTCAAGCAACAGAAATCCACTGAGACTTTTATACAGAGAGAAGAGCTACATTGCTATATATAATTTATTAACTTGGTTTAGTTTCTCGATATTTAGCAAGTTTGCATAAAAATGACTATTCCCATTGGTTCATAGTTACTTAATATAAATGCATAATTTCAAAGCCAATATTCCTTTCACTGTGAATATAAAACTTCTTAAAGAGAGTGTGGATTGGGACAAAATAATGACTGGCTGCTGGGATAGCACTGTTCAAAGCCAAATATACTGGCAGGATCAGAAAGCATAAATATATATACAAACTCTCAGGATGCTACTGTTTTCCACGTTTTTGCAATACATACTTAAGGTATGGTATGAATTATTTCCTCTAACTTGAAAAAAAAAGAATACTACATTTTAATCTTCATTTCAAAATAACTCATTCAAATGAAAAAGAAGTTCATTTGTTAATTCTGTTCAAAAGATGGATTTAAATATTTTCTTCACTACATGTACAATTTTTTTTTAACCTAAGTGTCTCATTACAACCAGCTCAGCAATAAGACCTCTAGTGCTTTGTTAGAAAACTGCATTCAGTAGGTACGACTGTAAAATCTATGGTTGAATCCTTCTTAAGACACTGAATTATAACCAACTCCAAAAAATGTATGAGCATTCAACAATACCTTTAGAACCTGTGAATTACTGCAAAAAAATTTTACATGTCCATATAATTCAAACATAAACTTTGTGGAGAAGGGGTGTAAAATAAATACTATAGTATTTTCCAACTCTATTTAAGTGCTGCCTAAATGGTTAGATGTGAAGATTAATATTACTAACATTATTAGTCAAACTATTTCAAGGACTGTTTTCCAAGTAGTGAGAACAATTTTGCAAAGCAAAGATAAGCAAGAGCCTATGCCAATACATTTTTTCCTGTAGTGTAATGTAATTGCTAATATGAGGTATAGTCTGTAAGCAATTAATACAAATATAAATAGGTATAGGTCACCACTAAATCACAGTCTGGCGAAAAGCTTCTCAGGTATGTAGTTTGAGGAGGGAGTAAGGGAAATGGAGAGAAGGGAAGGACAGGGCAGGTTTCCACTGGAAACATCATTTACACTCTTTATTGTTATCACTATGTTGTATGTAACTATCCACTGATGCAGAAAGGTAAATCCTTTCTAAGTATGCTGGTCTAGAATATACTTTGTGTAGCATAGTAAGATTACTTAAGTATTACTGATGCTTTATTTGCATTTATACTTGGATACACACATAATTATATGTATATCAAAAACTATAAACAGAATTTAAAAACTTTTATCTCATTTTAGAAAACTTATTAAGATAGAACTATGTGCTACAGAATTTCCTAGAATCCCAGGTATAAAACCAAAGGAAAACATTACTATGTCTTTAGTATAAATGGTTTGTGTGAAACCTCAAGCTCACTCATCTTTTTATAGATGTGTTTATTTGATGAGGATTGTGATCCAATGATTGTTTAGCAGCAATTTTACCAAACTGTAAATTCTTTTATTAACAGGTATTATAAACATAATACTAATCTTATTTAAAAACCATGAGTGCCACACAAGTGAATATACAGCTCATGAATAACTTAAAAAGTATTTCCCATTTTAAAAGGCAACACTCAGCATACAAAAACCTATACTAAACAAAGAAGCTATAATATGGATACATGATTGATGTGTCTAAAATGATATATATACAGTACATAATTAATGTTAATTATGCGATCAGTACGTTTTTTTCTATATGATTCCCTTCATGCTTCACTTTCCCCAGAAACTGAATTCTGAACTTCTTCTTCTAAAATTGGTACAATCAGGTTATCCTTGGACATCAAATTATATTTCATCACAAATTTAGTAAATCGATGACACAAAAATGTTTCATTTTCATATTCATCAAATATCTGCCGGTGATGAAAATAAGCATGTGAAAATATTCTGTAAATCCTACGGCATACTGATCCTAGTTTTGCTACAGATGATTCCTTTATGCTAACTCTGCTGGGAAAATATTTATTGCTATTCAGAAGACATGCAGCACCATCAAGTGTGTGTCTAGTGTAGTCTATAGCAGGACACTCTTTCGGTGTTTTATGAGCTGCACAAAGAAAAATCTACTGTTCAGTTGCTGTCATCTGAGTGCATGTATCTGAATGGCATTCACTCTGAAGTTTGACAGCAAGTCCATTTAGCTCAAGACAGAATTGCCTTAAATGTTCATACTTCCACACACCTTCATCTTGGCCTTCAGGTGGTTCAAGAATTTTGTCAATATTGGAACAATCTGCCCTTATGTTCTGTTGAATATACTGCTGAACAGCAAGTGTACTGTCCATTTCATCAAAGGATTCATCAGGCCAATTATAGAAATCCTGAGCCTTAGTACCCGGCCTGTTCCGCCTCAGCACAGCCGTCCCCTCCGCCATGACCATAGTGCCAGAGTCTGGGCGGCTGGAGTCGGTACCCGGATGTAGGGGACGGCTGCCTGCGCCTCCTTTTTATTTTTAATTCTTTTTTATTTTTTAGGCTTGCCTCTCAGCTTACAGGATCTTAGTTCCCCAACCAGGGATTGAATCCAGGGCCCTATCAGTGAAAAAGCTGAATCCTAACCACTGGACCATCAAGGAATTCCCTGGACATTATTTTCTTTTCTTGCTTAAAAACAATTTTTGAGGGGAAAAAGAAAAAGGAGAAAAGAAGAGACCTGTGTCACCTGAAAAGTGTCCAATTTCTGTGTTTTGTGATATATTTTGAGAGTTTTACACTTATTAGTCATGATTTCTTTGAACTCAAATCCATCATTAGAAGTTGTATTGAAATTGAAAATAAAAATTAATGGTTTTTGCCACCTGTAGAGGACGAAACTATGCACAGATTTTTAAAAATAATATTTATTGTGCTTTCCACTTAGCATAAAGTTTAATTTCAGGTCATATTAATCAAAGAGTGGGAAATCTTTTTGTTGTTGCCATCTGTCTGGTATTCCATTATACCACTACTACTACTAAGTTGCTTCAATTGTGTCCGACTCTGTGCGACCCCATGGACTGCAGCCTACCAGGCTCCTCTGTCCAGGGGATTTTTCAGGCAACAATACTGGAGTGGGGTGTCATTGCCTTCTCCCGGTATTCCATTATATAAAGGCATAAATGAGTATTTAAGTTTGTTACAAAGTCCCATATACATATAAGTATTTATCCAAAAAGGCCTTGGCTTTTTATATCTAGTAGTGGGTCAAATTAAGTAATGGTTTCACATAGACATTAAAAATGGAGGGAAAAAAATGGAGAATCTTCCTTTTCCATCCTTCCTACACACACACACATATACACAGTCTTCTTTTTCATTTTATGCATCAGTGAGCTCATCTTGCAAAGGAAATGATATATATGTAAGGACTTCAACTCATGTTATTTCAAGGCAAGTGAAACAATAAATATTGAGCAAAGAACACTGATTTGTATTTAGAATATTTTAATACAGAGAATGATTTTCAAAATCAATATAAGCCAATTGGCTTTTGCCAGATAGCTTTTTAGTGATTGAAAATAACTCAGATGCAGATTTCTTTTATACCATGCCTCTATTTTCTTGATTTGCCTGGGTAAGATCTTCAGATATCATTTATGACATGTTTTAAAAGCTTATGTCAGACTTGAGGGGGTTCAATAGATTCTGGGGAAATAATCCTCATAGACATAGGTAAAGATTAGCAGATAGACCCAGATGTTTCTACATAGGGTCAATTTATTCTGTTTATTGAGTTGAAATACTCATTTAATTAATTAATCTTTATTTTTGCCCAAAAGAGATTTCTTGAGAGGAGCTTTTGGGGTATATTTATTTATTTTTAAAAATCCTGCATATCTTTTTAAGAATAAATGTTTATTTATTTATCTGGCTGTGTTGGGTCTTACCTGTGGTGTGCAGGCTTAGTTGCCCCACGGCATGTGGGATCTTAGTTCCGTGATCCCTCAGCAGGAATCGAACCCACGTCCCCTGCATAGGAAGGTGGACTCTAATCACTGGAACACCAAGGAAGTCCCCAAAGAGGTTTTCTGTATTTCTAATTGCACAGCACAGTTCTAACGAACTCCATGTTGCCGGACTTTCATGAATCGAATTTATATAGAATTATATTGAATGTGTTTTTGTCAAACACATTGTATTACCTTTAAAGTTAAAATGCCATCTGGGTGTATTTTTTTTACCATGCTTCAATATCCTTCTTATAGACATTTTCTAACCCAATGTTGTAGCCTTTAGGGCTGGTTAAAGAAGAGATGCTCTTAAGCCTGTACCGCATTCCAATGCAATTTTCTTCAGTTTTCTAATGAAATTATAATTAAACAAAAAGGAATGTTTTAGGGCTCTGAGCTAAATTCTGACATCAAATAGTTACTATTATCCATTTTTTCCCCATTTAAGTTAACATCTTTTTTAACTAGTAGAGGTTTTTGAAACTTGTGTGTGTGTGTGTGTGTGTGTGTGTGTGTGTATTTTGGAGGCTTGCTATTTTAAGGGTTTTTTTTTGTTTTAAGGATGCCTCTCTGCTCTATGGTGAATTGAGGAGGATACACAAGACTTTTAGAGGTCTCAGATGCCTCTGATGGTTAAATGTAACATATCATGCTAAGGTGAAAAGCGAAACGAGACTGGTCTCCCTGTACCAACTTCCGATCAGCTGTTGTCCTAGCATGGCTGGAAGGTACCTCTCCCAGAAACTTCCTGTCCAGTAGGGAGAGGGCAGGGTAACCTCTACTTCTCCTCATCAATTATCTCTCCCTTCTTGGGACTGCCTCACCTTGAATTTGTTTCCTAAAACATAAAACTGATTTGAGGATGAAGGTCAAGTGGACCAGCAGATCACATGCAGAACGTGGGCTCCAGGTCACCTTAAGGACCTCTCAGAGCACCCCCCACCACACACACACATTCAGAGCTCAGCGTGGGGGAGACTTCTGGGGTGGCCACTCTTTACCTAGGTTAGTCACTTCATGCATGGAGCTAATATTTAGGCCTCCTGGCCAAAAAGTGCACCTTTTAAGACTTTTTCACCCAGGTGACCATATCTTTGGCTACTTACGAGAAACACCCATCGGAACCTACTTGACCCTGCCGCCCTTTACAAGCAGATGTCTCACTCGGCTCCTGCAGCTTCCGTCTTGGAGGTCTAACCCTGATTTTAAAAATATTTATGTCACTGTTTCAATATGAGCTCGAGAAATGGATTCTTTTTCTTTCTAGCAGTTTTGTGAAGTTCCACCAGAAAACATCACCAGGAGTAGTGAGTTTATCTCTGGGGACCCATATCTAGGTGATCATGCAAGTATCGCCTTGTCCCTTGATGTCAAAGAGGCTTTTGGGGAGGTGCTTTACAGAGTCCTTGAGACCAGTCCATTCAGCTCCTGAAAGAATCTGCCCCCCTGATGCCTGTCCTCCTGTTTCTCAACGTATTTGGTTCCCTTCCTCCATCTCCATCTTCTCCTCCATCTTTGTCTTCATCTCCTTCTCACTTCCTCCTCCTCCTTCTCCTCTGCCCCTTCCTCCTTTCTTCTCTAGAGGTGGGGAATGTACTCTCTCTTATTCAAGGACTTGTATCCTCAAACCACATTTCCCCCCAAAACTTCGACCTTCAGCCTCAGCTCCTGATGTGCACTTGATGGGCTTTGTCCCTGGCATGTTTTCTGTCTGAGCTTCATAACTCTTCGACTAACATAGCAACTATATTACAAGATATTTGTAATGATGCATAATGCTTGATTTAAGGGACATCTTTGTGCTTCTTATCTTAGAAATGCTGCATTTTTTAATGGGCTAACCCCCATTAAAAATAGAGGTAATTCTTTGCTCTTATAAAGTAACTAGTCTGTGAGCAGCTGTGTAGATGATTATTTTCGATGTTTGCCAAGAGGATATTTTTATGACCTTCATTTTATTTCTAAGAAACAATGAGAATGGATTATCAAATTTACTTTTTTTTTTCTCTTTCTCCCCTTTTCAAAAGCCACATGCTAAGGATAAGATCTATGTCCAGAGTCAAGGTAAGAAATTTAAAATATATATATTTGGGGAAAAAAAAAAAGTCTTTTATCTTTTAGAGTCATGTACTGAAATAGAATAATATGATGTCTGGGATTTACTTGAAAATAGTAAAATGGGTACATTTTTATTATCTTTATCATTAAGATAAAAAAGGAGAACCTTATAAAAGAATAATTTAAAATGCAGATCGCAGATCACTTAACAGAGTACAAACACTCTATCAGTGATATGTTTACGAAAGGAAAAGGATGAGCTTCTCCATTTATGTTGAGTTGAGATGGGGGCCCCGGAACCCTCTGCCTCCATTCCAACTCTTCCTGCCCTCCCCAGGGTCCTGCCCTGGTTGTGATTTCTGACATCCTTTCCTGAGACCCTCAGGATCTCCTAAACACAACTAGTAAAACATTGACCCACACAATAGGGAATCGACAGTTCCAGGAAGAACACAGCTTAGTCCAAGCTGAGATTAGAACCAATGCTGAGCTCAGGGTCACAAGTTCAATTCCACATTATACACATCACATTGTTGTTATTGTTGTTGTCGTTCATCTGCTAAATCCTGGCCGACTCTTTGTGACCCCATGGACTGCAGCATGCCAGGCTTCCCTGTCCTTCATCTTCTTCCAGAGTTACACATTTCATTGTCGTGGTATAAATGCAGTAGTGGTGTCAGGGATAATTTCAGAAGCAGAATCACTCATCAAATACACTTTTTCTCAGAGCCCTCATTTTAAAATGATGCGCTGACTCAGTGTGTATAAAAGGAGTGTGTCTGTGTCAGGGCAGGCCTGGAGTTGAAGCTCCCGTTCCTCCTCCATGGCCCCTGGTTTATAGCCACAGAAAACAGTGGTGCAGCAGGAAACACACGGGCTTTGATGTACCACGTGTGTTTGGACGCAGCCTCTAACACCTACATGCTGAGTCATTTTGGATCCGATTAACCTCAGTGAACCTCGGTTTCCAGCCAGATAAACTGGAGGAATCAACCTGCTTAACAGGGCTTATGGGTTTCCAGGAGGGCGTGGAACATACCCACCCAGATTCTGTGCCAGGGCCAGCATGGGGTGGGCACCCCTTAACTAGCTACTGTTTGTTTAGTCAGTGTGAAAGGCCAACTTAGAGGTGTCTTGGAGAGATGATTCAATGACGTAATTTATACTCCATAAATTTTTAAGTCTTTTCTACTCTCAAGATAAATGTTGCCTCTGGATTTTCAAACATTTTAGTGTTCATTTTTTCAGAGCATTTTAAATGAAAATCTGCCTGAAGAAGTCACACAGCTAGCAGGCAGTCATGTATGATTTAGAGGGATGAGATGAGGAATTTTAAATACAGATATAATTTCTGTGTAATTTTTTAAAATATAATTTTATTTATTTATTTTTGGCTGTGCTGGGTCTTCTTTGCTGTGAGGTCTTTTCTCTAGTAGTAGCAAGTGCGGACTACTCTCCAGTTGCATTGCACTGGGTTCCCACTGTGGTAGCTTCTCTTGTTGCGGAGCACAGGCTCTAGGGCGAGAGGGCTTCAGCAGTTGCAGCTCCCAGGCTCTAGAGCACAGGCTCAACAGTTGTGGCACACGGGCTTACTTGCTCCACTGTGCGTGGGATCTTACTGGACCAGGGATCAAACTCATGTCTCCTGCATTGGCAGACGGATTGTTCACCACTGAACCACCAGGGAAGCCCTGATAATTTCTATTAGAGTTTAGCTGGTAGTGGTTTGGATACTTGTTACCTAAGTGAATTTTTTTTAGGAACTCAAGCTTTCTGTGATCTAGAGACAGTTTGACCCAGGAATGGGTGGTGGGGTTGAAAGCGGTGTATCTTTTCTCCTTGGGAGCTGTGGGCTCATTTTAATTTAATTTAATTTTTTTTTTTTTTTGCCACACCACGCGGCATGCAGGATCTTAGTTCCCCTACCAGGGATCAAACCTGTGCCCCCTGCAGTGGAAGCATGGAGTCCTAACCACTGGAGCACCAGGGAAGTCCCTCATAGGCTCATTTTTAAACCTCAGGGGCTTGGAGAGATTAGTGGAAATTCAATGAAGCCCTCAGAACTTTAATTTTGTATGAGAGGCGAGTGTGACAGTTTTTAAAATGTCAACACAAAATAACTGGCTATGTTTCAACAACGTGAACTTTCCTCTGATCTCTTTCCTTTGACCCAGGAATTGCAACAGTGCCGAACACCGCCTTTAACTGGAATACTTTTCTTCAGCGTTCAGGTAAGAGATGAGATCTTCCAGTAGGACTTTGACACATGCATCTTGTCAATGCATCAGTTTCTTGCTAGGTTCATGTGGTTTTGAAGAAGGAGCTGTCAGGTCAAAGAAACTGGGTGACACAGTGGGAAGGGGCAAGGCACAATTAGAACAAGCTTTGTTTCTCCCCACCAGTGGTCTCATCCCCTTGAACCTGGGGATGCAGGTGGAATGCAAGAGGAAGAGTAACACCAGCCTTTCTGATGGTGCTCTTGGGACAACCCCTCAGATGTTTAGTATCATGTGACAGCTGTTCTTATTAAGGATGCTGACTTCCTGTGTTCATTTAACTCATCCATCTTATAGGTTGATGTATCTGTAGTTCTTCCTTTTTTTATTGTTGAGTCTTATTCCACTGTTCCTTGTATGGATGTGTCACAATTTGTTTCTTCATTCTCCTATTGATGGACTTTTGGGTGGGCTTCCCTGATAGCTCAGTTGGTAAAGAATCCACCTGCAATGCAGAGGACCCTGGTTTGATTCCTGTGTCAGGAAGATCCCCTGGAGAAGGGATAGGCTACCCACTCCAGTATTCTTGGGCTTCCCTTGTGGCTCAGCTATAAAGAATCCACCTGCAGTGTGAGAGACCTGGGTTTGATCCCTGGGTTGGGAAGATCCCCTGGAGAAGGGAAAGTCTACTCACTCCAGTATTCTGGCCTGGAGAATTAAATTAAATTAAATACTAAATTAAATTCTAGTCCAAGAGTGTTGGGAAAAAACTGACCTGCGTCAGGAAGAAATGGACCCCCTCTGAGGGCTCCATTTGGAATCTGATTCAAAGAAAACAACAGTTCCCCAAACTTCATATTGTTAATTGAGCCTCAAGTAAAACTCAAGTTTCCTGATGTCCTAATCTTGTGTACAAAGTATCTTCAGGTCGAGAGGTGCTGTACTTGAGGAACCACTTCTTGGGAGTTTAATCTACCCTTGGACCTGATTTAGATATTGAAGTTCAAGATTGTCCTGATGCCATAGTGGATTGAGACTTTGCAGGTCTTCGGGAGGGCACAGTGTAGTCTGCATATGGGAATGATGTGAATTTTGGCCAGAGTGAAGACTGTGTTACATTGTATTATCCAAAGATTGTCACAATAATATTTCCATTCTCACATGATTTTAAATTAAAAAATAATAAAATTAAAAAAAAAATTCTAGTCCATGGGGTCGCAAAGAGTCGGACATGACTGAGTGACTTTCACTTTCTTCCACTTTGGGTTGTTTTCCATTTTTAACTGTTATAAATAAAACTACTCTCCACATGTTTGTACAAGAAATCTGGTGACATTTGTTGGGATTTCTCTTGGATAAAGCCTGTAAGTTCAATAGCTTGAGTATAGGGTGGATACATGCTTAACTTTATAAAAGAACAGTCAAACACTTTTTGAAAGTGTTTTATACTTTACACTTTCAAAACTATTTTACACTTCCACAGACACTGATGAGAGATCTACTTATGGCACATCCTTGCCAACAATTGGTGATTTCAGACTATTCAATTGTAGTTATCCTAGGTGATAATGAATTGGTATCTGACTATGGTGTTGGCCATTCATGTGTCTTCTTTGGTGAGATGTCTAGCCAAGACTTTTGCCCAAATTTTTTAGCGTGTTGTCTTTTAATTCTCAATCTGCAGAGAGTTTTTAAATTTATTTGTTGTTGTTGTTCTGGATAAAAGCTCTCTCTCTCTCTCTCTTTTTTTAATGTTGACAGATTTGTCTTTTTTTTGGTTGTGCTGAGTCTTGGTTGCTGTAAGGGGGCTTTCTCTAGTTACAGGAAGTGGGGGCTACTCTAGTTGCAGTGAGCAGGCTTCTCACTGTGGTGGCTTCTCTTGCTGTGGAGCACAGGCTGTAGGTGTGCAGGCTCAGTAGTTGTGGCACACGGGCTTAGTTGCTCTGCAGCTTGTAGAATCTTCCTGGACTAGGGGTTGAACCCACGTCCCCTGCACTGACAGGTGATTTCTTAACCATTGGACCACAGAGGAAGCACATGGGCACAAGCTTTCTGTCAGAAAAGATTGTGATACACAGACTGTGAATATTTTCTTTCATTCTCTGGTTTACCTTTTTGTGTTCTTAACCATGTCTTTTGAAGAGCAGAGGTTTTAAATTTTAAGTTTAAAATTTAAATTAATTTAAGTTAATTGATTAAGTTAATTGATAAGTCTAGCTTATCAATTTTTTCTGTAATGGTTAGTCTCTTGGAGTCCTATCTAAGAAATCTGCTTACCCTAAGGTCAAAAAAATATTTTCCTTATTTTCTTCTCCAGAAGTCTTAGCTTTTCCATTAGGATTGTAATCCTTCTGAAATTAATTTCTGTGTTACGGTAGGGGACAGGGATTGAAATTCATTTTTTTCCTATAAATTCCAATATCACTGAAAATACTTTTCAACGAATTGCTTTAGTCCCTTTGCTGAGAATCAGTTCACTGTATATGTTCCTTTTATGTACCTGTATGTTGTTGTTAGTCGCTCAGTTGTGTCCAACTCTTTGTGAGCCCATGGACTATAGCCCACCAGGCTCCTCTGTCATTGGAATACTCCAGGCAAAATACTGGAGTGGGTTGCCATTCTCTTCTCCAGTGTATCTGTATATACCCACTCTGACGTCAGTATCATGCTGCCTTGTTGCTGTAGATTTATGGTACGTCTAGAAATCAGGCAGTGTTAGGCGATGACTTTGTTTCAGAATTGTTTTAGCTCTTCTAGGTTTTTTGCATACCCATATAAAAATTTTAGAATCATCTTGTCAGTTTCTATAAAATCTTGTTGCACTGAATCTATAGATCATTTTAGAAAGATTTGATATCTTAGCAATTCAGTTCAGTCACTCAGTCGTGTTCAACTCTTTGCGACTCCATAAACTGCAGCACACCAGGCCTCCCTGGCCATCACCAACCCCCCAGAGTCCACCCAAACCCATGTCCATTGAGTAGGTGATGCCATCCAGCCATCTCATTCTGTCATCCCCCGTCTCCTCCTGCCTTCAATCTTTCCCAGCATCAGGGTCTTTTCAAATGAGTCAGCTCTTCGCATCAGGTGGCCAAAGTATTGGAGTTTCAACCGCAACATCAGTCCTTCCAATGAACACCTAGGACTGATCTCCTTTAGGACGGACTGGTTGGATCTCCTTGCAGTCCAAGGGACTCTCAAGAGTCTTCTCCAACACCACAGTTCAAAAGCATAAATTCTTCAATGCTCAGCTTTCTTTATAGTCCAACTCTCACATCCATACATGACCACTAGAAGAACCATAGCCTTGACTAGACGGACCTTTGTTGGCAAAGTAATGTCTCTGCTTTTTAATATGCTGTCTAGGTTGGTCATAACTTTCCTTCCAAGAGTAAACGTCTTTTAATTTCATGGCTGCAATCACCATCTGCAGTGATTTTGGAGCCCAGAAAAACAAAGTCAGCCACTGTTTCCACTGTTTCCCCATCTATCTGCCATGAAGTGATGGGACTGGATGCCATGATCTTAGTTATCTGAATGTTGAGCTTTTAGCCAACTTTTTCACTCTCCTCTTTCACTTTCAAGAGGCTCTTTAGTTCTTTTTCACTTTCTGCCATAAGGGTAATGTCATCTGCATATCTGAGGTGATTGATATTTCTCCCGACAATCTTGATTCCAGCTTGTGCTTCCTCCAGCCCAGCGTTTCTCATGATGTACTCTGCATATAAGTTAAATAAGCAGGGTGACAATATACAGCCTTGACGTACTCCTTTTCCTATTTGGAACCAGTCTGTTGTTCCATATCCAGTTCTAACTGCTGCTTCCTGACTTCCATACAGGTTTCTCAAGAGGCAGGTCAGGAAGTCTGATATTCCCATCTCTCTCAGAATTTCCCAGTTTGTTGTGATCCACACAGTCAAAGGCTTTGGCATAGTCAATAAAGCAGAAATAGATGTTTTTCTGGAACTCTCTTGCTTTTTCGATGATCCAGCGAATGTTGGCAATTTGATCTCTGGTTCCTCTGCCTTTTCTAAAACCAGCTTGAACATCTGGAAGTTCACGGTTCATGTATTGCTGAAGCCTGGCTTGGAGAATTTGTCTTAAAATCTCCGAACATGATATATCTTTCCATTTGCTTGGGTCTTATTTATTTTCACAGTGGTTTGTAAAGAAACATAATAGTTTCTTTCATGTCTTTTAAAACTATTTGTAAGGATTTTATTATTTTTGATGTATTATGAAGAATTTTTTTTTATTTCAGTTTTGAATTTTAGTTGTTGCTAGTATATAGAGGTACATTTGGTTTCTGTACATTGGCATTATATCTTGAAATCTTATTATTTATTTATTCTAATTACATCATGTTCTTAATTCCTTTTTTGTATTTAAAATACTATAAATGTATCCAAACAATCCTTTTTGTTGGACATTTAGATTTTTATTATTTATTAAATAATTTTATTTATTATTTTTATTTTTGTTTGCCCTGGGTCTTTGTTGCTGCACGAAGGCTTTCTCTAGTTGCAGTGAACGGGGGCTACTCTTCTTTGTGGTGCACGAGCCTCTCATTGCGGTGGTTTCTCTTGTTGCGGAACACAGGCTCTAGGCACACGGGCTTCAGTCGTGTCAGCGCTTAGGCTCTAGAGTGTGGGCTCAGCAGTTGTGGTGCACGGGCTTTAGCTGTTCCATAGCATGTGGAATCTTCTCAGACCAGAGATAGAACCCATGTCCCCTGCGTTGGCAGGCAGATTCTTAACTACTGTACCACTAGGGAAGTCCAGGGCATTTAGATTTTTAAAAACCTTTTTGATATGCAGGGATGAAAGTGCTAGGATTTTAATCTTCATATGTCTGCCCAAATGTTTTCTTAGGAGCAATTCCTAGAGAAAGAATTGCTGGATTAGATTATGCATTTAACCAGAGCTTTCATACATTTTGTGTGATGGTCCCTTGGAGAGATGCCATCAGGGTGCGTGTCCATCAGTGAAGCTCTGAGAGTTCCATTTTCCGTATGTATGGTGCCATTGTGTTTTTTGTGCTTGGTATGATCGAAGCATAATCATGGTATTTAAGCAAAATTTTATTGTACAGGATCTTTAAGTGTAGAAAGTTAAGTTGTCCACAGATGAAGCCCATAAGCGTAAGCTGCTTGGGATTATAACTGCCTTACAGGCTGATCAGCCCAATAATTCTGGTGAAGGTGCTAGAATAGCTATAATAATCTCAGCAAGGACTTCCCTGGTGGTCTAATGGTTAAGAATCCACCCTCCAATGCAGGGGACATGGGTTCAATCCCTGGTCAGGCAACTAAGATCCCACATTCCGCAGGGCAACCAAGCCCACTAAGCCCATGGGCCACAACTAGAGAAGCGGGTGCATTGCAGCCAAGACCCGAGGCAGCCACAAAATTAAAAAAGAAAAAATAGAATTAAGGGATGGTATGGGGAGGGAGGAGGGAGGAGGGTTCAGGATGGGGAACACATGTATACCTGTGGCGGATTTATTTTGATATTTGGCAAAACTAATACAATTATGTAAAGTTTAAAAATAAAATAAAATTGGAAGAATAAAAAAAAAATAAATAAAATCTTTAATAAAGAAAAAAAAAATAGAATTAGCTCAGGAAATGCAATTTGAAGCCTAAATAAAGATTCATCTCTTTTAACCTGAAATGTTCTCCTTAAAGACAACAATGCAAGGGTATCTTTAGAGGGAGCTGAAGTTGCACGTCCTGCTATAAATGTCAGAGAAGAGCGTGAAAATGCAAAATCAGTGCCCTACTCGCAGCAAACAGGAAGACACCCCGGCCTGTTATTACTCCAAAAACTTCAAACAGAACCTCCACCACGTACTCCATTCCATTCCCTTGAATTCCATTCCCTTGAAAAGAAGAAATTTTCAAGCATTTGATGAGAAATAATTTTCCAAGTGTTTTACATCAATCTCGGCTACAGTGGCAGAGCTGTTGTCAGCATTACAAATGAACCCATGCGGTCCGATTGCTTTATCGTGTCAGGAAGTATAAGCCGTTATTCAGAACCTGGGGGCCTGTTTTAAATCGCCTGCTGTAAGGTTATTCCATCATCTGTATATCACAGGTCACCGTTACGGAGTAACTAAGATTCATAATTTCCAAAAAGAGGGTGATTTGTCATCCAGTTCTGTAGCCTAATGTTTGCTTGTTTCATCGGTCTTACTGTTGAGTGATTAACGGAACAGCCAGGAGATTTTAAATACTCCTTAGACAACATTCCCTCTGGAGACCTGATGGGCTGCAGTCCATTCTTAATGTGTGCAATTAGAAGGTGTAAATGTATTCAGAATAGATGGGCTTAGGGGAGCTGTGGTTGTGGCTGCAGGAGCTGACTGTGGATAATGGCTTAAGGATAAGATGGAGAATTCAGCAGCAACTCTGGGTTTTATGATCAGATGTCTGTTCTCATTTGTATGGTCGTTCATCTTTGTCAGTTCTGGAGTTCAGACTCCAGAGATGGAGCATCTTTCTCACCCATCTTCTGTCTTTAACGCTGTCCTCTGGAGAATTCGAAATCTGTGATTGTGTTTTGTCACTTCCACCCTGAGACAGTGAAAACAGAAGTTACAGTGAGCAACTTCTCTGGTGGTCCAATGATAAGGCCACTTCCACTGCAGGGGGCATGGGTTCGATTCCCGGTCAGGGATCTAAGATCCCATGTGTGCTGCAGTGCTGCCATTAAAAAAAGGTTGTAATGAATTTGATGAAGACTGTGAGTGATCAGTTACTCATCTTCTGGATTCCTATGGATTATTAATCTTAAAATCAAAGTTTTTGGTTTTTTTTAACTCTTTATTCTATATGGAAATGTAGCCGATTAACAATGTTGTGATAGTTTCAGATGGACACCTAAAGGACTCAGCCATACATATACATGTATCCATTCTCCCCCAAACTCCCCTCTCATCCAGGCTGACACATAACATTGAGCAGAGTTTCCTGTGCTATACAGTAGGTCCTTGTTGGTTATCCATTTTAAATATAGCAGTGTGTACATGTCCATCCCAAACTTTCCGTCTCTTCCTCCCATTCTTCCCTACTGGCAACCACAGGTTTCTTCACTAAGTTCATGAATCTGTTTCTGTTTTGTAAATAAATTCATTTGTGCCATTTTTTTTCAGATTCCTCACATACAGGATATTGTATTTCTCCTTCTCTGACTTACTTCACTCAGTATGGGTGGGTTGGGAAGGGTCTTAATGAATGCTTGGTTTAAATAGGCAGATAGCTGATGAATCCCCAGGGTTTATAGTCACCTTCTTAAACACCTGATGTCAATTTTAGGATGCATTCTCCTTTAAGGTACACCTTAGGTTTGCTGAGAATGTTCAGTTATATTTCTAAATCTCCTTAGTTTAAAACATTAAATCAGTTTTATGCCAACCAGATTCCATGTTAAAATAGGTCAACTAGGAACAAATAAAGAATAAAATAGAGTAAGGGCACTAAAGAAAGTGAAATGTTAGTCGCTTAGTTGTGTCTAACTCTGCTACCCCCATGGACTGTAGCCCGCCAGGCTCCTCTGTCCATGGGATTCTCCAGGCAAGAATACTGGTGTGGGTTGCCATTCCCTTCTCCAGTGATCTTCCCAACCCAGGGCTTAAAACCAGGTCTCCTGAATTACAGTCGGATTATTTACTGTCTGAGCCACCAGGAAAGCCTAAAAGGCACAAGTGGCATTATTCACGTGATAGTCACACTAGCACTTCTGATCCAGAGGTATGTGTTTAGACATCAAGTTAGTGACCTGGACTTTGAGTTTTCAGGTACATCTTGCATGTTGTTATGGTTCCATCATCCATGATTTTTGCTTTGATTTTTATTTATTTGTTTGACTGCACCAAGTCTTAGATGTGGCGTGTGGGATCTTCAGTCTTGGTTGCACCACGAGGCTTAGTTGCAGCATGTGGGATACAGTTCTCTGACTAGGGATCGAACCCAGGCCCCTGTGCTCTGGGCATGCAGTCATTAAGCACTGGACTATGGGGGAAGTTCTAATTTTTGTGTTTCAATACCAGTAACTAATGCATGTAGAGTAACGGTGCCTCGAAGGCCATCAGTCCTGAAACTGTAAACACTTGACCTGGCCACACCTTCTTGGGTTTTATTCTCACTTTATTTTTATTTTCGTTGTTTATTTTTCTCTCTCCTTTAAAACTCAGTATTCCTATATGGATACTCTAATATGCCAACTCAGATGGTCATATTTTCCTTCCTCAGGCTGCTCTGAGGAAAACTCACTTGTTTTTCAGATGGAAAATTCCTGTTATTAGATCTCTTTCTGCATTCACAGCCCCCCAAAACAGATTTTTCAACTTAACATTCACTAAGTCTGATCACTCAGCAGAAGTTCTTGAATTTTTTTCAAGAACAACAACAACAACAAAATAAGAGCTGCTGGAATAGAAAGCAGCAAAGAAAGTGACTTTAAGAAGGATTGGGTTCTGTTCTGGAACAAACTCAGAGGACTTGGAGTGTGGTGCTTAGTCTGTCGCGACCGATATGGTGTCAGACCATGAAAATGACACATTTTGTTTAGAAGATAAAAATACCGTTCTCCAGGAAATGGTAATATTGGAAAGACATGTAAATGGGTGTTTAAAGGATGAGTTCAAACCTTGGTTCATGTGAATCCTGGATCTTAGAGGAAAAGTCAAGAGAAGAAAAATAAGTTTTGGGTTAAAATGAGGAGGTGAAATCCACTGAAAAGTTTAGGTGGGTCTGTGCCTGATCTCCGAGCCTCTACAGGCCAGTCTGTTTTGTTCTTTTTTAAAATCAGAGAATGAACATAGAACATTTCCCCAGGAGAGGCTGAAATGGAATCACTCCAGATTGATGCGTTCCCAAGGGGGGCCTGAGACCTTGGTTGTGTGATCAGGATTTTTTAACTTCATTTCCTGAAAATGATGTTGGTATATCTGAAAAATGCACATAAGCTCTCAAACCCAGGTGCTGTCTCTGCATTTAATTTAAAATTTGTTTTTAGAAAATTCCTAAAATAAGACAAAGCGTTTGATTCTTTATTTGATCCTGTTCTAATGTCCTTTTCTAAATTCCTGTGACATTTAATCTTCAGCCCAGGAAGAAGTGGGGGAAGAGAAGCAAGGGGATATGGGATTAACTCTGTCTCCTTCTAGAGTCTAGTAGGTCGGGGAGGAGAAGGGCCAGGAGGATTCCAAACTCAGTTCAGTGAATTGGGCACCAGCACTTTTAAAAAATGAAGTGAAATGGAATAGAAAGTATCAGAGTGCCTGGTATATAATAAGTCTAAATGATTCTTTGAGACTGTACTGTGTATGTGTGTAGCTGTGAGTGTAAATAATTATATCTCATGGGTGAAGGATGGCAATATAAGTCACAAAGCATTCTAAAGATCAGTGTTATCGATTATGGATTATTTTCTTACAAGGTTGGCTTTCCTAGGGACCCTGGGGTACAGATACATCGAAGATCACTTTTTTTCAAGGGTCTTCCGAACCTGCTTTTCTTAAGAGATTTAAGGGTTTTCTAAGAGGACATCTGAATCTTAACATTTCAGTTAAGATTTTCTCCAGAGCTAGTTATGCATTATTATTATTATTAGCTTTTGTGATTGTGTCGGTGTGCTCTCAGTGTATCTTATTATATTTATTCTAATTATGTTACTAAAAAAAGCACAAAGGAGGGATTTCCCTGGCAGTCCAGTGGTTAAGACTCTATACTTCTAATGCAGGGAAAGCGAGTTCAATCTCTAGTTGGCTAACTAAGACCCCACATGCTTCAAGGCATGACCAAAAGATTTAAAAAAGAAAAAGAAAAAAGTCACAGAGGAAATGAACTTGTTTCCATTGAGAATTCGATGAATGAGGGGCCTTCCCTGGCGGTCTAGTGGTTAGGACTCAGTGCTTCCACTGCAGGGGACACAAGTTTAGTCCCTGGCTGGGGAGACCCCAGACATACCCACACACCCATACCATACCCAGCCATACCCGCATACCCACATACCCACAAAGCATGCAGTGTGGTCAACAAAACAAAACCAAACCAGAAGAGTACAACAAAAAAAGAAGTGGATGAACGAAATGAAATGTATGAATGAACACTTTCTCCTTGCATGGCTTTATGTCCAGTTATATGCATTTGCAAATGATGACGTTTTAGGCTCACTGGGGTTAATGATACTAATACTGTCTGTTGACCCTGTGATATGGCTGTGTAACAAACCACCTCAGCATATGATGACTTAAAACAACCACAATGCATTTCGTGGGTCGGTGATTTAGACTTGGGGCTTTCCTGGTGGCTAAGATGGTAAAGAATCTGCCTGCAGTGCAAGAGACCTGAGTTTGATCCCTGGGTTGGGAAGATCCCCTGGAGAAGGGCATGGCAACCCACTCCAGTATTCTTGCCTGGAAAATCCCATGGATGGAGGAGCCTGGTGGGCTACAATCCAAGGAGTCGCAAAGAATCGGACACGACTGAGCGACTTCACTTTCACTTTCTTTTCACTTTCCAGTATTCTTGCCTGGAGAATTCCATGGACAGAGGAACCTGGTGGGCCACAGTCTATAGGGTCGCAAGAGTTAGACATGACTGAAGCGACTTAGCACACACGCGCAGTTTGGACTTGGCTCATCTCTGCTTCCTCTGTGTGTATTGGGCTCACTTGTAAGTTAGGCTGAGGCCTGAAAGGTCCTGCATGAGTGGCTGAGTCTCTCTCCACCAAGTATACTTTTAAGGAGGCAGCCCAGCCTATGAGGCAGCAGTGTCCCAATGGGTTGGGGCTTCCCAGGTGGCTCGGTGGGTAAAATATCTGCCTGCAACACAGGAGATGAAGGTTCAATTCTTGGGTCGGGAAGATCCCCTGGAGGAGGGCATGACAACCCATTCCAGGATTCTCGCCTGGAGAATACCATGGACAGGAGGAGCCTATCGGGCTACAGTCTCTAGGGTCACAAATTTGACGCAACTGAAGCAACTTAACATGCGTGCACACATGTCCCAACGGGTGAGGGCATTGGACCCCAGCCTTCAAGACCAAGACTTGGGAATCACTTTCACTTGCTCTGTTATTTTTTTTTAAATATTATTTCTTTATTTGGCTGCACTGAGTCTTAGTTGCAAAATGTGGGATCTAGTTCCCTGACCAGGGATCAAACCCCGACCCCCTGTACTGGGAGCTCAGAGTCTTAGCCACTAGACCACTAGGGAAGTCCCCCCTTGCCGTGTAATTAATGCAAGTCACCAGGTGAGCCCAGCATCTAGGGGTAGGGAAATGGGTTCCACCTTTTGTTGAAAGGGACCACAAAGAATGTGTTTTACTTGTGTGTGTGTGTGTGTGTGTGAGCTCAGTTGTGTTCGAATCTTTGTGGCCCCATGGACTGTAGCCCTAGGAGCCTGGTGGGCTACAGTTCATGGCATTTCCAGGCAAGAATACTGGAGTGGGTAGCCATTCCCTTCTCCAGAGAATCTTCCTGACCCAGGGATCAAACCCATGTCTCTTAAGTCTTCTGCATTGGCAGGCTGGTTCTTTACCACTAGAACCTCCTGGGAAGCCCCAGCCTTACATGATAGCTTTCAAATGGCAAACCAAAACTTTTCTCTATCTGTGGGTGTGTGTATGTACTAATATATGAACTTAAGAGGACATTCCTATATAAACCATTTTTCTGGTTTCATAAAGAAGACATTCTTCTTAACTGGAATTTCACTGAAATATTTTCTATGACTGATGGCTGACGTTTCAGTAATAACTGAGTCAGTTCTCTGTTGGCCCCTCCCCTGCATTGCAGTGGGAAGTACCTTTATGTTTATTAGGCCAGGCTCAGCTTGGGCTGAGCCATCAGAAGAACTGTTAGTTCATGCAGTGAAATGAAAATAAAGGTTTGGTATGGGCACAGCTGGCTGAAAGGTCAGAGCCGAACAGCCTCTGACCTGTCTTGTCATCAGGTCATGGAGCTGCGTTCTCTCCTTTGAATATATCCTGAACTCTTCTGTTGCAGAGATTAACCAAAGTGCTGACAATCTACACGTGTTTCTCCTGATCTGTGGACTCAGACAAGTGAAAGACCCTCTCTATTTGGTGGATGCATTCTCCGGTATGTGTTCTCGGGTGACCTCTCACCTGCGGGATTCCACTGGGGTTCTCATCTTCGAAGGTCTCTCCTTAGGACTTTGAGATTTCTCATTTTTTTGGCCAACCAGCAGAACTGTTTCTAGATTGTTGCTTTGGAAACAACCAGAAAAATAATCGCACCGTGTAGTCATTTCAGTTGTTTTCTACCTTCCTGTAACCTCGGCTTCTGTTTTGCTGTTGTTATTTAGTCGCCCAGTCATGTCTGACTTTTTTGCAATCCCGTGGGTTCCTATAGCCTGCCAGGCTCCTCTGTCCATGGGATTTCCCAGTCAAGAATACTGGAGTGGGTTCCCATTTCTTTTCTCCAAGGGATCTTCTCAGCTTCTGAGAAAATTGTAAAAAATAGCCAATGATGATAAGGCTAAAATAATTTTACCTGGAAATAATTTACACATGCCAATTTGTATGGTACATTTGGAGTTTTGTTGCACTGCTTAAGTTAGTCTATAGACTCCAGTGCATCCTACTGCTGCTGCTGATGCTAAGTCGATTCGGTCGTGTCCGACTCTGTGTGACCCCATAGACGGCAGCCATCCCTGGGATTCTCCAGGCAAGAACACTGGAGTGGGTTGCCATTTCCTCCTCCAATGCATGAAAGTGAAAAGTGAAAGTGAAGTCACTCAGTCGTGTCTGACTCTTCGCGACCCCATGGACTGCAGCCTACCAGGCTCCTCCATCCATGGGGTTTTCCAGGCAAGAGTACTGGAGTGGGGTGCCATTGCCTTCTCCGATATGCATCCTAACTACCTAGTAAATTAGATATCTGAATAATATGCAATGGTCTAGAAAAAAAGTTTTCCTTTAAACCATAAAATGTCCAATACTTACATTTCAAATAATTATAAGTTGCTAATATGAAAGCAAAATGATATGAAAGAATTTATATTGTAGCACAGTTAATACTGAACTGACTTATGTTTTCAGCTGTGACTTAAAACCATTTTAAAAGTCTTTTTTTTTTCTTTTTTCTCCCCAAGAATGGCATCAAGAAGAGCCCAACATTTACATGGTTATTGTTGGTCCTGAAGTAAGTTGATTTGCTGTGAGCCTTGATCTCATCTCTATTTTCCTCCATTCTTTTTAGACATTTTATAAAATTAGTTACTTTTCTCACCCATATTTGATTTCTTTCTTAAGCAAATAAAGCCTGTTTGCCTTCTAAAAAATGAACACCAGACCAAGGTTAGAGATGATGACACTTTATAAGTCTTTACAATTAATTTAATGCTACAAAGGGTAAGTAATAGATTCTCTTGGGACTAGAGGCATATAAAGAAAGTTTGTCTAAGTCGGTATATAAGATAGATGTTACATGTGGTATATAAGATAGATGTTACATGTGGTCCAGATCATCTTTGAAACTCATTGGAAGTGCTCAACAGACATGGAGCTGTTCACCCAAGCACTGGACTAGGTAATTGACATGCAGTTAGAAGCCAAGTAGGGTGGAGAATAAGAATCTATAAGCACGAGCATCCCCCTTCACTGGGGGATGTCCTTGGCTGACCGTGGCCATTGTCCAGGGAACAGAGGTCAGTGGAAGGGCTTGGGGGTGCGGCCTCTCATCTCCCTGGGACTCTGGACACCCCCACTCCCCATTGGCAGATCTGGAGGAAGCAGGTGATCTGTTACAGAGTCGATTCTTTTTTTTTCAATTGTTACCAAGGCTGTGTTTTTTTTGTTGTTGTTTTATTTTATTTTTGGCCATGCTGCTCTTTGTTGAGCTCTTCTTTTCTGCATGGACTTTCTCTAGTTACCGTGAACAGGGGCTACTCTCTAGTTGTGGTGCGAGGGCTTCTCACTGCGGTCTTCCTTTGTTGCAGAGCATGGCCTTAGTTGCCTCATGAAATGTAGGATCTTGGTTCTCGCACCAGGGATCGAACTCACGTCCCCTGTGTTGGCAGGTGCACTCCCAACTGCTGGACCACCAGAGAGGTCCCCCGTTCGCAGAGTCAATTCCAAGCGCACAGGACTCAGAGAGTCTGGGTGGCAACACTGGTCATCTCATGAAAACAAACGTTGACTGGCTCTGTCCAAGCAGTTTAGAAAACAGAACCCTCGTCCCGCCAGTTGGGATGTAACCCTGCAGGAAGGATGTCTCGTCTTCTCTTCATGGGGTGTCTGTATCGGGGCTGCGTCTTGTTCCCATGAATGACATCTCCCACTGCCTTTCCCTTCCACCCGGCAGGCTGACTCTGGGCCTGTTAAATGCCTTCGTGGCATCCTTGTTCTATTCTGTAGTTTCTCATCTTGTCAGTTTCCTGCTTCCCTAGGGACCCATGAGGTATGCAGTGGAAGTGGCAAGCTTTTCTCAGTATTCTAAAGACCTCTGGAAATACTCCATTTACCTGGAGAAAGGCCCGCTAGCCTAAAACATATACCAAGAGCTAGAATTTGTAGGGCTACACTGGTTGTCACACGGAAGATGAATCGCTCCACCATCCATGTTGTTTGTTGGTATAACAGGCACTCACATATACACACCTGCATGCACACACACACATCACACACAGGCTCAGGGCCAGGCTTTAGATGGTTAGCAAGAGAATTCCCAGTGCACTAATGAATGTTAAGTCACATAGTGGCAAAGCTATTACTATTATTATTTTAATTCTCTTATATCCTTCTGTTCGAGCAGCATGATTGAAAAAGTTTTAATTTGATACTGAGATTCTTGCTAACCAAGAGAGAAGACTGCAAGCTTAGAGCCATGGCAGTAGCAGTTATCTTGAAAGAATTTAGTAATGTGGCTTTCATTTTCACTGCTTTTGGTTTTATGGTTTGGTTCCATTTATGATGCATGATACTGGTTTTCCAACTCTGAAAATTTCCTTTAAAAATCATTGATTAAAAAAACGAATTTATTTCACAAATGTATTAAATAAACAATAGTAGAGAGGGGGCACAGATGTGATGAATTGTGAAAGTACGCAAATAGCCAGTTTGGGAAGCAGTTTTTAATGAAGAGTCAGTGTGCCTAGGAGATGCAGGTTTGAACCCTGGGTCAGGAAGATCCTCTGGAGGAGGAAACGGCAGCCCATTCTGGTATTCTTGCCTGAAAAAAATCTCATGGATAGAGGAGCCTGGTGGGCTACAGTCCTTGGGGTTGCAGAGTTGGGCATGGTTGAGCATGTGTGTGCACACACACACACACAGTGTATCTGGAGGCAGAAATACCAAAAGAATAATACTTGGTGGAGAAACATGTTCACAAACAACTCTGGCCTAATGATGACCTGATTTCTCTGTTTGACTTTTTCTGTCATGCTTCCTTTTAAGGAAACCTGGAGAGAGGTGGCAAACTTCAAAGTATAGCACTAAACATGTGCCAGAAACCCTTTTCCAGGAACATAAAGACTGAGGTGGTATTTTAGCTGGTACCGGAGTCAGAGCAGAGGGAGAGGCTAGGGCGCGTGTTGTTTTCCCGCATCTATTAGCACCTTCCTGTTTAACTCACTTGCCTACCAGTGAGGGACGCCATTTGCTTCATAAAGACTTTCTAAGTCATGGTCTCTTAGAAGAGGCACTTCTTTTGTTTTTGCTTTCTTTTGGCCGTGTCAGGTCTTTGTTGGGGCTTTGTTATGGTGTTTGGACTCTCAAGTTGTAGTGCAGGGCTCAGTAGTTGTAGCGAGAGGGCTTAGTTGCTCCGAGGCATGTGGGATCTTAGATCTCCAACCTGTATCAAACCCACGTCCTCTGTATTGGAAGGCAGATTCTTAACCATTGGACCACCAGGGAAGGCCCAGTTGTTTTGTTTTCTAAACAATTAGGAAGGCTTTTTCATCCCCAGGGGAAAGAACCGTATTTTCCCATTTGTTTTTGAAACATACAAGCTTCCCTCTAACTTTAGTTGGCCTACTTTTGAAAGAACAGTGAGTGTAAAAAATGTGTTTCCTTCCTCCTAATTTCACTGCAAAGAAATTAGACTCTCGGGCTCTGGGTTGGGAGGCAGTAGGGGAGGGTGGAGACTGTGGCAAACCGTGGCATCACTGACTGGGAGCATGATTCAGCCGCAGCAGGGTTTACATCCAGAGATGCAGGCTCCCTTGTCAATCTTCCAAGAGAAGTCACAGCCCAGAGGCCTTTTTTTTTTCCTCTTTTGAAAAAAATGAATGTGTGTGTGTGTGAAATTTTTAAGTGCTCGCAACTAGCTAGACAAACATTCGTGTGTGGCCACGCTCTGTCTCTCTCTCTCTCTTTGTTCACCTTGTCGGTCCTACAAAATGCATCTCTGTATTTTCTTTCTTTTTTAAAAAGTTGTATTTATTTATTTACTTTGATCACACGAGTCTTCATTGCTTCACATGGGCTTTCTCTAGTTGCAGCAAGCAGAGGCTACTCTCCTGTTGCAGAGCGTGGGCCCCAGGCCTGAGGGCTCAGCAGTTGCGGCTTGAGGGCTCAGTAGTTGTGACTTGGGGCCTCAGTTGCCTTGTGGCATATAGAATCCTTCTGAACCAGGGATGGAGTCTGTGTCCCCTGCATTGCCCAGTGGATGCTTAACCACTGGACCACCAGGGAAGTCCCTGTATTTCCTTTTTTTGTAACTTCCAGAGGGAGGCAGTGACTTTGACTCATGACTGTTTCCTGATGAGAATCAGGAAACAGATGGTGACTTGAGCTGGCCGAGACAAAGCAGGTTTACAGGGACCCTGGGAAAGTCGTGTCTTGGGAAGCTTTAGTGCTTCCACAATTTCTAGTGGAATTTCTCCTTTCCCCCTTTCTCCTCCCCTTTTCCAAGCTGGTCTAATGCATCTCTGACATACCTGAGGACATATTTCTTCCTGAGCCAATGCAGGTCCAGAATAAGTCTCCTAGAATGCCCCACCCCCGAGGCCCTTGGAGGTCCCTTCTGAAGCTGCATCTTCAGCCACTGACTTAGTTTGTGTGAGTGGAGCCAGGAAAGCAAAGCAGCAAGGGAATAAAAGAGAAAGAGGAGCCTGGAAAGGGAGCTCTTGAGTGAAGGGTCGTGAAGGATTATGATCTGAGAGTTACTGGTCCTTAAGTTCATTGCCATGAATTAGTAATAATTCTCAGGCACTTCTTCCACAAGGCGCTCCACTATCTGTAATTAAAAACCCTCTAGGAAACAGAGAAAGGCATCTTGGGTTGCAAATTTGCCACTTGGGAAAACCAGCTGTAAGCACCTGGCACTGTGCCAGGGCCACACTCAGTCTGGAGATTTCCTGGGATCTGCTCACTTCTCCTCCACCAACCAGAGAAACTGGATCTTCCAGATCTAACTCTGCCTCCGAGATGTGGCTGCCTTCTCAGGCTTGCACAGACCTGAATGCAGAAGCAAGCGTTTGGGACCTGACTCCTGTGTCTTTGTCTTGGTCCATCTGGGTGGCTATAACCACGTACCGCAGACGAGGTGCCTAAGAAACAACAAATTTATTTGTGACGTTCTGGAGGCTTCGAGTCCAAGGCGAAAGTGCCAGCTGTGTCATTTTCTTCTGGGGTACTCTTCCTTTATCTTTTTTTTTCCTTCGATTTTTGGCTCTACTGGATCTTCATTACTGCATACAGACTTTCTCTAGTTTCAGCGGGCAGAGGCTACTCTCTAGTTGTGGTGCCCAGGTTTCTCACTGTGGTGGCTTTGCTTGTTGCAGAGCGGTCTCAAGGGAGGGCTCAGTAGTTGTGGTGCACAGGCTTAGCTGTTGAGGCATGTGGAATCTTCCCAGACCAGGGATCGAACCCATGTCCCCTGCACTGGCAGGCGAATTCTTTACCACTGGACCACGTGGGAAGCCCAGAATCAGCAAGCAACTCTTGCTTGCTGAGTCCTCGGAGCTGTCTGGGATCTTTTATCAGAATGCCAATCCCATTCATGAGGGTTCCTGCATCACTTCCCAAAGACCTATGCTCCCAAATATCATCACCTCGGGGATTAAGATTTCAATGTGTGAATTTTAAGGGGGATACAAACATTCAGCCCCTAGCAATATCCCTGCCTTCTAATAGGTCTTTATCAAATCTAAAGAGAATCAGTAGCCACCATCACAAACACCTTGCTGCTGCTGCTAAGTCACTTCAGTCGTGTCCAACTCTGTGCGGCCCCATGGACTGCAGCCTACCAGGCTTCTCCGTCCATGGGATTCTCCAGGCAAGAACACTGGTGTGGGTTGCCATTTCCTTAGTAGACAGAATAATTTGAGTTTCTGAAATACTAAGGCAGCACTGAATATGATTAGTCACAAATTCAAACCACTTGTTTCCTTCTTGGCTCCCTCTTCCCTACAAAAGTTTTCTTTTCTTTTTTTTGGTTACACTGCCCAATTTGTGAGATCTTAGTTCCTCAACCAGGGATTGAACCTGAACCCCTAGCAATGATAATGCAGACCACCAATGAGTTCCTCAGAAGATTTAAAACCAATATTTTGATATGTAGACACACATTTCATATCCTCCAATAATTCAGATAAGCTAGTGTCTCTTAAGTGTTATGTTTCTTCGCTTTTTCTCCATAACCAGTGGTATGCTGGTCAGTATTGAACAACTGGTTCTGTTGGGATGGGCAAGGTGGTAAACCCTATTTTTTTTAAATTTTTTTAATGTGGACCATTTTTAAAGTCTTTATTAAATCTGTTGCAATATTACTTCTGTTTTATGTTCTTTGGGTTTTTTTTTAAGCTCCCTGACCAGGATTGAACCTGCGCCCTGTGTATTGGAAGGCGAAGTCTTAACCATTGGACCAACAGGGAAATCCCAAGCTGTAGTTTATAAATAAAGCCTTATTTGCCTATTTCTGTAAAAATGTTCTCCCATGGCCAGTTTCAAATTACCAGACAGCAAGTAAAGCCAACTCCAGCACATTTTACATGGTGACCCATCACACACACACATACACCCCAGAAACAAGCTTAATTAAATAATCCTCTTGATTCGTGTATGTCACACAGTCTGTTTTTCTTTAAAAACCTGTTCTATGCCTCTGCTTTGATATTTCATGTCATTAAAACAGTGCCTATTTTTATTCCAAGATTGATTTCATGATGTGCTTCATGATTTGAAGTTTGGAAAACACTGACTTGGGCCACACTGGATGGTTGTGTGTATGTGTGTGTGTGTGATGGGTCACACACAAGCCAGTGAGTTGGCTGCTTCCTTAATGAGATTCCCTCCCCGGATCGTGGCCTGGCTTCGATATGCTTCTCGTGACCACTCAACTTAAACAAGCTCTTCCCTATTATCCTTGCAAGATTTCTAGGCATCTATCAGTTTTCAGTGTCAAGAATTCAATTTAACACCACTTTAGAATACAGAAGTAGGAGGAGACTAAAAGGGTTTTACACTTGACATTGAATCTTTGCTACAATGTTATGGGTTAATACACTGATCTTTTGGAAATGAATTTGAGAAGTGGGTCAGAGGTCAAATCTTGGGACACATTACAATTCATCTTTTAACCATTATCTCTTAGAGCGGATTAAACACCCCAAGTACTACAATTATTTTTGACATCTGATGTGAATACACTCTTCTTCCATTCATTTTTTTTTTCCTTTGTTAACTGCTAAGCTCAATGACTGAATAAACGCTTTAAGTCTAAATTGAACCCTTTAGGAGGACCATAGCCTTTCTGGGTCATGTGCAGGTCCTCTTAGAACAAAATTGCATTGACTCAGTTAGTGAATATGTCTTGAGAAAGAGCTCAGTCTGTTTTTAGGGAGTGCTCACAGTGCATTCAGCAGTGATTCGTGCTTCCTTTGTCCGTGTCTCTGCATGGAGCCTGGTCAGATAGGAGACGCCAGTGAAGAAGCTACACAGCTCAGCCTGTGCCCCTGGGCTGCAGCCTCAGACCAACTTCAGCACAAGGACATGTATTAGGAGATGATAAGAACTTCTAAGAGAATTGTTGGGGAGGCTGAAGATCAGGTTTGACTACATCCGTTTCTTAGTCTCTGGGTCATTCCCTTCAAGGTCCATGGTCTGCCATGGGTTACCTCTGCCATTTTGTAAGGAGAGGACCAGGCACCTAATTCCATTTCCATCAGACCACACCCAGTGGGCAGAAGTGAGAAGATGCACAGGGGAAGCAGAAGAGGTGAAATGGATGCCAAATATTCAAAGCAGAAAACTGATGATAGTGGCGTATGCAAATCACCGATTTGTTTGTATGAACGATCAGACAAGAACTGAATACTTTTGTAGGTCACTTAATGGATATCAACGTGGCCCTTATGTTTAGTCCCAGAGAATAGAATACACTTGGCCCCTGCCTGAGTGGACGTGAGGTCTGGTTAGGAAGAGAGATGACAGGTAACTCTAGACTGGAGGTGTATCTGCCAGGACAAGGGAGCCCATGGGCTGGGCTGCATACAGCATTCACGTTTGTTCCTACCATGTTCCATGGTCCAGCTCAGAAGGCAGTTATCACCCTCCCTTTGGAATATTATTGCTCTCCTTTTTAATCAATGCTTATCTCTCAACCAACCATTTATAAAATACTAGAGAGAGAGAATGTTCGGGAAAAGGCAATGGCACCCCACTCCAGTACTCTTGCCTGGAAGATCCCATGGATGGAGGAGCCTGGTAGGCTGCAGTCCATGGGGTCGCTAAGAGTTGGACACGACTGAGCGACTTCACTTTCACTTTTCACTTTCATGTATTGGAGGAGGAAATGGCAACCCACTCCGGTGTTCTTGCCTGGAGAATCCCAGGGACAGCGGGGCCTGGTGGGCTGCCGTCTATGGGATCGCACAGAGTTGGACATGACTGAAGTGACTTAGCAGCAGCAGAAGCAGCAGCAGAGAGAAGGTTGGGCTTCCCAGGCGGCACTAGTGGTAAAGAACCCACCTGCCAATGTAGAAGACGTAAGAGACGCAGTTTCGATCCCTGGGTTGGGAAGATCTCCTGGAGGAGGGCATGGTAACCCAGTCCAGTATTCTTGCCTGGAGAATTCCATGAACAGAGAAGCCTGGCAGGCTACAGCCCACAGGGTCGCAAAGAGTCGGACACAACTGAAACGATTTAGCACACACGCAGAGAGAGTGTTCTTAGATTGCTTTAAAAAAAGTGGTGATGCTGTGTATGTTACACAGCTAAAAAATAAAGTGATCATTCTTAACAAGAACATTTCAAAAAGCGAGATCCCAGTCCCCTGTTAAATCTACTTAATCCTTCATTACTGCTTACTGCTGGCAAGTTTGTTAACATCTTTAGAACAAGATCGAATCATCCCTGTCAGGCAAAGGGTAGTTCTGCATGGCTGGGTAATAGAGTGATTGCATGCTAGCTGGGTACCCTTCACTGCTCTGGGCCTCAGTTTCTCCATCTGTAAAGTGGACATGACTCAGAAAACACTACTCAGAAAACTCATAGTTTCCTATGAGGCCAAAATAAGCGAATACTTGGCATAGCACCTGGTTCATAGGCAGCATCATAGGGGCGTTTAATTAAAGAATGAAAGAACTTTCTGTGCTGATGTTTCCTTTGTGTGTTGACAGGCTAAGATTCTGTTTTAGCTGCAGGATGGTTTGAGTTAGACGCTGGTTTTCTATTAAAGCTTCTTTGATCTCTCGATCCAACCATTTTGGCAAAGCATGTGGTTTCTGCTTGCAGGGGTGTATGGAGTGGGTGCATTTTATGGTTCTCTTTGATAATCAGTGTGGTAGGAACATTCAGCTCGTGCGTGACAGCTTAATGACTTCCCACGATAATTTCTTATATCTAAGATGATTTTCCTTCAGCCTGGGAGTTGAGACAATGTATTTTGCTAGAAAGTAAATAAGCTTAGAAGGAGGAAATAGAATTTTCTTTGCTGCTTACCATGCTCTCGCTTTTTAAAATTTCATAACATGCGCTTTCATTAAATAAAAATATCTACCCTTCTTTTTTTTTTTTTTTTTCTTTCTCTTGTGTTTTGTTCCCCTTGGATTCACTAAGAGATTTGAAAATGAACTGATGTGGAAGGCAAGCCCAGAAAAGTTTAATGCAGTTTGTACTTTCAACTTGAAAGTTGCTGTTACACCTTCGGCTAAATTTTAGTTTAAGGGTTATGTTAGTTGCTCAGTCACGTCCAACTCATTGTGACCCCATGGACCACAGTCTGCCAGGCTCCTCTGTCCCTGGAATTCCCTAGGCAAGAATACTGGAATGGGTAGCCATTCGTTTCTCCAGTTAGGTATTTCAGCTATCTTTTACATTTTTTTTTTCCTTGATGAAATCTTTTCCCCTAATCATGAGAGAAGAAACATGTTTAAAAATTAAAACAAGAGGAATTTCTGTTTTTTTCGAATAAGAAAAAAATTTTTGGCCACACCATGGAGCATGTGGAATCCTAGTTTCCTGACCAGGGATTGAACTGGTTCTCCTTGCTTTTGAAGCACAGAGTGTTAACCACTGGACCACCAGGGAAGTTCTGAGGAATCTGTAACTAAAAATTATCATAAGTAAAGCATGTATGTCAGAATTCATGGTGGTAGTTGTTTAGTTGCTAAGTCATGTCTGATTCTTACGACCCCATGGACTGTAGCCTGCCAGGCTCCTCTATCCATGAGATTCCTCAGGCAAGAATACTGAAGTGGATTGCCATTTCCCCCTCCAAGGAACTGAACCTGGGTCTCCTGCATTGTAGTGGAATTCTTTCCGCTGAGCCACCAGGGAAGCCTCATCAAAATTCTTAAGTGTTAGTCGCTCAATCGTGCCTGGCTCTTTGCGACCCCATGGACTGCAGCCCACCAGGCTCCTCTGTCCATGAGAGTTTCCAGGCAAGGATACTGGAGTGTGTTGCCATTTCCTTCTCCAGGGGATCTTCCCAACCCAGGGATCGAACCCAGGTCTCCTGCACTGCAGGCAGATTCTTTACTGACTGAGCTGATCAAAATTCATATGTAATGCCAAAAGAAGGCTTTCATGAAATTGTTTACCTTTTCATGATGAGATATTAGGGTTATAATATAATCGAATGGCTTAGGATAATTCAAGTGAAAAGAATCAAAAGTAGGAAACAGAAAGGTAGAACCAGTTGGAAATCATTCATTTAGCAAATATTATCCAGCACAGAACTAGCATGACCTTGGGAGGAAAATGAAGATGTATAAAGAGAAGAGTTGGACAAATACCCAACAAGTACCAAAAAAAGTAGGTCCATGTTTTGTAGGAGGTGGTAGAAAAGTTTGAGAGGAGACTTTACTTCCTGTTTGGATGATCAGACAAAGTTTCTCAGAGAGGGAACTTTTGCCTGTGCAGTGGGGGATGAATGGATTTTAAGGATTGAGGTTGGCCTTCCTGGTGGAGAAAAAGACATGTAATTAGGAGAGAGGTGAGAAGCAGAGAGTAAATGTTACTGAGTCCGAATTCATACTGCCTGCTGCACGACAGGCCAATAAATCAAGAAATGAGTTGTTAAGGTAAGAAATAGCAACTTTATTTTGGAAGGCCAGCAGACTGAAAAGATGGTAGACTAGTGTCCCAAAGACCCATCTTCCATACAGATCTGCTTCTACAGAGCGCAGCTCTGCGTGCTTGGCAAGAGACAAGTGAGGCATCTGGTTGTCTTTTTAGAAGACACCAGTCTGTGGAGAAGGCAATGGCACCCCACTCCGGTACTCTTGCCTGGAAAATCCCATGGTGGAGGAGCCTGGTAGGCTGCAGTCCATGGGGTCACTAAGGTTTGGACACGACTGAGCGATTTCACTTTTCACTTTCATGCATTGAAGAAGGAAATGGCAACCCACTCCAGTATTCTCGCCTGGAGTCCCAGGGACAGGGGAGCCTGGTGGGCTGCCGCCTATGGGGTCACACAGAGTCGAACACGACTGAAGTGACTTAGCATCAGCAGCAGCAGTCTGTGGGCAATTCATGCCAAATGTGCCACGGTTATGCCAAAGGACATTCACCCAGCATGTTGCATACACCGAGAGTATCCCTAAGACCCTACTAGGACAGAAAACATTTCACTTCTTAAAAAAAAAAAAATTATCTTCCTGTTTGATATTTCTAAATGTTACATTTTTCCCCCATGGGGTCAAAAGCTACCTGTGTAATTTTGAGTGGAAAAATAGGGGGCAGAAATCAGGGGTCACAATTTTTCCATTTCCATTTGTTTGAGAATAGTATTAAAAGCAGAGACATTAACACAGGTCAGAATGTTTCAGCAAGCAAGTTTCAGAAGTTGAATTTTATAACAATAAACCTGTTAAAATATTGCCAGCATTTGGATTTTCTTAAACAAATGTCTTTAACAATTTTTTTTATTGATATGGGTGTACCTATGGCTCGTAAAAAGCCTCTTGATGAAAGTGAAAGAGGAGAGTGAAAAAGTTGGCTTAAAGCTCAGCATTCAGAAAACTAAGATCATGGCATCTGGTCTCATCACTTCATTGTAAATAGATGGGGAAACAGTGTCAGACTTTATTTTTCTGGGCTCCAAAATCACTGCAGATGGTGATTGCAGCCATGAATTTAAAAGATGCTTACCCCTTGGAAGGAAAGTTATGACCAACCTAGATAGCATATGAAAAGCAGAGACATTACTTTGCCAACAAAGGTCCATCTAGTCAAGGCTATGGTTTTTCCAGTGGTCATGTACGGATGTGAGAGTTGGACTGTGAAGAAAGCTGGGTGCCGAAGAATTGATGCTTTTGAACTGTGGTGTTGGAGAAGACTCTTGAGAGTCCCTTGGACTGCAAGGAGATCTAACCAGTCCATTCTAAAGGAGATCAGTCCTGGGTGTTCTTTGGAAGGAATGATGCTAAAGCTGAAACTCCAGTACTTTGGCCACCTCATGGGAAGAGTTGACTCATTGGAAAAGACTCTGATGCTGGGAGGGATTGGGGGCAGGAGGAGAAGGGGACGACAGAGGATGAGATGGCTGGATGGCATCACCGACTCGATGGACATGAGTTTGAGTGAACTCCGGGAATTGGTGATGGACAGGGAGGCCTGGCGTGCTGCAATTCATGGGGTCGCAGAGTCAGACACGACTGAGTGACTGAACTGAACTGAACTGATGGCTGATTCTTGCTGATATATGACAGAAAACCTCAAAATTCTGTAAAGCAATTATCCTCCAATTAAAAAAACAGAGTGGCAAAAATTTTTTTATTGAAATATAGTTGATTTACAAAGTTGTATTTCACGTATACAGAACAGTGATTCAGTTATATATATATTCTTTTTTAGGTTCTTTTCCATAATAGATTAAGTGATTCAGGTATACACACACACAGACACACACACGCACACATTTCCCTGGTGGCTCAGTCACTGCACTGCCTATAGTACAGGAGACCTGGGTTTAATCCCTGGATCAGTAAGATGCCATGGAGAATGGAATGGCAACCTACTCCACTATTCTTGCCTGGAGAATTTCATGGTCAGAGGAGCCTGGTAGGCTACAATCCATGGGGTTGCAAAGAGCTGGACACAATTGAGCAACTAACACACTCACACAAACACACATTAAATATATATTCTTTTACAGGTTCTTTTCCATTATAGGTTAAGTATTGTTCCCTGTGCTATACAGTAAGACCTGTTTATCAGTTTTATATACAGTAGTGTTTGTGTGTTGGGCTTCCCTGATAGCTCAGTTGGTAAAGAATCTGCCTGCAATGCAGGAGACCCCAGTTTGATCCCTGGGTTGGGAAGATCTGCTGGAGAAGGGAAAGGCTACCCATTTCAGTATTCTGGCCTAGAGAATTCCATGGACTGTATAGTCCATGAGGTCGCAAAGAGTCAGACATGACTGCTGTTAATATATCCCTCTCTCCATGCCTTTCCCCTTTGGTAACCATAAGTTTGTTTTTTGTCAGTGAGTCTATTTCTGTTTTGTGAGTAATTTCATGTACATCATTTAAAAAATTCCAAATATAAATAGTATTATATGATATTTAAAACAAGTACGTTTCTTGTTGATGGCAACTAAGTGGTCTTTGCAGTATTTTAATCATATGGTAGGTTCCATCTGTTCAGTACACTTTTGAGTTGCTTTACATACATGTGTCTAGTGGTGTGTATCTTCTGTACTGTTCCTGCAAGTTTGCTATTAAAGTATATTAAGCTTTTAAAAAATCTAGGAATAATTTCCATTTTGTTATACACCCAGATTTGCTGTGTCTACCATCAAAGTGATGTCATGACCTCAGGGGAATGAGTGAGCTTTGCGTTACTGGTTCTTTGGGATACATCTTCAGCATATGAATATTTTAAAGGATCTGGGCCCCTCCACACACACACACACACACACACAGTATTTCCTTGCCAGACGAAACCAAAATGAAGTTTTTGGAAAACACAAAATTATTTTAGTATGACAAACTCTAGGGATATCATCATATTCATTAAGTCGACTTGGTTTGTAATTCCTGATACCTACTGGTGAGGTGTGAATGAGAATAGAAATTGAATCTGCCTTCACTTCTAAACTCATCTGCAGTAACAGGAAGAGCTGGCAGACACTGTATTTGTAAAATGTGTTTACACCCTCATCTACCTCTATCTTTGAAGACATGTTTAGAATTTTGTCTTACACTTGCTTAAGTTTAAGAATATTTTCTCAGTTATTTTAAAATTGTATTCATTGTTAATAAAACCTGGGGAGGGATGCAGGGTAAAACCTGTCTACTGATTGTTTCATTTAATAGTTTGCAGTTGGATGAAACAGACGCGATAAACATGCACTGCAGCTTCATCCTGATAGGATTGTAGGGACCCTATGACAGGTGGAAAGTTATCCGTAAAGATCCTCTTGGTACTTCAGGAAGTAAATTTACCCGAGAAGAGGTCATTGTGCATAAAGAGTACGTTAGTTTGGCTTCTGATGGTCAGGAATAAGGTGTGTTTTCTGTGGATTCTGTGATGGCCTTCAGGTGTGCAGGGTCTTGCTGAGAAGTATGGCAGTGTCACTGGGAAAGTACACGTTTGAGATGGAGTGTCTAGATATTTTTGTATTAGTGCTGCAATCTGCAGCTCTCACTCTTATGCATTCTAGCAAGGCTTTGATATTTAACTTTTCTTCTACTACTCATATAGCAGTTACTGTGTTTCAGAAAAAGTTGTAAGCACTGAATGTATTTTAACTATTTGATCCTCCCAACAATCCCACGGTGCTGTTATCATTCTCTTCTTATGGATGAGGAGGCTGAAGCCCAGAGAGATCCATTAATGTGCACATGGCCATGTGGCTAGAGATTGGTTTGGGAAGGATTTGACCCAGGTGGTCTGTTTCCAGAGCCTCACTCAGTCTGGACATCTACATATGAGTTTTCTTAAAAGCATGTGGAGTCAAAAAATGTTGGTATAAGAGACCAGTTTAAGAAACATTGCTATTAATGTTTGCATTAATTTAGCAAACATATTGACTACCAGGGATACAATGGGATGAAACAGGGTGCCTGGGAGCTCCACTAGTAATCCAGTGGTTGAGAATCTGACTTGCAATGCAAGAGACACTGGTTCAGTCCCTGGTCTGGGAACATCTCACATGTCACAGAGCAACTAAGCCCATGAGCCACAACTACTGAAGCTTGTATGCCTGGAGCCTGTACTCCTCAACAAGAGAAGCCACCTCAGTGAGAAGCCCATGCCCCACAACTAGAGAGTAGCCCCCAATCTCCACAACTAGAGAAAGCCCACATACAGCAAAGGAGACCCACCATAGCCAATAAATAAATCTTTAAAAAAAAAAGCATGGCACCTGTCTCATAGGACGTATTTCCTCTAAATATGAAATAGGAGTGAAGTGCAGACTCAAGAATATCACATTGTAACTAATTAAAAGGTTGGACTTGGCTTTTTAAAAATGGAAATATAATTTGTGTGTCATACAATGCACCATTTAAAGTATTTAATACAAAGTTTTGCAGTCATCACCTCTATCTAATTTTGGGGTATTTTCATCATCTCCCCAAAATCCCATACCCATTAGCATTCACTCCCCACCTCCCAGTGCCTAGCAACTAACCTACTCTCTTTCTTTATAGATTTGTCTTTCTGGACATTTCATATAAAAAGAGTCACAATTTAGGGCCTTTTGCAAATGAGCGTTATATTTTCAAGGTTCCCCCATACTGTAGCATAAATCAGTACTTCATTCCTTTTTGTTGGATGAATAATATTTCATTGTATGGACCCCATTTTGTTTTCCCATGTATTGCCCCATGGACGTGACTTTGCTTTAAAATTGTGTGTCTGGAAAGGCTCCATGTTAAAAATAAAATTTTAATTCAGTCAGATCTTTTATTTTAGATCTACCAAGCATTCCAACTCCTTCTGCCTCAAAGGTTTTATGACAAAATCCACCACTGTAATCAACCAGGCAAAACTTTCATTGAAGTATTATGTTTTTGTCAGATTTTCCCTTGACTGTAAATGACTTCTGTTTTAGGAGTTGGGTGGATAATTCTTGGCCTCCCATACCTGGAGCTTCACCAGGCTCTTATCTTATAGACCAAACAGGAAACAGGACTACAGTTGGCCCTGTGTATCATCAGGTTCTGTATACTCAGAAACAACCAACCATAGACTGAAAATATTCAGGAAAAGAGATTCCAGAAAGTTCCAAAAAGCAAAACTTCAATTTGCTGTGCATTGGCACCTATTTAGATTGCATTTATATTAGTACTGTAAGTAATCCATAAATGATTTAAAGTATACAGGAGGATGTGTTTCAGTTAGATGTAAATACTATACCATTTTATATAAAGGACTTGAGCATCCACAGAATTTGATATCTGAGGGGGTCCTGGAACAGTGGATACTGAAGGACGACTGTATGTGTTTGTGTCTTTAAATTTTCTCTCAAGTCCTTCTTTTCCTTATTACTTTGCCATAGCTGGACTCCGGGGTATTCTTTTGTATTTGATTTACTTTTTCCTTTTCTGAGTTGTTACATATGGCTCTGTTGCCATGATCTGCAATCCTCTTGAGACTTAGATTCATTTCTGGCTTTTCCTAAAATTTATCTTTGTCAATTTTCAGGTTGATCCAGTCTTTACAAGGGAAGTAAAAGCCAAAGTAAAGAGGTAAGTATGGGACTTCCCTGGTGGTCCAGTGGTTAAAACTCCAAGCTTCCAATGCAGAGGATTCGGGCTTGATCCCTGATCAGGGAATGGTAAAGAACCTGCCAGCCAATGCAGGTTCAATTCCTGGGTTGGGCAGATGCCCTGGAGGAGGGCATGGCAACCCACTCCAGTATCCTTGCCTGGAGAATCCCATAGACAGAGGAGCCTGGTGGGCTACAGTCCATGGGGTCACAAAGAGTTGGACATGACTGAAGCAACAGGGAACTGAGGTCCCACATGCTGAGTGACATGATGAAATACATTTTAAAAAAAGAGAGAGAGATAAGCATAGGGAGTGAATAGGTGTTTTGCAGGAGCGGAAGCCTAATGACTGATAAACAATCCCAGTTCCCAGCATTCACCGTGTCCGAGGCTCTGTTCCCAACACTTCATTAATAATTCCTCCTTTAATCTCCTGATGATCCTGTGAGAATCTGGGCACTATTCCTTTCCCCACTGACAAGCCAGGAAGCTGACATGCTGGGAGCATCAGCAGTTCCCTAGGGAGCAGTCGCGTGGATGCACGTGTGAAGACATACTACCTCGCTAGGTCAGGAAATGCTCAGGAAACCCACTTTGAAGTTATAATTGTCCCTTACCTCGTGGGTCAAAACCGAAAAAAAAAAAAAAAAGACTAAAAATCTGCTGGTGAGGGTGAAAATTGCAGCCATTCCTCTGGAAAGCAATTTGCCAGAGTCTTTGCTATCAATTGTGTTTGCCCGTAACAGAGACCAGGGCTTCCCTGGTGGCTCAGTGTTAAAGAATCCTCCTGCCAGTGCAGGAGATGCAGGTTTGATCCCTGGGCTAGGAAGATCCCCTGGAGGAGGAAATGGCAACCCACTCCAGCATTCTTGCCTGGAAAATCCCATGGACAGAGGAGCCTGGTTGGCTCCTACAGTCCACGAGGTCCCAAAACAGTCAGATATGACTTAGCGACTAAACAGCAGCAACAGAGACCCAACAATGCTGGCTTACACACCCAGGGGTTTTAACTGCTCACATCAAAAAAATCTGAGGTCATTGGTCCAGGACCAGGTAAGACTTCAGAGACATTGTCTGCTGTCTCTCTTTCTTGTGTTCCCTACCTGTGACTTCTATTTCTAGGATGACTGTAGCTGTAGAACTCACACATCACTTTCTGTATTCTAAGTGGGGAGATGGGGCAGGACAAGAGCCAGAAGGATCCTCTCCCGTGCGGGTCAGCCCCCTTTTATGTGTATATCCTCACTCTCCCAGGATCCCAGCTCCTCCTCCTGGCTACTCCACCACCCAGGAGGACTGGGAAACACTGATTTCACCCCCATGTGCAATCATGGATACAGAATGCATGTATGTAAAAGTATCACCAGTTACGTGAAATGATAACCTCAAAACTGTGAGACTGGAGAGGGTTGGGGGAATGGGGATGAATGTCCGTACCATCAGGTGAGAAAAATAGAACAGGGCAAAACCTCTGTGACAAAGGTTGTGTTACCCTCTTGGTTTTACTATTTCTATTTCTCTCTGTTTATGATACATCTATGATTATCTCTTTGAGTATCTTTTCTAATATTTATCTTTATTTATTTATTTGACTGAACTGGGTCTTAGTTGCGGCATGTGGACTCTAGTTCCCTGACCAGGGATCGAACCCAGGCTCCCTGCATTGGGAGCACGGAATCTTAGCCACTGGACCACCAGGGGACTCACCCTCTCTGAGTATCTTTTAAAAAGCATTGGGAAAAAGGCTGCATTCTTAGGAAAGGTCTGTTTTCTAAATCATTCAGAGAAAAATGGCAAGAGCCACATCTCTGACGTCCAGTATCTGAGAATCATGTGTCTTGTTGGTCAGAAGGATTCAGGATGGAAGCTGATGTGTTCACAGCCTTCGTCCCTCCCTTATCAGGGCTGGAAATAGAACAGATTCTCACTCCAGTATGGTTTTCTGTACTGAACTCTTTATCAATCATGCTTCCCTGGTGATCTAAGATATTTCTCCAAAATTGTCATCTCTCCGCCCAGCCTCTCTCTGTAAGATTCCCAGCCATAGATGCTCTCTGCTCCCTGTTGTTTCAGGACCCCTGGGGTACGACTGATCAGGGAGATGGCTCAGGAAGACCTCCATGCAGTCATGAAGAATTGCTTCGCGCTGGTGAATAGCTCTGTCTCTGAAGGCATGTCAGCCGCAATTCTGGAGGTAATGATCTAACGAGCCCTGAAAGTGGAAATATGAAATTGTCGATCACCCCTTTTCTTAGTTATGGAGGTGATGCATTTGTCAATAAAGCTGTGTGCTTCTTAAAGCTAACAAGCACAGCGGCGTCTCTTCGGGAGTTCTAAAGTAGTTTTGAAGTTCTAGCTGGGATTTAAAAATACTATTTTCTTTCTCCTTGCCATTTTTCCTTGCCAGTGACAAAATGAAATAAAACTAGGATAGCGTTACCTCTCTGACTCACCAAGTAGCTTCAGTGGGAAGGTGATGGAGACTATGAAGGGCTGGGACAGGATGTGGATAAAGGTGTGTTTTGTAGGAAGCCTTCTTTTGTCTTGATTTCTTCTCCCTCTTTTCAGTGTGTGCAATGATCCCAGAATTTAGGGGATAAGAAAGGGATGGGCTTATGCACAAGACAGGGGGTGGGTGTGGAAACACACAGAGGAGTGGTTACAGATGCACAGGAGGGCGGGACTGAGGGTGGACCGAACCTCTCCACCTAGTGCTCAGCTCTGAAAAATCGCTTCCTGGACTTTCCTGGTTGCCCAGTGGTTAAGACTACACCCTCCACTGCAGGGGGCGAGGGTTCGACCCCTGGTTGGGGAACTAAGATTACACATGCCACCGTGCTGCGCAGCCAAAAGGAAAAGAAAAATTGCGTACTCTGCTTGGGCTGAATATACACATCCCAGCACAACCTTGCAGTCCATTGCTGGAGTTTTCTGCATTGAAATAAGCCCCTGCTCTTGAAAACCTGGCAGGCTCTAGTTTGACTGTATCAACTCTTGGGTAGAGGACTTAATCCAACCTTGAAGCCCTTTGCAGTCTCTTCTTACTGAGCATTTTCCATAATTGGGTGTTTACCCAGGATATCTTTTTTTTTTGGTATCTAAAAAAATGTTTTTTGGCTGTGCAGCATGGCGTGTGAGATCTTAGTTCTCTGACCAGGAATTGAAACTGTGTTCCCTGCATTGATAAAATGGAGTCTTAACCACTGGACTGCCAGGAAAGTCCCAACCTGGATATCTTTTAAAACTTTTTCTGTTTTTTTTTTTTTTGGCCATGCCCTGGAACTTCAGGGATCTTAGTTCCCTGACCAGGGATTAAACCCCTGGCTTACAGTAGTAAAAGTGTGGAGTGCCAACTGCCGGACCATCAGGGAATTCCCTTACCTGGATATCTTAGTGGCTTTGTACTAGTTACTTGAGGTCATCACCAGTGTGCACTTAATACAGAAGGGTTTTTGCTTTCTCTTATTTTGCTGTTGGTTCATGGTATGCTGGGTTCCTTTAAGGGTGGTATTAGTAAAGAAGAGATGCCATCTGTCCTGTCATAACCAGCTTTTGGTGCTGAGTTGTCTTCATATCCCTAAATCACAAGCCATCAAATGTATGGAATTTCCTATAGTTCTTTACACATGACTTGCAGACAATGGATGCCGCAGAAGTCCTATGGATTAGCACTTGATAAAACCCCCTGTTCAGTTCAGTTCAGTTCAGTTCAGTCGCTCAGTCGTGTCCAACTCTTTGTGACCCCTTGCAATACAGCAAGCCAGGCCTCCCTGTCCATCACCAACTCCCAGAGTTTATTCAAACTCATGCCCATGAGTCGGTGATGCCATCCAACCACCTCATCCTCTGTCACCCCCTTCTCCTCCTGCCTTCAATCATTCCCAGCATCAGGGTCTTTTCCCTGGTATGAGTGAGTCAGTTCGTCCCATCGGGTGGCCAAAGTATTGGAGTTTCAGCTTCAGCATTAGGCCTTCCAATGAATATTTAGGACTGATTTCCTTTAGGATGGACTGGTTTGATCTCCTTGCAGTCCAAGGGACTCTCAAGAGTCTGTCTCCTCCAACACCACGGTTCAAAAGTTATCAATTCTTCAGCACTCAGCTTTCTTTATAGTCCAACTCTCACATCCATACATGACTACTGGTAAAACCATAGTTTTGACCAGATGGACCTTTGTTGGCGAAGTGATGTCTCTGCTTTTTAATATGCTGTCTAGGTTGGTTAAAAATTTCTTCTTCTAAGGAGTAAGCGTCTTTTAATTTCATGGCTGCAGTCACCATCTGCAGTGATTTTGGAGCCCCAAAAATAAAGTCTCTCACTGTTTCCTTATCTGTTTGCCATGAAGTGATGGGACCAGATGCCATGATCTTAGTTTTCTGAATGTTGAGTTTGAACCCAACTTTTTCACTCTCCTCTTTCACTTTCATCAAGAGGCTCTTTAGTTCTTCACTTTCTGCCATAAGGGTGGTGTCATCTGCATATCTGAGGTTACTGATATTTCTCCTGGCAATCTTGATTCCAGCTTGTGCTTCATCCAGTCCAGCATTTCAAATGATGTACTCTGCATATAAGTTAAATAAACAGGGTGACAATATACAGCTTTGACTTACTCCTTTCCCGATTTGGAACCAGTCTGTTGTTCTATGTCCAGTTCTAACTGTTGCTTCTTGACCTGCATACAGATTTCTCAGGAGGTAGGTAGGGTGGTCTGGTATTCCCATCTTTTGAAGAATTTTCCAGTTTGTTGTGATCCACACAGTCAACGGCTTTGGCATAGTCAATGAAGCAGAAGTAGATATTTTTCTGGCACTCTCTTGCTTTTTCAATGATCCAACGGATGTTGGCAATTTGATCTCTGTTTCCTCTGCCTTTTGTAAATCCAGTTTGAACATCTGGAAATTCACAATTCATGTACTGTTGAAGCCTGATTTGGAGAATTTTGACATCACTTTGCTAGCATGTGAGATGAGTGCAATTGTGCAGTAGTTTGAACATTCTTGCCTTTCTTTGGGATTGGAATAAAAACTGATGTTTTCCAGTCCTGTGGCCACTGCTGAGTTTTCCAAATTTGCTGGCATATTGAGTGCAACACTTTCCTAGTATCATCTTTTAGGATTTGAAATAGCTCAACTGGACTTCCACCACCTCCACTAGCTTTGTTCGTAGTAGTGCTTCCTAAGGCCCACTTGACTTCACATTCCAGGATGTCTGGATCTAGGTGAGTGATCACACCATCGTGGTTATCTGAGTCATGAAGATCTTTTTTGTACAGTTCTTCTGTGTATTCTTGCCACCTCTTCTTAATATCTTCTGCTTCTATTAGATCCATACCATTTCTGTCCTTTATCGAGCCCATCTTTGCATGAAATGTTCCCTTGGTAACTCTAGTCTTTCCCATTCTGTTGTTTTCCTCTATTTCTTTGCACTGATCACTGAGAAAGGCTTTCTTATCTCTCCTTGCTATTCTTTGGAACCTTGCATTCAAATGGGTATATCTTTCCTTTTCTCCTTTGCCTTTTGCTTCTCTGCTTTTCTCAGCTATTTATAAGGCCTCCTTAGACAACTGTTTTGTCTTTTTGCATTTCTTTTTCTTGGGGATGGTCTTGATTACTGCCTCCTGTACAATGTCATGAACCTCCGTCATAGTTCTTTAGGCACTCTGTCAGATCTAATCCCTTGAATCTATTCACTTTGAATCTAATCCCTTGAATCCCTTGAATCTATTTCTACCCCCTGCAGAAAAGGAAATGTTTGGCCATTGGTCCTCCAAGTCTTTGAATCACATTTCACATCCACACTCTCATAACCCTAGTTTTTCACTTCAGGGTCTACTTAATTAGAGCAATGCTATTATTGTATCATAAGTTGTTTGTAACATCCATTTATTCCTTTGGACACTAGTTGAATTTACTGACCAAAGGTACAATTTGTGAATATTGATGTTTCAGAGGTCATGGTAAATAATTAAAGCAGGAAAAAAAAATGATGTTCCGTAAACTTAAGAAATGACTGATGTTGTATGCCTAATATTTTCTGCAAATGTGGCATCATTTAGAAAAGCAAACATAAAAAAATAAAATACTGTGGGCTGGGATAGAAGCTATATACTGACGCCTGTAATTCTCGTGTTCGGAAGCTTTTAGAGCACAGAGCCTGGATTTGTGACATGTTCTTCTTCATCTAGATGTTGAATGCCTCAATATCTCAATCTGAGCTTAATGATTAGCATTAATCTCCATTGTGGTTTAAAATCAGCTTTCAACTAGAATCACTGGAGCAGTACATTGTACTCTTCATATTAGCTTTAAAAATGTACATTCTTAAGAGTACCAGTCCTCAAGCCTTGGTGAATTGCTCCTTTGTATGTAAATACACATTTCCTCTCCCCCACCTTCTTAAGAAAAGGTAAAGTGGATTTGGGGAATGATTTTGTAGCCAGCACATACAGCATTTCATTGCAGATGAATTGCTGTCAGATCTCATTTACTTCAAAGGAAAGGCAGCTCTGAGTAATTCCATCTGCTTTCAGATGCCGACACTGTGTTCCTTTTGAAAACTCCAAAATAACCTTTGGGATGAAGGTTTTGAATGAAACTGATTTTAGAGGAGCCATGGAGGGTGGATTTCATTAAAATCAATTCAAAGATCCAAAATGGTTAATCACAGAATAAGTGCATCTCACTTTGGAGGGAGGGGATCTTTTGACCTTTCAGAATTAGCATTGTTTTATTATGCATGGGTACATGCTAAGTCGCTTCAGTTGTGTCCCACTCTTCCACCTTGTGGACTGTGGTCCGCCAGCCTCCCCTGTCAATGGGATTCTTTAGGCAAGAATTCTGGAGTGGATTGCCATAGCCTCCTCCAGGGATTCTTCCCAATACGAGGATCAAGCCCAGTTCTCTTACGTATTCTCCATTGGCTGGTGGGTTCCTAACCACTAGTGCCACCTGGGAGAAGTGCCACCTGGAGAAGGCAATGGCAACCCACTCCAGTACTCTTGCCTGGAAAATCCCATGGATGGAGGGGCTTGGTGGGCTATGGTCCATAGGATCGCAGAGTCAGACAGGACTGAGTGACTTCACTTTCACTTTTCACTTTCATCCATTGGAGAAGGAAATGGCAACCCACGCCAGTGTTCTTGCCTGGAGAATCCCAGGGACGGAGGAGCCTGGTGGGCTGCCGTCTATGGGGTCGCACAGAGTCGGATATGACTGAGGCGACTTAGCAGCAGCAGCAGCAGCAGTGCCACCTGGGAAGCCCTTATTTTGTTTCAGAGGCATGTAAAAATCCCATATGATAAGACACATTTCTTTTAAACGTGAACTGTCACCCACCAGGCTCTCCTGTCCATGGGATTTCCCAGGCAAGAATACTGGTGAGGGTTGCATTTCCTCCTCCAGAGGACCTTCCTGACTCAGGAATAGAACCCAAGTCTCCTGCATTGGCAGGCTGATTCTTTACCACTGAGCTACCTGGGAAGCCCAATATAGACACCTATATAAGGCACCCTTCAAAAACTCACTTACTGTGTTGATACAGAGCCCTGGTGGCTGTGTTTCCAAAGACTGTTCTGCAACGTAGACTGGGGGGTCATGTCTCTGAAAACCCTTATCAGCCCTGCTGAGGATGGTGCACCAGAGACAAAGCTTTTAAATTTATTTTTATTTGTTCATTGTTTGGCCACAACGCCCGGCATGTAGAATTGTAATTCCCCAACTGGGGATCAAACCCACACCGCCTGCAGTGGGAGGTAGAGTCTTAACCACTGGACCACCAGGGGACGCCCCAACGAAGCTTTTTTAAAAGTTCAAATGTGAAGCTTCCACCCACTTGCTGGATGCTTGAAGAGCTCATGGTGGGGAAGAGAAATCCAGTGACTGCAAACCTGAGTAAGTGTTTGGTACCTCTTGAGCTCTGATGTTTTCTCTTCTTAGTCCCCAAATGGGGCCCCAGGCACCAGATTTGAGCTGATTTCTGCTCCAAGTGCCCCTCCCCAACACTCCCCCTTTCCCAGATCATGACCTGAAGGGTTCAGAGGGTAAGCTCGCTCATCTCCAAACACCATCTCCCCAAGACATTCCCAGGCACCGTGTGCATCAGGACCAGCGTCACAGCACAGTCATGTTCTCAGACTTTGCCTTTTTGAAGAGGTAACTTTACACCTAAAGAAAGTGACTTGAGAATCAACCATCCTTAATGTCACATCTTGGCTGAATGAAAATAGCATTTCCATATGCTTTTTAAATGACATGTTTTTTTTTTTCTTTCTCTTTTATTAAAGTATAGTTGGTTTACAATATAATATTAGTTTCAGCTGTACAGCAAAGTGATCCTGTTATATGTATGCATCTATATTCTTTTTTCCCAATTCTTTTCTATTATAGGTTATTATAAGATATTGAATATACAGTTGCTTATGCTATACAGTAAATCCTTGCTGTTTAAGATGAACTTTGTCTCCCCAAAATGATGGTGATGAGGAATGGATTTGAAACCCGCCATGCCAGTCGAGAGCAAAGCTCCCACCAGGGCAAGACCACAGTTTTGTGATTCTTGGACTGTGGTCTTTTCCAAAATGCCAGATGGTACTCACTGGAGGTCGGAACCCAAGGCCCAAATAGTGGGCTCATAAGGGGGCTGTGACCCTAACGCTGAGATGCGGAGTTACTTTCTGCCCATGCTGCTGAGTTTTCTTGTTCCCAAGTGTAATGAGAGTTGTTGTTGTTCAGTTGCTAAGTTGTGTCCAACTCTTTTTGACCCCATGTACTGCACATGCCAGGTTTCCCTGTTCTTCACTATCCCCTGGAGTTTGCTCAAACTCATGTGTTGAGTCAGTGATGCCATCCAACCATCTCATCCTCTGCCTCTCTCTTTCCCTCCTGCCCTCAATCTTTCCCAGCATCAGGATCTTTTCCAATGAGTTGGCTCTTCGCATCAGGTAGCCAGAGTATTGGAGCTTCAGCATCAGTCCTTCCAAGGAATATTCTGGGTTGATTTCCTTTAGGATTGATTGGTTTGATCCCCTTGCAGTCCAAGGGACTTTCAAAAGTCTTCTCCAACACCACAGGTTCAAAAGCATCAGTTCTTTGTCGCTCAGCTTTCTTTATGGTCCAACTCTCACATCCATACATGACTACTGGAAAAACCATAGCTTTGATTCTAATGATAGTGGAGGGTCCCAATCTTTACCCTATAAGATGAGAAGGGAAATTTATGACTTGGAGACTTTTATCATCATGAGGAACCCCATGCTGGCTGATCCCAGGCATTTGAGACTGGAAAGGTTGTTTAGTGGGTAATCAGGTGATAAATCTTATTCCTCCTTACGTCTGTATCCATGCCAAAGGGATGTGTACAGATCTGGTGGCAATCATATGGCTGGTGCTGAAAGAAAATTACCCATCAAGGAAAGTGAGAATGATGATAATTAAAAATGTATACTCCAAGGACTTCCCTGCTGCTCCAGTGGCAAAGTTTCCATGCTCCCAATACAGGGGGCTGGGGTTGGATCCATGGTCAGGGAACTAGATTCCACATTCCACAGCTAAGAGTTCACATGCCACCATGGAGATCCTGCGAGCAGCAACCAAAACCTGGTGCAGCCAAATAAATAGGTAAATATTTTCAAAAAGTGTACTCCAGGCTGCCATTGAAGAAGGGTGAACTGAACATTGGAGAAAGAGAAGGTTTCTTTGTGATGTTGCAGTAAGATAGGCCATTACAGTATATAGTTTGCCAACACTTGCAAATACAGTCAGTCGTTAAGATTCAGTGTGTAGTTGGAAAATCCGGAATTTGTGTTGGGAAACCACTTTGGGCAAAGTTTTGGGGTGATTTTTTGGGTGGTGCCAGAGCTCCAGTGAAACTAAGGAGTCATTCTGTCACAGATTGGCTCATCTCACCACACAGACTCTGACAGTGATCGCCCACCTGTCTCCTTTGCCCTTTACATCCTTTCAGGCAATGGATTTGGAAGTTCCGGTGTTGGCGAGGAACATCCCCGGAAACTCTGCGGTGGTGAAGCATGAAGTTACAGGATTGCTGTTTTCAGACCCTCAGGTAAAGGAGAGCGATTTCTCTGTATTCACCTGGTCTGAGTCGTTTTCATCCGCCTGTGGTTCAGAGAGTCTGTAATTTGCATCTTTGTGATTAGCTCTCAGTGTTCCCTTTACACAGTAAGTCCCCTACAGACAAACAAGCCCAATTCTGAGAGCACATTCATAAGTCCAGTTTGTTTGTAAGTCCAGCAAAATTAGCTTAGGTACCCAACTAACACAATTGGCTATACAGTACTGTACTGCAATAGGGTTATAATACTTTTCATATAAATACTACATAAAAAGCAAACAATTAAGAAAACATTTTTAATCTTACGGTGCAGGACCTTGAAAAATACAGTAAGACAATTGACATACAGGGGCTGGCAGTGAGTGAACAGACGAGTTCACTCACTGAGTGAACTGACTAGAGGAGGGAGAGGAGGTGGGAGAAGGCAGAGCTGAAGGATTGTCAGCAACAGGAGACGGAAGGCAAGCTGCAACTTCACTCACGCCTGATGTTGATGGCTCAGGTTCCGGTTCCTTGCTGGATTTAATTCTATCGACCCTCTTAAAAAAACAATCCAGTGATGTCTGGGTAGTAGCTCTTTTTTTCTCATCATAGATGACACAGTAGCACTGGATTGCTTTCTGAACGTCTGCTGCAAGCTTCATGTACCATTCGACATGAGGGCCCTGTGCCTCAGAACCTACCAGTGCCTCCTCAAGTAAAGAAAACCCCCAGGCCATTTCCTGCATCATGAGTCTCTTCAGTTCTTCAGTTACTCCTTCTGCCTCTTGTCTCTCTTCATCCTTTCTCCGCCGCTGCTCTCAGGCTTGTTTCTGGGCATCCTGGACTTGAAATAAAGATGCTGTACTCTTGTACTGTATACAGTGCTGAGCAGTAAAGTACACAAAAGCACAGCCACTCGTAGAGGAGGCACGTGACAACGTGCGCCAGTGGTGGTGGTTTAGTTGCTAAGTCCTGTCTCGTTCTTGCAACCCCTGTAGCCCACCAGGCTCCCCTGTCCTTGTGGTTTTCCAGGCAAGAATACTGGAGTGGGTTGCCACTCCCTACATGATTGGACTTGCGAATGCGAATTAGCATCTTTGAAAGCTAGCAACTTGAAGGTTTACATGTAGGGGACCTACTGTAATCAGTAGAAGAGTATATGGAACACAGGGTCACTTGGTCACATGGGCAGCCTCCTGGACATGTCACTAAAAGAAACCTAGGGACTTTCCAGAAACATGAGACCTGGGTTCTATTTCTGATGCTGCTGGTGTTGATTACCATGACCTTGAGCAAGTCACTTCCCTTCTTAGATGCTTGAATTTCTAGTTTCTTTTTTTAAAGTTTATTTTATTGAAATATAGTTGATTTACAATGTGTTAGTTTCTGCTGTATAGGACAGTGATTCAGTGATATATGTATATACATGTATGCATTCTCTTTCATATTCTTTTCCATCATGGTTTATCACAGGATATTTAATATAGTTCCCTGTGTTCTACAGTAGGATCTTGTCATTTATCCATGCCATATATAGTAGGTTGCACCTGCTGCTGCTGCTGCTAAGTCGCTTCAGTCGTGCCCGACTCTGTGCGACCCCATGGACGGCAGCCCACCACGCTCCCCCATCCCTGGGATTCTCCAGGCAAGAACACTGGAGTGGGTTGCCATTTCCTTCTCAAAAAGTGAAGTTGCTCAGTTGTGTCCGACTCTTCGAAATCCCATGGACTGCAGCCCACCAGCCTCCTCCGCCCATGGGATTTTCCAAGCAAGAGTACTGGAGTGGGGTGCCATTGCCTTCTTATCTACTAACCCCAAACTTCCAAATAGATTTCTGGTTTCTGATGCAGGTGTTCTTCAGGTATAATCCTATGCTTCTGGAATATCCCCCAGTATTCAGAAGATTGCCATATATCTGATCCCTTGCAGTTCTTCAAAACAATGTACAGAAGAGGCAGCATGGTTGTGTTCATACATGTATGTGTCTGATACATGTGTGCATCTGAAATTAAAATAAAGGCCAGTGCAGTTGACATTGGGCACAGATGATGGGCACAGTGCCATCCAGGGCACACGTGTGTGCCAGGACCTTCCAGGATATGTGTGAGGGGGTTCCAGCCCCAAGGTCTGAAGTTCCAAGGATGTGCCTTTAAACCCCCGGGACCCTGTGCAGGGCGTGTAGCCTTAACCTGAGTCTCCAAGCTCCATCTTCTCCTCGGGACAAGTGGAACTAATTTTAACAGCGCATAGAGGTTAAAGCAGCTGATGATATACAGGGCTGAGCCGTGGGTACGGCACTCAGCCCAAGGCTCTGGGTACCGTTATCAGCAAAAGGAGAGCCCTTGATGCCCTATAGCTCGTGTTGTTGTTGTTTAGTCAGTAAGTTGTGTCTCACGCTTTGTGACCCCTTGGACTGTAGTCCTTCAGAATCTTCTGTCCATGGAATTCTCCAGGCCACAATACTGGAGTGGGTTGCCATTTCCTCTTCCAGCAGACTTCCAGATCCAGGGATCAAACCCACATTTCCTGCATTGCAGGCGGGTTCTTTATCACTGAGCCACTGTGGAAGCCCTTTCCTTTGAATGTTGTTGTTTGAGGAGGGCGGGGCAACCCACTCCAATATTCTTGCCTGGAAAATCCCGTGGACAGAGGAGCCTGGAGACTACAGTCCATGGGGTCAAAAAGAGTTGGACACAACTGAAGCAAGTTAGCATGCACGCAGTGCACATGTTATTTTTTAGTTGCTAAGTCATGTCTGACTCTTTTGTGACCCCATGGACTGTAGCCTGCCAGGCTCCTCTGTCCATGGGATTCTCCAGGCAAGAATACTGGTGCAGGGTGCCATTTCCTTCTCCATCGGATCTTCCCAACCCAGAGATCGAACCTGCGTCTCCTGCATTGCAGGCAGATTCTTTACCACTGAACCACTGGGGAAGCTGAGCCATCGGGGAAGCCCTTTCCTTTGAATAGTAACCCCTAAAAGCCAAAACAATACCAGGAAATGAAGAGTGTGTAGTGGTTCCCTGCTGATTCTCTAGACAAAAGCATATTGCTTTTTACCACGTTCTGCATCTCTCCACATCAGCACCAGCCATGCCGGAGGTCATAGGATATTGTCTCCCCGTGGGCAAAGAGATTTTATTTTTATCTTCCCAAACACACTGTCTATTTATTTTATAGCTCAATTTCAAACCACTGCAGTTTTATCAGCAAGTGTTTGAATAGCCATCACTTACAAATGGGTGTATCAAGTCCAGTGTTAGAACAAGAACAGTTTGGCTCTCCTGACTTCATTTCATGTTCCTTGTAAGACATTCCTTTTAATATTTGCAAATAACGATCCTGTCACTGACACATCCAAGTTATTTCTGCTGGTTACCGGCTTCCTGTGAGTTATCAGACACAGCCCCGAAGCACTGACAAAGTTAAGGCTTGGGCCTATTTTGATTCCAACTCTTTAATGTTACTTTTACAAAGGATGTTAAAAAAAAAAAAAAAATAGAACCGCTCTATGTTTCAAACAGGAGGAGGCTGTGGTTTTTTTTTTTTTTTTCCTTTTTAATATCACATTTTGAAACATGTGCTAGACACAGATATCACACGTGGCTTTGTTTCATAGTCATGATCAGACTCGACCTAGCATGGAGTGGGAGCTGTTGCTTTAAAAACAAATGTGCATTTTCCACAAGTCAGTGGCTGCGGTTGCTGTCATCTCGGTTCAGGAGCTCAGATGAAATTAACCACTGACTGGTTGTCAGTGTTTGTGAGATTTATTTCAAATGTGTATTCAAATATGTCCTCGAAGCTCTGTCTCACTTATTAAGAAGGGACTTCCATGCAAGGGTGTCAGCTTCATAAAGTTAATATAGATAGATACATAGAAACACAGATGGATACATAGTTACATATATACATAGATACATACATACGTACACACATGTGCATTTGCTCTGTCCTGTCCAACTCTTTGCAACCCCATGAACTGTAGCCTGCCAGGCTCCTCTGTCCATGGGATTTTCCAGGCAAAAATACTAAAGTGGGCTGCTATTTCCTACTCTAGGAGATCTTCCCGACCCAGGGATCAAACCCTCGTCTCTTGTGTCTCCTGCATTGGCAGGCAAGCAGACTCTTTACCACTGAGCCACCTGGGAAAGCCACATACATACATATAAAATGCAAAAAGTCATATTTTGGATTTTCAACAAAATGATGATTAAAAATATTCAGCTGTGGTAGGAACAAAATAACCTCTGTTTTTATACACCTCAACCATGGAAAACCTTAATTTACATGAAGCTTTCCAAACCTACTAAACATTGATTTTTTTGTTGTTGTTACCTCGACAATCTCATTCTTTTTCTTTTTAGGAAGAAAAGAGCTGAGCTATTTTATGGCACCATTTTATAGCTTCAGAATTAAAATCCATTTGACATTTAATAGAAACTGTGAATCTATATTCTTTGTCAAGGACAGACTTTTGAAGTGTGGTCCAAACTAATGTTGCTGGGAGGTTCTGTTTGTTTTTTAGGCAACTGTAAAGAAAATCATAACTTTTGTAATAATGATGATGACAGCTAACATTTATCATGTATGTATTTTGTTCCGGCCTCTCTTCTTTGTGTTCATCATGCACTTTTACTAAGACTGTTTGATTTTCAAACTTTGATAGTCAATCCAAAGTTTCAGGTTTGGAAGAAGTGAGGCATGTCGGAGACATAGCAGCCTCCTTCAGGCTGTGTTTGGAACTTGAGTTTTCCACTCGAAATATGAGTGATCCTGGACACATTTCTTCTTCCTGCACTCAGTCCTTGATCCTTAAGATGGAGATAATGATGTTGGTCTTTGGGGAACAGCAGAAAGCACGTGGGGTTGAATTCCGTCCTTGGTCTCAGTGGAGAGCTGTGTGGATACAGAGTTAATCATATTCACGGTGCTGACCGCTGGGTGATGTCATTGGCTGCCCCCTGGGAGCTATATAGTCTGCAGAGCTCTGGAATTAGGTTCAATACAGCGAGACGTTCTCCTTGTGAGATCTGGCCAGCGTCATGCAAAATATCATTTCTCTTTTTATTCAAAACAAGTGTTTAACTTTTTAATTCTGTCTATCTATTTTCGATTGATGATTGCTTTACAATATTGGTTTGCCATTCTCTCCATTCATCTCACCCTCTCCTTCCTCTCCCCCACCTTGTCCACAAGCCTGTTCTCTATGTCTGCATCTCCATTGCTGCCCTGTGAATAGGCTCATCAGTACCATCTTTCTAGATTCCATATATATGCGTCAATATATGATATTTGTAAAGCAAATTTTTAACTTTTTAGTCAAACATTTAGGATTCTTGGATATTAGGCGCTGGTGGTAAAGAACCTGCCTGCCAATGTAGGAGACATAAGAGGTGTGGGTTCGATCCCTGGGTCGGGAAGATCCCCTGGAGGATGGCACGGCAACCCACTCCAGTGTTCTCGCCTGGAAAAATCCCATGGACAGAGGAGCCTGGAGGGCTAGAGCCCACGGGGTCGAAAAGAGTCAGATACGACTGAGTGAACTTAGCACTAACACATGATGTATAAGCCCCCAACCAGTCCCTTCAAAATGTAAAAGCACAGATGAATGTTCACTGTTGATCGGATTTCCACTGAAGCCCAAAGGAAGCTCAGGGCAAACTCAGTTCAGTTCAGTTCAGTCGCTCAGTCGTGTCCGACTCTTTGCGACCCCACAGACTGCAGCACGCCAGGCCACCCTGTCCATTGCCAGCTCCAGGAGTTTACTCAAACTCATATCCACTGAGTCGGTGATGCCATCCAACCATCTCATCCTCTGTCGTCCCCTTTTCCTCCCGCCTTCAATCTTTCTCAGCATCAGAGTCTTTTCAAATGAGTCAGCTCTTCACATAGGTGGCCAAAGTATTAGGATTTCAGCTTCAGCATCAGTCCTTCCAGTGAATATTCAGGACTTATTTCCTTTAGGATGGACTGGTTTGATCTCCTTGCAGTCCAAGGGACTCTCAAAAGTCTTCTCCAACAACACAGTTCAAAAACATCAATTCTTCAGCACTCAGCTTTCTTTATAGTCCAACTCTCACATCCATACATGATTACTGGAAAAACCATAGCTTTGACAAGATGAACCTTTGTTGGCAAAGTAATGTCTCTGCTTTTTAATGTGCTGTCTAGGCTGGTCATAGCTTTTCTTCCAAGGAGCAAGCGTCTTTTAATTTCATGGCTGCAATCACCATCTGCGGTGATTTTGGAGCCCCCCAAAAATAAAGTCTGTCACTGTTTCCCCATCTATTTGCCATCAAGTGATGGGACCAGATGCCATGATCTTAGTTTTCTGAATGTTGAGTTTGAAGCCAACTTTTTCACTTTCCTCTTTTCACTTTCATCAAGAGGCTCTTTAGTTCTTCCTTGCTTTCTGCCATAAGGGTGGTGTCATCTGCATATCTGAGGTTATTGATATTTCTCCCGGCAGTCTTGATTCCAGCTTGTACTTCATCCAGCCCAGAGTTTCTCATGATGTACTCTGCATGTAAGTTAAATAAGGGGGGTGACAATATACAGCCTTGATGTACTCCTTTCCCTATTTGGAACTAGTCTGTTCCATGTCCAGTTCTAACTGTTGCTTCCTGACCTGCATATAGATTTCTCAATAAGCAGGTCAGGTGGTCTGGTATTCCCATCTCTTTAAAAATTTTCCAGAGTTTGTCATGATCCATACAGTCAAAGGCCAGGGCGAACTAAATCCCAAGTCAATATAACATTTATTTATATGGATTTGCCCTTTAGGGTGACCATATTGTTCATTGTGCAAAACCAGGATATCTTTGAGAGTGAAAGTGGTGTTATTATTTGTGTTTAAACTTTTGGCCACACTTTGCAGCATGTGGGGTCTTATTTCCCTGACCAGGGATTAAATCCATGTCCCATGTATTGGAAGTGCAGAGTCTTAATCACTGGACTGCCAGTGAAGTCTCAAAGAGGGTGCTATTGATAATTATGCTGAGATGACAGCTTTGCACCTTGAACAAAATGACTGTCTGATTGAAAATCTGGGATCAGGTGCATGGCTGGTATTTGTCCCGGGACCAGGGTGAGTCCAACCACGTGTAGGAGTTACAATTTCCTAATAGCCACGTTCAAAGAAAATAAAAAGAAACAGATGAAATTCATATCAATAAGACAATATGTTTTATTTAGCTCCATCTAGCCAAACTTGCATCCTCTCAACATGTAATCGATATAAATATTTTGTTAAAAGATTTATTTATGGTTGCTCTGGTTCTTCGTTGTTGCGTCTGAACTTTCTCTAGTTTCAGTGAACGGGGGCTTCTCTTTGTTGCAGTGAGCAGGCTTCTCATTGCAGTGGCTTCTCTTGTTGCAGAGCACCAGCTCTAGGCATGTGGGCTTCAGCAGTTGTGGCGCACAAGCTTAGTTGCTCTGCACCATGTGGGATCTTCCTGGACGAGGGATCAAACCCATGTCCCTGCATTGGCCAGTGGACTCCCAACCACTCGACCACTAGGGAAACCCGGTATGAATACTGTTTAATGAGATCTTTACATTCTTTTTTTTTTTTTTTAAGTCTCTGAAATCTTGTGTGTATTTTACACACCAGCTCATCTCCATCTGGAGATTAAATTTGTATTGAACTACTTGGTTTGCATTGAGACTCCATACCGTTTGCAGTTGGGAAAGTAGATGCGCGTATGCAGGCTGTTCCAATACACTTGAAAAGCTTTGCAATACCTGACTCGAGCACCAGTTTTAAAATTTAAATTTAAGTCCACTCAAGTGAATAATTAAAAATGCGGTTCCTCGCCGCCTGCACTGGCCACACTTCCAGAGCGCAGAGTGGGTGGTGGGGCTGCGTGCCTGGTGGAACTGCTCTCAGGAGAGGGAGTGAGTGATGGGGCAGGTGGTCCCTGCCTGACCTCCTCTGGGTGCTGGGTGCCCTTGGAGGAACTGTGCCCATTTCTCTTATTATTTCTCACGAGTACCCCACACAGGCTGGAGGTGGTGGGGCGGGGACTCGAACCCGCAGCCTGATGGCAGAGTCTGCTCAGCCGTTCCTGAGAGCCTTTGCACAGGATTCCTCCTGTGGCCACCTCTCCCTCTGTCTGTCTCTCCTCTGCTTCCATGTCTCTCTTTGTCTTGCACTCCCTCTGTCTCTCCTTTCTCTGTCTCTGTTTCTCCTTCTGTCTCTGTATGTCCTTGTCTCTGCCTTTGTCTCTGTCTCTCACTCTCTGACTCTCCCTCTTCTGTCTGTGTGTGTCTCTCTCTTTCTCTGTGTCTGGGTCTGTGTCTCTGGATCCCCCTCCACTTTGTGTCTGTGTGGGTCTCTCCTCCTCTCTGTGTCTCTCTGCCTCTCCTTTATCGCTGTCTGTTTTTGACTTTGCCTCTGTCTCTGTCTCTCTCCCTCTATCTGTGTCTCAGCCTCCCTGCCACACGTCTGTGTCTCTCTTTCAGTCTCTGCCTCCCTCTCCAACGCTCTCCCTCCCTCCCCTTCTCTCGTCTGGGGAGAGAAGGGACACTTTTCCATAGGACCGTCCTCTAAAAGGATTCTGCTCATGATTTTGTCCAAGTCCCTGGGGAAAGCGGACGTCTTTCTAAGTCCCAGTCCTCTTTGGCTTCTTTGCCTGTGGCTGGTCTGTGGGATCAGAAAGACACAGATGGCAAGGGATGCCCCAGGTGGGCACAGCACTGAGTGATGCTGCACAGAGCCAGACTTGGCCAGGTGAAGACGAGCGCAGAGCCACCAGGTGGGGCTCAATGCTCAGGAAAGGCCAGGCCAGGCCACGCAGTGGATCAGGGATGGAGCACAGGCTCTTCCTGGTTCTGGTCCAGGGTCTTGCTTCAGGCCATCAGGCAAAGTCTGACATTCCCCTAAAATAGGAGAAATACGGGACAGTTTTTTTTTTTTTTTCCCCCCAACTGTAGAGTCTTCATTTGCCTTTCCAGGGCAGGAGAAAGCATCTCGGACTTGGCCTTCTGGCCTCACCTCTGCCGGTGGCCTGCTTCTCACAGGCTACATGTGGGCTTCTGGGACCCACCCGCTGTGCAGGTCCTCTCTGCTTGTGAGCAAGTACATTATAGTTTGGGGGCTTTGTTTTTTGAAAGTGAGAGTTTTTAGTTACTTCATTAAATATTAATATATTCAATTTCAAGGCTTTGACCATCCCTAGTCACCATGATGCAGAATATGTGTCCGTGTGTAAACAATACCCATTCAACATACTTTAAGAGGAATAACTGTTTTGCAATCTATGCAACATGCAATAGAATTAGATTTTTTCTTTTTTAAAAACAAGTAACTGGGGAGTTCTCTGGTGGTCTGGTGGCTAAGACTCCATGCTCCCAATGTAGGGGTTCAGTCCCTGGTCAGGGAACTAGATCCCACATGCTGCAACTAAGAGTTTGCATGTCAGAACTAAAGATCCAGTGTGCCACAACTAAGACTAGCACAGCCAAATAAATAAGTATTTTAAAAAACGTCATTGTAGTTAGGGGGCTTGCAGTTAGGAGAGTGGCCTTTGTGACCTGGCCTGACCACACTGAAGGGACCCTCTGTCCCCAGTGAGTGAAGTAAGTCGCTCAGTCTTGTCCAACTCTTTGCGACCCCTTGGACTATACAGTCCATGCAATTCTCCAGGCCAGGATACTGGAGTGTGTAGCCTTTCCCTTCTCCAGGGGATCTTCCCAACCCAGGGATCGAATCCAAGTCTTCTGCTTTGCAGGCAGATTCTTTACCAGCTCAGCCACAAGGGAAGCCCAAGAATACTGGAATGGGTAGCCTATCCTTTCTTCAGTGGATCTTCCCCACCCAGGAATCAAACCGGGGTCTCCTGCATTGCAGGTGGATTCTTTACCAACTGAGCTATCAGGGAAGCCCATCTGTCCCCAGAGCTGCCAGCCAATTCCCTGCCCGCCACTCTGTGAGCTCCTCTTACCAGGGGCCTGGTGGACTCTTCTAGTGACTAGATATCGGGACAGCAAATGTGGTGCACAGCTTGCTCTAGCAATCAGCCCTGTAGGTGCCTTTGAAGTTGATCCTGGAGTTCAGAGCAAAGAGATGCCGGTGACTTCTTAGCACTTGCAGAATTCAGCCAGATGGCCTGTTTAGGATCTTTGGGGACTGCAGGCACGAGGGGTGATCCTATAGGAGAAGGAAGGGGGACCCTGGCAGCCGACTCAAGCCCCCTTCCCAGGGGCTTCCACCTTTGTCTGCAGCAAGTGAGGCAGTGAGCACACACCAGGAGCCCCGCACCTCTGTATCTGTGCTGCTTCTGTCTGTCTCTCGGGCACTCTGTCCCCAGAATACTGCTCAACCGGGACTCTTTGGAGGCATGACTGGGTCTTGTCTGGATGGTTATAACAGCCTCCGCCATTCCACCTATGCACTCTCCTCCTGGCCGCCAAAGGGACCTTTATACAATGCAGATCTTGGGACTTTCGAGGTGGTCCAGTGGTTAAGAATCTGCCTTCCAATGCAGGGGACACAGGTTCCATCCCTGGTGTGGGAATATCCTACATGCCACAGAGCAACTAAGCCCGTGGGCCACAACTACTGAAGCCAGCACGCCTAGAGTCTGTGCTTCGCGACAAGAGAAGCCACCACAATGAGAAGCCTGCGGACCACAACTAAAGAGTAGCCCCCCTCCCTGCAACTAGAGAAAGCCAGTGTGCAGCAAGGAAGACCCACAATAGCCAACACATACAAATAAATCTTTAAAAAAACAAATTAAAAAAAAAAAACAAAAAAAAACTCAGATCCTGTCCATCCATTCCAGTAGAAAAGCCCTGGGTGACTTCCCGTGGCTGCAGAGAAAATGCAGCTCCCATCTCAGTTCCCCAGGCCCCCGTCAGCCCCCTCACTCTCCTGCTCTGATTTCCCTGCCCCTTGCTCCCGCCCGGTTCCACCCACATCCAGGCCCCCGGGAGCATCCTTCCCCTTCGACTAAACTGTCTCTTTCTTGAGAGGCTTTTGGTGGCCCCCAACTTATCACCTCATCCCCACCCCATATTGTCTATCCCCCTACCCTGTATTTTTCCTCCATAACCCTCTGCACAGTTCAGACATGCACAGTTGCTTTTATTGTCCACAGCCTCACTTCCCCACCCCCACCCCAGGCTGGATGCCCCCCAGGGTGGCAGTCATGCTGGTTTTTCATGCAGCCCCCTCGTGATGGTTCTGGCACAGATGGGTGCCCAGTAACTAGTGGGAGACGTACTTAGACCAGGGCATTAAAGGGATCATCTTTCTGGTAAACACCTTCGGTTATTTAAGTATGATGTGACTGTACGCCACGCGCTGTCCAGGTGTGATTGAACTACTGTCTTTCCCTGTTTTCTTTGCAAAGTAGCCGATGACAGCTTTGGCCCCTGAGCTCTGCCTGGACTTTGAGGTGTCCCTCCTTAGGTGGTTCTTTCCACGTCCTCGCTGAAGTCAGTGATCCTTGGGTGACACTGTCAAAGTCATGCTCATGGCATCTCCCCAAATCATGACCAGGATGACTTAACTGCAGATTAACTTGCACATTTCTTCTGGGTTTTGCTCTTTCCCTCTGACATTTGACTGCTGGTAACGTGTCCACCAGAACCATCTCCGGAGTCCACCTCTTCTCTCCAAAGCCGTTCCTCATTTTCTTCCCTTTCCTTCCTTCCATCCTCCTCTTCCCTGCCTCCAGAGCTGCCAGTATAGCAAGGGCAATGTTCTGCCAGCTTGTATATTTGAGCTGATGCTCTGAGAGGAATCTGGGAAGCAAGAGAGAGAATGTCCACCATCCTTGGCTTTAGCTTCCTCAGCAGGTCCCAAGTCCTGTGGATCCGTGGACTTACTCCATCCTGCTGTGAAGCAACCTTGGCTCTGGGGCTGCATGGTCCAAGCTTACTTCCCGTTTCTGATACTTCCTGCTGTGTTACCTTGGGCAGGTTCCTGGACCTCTCTGTGCCCCATGTTTCTGTGAAAGGAGTCGTAGTCATAGCACAGAGTTCGTGCCCTTTTCCTGCAATTCCAAAGTTCCAAAAAACACTTGAAAAAACAATTTTATTTTTAGTAAATTGGGTGCCAAAACTCCCTTGGCAGGAAACTCCTATCTGAGCTGATGTGAAGTTATTTGTGGCTTTGTTTGTCCTGCTGGGTGGGACTATTCATAGTTTGAGTCGGAAGTTTCATTGTGTTGTTTACGGGGCTCCGTCTTAGACCTGCTGGAGGATACTTAAGCATCTTATTGGGCTTCACGGATGGCTCAGTAGGTAAAGAAATTGCCTTCAATGCAGTAGGCACAGGAGACGACGGTTCAATCCCTGGGCCAGGAAGATCCCCGGGAGGAGGGCACGGCAACCCACTCCAGTATTCTTGCCTGGAGAATCCCTGTGGGCAGAGGAGCCTGACAGGCTAAGATCCATAGGGTCTCAAAGAATTGGATACGACTGAAGCAACTGGGCACACACATACGTAACCCAAAATCCTGAACGCTGAAACGTGATCAGTGTCGGCTGTTGTCAAATTCTGCCTGATTCTGGCCACCACGGAAGGCTTTTGGCTACAGACATCAGGAGTCATCGTTGAGAAGTTAGGGAACAGGCTGGCACCTCACTGAGGTCTTCTGCCTGACTCAACCAGGCATGGAAGAGAATTGAAAGGCGGTTCACTTTCTCACCAAGTGGCCCATGGCACTCATGTATCAGAAAAGATACGTGCACCCCAGCGTTCATAGCGGCACTATTCACAATGGCCAGGACATAAAAGCAACACGTGTCCATCGACAGATGAATGGATGAAGAAGCTGTGGGGACATACATACAATGGAATACTACTCGGCCATAAAAAAGAATGAAACAATGCCATAGCAACATGGATGGACCCAGAGATCATCAGAATAAGTGAAAAGGAAGTCAGACAAAGAAAAATATCAGGTGATGTTGCTTATATATGGAATCTATATATGGCACAAATGACCTTATTTATGAAACAGAAATAGACTCACAGATATAGGAAACAAATTTATGATTACCAAAGGGGAAAGGGGTGGGGTAAACTAGGAGTTTGGGACTAACAGATCCACAGGACTATATCTAAAATAGATAAACAATAAGGTCTTGCTGTACGACACAGGGAACTAGATTCAATATCTTGTAATAAGCCATAATGAAAAAGTATACAAAAAAGAATATGTATATATATGTATAACTGAATCGCTTTGCTGTGCACCAGATACTAATACAAGATTGTAAACCAACTACACTTCAATTAAAAAATGAGAAGCTGGGGGTTTGGGCTTCCCAGGTGGCGCTAGTGGTAAAGAACCTGTCTGCCAATGCAGGAGAAATAAGAGATACGAGTTTGATTCCTGGGTCAGGAAGATCCCCTGGAGGAGGGCATGGCAACCCACTCCTCTATTCTTGCCTGGAGAATCCCATGGACAGAGGAGCCTCGCAGGCTATAGTCCATGGAGTCGGAAAGAGTCGGACACGACTGAAGCTACTTAGCACACACACAGGCTGGAGGTTTATGCTGAGTAATTCCAATACTATTTGTACGTTCTTATGAGTGGCCCCCACTTTACTTAATGGCAGGAGTCGAGAGAATAGCTAATATATGCAGACAGTTGGGAGTATTATGTGACCGTGTTTACATACCCATCGTTGTGAAATGTGGCATTTAGCTAGAGCTTAACACTAGACCAATGAATGGTGTTGCACATAAGAAAAACAGACTTTTCTAGATGGATCTTGAAGTGGGATTCTCATTACTGACAGTTTCCAATAAGATCAATCTATTCTGTGGCCTAATAACTTGTGTAAAATAAGGTAGGCACAGTGGTCCATCTTAGGCCAGAATCACCTGGGGAGGGGTGGAGAACTATTGGAAAACACACATGTGTTATGGACCAAATGTTTTTGCCTCCACACACTCACCCCCAAATCCACATGTTGAAATTCTAACCTCTCCTGTGATGGTGTTAGGAGGTGGGGCCTCCAATAGTCCATTAGGATGTGAAGGTGGGGTCCTCATGAATGGAGTTAGAGCCCTAATAAAAAAGACCGTACGTGGACTTCCCTCGTGGTCCAGTGGTTAAGAATCTGCCTGCCAATGCAGGGGACACAGGTTCAGTCCCTGCTCTGGAAAGATTCCATATGCCGAGGGGCAGCTGAGCTCATGCAATGCAACCACTGAGCCCTTGCTCTCTAGAGCCCGCAAGCTGCAACTCCTGAAGCCCTTGTGCCTAGACCCTGTGCTCGGCAACAAAAGAAGCCCCCACAAGGAGACGCTGTCACACTGCAGCAAAGAATAGCCCTGCTCAATGCAACTAGAGAAAGCCTGCATGCAGCAATGAAGACCCATCGCAGCTGAAAATTAACCAATTTTTTAAAAAGGACCCCACAAAGAGCTCTGATTCCTTCTGCCACATGAGATTATAATGAGAAAACGGCCATCTATGAATTAAGAAGCAGATCCTTTCAGCCTCCAGAACTATGTGAAGTAAATGTTTGCCATTTATGAGCTGCGCCCGACCCCCAACCCCTCAGCCTGCCCAGCCTCTAATATTCTATTGTTGTTGTTGTTGAGTCATGTCCCACTCTTTGAGACCCCGTGGACTGTAGCATGCCAGGCTTCCCTGTCCTTCACTGTCTCCCAGAGTTTGCTCAAACTCATGTTCATTGAGTCAATGATGCCATCCAATCATCTCATCCTCTGTTGCCCCCTTCTCCTGCCCTCAGTATTTCCCAGCATCAGCTTCTCTTCCAGTGAGTCAACTCTTTGCATCAGGTGGCCAAAGTATTGGAGCTTCAACTTCAGCATCAGTCCCTCCAACGAATATTCAGGGTTTATTTCCTCTAGTTTGGACTGGTTTGATCTCCTTGCTGTCCAAGGAACTCTCAAGAGTCTTCTCCAACACCACAGTTCAAAAGCATCAATTCTTTGGCGCTCAGCCTTCTTTATGGTCCAACTCTCATATTCATACATGACTACTGGAAAAACCATAGCTTTGACTAGATGGACCTAAGTGATGTCTCTGCTCAAACAGACTAAGACAACACTCCTGGACCCCACCCCCAACCTATCCAATCAGAATCTTATGGCAAAGTTTGAGAACCAGAGGTACAGACAAAACCTTAATTAACTGCAGGATTCCATGCAAGAAAGCCCCGGGGAAAACCACAGTCTTAATGACAGCACTTCTGTCAGTCTTCAGAAAGCTCCTTGTCAATTTCTCCCATCAGTGAGTTATATTCAAAGCATCTGCAGAAGCAGCTTTGGGGCTGTTTAATTGAACATACACCCCGAGCCTGAAATGCAGAGTTTTTATGTGATTGACTTTTGCTCTTCCAGTAAGAATAAATATGTGTCACTCACAGAAGGTTGTTGGAATGCAATGTTCTTTAGAACCAGCCCATGTTCAGTCTGCTAGCTCTCATGTTCTCTCCGCGTGGGTCATTTGTTTCTTGTTGAGGGGTTTTCCTCTGCCCCATGGCTTTCAGCTGACGTGGTTACGTGAAGGCTCCCAACAGAGGTCTAACTATCCATCCTGTGAAATGGACAGCTTCTCATGCCCTGGATCTGACAGTTGCATCAGGGCAACAAGGCAGGTCGAAAGGATTCAGTGATTAAAAAAAAAAAATTAATCGAAATATAGTTGATTTACAATATTACATTAGTCTCCAGTGTACAGTGTAGTGATTCATTATTTTTACACATTATATTCTATTTAAAATTACTATAAAATATTGGCTGTATTTCCTGTGCTGTACAATATATCTTTGTAGCTTGTTTATTTTGTAACAGCTTATACCTGTTGATCCCATACCCCTGTCTCACCTCTCCCCACTTACCTCTCCTCTCTGGTAACCACTGGTTTGGTCTCTGTATTTGTGAGTCTGTTTTGTTATATTCATTCCTTCATTTTATTTTTTTAGATTCCACTTGTAACTTACATATAGTATTTATTGTCCTCTCTCTGACTTATTTCTCAGTGAGAAGTTTTTCCACCGGTTTTTCCACCACTCAGAAAGGAAGAAAACTCTGAAAATGGTCAACAACTAATTGAATAATTATGAAAGCAAAACTATACTTATTTGCATGATTTTTTAAAAAAAACTTTTGAAACCTATAACCTATGCCAGGGTTTGCACACCGCTGGTCCTGGGATAGATCTAGTCTGCAAACATGTTTTGTTTAGTTTTGCTGTATACTTAAGATTTTGAATTAGCTGTTGATATTTAACATGGAGTGCCTTTAAATAAATATTCAGAATTTCAACTTCTCTTGAAGATCATAGGAAATGTGGAGACAAGCAGAGGCCTCTATTCACCAAGGTAACTGGGGTTTGACTCTTCCCTGCCAGGGCCCAGGAGGCAGGCACCTGAGTTTCCAACTCTGATTTTAAGATGTGGGATCCTAATATTGGTTTCTATTTTCTTTTACTTGTTCTAGTGTTACAGTTCAGTGGCTCCATCATGTCCGACTCTTTGCAACCCCAAGGACTGCAGCACGCCAGGCTTCCCTGTCCATCACCAACTCCTGGAGCTTGCCCAAACTCATGTCCATGGAGTCGGTGATGCCATCCAACCATCTCATCGTCTGTCATCCCCTTTTCCTCCTGCCTCAGTCCTTCCCAGCATCAGGGTCTTTTCCCATGAGTCAGCTCTTTGCATCAGGTGGCCAAAGTATTGGAGTTTCAGCTTCAGCATCAGTCTTCCTAATGAATATTCAGGACTGGTCTCCTTTAGGATGGACTGGTTTGGTCTCTTTGCAGTCCAGGGGACTCTCAAGAGTCTTCTCCAACACTACAGTTCAAAAGCATCAGTTCTTCGGCACTCAGCTTTCTTTCTAGTTCAACTCTCACATCCATACATGGCTACTGGAAAAAACCACAGCTTTGACAAGATGAACCTTTGTTGGCAAAGTAATTTCTCTGCTTTTTAATATGCTGTTTAGGTTGGTCATAGCTTTTCTTCCAAGGAGCAAGTGTCTTTTAATTTCATGGCTGCAGTCACCATCTGCAGTGATTTTGGATCCCAGGAAAATAAAGTCTGACACTTTCCATTGTTTCCTCATCTATTTGCCATGAAGTGATGGGACCGGATGCCATGATCTTAGTTTTTTGAATGTTGAGTTTGAAGCCAACGTTTTCACTCTTCTCTTTCACTTTCATCAAGAGGCTGTTTAGTTCTTCTTTGCTATGCACCTTTTAATGCCTCATAACTTATTATCATGAGTAATTTTCAAGAATAGATCATTACATGAGTGATGAACACTCCCCTTCCCAACCAGGATTTGGCAGTCAGATGGTGAGTGTTCTGGAGAGTTCTGCAGCTGACAGGTATATAGACGCTGTGGGGCTTTGGTTGGGATGATGATGAGTTGGCATTTGTACTTGTTTCCTGGAATGTTTTGAAAAATTTTTATTTATTTTTGGCTGCACTGAGTCTGTGTTGCCACGCTTGGGCTTTCTCTAGCTGTGGCCAGCAAGGTCTACTCTCTAGTCGCGGCACACGGGCTTCCCATCTGTGATGGCTTCTCTTGCTGCGGAGCACAGGCTCTAGCCATGAGGGCTCAGTAGTTGTGGTGCATGGGCTTAGTTGCTCCACTGCATGTGGGATCCTTCCACACCTGGGATCGAACCTGTGTCCCATGCATTGGCAGATGGACTCCTAACCCCTGGGCCACCAGGAAAGACCCTGGGAGTTTTGCTACAGCTCTTATAGCATGGTTCTTTGGTCCACAGGATGAGTGTCTGGTGGTGATGCAGGTGGTAGCCAGGCATCTTTGTCGAAGTGGTCTTTTGTCTTCAGGAGGCTATCTCAGGCTTCTTTGTGGGGTGACCTCGGAGGCCCATGATGGCAAGGGTGGGAGCTGTAAGCCCTTTTGAAGCTTTGCTTGGAAGTCAGACAACATTACTTCTGACCTAGTCTGTTAGTAAAAGCAAATTCCAGGACCAGCCTAGATTCAGGAGATGGGGAAATAGACCTCCCACTTTATAGGAGGAGTGGGCAGGTCCTATTGCAAAGAGACGTTCATGAAAGGGATGGAAGGGCTGTGGCCACCACCTTGCACAGAGTGGATGACAGAGTGTGTCAACATACTTTTCTCATCGTCCGCACAAGTGTGTTCAGAATATTGCCTTCGTTGAAATGGGGAGCTGTTTCAGCCCAGAAGAAAAAAATTTCAGGGCCTCAGAGAGTGACTCTCAACATTCCAGAGTGCGATTTTCTTCTTCTTTCTTTTCTTTCAGCCAGCATCCAGGGTTCTATGCCAGTGGCGAAGACATTTCTCACTCCTCGCCCGACTCTCTCTTGCTTTATTTCAGTCTGTGTTTTTTTTTTTTTTTTGTTCAGTCTCACATGCAGAGAGGAATAAACAGTGTGCTTTATCACATCCTATTCCTAGAAACTCTATCATTCAGGACTCTGTTGTAAAACGGTCATAGATTCTATAGAAATCATAAGCGGGGGGGGTGAATTTTAGCCAAAGTCTCTGTATCAGGTAAATCAAAGATATGACCAGCATCTTAAAATAATGTACCAAAGCTATAAGCCTCTAGAATAACTTTAATAAGGATGTTGTTATCCTATGAGATGAGAATAAATATGTTATATTTTTATTATAAAAAGAACACCAATTTACCATAAAGTGTATGCATACTGCTTAAAAATAAAATTCTACTCTATTGTAAATATTGCTATTTATATTGCTAGCTATAAAAATCATCCAACGTTTAATTAACAATAATTTTGAGAGTATGTGGATGTTCCTTGCAAACAGCAAAGCACTGTGTATTACTCTCTGTTGTTTTATTGGAATTTACACAAGTTGGCGAATCATAATAATAATGATAGCTAAGTCTGTGCTAGGCTCTGCCCTGAATTCTATGTATAAACTCATTAAATCCTTTCAGCATGCTACAAAGCAGGTACTTTTTTTTTAGTTGTTTAGTTGCTAAGCCGTGTCCAGCTTTTTAACCATCCCATGGATTGTAGCCCCGCCAGGCTCCTCTGTCCATGGGATTCTCCAGGCAAGAATACTGGAGTGAGTAGTCATTCCATTCTCCAGGGGATCTTCCAGACCCAGAGATCGAACCTCCATCTCCTGCATTGGCAGGCAGATTCTTTACCACTGAACCCCCTCCCTGGGAAGCCCTAGGTACAGTTATTATTCCTATTTTAAGGATGAAGAAACCGAGTCTCAGGTTGCAAAATGCATCCAGCATCACTTCTGTGATTGTTCTTCATTAATTTTTATTGGAATACAGTTGCTTTGCAATGTGTGTTAGTTTCTACTGTACAGCAAAGGGAACCAGCTGTATGTATACATATATCCCCTCTCTTTTGGATTTCCTTCCCATTTCGGTCACCACAGGGCACTAAGCAGAGTTCCCTATGCTACACAGTAGGTTCTCGTTAGTTACCTATTTTAACCACAGTCTGGTATGTATGTCAATCCCAATCTCCCAATTTGTCCTCAATATCTGTGACTCTATTCCTGCTTTGCAGATAAGTTCATCTGTATAATTTTTCTAGATTCCACATACACATTATATCATATGATATTTGTTTTTCTCCTTCTGACTTACTTTACTCTGTATGATAGCCTCTGGGTCCATCCACATCTCTGCAAATGGCACAGTTTTGTTCCTTTTTAGGGCTGAGTAATATTCCATTGTATATTTGTACCACATCTTCTTTATCCACCTCCTCTCGGACATAAATCACAGCAAGATATTTTTTTGACCCACCTCCTAGAGTAACAACAACAAAAAAATTAAACAAATGGGACCAAATTAAACTTAAAGACTTTTGCACAGCAAAGGAAACTATGAGATGAAAAGACAACTGTCTGAATGGGAGAAAATATTTGCAAACAAGTTAACTGGTGGCTCAGATGATAAAGTGTCTGCCTACAATGCAGGAGACCCGGCTTCAATCCCTGGGTCGGGAAGATCTCCTGGAGAAGGAAATGGCAACCCACTCCAGTGTTCTTGCCTGGAAAATCCCATGGATGGAGGAACCTGGTAGGTTACAGTCCATGGGGTCGCAAAAGTTGGACACGACTGAGAGACATCACTTTCACTTTCTTTAACTGACAAGGGATTATTCTCCAAAATATACAAATAGCTCATGCATCTCAGCATCAAAAAACAACCAACCCAACCAGAAAATGGTAGGGTGTGAATTTAAACGCAGGCCTCCTGGCTTATGAGCACTGCTTTGACTTATGTGCAAGCATAATAAATAATGAACGTTCCCTTCCTCTCTCTGAATACTCTTTAGCAATCAAAACAACTCTAATTCTTTCCAATTATGAAGGGTTTTGATTAAACCCTTAACCCTTAAACTCTTTAAACCCTTATTAAAAAGTGGTTACTTTGGGATTTCTCTGGCAGTCTTACTTTATTTTGGGCTTCCTTGGTTGCTCAGGTGATAAAGAATCTGCCTGCAATGCAGAAGACCTGGGTTCAATCCCTGGGTTGGGAAGATCCCCTGGAGAAGGGAATGGCAGCCCACTTCAGTATTCTTGCCTGGAGAATCCCATGGACAGAGGAGCCTGGTGGGCTACAGTCCATGGGGTTGCAAAGAGTCAGACACGACTGAGCAACTAAGTGTGCGGCTGGGGACTTCTCTGGCAGCCCACTGGGTAAGACTCTGTGCTTCAAATCCAGGGAGTGCAGGTTTGATCCCTGGTCGGGGAACTAAGATCCCCCCTGCTCACAGTGAACCCACAACAAAAAAATTACTTTTAATTCTTAAAAGAGGTGGCCAGTTTTTCATTGCATCAGTGTCTACAAAAAGTATGGATAAACATAGAGCAATGTAGACTTCCTCGCTCTGAAGCTGAGCACCAGAAGCAAAGTCTAGAAAATTGAGGCTGGTTAAATCCCCTTTCCCCGATGGAGTCAGGGGCAGGGCAGGGCTTATCTGTCAAGTGCCCACTGCCCCTTGGGAGACGATCAGTGTGGGACTCACAGAGGTTAACTAGTTTGCCCAAAGCTGCACAGCTAAGTTACGTGTTTCAAAGAGGATTTGTATCCAGATCTGCAATAGAAGCCTGACCTTTTCCACTCCGTCAGATGATGTCCATGATTTGAAGACATGCTCTGTGCCCAGAAAAGATGAAGGAATATAATGAAAAAAAACAAAACAAAACTGGGCAGAGGTACTATTGTCTACAATATAGGAGCTCAGATCCTGGAGTAAGACCTGACTTCATCTCCCAGCTGAGTACAAAGGAGGGAAGAAATTATGGCTCTAAGAGTCACTGTAAGAATTCAGTTACTGTAAGAAATAGTAAATTTGGGCAATCTAGAAAAGAAAGATGGAGGAAGCATAATTGATGGCTCCAGTATTTTTCCACGTTGTTCACCCTTGCGCACACGTGCCCACGTGTGTGTGGTTTGTGTATGTAATTTCTTATTCAGTCCCAATGTTTGCACTAACTTGCATCCCTCTGAAGGGCTATTTTTTTTCCAGAATAAGGGCGGTGGGCAAAAGAGGGACCAGGAGCAAAGGCCGACCTGGGCTTTCAGATGTGTTTGCATCCCCCATTTTACCAATTACTTACCTCTCTTTCTCCTCCACCTCCTTCTTTGCAGGAGTTTGTTCAGCTGGCAAAGAGACTGGTTAGCGATCCGGCATTAGAAAAAACAATCGTGGCCAATGGAAGGGAGTATGTGAGAAAGTACCATTCGTGGCAGGAGGAAAGACAGACCTACAGGCAGCTGGTCAGGACGCTGGAGAGAAGCCCTGAGGACTAAGAGTACCTGCCTGGTACTGTGAGACGCTCAGCCGTGGGCGGATACCCCGGACACAGCTCTGGGCAAGGGGCCTGGCCAGTACAAACCAAGCCCAGTTCATTGGAATCGTAGACCTATCAGTCATAAGACGATTCATCCAAAAACCTCTCTGTGCTTCCAAGTAACATCCCAGATGTGCTTCCAGATCATACCTCCTGGAGATGCAGTCCTCACTGGGGTGGGGGCGGGGTCACTGGTTTTAAGGGGAGTCAGGGAGAGAGTTGGATTAGCTGCTTTAGGACGTTCTAGGACTTAGCAGCTTAGCAGCAGCAGGGCCAACAAAGACTTATTTTGTAAAGCCCTCACAGGGTTAGACACCTCTCTCCTGTCTTCTGATGATCACTGCCTTCTCAAGGAGCAAAAGCAAACATCAGACATGTCAGCTGAGAGGGGTTCTGGCAGCGATTTTTAACATGGTACAGATCCTGCAGCAAATCTAGGGCTGACACATGTCTGGCTGCACCCCCAGGCTCTGCAGGTTTGCATCTCTGAACACCGGAAGCAGGGCTGTGTGTAATCGTCATGTAAGATAGCCCGGACCTCTTTAGATAAGCAGGCAGCACCACCCCCACTCCCCCACCCTGTAGACTCCACCTACCTCCAGTCGAATTGGGTTTGAAAATCAGTTGGCACTAAGGCCGCATCAACCCATGGCCTGGAAGACACTGGAACTGACTCTGGGTTCAGCATCAGGGTCTCAGCCTCAGAGACCCAGCAGTGAGTGGAGATCAGGTCACCAGCCTCCAGCCCGTCTCAGGACCGGCACGTGGGTCCCGGTGACCTTATCCAACATGGGGCGAGTTTAAGCAAGTGTCCGCATCACTGTAAGGACACCCTGGCCACACCAGTGGGCATCCCCCAAACCCCGTGCTTCTTTTCCTTGGTGGCAGCATTTGCCTCTGTTGGATCCTGAAACCCCCGCTTTCCAGTGGACATTCCATGATGACTGGGCGTGACATGCTCTGTTTCTTGTGTAAAGTTGGAAGCCACAGGATCCAAAGGAGGAGATGAAGCCAGCTCTGAGTCTATCCGAGGAAGTGTTTCCTTAGGGTTTGTTCTGATGCCCGCAGACCCTGGAGGGGGCAGAAAGACCCACGCTGTCTTTGCTTCAGACTTCACAACATCCTGGGCTTTTTTCTTTCCAACCATCCTGTCTTTATAAACAACCAAACCTAAAAGAGGAAGGCTCTGACTGAACACCTTAAACTCTGGTGCTGATGATGTGGAGATGAGAACAGCGAATTTATAGATTCTGTTCCGTGTCATTTCCAGTTTAATCCTACCCCTCAATCTCACAACAGAGTACCTTCCCAAAGGCAGTTATCTGGTAAACCTGCTCCTCATGCCCAGGATTCTCTAAAAATACCCATCACCACCCTCCTCCTTTTTTTTTTTTTTTTTTTTGGTGGCATCTGAGGGTCATGAGAGTTGGGGCTCCCTTATGGCCATAGAGAAGAGAGGAAGGGAGAAACAGAGTCCAAACCCCTAGTGGACAGATCCATCTGAGTTTGGAATCAGTGATGCCAACCTAAGAAAAGGCCAAGTGTTGTCCTGGGTACTGACCAGTGATGCTGCTGCTGATAAAATACTGGTCATTGGGAGTCTCTGCTCTCATCCTGGTTGAATGATATTGTATGTGCTTGGCTCCACTGAACCTCAGCATAGTTCATCCATATCTTTATAGAAACATACACACATGCCTCATGCCCTTTGGGGAAGGGCATGTTTTTAAATGAATAAAGTGTCACCGTCTGCTGTACAGCAAGAGTCCCTGTGTGTTCCTTTTGTGAGCCTGATTCAACAAGAACTAGACCCACCCCACCCTCCAGTTCCTGCACTTTAAAAGCAGATATTAGTACACTGACACAATTCATTAAGAAGGGTTTAAAATACAATTGCTATTTTAATACTGAAGTATAGACGTAAAAAGAATGCTTTTCTGTAAATGTTCTAGATGCTCTCAGTTTCATACTCCGTTAACTTTATGTTTAAACATTTTGCGTATAGTTTCCAATTTGCTGATGTACAGGTTTGGATGACTCAACGAGTCAATTTCCAGATAGAACTAAGATACTATAACCTTCCCATGTGGAGGGAAATTGCATTTAACGCAGCATGGTGTTCTCTAGCAAAGAGGCACTGCTCGTACCTGACTTGCAATTGGTGTGATGGGCTGGCTGGCGCTCACCACTTCTGCCAGAAGAGCCCTCCACACCCCTTCCCCACACTTTTGCAATGAAGTTAAATAGGATAGCTTTGTTTTGATCTCAAGGGTTCATCAGATATCTCCAGGTTTCCAAAGGCAGACTGTGCAGGCTCTCCATGCAGATGGGAGTGGGTGGTCCACACGGTGCCTTGTGCGCCCCATAGACTGGAATGCCCCACTAGCTAGTCTCCGTTCTGGTGGCTTCCCTCACTGTGGCTCAGATGCTAAAGAGTCCGCCTATAATGTAGGAGACCCGGCTTTGATCCCTGGGTTGGGAAGATCCCTTGAGAAGACAATGGCTACTCACTCCTATATTCTTGCCCAGAGAATGCCGTGGACAGAGGAGCACGACAGAGCGACTAACACACTCATACATATTATCAGTTAGGGATGGGATTTGGAAATCCGTTGTACTCTCAGCCGGCACGTGGCTTCAAGTGTTCGTTGTATTTCTGTGTCATCTTCAGTAACAATACTTGGCATAGCTGCATAAACTCTTCCCTAGAAGCTTCCTGGTGCTTGACCTTGCAGTTCGTTAATTGCAGCCCATTAGGAGAAGGCAATGGCACCCCACTCCAGTACTCTTGCCTGGAAAATCCCATGGATGGAGGAGCCTGGTGGGCTGCAGTCCATGGGGTTGCTACGAGTCGGACATGACTGAGCAACTTCACTTTCACTTTTCACTTTCATGCGCTGGAGAAGGAAATGGCAACCCACTCCAGTGTTCTTGCCTGGAGAATCCCAGGGACGGGGGAGCCTGGTGGGCTGCCATCTATGGGGTCGCACAGAGTCGGACACGACTGAAGCGACTTAGCAGCAGCAGCAGCAGGAGATGGGGAGAGCCAGCTCTTGTCTTCTTCCTCCTCCCACCTCTCTCTCCTCCCTTTTTCACATGCATCTCCCCATACTCCACCCTCCCACCTCCCTTCCCCTTTCTGACCCAGTCTCCTCTTGGAGAGTTAGGAGTCTGATGTGGGAATGACACGCAGGAAGTCCTCCCCAGCCAAAGCCAGCCCTCACCAGGGAGGCCAGGTAGTAAAAGCAGCAGTTCCCCAGCCTCAGCTTTTATTTTTAATTTTATTTAATTTTTAAAAATAATTTCATTTATTTATTTATTTTTGGCTGTTGCTGCATGGGCTTTTCTCTAGTTGCAGAGTATGGGCTACTCTAGTTGCCATGTGTGGGCTTCTCATTGTGATGGCTTCTCTTATTGTGGAGCACAGACTCTAGGGCGTGCGGGCTTCAGTAGCTGTGGCTCCCAGGCTCTAGAGCACAGACTCAATAGTTGCACTGCGTGGGCTTCGTTGCCCTGCAGCATGTGGAATCTTTCTGGGGCAGGGATCGAACCTGTGTCCCCTGCATTGGCAGGCAAATTCTTAACCACTGGATCACCAGAGAAGTCCCCGCTGTCACTTTGAAAACTCCTGATGCTTGGGCTGCCTCTCAGACTGATTACATCAGAGTCTTGGAGGTGGAGGCACCCAGGCCCGAAGTTTCCCTGATCCAAAGTGTAGCCACAAGGGACAAGGACTGACTGAAACATCCACTTGAATATGGACCAGAATTTCAGGGAAAACAAGGACCATTGAAATAAAGGTTGGTTGTGACTTTGTATTAAAAACTGAATCCCAACATTAAGAACATAGAGTACATTCGTCTAATGTTTACTAAGATTTATTTCTGCAGATAGAATTGAAACTCTCAGCGCAGTGCCAAGAAATATTTCACACAAACAAATAAGCAAAACCCATCCACTGGGACTTCATCAATATTCCTCAGAGCTTCTTTTCTTCCTTTGATGTTGTGGTTTTCTTTTGCAGTGTCTGCCCTGTCCTCATCCTTAAGTCACTCATTACCTGGTTCCATCCTGCCAGAGCCTCCTTTGCCTGGGTTTTAGGTAATTTTCCAGCATCCGTTTCATCCATTTCAGGAAAATCCTGCATCTTCTGCAAGGTTTGCTATTTCACTTTGTAGCTGACTTACATTGTGTTGACATTTAAACATGTAGAATGTGGAACCATCATTAAGAGGGGCCAACTCTATCCTGGGTATGGGGAGTGGAAGGGTATTGTTTAGAATTAACATTTGGATATGACTGACAGAAAATCCAAAATAATAGTGGCTTAAGCAGAAGAGAAATATATATTTATCTATCAAGTAGAGACAGTAATTCAGCTCAGATTGTGCTTCTCAGGGTCAGGGACCCTCCATCCTCAGCAGGTGTTCCTCTCTACCCACCCACCATGGTGTAAGGTGGCTGCCCAAGCACTGCCATCGTGCCTGAATTCCAGGCTGCAGGAAGATGGAAAGTGGGAACAAAGATTTACCTCTTTCCTTTCAGGAAAATTCCTGTTTCTAGTTACATACTGTGCCCACATCCCATTGTAAGGGAAGCTTGGGATTGCAGGCTTTTCTCCCAGCAGCCATGTGCCTGGTTAAAAACCAAGTGTCTATTATTGAGACTTCCCTGGTGGTCCAATGACTAAGACTCTGTGCTCCCAATGTAGGGGGTTCAGATTTGATCCCTGGTTTGGGAACTAGATCCCACATGCCACAACTAAGAGTTCACATGCTGCAACTAAGACCCACGGCAGCCAAATAAATAAATAAAGTTTTAAAAAAAAAAACAATGACCTACAATCAAAACAGAAGGGGATGAACAACCAGAGCAGACTATCCTAGAGCTATGGGACAGTTTTAAAAAGTGTAATATGCATAATGAGAATGCCAGAAGGAAAAGAGAGAAAGAAACAGAAGAAATATTTGAAACAATAACTCCGATAGTTCTCCAAGATCAAGGTCAGACACCAAACCACAGATTCAGCAAACTCAGAAATCATCAAGAAAGGTAAATGCCAGAAAAATATACATGTAAGCTTAACACATTCAAACTACAGAAAATCAAAAATAAAGAAAAAAATACCTTGAAAGAAGTCACGGGGGAAAAAACCCCCACTTACGTAGAGAGGAAAAAATTTACAGGAATTATATCTGACTTCTATGGAGCCATGCAAACAAGATGAGAGTGGAGTGAAATATTTAAAGTTTTTTTTAAAAGAAAGAGGGACTTCCCTGGTGGTCCAGTGGTTTAGAATCCACCTTCCATCTAGAAAGATGGTATTGACTAACCTATTTGAAGGGCAGCAAATGGGCATCCCAAGTGACGCAAGTGATAAAGAACCCACCTGCCAATGCAGGAGACATAAGAGACGCGGGTTTGATCCCTGGCTCGGGAAGATCCCCTGGAGGAGGGCACGGCAACCCACTCCAGTATTCTTGAGTAGAGAATCCCATGGACAGAGGAGCCTGGCAGGCTGCAGTCCATGGGGTCACAAAGAGTCGGACACAACTGAATCGACTTAGCACAACAGAGATGCAGACATAGAGAACAGACCTATGGATTGGAGTTTGGGGGAGGAAGGAGAGGGTGGGACAGAAGGAGAGACTAACATGGAAACACATACACTACCATATTTAAAATAGATTGCCAGTGGGAATTTGCTGTATGACTCAGGGAGCTCAACCCAGTGCTCTGTGACAACTTAGAGGGGTGGAATGGGTGGGAACTGGGAGGGAAGTTTACGAGTGAGGGGTCAACCTATGGCTGATTCATGCTGATGTATGGCAGAAACCAACACAGTATTGTAAAGAAATTATCCTTCAATTAAAAATTAAAAAAAAAAAATCCGTCCTCCAGTGCAGGGGCACAAGTTCAATCCCTGGTGGAGGAACAAAGATCCCACATGCCAGGGGGCAAACGCTCGTGTGCTGCAACTGCTGAGCCTGTGCACCATATTTACAGAGAAACCCACAGGCTGCAATGAAAGATACTGTATTTTGCAGTGAAGATCCTGAGTGCCGTAACTAACACTCGACACAACCAAATAAATAAATATTAAACAATAAATAAATAAATAGAGAGAAGGGAAAATGCTGATTTGGGACAGCTTGCAGTACAGTAGCCACTGTGAAAAACTGGTTTTAAATTCTGTAGTGGTTACAGCTGTATGACCTCTTACTTATCACTGAAGACCTTTTAATGCCAAGAAAAGTGTTTCCCATAAGGTTTTGATTAAGGCTTGAAGGCCATCTCAACACAGTTCACATTTTCTTCCCAAGATCTTATTTGTATACAAACCCTCAGCTGGAGCCATGTATCGATTATTACCTCAAACCCTGAGTACAAGGGTTTCCAGCTGAATCTCCTACAATGTTTCTTTGTGTGAGGTAAGACACAGTCCTGGAAGACATAATAAAATGAAATGTGTTGACTTTATATGTAATCCCAGTCTTTCCACTGGTTGTTCTCCTGATTCCCCTAAATGAGTAACCATGGCAATGCTCATGTCGGAAGGTCTTGGGAAATAGAAATAGTTTCTCAAATGATCCATGGGTCAGTTTGACTGAGACAAAACAAAAATTTGGACTAAAAACTAAGATCATGCAGTATTTGTCTTTCTCTGACTTATTTTGCTTAGCCTAATGCCGTCCAAGTCCATCCATGTTGTTGTCCACGGCAACATTTCACTTTTACAGAGTAGCAGTCCATCGCATATATGTATCACATCTTTATCCATTTGTCTGTAGATGGACACTCAGGTGGTTTCCATATCTTTGGTCAGTCTTTCTTTTTTAAAACAGAAAAAAAAATTATTTTTTGGCCATGTCACTCATGGCATGTGGGATCTTAGTTACAGAACCAGGAACCAAAAGCATATCCTCTGCACTGGAAGCATGGAATCTTAACCACTGGACTGCCAGGGGAATCCCCTAAGCCTGTATTTCTTATAGCAGTTGAGACAGACACTGCTTTCTGGTATGGATACCATAATGAACACTCCTGATCCTTATGAGAGGGGTCACTTCTTAGTGGGCTCAACCATTCACACAGACATGGATGGATGATTACAAGCAGTCAGTGAGCATGTAGCCAACGCTCAGGAAGGGATCAGATCAAAGGCTGTGAGAATATGACCCATGAGGCAGTTACGCCTCCAAAGTTAGAATGAAAACCCCAGCCAAGGCACCACAGGTCATTTCCAAGAGAACTGTTTTAGACTGTAAAGGAACTTCTGGTAAAAATGATTACAAAAAAAAGTCTATCAGGGGGAGGGTGTCAATTTAAAAAAATAAAAATGACTTCATCTTTATCTGTGGCCACAATCTATTTTAAAGAGATTATTTTACAATCTACTTCTTTCTTCAAACTCATTACTAGTCCTTAAAAATCCAGGCTGAAAGAAATATCTTCCCTCCAAATTATACAATTCTGCTAAATTACAAAATCTTTCTTCTTAGAAAAAAAAATAATAACTTCATGATGCCATTCTCAGTAGAAGCCTTCAAACTCTTTCTACAATCTTTAGAAAGCCCCAGCTATTAGGAGAGTCATGCTTCATTTAAAGTGGATTTTCTTCTTTAGCATCTAATATAAAAATATGCTAAGTATTTCCTCCAAATCAGAAAGGTTAATAACCAGGCATTTGCAAGAAGTCAGAGCATGAGGAACCAAGTAATACTAGGAGACTAGCTTTCTGACTTGGTATTTGGTGCAAATTCCCCCATTTTAGAAACAGCTGGAGAAACAACTCACAGAGTCTAAAGATCTTCTAGATTTCTGCTTGCTAAGAAGGGTTTCCTCTCTGTGTTACAGAGTCTAGGCTCATATGGCTCTCTGTACAGCAGGTCAATATATCAAGAGAGGAGATGTTGGGGCAAAGGTTAGCAACTTCATTTAAAAGACCAGCAGATTGAGAAGATGGTGGACAAGTGTCCCAAAGAACCATCTTCCTGAAGTTAGAATTCAGATTTCTTTGATACTAGAAGGGGAGAGGGTGTGGCTGGTTGGTACAAACTTCTTGGTGCAGGAATCCTTTGTTCTTGCAGCTGTCCATGTAGGTCAGGTCACCATGTTCCTATAAATGTCTAGCAAGACAAGTATTATTCTCTGTTCTGAAACATTTTATCTCTGTATGGATGGAAAAGTTTTACACCTTTAAAGGTCAGAGCCTTGAGAAGGGCCCTCCTGTATATTTCAGGCTCTAGGGAACATTCTTTTACAAAAGGTGCAGGGCCAGCATGACTCAGTCAAGGCAAAAGAGCACAAGAGTTAGAGCTAAAGGAATAGATCCAACATGGAGTCAGACTTGCTCTTCTCTGTTTCATTGTTCCTTTCCTATCCTATTTCTCTGAGTGTCTAATTTAGACACTATCCAGTATCTAAATGAGTTTAGAGGCTCAGCAGGCATATAAAAAATGATAATACACAAGGTGATTGAAAAAAATATCTGTGTTTATGACTTAAAATGGTGTCATTACTCCAATTTTGTCAGTAATCACAAACATTAATTGGACACTGTGTGCCGGGCAGGGTGCTCAATGCTGATGACCTTGAACTTTACCGGAGCTCTGTGTTCCTGGAAAACAGCAAAGGTTAAGAAATGCACTCCCCACGTTTATGTTCAGGGAAATGGTTTACTGTAAAGGACTTCCCTTCCCCACATGGCTTACATGAACTCACAGATTGCCTACTTCCCCCACTTCCCATGCACTTCTCCTTCCTCAGGTTCTGGTCCAGCCTTAGTCAGAGGCAGCAGAGAGCTCATCCATCACAGCCCCCCACCCCCACCCCCACCAGCCTAGTCTCAGGACACAGACATCTCCCACACATCCCACTTCCCCATACCGGGCTCTTTCTAAGCCTTGTTTCCTCTTCCTAGATTTAATAAAAAATTCACTTTGCAAAATGCTTGCAAAGATTTGCTTACAAATCTTATTGTCAGAGAGTCCTCTCTATTGCAAAAAATCCTCACAAATCCACTCCAATAAAATCTCTCTTTGCTAACTCAGGATTTGCTTCTTGTTTGACAGTGCCTTATCTGCGGTGTCTCGATCCTCACCCCAACCCCATTAATTAACAGATGAGGAAACCGAGGCTCTGAAACTGGTCCTGAGTCACAGGGGTGGAAAGAGATAAAGCCAGAAAACAGACTCAGGGCTGCTTAGACTGTTTTCTCCTCTCTCTCATTTCCTGCACCCCGCCTCCGCCCCCTCATTCTCTCTCTCTCTGTCTCATATTCTCTCTCTCATTCTCTTCTTGTCTCTCTCTCTCCAACCCTACGTGTGATTGTCTCCTTATCCCACGCACTTAGTTGTCAGCTAGACTCTAAGGAATTTAGTTTGCACATGAACTAGATAACTGTTCAACCCAAGTCAAAGGGAATTGAAAAGGATCAGAGTATGTGACACCCAAATATGCCTCTTGGTCATATAGATTCTTTTGAACTGAAGTCGGTGCCAAGATGAGTGACTGAGAGTGGCACAGTTGTGTCCGACTCTATAACCCCATCAGCTACAGCCTGCCAGGCTCCTTGGTCCATGGGATTTTTCCAGGCAAGAATAGTGGAATGGGTTGCCATTTCCTTCTCCAGGGGATCTTCCCAACCCAGGAATCAAAACCAGGTCTCCTATTTTGCAGGCAGTTTCTTTACCATCTGAGCCATCAGACAAACAAATTTTACTAAATAACATTCATCTTCCATTAGTTTCCCTATCTGTTTATCTTCCCACAACTGATTGCCCCTAGAATCTCAAATCCCCTTTCCATTTGAGGCAGGAGGTAGATGCCCACCTGCCATTCCAGGGTAAAGCAATTGGAGATTCAATCCTTGTAGACTGAAACTCCAAGACAAGAATACCAGAACAATTAAGAGAAGGCTAGACCCTGCCCAGATCACATGTTTCTCATTCTTGAAGTTATGAGACCTCCTTGACCACACATATGCAGAAAGTCTCTTTGGAGGTCAAAGGGGAGTGATGCTAACTAATGCCAGGCTACCCATAGGCCTTTGCAGTAGAATCCATCTTGGCTAAGAGATGCGTGCACACACATGGGAGGATCTGGAGAGGTACCAAAAATGGACTGTGAATCAGGCAAATCAAAATGATTGGCCAAAGGAAGCTAGAAGAAATGCCCTGTATAAGTGATTTAAACACGAAATGGCACCCCACTCCAGTACTCTTGCCTGGAAAATCCCATGGATGGAGGAGCCTGGTAGGCTGCAGTCCATGGGGTCGCTGAGAGTCGGACACGACTGAGCGACTTCACTTTCACTTTTCACTTTCATGCACTGGAGAAGGAAATGGCAACCCACTCCAGTGTTCTTGCCTGGAGAATCCCAGGGACGGGAGAGCCTGGTGGGCTGCCAGACGTCTATGGGGTCGCACAGAGTCGGACACAACTGAAGTGACTTAGCAGCTGCAGCAGCAGGAGGTACTCTCCCTCTGAGTCTAATACATCCTATACTCTTTTCCTCTTAATGAATACTTTACTTGCTTCTCTACTTTCTGTCCTTGTGGAAATTCTCTGCAGAGCTGAAAGGCCAGGGCCCTTGTCACTGACCACTGGTCTAGTGGCTAGGATCTGGTCTCTCGCCGTGTGACCTGGCCTCAGTCTGTGGCTGGGAACCTGAGCCCTGCTTCAAGCCACTGCAGGCTGGGGCTACCAGAGATCACTTTGTCTTTTCACAGCTCCAAATATATGTTGCCCTTTGTAGAAATTGTATGTAAGTCTCTGCCTCTGTAGGATTTTCACTTCTGTGAGCCTTCATATGGATGTGAATAAACTTGTTCCTCCTATTCATCCATCTTTTGTTAGATACGCAGGATTCCGGCCACTGAACCAACGGGGTAGAGGAAAGAGATGTTTTCCCTCATGTAAGTTTTAATATCAATATGTTTATTTTGAATGAATTACATAGGAGTATTGTTCTTTGTTGATCAGTAGAACCGAGATAGAATTTTGATCAATAGGTCTTAAAAATGTGTGAAAGCATGCTAAGTCCTTTCAGTCGTGTCTGACTCTTTGCAAACCTATGGACTGTTGCCCGTCAGGCTCCTCTGTCCTTGGGATTCTCTAGGCAAGAATACTGGAGAGGGTTGCCATGCCCTCCTCCAGGGGATCTTCCGGACCCAGGGATCGAACCCAAGTCTCTTATGTCTCCTGCATTAGCAGGCAGGTTCTTTACCACTAATGCCATCTGGGAAGCCCAGGTCTTAAATATAATAAGACTTTATTGTTTTTAGAATGTTTTTAGCAGCCTGAAAACAACTACGATGTTGCCTTTATTCAAAATTTTTTCCTATTTTGTGGTGGCAGAATACTACACCAATATATTAACTAAGCATATATTTTTTTGCACGCACCCATATAGGTACACACTTACATTAATTCTTTGTGAAAACTGGACCATTTTGAGCTTATTGCATATGGGACTGGAGGTAGGCATTGTCAGACCAGATTCAGATACAAAAGAGTCAAATTCTTGGCGTGAGTTGCTAAGAAGCCTTTGGAATTTCCAGAGAGAGAAAACAAGAGTCTTGAAAACCAAGGCTTTTGAATTGCAAAGCAGGGGTTTTTGAGAGAGACAGAAAGGTTCTGTTGCTTCAAAACAGAAGGTCTAGCCAGTTATCAGAGGCAAAGTCCTGAAGGACTCAAGGCATAATGTCTGTGCTTTAATGATCAGATTGGGAAGAAAACAGATGAGGACTCGGGTCACCTGGGCCTTGAAAATTTGAGGTGTAGCAAGGCAACACATCAGCTGCCATTCAAAAACACTGACTCACTGTTGCCAGGTGGAGGGGGTACATTGTGCCTTGAGAACCACAAAGGAAGCACCAGGGTACATCAGGAGGCAGAGGGAGCTGGTGAGGGGGATATGTGCATTAAGCCCACATTTTGGCCAGTCATGAGGAGCAGAAGCCTCCATCGGTTTTTTTTAATTGGACAATAGTGGGTTTTTTTTAATATTTATTTTAATTATTTGTTTGGCTGCTGCGGGTCTTAGTTGCAGCACATGGTATCTGGACCACCACAGCACTGGGCCACCAAGGAAGCCCTGGAACACAGTTGATTTACAATGTGGTGTTAGTTTCAGATGTACAGCAAAGTGATTCAGTGATACATGTATATATTCTTTTTCAGATTCATTTCCCTTACAGGTTTTTACAAAATATTGAGTGCAGTTCTCTGGGCTATACAGTGGGTCCTTGTTGGTTATCTATTTTATATTTAGTAGTGTGTTTATGTTCATCCCAAGCTCCCAATTTATCCCTCCCTACTCCCTATTAATGATTTTAGTGCTTTTCTAGGTATGAGAAGATGTAAAAAACTGGGCTTAGAAAATGTTCTCCTGAAAAGGTCTAATTATCTGAAGGCATGTTCTGCCAGTATCTTCTAGAGCACAGAGGGCCTCCTTCCTGACTTGTGCTCTGAATTCCTTTCAGGGTGTGTTGAAGATCGGTGGCCGTAGTGACCAGTCACTTTGTCTTTGTAGAATCAGAGGGTGAGTGACAGTTTCAGCCATCAGACCTAGGACTTGGAACTCAGGAATACTTCCAGTTCAGTGTCTATTCTCCAAACTAAGGCAGTCCTATGCCCCATTTTGACAGAAAGTTATTACAGTTATAGTTGCCTTGTTGTTGTGTTGTGAAGTTGCTCAGTCATGTCCGACTCTTTGCGACCCCATGGACTATAGCCTACCAGACTCCTCCCTCCATGGGATTCTCCAGGCAAGAGTACTGGAGTGGGTTGCCATTTCCTTCTCCAGGGGATCTTCCCAACCCAGAAATCAGACCCGGGTCTCCCGCATTCCGGGCAGACGCTTTAACCTCTGAGCCACCAGTCGTTGCCTAGTTCCCTAAATTAAAACTGAGCAGGTCTCTGTGGGGCTCCAGAGTACAGATCTGTTCTGTGTTCTGCATTTCTTATCCGTAGGATATAGGCTTCATTCAGCCTCCTTGACCTTCCCTGAGTTCCAAAGGGTGGATTCAAACAATTGCTAATCAGGGAAGGGAGGGGATACAGAAACAGAGGAGAAACAATCAAATGGTGGTACAGCCTTGAGACAGCGTCCTGGTTCCTAGTCAAAAAATATGCATAACAATATCTTTTAGTTCTTTTGCAGAACTGGGACCCCACCCAGGTGGAGGATGGTAACTTCAGGCTGAGCACAAGATTCCTGGAGCACAGCTCTGTTGCCTCACCACCAACCAATCAAAGTCACAAACTCTGCACCCCTCATCCCAAATGTTGCCTTCTGTTTCTGGGGACCAGTGATGACCATCCTGTTAGGTCTCCTGTTTGGCCCCTGTCTATTTCATCTCTGAGAGGAGCCAACAGTTTCAAACTAAATCGCTGTTATTACAAGGGTGAATGCTGGTTCCAGACAAAAAATACCTTGACTTAGATCAGGTAGAGAGAGACATCTGCTCTGCTAGGCAGGCCTACACCCATGCACAGCAGGAAGAAGTTACAGAATAAAAGAGACCTTTACCTCAATTCCCAAGAAGTATCTTGAGTATGAAGTCTCTTAGTGGGGAGTTGTTAGAGGAAGCACACTGACTGAAACCGTCCACCCTGGGCGGCTACCATAGTAACCATTTGCATGAGTTGTTGTACAACAGGAGGTCCTGGTAAGGAACACGGAACTAATAAGCCACCACCAACTGGAAGTTTGGGAAAGGTCAAAAGGAGACACCACATGTCCAACCACCTCCCAGAATCCTCTCTGGCATCCATCTTGGCTGAACAAGGCGTGGACCACCATGAAGGACTCTGAGTCAGAATGATTGGCTAAAGACAACCTGGAAACTAATCCCATCACCATAAAACCAGAGACTGCAAGCCACAGAGCTGTACTCCTGGGTTCCCTTACCCTACTGCTCTCCACCCGGTGCCCTTTCCCAATAAAATCTCTTGCTTTGTCAGCACATGTGTCTCCTCGTACAATTCATTCCCAAGTGTTAGACAAGAGCCCAGTTTCAGGCCCTGGAAGGGGGTCCCCATTCCTGCAACATTTCATATTTAGTAGTGTATATATGTTCATCCCAAGCTCCCAATTTGTCTCTCCCTACTCTCTATTAATGATTTTGGTGCTTTTCTAAGTATGAGAAGATGTAAAAAATCAGGCTTATAAAATCTTCTCCTGAAAAGGTCTAATTATCTGAAGGCTTGTTCTGCTAGTATCTTCCAGAGCACAGAGGGCCTCCTTCCTGACTTCTGCTCTGAATTCCTTTCAGGGTGTGTTGAAGATCAGTGGCCAGTGACTTTGTCTTTGTAGAATCAGAGGGTGAATGACAGCTTTCAGCCATCAGAGTAAAGTCAGGTCCCTGCTTGGGCCCGCCTGTGCAGGTAATGAGAAAGAATACCCCAGGTGTCACCTCATATCTTTTTTTTTTTTTTTTGAGTCTTTTTAAAAAATTATTCATTTCTTTTTGGATGTGTTGGATCTCCACTGTTGTGCATGGCCTTTCTCTAATTGAGGCAAGTGGGGCTACTCCCTACTTGCAGTGCTTCGGTTTCTCACTACAATGTCTTCTCCTGTTGTGAAGCACAGGCTCTAGGGTACAAGGGCTCAGGAGCTGTGGTGCACGGGTTTAGTTGCTCTGCAGCATGTGGGATCTTCCCGGACAAGGGATCAAACCCATGTTCCCTGCATTGGCAGGCAAACTCTTAACACTGGAACACCGGGGAAGTCCCACCCGTCTCTTTAACTCTTTCTGTTGGGATTTCCTTTCTTACACTTATTTATGATGACCCAACACATGCAGGTGAATTTGTACTGAGATGGGTGTTTTGCAGTTACCCACTCTCCATCTTCACAACTCGCCAATAATTGTCCTACTCTTGCGACCTCCAATCCATGGGCATGAGTAGTATCACAAATAGAATTTTCAAGGTGTTAAAAACTTAATTCTATGAATGAGACTATGTCAGGTTTCATTTAACACATTAGTGAGGGAACCAGTGGGAAATCAAAACCAGTTTAAAGGACACGAGGAACTGATGTCTGTGCATCACTAAAATTCTAAAAAGTATAAAGTAGGAGCGTGTCAAATGGTAGGTATAGTGGTTGGCTTCTCTAAATAATTTGAGTTGCACCTTGACAAAAATTATTTTTAATATCTAAATATTGAAACTTGTAACATGTCTGACTCCTAATCTATTACACACACACACACACACACACACTCACACACACGAGTCTCTTCCTCAGAACTCTTAATGCTGGCTACAATTAGCTGGTCCAGGAATGAACATTCGATCCAAGATAGGCAATCAATCTTTCTCTGAGAATTTTGAGCTGGAAAGAGTGAAAACTGCAACAAATGTTACAGAAAAGAGCAGAATGTGAAATGAGAGAGAGAGAGAGTTTTAAAGAATTCAATTACCAGACTTTGGTTATTCAGGCTGGTATTTTTTGTCTTTTGTTTTAAAGGGACACCTCTTTAAAATAAATTCTCTGTTTTGCTTACATTAGTTTGGGGTGAATGGAAATGGTATTCTTATAACTACCTGAGTGCTGTTGCTGAACTAGGCTGCTTGGATGGCTGCAGAGTCATTAGTACAGGGCACCAAAAGGTCAAACTGAAAAGCTCTAAGCTGGGTCCAGGCTTTGCGGCTCCTGGCATTCCCTGGCTTTTAGCAGCGTCACTTCAATCTCTGCCTCTTTCTTCACAGGACACCCTTTGTTTGTCTGGATGTTATGAACTGAAGTGAATCAAATTCGTATGTTGAAGCCCCAACTCTGAATGTGACTGTATTCAAAGATAAGGCTTTTCTGTGTGTGCTCAGTTGCTTCAATTGCATCCAACTCTCTGCAACCCCATGGACTGCAGCCCGCCAGGCTCCTCTCTCCATGGGATTCTCCAGACAAGAATACTGGAGTGGGTTGCTGTTTCCTCTTCCAGGGCATCTTCCTGACCCAGGGATTGCACCTGAGTCTCTTGTGCCTCCTGCATTGGCAGGTGGGTTCTTTACCACTGAGCCACAGGGGAAGTCCTTTCATAGATAAGGCCTCTAGGGAGAGAGTTAAGAATAAATAGAATCATTAGAATGGGTCCCTACTCCAGCAGGACCGGTGTGGGAGATGAAGGAGGAGGGGACACCGTAGGGGAGGAGGAGCAGAAGCCAGAAGAAATATCAGAGACCTCTTTTGCTCCCACATGCTCAGAGGAAAGGCACCTGAGGACACAGCAAGGAAACCATGTGTAAGCCAGAAGATGAGTCTCACTAGAGACCAACCCTGGTGGCTCCTTCATCTTGGACTCCCAGGCTCTAGAACCTTGAAAATAAAGGTCCATCCTGTAAGCCACCCCATCTTGTATTTTACCGTGGCACTTGAACTGATACACTATGTCTTCTTTTCTCTCTTCTAAAAAGACACTCATTCTTGGATTTCCCCCTCACCTTTATCCATGGTGGTCTCATCTTGAGATCCTCATCTTATTTACATTCGCAGAGATGCTTGGTCCAACAGAATCATGTTCCTAGGTCCTAGGTGAACATACCTCCTGGGAGCCTGATTCAACCAGCTTAACCAGCACATCTCATTTTTTAGCCAATTTAAGACCACTTATATATAATCCAAGGCAGGGCCTCACTGTTTATAGAATGTTATGTGCCTGGCACCCTTCTGCATTTATGCAGGGCAGTAGCCTCCTTCACAGACACATGCAGCCATTGTGAATGTGGGTTATTTAGGCAGCAGGCCACAGCGTGGCTAGGAGGGCAGCTCTGGGAAACGGTGGAGAGTGGGGCTAGTTGACATCAAATCCCTTGAGATCAATCAGAGCGCTTGTTAACTGCCTCATGGAATTAGGAGGTGGGTGCCGCGGAAGAAAGGAGAACATCAAAGCTCCGGCTAAAGATGTGAGCACTTTAAAAATCATCAAATTCTTGAGTGCTTATCCTGGAAGTGTAATGGGTGCAAACTTTCTTTAGGGCTATTTGGTTTTATATATGTTGTGTAAAAATACTGGAGGGTTGCCATGCCCTCATCTAGTGGATCTTTCTGACCCAGGGATCAAACCCACATCTCATGTGTCTCCTGAATTGGTAGGCAGATTCTTTATCATTGTGCCACCTGGGAAGCTCCATATATAAATTCAATTCAGTTCAGTTCAGTCGCTCAGTCGTGTCTGAATCTTTGCGACCCCATGAACTGCAGCATGCCAGGCCTCCCTGTCCATCACCAACTCCTGGAGTTCACTCAGACTCACATCCATCGAGTCGGTGATGCCATCCAGCCATCTCATCCTCTGTCGTCCCCTTCTCCTCCTGCCCCCAATCCCTCCCAGCATCAGAGTCTTTTCCAGTGACTCAACTCTTCCCATGAGGTGGCCAAAGTACTGGAATTTCAGCTTTAGCATAATTCCTTCCAAAGAACACTCAGGACTGATCTCCTTTAGAATGGACTGGTTAGATCTCCTTGCAGTCCAAGGGACTCTCAAGAGTCTTCTCCAACACCACAGTTCAAAAACATCAATTCTTCAGCGCTCAACCTTCTTCACAGTCCAACTCTCACATCCATACATGACCACAGGAAAAACCATAGCCTTGACTAGACAGACCTTTGTTGGCAAAGTAATGTCTCTGCTTTTGAATATGCTATCTAGGTTGGTCATAACTTTCCTTCCAAGGAGTAAGCGTCTTTTAATAATCATGGCTGCAATCACCATCTGCAGTGATTTTGGAGCCCCCAAAAATAAAGTCTGACACTGTTTCCACTGTTTCCCCATCTACTTGCCATGAAGTGATGGGACCAGATGTCATGATCTTAGTTTTCTGAATGTTGAGCTTTAAGCCAACTTTTTCACTCTCCTCTTTCACTTTCATCAAGAGGCTTTTTAGTTCCTCTTCACTTTCTGCTATAAGGGTGGTGTCATCTGCATATCTGAGGTTGTTGATATTTCTCCTGGCAATCTTGATTCCAGCTTGTGCTTCCTCCAGCCCAGCATTTCTCATGATGTACTCTGCATATAAGTTAAATAAGCAGGGTGACAATATACAGCCTTGATGTACTCCTTTTCCTATTTGGAACCAGTCTGTTGTTCCATGTCCAGTTCTAACTGTTGCTTCTTGACCTGCATATAGGTTTCTCAAGAGGTAGGTCAGGTGGTCTGGTATTCCCATCTCTTTCAGAATTTTCTGCAGTTTATTGAGATCCACACAGTCAAAGGCTTTGGCATAGTCAATAAAGCAGAAACAGATGTTTGTTCTGGAACTCTCGTCCTTTTTCCATGACCCAGTGGATGTTGGCAATTTGACCTCTGGTACCTCTGCCTTTTCTAAAACCAGCTTGAACATCTGCAAGTTCACAGTTCACATATTGCTGAAGCCTGGCTTGGAGAATTTTGAGCATTACTTTACTAGCATGTGATATGAGTGCAATTGTGCGGTAGTTTGAGCATTCTTTGGCATTGCCTTTCTTTGGGATTGGAATGAAAACTGACCTTTTCCAGTCCTGTGGCCACTGCTGAGTTTTCCAAATGTGCTGGCATATTGAGTGCAGCACTTTCACAGCATCATCTTCCAGGATTTGAAATAGCTCAACTGGAATTCCATCACCTCCACTCGCATTGTTCATAGTGACGCTGTCTAAGGCCCATTTGACTTCACATTCCAGGATGTCTGGCTCTAGGTGAGTGATCACACCATCGTGATTATCTTGGTTGTGAAGATCTTTTTTGTACAGTTCTCCTATGTATTCTTGCCACCTCTTCTTAATATCTTCTACTTCTGTTAGTTCCATACATTTCTGTCCTTTATCGAGCCCATCTTTGAATGAAATGTTCCCTTGGTATCTCTAATTTTCTTGAAGAGATCTCTAGTCTTTCCCATTCTGTTGTTTTCCTCTATTTATTTGCATTGATCGCTGAGGAAGGCTTTCTTATCTCTCCTTGCTATTCTTTGGAACTCTGCATTCAGATGCTTATTATCTTTCCTTTTCTTCTTTGCTTTTAGCTTCTCTTCTTTTCACAGCTATTTGTAAGGCCTCCTCAGACAGCCATTTTGTGTTAATTATAATGACCAACAATTCCAACAGTGCAAATATCCAGAAATAGCAAATTGATTGTTGCTGTTAGTCTTAACATGGAATAATGTGCCGCTTTTAGAATTTAAAATATAAATGATATGACTGGACAAGGAAACATAGACCGCCTTGTATGTAAAGTATGATCTCAGTTTCCTTATAAATCAGAACTTGTTCACAGGTGTGTATTTGGGTGATGAGGTTATGGGTAACATTTATTTTCTTGTGTGTTTTTTCTGTGGTCTTTAAGCTTCCCAAAGTGAACATATTTTATTTTCATAGGTTAAAAATGATATTTTAAAAATTATTATGAAACAATAATAATGATTATAAAATAATAAATGAAGAAGGAAAAATAATCACAAAGCCCCAAAATCTCCATCTGTCAATGACTAGTCTCGAGTTCCATTAAATGAAAATGCTGATATGAAATGCTACACATGTTTCTGGAACAGACTAGCTGAGGCCACTACATAAAATGAAAGACATCATTCCCTCTTATTCCTAAATGTCCCACTGGAGCTATCTCTTCAAAAAAGAGTCTTAAATATCTTCATCAAGAACAAAAACCATGCTTTGTTTAAGCATTGGCTTCTGGCTTAAGACTGTATTTCAGTTTTCTTGGAAGTGGTTAATAAAACTGTAGTGAAGCAGAAGTTGGACATAGACATAGGGCACATCTCAGATGCACTGCCATAGGCTTGAAAGTAGAAATGCTTATTCATCCATAGACTAGCACCTGACTTTTATCTGAGAGGGTTTATGGGGAGATTTGGAGTTTCTTTGTAGTAAACTATGGTGTGATGGGTAAAGGATCAATATGACCAGTGTTGAAATTAACCTAATTGAAAGTAATGGTTCTGTCACTGTAGCTGTCAGGTGTGTCAAGTCCACACAGAGCCCACCTGGTGAATCCTGGCATTTGTACCAAGTGCGTTCCTTGGATTCATTGCAGACATTTGGGATGCTAGCTTCAATTCAAAGACAGCTTTGAGTGCCCTCAAAGGAAAATTCTACCAGTTGCTAAGCCTGCTTTGTTTTAGGAGCCACTATATACTTTTTTCATGTGTTAATAATCAAGATAAATTAGAATGTGACCATTTTGTTAAACTTAGGTGACTTGCAGTTCTGAATTTTTGGTTAAAGGTTTTGGCTGATGTAGAAATGTTATTTTAAATATATTTTGAATTATAAGAACAGAAACTTTTTTATAGTTTTTCCCCCCATTTAACTGGAATGATTTCCAAGTTTCTGCAAATAAGGTAATTGTAAATTTAAAGAATTAAGCATTTATTGGTGAATAATGTATATCTTCTCATTCTGAGAAATGTAAGTGGGTCAAGTCAAAATAAATCCTTTAAAGTTTACTATGCTGCAAGTAGTTTCACAGCCATTCTCTTGTATTTATTTTTCAGTTAAGTCAAATAAAAATGATTAAGACTGAAAAAAAAAGTGGTGGCCAGAGTCACCTAAGATTTAAGGGCCAGTCCAGGAGTACTAAATTAACCAAATGTGGGTGATTACTGAGCTCTCAGAACTCATCTCTCATTACCTCATAACCTCAATTATTTGAATTTGAAAATCTCCAAAGAAGACGCTTTATTTTTCCTGGTGGAAGTCAGGGGTGGTAAACTACACTGGAAAAGAAGAAACGAGCCCTCTTTCTATATGAGCAATTTGTAACGCAAGTCCCCTCACACACACAAAAACAACAACACAGGATTAATACTTCATTTTCACTGGATGGGAGAGTGTCATCTATCTTGGGACCTTCTGGTCCTGTCTCTGGCTGTGTCTTGACTGGTGAGCAGTGAAGCTCAGACAAGGCTGCAGTTGGGGAAAACCTTTTTGGTTAATCTTTCTCATCCATAACATTTCCATGAAAAAATAAAGAAACAGTTTGTCAAGAGCTTGTCACAAGCCATGGAGGCTTCCATGTGGAAACCAACCATTTAATGCCTCAGTGGCAGCTGCGAATTTTTCATTAAGTTGTCCAGTATAATTTCATCATTCTGGGAAGTATTCGGCTTTCTTCTGTTCTTTTGGGTTGGAGAGAAGCCAGTCATTGGAAAGTCGACAGCTCTATCTAGGTGCATGGTCAGGGTGAAATTCTGGAAGCATGCTCTTAAAAATCCATTATTTACCACTTTGTTCTTAATTGATATGTGAGTATATGTTTTCATAATTTGTTCTTTCATGATGGACACTTGGTTATTATTTCTGTGTCTCCAATGACAATCCATTCTGATCTCTTCTAGCTTTGCCTGGAATGGGGTTCACCCATTTACCCATTATCTGTTCACTCCACAAGTAACCCTTGATGGTTTGTTACAGATCAGAAACTGGTGTAGACTTTGGGGAAGGTGGCTGTGAACCAAGGAGGGCAAGACTCCTACCATCACGGTGGGGTATATTCTAGAGCAGGGGTCCCCAACTTCCAAAATCTAATGCCTGATGATCTGAGGTGGAGTTGATGCAATAATAGTAGAAATAAAGTGCACAATAAATATAATGCACTTTAATCATCCAGGCTTCAGCTATATGTGAACCGTGAACTTCCAGATGTTCAAGCTGGTTTTAGAAAAGGCAGAGGAACCAGAGATCAAATTGCCAACATCCGCTGGATCATCGAAAAAAGCAAAAGAGTTCCAGAAATACATCTATTTTTGCTTATTGACTATGCCAAAGCCTTTGACTGTGTGGATCACAATAACCTGTGGAAAATTCTGAAAGAGATGGGAATACCAAATCACCTGACCTGCTTCTTGAGAAACCTGTATGCAGGTCAGGAAGCAACAGTTAGAACTGGATATGGAACAACAAACTGGTTCCAAATAGGAAAAGGAGTATGTCAAGGCTGTATATTTCCACCCTGTTTATTTAACTTATATGCAGAGTACATCATGAGAAATGCTGGGCTGGAGGAAGCACAAGCTGGAATCAAGATTGCCAGGAGAAATATCAACAACCTCAGATATACAGATGACACCATTCTTATGGCAGAAAGTGAAGAAGAACTAAAGAGCCTCTTGATGAAAGTGAAAGAGGAGAGTGATAAAGTTGGCTTAAAGCTCAACATTCAGAAAGCTATGATCATGGCATCTGGTCCAATCACTTCATGGCAAATAGATGGCGAAACAGTGGAAACAGTGGCAAAGTTCATTTTTTTGGGCTCCAAAGTCACTGCAGATGGTGATTGCAGCCATGAAAGTAAAAGACATTTACTCCTTGGAAGGAAAGTTACAACAACCTAGACAGCATATTCAAAAGCAGAGACATTACTTTGCCAACAAAAGTCTGTCTAGTCAAGGCTATGGTTTTTCCAGTAAGTCATGTATGGATGTAAGAGTTGAATTATAAAGAAAGCTGAGCACCGAAGAATTGATGGTTTTGAACTGTGATGTTGGACAAGACTCTTGAGAGTCCCTTGGACAGTAAGGAGATCCAACCAGTCCATCTTGAAAGAGATCAGTCCTGGGTGTTCATTGGAAGGACTGATGTTGAGGCTGAAACTCCAATTCTTTGGCCACCAGATGCGAAGAGCTGACTAATTTGAAAAGACCCTGATGCTGGGAAAGATTGAAGGCAGGAGAAGGGGACGACAGAGGATGAGATGGTTGAATGGCATCACTGACTCAATGGACATAGGTTTGGGTGAACTCTGGGAGTTGGTGATGGGCAGGGAGGCCTGGTGTGCTGCGATTCATGGGGTTGCAAAGTGTCGGACATGACTGAGCGACTGAACTGAACTGAACTGAATCATCCTGAAACCATCTCCCCCCAGTCCGTGGAAAAATTATCTCGCTTGAAGCTGGTCCCTGGTGGCAAAAAAAAGGTTGGGGACCACTGTAGAGGTCTGTGCTCCTCCCATTCCTGGGCATAAAGACCTATTTCTAGATGTATCAAGGCTTTAGGGAGATGTAAACCAATGTCACATCTATCTCTTTACATGACACATCTTTGATTTGTGTAATTGCCCTTCTACATAAAGGTTATTTATAGTTTAAGCTTAATTGAATCAAGCATTAGCAGATATCTGATGGGATCTGAGCAATTTTCAGAGATTACTTGTACTGCAGAATGGCCCAGGTTATTACTGGGGCCCTGGGGAAATAAAATGAGAAGCGGTAACTTTAACATAAGTGATCCATCAACATTACATGTGCAAACGAGCCCATACATGTGCACACATGCGTGTCTATCTCTAAGAATTTCCTAGAGAAACATTGCAAATAGCTTCTTCTATAAATAAGCTATCATTTCTTCCCCTGTCTTTGGATTCATTATGAAACGGAAATATGTTACATGGATACCAGCTATTATGGCTTTTACTTTTTAATATATTTAAAAATATATATTTTATTTATTTGGCTATATTGGGTCTTAGTTGCAGCATTCAGGATTTTCAGTTGTGGCATGTGGAATCTAGTTCCCTGACCAGGGATCAAATGCAGGCCCCCTGCATTGTGAGCTTACAGTCTCAGCCACTGGACCATCAGGGAGGTCCCTACTATGTCTTTTAAATGTATGTCTCTAAAACATATGTTTAAAGGTTCCTAGGAATCAAGGCTTTTTGTTTAAATTTTTAACACTTTATTGAGGTAACACTGTTTATAACACTATTTGTTCCCCATATACTGACTTCTGTACACACTGCAGAGCGCTCACCACCTAAAGTTTATGTTCCCAGAGTTTCCTCGTGGTCCAGTGTTTAGGACTCTGCACTTTCACTGCAGCCGGCCGGAGTTCAATCCCTGTTAGGGGAGCTAAAATCCCACAAGAGAGAAACCAAGGAGTAATTCAATAGACCAATAGTTTTTAGTTTTCATCTGTCACAATACAGTTGAGCCTCTGTACCCATTTCACTGCCCCCAAACCCTTCTCCTCTGATAACTACTGCTGTGTTCTCTGTATTTGTGTTTGCTTTTATTCAGTTTGTTCTTTTTCTTTCCTTTTTATGTCCGCATATAAGTGAAATCCTATGGTATTTGTCTTCCTTCATCTGACTTATTTCACTTAGCATGATATTCTCAAGGTCCACGCTGTTCCAAGAGGTAAGATTTCATCTTTTGGTATTCTATTCTCTCTGTGTGTGTGTGTATGTATCTCACATCTTCTTTATCTAGTCATCTATTTATAGACACTTAGGTTTCTTGCATGGGATTCCCTGGTAGCTCAGCTGGTAAAGAATCTGCCAGCAACGCATGAGACCTGGGTTTGATTCCTGGGTTAGAAAGATCCCCTGGAGAAGGAAATGGCAACCCACTCCAGTATTCTTGCCTGGAGAATGCCATGGACAGGGGAGCCTGGCAGGCTACAGTTCATGGGGTCACAAAGTGTCAGACATGACTGAGCGACTAAGCACAGCACAGCACAGGTTGCTTGCATATTTTGGCTGTTGTAAATATTGTTGGAATAAACATGGGAGCTGTGCGTATAGCATGGGGGGCCTCATGGCCCCTTGCTCCATCCTCAAGTTCAGTTCAGTTCAGTCACTCAGTCATGTCTGACTCTGCGACCCCATGGACTGCAGCACACCAGGCCTCCCTGTCCATCACCAACTCCTGGAGTTTACCCAAACTCATGTCCATTAAGTCAGTGATGCCATTCAACCATCTTACCCTCTGTCAACCCCTTCTCCTCCTGCCTTCAATCTTTCCCAGCATCAGGGTCTTTTCAAATGAGTCAGCTCTTCGCATCAGGTGGCCAAAGTACTGGAGTTTCAGCTTCAACATCAGTCCTTACAATGAATATTCAGGACTGATTTCCTTTAGGATGGACTGCTTGGATCTCCTTGCAGTCCAGGGGACTCTCAAGAGTCTTCTCCAATACCACAGTTCAAAACCATCAATTCTTCAGTGCTCAGCTTTCTTTATAGTCCAACTCTCACATCCATACATGACCACTGGAAAAACCACAGCTTTGACTAGACGGACCTTTGTTGGCAAAGTAATATCTCTGCTTTTTAATATGCTGTCTAGGTTGGTCATAACTTTCCTTCCAAGGAGTAAGGGTCTTTTAATTTCATGGCTTCAGTCACCATCTGCAGTGATTTTGGAGCCCCTTAAAATAAAGTCAGCCACAGTTTCCAATGTTTCCCCATCTACTTGCCATGAAGTGATGGGACTGGATGTCATGATCTTTGTTTTCTGAATGTTGAGCTTTAAGCCAACTTTTTCACTTTCCTCTTTTACTTTCATCAAGAAGCTCTTTAGTTCTTCTTCACTTTCTGCCATAAGTGTGGTGTCATCTGCATATCTGAGGTTATTGATATTTCTCCCGGCAATCTTGATTCCAGGTTGTGATTCATCCAGTTCAGTGTTTCTCATGTTGTACTCTGTATGTAAGTTAAATAAGCAGGGTGACAATATACAGCCTTAATGTACTCTTTTTCCTATTTGGAACCAGTCTGTTGTTCCATATCCAGTTCTAACTGTTGCTTTCTGACCTGCATACAGATTTCTCAAGAGGCAGGTCACGTGGTCCAGTATTCCCATCTCTTGAAGAATTTTCTACAGTTTATTGTGATCCACACAGTCAAAGGCTTTGGCATAGTCAATAAAGCAGAAATAGATGTCTTTGTGGAACTCTCTTGCCTTTTTGATGATTCATGGATGTTGGCAATTTGATCTCTGGTTCCTCTGCCTTTTCTAAAATCAGCTTGAACATCAGGAAGTTCACGGTTCATATATTGCTGAAGCCTGGCTTGGAGAATTTTGAGCATTACTTTACTAGTGTGTGAAATGAGTGCAATTGTGTGGTAGTTTGAGCATTCTTTGGCATTGTCTTTCTTTGGGATTGGAATGAAAACCGACCTTTTCCAGTCCTGTGGCCACTGCTGAGTTTTCCAAATTTGCTGGCCTATCAAGTGCAGCACTTCAACAGTATCATCTTTTAGGATTTGAAATAGCTCAACTGGAATTCCATCACCTCCACTAGCTTTGTTCATAATGATGCTTCCTAAGGCCCACTTGACTTCACATTCCAGGATGTCTGGCTCTATGTGAGTGATCACACCATCGTGATTATCTGGGTCATGAAGACCTTTTTTGTACAGTTCTTCTGTGTATTCTTGCCATCACTTCTTAATATCTTCTGCTTCTGTTAGGTCCATAGCATTTCTGTCCTTTATTGATCCCAACTTTGCATGAAATGTTCCCTTGGTATCTCTAATTTTCTTGAAGAGATCTCTAGTCTTTCCCATTCTATTGTTTTCCTCTATTTCTTTGAATTGATCACTGAGGAAGGCTTTCTTATCTCTCCTTGCTATTCTTTGGAACTCTGCACTCAAATGGGTATATCTTTCCTTTTCTCCTTCGCTTTTCACTTCTCTTCTTTTCACAGGTATTTGTAAGGCCTTCTCAGACAGCCATTTTGCTTTTTTGCATTTCTTTTCCATGGGGATAATCTTGCTCCCTGTCTCCTGTACAATGTCACAAACCTCCATCCATAGTTCATCAGGCACTCTGTCTATCAGATCTAATCCCTTGAATCTATTTGTCCACTTCCACTGTATAATCATAAGGAATTTGATAAATCAAATCATACATGAATGGTCTAGTGATTTTCCCTACTTTCTTCAATTTAAGTTTGAATTTGGCAATAAGGAGTTCATGATCTGAGCCATAGTCAGCTCCTGGACTTGTTTTTGCTGACTGTATAGAGCTTCTCCATCTTTGCCTGCAAAGAATATAATCAATCTGATTTTGGTGTTGACCATCTGGTGATGTCCATGTGTACAGTCTTCTCTTGTGTTGTTGGAAGAGGGTGTTTGCTATGACTAGTGCGTTCTTTTGGCAAAACTCTGTTAGCTTTTGCCCTGCCTCATTCTGTACTCCAAGGCCAAATTTTCCTGTTACTCCAGGTGTTTCTTGACTTCCAGTCCCCTATAATGAAAAGGATCTCTTTTTTGGGCGTTAGTTCTAGAAGGTCTTGTAGGTCTTCATAGAACCATTTGACTTCAACTTCTTCAGCATTATTGGTCCGGGCATAGACTTGGATTACCGTGATAGTGAATGGTTTGCCTTGGAAACGAACAGAGATCATTCTGTCATTTTTGAGATTGCATCCAAGTACTGCATTTTGGACTCCTGTTGACTATGATGGCTACTCCATTTCTTCTAAGGGATTCTTGCCCATAGTAGTAGATATAATGGTTATCTGAGTTAAATTCACCCATTCCAGTACATTTTAGTTCACTGATTCCTAAAATGTTGACTTTTACTCTTGCCATCTCCTGTTTGATCACTTCCAATTTTCCTTGATTCATGGACCTAATATTCCAGGTTCCTGTGCAATATTGCTCTTTACAGCATCAGACCTTGCTTCTATCACCAGTCACATCCACAACTGGGTGTTGTTTTTGCTTTGGATCCATCTCTTCGTCTTTTTTCCATCCTCAAAACTCATAGCATATCTTCAAATCTTGCTCTCTGCCCTCTGCTTCTGTCTTCACATCTCTTCTTATGACCCTCTGTTTCCCTCTGATAAGAATTTTTGATGACACTGAGCCTACCTGAATGATCCAGGAGCATCTCCCCATATTAGGATCTTTCATTGAATCACATCTGCAAAGTCTCCTTTGTTATAAAAGGTAACAAATCTACAAGGTCCATGGATTAAGATGTGGGCATCCTTTTGCTGCTGCTGCTGCTAAGTCGCTTCAGTCGTGTCCGACTCTGTGCAACCCCATACATGGCAGCCCACCAGGTTCCTCTGTCCCCGGGATTCTCCAGGCAAGAACACTGGAGTGGGTTGCCATTTCCTTCTCCAATGCATTAAAGTGAAAAGTGAAAGTGAAGTCGCTCAGTCATATCTGACTCTTAGCAACCCCATGGACTGCAGCCTACCAGGCTCCTCCATCCATGAGATTTTCCAGGCAAGAGTACTGGAGTAGGTTGCCTTTGCCTTCTCAGGGGGATCCTTTTAGGTGAGGTCATAGTCTATTAACCACACTGTCTAAGTCAAGAGTTAGGAGGGCAGAAACACAGAACCAATTTGGTTAACCCACATTCCTGGCTTCTGCAAATCCATTTATTCTAAGTCCTCCCTAAGAATTTGTCATTTTGAAAACTGAATGGCAACGTGATCAGCTAATTTCTACTCAAAGTAGTTGTTCAGTCACTAAGTCTGACTCTTTGCAACCCCATGGACTGAAGCACTCCAGGCTTCCCTGTCCTTCACCATCTCCTGGAGTTTGCTCAAACTCATGTCCAATGAATATTTATTAAATCTTACTGATACCTACCAGGGTTCTTGACCTTCTCCAATCAATAGAAACTGATACAAAGCCAGACAAGGAATTCAGGCAAAAGTTTTATTGGGGCTCCTGCTATAGCAGAGAGGAGTGAGAACAAGTAACAGATTCTGTTGTTCATTCGCTCCCTGAATGGGTGGCAAGGTTGTTCCTTAAATGGAGCAACCAGAAGTTGGATTGGAGAGGTGGCTTAGGTGGTTTGCCCACTTCTCTGGTGGTTTTGAGGGTAGGGGCACGTTCTTGCTCCCTTCTCTTCAGAAGTGGCAGTTGCATTTTTGGTCCTTTTGTATCTTTTGTCCAGAATGCCAACTATGGGTACATGCAGTTATTTTTAGTCCCTTAGGCTTTCTATTTTGTTGCTCAAGGGGACATTTGTCCAGGTTCAAGCACCGCAGCAAAGGGTCCCAGGCCCCAGCCTGTCCCACTACAAGGCACATTTGTGACATCTTGCACTAAGTAGGTTCTTAGTAAGATTTTTGCGGAATTTATGAGTGATAATAGTGGTAGCTTGCACTCACAGTGTTCTTCCTTTGTTTCAGATCAGATCAGATCAGATCAGTCGCTCAGTCATGTCCGACTCTTTGCGACCCCATGAATCGCAGCACTCCAGGCCTCAGTCAAGAGGAGCTACCCCGCGTCCGAGGTCAGGGTGGGCGGCGGAGAGGAGATACCCAGCGTCCGAGGTCAGGGGCGACGACAAGAGGAGTTACCCTGCGTCCGAGGTAAGGGGCGGCGGCCGGAAGGAGATACCCCACCCCGCTAAGCCCGAGGCCAGGGGCGGTGGCTGGGAGGACCAACCCCACGTCCAAGGAGCCGTGGTTGCGCGGGCACAGGAAGGCCTAGAGGAGCTATCCCACATTGAAGGTCAGGAAGGGCGGTGGTGGGGAAATACCCCTCGTCCAAGGTAAGGAGCAATGGCTGTGCTTTGCTGGAGCATCCATGAAGAGATACCGCACGCCCAAGGTAAGAGAAACCCAAGTAAGACGGTAGGTGTTGCAAGAGGGCATCAGAGGGCAGACACACTGAAACCATACTCACAGAAAACTGCTGCTGAGTCACTTCAGTCGTGTCCGATTCTGTGTGACCCCAGAGACGGCAGCCCACCAGGCTCCCCCGTCCCTGGGATTCTCCAGGCTAGAACACTGGAGTGGGTTGCCATTTCCTTCTCCAATGCATGAAAGTGAAAAGTGAAAGTGAAGTCGCTCAGTCGTGTCTGACCCTCAGCGACCCCACGGACTGCAGCCTATGAGGCTCCTCCGTCCATGGGATTTTCCAGGCAAGAGTACTGGAGTGGGGTACCATTGGCTTCTCCGTCACAGAAAACTAGTCAATCCTTTGTTTCAGGCCCTGTTCTATTTCATTAATATATACCTGCACATTCTAGGCAGAAGGTAGTAAAAGCTCTCTCTGGAGGGTTACAGTGTTAATATATTACTGACCTTTTATTTTAGTTAAGCCTATGCACTTTTTCCATTATTTTCGCAGAGTGCAATCTATAGAATTAACTCCCAATGGTGTTGGGCTTCTAATTGCAAATTCCTTAGGTGACTATTTCCCTGGGAAGGGGAGCAAAGATTAAAATTGGGCCGGGACAGTGGGAATTTATCAGATGGCAATGAACCATCTTACTTAATAGTTCTTCTGAAAGCCTACTTGTTGTTTTTCCACACTTTGTCTTTTGTTAAAACAATCAGCAATGATTTGAGAGAGGAGCTCAGGAAGAGGAGGTAGGAGGGCTACAAAAATGACCCTAGTGTCTTGTCGGTACACTCATCTAGAGTCTTATTTTCTGGACTTCTATGATGGTCCAGTGGTTAAGAATCTGCCTGCCATGCAGGGGACACAGGTTTGATCCATGGTCAGGGAAGATCCCACATACCACGGGGCAACAAAGCCTGTGAGCCACAACTACTGAGCCTGCGCACCCTAGAGCCTGTGCTCCAAAACAAGAGAAGCCACCTGAATGAGAAGCCCATTTCTTTAGGCAACTAAAGAAAGCCTGAACACAGCAACAGAGACCCAGCACAGCCAAAAGAAACAGAAGTCTATTTTCCTACTTCCGAGTGGGAAGCAGACTGGCCTTTTGACCTGCCTTGGAGAAAAGAATGCAACAGAACCAGTGTCTTATGAGTCCTGAGTCTGGACCCAAGAAATGTTACATGCTCTTGATCAAGCTTTTCTTAGAAACCTGCAGAACCATTACATAAATAAGCCCAGGCCAGCTGGCTGGAAGATGAGAGTCTTGGTGGAGCATAGAGAAGTCATTCCAGCTGAGGCCTCCTTAAACCATCCAGACCACAGCTGACCAGACACCCGACCACAGAAACATGGGTGATCCCAGCCACAGACAGCCAGCATGACTTAGATCAGTGGGACCACAGATTCCTGAGCAATAATCATGATAATTAACAAATCATTACATGCTTAGTTGCTCAGTTGTGTCTGACTCTTTGCAACCCCATGGACTGTATGGAGCCCACCAGGCTTCTCTGTCCATGGCGATTCTCCAGGCAAGAATACTGGAATGAGTTGCCATGCTCTTCTCCAGGGGATCTTCCCAACCCAGGGATCGAACACAGGTAAATCATTATAATACATTATAATTCATAAGCCATGTCATATTACAGTTAATAATAACAAAACATGATAATGGAAAATAAGCCATCCACTTTCTAGGTCACTGACATTTGGGGTGTGTGTGTGTGTTTTATGCAATAATAAACAACACAGAGTTAACTTGGTGGGCACTTCAAGCTGGATCTAAAAGAATCACAGAGACATTCCTGACAGTCCAGTGGTTAGGATGCTGCACTTCCACTGAGGGGGCGCAGGTTCAATCCCTGGTTGGGAACTGACATCCTGCATGCTGCACAGCCAAAATAATAAGAATAAAAAATACAAAAGAATCACAAATATGCTGGTCATGTTTGGGTTAACCTTTTCAAGCATCATATTTTCATAGCAAGTTCTAACTCAGAGGTTGTAATGTGATCTATACAGTTATTAAAAACCAAACTGAGTCAATACATAAGCACTGAGATATTTTATAAAGAAATCCTAATTTTGGTCTCTTTCCAGAAAACAAAACATCTGTCGATGCTGAATGTGCCTTCCCCAAAGGCAACAACTGACTCTCGACTATTGCTTCTGGGGGATGAAATCTTGCATTCCCATCATCTGGTTCTGACTCCGGTTGTCAGTTGTAGTGTTGAAAACCGAACTGGATTGTGTTGAGATGTCAGGATTCCAGCACATGCCTTCTGCAGCTAGACTGCTCTGTACTGAGCCCTAGACCTGCTGTTTTCTAGCTGTGATAGCAGGTACACTGCTCAAGCCCTTTCTGTCTCGGTTTTCTCATCTGTAAAATGGGGCTATAAAGGTAACCTACTTTCTGGGTTTGTTGTGAGAATCCAATAACTATGACATGCAAAGTGATTGTCCAGTCCTTGGCACCTTGACAGCACTACACAAGTGTTTACTATTCTTATCATTATGATCTTTATTAATTTCTATGCCTTGCCATGCCCTATAGGTAGGTGAAGGTTTTTGAAAGTATTTAATTAATTTATTTATTTGGCTGCACCGGGTCTTAGCTGTGGCCCTTAAGATCTCTGATCTTCGTTGCAGTATGCAGGATCTTTGGCTGCATCATGGGGGATCAGTTCCTGATCCCCTGAACTCCTGATCAGTTCCTGATCAGTTCAGTTGACTAGGAACTGAACTCAGTCCCCATGGATTAGAAGCATGGAGTCTTAGTCACTGGACCACCAGGGAAGTCCCACTATGTGAGTTCTAAAACTTCTGCTCGAATTCCCTTTTGCTGATTTATTTCCTATTCTACTCTTCTGCTGTTAATCACCAGTGAAAAGAAAGGACAGCAGTCTAGAATATAGATTTGGGATATTGTAAGATTCCTAGGATATAGATTTTCAATTCTGTGTGAAGTTTTTCCATCGACTCCATGGTAGGAAACCTCCTTAAGGCTACATTGCTTTTAAGAACACTGCATGAGTGTAGCCACTTTGAAGGGCAGTCTGGCAGAAAATATTAAAAGTAAAGATGTGATGCCTTGTGACGGAAATTCCTCTTCTTAAAGGCCTCTCCAGCTCCCCTCCCATGGTGCATGGGTAGTCAGGATAGCAATTGTGCAAGAGGAATAAAGTTTCAAGCTAATTTAATTAAAAATTCAGTTTAGTTCAGTTCAGTCGCTCAGTCGTGTCCAACTCTTTGCGACCCCATGAATGGCAGCATGCCAGGCCTCCCTGTCCATCATCAACTCCCAGAATTCACCCAAACTCATGTGCATCAAGTTGGTGATGCCGTCAAGCCATCTCACCCTTTCTCTGCGTATAGAGTTCCATGAATTTGAGATGTATGGATTCATGGAATTAACACCAGGATCAGGATACAGAAAATTCTTTGTGCCTTCCTTTATTTTTACAAGTCAAATAAGTAGTTTTTATTTCTAAATTGAATTTCTTTTCTAGATCTTTGCGTCCTTTATTTTTAACAAATTTTTTTATTGGAGTGCAGTTGATTTACAATGTTGGTTAGTTTCAGGTGTATAGTAAAGTGAGTCAGTTCTATATATACATATATCCACTCTTTTTTAGATTCTATTCCCATATCGGTCATTACAGAGTATTCAGTAGAGTTTCCTGTGCTCTATAGTAGGTTCTCATTAGTTATCTATCCTATATATAACAGTGTGTATGTGTCAATCCCAATCTTTCAATTTATCCCTCCCCCTTTTTCCCCCTGGTACCTCCCTTTATAATTATACTCTCCTTCCCCAACCCCTTACCTCTGATGACCACAATATCTTCGCCATAGGTGCAGTTTTTTTAAGGCTATCACAGAAATGGAATCGTACATATGTCATGTAAGCTTTTGAGATTTGGCTATCAATATTTATAACAGTGTAAAACTGAAAACTAACCCAGAAGTATACCAATCAGTTCAGTTCAGTCACTCAGTCATGTCCGACTCTTTGCGACCCCATGAATCGCAGCACACCAGGCCTCCCTGTCCATCACCAACTCCGGAGTTCACTGAGACTCACGTCCATCGAGTCAGTGATGCCATCCAGCCATCTCACCCTCTGTCATCCCCTTCTCCTCCTGCCCCCAATCCCTCCCAGCATCAGAGTCTTTTCCAATGAGTCAACTCTTCGCATGAGGTGGCCAAAGTACTGGAATTTCAGCTTTAGCATAATTCCTTCCAAAGAAATCCCAGGGCTGATCTCCTTCAGAATGGACTGGTTAGATCTCCTTGCAGTCCAAGGGACTCTCAAAAGTCTTCTCCAACACCACAGTTCAAAAGCATCAATTCTTTGGCGCTCAGCCTTCTTCACAGTCCACCTCTCACATCCATACATGACCACTGGAAAAACCATAGCCTTGACTAGACGGACCTTTGTTGGCAAAGTAATGTCTCTGCTTTTGAATATGCTATCTAGGTTGGTCATAACTTTCCTTCCAAGGAGTAAGCGTCTTTTAATTTCATGGCTGCAGTCACCATCTGCAGTGATTTTGGAGCCCCCAAAAATAAAGTCTGACACTGTTTCCACTGTTTCCCCATTTCCCATGAAGTGATGGGACCAGATGCCATGATCTTCGTTTTCTGAATGTTGAGCTTTAAGCCAACTTTTTCACTCTCCACTTTCACTTTCATCAAGAGGCTTTTGAGTTCCTCTTCAGTTTCTGCCATAAGGGTGGTGTCATCTGCATATCTGAGGTTATTGATATTTCTCCCAGCAATCTTGATTCCAGCTTGTGTTTCTTCCAGTCCAGCGTTTCTCATGATGTACTCTGCATATAAGTTAAATAAGCAGGGTGACAATATACAGCCTTGACGTACTCCTTTTCCTATTTGGAACCAGTCTGTTGTTCTATGTCCAGTTCTAACTTACTTCCTGACCTGCATACGGATTTCTCAAGAGGCAGGTCAGGTGGTCTGGTATTCCCATCTCTTTCAGAATTTTCCACAGTTTGTTGTGATCCACACAGTCAAAAGCTTTGGCATAGTCAATAAAGCAGAAGTAGATTTTTTTCTGGAACTCTCTTGCTTTTTCCACAATCCAGCAGATGTTGGCAATTTATACCAATAGGAGAATGATTTAATAAACAGCACATACATCCTATGAAATACCATGCAGCAGTTAAAAAAATTAGGTAGCCCTATATATGCCATCAAGGATAGAATTCCATGACATATACTATTGGGTAAAAAAATTGCCAATGGATACATTTGACATATTATCCATTTATGCTAATTTCCTCCCTCATATATGGGTTCTACATAAATGCCCAGAGAGGGGCTTCCCTGGTGGTTCAGTGGTTCAGACTCCATGCTCTCAAAGCAGAGCCACGGATTTGATCCTTGGTTGGGAAACTAAAATTCTGCATGCCTCACAGCTCGACATTAAAAAAAATGCATAGACAAAGGACTAAAAGGAAGAGCACCAAATAGATAACAGTGGGTATCTTTTCCTTTTTAACCTCCCCAGATGATGTTGACGTCCATCCAGTCATTGCATTAGTTCAGTAGTTTGTCACCTTCTCTGTACTGTCTTGCCTGGAGAATCCCAGGGATGGGAAGCCTGGTGGGCTGCCATCTATGGGGTCGCACAGAGTCGGACATGACTGAAGCGACGCAACAGCAGCAGCAGCAGTGGGGGGGCTTTTATTTCTTTATTATTATTTTTGGGGAGCATGCTTCAGGGCATGCAGGATCTTAGTTCTCTGACCAGAGAGCCAACTTGCACCCCTACGTTGGAAGCATGGAGTCTCAACCACTGAACCACCTGGGAAGTCCCAGTAGTGGGTGTCTTATAAGGCTAAAGTTCTCCACCTTGTTTCCCATCCTAGTCTGTCTCCGCCGCCCCCCACTGCCCTTATCTCCATCCCCTAGCCCTGGGGCTGTGCTGATATTTCCAGTTCTGTTACAAACATTGTGAAAACAGAGTTTCCAACATGGCGTCCAGTGATCCCCGCCATTTCCATCACTATATAATTCCCCTCCCATGTAGACTAAACCTGATCTGTGTAACCTCTCAAGGCTCCAGTTGGGGAAGAGGGAGATGCTTCTAAGCCCACCCATGTGGCTGTTGATCATCCTCACTGCTTTGCCACATGGACTTCCCATCGGGCTGCCACCAGAGCCGGCAACCCAAGAGAGAGTCTTTTTTTTTTCTCTTTCTCTTTAAAGAGAGTCTCTTTGAAGACTGTAGCTTTCCATTCTTGAGACACGGAAGCTACAGCCTTTTTATAACCTTTTTATAATTCATCTCTTCTGCCACATTGTATTAGTTAGAATTGGGTTGATAAGTCCAGATCACACATAATGGGAGCGGATGGCCCAGGGTGTGAACATCAGAAGCCTAGGGTCAGGGATTGGGGTGGGGGAAGCTTTAGAGACTGTGGCTACAACATCTGTGGACACCAACATAAATGACACAAAGCAACTGTCTGAAGACATTTCACTTCCATCTTTTAGAAGCATTCAAACTATACTGGGATTTAAAAAACAGTATTTTTGTTTTGTTTTTAAAAATCTAACCCCTTAGGGACTTCCATGGCGGTCCAATGGTTAAGACTGTGTTTCCACTTCAGGGGACACAGAGATGATCTCTGGTCAAGGAACTAAGATCCCACATGCTGTGTGGCATGCCCCCTCCCCCAAATCTAACCCCTTAAATAAGCAACACATTTAAGTGGTTCAAAAATAATATCCCCATTGCCCTTCCTCCTTTTACCCCAAACAGGTCATTATTTTAATTATTTGTGTTTTATTACAGAGCATCTTCATGCAAGCAGAAGCAAGGACAAAATACATTCATATTTCCCCCATTTTTTCATATAACTAGTTGTAGTGCTATGCATCCTATTATGTAACCTAAGTTTTTCCCTCGCTGAAATGTGTCTCTGTCTACATCAGTACACATTTTCCTCTTTCCTTTTTTTTTTCAGATGCACTCTTTTTGATTACGTATTCTGTTGGATACAATGCAATTTATCCAACTAGTTCCTTGATGGTGGACATATGGGTTGTTCTCAATCTTTTGCTCTCACCACAAAAATGCAGCAGTGAATACTCTTATGGACATGTATTCCTGCATTTCATATATATGGGTGGGATATTTTCACAGCAGAAGAGTAGATGGGTCAAAGGTATGTGTATTTCTAATTTGATGAACACTGCCAAATTAATCCATATGGAGCTTGTATCAGCTTACGTTTCCACCAGCTACGCAGGAGCGTCTGCTCTCCCTCAGCTTTACCAGCACAGCGTGTTGCCAGGCTTTGGGATCTGTGCCAAGCTGCTAGGTTAAAAACATAATATTTCAATCTGCTTCTAGTCTATACTTGTGATGCTATGGAGTCAAGTTGAACCTTTTCCCATATGTTTGAGAGTACTTTTTTTTCCGTGTCTGTTCACAAATGGCATTTTCAAGTCTCTGTATTTTCCCAAATTTTTAAATTAGAATACCTTTGCCTCCCTACAGCTGGGGAGTTCCTTAATCCCACTCTCGATTTCATGACTCATTAGAACTCCCAGAACTCAGCAAAACTATTATACTCATACTGCTGTTGTTCAGTTGCTAAATTGTGTCTGACTCTTTGCAACCCCATGGACTGCAGCACACCAGGATCCTCTATCCTTCACTATCTTAAGTTTGCTTGAACTCATGTCCATCCTGTTGGTGATGCTATCTAACTGTCTCATCCTCTGCTGCCCCCTTCTGCTCCTGCCCTCAGTCTTTCCCAACATCAGGGTCTTTTCCAGTGAGTCAGCTCTTCGCCTCAGGTGGCCAAAGTATTGGAGCTTCAGCTTCAGCATCACTCCTTCCAGTGAATATTCAGGGTTGATTTCCTTTAGGATTGACTGGTTTGATCTCCTTGCTGTCCAAGGGACATACTCATGATTATGTTTTATTAGAGCAAAAGGATACAGGATAGAATTAGCAGGTGGAAGACATATATAAGGATGATAATGAATGAAGAAGTACATTGTGGGTAGCTAGCTCAGCGTAGAGTGTAGTATTCCAACATGGGCTCTTCCAGGGATTCCTGGAAGACCCAGTTGAATTTGGGAATAGAGTCGGACATGACTTAGCAACTGAACAATAGAATTTGAGTACGAGGAACACTGGGTCAGGAATTTTGTATTAGTCAGGATGGGTTATCTGACATAAACAGTGGCTAACACAGTTTGTTCCTTGTTCATTTAACAGTTTGGAGCATGTGTATAGTAGGCATCTTCCACATGGTGACTCAGGAACCCAGATTCTTTCCATCTTGTAGCTCTGCCCTTCTCTAGGGCTTCACCGTTTAGCTGGTGGATGGGGGAAACACAGAGATGATACCCACAGGCTTTCTTTGCTCCATGCTTTAATTGGAAGATATCATTTTCTCCCATATTTCTATTGACCATGCCTCAGGCATTTGCTTTCTTCTACCACAAGGAACCCTGAGAAATTTAGTTAAGCTGTGTTTCCAAGTGGAAAGGAAATTAGGGTTTGGTGAACCCTTAGCAGCATCTGCCAGAGTCCCTGAATTAAACAGCTTTATCTCCTTGCTTTCCCCTCACTGTTGGGTAGGATGGAGTTCACCTAAGCTTGCTAGTGTCAGAAGCAGGAGTGTGAGGTCAAGGAGGAGGAGGATGAAGGAGGAATGAAAGCACGTCAGATGGGGAGGCGGACAGGCAGCCAGGGGGGTACCCTGATGAATTCGCAAACACCGGCTCCAGAGTCTTTCCTGGATCACCTGTAAGTGCCTTCCTTGCCATGCAAACTGTTGCTAAGTATTTTTAGCAAGGCCAAAAGTTCCCTTAAGCACCGTAATTATCTCCATTGGAGATGTCAGGAGAGTTTACTGTTAAAGCAGGAGTTGACTTTCCGCCAGCATGATAAGAAAGTACGCTCTGTGCTGTGTTATATCTTTGGGACAGAGCGCTCCTGCAGAGATATTACATATGGACTGGGGACTCACTTGTCCTTTGGGGGAACCAAAGAGGCATAATTTGTCTTCTGTGGAGTAGGGTAGAGTACGTTATTCTGACCCGCAACACTCCCACCTCAGGAGGGAAGAAAATCAGTCGACACTCTGTGCAAAAGCTTCCCTCGTTAGACCCAGCTCTGATGAGAACCCCTGGGGATCTTGCTGGTCTGAAGGCAGCACCCAGGCTGGATTCCACAGGAAAAAAAGAAAACACCTGAGGTTATGCAGGAGAGCTTTCTCAGAAACTGGGGACTGTGTAAAGAGAAATAGAACATGAGTGTTTGGTTCCACCAGGAGAGAAGTTATCTGTTGAAATAAATGGGCTGAAGAGAGGAGGTTGATTGTGAGGATAAAGAGAGTATGTCTGGGGGAGCCAAGCCCCCCGGACTTGAGGTCAGGCTCCGCCAATGACTAGCTATGTGGTAGTGGGCAGGTTCTATATTACCTCATACATATAAATGGGAGCCTGTAAGGTAAGTCCATGACTGGCCAGCTGAGGCTGATTATTTTCCAGTAACAACCCCCAGATCCAGAGACCTACAACCCCTGAGATTCATTTCAGGCTCATATTATATGTCTACCATGACAGAATGGCTCCTGTTCATGATGCTTCCAATCTTGTGGCGGAAGAAAAAGAAGAGTGCAGATCAGTCAGTGATGCTCTGTCTGGGAAATAGTGAAAGGCACGTCTATTCACATCCCATTGCCTAAAGCAAGTCAGTGGTGACGCCTGACCGCATGGTTCTCCCATAGAAACTGGACCTTAGGGGAGGAGCAGGAGTGACTTCTAAACAACAACCCATGGCACACGGGCTTAGATGCCCAGAAGCATCTGGAATCTTAGTTCCCAGACCAGGGATTGAACTCGTGTTCCCTGCATTGGCAGGTGGATTCTTAACCACTGGACCACCAAGGAAGTCCCTCTCTAGTAAACTTTTTTCTTTATTTTTGAGTAGAGGATAATTGCTTTACAATATTATGTTGGTTTCGGCCGTACAGCAATGTGAATCAGCCATAAGTAAACATATGTCTCCTCCTTCTTAAACCTCCCCCTCCACCCCTTACCCCATCCCACCCCTCTAGGTGGTCACAGAGTCCTGCACTGTGCTCCCTATGTTATACATATGTTGGTTTTATTTCTCGTTTTTAAGGAACCTCTGCAGTGGCTGTATCAATGTATTCTACTTTCTGTCTCTGTGAATTTGAATTCCAGGTACCTTGTAAAGGTGAAATGATGCAGTGTTTGTCCTTCATACCATTTATTCTTCCAAGCACAGTGTTTTCAAGGTCCACCTATGTTGTAGCATTGTATCAAATGTTCATTCCTTTTAATGGCCAAGTAGCATTCCATTGTAGATAGACACATTTTGCTTAACCACTCATCGCTAGATGGACACTTGGATTGTCTCTACCTTTTAAATATTGTGAATAATGCTTCCAGGAATGTGGTATACAAATAACCTTGAGTTTCCACTTTTAATTCTTCAAAATTACTCTTTTTAAAAAAAAAAATTTATTTGGCTGTGCTGTGTCTTAGTTGCAACGTGAGGGATCTTCAGTCTTTGTTGCGGTATATGGGTTTTTCAGTGGCAGCATGCAAATAGTTGCAGCATGTGGGATCTTGTTTCCTGATCAGGGATTGAACCCTGGTCCCCTGCATTGGAAGCACAGAGTCTTAACCACTGGGCCATCAGGGAAGTCCTCTTCAAAATTATTCTTGCTGATTCATTACTATGCTGGAAAACTTCATAGCACACACTCTGTCTCAGAAAACCAACACACACATCTTCATATTTCTCTTACTGAACAAGTGTTGATGAATCTGCTCAATTTAATTGTCTCTACTTTCCTTTGGGGTTCTTCTGAATCATTAGTTTTCAGCAAATCTCTGTCATTATTTCCAGAAATTTATATGCTCATCCGTAACTGTAAGCCATTCTCTTCCTGCGATTTTCCCCTATCTTCAGTAAAAACTTTCCAGCCCGGTGTGCCACCTCTCCAAGTCTTGCTAAATAATGACAGTCAATTTTACTGAATCGTGTCAAGAATAATGGATTAAAATCACTCCTCCCTGGGAACACATTTGCATCTGCCTAGGATCTAAAGAATCTTAACTTAGGGCAATGTCGAATGCAGGGAGTTTTGGCATCCAGCTACCATGATGGAGGGAAGGGTAATTGGAGTTTGAGGACTTTTCTAGGTTAGGAAGCCCCCTCATCACAACAACTGACCATCAATCAGGCTGTCAGCTTTGCACCAAGAAAGATGTGCAGTCAGCCCCAAAGTCTGCCTCTGCCCCCAGCCCTGGCTTGCTGCTTGCATCTGCTTTGCCAGGGAACCCTGTGGATCCTGAGAGAGAAGTTTTTCACGGCCCCTCTCTCCCACCAACAGCCAGGAAATCCACTCAAAGGTCAGCTCTGTTTTTGAGAGATGTGACATTTTTTCAGTCAGTTAATGACAAACTGGGGAATTGAAGTGTGTTCGTCCGTGATGCTCAGATCAGGGGAAGACAGATGGCTCATATTTGAACTTCAGACTTTGGGTGAAAGAGTAGGAATCTGCTTCTGTGCGCGCGCACACACACACACACATACAGTCTCCCCAACTAGCCTCCATGAATCACAGCTGGTGACACACAAGTGCTGGCTGGTCCTCTCGGGTGAGTGCTTTGCCTTCCTCTAGAGGTTTAAGTCGGTTTAAGGCAATGGCACCCCACTCAAGTACTCTTGCTTGGAAAATCCCATGGACGGAGGAGCCTGGTGGGCTGCAGTCCATGAGGTCGCTAAGAGTCGGACATGACTGAGCGACTTCACTTTCTCTTTTCACTTTCACGCATTGGAGAAGGAAATGGCAAACCCTGCAGTGTTCTTGCCTGGAGAATCCCAGGGACAGGGGGAGCCTGGTGGGCTGCCGTCTATGGGGTTGCACAGAGTCGGACACGACTGAAGTGACTTAGCAGCAGAGGTTTAAGTTCTCTTTGTACCTTTCATGGAGACCAGCGCATTCCAGAAGCACTGCTTACATTCCTCATCTGTAAGGGGTTGGAGAGGTGAAATGGTAAATGCCTGTTATATCTTAGTGGGTCCATCCTGACTCACCCCTCTCCAGCCCATGCTGCACACAGCACTCAGAGGCATCTTGTATCAATACAAGTTGCAAACAGGATAATGGCCCAGCTGAGAGCTTCTCATTACATTGCGAAGAAAAATCTTACCTCCCAACACAGCCATAGAAAGTAGAAAAGTGTCAGTGGCTCAGTCGTGTCCAACTCTTTGTGACCCCATGGAGTGTAGCCCACTAGGCTGCCCTGCCCATGGGATTCTTCAGGCAAAAATGCTGGAATGGGCAGTCATTCCCTTCTCCAGGAGATCTTCCTTACTCAGGGATCGAACTCAGGTCTCCTGCACAGTGTGTAGCTTTTTTATTGGCTGAGCCACCAGGGAAGCCTCTAGGATGGCCCTGCCCGTCCTGTCCCTTGGGGACGCTGCACCTTGACCCCTGCCATCCTCTCTCCTGTGGCAACTCCTCCCCCGACGCTCAGACGGCTGACTCTTATGTCACATCCTGTACAGAGACCTCGTTGTTCACCTTCTCCAAAGAGCTGTTTACTTAGGACTTCACTGTATCACCCAATTTTGTTTTTTTGTTTTTAAATTTTATTTATCTATTGTTTTTGTCTGTGCTGAGTCATTGTTGCTGTGCGGGCTCTTCTCTAGTTGCATCGAGTGAGGGCTGCTCTTTTTCTGCATGGATCACCCAGTTTTATCTTCTGTATGGCACCTGTCAGTGTCTGAAATGACCTTGCCCATTGATGGATTTCTTTACTAACCGTTTGCCCCACCTCCGCCCACTGTGCCAGACCCCACGCTGATAACACTAGGCGCCAGCAGGGGCGCTCCAGAGAGGCGTGAAAAATGAATGAATCCTTCAGTTGAGTTCAGTCATTCAGTCGTGTCCACCTCTTTGGGACCCCATGGACTGCAGAATGCCAGGCCTCCCTGTCCATCGCCAGCTCCTGGTGTTTACCCAAACTCATGTCCATTGAGTCCACTGATGGCCATCCAGCCATCTCATCTTCTGTCATTCCCTTCTCCTCGTACCTTCAATCTTTCCCAGCATCAGGGTCTTTTCAAATGAGTCACTTCTTCGAATCAGGTGGCCAAAGTATTGGAGCATCAGTCCTTCCAATGAATATTCAGGACTCATTTCCTTTAGGATGGACTGGTTGGAACTCCGTGCAGTCCAAGGGACTCTCAAGAGTCTTCTCCAACACCACAGTTCAAAAGCATCAGTACTTCGGCACTCAGCTTTCTTTATAACCCAACTCTCACATCCATACATGGCTACTGGAAAAAACACAGCTTTGACTAGACAGACCTTTGTTGGCAAATAAAGGTCTCTGCTTTTTAATATGCTTTCTAGATTGGTCATAACTTTTCTTCCAAGCAGCAAACGTCTTTTAATTTCATGGCTGCAGTCACCATCTGCAGTGATTTTGGAACCCCCCAAAATAAAGTCTGTCACTGTTTCCATTGTTTCCCCATCTATTTGCCATGAAGTGATGGGACCAGATGCTATGATCTTAGTTTTCTGAATGTTGTGTTTTAAGCCAACTTTTTCACTCTCCTGTTTCAATTTCATCAAGAGGCTCTTTAGTTCTTCTTTGCTTTCTGCCATAAGGGTGGTGTCATCTGCATATTTGAGGTTATTGATATTTCTCCCAGCAATCTTGATTCCAGCTTATGCTTCATCCAGCCCAGAGTTTCTCACGATGTACTCTGCATATAAGTTAAAAAAGCAGGGTGGCAATATACAGCCTTGACATACTTCTTTCCCAATTTGGAACCAGTCTGTTGTTCCATGTCCAGTTCTAACTATTGCTTCCTGACCTGCATGCAGATTTCTCAAGAGGCAGGTCAGGTGGTCTGGTATTCCCATCTCTTTCAGAATTTTCCACAGTTTGTTGTGGTCCACACAGTCAAAGGCTTTGGCATAGTCAATAAAGCAGAAATAGATGTTTTTCTGGAACTCTCTTGCTTTTTCGATGATCCAGCAGATGTTGGCAATTTGATCTCTGGTTCCTCTGCCTTTTCTAAAACCAGCTTGAACATCTGGAAGTTCATGGTTCACGTACTGTTGAAGCCTGGCTTGGAGAATTTTGAGCATTACTTTACTAGTATGTGAGATGATTGCAATTGTGCAGTAGTTTGAGCATTCTTTGGCATTGCCTTTCTTTGGGAATCCTTGTAGACCTGTAATCATATTATATACTATTATATGTCAATTTTAAGTAGTTTATCAGTTTAAATCTCAACATTTAATCAAAAAAGATTAATGATAAATAAGACCATGGATATGAATACCAAAAAAATGAATGAATGAATGGATAAGCAGCAATTTCTGATGTTGCCAGAAAACTAAGCGACACAAGGTATATGAAGCTCTCAGTACCAGGACTGGTCATGCAGTTGGTGTCACATTAATGTTATTTATCATTATTACCATCGAGAAGTTTCACTGGAAGATAGCGCTCACAGCCTGGACTGCAGGCTAACTTTGTGTAATTTGGGGGATTAAAAAAAATATGTTTATATATTTATTTATTTGGCTGCACTTGTCTTAGCTGGACTGTGCAGGATTTTCAATCTTCATTGCACGTGCAGGATCTTTAGTTGTGCAACCTTTAGTTGCTATGTGTGGGAACTAGTTTCCAGACCAGGGATTGAACCCAGGCCCCCTGCATTGGACCACCAGGGAAGTCCCTTTGGAATGCTTTTTAAAAATTGAGCCACTCACAAAATGTTGGAGGGTTTACATTAAATCCTGATTTCTACATTCTTTTCCACTCTCTATCATCACCCTCCAAAAATCAGAAAATCTGGTGACACCAGACTCACATCTCTCATGGCAGCAATGGCTGGCTGGTGCTGGACAGCACAGGCTGCTTTCCCTGGGGGTGTCTGGCCAGGTTGCTGCTGTCTCCACTGTCATTGGGACTGTTCACCTGGCCCCTGGGTGCATCTGAGTTTGCAGGATGAATAGGGGCCTGGTGATCACAGTAGAAACCTTGATTCCTACGGATCTACTTCTTGTAACCAAGGGCTGGGTTGAGGTGGGGGAACCGTAGTAAGCCTAAGCTCCTTATCCTGACCCTCCAGGGCCACAGATGTCTCCTCGGGCCCTTCATGGCTGTGTGGTGTGGTCCACAAAGCTGTGATGTTGGGTTTCCCTCTGCTGCAAGCAAGTCCCCCAGGGTCTCAGATCTGGCTGACTAGGCCCTGGGTGATCCCCTTCCAACCTCCAGCTCTCTGCATTCATCTTATCAGGGAGAGGGATTCCTCGATTCCCATAAACTGCAGCCTCCTTCCAGATCTCAGATATTGGGGAGTTTCACTGCCAGTAAGCGGGCAGCATCCCACCATCTAGCTCAGCCTGCAGCAGGAGAAGGGTAGAGACACATGTGGGTCTGACTGCTGGACAGAATTAATAATCAGATGCTCTGGGAGAGGCCCTGTTGCTCCCAGTTATCATCTCTGGGCAGGACCCACCACCCATTCAAATGGTTCAAATCAGCAAATAATTAAGAGCCCCATCCATAATGTCCAGCCCCCACCCTCCCTCTCCCCAAGGCTCTGCACACAGCTTGGACAAACCAGCCTCTAACAACCAATAATCAAGTGGACTTTCTGAGCACAGGAGACTTACCAGCCCTGCCATAACTCAGGTAGGGTCTCTTTTGACACAGGAGTGGTCCACAGAGCAAGTAGGATGAAAAAGTGGTGTGGCTGCTGGTGGTTAGGAAGCTTTCCACGCTGTCACCCTGGAAATGTATGTTGCTGCAGAACGTTATGCTAGGGTTGCTGGTGCCAGGGGCTCTTTGAAAGTGCCAGAGTTAAACACATCTCTCCCCATTCCATTAAAAGGGGACAGGAAGAATGGTCCCACACACGCTTGTTCTTTTATTAAGCGCTAATGGCTATAGTTTGTCAGCATAATTAGGATATGTATGGGGTCGCACAGAGTCGAACACGACTGATGTGACTTAGCAGCAGCAGCATGTCTTTCCAGGTATCTCAGGATAAAGCATTGATTGGTAAGATGCTTTCTCTGGAGCAGATAAAACTCTTTCCTGGAACTTCCCAGGCGGTCCAGTGTTGAAGAATCTACCTCGCAATGCAGGGAACACAGTTCCCCCCCACCCCCTTGTCAGGGAATTATGATCCCATATGCCCCAGAGCAACTAAGCCTGTGTGTGGCAACTACTGAGCTTGTCTGCTCTGGAGCCCCTGCATTGCAACTAGAGAATCCATGCATGGCAGTGAAAGATCCTGCAGGATGCAGCAAAGATCTTCTCTTGAGGTTCACACTGGTCACAGTAAATATTTTATTTTCAACAGACTCTTTATAACATCTTAAGAGTCTCACAGTTACAGAATTTCTCCCTAGTTGATGCTTCTGATGACAAATCAAGAGGCATTTTAATCTCATCCATAACTTGTCCCCAAGCCGTATTTTCAGGAAGATTTGCTTCAGGGAGGCATCCCTACAGAGAACTAATTCCATCTGTGGAGTATGACTCCTTGTTCCAACCTCATGGATTGATTTATATCATCGCTAGTAGATTAGGGGACTCATTATTTGGGGTTCATTTGTTACTGAGTCCAAGCTCACTCTGCTTGCCCCATGAGAGACCAGTGAATCTGAGAGACCAGGTGTTGTGGCAAGGACTATGACTTTATTTGGAAAGGCAGCTGACCAAGAATACGGCAGACTAATGTCTCAAAATAACGCTCTTGTGGGGGTCTGGATGCCAGGTTCCTTTATGTATCAGAGATAGAGGGAGGTGAGGAAGCAAAGTAAAAAGGTCATTTAGTCTTGCAAATACCTCCTAGAATGGCACGCTTCAGGCAGGGGAATGTATTAATTTCTTCCTTTCTGCCATCTACAGATGGACAGGGTTCTGAGAAAAAGGTTTTAGCTTGAGTGGCTCAGACAGTAAAGAACCTGCCTGCAGTGCAGGAGACTTGGTTTCGATCCCTGGATCAGGAAGGAGAAGGACGTGGCAACCCACTCCAGTACTCTTACCTGGAGAATCCCCATGGACAGAGAAACCTGGCAGGCTACATTCCATAGGGTCGCAAAGAGTTGGACATGACTGGGTAACTAAGCACAGCAAGCACTCAGGCATAGGGGCAGGATTCTCTGAGACAGGCCATAATATCTGATTATAGTAATAAAAGTGACCAAAAACACAGATCTAGCATGAAGAGTCAAAACTGACTCTTTCCTGTTAGAATCCAACATTCTTTTGTTGTAACAGAAAATGATTTTGACTAATTTTTCCCCACCAGGTCAGCTTTTTTTTTTTTTTTTCTATTGGAGTATGTGTGTGTGCTCAGTTGCTAAGTCATGTCTGACTCTTGTGACCCCAAGGGCTGTAGCCCATCAGGCTCCTCTGTCCATGGGGTTTTCCAGGCAAGAACATCAGAGTGGGTTGCTGTTTCCTCCTCTAGGGTGTCTTCCCCGCTCAGGGACTGAACCTGCGTCTCCTGCATCTCCTGCATTGGGAGGCAGATTCTTTACCACTGAGCCACCTGGGAAGCCCCTTATTGGGTGAATAGTTGATTTACAATGTTATGTTAGTTTCAGGTGTACAACAAAGTGGTTCAGTTATATATGCAAGTATGGTGGTGGTTCAGTCGCCAAGTCGTGTCCGACTCTTGCGATCCCATGGACTGTAGCCTGTCAGGCTCCTCTGTCCATGGGATTCTCCATGGACAAGTATACCTATCTTTTATGATTTTGACTAATTTAAAGAGAAATAGGCTTTATTATAAGGTAATGGGGTATCTTACAAAATAGAAAATTGGGGGGAGGGATAAATTAGGAGTTTAGGATTAACAGATACACACTAGTATAAACAAAGTAATCAACAGGAACCTAGTCTACAGCACAGAGTACTAGACTCAATAGTCTGTGTCAACTGAAAGATCAGTCACAACCTGAAAGCAGAGAGCTATTTTATTTGGTGGGAATGTTTGGTACCCGAAGCCCTGGATACAGCATCTCAGTAGCTCTGAGAAAACTGCTCAGGAGGCAGGACGGAGAGTCATGCTCTATACTTTCTTGCAACAAAGCGGGGCAGGCAGTCTGAACATCAAAGATTATTGTTAAGTAGTAAGAAAACCTAGATATCAAGTGAGGAGTTTAGCGCTCTTCTGTGTATGGGAAGATGCAAGTATCTGGGCTCACTGAATTCATTCCTTTCATATGCACCTCAGCTATCTGGGGCCAAATCCTGTTTGTTTTTTTTTTTTTTTTTAATTTCTCACATCCCCCAGGGCTCTTCAGCAATCACTGTAGCGGGGTGATGGCATCTGCTCAGGCATTATGCTCCCTTTTGGGAGCCCTCAGTCACATTTGGAGGCTTGAAGTCACTGATGGCTGTTACATCCTTGTTTATTGATATGATATTCCATTTCACATCTGTAATAACCTATATGGGAATACAATCTGAAAAATAATGGACACATGTATATGTATAACTAAATGACTTTGTTGTACACTTTAAACTAACACAACATTGTAAATCAACTATACCACAATCAGTTCAGTTCAGTCGCTCAGTCGTGTCCAACTCTTTGCGACCCCATGGACTGCAGCACGCCAGGCCTCCCTGTCTATCGCCAACTCCCAGACCTTACTCAAACTCATGTCCATTGAGTTGCTGATGCCCTCCAACCATCTCATCCTTTGTCATCCCCTTCTCCTCCCACCTTCAATCTTTCCCGGCATCAGGGTCTTTTCAAATGAGTCGATTCTTCACATCAGGTGGCCAAAGTATTGGAGTTTCAGCTTCAGCATCTGTCCTTCCAATGAATATTCAGGACTGACTTCCTTTAAGATGGGCTGCTTGGATCTCCTTGCTGTCCAAGGGACTCTCAAGAGTCTTCTCCAACACCACAGTTCAAAACCATCATTCTTCAGTGCTCAGCTTTCTTTATAGTCCAACTCTCACATCCATCCATGACTACTGGAAAAACCATAGCTTTGACTAGATGGACATTTGTTGGCAAAGTAATGTCTCTGCTTTTTAATATGCTGTCTAGGTTGGTCATAACTTTTCTTCCAAGCAGCAAACGTCTTTTAATTTCATGGCTGCAGTCACCATCTGCAGTGATTTTGGAACCCCCAAAAATAAAGTCTGACACTGTTTCCACTGTTTCCCCATCTATTTGCCATGAAGTGATGGGACCAGATGCCATGATCTTAGTTTTCTGAATGTTGAGTTTTAAGCCAACTTTTTCACTGTCCTCTTTCACTTTCATCAAGAGGCTTTTTAGTTTTTTGCTTTCTGCCACAATATTAAATAAAAATTAAATTAATAAAAGTTTAAAAAGTTAATAATGGATTTCTCTGAAATAGGAAATCAGGCTGAAACCTAGACTTAAAATGGACAGGAAAGGACCAAGGGATCAGAACATCAGTATAATGCAGAAACTGAGGGCACCTGGGTGGACATCCTCTGAATGGAGGAGGCCCGGGCAACTTGACCGACAGCTTCACCAGACTGCATCCAATTGGGCTCAGTCAGTAAAGAATCTGCATGCAATGCAGGAGACCCAGTATCCATCCCTGTGTTGGAAGATTCCTTGAAGAAGGGAATGGCTACCCACTCCAGTATTTTTGCCTGGAGAATTACATGGAAAGAGGAGGCTGGTGGGTCACAGCCCATGAGGTTGCAAGGAATCAGACACGACTGAGGGACTAACACTTTCACTTTCATCTTCCTCAAAGCAAATTTGAGATGCTGTCACCAGAGAAAGTGTGATACTAAAACTGCAAAACAACATGTGACCACGATGTCCTGTTTTATCATTTTTTTTTACTTTGTAATTTTTTAGATGTAATGCAATGCCTTTCAAAAGGTAATTTTTAAAAATAAACTTAATATTAATAATGCCAAGTTTTGCTATCTAAAACTTACTGTTGCAAGTTGATACACTTCATGCAGGCATTCCCAATTTAGAAAAATGTTTTTCAAGCTTCATAGGAAAACATTTGAACACATTAAATATCACTGCAGCAATGAACAGAGATCTCATATTCCTCTGATTTCCTCCTTTTCTGATTTCTACATCTTTTATTTATCTATTTATTTGGCTGTGTTGAGGCGTAGTTGTGGCATGCAGCATCTTTTGTTGCAAGCACGTGGACTCTCTAGCTGTGGCATGTGGGCTCAGTAGTTGCAAGGGCTTCCCTGGTGGCTGAGAGGTTAAAGCATCTGCCTCCAGTGCAGGAGACCTGGGTTCGATCCCTGGGTCGGGAAGATCCCCTGGAGAAGGAAATGGTAACCCACTCCAGTATTCTTGCCTGGAGAATCCCATGGACGGAGATGCCTGGTAGCCTACAGTCCATAGGATCTCAAAGAGTTGAACACGACTGAGCGACTTCACTTTCTTTCACTTGGTTGTTCCGAGGCAAGTGGGGTCTTAGTTCCCCAATCAGAAATCAAATCCACATCCCCTGCATTGCAAGGCAGATTTTTAACACTGGACCACCAGGGAAGTCCCTCTACATCTATTATATTATGAGCAGACATTGCCAAAGAAAAGGCAATAAATTACTATAAACGACGACATTGATTCTTAGGGAGAAAGGATAGCAAAAATCAGCTCTTTTATGTGACCATAGAATCTCTTTATTTAATGCTCTTATTAATGTGAACTGAACCTAAAAATGTGAACATCTAGATATATATACATATTGCTTAAGTCGAGTTTTACCTGCATTAGATAAACTGCCTTTAACTTCTTTTCTTAAGGAATAATTGTGTATTTCTTTTCCTCAATTTCTCACTAAATGTCAAATCTTTTTGGAATAAATAGTACAGTAAGGTATTATATAAATAGGAAAAAGTTAAATACTACATAAGACATTGTAAGATGCCTTCTTTTACATTTATTTTTTATTGAAGTATAATTGATTTATAATGTGTTAATTTCTGCTGTAGAGCAAAGTGACTCAGTTACACACCTATATTATACATTCTTTTAAAAATAATATCCTCTTCCATTATGGTTTATCCCAGGAGATTGGATATAGTTCCCTGTGCTATTCAGTAGGACCTCACTGTTTATCCATTCTATATATAATAGTTTGCACCTACTAACCTTAAACTCCCAGTCCATCCTTCTCTCTCCCTGCCTGCTTGGCAACTACAAGTCTGTTCTCTATGTCCATGATTCTATGTCAGAGATAAGTTCATTGTGCCATATTTTAGATTCCATGTATAAGTGAAATATGGTATTTGTCTTTCTCTGACTTAGTTCACTTAGTATGATAATCTCTAGTTGCATCCATGTTGCTGCAAATGGCATTATTTCATTCATTTTTAGTATTCCTGTATTTATATGTAACACATCTTTATTCATTCATCTGTCAATGGACATTTAGGCTGTTTCCATGTCTTGACTATTGTGAATAGTGCTGTTGTAAACATTGGGAGTGCATGTATCTTTTTGATTATGGTCATATCTGGGTATATGTCCAGGAGCCGGATTGTTGGATTCTATGGTAATTTTATTTTTAGTTTTTTAAAGAGCCTCCATACTGTTCTCCATAGTGGCTGCACCAGCTTACATTCCCACCAACAGTGTAGGAGGGTTCCCTTTTTTCTACACCCTCTCCAGCACTGGTAATTTGTAGACATTTTGATGATGACCATTCTGACCACTGTGAGATGATACCTCACTGGAGTCTTGATTTGCGTTGCTCTAATAATTGGCGATATTGAGCATCTTTTCACTATGCCTTCCTTTTTAAACTGGTCCTCTCCATAGATGCAGTGACTGTATTCAAAATACTTAATGAGCAGTGTGAACCCTGACCAATCAGCGTGGGGGTGGGACAGCCCTGCAGGGGTACAGCAGTGAACACCAGCTTCACTGCAGGCACACAATTCTATTATAGACGTTTTCCCTCTCCTGAAAGCTGGGGAAGTAAAAATAAACACACACTGCTTTCTTGTTTGTATCGTCTTCCTTTTCTGTATATTCATCTCTGGATAATTTTGGAGCCAATGCGCCTAATGAGATGAGCACTGGGTTAGGAATTCTGACATTCTGTCATTTCGACTCATCTTCTTAAATCAGTCTTGTTGTTTTACCAGGGGGTCTCAGGGTTCCCACTGTGAAACTGGGGCAAGGGACCTTTAAATCCAATTGACCTCAACAAGTTTCTTAAAATCCTGTTCACCTAGCATCTGTTAGCAACAGTTGACAGTCATTAATTGTAGAAAAGCAACACTTTCTGAATGAGTTGGCCACTCGGATTCTGTTTCTTTAGACTGATCAGCTAGATAGATAGCCTAGAACTTGAAGATTTCTGTCTCTCACGTGGATAAAAGTTAAAAGTCCACACACTACGGCCTGTTTAGCATCTCTGCTGTCAGAGTTAGCTTCACCTGGAGAAACCGTCCCCTCCAAAAAAGAGACTAAACAATGCCAAAACAGGGTCTCTCTTCATCTTGAAGAACAACAGCTTAATTGGCTCAGCCATTTAGAAGCCAAATCACCGATATGTTCACTAATGAAATGTTTCATGCTCTTTGGAGCCTTTGAGGGGAAAAAAGAAAAACGTTCACGCTGATCTATAAATCACATTAAATAATTTCTATTCCCTTCCAAGGAAACTTTTTTCACTCTCTGTGTGTTATATTATCTCCGTGAAACAGACACTGGCAGAGGGGAAAATGACAGGACACTCTAAGCAAATTTAATGAAGTAGCTCCAAATATTGTATCAAAATAAATGAAGTGAATAATGCAAGAGCTCGTTCCTGGGTCTCTTTTCACAACAATAACCATTGTATGAAACACATACCAGAGGGGATTCAGATGGATGGCTGAGTCTGAAGGCGTCATTGTGATGTATTACATACCAGGACACAATAGGCAGCTTCAATCGCTATATTTAATTTCAGTAATTCTTTGAGCCTGGTAATTGGGAAGAGGTAGGAAGGGGTGGGGGAGAATGAGAGTGACAGCCCTTTTGAGCTGTCTACAAACAGTGTTTGCTTTGGCTTCCATCAAAAAACCTAGATGGGTTCTTGAGTGTTTTTATTATTATTATTTTTAATTCTATTGAAGTCTAGTTGATTATAATGATTAACAAAGTGACTCCATTATACATTTGTTGTTAGTGGTGGTGTTTAATTGCTAGTCGCGTCTGATTCTTTTGCAACACCATGGACTGTAGCCCACCAGTCTCCTCTGTCCATGGGGTTTCCCAGGCAAGAATACTGGAGCAGGTTACTGATTCCTTCTGCAAGGGATCTTCTCAATCCAGGAATCAAACCTGCACCTCCTGCTTGGCAGGTGGATTCTTTACCACTGAGCCACCTGGGAAGCCCCCAGAACATATATATATATATGTTCTTTTTCATATTCTTTTCAATTCTGACTTATCACAAGATGTTAAATATAGTTCCCCGTGCTCTGCAGCAGGACCTTGCTGTTTATTCACCTATACATGCTAATTTGCATCTGCTAACCCCCAAACTCCCAATCCTTCCTTCTCCTCCCAACTTTTGGCAACCGTAAGTCTATCCTCTCTGTCTGTGACTGTTTCTGTTTCGTAGATAAGTTCATTTGTATTGTATTTTAGATTCCACATATAAATGGTATCATACGGTATTTGTCTTTCTCTGACTTACTTGGCTGAGTATGATCATCTCTAGGTCTATCCATGTTGCTGCATGGCTTCTTCAGTTTTTTAAAAATGTTTACTTAAATTTATTTTTATTTATCTGTTTTTTGACTGCGCCACCCAGCATGTGGGATCTAATTTCCCCAACCAGGGATCAAATCCGTGTCCCTGCAATGGAAGTGTATATTCTTAACCACCGGACTGCCAGGGTTTGGACTCTCTGGATCTCTTGGTAGGACACCCTCCATTGTCTGAGGGAGCATTGCTTAGAAATTAGGGGCTCCCACTAGGGTGGACCTTTGTCATCTTCTGGTTGTCCAACACTGGTGATTCCCTTAGGGAAGCCCTCACTGTGAAAGAGTGAGATTCCATCTCTGATGGTGAGGGGGTCAGCACATGTCCTGGATTTGGCCAACCTCATTCTTTTCCAAGAATTCTGATTCTTGAGTAACTGGTGTAGGGAGTCGGGAAATATAGGAGGTCACACAATATTGGGACATATAGAGGTCAAATACAGAGGTGATCACTATATGTCCTATAGCTGGGACATAAGTGGCTTTTGTCACCTTTTCTGTGGTCCCCAATAGCTGGTTCTCTTGGTTCTTACTCATTTCTCAGGTTTTTAATCTCTGCCTCTGATATCCTTCTAATAATGGGTCACTTTCTGTTGCTTGAAACCAAGAAAACCAACTCTCTTCAACAGCTTCTTAGAAGAACATGCCCCCTTTCTTTGTTTCGGGGGAAAAAGAGGTGTGAGGTATTTTGAAAACATCCTGAGGCTGAAGATAAGAAGATAATATGCCACAAATCCATTAAACTTGTGCTATGTGTCAGAAGTGGTTCTAAGCAGTTTGTATCTATGAGCTCAATCCTCACTATTATATTTTAAAGAGATTTATCATTCTTCCCATTTTAAAGATTAGAAAATGAAAGCAGAGAAATGATCAATAAATCACTTATGTGCATCAAAGTAAAAAGTGGAAGGGCCAGAAATTGAAATCAGGGAGTCTGGGTCTACCTCTTGTTTTTTAAGGATATTCTGTTGCTTCTCTCAAATGATAAAACTGTCCAACTTTTTCAAGATGGATTCCAGCCCAGAGGCCTCTGGGATCACATATTAGCATCACATATTATGGGTTGATGACCCCCATAGAGCCTTTCTGCACACGTGCAGTGTCTCCCCTACCCCAAGGATGGGAAATATGTGACCTTCTGATCCTTTACTCAGACAAGGTTTAGCCCGTCTCTGTTCCTGCCATGACCATTATCGCACAGCGTCCACAGGAGGCAAAGCCCGGCTGTTTACCCTGTCTCAGTTGCTACTTCCATTCCGGAGAGCAAATAGCAAGCTGGTTATAAATGCCTAACCTGGGAGCCTGTCTATCTCTTACTTCACTACCATTTAGATAGCAGAGTAGGCTAGAAATATTACAGTTTGGATATAATGGAGGTGGTTTTTGCTGCTTTTAGCAATTATCTGGCAGCTGTGTGCCCTCTGTTTAGGTCTTGGCTAAATTTGCTGTACCTGGTCCTTCTCAAACCTTGTAGAATTAAGATTCCTCTATCCAAGGACATCATTATGCAGTTCCATCACAGTCTCGCACATATGTTACCTTGTCGTTTTTATACTGTTAGTGGGCAGCATAGCACAAGGCCTAAAATTTTACTCAAAATGACATGTGAGATTTAGGAGCTGTGGCTCACTCAAAGTTGTCTTTGAGGGGACTTCCTTGGCAGTCCAGTGGTTAAGACTCCACACTCCCACTGCAGAGGGTACGGGTTCGATCCTTAGGGAACTATGATCCCACAAGCTGCATGCTGCGGACAAATAAAGTACCAAGCAGCTTTTTTTGTGTGTGTATCTTTGAAATCAGGAAAGATGGTTTTGGGGTAGTTTCAGAGAAGCACAGCTGGGGATATAAGAGGCTTGAAAACCTTTCCTTGGGGGTTTCTGCAATGCGGGACAGACAGAATGCACTGCCACCATTTTCCTTGGGGAAAGAGAAGGCTTTATTGATTATCACCCCTCCCAGGCCTCTGGAATCCATTAAAAAAGATTTATCATTTGCATTGACTGCAGAAGTTGTAGCTTGTGTAGGATTTATGCATCAAATTACTCCTTCCCCCTTGTACCCCAGGCTCCTGCTTCAGTTCTTCATGAGATTACTTAAGCTTTACCTGGGGGCTTCCCAGGTGGTACTAGTGGTACAGAGTCCACTTGCCACACAGAAAAACTGGGTTCGATCACTGGGTCAGGAAGATCCCCTTGAGGAGGAAATGGCAACCCACTCCAGCATTATTGCCTGAAAAATCTAATGGACAGAGGAACCTGAAGGGCTACAGTCCATAGGGCTGCACAGAGTTGGACATGACTGAAGCGACTTAGTAAGTGTGCAAACTTTACCTAGCTACTTTTTCTCCAGGTATAGCTTTTCTGGCTTGGCCAACCTCCCTCTAATCTTGCAGATTTGGAAATACAATCCAATTACTCTCAATTTCTCCCAATTATGGTCCAGGTCTTACATCTGGATAAGCATATTTTTATTCTTTTTTATTTTCCATTAAGTTGACAAGCACCATGGACAGGTCTACTCATCTATTTCTATCATATCTTGTGGTAATGACCAAGCTGAATCAGTGTTGGGCTCAGCCTTGGTATCTTAAGTGCATTATCACCAACCTAACCCTGTTAACAGATTGAGAAGCTGTAATTAATATGATAACTTTTCACACAGGACATTTCATCTACAGAAATAAATCACAAGAAACATGCATTGCTTTCAGTTAAGGTGAACTCAACTGAATTACTGAGAAGTTATGGCCTCACTGGGAGAGCTGAATGCCTTGAAAACAAAAGTAGAAAATGAATTAAAGTGAGTCTTAAGTAGACATACACAGATGTAAGTTGGGATTGTCACCTTGAGTTGCTGTGTGTGTGTGTGTGTGTGTGTGTGTGTGTGTATGTACATGCCATGTGTATCTATACAACAGGGATTAAGAATACAGGCTTTGGAGGCAGCCTGTCTAGTTTCATATCATGGGCCTGCTAATTATGAATTCTATGATCTGGGGCAGGTACCAATGAACTCAGAATTTGAGCCCAGGCATTCTGGCTCCAAGTCCATACCTTAAGCTACCATGCTTTACTGCTTTTCCAGCAGGATAATAAATAACAAGTCAAGAAGACAAACCAAGTGTTCTTCCCACATCCCCCTTGGTCTTCTGATTCTTTTCAAACAAACTTACTAGTTTCTTATTTTTTTTAATTTATCATTGCTTTACATTTTTTAATTGAAATGTTTCAGGTGTGCTGTGCTATTATTTGATATTTGCATAATTATGAAATGATCACCGTGATAAGTCTAGTAACCATCTGTCCTCATACAAAGTTATTACAATACTGCTGACCATGTTCCTTATGCTGTATATCCTCATGACTTATTTAATATATGAATGGAGGTTTGTACCTGTTAATCCCCTTCACCTATTTTGCTCCCTATTCTCTCTTCTCTGGCAATCCTCTATTTGTTCTCTGGTTCTGTGCATCTGATTTTTGTTTGATTTGTTTTTAAGATTCTACATATAAGGGAGACTGTGGTATTTGTCTTTCTCTGACTTATTTCATTCAGCACAGTACCCTCTAGATTCACCCATGTTGCCACAAATGGAAAGATTTTATTCTTTTTTATGGCTGAGTAGTATTTCATTGTATGTGTGTGTGCGCATGCACACATATGTGCTGTGCTGTGCTCAGACACTCAGTCATGTCCAACTCTTTACAACCCCATGGACAGTAGCCTGCCAGGCTCCTCAGTCCATGGAGATTCTTCAGGCAAGAATACTGGAGTGGGTTGCCAAGCCATCCTCCAGGGAATCTTCCCAACCCAAGGATTGAACCCAGGTCTCCTACACTGCAGGTGGATTATATCCCACCTGGACCACCAGAGAAGCCCATATATAAATACATATATATAATCTAAGTCAAAACATTTTGTGTTTATTTGTGTATATTGTGTGAGAAATTAGTCCAATTTTATTCTTTTGCATATAGCTGTCCATTTTTCCCAGCACCATTTATTAAAGAGGTTGTCCTTTTTCCATTGTATTTTCTTTCTCCTTTTGACATAGGTTAATTGACCATGTAAGTATGGGTTGAGTTACTGGTTTCTTATGTACCACTCCAAGAATATCGATTTTAATTAAGTGTGACCTAGTCTTCATATCTACATGTTTGGCTTAACAACAAAGCATAGAGTGTTCATGTTCTATAAAGACACCCTTCATTCCTTTTAGTATGCTTTATTTAAACTCCACTGAATGAGCTGGCCCTGATGTGAGACAGGGTGTCACTCCTGCTACAGTGACATCATGCTTGTGAACAGAGGGTGAACAGCTCAGCCAACACCCAGGTTGACTTCTCCAAAGCCACTCACAATGACAAGATCCCCTATATGGCTGTGGTGGCCCTGTGGCCAGCATCTTCCTCAGAGACATCTATTTCTATGATGATGGAAAGGGATTCCTGGGAGCCTGTGGTATCTTCATATGTCCAGGGAGACCTTATGGACCCTCTGTTACCATGAAACCTATAGGTTCTATGTGGCAAGAGGAAGTCACACTGACTCTACAAATTAAGGCATCATCATGGTCTTACCAAGGTGTATCAGTCAGCTATTGCTGTGTAACATCCAAGCACAAAAAATCCTACTGCTTAAATTAACAAACATTCTTTAGCTCCTGAGTCTGTGCATTGGCTGGACATTTCTTATGGTTTCAGATGGGCTTACTGATATTCCTATGTCAGTTTGTGAGTCAACAGTTAGATTGATTTTGCTGATTTTGGCTGGGCTCTCAGGTGTTTGGGGTTTTGACAGGACAACTGCATTTCCTCTCCTGCTATGTATGACTCATTCTTCAGCAGGCTGCCCCCGGCTCATTGATGTGGAGGCAGAAAGTTCCAAGGAGTGAGCAGGAGCAGGGCTCTTGAGACCTAGGTGTGGAAAGGGCACAATGTCACTTCCACTATACTTTGTGGGCTAAGGCAAGTAACAAGACTAGCTCAAATTTGAAGGCTGAGGAAATATACTGGAAATATACTCTACCTCTTTTTTATCTTTTTAAAATCCTAATTGTTTACCTTAATTTTCCCACAAGCTCAGTTCTTCTTTTTTTAAAAAAATTTTGTTTATTTATTTATTTTTGGCTGTGATGGGTCTTGATTGCTGCACAGACTTTTCTCTAGTTGAGCTAAGCAGAGGTTACTCTCTAGCTGTGGTGTGGAGGCTTCCTGTTGCAGTGACTTCTCTTGTTGTGGAGCAGGGGCTCTAGGATGTGCTCAGGCTTTAGCACTTGTGGCACGAGGGCTCAGTAGTTGCAGTGCCCAGTACTCGTGGCACATGGGCCCAATCGCTCTGCAGCATGTGGGATCCACCCTGGATCAGGGGACCCATGTCCCCTGCACTGGCAGGCAGACTCTCCACCACTGAGCCACCAAGGAAGCCCTCTACCTCTTAATAGAGGGAGCGTCCAAGTTACACTGAAAGTGATGTGCACCTGGGGAAAAGACTTGGAGCCCCTTTTTACAATCAATGCATCACACAACTAGAATATACTGTCCCAGAAGCTTGGAGACACTCACAGGTTGAAAAAAGACCTTGGAAGCCTCTACTGACTGTTAGCAGAAGTTCATGTTCTTGACACACAATGAGACCAAGCAAACTGAAATGACAGAGTTTGGAGCAGAGAAATGTTTACTGTAGGACCATGCAAGGAGAAGGGTGGCTCATGCCCTGAAAAATCCTGAGCTCCTCAAGGGTTTTGACAAAGTGCTTTAAAAATCCAAGTTAGGGGGTGGGGGGTGTCATAGAATATATAATCAGCTTGTGAACAATTCTATGACTGGTGAAGCAACAGGGTGGTGTCACAGGGGTTGACATGATCAGTCCTTAGGCTCCAGGAGAGCTGAGGCTATGAACTCACGAATGTCAACTAGTTAACAAGTTTCATTTGGTGAGAGGTTTTCACATCTGCAAAACAATTCAGGAAATGTGCATCAAATACTGTTATCTAGGTACTTTGGAGAGGAGCTAAACCAGAGGGTATGGAGGAGGGCCTGTCCCCCCACCCTCAGGAAGGCCCCAAGGGGTCCTGCTTGGTTACATGACCACTTGGGGCCTGAGAAGCTAGTTATAACTCAGAGAGCCAGAGGTGCCCCTTGGACTCTGCAGCCAGTTCCCTTTTGATTGTTCCCCAGTATTTTGTCACTCCAAAGAGCTGAGCGAGAAATATCCTGTCTCCATCTGTCTTTGTGCAAAAGTTCAGATCCAGCTGTAGGTTAACTCCCATGGACAGAGGAGCTTGGTGGGCTATAGTCCATGGGGCTGCAAAAGAGCTGAATATGACTTAGCAACTGAACAAGAAAAGGGAGCCCTTGAGAGAGAATCCTTCTTTTGGGGGGAGGAGTGTTTGGTAAAGTATCTAAATAACTCCATGCAGGCAGGGGCTTCCCAGATGGCTCACGAATCCACTCGCCAATGTAGGAGACACAGGTTCAGTCTCTGGGGTCAGGAAGATCCCCTGGAGGAGGAAATGGCAACCGGTTCCAGTATTCTTGCCTAAAAAATCCCACGGACAAAGGAGCCTGGCGGGTTCCTCTGCCCATGGGGGTCACAAAGAGTCGGACACAACTGAACGACTGAGCACGCACACGCTCTGGTTCCATGCAAAACAGTTCTCCCTGAGACCTGTTCCTAGAGGCTGATTCATCATCAGAGGCACCAGTGTCTAGCAGCAATGGTCATTCTCTGCGTCCAACCTCTGCTATCCATCCCCTCCAGCATTCAGCATCAGTCTTCCAGACAACGTTCCATGGAGTGCCTCTCCCCTCAGCCAGGTACACAGAACCAAGGACTGCACTAAACCAGATCTCGGTTGAATGGCTCAGTATTGCAGGGCATCCTGATTCCAGCCCTGCAGGCCAGTGCTATTGTTTAAAGAGAGGATTCGTTGCCCATCTCTGACCTTGGGAACTCACCCAAGGCTTGCAGGTGAATGCCAAATGCTAAGAGGAATGCTATTGATCAGGACTGGAAGGGGGGAGGAAAGCTGGGTCATAAATGCTTATTAATGGCTAGAAAAGGGACTGACGCTGGGGTTTTTGGCATGACAATAAAAGGGCAGAGAGTGAAGTTAAAGAATTGGAATTAAAAATCTCTGCCTTGGGGGAGCCAGTACTCAGACCAGGTTTACATCAGAATCAACTGGGGGAGCTTTTAAAAATACAAATTCCCGGCCCAGACTCAGCCTTATCAACTCAAAACTTCTTGGGGGAGAGGCCTTAGATTTTTCAAGTCATATTTTGTAAAAGGTCTCCAATTGGATTTTAGGAGCTACTGATGTGGTCCAGTGCTGTAATCCACTCCTCATCACCCCTGAAGGATGAACCCAGGATATTTACAACCATGGTACGTCCTGTGTATGAGGCTGACTGTGGCCAGGCAAAGTGCATTATTTCATCATGTTTCCTCCCAATCCTATCTATCTGTGTGTTGTTTAGTCACTAAGTTATGTCCAACTCTTTACAACCGCACGGACTGTAGCCCATCAGGCTCCTCTGTCCACGGAATCTCTGTCAGGGATTCTTTAGGCAAGAATACTGGAGTGGGTTGTCATTTCCTTCTCCAGGGGATCTTTCTGACCCAGGGATCGAACCCACATCTCTTGCACTGGCAGGCAGATTCTTTACCACTGAGCCACTAGGGAAGCCCCAATCCTATCTATAGGTACAATATAATCATTATTCCCATTTCCCACATAAAATAATTGAGGATTAGAAGGGATGGAGTAAACAAAGGTACACAGAAGGGGAGTGGCAGAAAGTGAAAGTGTTAGTCTCTCAGTCATATCCTACTCTTTGCGACCCCATACACTGTAGCCCACCAAAGAGAATATATATATTGGGCTACCCAAAAAGTTCATTAGGGTTTTCTGCAATACATCTTTTTTTTTTTCTTCCAGTTGTTTATTCATTTATGGCTGCGCTGGGTTTCTGTTGCTGTGTGCGGGCTTTCTCTAGATGCGGCTACTGGGAATTACTCTTCATTGCAATGTGTGGGCTTCTTGTTGCAGTGGTGTCTCTTGTTGTGAATCATGGGCTCTACGTGTGCTGGTTTCAGAAGTTGTAGTTGCAGTACCCAGGCTTAGTTGCCCCTTGGCATGTGGGAACATCCAAGACCAGGGATCAAACCCATGTCCTCTGCGTTGGCAGGTGGACTTCTAACCGCTGGACCACCAGGGAAGTCCTTTTCCATAAGATCTTATGAGAAAAAAACAAATGAGCTTTATGGCTAACTCTACATATAATATTTATATGTATTTATGCTTATATATATTGGAGAAGGAAATGGCACCCCACTCCAGTATTCTTGCCTGGAAAATCCCATGGAAAGAAGAGCCTGGTAGGCTGCAGTCTATGGGGTCGTGAAGAGTCAGACACGGCTGAGTGACTTCATTTTCATTTTTCATTTTCATGCATTGGAGAGGGAAATGGCAACCCACTCCAGTGTTCTTGCCTGGAGAATCCCAGGGACGGCAGAGCCTGGTGGGCTGCTGTCTATGGGGTCGCACAGAGTTGGACACGACTAAAGCGACTTAGCAGCAGCAGCAGCATGCTTATATATACTGAAACAGCTGAAGTTCCAATACTTTGACCACCTGTTGAGAAGAGTCAATTTATTGGAAAAGACCCTGATGCTGGGAAAGATATAAGGCAGGAGGAGAAGGGGAAAACAGTGGACCAGATGGTTGGATGGCATCACCAACTCAGTGGACATGAGTTTGAGCAAGCTCCAGCAGTTGGTGATGGACAGGGAAGCGTGGCATGCTGCAGTCCATGGGGTCACAAAGAATTGGACATGACTGAACAACTGAACAACAAAATGCATGTATATAAAGTGTGTGTATATGTATACACCCAGATGTATATACAAATGTGTGTATATATGTATGTATGTGCATAAACATTTCTGTATCTCTATGTGGATATATATGCATGTATAAATGTATGTATCAATGTGCATAAAGGTATATGTGTTTCAGATGAGATCAGATCAGTTGCTCAGTTGTGTCCAACCCTCTGCGACCCCATGAATCGTAGCACACCAGGCCTCCCTGTCCATCACCAACTCCCGGAGTTCACTCAGGGAGTGAATCAAGTCAGTGATGCCATCCAACCATCTCATCCTCTGTCGTCCCCTTCTCCTCTTGCCCCCAATCCCTCCCAGCATCAGAGTCTTTTCCAATGAGTCAACTCTTCGCATGAGGTGGCCAAAATACTGGAGTTTCAGCTTTAACATCATTCCTTCCAAAGAAATCCCAGGACTGATTTCCTTTAAAATGGACTGGTTGGATCTCCTTGCAGTCCAAGGGACTCTCAAGAGTCTTCTCCAACACCACAGTTCACAAGCATCCATTCTTCGGTGCTCAGCCTTCTTCACAGTCCAACTCTCACATCCATACATGACCACAGGAAAAACCATAGCCTTGACTAGATGAACCTTTGTTGGCAAAGTAATGTCTCTGCTTTTGAATATGCTATCTAGGTTGGTCATAACTTTCCTTCCAAGGAGTAAGCGTCTTTTAATTTCATGGCTGCAGTCACCATCTGTAGTGATTTTGGAGCCCAGAAAAATAAAGTCTGACACTGTTTCCACTGTTTCCCCATCTATTTCCCGTGAAGTGATGGGACCGGATGCCATGATCTTCGTTTTCTGAATGTTGAGCTTTAAGCCAATTTTTTCACTCTCCACTTTCACCTTCATCAAGAGGCTTTTTAGTTCCTTTTCACTTTCTGCGATAAGGGTGGTGTCATCTGCATATCTGAGGTGATTGATATTTCTCCCGGCAATCTTGATTCCAGCTTGTGTTTCTTCCAGCCCAGCGTTTCTCATGATGTACTCTGTATATAAGTTAAATAAACAGGGTGACAATATACAGCCTTGATGTATTCCTTTTCCTATTTGGAACCAGTCTGTTGTTCCATGTCCAGTTCTAATTGTTGCTTCCTGACCTGCATACAGGTTTCTCAAGAGGCAGGTGAGGTGGTCTGGTATTCCCATCTCTTTCAGAATTTTCTTCAGTGTATTGTGATCCACACAGTCAAAGGCTTTGGCATAGTCAATAAAGCAGAAATAGATGTTTTTCTGGAACTCTCTTGCTTTTTCCATGATCCAGCAGATGTTGGCAATTTGGCCTCTGGTTCCTCTGCCTTTTCTAAAACCAGCTTGAACATCAGGAAGTTCACGGTTCACATATTGCTGAAGCCTGGCTTGGAGAATTTTAAGCATTACTTTACTAGCATGTGAGATGAGTGCAATTGTGCGGTAGTTTGAGCATTCTTTGGCATTGCCTTTCTTTGGGATTGGAATGAAAACTGACCTTTTCCAGTCCTGTGGCCACTGCTGAGTTTTCCAAATGTGCTGGCATATTGAGTGCAGCACTTTCACAGCATCATCTTTCAGGATTTGGAATAGCTCAACTGGAATTCTATCACCTCCACTAGCTTTGTTTGTAGTGATGCTTTCTAAGGCCCGCTTAACTTCACATTCCAGGATGTCTGGCTCTAGGTCAGTGATCACACCATCGTGATTATCTTGGTCATGAAGATCTTTTTTGTACAGTTCTTCTGTGTATTCTTGCCATCTGTTCTTAATATCTTCTGCTTCTGTTAGGTCCATACCATTTCTGTCCTTTATCGAGCCCATCTTTGCATGAAATGTTCCTTTGGTATCTCTGATTTTCTTGAAGAGATCTCTAGTCTTTCCCATTCTGTTGTTTTCCTCTATTTTTTTGCATTGATCACTGAAGAAGGCTTTCTTATCTCTTCTTGCTATTCTTTGGAACTCTGCATTCAGATGTTTATATCTTTCCTTTTCTCCTTTGCTTTTTGCTTCTCTTCTTTTCACAGCTATTTGTAGGGCCTCCCCAGTCAGCCATTTTGCTTTTTGCATTTCTTTTCCATGGGGATGGTCTTGATCCCTGTCTCCTGTACAATGTCACGAACCTCAATCCATAGCTCATCAGGCACTCTATCTATCAGATCTAGGCCCTTAAATCTATTTCTCACTTCCACTGTATAATCATAAGGGATTTGATTTAGGTCATACCTGAATGGTCTAGTGGTTTTCCCTACTTTCTTCAATTTAAGTCTGAATTTGGCAATAAGGAGTTCATGGTCTGAGCCACAGTCAGCTCCTGGTCTTGTTTTTGCTGACTGTATAGAGCTTCTCCATCTTTGGCTGCAAAGAATATAATCAATGTTTATATATGTGTAAATGTACATATATGTGTATATGTCTATATATCATCTCCACACATAGCTAGCCAAGGAAACTGGAATCTGTGTGCCTTCTTCATATCATGTCTGGGAGATTCCGTGAGATGGCCTTTCAGGGTCTGGGGCAGAGCTTACCCATTGTCCCTGGAATCCATTCTTCCTATATCCCCTTTAGAAAAAGGATCCCCTGCCTTTGAGCCAGGCATAAGGCAGCTCAGGTGGTGACATTTCCCAGCATCCCTTGAAGCCCTGGGTGGACCTGAGACAAGTTCAGGCCAGCGGGATGTGAATGGAAGGGAGGTGAGCAAAATCAGGGTCATGTCCTTCTGAAAGGAGATTACTCACTCTCTACTGCTTTTTCGTTTCTCCCTTTCCTCCCTGAAGGCTGGAATGAGGACCCTGTGGTGGTCACACAGCACTGAGTGGTTCTTGTCTAGAAGCAATTTTGCCCACCCCCACCATTGGCACCTGGGAATACCTGGAGACACATTCTCCTATCACACGACAGAGGGGGTTGCTGCTGACATCTCATGGGTAGAGATGCTGTAAAATATCCTGTGATACACAGGAAGCCCCCTCTCCCAAATAAAGAATTGTTGTTGTTGTTGTTTAGTTGCTCAGTCACAACGGACTCTTTGCGACCCCATGGACTGTAGCCCACCAGGCGCCTCTGTCCATGGGATTCTCCAGGCAAGAATACTGGAGTGGATTGCCATGCCCACTTCCAGGGGATCTTCCTGACAGAGGGATTGAACTTGCATCTCCTGCATTGGCAGGTAGATTCCTTACCACTGAACCACCAGTACAAATAAAGAATCATCCAGCATTAAAACGTCAACTGTGTGGAAGTTGAGAAAGGTTGTAATAAATGTCTCTACATAAATATTTCCTTTTTCCTACAAGCTTAGCTTGTACCACGATATGGGACTTTATTAAAGCATAGGGCATCAGAGATCCCCAAATGATTGTGGACCAGATGCCATTCTGGGAGAACAGAGAAGCCCTTTTATTATCAGGAAGCATAAGAGAAAGACCAGTTTTTAAAGATAAGATATCTGATGGAAGTCAGGAAACTGACATGCTCATTAATACAAGCAAAATATAATTTCCTGGAAGGCCACTGAGAACTGTCAGAATCACTGGGGAGGCTGGAAACAGGCATGTAGCAGTAGAGCTTTGGAGACCTGGAGGTAGAAACTATAAAAATGTTCCCTAGCAGGAACAAACTGGATGAGTGGGTCCAGATTGGGTGGATGCAATTTCGTCTGCTTCTTCTGTCCTTGGGTCACTTGTTGGAAAGTTAGTGGCTCTAGTTAGCATCTACCTGGTTCAGTTCATTTCAGTTCAGTCGCTTAGTTGTGTCCAACTCTTTGTGACCCCATGAACCACAGCATGCCAAGCCTCCCTGTCCATCACCAACTCCCGGAGTTTACCCCAACTCATGTCCATTGAGTTGGTGATGCCATCCAACCATCTCATCCTCTGTCATCCCCTTCTCCTCCTGCCCTCAATCTTTCCCAGAATCAGGGTCTTTTCCAATGAGTCAGCTCGTCATATCAGGTGGCCAAAGTATTGGAGTTTCACCTTCAACATCAGTCCTTCCAATGAACACCCAGGACTGATCTCCTTTAGGATGGACTGGTTGGATCTCCTTGCAGTTCAAGGGACTCTCAAGAGTCTGTCTCCTCCAACACCACAGTTCAAAAGCATCCATTCTTTGGTGCTCAGCTTTCCTTGTAGTCCAACTCTCACATCCATACATGACCACTGGAAAAACCATAGCCTTGAGTAGATGGACATTTGTTGGCAAAGTAATGACTCTGCTTTTTAATATGCTGTCTAGGTTGGTCATAACTTTCTTTCCAAGGAGTAAGTGCCTTTTAATTTCATGGCTGCAGTCACCATTTGCAGTGATTTTGGAGCCCCCCAAAATAAAGTCAGCCACTGTTTCCCCATCTATTTGCCATGAAGTGATGGGACCAGATGCCATGGTCTTCGTTTTCTGAATGTTGAGCTTTAAGCCAACTTTTTCACTCTCCACTTTCACTTTCATTAAGAGGCTTTTGAGTTCTTCATTTTCTGCCATAAGGGTGGTGTCATCTGCATATCTGAGGTGATTGATATTTCTCCCGGCAATCTTGATTCCAGCTTGTGCTTTCTCCAGTCCAGCGTTTCTCATGATGTACTCTGCATATAAGTTAAACAAGCAGGGTGACAATATACAGCCTTGACATACTTCTTTCCCAATTTGGAACCAGTCTGTTGTTCCATGTCCAGTTCTAACTGTTGCTTCCTGACCTGCATACAGATTTCTCAAGAGGCAGGTCTGGTGGTCTGGTATTCCCATCTCTTTCAGAATTTTCCACAGTTTATTGTGATCCACACAGTCAAAGGCTTTGGCATAGTTATTAAAGCAGAAATAGATGTTTTTCTGGAACTCTCTTGCTTTCTCAATGATCCAGCGGATGTTGGCAATTTGATCTCTGGTTCCTCTGCTTTTTCTACCTGGTTAACCAAGCTTAAACTCTGAGCCCACCTGCTGGCTGGGTGCCCAGTAGAGATAGGAGTGCAGTTACTCAGGAACTCTCCAGGTGACCTCTGACCTCAGAAGATCGGCCGCCTCCCTGTACTGTCTGACCAGGAATGCACACAGTGTGACCTCCCTGGTGGTTCAAGGGTTACGAATCTGCCTTACAATGCAGGGGACACGGGTTTGATTCCTGGTCAGGGACCTAAGATCATGCATGCTGCTGGGCAGCTAAGCCTTCACGCCACAACTGGAGAGTCTGTGTGTTACAACGAAAGATCCACACGATGCAATGTGGATCCTGTGTGCCACAACTGAGACCTGATGCAGCCAAATAAGTAAACTAAAAAAAGATAATAATAAAATAAAACTTAAAAGGATCTTAAAGAAAGAATGCCCACAATGGAGTAAGATAATTGCAAAGGAATTTGGAGTCACAGTGCGAAATGGGGTTGAATACTATTGTAGCCCTAACCAATGATTCATGTTAGGAAGTCAAGAGAGGAGATTCAACCACTGGCTTTGCCACTTCCTACCCATGTGACTCCGAGAAAATTCCTTTGATTTCTTGGGGGCCTGATCATCAAGACTAGAATCTCAAACGATCCACATCCTCCAACTTGAAGTATCTCAGATCCACTCAAGCAAGTGCAAAAGATGATTAATAGCTGCTGGTAATAGATTACCCTGCTTGCCAAGATCTATATATTGACACCTACAGCTCAGGCATTTGTCTGTTCAATTACACATCCAAAAAAAAAGGGAACGTTTTAATTGCATATATTGATTTTGTCTCAGAGATTTGAGGGGCATGGAGACAGACTGGGAATTTTCTTCAAAGCCTTCATGTACTTGAAAGCATCTCAGAAGTTGGGAAGAAGCAGAGCAAGATCTCCTGTGCTGTGAATAAGCCATCTAGCCATAGAGAGGCAGTGAGGGAGTCTCATCATCCCATTCTTGTGTTTAGGGACTTCCCTCACAGCTCAGTTGGTAAAGAATCTGCCTGTAATGCAGGAGACCTGGGTTGGATTCTTGGGTCAAGAAGATCCCCTGGAGAAGGAAGTGGCAACCCACTCTAGTAGTCTTGCCTGGGGAATCCCATGTACAGAGGAGTCTGGTGAGTTACAGTCCGTGGGGTCACAAAGAGTCGGACATGTTTATCCTAATCTAAATCTCCTGAGTTTGAACCACAGATGCTCATTATCACCTTGGGCTGTGTCTAATCACACAGCCCCGAGAAATGTGGACTTTCTAATGCTTCTCGATGACACAGATCTTCCAAACGAGATTGTCTAAGATGAATGTTGGCCCATCCAGTTCTCATTAAAACCCTTTCTTCTTGGCATGGTGATTTGGTTTCTGTTTCCATGGAGGAGGCAATCAAGCCATAGACTCATTATTTAACTCATGCTTTCTCTCGCTCTCTCCTCTCTCTGTCTCTCTCCCAACTACAGTTATTTTCAAACACCTTTTTTGAGAACACTGAGTTTTGCATATTCCTTGAGGCTTTTTTAAACTGGGAGGATTGAGATTTTGTTTACATGGAGAAAAGTACCAATCTGGGAAATCTCATTTGTCGGTGCCTGAGTTCTGCCCCAGGGGCCCCTCCAGGCTAGGTGTAGAGCTCTCCTTTGTGGTAAATCATAGGTGACAGTCATGTCTGGGAGAACAGCTCTTGGGAACACAGAAATTCACACTGAGAGTGGCAAGAACTGCCTGGTGTAGTGTCAGAGGCAGCCACGGATGCCAGAGCAAGCGATGGCAGGGGACCAGCCAAGGATGACCAGGAGGTTACCCTCTTTAGAACAGAGGGGGCCCAGAATCATCCCAAATAGTGGAAATGGATGGTTCCATTCAGAGCAGTGAAGATTTTGAAAAATTTGAAATATCAATTGGATATTAAGCTTAACCTGGTGACTTGATAGATATTCTTGGGTCTATGTTTTCCTAAGATGGTATGGGGGGAAAGATAGGGCTAAAAGAAAAACAAGGATCTCATCTTCTAGGACTTCCATCAATCTACTGGGAAGTTATAAAACTCCCCTTCCACCAGGGTCCAGGTTTCCTGGGCTGCAGCACTCTCTCACTGTTCTAAGGCTGAAAAAACCCATATCTGTTTTAGTAGATGGATACAAGATTCAAATAGGTGGTTGATTGGAGACCATGACCCTCTATAACTTCAGCTCCTGAAATATCTGGGGCTAGAATGGTCAAAGGGCGAAAGAATTGGTGCCAGGCTCGTGGTCAGTCAAAGAGGATGCTACCTTGCAGGGTCCCCAAGGATACTTGTGCCCCATTCAAGATACTCACCTTCATCAAGGGCTATTGATGTCCTTGTTTTAACAGCTCTTTCTGCATCCACATCAAGAAGAGCTTGCTACTCGTCAAAGATGTCATGGATAACCTTACAAGTTCACCCCAATCATCTTAATGGGGCAGCTGTGGTCTTCTCATGACAGCCTTGCCTGTTACAGCAAGACTTTGCATCATGGAACAGGAAGCACAGGAGAGGGAATGGAAAGAAAGGAAGCCTCCCACACTGTTGGTGGGAGTGGAAATTGGTGCAGCCACTATGGAGAACAGTATGGAGTTTCTTTAAAAAACTAAAAATAGAGTTACCATATGACCCAGCACTCCCACTCCAGGGCGTGTAACTGGAGAAAATACTAATTTGAAAAGATATGTCCACCCCTATTTTCCCAGCAGCATGATCTACGATAGCCAAGATATGGGAAAAACCTAAATGTCCATGGATAAAGAAGATGTGATACATATATACAATGGAATATTACTCAGCCATAAAAAAGAATGAAATGATACCATTTGTAGCTACATGGATGAACCTAGAGATAATCATACTAAATGAAATCAGATAGAGAAAGCCAAGTATCATATGATATTGCTTATATGTGGAATCTAAGAAAATGATTACAAATGAACATATTTATAAAACAGAAATGGCTTCCCTGGTGGCTCAGGGGTAAAGAAACCACCTGCAATGTGGGAGACACGAGTTTAGTTTCTGGGTTGGGAAGATCCCCTGGAGAAGGAAATGGCAACCCACTCCAGTATTTTTGCCTGGGAAATCCCATGGACAGAGGAGCCTGGTGGGCTACAGTCCATGGGGTCACTAGAGTTGAACACAACTTAGAGACTAAACCACCAACCACCATAAAACAGATATAGACTCACAGACATAGAAAACAAACTTATGGTTATCAAAGGGGAAAGTGGGGAGAGAGGGATAAATAAGGAGTTTGGGATTAATCGATACACACTGAATGCATGTGTGTGCTCGGTTGCTCAGTCATGTCCAACTCTTTGTGACCCTATGGAATAAATTAGATAACCAACAAGGACATACTGTATAGCACAAGATACTTAATATCTTGTAATAACATAATGAAAAAGAATCTAAAAAGGAACATATATGTATTATATTCACATATTCACATACACATTGTGTGTTGTGCTTAGTTGCTCAGTCATGTCTGACTCTTTGTAACCCCACGGACTATATATAGCCCACTGGGCTCCTCTGTCCATGAGGATTCTCCAGGCAAGAATGCTGGAGTGGGTTGCCATGCCTTCTTCCAGGGGATCTTCCCAACCCAGGGATGGAACCCAGGTCTCCTACATAGGAAGGCAGATTCTTTACCACCTGAGCCACCTGGGAAGCCCATATATACAAACACATATATGTAAAAAACCAAATCCTAATTTTGAAAAATACAATTAAAATTTTTTTAAAAAGTGAATCACCTTTTCTGTCCACACGAAACTTTATAAATCAGCTATATTCCAATGAAATTTTTTAAAAATAAAAAAACTAAAAATAAGCTGAAAGCATAGATTCCAATCAACTAAATGGGGTCAGCTGAGGTCAGTAGGCAGGAAGTGAGTTTCTCTGGCTCTGTTATGAAAAGGGTGGTCGCTCAGAAAGCAGCAGTGGCCACTAAGCAAAGCACAGGAGTGGGGTCCATAGAGACTCTTCCAGGCAGGACCTCTGCTATATTGTCAAAGATACAGTGGTGCAGGCAAAGAAGTGGCCCTCAGCCAGGTGGCATCCTCTCCATATTGCAGGTCAGATGCATTGAGGCTGGCTGTGTCAGTTCCCGGATACCTTACAGAATCTGATCTTAGCAGCACGAAACGCTTCAAACAGTAGCAAGAGCAAGCTTCCCTGGTGGTTCAGCGAAGACTCTGTGATCCCAATGTAGGGGCCTGGGTTCCATTCCTGGTCAGGGAACTAGATCCCACATGCTGCGAATAAGAGTTCACATACCATACCTAAAGATCCTGCATGCTGCAACTAAGACCCGGCACAGACAAATTCATTTAAACAGACAAACAAACATCCACACGGGAACACAGGAGATTTCAGGCAACCTCAGCTTTCTTGCCAGCAACTGAGGCCACGTGGAGATCTAAGCCTGGACGTCTGCCCACATCCGCCGCTCATAGGAGTGGGAGTTGGACCCAAGCTGCCTCCTGTTGTTTCCTGACCTTAAGCTGCTTGGTGGGTCTGAGAGGCTGGGACAGGAGCTGGGAGGGACAGCTGAGCGGAACTTGCCTCCTTAGGACTGTAGTACCCACATCCCCATGTATCACTGATATGTGTGCTTCAAACAGTAGCTTGGGAGCAGGGCCACCAGTGGAGCTGGGACAATCAACCAGTACAGAGGCCTTTTGGGAAGGTCAGGCTGCTGAGTGATGCTGTCATAGACAGAGCAAAGCAGAGATGCTCCTTTCTCAGCCGCCTAATTAGTTCACACCAGCCACGAGACACCGGCAAGAAAGTCCCTGGTCGTTTCCCTCAAGTTGGTGATAAGAAGCCCAATTAGGCCTCGAGAGACCTAGTCCCTCTCAAGATGCTATGCTTGTTCCACTCCTTCAGGCCAAGCCTGCATGAGCATCCAAGTCACGTGGACCCTCAAAGGGGAAAAGGAACCTGGTTTGGCATGAACCTGGTCCCCCTCCCTCTGTGCTCCCATCTTTACAGGAAGGTCAGCTCCCCAGAATCCAGCCACTCAATAAGTCAAGAAGCTTCTACTGAACGGCTAGTGCATTAATCAGGCGGGAGTAGGTACCGCTGTAAATAAACCAGAACAGCAGTCAGTGAAACAGAATAAAGGACTGTTTCTTGTCCAGAAGGGTCTGGGAGGGTCCCATCCTCTCTAAGGCCATGAACCTCCCATGTGTCCCTGGGTCCTTGGGGACTTGGGCTCCCTCCAACCGGTGGCGCTACATATCAGCATGTGTCTTCCCCAAACACCATAGGATGCCACTTATATGTGGAACCTAAAATATGACAGATGAACCTACCTAGGAAACAGAAACAGAACCGTGGCCACAGACAACAGACTGGTGGTTGCCAAGGGGTGAGGGTGTAGAGGGAAGGATTGGGAGTTTGGGGTGAGCAGATGCCAGCTACTATATATAGGACAGATAAACAATAAGGTCCTACTGTAGAGCACAGGGAACTGTATTCAATACCCTGTGATAAACCACCATGGAAAAGAATATACATACACATATATATGTCTAATTACTTTGCTGTATAGCAGAAATTAGCATTAGAATTCAACTATATTTTAATAAAGAAAAAGTCCCCAAACATGTGTCTTCCCAGTCGCTGAGGCAGGATAAGGGAGAGCATGCACAGGTCACTCACCCTGGCTCCTGACTGCCCCTGCTGGGAGTGACCTGTCATCACTGTTCACAGTCGTTGCCAGAACTGCTAGTTATGCAGACCCAACTGAACTGCAGGGCTGGTTGGGAAATGTATTGAGCAGGTGTCCAAGCATGCCCCAAGGATGTGGGGGCTCTACACAAAGAAGGTAACCCCATTCCTTTCCTGGGGGGCATGAAAAGGCCAGAGAGATGTCATGTGTTTTTTCACTAGACTCTGGAAATTCTGATTGAATGGAGCATGACTGGCAAGATTTCGACTCAAGTGAAGACCTCCGCACAGTGAGGTTGATCTGGGAAAAGGAGGGGATGTTTTAATTCTTACCATGCTTCACTCACAGAGGGGTAGGCCTTGATGGCAAGCCAGCAAGGTCTGTATAAGAAACAGAGGACAAGGAGTATTGTCTTCTCTGCTCCTCTTGAGGGCAAGAGTTGCATCTAACTATTTTTATTGCCCCCAGAGTGACCAAATCTACAGACTCAGGGGAAGATGCTGTTGTTACCTCCAAGTGGAAGCACAGCCCCACTGTATTAAAAAAGCCTCTGACATCAGTTTAGTTCCTGGTTCCCACTAGGTGCCTAGCTAGTTTATCAGACTGTGTTTTTGTCATTCATGCTCTGCAAACCGTTCATTGTCTCTTGCCCATCCATCCATTCATTCAAACATCCACCCATACATCCAAACATTTGTCTATCCTTTCAAGCATCAAATCATCCATCTATTCATGTGTTTAATTCATCCAAACATCCACTCACTCAACCAACCATCAATCCATCCATCCATTCACTCACCCATCCAAATATCCACATATTCATCCATCTCTTTTCATCTATCCATCCAAGCATTCATCCATCCACCCAAACATTCATCAATCCATCCAAGAATCTAATCATCCATCTGTCCATCCATTCATTCAAACATTTGTCCATCTATTCAAACCTATAATCGTCCATCTTCCAACTGTCCATCCATTCAAACAACCACTCGCTCAACCATCCATCAATCCATTCATCCGTTCACTCATCATCCAAACATCCATCCATCCAAACATCCATCCATCCAAGTATTCATCCATCTATCCAAGCATTCATCTATCCATTCAAGCATCTAATCATCCACCCGTCCATCCATCTGTCCAAGTAAATGTTTACTGATTGCTGACTCTTGCTAGGCATGGCTCTAGTCATGGGGTATATAGCAGAAGACAGGTAGGACTAGATCCTTATTCTTCTGGAACTTATCTTCTACAAGGAAACACATATAGCAAACAAAGAAGCAAATACTTGGAAAGGACAAAGCCAGAGTTGTCTAGGAGATACAAGGACTGTAAGATGGGATGATAACTGGGGGGTAGGGGGAAGGGGAGGGACTTAAATGGAAGGGATGTGAAGCTACTCTCAGGTGGCTAGAGAAAGCCTCACTGAAGAAGCAACCTATGAGCTAAGACCTGAATGGTGATGAGGAGTCCAGCCTGTGACAATCTGGGAGAATAGAGTTCTGGAAAGAAGAGGGAAAAGGGGAATAAGCTCCAAGGTGGGGATGGGCTTGTTTTGCCAGAAAAATAGACAAAAGAGAACCAGTGGGACTAGAGTTAGTGACCAAGTGTGGCTGTGGTGGGAATTGAAGGTGGGGTTATGGGCAGTGCTGGTAACAAAGTCCGGATTTCATTCTAGGATTTATGATCATCTATTGGAGGGTTTTAAGAAGGGGAGTGAGCTCATGTGAATTATGTTTTTAAAAGGTCACTCTGTTAATTTTCACTTAGCAAACATTGACTGTCTGCTTAGTAGATTTCATTTAAGAGGCATGAAATGTTCTGGAGGTAGGGGAAGCAGAGGAGAGAAAGACAGAAGTTTTAGAGTTATAAAACAAACATTGGCCATCGTGCTTTGAGTCCATTAGCATCACTGGCGGACTTGATTGAACATCAGGGGAAAATGGTCATGAGATGTTCAAAGTCTGAAAGTCCTGGACAGAGGAGGTGACCCAGAGCCTGATGCCCCCAGGACTCTCTACTGGGCACCCAGCCAAGAGTGACAGATGGGTTTCCTTGTGAAGTTTTGCTTGTGAAGGGTGTTTGCTGTCTCTCCTTCAGCTTGGACCTCAGTCTTCTGGGGTCCTGTACTTGCGGTTCCAGAGTCTTCCTCAATGTCCAGAAAGCAAAGCTCATGGGAATGGAATTGGGGGTGGGGAAGCCAGGAAAAGGCAGTGAAAGGAGGAAGGAGATCCATTGCTTTGCAGGGCAAACATCCATTTTTATTGCAAAAATATCTTGATTTTCCCTTGGAAGTTAGTCCTTTCTCACTTTACTTTTTTTAAACCAAGATTTAATGTACATTTATTCTGTTTACTTAAAGCTGAATTTTATTTATTTATTTTTAAATTTTGGCTGTAATAGGTCTTCGTTGTGGCATGAGGGGTTCTCTAGTTTCGACACTCGGGCTTAGTTGCCCCGAGACATGCAGGATCTTAGTTCCTTACCAAGAATGGAACCCACTTCCCCTGCATTGGAAGGCAGATTCTTAACTCCTGGACCACCAGGGAAGTCCCTTGTATATTTATTCTCAATGTGTGGAACATGTAGTATAAAGGTTTCATACTGAATAAAAGATATTCTTTAAGCCAAAAAGGGAGGAATTCACATCAGGTTTTAGTTACCTTGTTTGCAATACAAATATGCAGATTTTATCACTGAAAGAAATCTCAGTTGTATTTCTTCATCAGAAACTTCAACTGAACCTAGAAATTTTCACACCTCGATCAAAAACAAAATAAAACAAAGACACAGGAAATAAAAAATGTAAGTTGATTGTTGAGACAGCAAGGCACTAATCTCTCCCCCTGGCACTAATCAGTCTCTAGGGTTGGAGGAAGATGCCTGTGATGGAGGCCTGGACATTGCATCTTGCAGGTGACAGATTTGATTTCTGTTCAGCTTGTGACTCCAGCCAGCCAATAGGGATCAATTGAAGGACTTCATCTGAAAGTGTCAGGACACTTACTGTCTTTAACTCAGAATTTCTTTCATGGGAAATTACCAAGGCTAGAGTTTCTGGAGGCCACTGTATGCAAGAGCTTTGCCTGAGCCTGAAGTCAAATAAGCAAAATGAGATATGGAGGTTATACATTTATTATTTAAATTTATACAGAGACCTAAACTAAACATTAGACCTAAATTAACATATCCCTAAATTTATGTTGTTAAAATGTAAATTTTAAAATTTTAAAAAATTAAATTGACAACTGCTTGACAATTCATTTGCCATAAAACCCCCATAGGTGTAATTGGGGTAGCCAGACAAAAAATTGGTTTTATGGCAAAACAGCCCCATAGAGTGGGTCCATCTGCTCGCTCAAACTAAAAAAGTAGCAGCTTCTTATCCAGGATTGATAGCTACTTTGATATTAAAGGAAAAAATCAGAACATTAAGTTATTTGGTAAAGAGCCATCATAAATTGTAATTCCATATAATAAAGAACAAACTGATGCTCTTCTAATGATTGATGAAAATTGGCAGATTGCTATAAGAAACTATTTTGGTCAAATTTTTACATCATTTACCCTCCAACGTTTTGTTAAATTTTATATCTAGACACCCAGTTATTTTCCCTGTTAAATACAAACAGTTCCCTATTCCAGATACCAAAAATTTTGTATAAAATTTCAAATAAAACATAACACAGGCATCCCTTACTATCCCCAGGGTCTAGCTATAGCAGGTAGAACACACTAAACATTAAAAATACACATTCAAAAATTAAAAGAAGGTGAGTTTAAGTATAGTTCCCTCCATCAGATCTTACAACATGCTCTCTTTGTAATAAATAACCTAAATGCTGATTCGTCCAGAACAACAAGATACAAAGCCATTGGTGAAATGGAAGGACCTCCTCTCCAGACAATGGAAGGGTCCTGAGCCATTATTAACTAGCAGTCGAGGATGTGCTTGTATTTTTCCACAGGACACAGATTCTCCAATTTAGATCCCGGACAGGCTGATTCACCATGTTGCAGTCCCCCAGACATCTGGTTCCCCCATTGCTTTGATCACAATAGAGGAGGGGTGCTCCTCTGCTCCTGCCACCGCTGCCGCACGGAACAGCCACGCGTCAGGAGCCGCGGGCCGGACCAGCCTGGCTGCCAGGGCCCAGTGCACAGCGCTCGCAGCCGGTAGCCCCGCCAGCGTCTGTCTGCGCTTGCTTGGCCGCCGCTGAGCCCAAGGCCAGTTCAGCGAGGGAGCAGGGGCAGCGCCCGCCGGTAGGGGAGGCAAGATAAACATCGAGATCCTGGCGAGACTGACAGGGCTGCTGCAGCGCGAACTCCAACCAGAAAATAATTCTACTTATTCTGTTTTAGCTTGTCTACCCTCGCCTTATGTTTTTCTTTTTACTAATGACTCCAAGAAACTCAATGTACATATGAATTAATCAGGTGGACCTAATATAGTAACTTGTGAACAATGTATGCTTTCATCTTGTTTAAACCCTCAATGTAATGTTTGCTCCTTTGTGGTGTTACAACGCCCATCCTATCTTATGGTGCCTATATGATAGCTATGGTCTTGCTGTGTTACAACAACTACAGGATTTAATGCCATCACGACGGTTTGTGGGCTTACTTATTTTAGAAATATCAGCTTTAATAACCGCAATTACATCTGTTACAGTGGCAGCAATATCATTGACTCAATAAGTGCATACTGCCCAATATGTTGATACCATGTCTAAAAATGTTTCTCTAACAACACAGGAAGCTATAGATACAAAATTGGAGATGAGAGTAGATGCCTTAGAAGAGACAATAATGCATATTGGGACTGAGTTACAGGCTTTAAAAGTGAAAATGGCTTTAACATGCCACGCTGATTACAGGTGGATATGCGTGACATCTTTGAAGGTAAACGAGACAGATTATGAATGGGAAAAGATTAAAAATCACATCTCAGGTGTTTGGAATAGGTCTGATATTGGCCTGGACTTAGGGAAACTTCATAATCAAATACAGACCTTGGAACACTCTCGACTGGATTTTACCGCCACTGGAGCAGCTAATGACTTTTTTCACACCTTCTCTAACTTTATTTCTGGAAAAAACATTCTGTCTAATATCCCTAGTTATGCTGTCGTTGGTGCTCTAATCCTACTTCTCATAATCATTCTTCCTTGTATTGTCAGGATTCTTCGGCAGAGCATTCGGAAGCTTGCGACTGAGCTGCATCTGGCTGTTTTAAGAAATAAAAAAGGGGGAGATGTTGGGGGCCGGCGTGAGGCACTCCGCCCATGGCAAAGGTCATGAGGAAGGAGGCTCGACATACACAAAGGCAGGATCGAGCCTCAGGAGTCCCCCTGGAAATCCTCGAGCATCTACCCCCATAACCAGAGCCTGCCTACTTTACTACTTTGTGCTCTCACCTACACCTCTGACTTTACGGGGGGCTGTCCCCCACCACCTCTTTTGGAGAAGGAGTTAACTTAGAGCTCCAGTTAATAATAATTCCTGGGTGTGATAGGAGTGTTTCAACCTACAAACTCCTCTGAAGGTTCTCTAGCCTGCCTGACAGGCTTGTCCGGCCACATGTGATTGCTCACAGCCTCCCAACCATGAGAGGCACGAGATGCTTTAAACCTTCTAAAAATAGGTTCCTTAGAAAAGTTAGAAAACCATTAGTATAAGTATAGTGGGCTGATTAGAAATTGTATTGGTGAAGGGTTTTTCATTTGTTGAGCCAATGTTTACTGCTAAGTCTCCACATCCCCTGCCCTTATACACATTAATGAATATATAGAAGAAATAAGTATTAACCTTTGATATTAATCACGTTAGACCTTAGGCTAAGCAAATTCTTTCCTTAATTAAAACCCACTACACCCTAACCCTATAGGAATGTAACTTTCTCTGGTACCTTTGGAAGGTGGCGTCTGTTTCAAAAATAATCACCCCTGGAGAAATAAGTGTTCTGGTTGACTGACCGCTGTCACAAGGAGAGGACCATAAATTGTCAGCAGGCCCCCCTGGCCAGAAGATGATGTAACACCCCTAAGACCTCTATATACATTTGTACAAAGTACCTGACTTTAATAAAAGTCAGGACTGCTGTCCCCACGTGACTTTTGTATAACACCTCAGTGTATAAAAACAGACCCTGGAAAATAAAGAATTGGGATCAGTTTCTCGAAAGACTGGTCTCCCCATGTCACTCTCTCTCTCTCTCACTCTGGCTGAGTCTCCATCTGGAGCGCGGAACCCACCATGCTTACTAATTATGCCTGGGCTTCTAAGATCCGACCGGGGAGGCCTCAGTGTCTCCTCTCCTTTGGGAGAACGGAAGGATGCCTGCGGCCTACGTAAGTGATCCAAACTTCTTGTCTTGAAGTTTTATTGGTCTCCTGCGTAAACCAAGCTACTCAGCCTCTTTTCTCCACTGAATTTTCCTACTGAGCTATCCTCATTCTATTACTCTTTATATCCTTAATGAATATTTAAATAGTCATCGACACCGTCTCCCCTTCGAATACTCTGGATCAGCCGGGGCTGGACCCTGGCACAAGAACACTGGAGTGGGTTGCCATTTCCTTCTCCAATGCATGAAAGTGAAAAGTGAAAGTGAAGTCACTCAGTTGTGTGCGACTCCTTGTGACTTAGTCACATACAATTCTTTGAGGCTTCATGGACTGTATGTAGCCTTCCAGGCTTCTCTGCCCAAGGAACTTACCAGGCAAGAATGCTGGAATGGGATTACATTTCCTTCTCCAGGAGATCTTCCTGACCCAGGGGTCAAACCTGCATCTCTTGCACTGGCAGGCGGATTCATTACCAGTAGCGCCACCTGGGAAGCCTGTTGTCCAGTCCTAGGGAGAAATAAATTCTGTCCACTGCCCCTATTCTTCCTGAAGTTTGGTTAAAAAATAATGTTTAAAATCACTTGCTGCATAGATTTTCTCCAAAGCAAACATCAGAAAAGGACTTCTTCCCTCGTAAGGGGACTGCTTCCTCCCTGGAGTGGGTAGAATTGTCTTCCTGAAAAGATATGTTGAAATCCTAACCCTCAGAACCTGGGACTGCAGCCTTATCTGGAAAGATCATCTTTGGAAACAGCTAAAGGATTCCAAAGATTGCTAGTGACCAGCAAAACCCAGGGAAGAAGCATGAGACAGATTCTTTCATAGCCAAGAACCAATTCGATTAACACCTTGATTTTGGGCTCCAGAATGGGGAGTAAATACATTTCTGTTGTCTTAAACCCCTAGTTTGTGATACTTAATGATGGTCACTCCAGGAAAAAATAAGTACACCTCTCAGAGGACACGTAGCCTTAGTCCTTTCAATTCTCTTATCTACAGGAGGCTAGATACACAGCTCAGCACTTTCCCCCATGTCTTGTGATAGACACAGCAACTGGAGCCAGGTGTAGGCAAAGTGTACCATAGAGAACTTAAGAGGAAGGCCTTTGAGGGCCAGGCAGGGGTCAAACTTGCATCTGGAACTCTGGCCATAGCATGTTCTTCGCTCCAAATCCCCTGTCCATCACCCCTCAGGTCATCAATGACGGCTGGGTTTGAGGAGCTGGTCCACGCTGTCAGAATATGCTTGCTTCACCCACATTTCTGCCAGAATCTCCATGGCTGCAGCCACAGCAAAGAGGGGGAGTGGTCCCCAGTGAGGAGCTAAAGACTGCTAATGACTGTGTCTTGGGAAGTGACACATGGGGTAATTAATTCACAGTTCTGAGCTTCCCCAGAGGGAAACAGATAAACTGTTCCCTTGCTCTCCCAGGGTGTCCTTGCACAGCCTCATTTGTAAAGTGGGTGTGAAATTGAGGATGAGGTGAGGCTTTTCAAAATAAGACAGTTTCCTGGAAGCCCAGTGCCCTGGTTGGTCCATGGAGCAGTCAATTGCTCTTAGTCTGCTCACGAGTTTAGCTCCTTAGACCTCTGGCCAGAGGCCAGTGCTATGACTTTATTTGTGCCCCTCACATTAATGGGTTGAAGTCCTAACTGCCCAGTAACTAGACGTGACCTTGCTTGGAAATAGGGTCTTTGTGGATGTAGTTAGTTAAGATGAGTCTTCCTGGAGCAGGGTGGGCTCAACTCCAACTTGCCTGGCGTTTGTTTATAAAGGGGAAATTTGGGGACCTCCCTGGCAGTTTAGTGGTTAAGACTCTGCACTTCCAGGTTTGACTCCTGGTCAGGGAACTAAAGGGGTTTCCCTGGTAGCTCAGATGGTAAAGAATCTGCTTGCGATGCAGGAGACACGGGTTTGATTTCTGGGTTGGGTAGATCCCTAGGAGGAGGGCCTGCAACCCACTCCAGTATTCTTGCCTAGAGAATTCCATGGACAGAGAATCATGGTGGACTACAGCCCATAGTGTGGCAAAAAGTAGGACAGGATTGAGCGACTAGTACTTTCACTTTCAGGGAGCTAAGATCCCATGTGCCTCGTGGCCAAAATAAAAAACCCTGATGACCAAAGAACCCACAAAGCAGCTCTGAATGCAGACCTTCAGTCCTCTTCCCTATAAGAGAGAAATACAAATAAAAAATAAAATGAGGAAATTGGGACACGCACACGCGCACATGATGTGGAAAACGCCATGTGAGCATGGAAGGAGAGATGGGGTGAAGCCTCTGCAGGACAAGAGCCACCACCAGGAGGCAGAGAGGGGCTGGATCAGAGCCCCGTAGAGCCTCAGAAGGAACCGACCCTGTGGACACCTGATCTCGGACTTCCAGCCTCAAGACTGTGAGCACATTTCTGTTGTTCAGGTGGCCGAGTGTGTGGAACTCTGTTCAGGGAATGGATCGCTCAACTCTGGCGCACTAAACGCTGCAGGAAGCCACGGGGTCCACCAGGGGGCGCTGATGATCCTGGTTTTTGTGGGCTTGGTATCTAAGTCTACTGGGTCGGAACTCACCAATTGGCGGGATGGGGGGCCCACGAGGGGTGGAAATGAGCAAGCAGGTCAGGCTAGGAGAAACTGCGCAGCATCCTTTATTTTATTTGCACCCTAAAACACCCTGTCTAAAAGTCAATTCGTTAAGGTGTTCGTATCATTTCTTTCTCCTACTCTCCGGGCACACAGATCACATTATGAGCTGTGTGAGCTGTGTTTTTTAAATCAGCGGTCCCCAGCCTTTTTGGCACTGCTGCTGCTGCTGCTGCTAAGTCGCTTCAGTCGTGTCCGACTCTGTGCAACCCCACAGACGGCAGCCCACCAGGCTCCCGTGTCCCTGGGATTCTCCAGGCAAGAACACTGGAGTGGGTTGCCATTTCCTTCTCCAATGCATGAAGGTAAAAAGTGAAAGTGAAGTCGCTCAGTCGTGTCCGACTCTTCGCGACCCCATGGACTGCAGGCTACTAGGCTCCTCCGTCCATGGGATTTTCAAGGCAACAGTACTGGAGTGCGTTGCCTCTAGGGACCGGTTTCGAGGAAGACATTTTTCCGTCGAAGGGGTGGGGATGGTTTGGGGATGTGTCAGGCGCATTAACATTTACTGACTTTTCTATTATTATTGTCAGCTCCATTTTAGATCATCAGGCATTAGACCTCTGAGACTGGGGATCCCTAAAGACAACAATCTCTATTTTCCTACCAGACACCGAGGGTACTCTCTTTAACATAAGAATATACTTCTCCTAATTTTGTCTAGAGAACACACAGCTCCCTCCATTTATTTTTGTTTTCAGCACTTCTGGGTAGAGACACAGCTGGGGAGAAATATTTCCTTATTAGAAGAAAAATGGTGAAATAGATGGCAAATGAAATTTGCCCTCTGGGTCAGAGAGACAATCTGGGTGTGGAGGAACCTGCAGGGGTGTGGGGGTGTCCTGCCTGGAGGCCACAGCAGTAAATTCAGGATGTCCAATTAGGGCCAAGGTGGATTCTAAGACCCATCTCACCAGAGTCTGAATTTTCGAGAGAAGACAGAAATTCAGATTTTTTTTTAGGTGCAATGGCCAAAGTCTTAAGCATTGACCCAGTCTTTTTCTATACCATAACCTATTTTATTATCCTTCATATAATGTATGATGATCTGAAAATTACATTGTTGTTAATCTCCTCCACCCCACACTAGAGGTCTTTGAGAGTAGGCATGGGTCTATTTACCACTCATCCTTGGCCTGCAAGGAGATCAAACCAGTCATTCCTAAAGGAAATCCACCTTGACTATTCATTGGAAGGACTGATGCTGAAGTTGAAGCTCCAAAACTTTGGCCACCTAATGCGAAGAGCCGACTCATTGGAAAAGACCCTGATGCTGGGAAAGATTGAGAGCAGGAGGAGAAGGGGGTGACAGAGGATGAGATGGTTGGATGGCATCACCAACTCAATGGACATGAGTTTGAGAAAGCTCTGGGAGATGGTGAAGGACAGGGAAGCCTGGTGTGCTGCAGTCTATGGGGGTCGCAAAGAGCTGGACATGACTGAGCAACTGAACGACAACTAGCATATAGTAGGTGCTCAATAAATACCAGTTGAATAAAAGAATGGTACATCACTTGATATTGCTTGCATGAAGACAAAGATTTCATGCAACTTCTTCTTCTGTGGAATCATCTTGGGACTGCAACTGATTATCAGAGGAATCTGAAAATCAACCTTTAAAAAATTATTTATTTGGCTACATGAGGTCTTAGTTGCAGCACTTGGGATCTTCACTCTGGCAGGCACACTTCTCTCTAGTTGAGGTGCAAGAGTTCAGTAGTTGTGGCATACAGGTTTAGTGGCCCTGCGACACGTGGGATCTTAGTTCCCCGAGCAGATGCCGACCCCAAGTCCCCTGCACTGGAAGGCGGATTCCTAACCATGGGGCCACGAGGAAATTCCCTGAAAAATCAACCTTAAAAAAACAACAACAAGAAACCCAGCCCACAGTCACCGTGGGCATATACATCCTTCAGGAAATTGACCTCTGAACGTACAAGAGCGATCTAAAGAAATGACAGAGCCCGTTCGTTCCCTCCCTCCAGCCCAAAGGGAGGCTGGGATACACGCTTGCCTGCCGTGGTTCTCACTTACCGCCATCAGTCAGCAGGCTTTTAGCAGAGAATTGCATGTGTGATTGATTTGCAAATCCTTTCAGGTCCTGAAGGAGAGATGCTTAGTACACAATGTACTTTGTCATCGTGTGTCAACATCGCCTCGATGCGGAGAGCGGCATTACACGATGTAAGCGTGTAATTGGATTGTTGCTGGGATCTTTCCATCTGCATTTTCATTTACCCAAAGCTGCAGCTTTGGAGGGTCATTTGCTGAGGATGCCAGCCACTGGGGCGGGGAAGGGGGTGGTGTGAGTGCGTAGAAAGACAAAGGACAGCCATAAGCCACAGAAGGCAAACTTTATATTTACAGTCGGTAAGTTTATAAATATATATTACATTCTTATAATCTACAATACATTCTGCACACAGACGGATTGGAGAGGGGGCATCGACAGCGGTATGAAAACGAGGGAAAGGCTGAAAGGAACAGGAGTGGGTTACTGAAAGCAAAGGATTATCATTGAAAAAAGGGTGACCGTTTAGTCACCCAGCCAGACAATGTAAGTCAACTTGGGGACAGGAGCAGGTGGCTGATGGCTCCTGGACTCTCAGTGTTAGGGCAAATGGACAGCACCTTAGTTTTAGAGAGAGTGCTGAGGTTGAGAGGATGAACTGGTGGAATTACACACTTGATCTCAGGAGAATTCAATTATATGCACAGAGAGAGACTGAGACACAGAGAGAGAGGAAACAGAGAGATAGGTTCAGAGAGACGTAGAGACAGAGAGACAGAGAAAGAGAAATTGACTTTAGAACCCAATGCTCGAATAACCCAGCTCTCTGTCCCATAGGCAGGTACCATGGGTCCCTCTATCCCTCCAAGGTGAAGAAGCAGCAGCCTCATGTTCTCCCCACATGTGAGGGGGGCCAGATTTCCTGCCCAACCCTCGTCACACACACTGAATCTCAACTCTCCTCACCCTGTACCCCTCTATGGGCATGCCCAGATTTATCTCAGCAGCCTTGGACAGCAGACCAGATGGGACTGTTGCAAGACCCATCACAGACCATCCCTCCCTTCTTTCCAGAAAAGCCAGGAGAATGAGCATCCTTGGGTGTTGTATTCCTTGTGAGCACTGCTGACCCCCAAAGACTAGCCTTTTCAAAGCAAGACACGTGTGAAGTTGGCCCCATGGGGCTTCAGTGTAGACTGATTGACACAGAGGCCACGGTGGAAGAGACTCAGCAAACAGTGACACGGCTCCCCACTGCCCAGGAGTGATTAATGACTTTTGCAAAGGTGGCAATGCAAGGAAGGGTACAAATGTGAACAGAGTAAATTTGCTTAAAAAAGAAAAAAAAAAAAGCCTGGTTCTTTGAACCTGATTGAAACTCTATGCCCAGGATCCCTAGTTTACCAATAATGGGATGCTCCGAATGGCTCAGAGGGTTTAGTTTCCTGGGTGTTTGTTCTTGACATCTAGTTACAAAGGTATTGGTGACCTGTTTGCCCTCTTGTTCCCTTTCAACCCCTTGTCAACGATTGCCTTGGTTTGTCAATAACCCGGGTTTACCCTGACCCAGCCTGTGGGAGATAATTGGAAATCATACTTCCCAAGAGCTGACTCTAGGCGGCGCTAGACTCCGCTTCTGCTCAGGCTCACAGCCAGGTGAGTTTCCATGACGCACTTCCTCCCATCCAGCCCGCCCAACCTGAGTCTCCTTTTTTTCCTGTGGTCCGCAACATTGAATATTGCAGCCATGTGGCTTTGGCTGTATCCAAATTGCTTCGATTAAAGAAAGAGAGATGGCAAGTGAGGGACAGTTTTTTCCTGGAGGCTGTCGGAAGCTCAGTGACTCAGAACTCATTTTTCTTCCAAGTTGAAAAAAAATCTCGCCATGAGTGATAAACCTCTTTTCATCGACTGAGACATCGGACCCTGGAATGTGGACATTGATTCCAACTCGGGGCCTCCCTGGGGGAGCCAGGGTCGTTTTCTGGGGCTCTGTGGATAGTGTCAGCCTGATCGTGTCCCTTTTTTTTTTTTGCCACGCCTGGAGGCATGGGGGACCTTAGTTTCCTGACCAGGGATCAAACCCACGCCCCCTACAGTGGAAGTGTTGAGTCCTAAACCATTGGACTGCCATGGAAGTCCCCCTTGTCTTTTCATTCCCCCCACTGCGGTCCCCGTTGCCCCGAATCCCCAAGTTAAAGGCCGAAAGGTGAGTGAGAACCAATGTCTGCGAATGCCCAGTTTACACATCTTCACGTAATCCTTCCCTGTAGCCATGTGACTCTTGGCCTCCCCCAGGGTCCAGATCCTGGCCGACCCAGTTCACGGTATCCTCCCTGCTGGCCGCTAGGGAGTTCACAGCAGGGCATCCATCCTCTGGAGAGAGGGTGGCGAAAGTGGTGAATTTGACTCTTTTCCTTTTTGAGGTAGGGGACGTTGGGGGCTCGCTTTTCTGATCTTTCCCGTCCATGAGGGTGGGTCCTGAAGATCTGAACAGCTGCCCGTTGATGCTCTTTTGGGAGTCTGTGCAGAGCAGATACTTACTCTCTTCGAAATCCATGCCCCTGTCGATGGCGGTGATCTGCTCCTCTTGGGAGGAGGCAAAGTGGAGCTGGTTCTCCAGCAGTTCCGTCCGGTGGCTCAGGCCGACCCAGTCGTGGGAGTGAGTCATCCCTTCCTGTTCTTCGAAGGGGACCTGTTTGTGCCTGTACTTTAATGCAAAGGTCACGCAATTGATGAGGAAGACCAAAATGGCCAGGCAGAAGACCCCCAGCAGGGCATACATTCCGATCTCCAGGTCGCTCAGCCCTTTGGAGGACTGGGGGTCGTTCTCCTCTGTCTCCCCATGGCTTCTGGGCAGGTCCACCTGGGCTGGGAAGCTGGTGAGGTCGATGGAGATGGTCTGCAAATGGCTGCCATCATCCAGAAGGCTTTCCTGGCCCCTGTTCTTCTGGAAGGTGGACCTCTCCGTTGTGGAGCCCCTGCCTTCCATGAGGCCCATGGAGGAACTGCTGTAGTACTCTCCCTCCTGACTCCCCCATTCCTGCAAGGGCTTTTTGGGTCTTCTGTCACTGATGTTATTATCCAGGCGACCTCCTGCCCCTGTGTGTCTGCTGTCACTGGTATTGGGGGTGGCATCGTTTTGGCCAAACTTCACTTTGATATTGGCTGTCCCCACAGCCAGCACGCTCTTCCGCTTGGATTTCTGGCACGATTCGCAAATGACCATTTCGACCTTCACCAGGGCCCCCTGTCCTTCAGCTTCAGCGGCAATTATAGGCCACTTGAATTTGGGGTCTTGGTGGATGGAGACCACCTTCTCATCCAGGGATGTGGCCATCAGGGAGAAGTCTTTTGCATCGTAAATATCCAAGGGGGTGACGGAGCCATCACTGAATTGGACCCAGCAACTGATGGCTGCTTCCTGTTGAAAAGAATAAGTAAGCTCATCAAAGATGGACAGAGAGGGGGAAGGGGAGGGTGGAACAAACTGAAAGAGTAGTGTTCACATATACACACTACCACATGTAAGACAGACAGCTGCTGGGAAGCTGCTATATAGCACAGGGAGCTCAGCTCGGGGCTCTGTGATGACCTAAAGGGACGGGATGGAGTGGGGAGGGGCGGGGGGGCAGTCCCAGAGGGAGGGAATATATGTATACTTATAGCTGATTCATGTAGTTGTACAGCAGAAACTAACACAACATTAACATTGTAAAGCAATTATACTCCAATTAAAAACTAAGGTAAAAAAACTGGGTCCCAAAGCTCATTGCACACAAAGACACTCTGTAGCAAAGAGAATGTTACAAGAACAAAGGGAAACCTGTTACACAGTATAGAAGTAAGAAGCACAAAAGGTATAAAATAGAATGAATTCTTGTAAAGACAAGAGAAGCTAAAGAAAACCCACAACAGTAAAATGACAACCACGAAACACGACCAGGAATAAACACCTCCTAATAAGATTTGCTTTCTTTCCCGAGGTGTTGAAAGAAAGATTTTTTTTTCCCCCTTCGCTGGAAGATCTACTTCTGCACAATAATAGATTGCATGTCAAAGGAGATTTACTGGCTAGTGGGTCATTCACAAGTGTTACACATTTAAATGAAACATATTTATTACATTACTTTTAAGCTGCTTTAATACCCAGTCTCTGAACATTACTCACAACACAGATGAAAGCCCCTGATCTACACAAGGGCGCCTCAGAGGTCTGGCTTTAGGCTTTAGTTGTTTCGGGTCCTGCCACACAAGCATCTAAGGATAGGCTTGTATTGGCTTGCAGACACAGTCCCGGCTTGGAGGTGAGGGGTAATGCTCTCCAGGCAGGGAGAGGGGTTGGGGTGAAGATTAAAGTTAGGAAGCTCTCTATTGGGAGAATTTTTGTACTCCCATCCATCCTCCAACCCACCCATTGGGGGAAACTGGGAGACCAAAGAGTAGCCAGGGCCAAGGTTTGTGTATATCTCAATTTCTTTTCTTTTTACTTTGTTGCTTTAGATCTGATTTCCTAGGGACTAGTCTGACCAGGGAGATCATAAGAGATGAGATAATCTCCAGGCCTTCCAATTCAGTGAAGATGTCATTGGCCTTGACAGCGAACTGGCAGGCCCGTTGCTCCCGCTTCCTCCTGTCTCCTGGAGAAGCTGCTGCATCCCAAGCCCAGAGGGGTGCTCAGCCCCAAGAGGCTTATGCCCCTGCCCACCTGGCCATAGCTGACCTAACCCGGAGAATGGCTGGTCAGAGCCATTCATCTCAGCAGCTCTGAGCCGGCCAGCATCTCCCCCTCCAGTTTGAAATAAGAAAGACAGGACTGAAGCACTTAGCTGTGGGCAGATGAGTGGGAGCTTGTATGAAACTGGGGAATGAAGCCTCACTTTGGAGCAACTACAATGGATCGAGTACAAACAAATGTCTGGGCTCAGCATTTATCTAATGAGATAATGGATATGAGAAAAACTGCTGAACCCGTTTCACCAAGTTCTTATAGCTGGGCTTCCCTGGTGGCTCAGACCGTGGAGGATATGTCTGCAATGAGGAAGACATGGGTTCGATCCCTGGGTCGGGAAGATCCCCTGGAGAAGGGAATGGCTACCTACTCTAGTGTTCTTGCCTGAAGAATTCCATGGACAGAGGAGCCTGGCAGGTTATACAGTCCATGGAGTTGCAAAGAATCAGACACGACTGAGCGACTAACACTTTCACAAAAGCCTTGCTAACCTTGTAGTAAATCCAGTGTTATTTCAACTTGCTTGAGTGGATTTCTCTTTCTTGAAACCAAGGCACCCCAAACCACAACAGATTAAGTTTTACTGGTGGTATCTGGTCTTTGGAAGTGAGAAGGAAGCTTCTCACATGAGACTGGGGGCTTCTGCTCCTGCTTCCACTCAGTCGGTAAATCCTGACCTTGTTAGACATTGGTTTGGACTGGCTGCTGGGTGGAAAACACCACCAGGAGCCAGTGCAAAAGCCACTGGGCATAACCCTGGTTTACAGGGTCAATTTTTCTTTTAAGCTGTGCCAGCTCTTAGTTGGGGCATGTGAACTTCTTAGTTGTAGCATGTGGGATCTAGTTCCCTGACCAGAGGTCAAACCCCGCCCCCTGCACTGGGAGCACAAAATCTTAGCCACTGGATCACTAGGAAAGTCCTCTACTAGGGTCTTCTGATTGGCCATGAAATCACAGCAGGAAAGTCAAATGCACACTGGATTTCTTGAAACTGAAATGTCAGAGCCAAGTTGTAGGCAGAGGCCAAGCTCCACCCAAACCAAGCACAGACCAAACCTCAGGGTCACATGGCTTGCTCTGCTTGTGGGGAATGGATCAGCTCTGTGGCCTTATTCTAACTGTGTCTTATTGCTTCCTTAACTCCTCACTGGCCGTCATCTGATTGGATCGCCCCAGGAAGACAGGAAGAAGCCTCAGGTTATTTCTCCTTTGCTACCTGGAATTTGTGTCCTGGCTGGCATTGTGCTCTGAGAAGAGGGAGGTTTGCCTTTGGCAAGAATTCATATCTGTTTCTGAGCTCACCCACTTTCGAGTGCTTTGTAGTCCAAAGCCTTGCACACAGAGACCAGAGTGAAAGGGCAAGCAATTAGCTAACGCCTGATGGAGGAGCATTCAGTGATGGATATGGGCTGGGGAAACTGCAAGACTGACTCTGTGCTTCCAGGGGAAGGTCTGGCTTAGCCCACCTCCCTGCCCGAACGTAGTCACAGCCTCAGTGGATGCACAAGGGGGCTCAAGTCGTAACGCACCTGCTGAGCATAGAGCTGCTGGGAAAAGGGCTCTTGATTGACAAGGCAAATTGCCTGAAAACTCCCCACAAGGACTGGAGGCCTTCCAGCATCCCCTCGGGAGGACGGTCTGTCTCATGGGGCACAGAGAATCAGCAGCCTGAGACCATCATCCTTGGGTGTTTGGTAAACAAGGCTCCTGAGACTCACAATCCAGGTTCTCTCTAAGAAATAATGTTTCTCCACCTCTGATGAGGGAGAAGATCAGATAACATTTTCAAGTGCCCTGTTTGTTTGGAAACTGTGGCATCAACACACAAACATGCGCTGCACAATACACACAACATGTGCACAACATACAGAAAACACAGCCAGCACACACACCCATTCTATTAGCACATGCTGTTTTCCAGTAAAGAGAAAGAACTCCACGTACAACGTAACCAGTAGTTTGTTACTTCTGCTCGGAGCTAAACAATAAATGTGGAAGCAACTCCTCCATTCTCCTTCTGAGCCCCCAGACCTGTGGCCCCATCATAGAGGGGCAGGGACTTTACAGGAGTTTGGACACCTCCTTAGGGTCTGTTCCTGCCCTTGCCTTCACCCCACTGCTCGGGGAGGTCAGTGGGGTGAAGAGCCAGGACCATCATGATGTGGAGAAACAGCAAACACGATGTCCAGTGGGATGTAGAGCCTGCATTGAGCCCCTGGATTCTGCCTAGAATCTATCATGCATGGCAACCTTGTTGTTCAGCATCTCCATTTAGGGGGTAGGAAGCCTGAGGCTGAGCAGTCACTCCTTCACAAACCCTTTTCAAGACTAACAAGGACCTATTGTACAGCACAAGGAGCCCTACTCAGCACTCTGTAGTGACCTATATGGGGAAAGAATCTAAACTAAAGAAAAGAGTAGGTATATGTATATGTATAGCTGATCGACTCTTCTGTACACCTGAAACTAACACAACACTGCAAATCAACTATAGTCCAATAAAATTAAAAACAAAATAACAACAACTGAGAAACACCCAATGTGCAAGCCCACTCTTTTTGTGGGACTCCCCCCCAAACTGGTGACTCCACCAGATGGGCAACCTCACCTGCTGCGTGACCTCAGCTGGTGTGTGACCTCACTTGATGTGTGTGTGTGACCTGCTGAGGGCAGGACCCCACTCAATGAATAAACCCACTGGTGTGTGACCCAAGCCCGCCATGCGGCTCCGAGACACATAGGGTTTCTCCCTGGTGTGTGACCCTCCCAGTCACGTGACCTCCCTGATAGGTGACCCCTCCCCATGGTGTGCTGTTCCCACTCCCACACCTGTTTAGGCCTTTGCAGAAGTTCTTGAGCCACCGCAGTGGCGAAGATGGCTCTGTTGCTCCCTGGGCTGAGTTGCAGGGAGAGGGACAGTCCCGTCACCAGCTGGACCCCAAGGTCTGTGATTGTCACCTTCTCGTCCAGCACGGTGACCGTCTTTTCAGCCAAGATAGCGTCTGACAGAGGCGACAGGATCTGAAAGGCAGAAATGACATAGCTCTCTGTGGTTTCAGAAAGCCCCCCCTTTGGTGTAAAGGATGCTCCATGCGGGGGAGGGAGAGAGATAGACAGATGAGTGGGTCAACTGCAGGAATTTAGATCTTTTTTAAAAAATTTATTTATTTATTTTAATTGGCGGTTAATTACTTTACAATATTGTAGTGATTTTTGCCATACATAGACATGAATCAGCCATGGGTGTACATGTGTTCCCCATCCTGAACCTCCCTCCCACCTCCATTCCCATCCCACCCCTCAGGGTCATCCCAGTGCACCAGCCCTGAGCATCCTGTCTCATGCATCAAACCTGGACTGGCGATCTATTTCACATATGGTAATATACATGTTTCAGTGCTATTCTCTCAAATCATCCCACCCTCGCCCTCTCCCACAGAGTCCAAAAATCTGTTCTTTACATCTGTGTCTCTTTTGCTGTCTCGCATATAGGGTCATCATTACCCTCTTTCTAAATTCCATATATATGCATTAATATACTGTATTGGTGTTTTTTTTTTCTGACTTACTTCACTCTGTATAATAGGCTCCAGTTTCATCCACCTCATTAGAGCTGATTCAAATGCATTCTTTTTAATAGCTGAGTAATAAGGAATTTAGATCTTTTGAGCAAAAGTCAGCTGTGAAGATTGTAAGCGCTTGTCTATGGGGCAGGTATGTTTTGTCTGATGTAGTACTTTAAAATGGGATGAATGGCCATCCTTAAAAAATAGAGGATTTCATATTAACGATAGCTTTCTAGCTTTTCTGGAAAACTGGCAATATCTCTCCATGCTGGGCTCCCATTTGCCCTTTGGCAGTTTTTGGAGAGGAATAGCAGCCTCTTCATCACACTCCTCACCACTCCGTATTGTGCTCCTCGCATTTAGGTTCCAAATCAGTCATTGTCTCTCATCTGACACCCATCCTGACTTTCTCACTGACGGCTCCTTCTCAGCTTTCAGAGAGCATTGGAACATGTGACTCCTGGGTCCCAATTCAAAGCAATCTATTTTCCTCCTTGATAAAATGATCTCTTTTATTTTCACTATTTTTTTCCAGTGGCAGAAGTACTTTATTAAATTATATCATTTGCAAGTGGTTTCATAAGAATATCTAAAAGGAAAGTTATAAAACATTCTCAAAAAATATAGGGTTAACAGCAAAATTACATTTTCTTGATCATATAAATAAAAACATTTTGTTTCAATAGGCTGTCTGAATATTTTATAATATATGCCCCAACTGACAGCTGCAATAAATCTATTTTAATGAGAAGTCCCATGGTTAATTAAGTCATTTGTTAATAACGGGTTCAAAAATGATCTCTTTTAAATTCAAGCCCATTTCCCAGAGTGATTTAAATTTTCCACAATCCAATATAGTTTCACTTATAAGTCTTTGCAATGCCCAAATACTTTAGAAACCTCACTTGTTGCTTAAGAGGATGATCGCCTCTCCTACAAATGGGGCAGCCACTGAGGAATATTATTTGGTCTCAGACAGGAGGAAAATGACTAAACCCGAGTGGCCCTCGAGAACCATGTCTTGTGAAAGGGTTTGCTTCAAAACTCCCATTCTGCGCACTGGTCTACCCCATCCATTCCCAGCAGGAGGTGCTCACAAGACTGGTGGAGTCACAATTACTGTGTTCCTTCCTTCCGCACATTTCTGGAATGTGTGGGAGCTGTGGCCTGGTGAATGCAGCTGAGCATCACGGCAGGATGCAAAGCTTTCAGGTGACAAGGGTCAGTGAGGTAGATTGACAGAGCGAGAAGCTGCTGGCCACGCCCCAAATTCTAATGAGGTTAGTTCATCTCGAGGGCTTTTCAAATTTTGTTTTTAATTTAAAAATTAAAAATTTGTATTTTATATTGGGGTAGAGTTGATTTACAATGTTGTGTTAGTTTCAGGTGTACAACAAAGTGATTCAGTTATACATACACATATATCTATTCTTTTTCAGATTCTTTTCCCACATAGGTTCTTACAGAGTATTTAGTAGAGGTCCCTGTGCTGTACAGTAGGTCTTTGCTGATTGTCTATTTTATATATGTAGTGTGCATATTTTAACCTCAGATTCCTAATTTATTCCTCCATCTACCTTTCCCCTTTAATAACCATAAGTTTGTTTTCTATGTCTGTGAGGCTGTTTCTGTTCTGTAAATAAGTTCATTTGTATCATTTTTTTAGATGTACAAATGAACTTAATATCATATGATATTTGTCCTTCTCTGACTGGCTTACTCCATTTACTATGCTAATTGTTGTTGCAACTGGCATGATTTTGTTCTTTTTAATGTCTGAGTAATATTCCAGTATATATGTGTGTGTATGTGTATATATATACATCTTCTTTATCCATTCTTCTGTTGATGGACACCTGGGTTGCTTCCATATCTTGGCTATGTAAATAGTGCTGCTATGAACACTGGGATGCATGTATCTTTTCGAATTAGAGTTTTTGTCTTTTCCAGATATATGCCCAGAAGTACAATTGCTGGATCGTATATATAGTGGTTCTATTTCTAGAGCTTTTGTCCCAAGATGGTAATGTCCACTGTGTCTTACAGACAAGTAATGTCTTGAAGTTTCAGACATGATTCAACCCAAGAAGTCAGGCCAGTGTTGCTCAAATGAAAGGAATATGTGAGGAATTTAAAGACTTGTAACATTATTATACCATTCATGTTATTTACTTGACAGTTCCTTTCAACCTACTCACTCTGAAAATGGGCATTGTCAAATAGTTACCTCATGATCCAGGGATAGCACTCCTGGGCAAACATCTAGAGAAAACTCTAATTTGAAAAAATAAATATACCTCTATGTTCATTGCTGCACTATTTGCAGTAGCCAGGGCATGGAAACAACCTAACTGTCAACTGACAAATCAGTGGATAAAGGAGATGTGGTACATGTATGCAGTGGAATACTACTCAGCCATAGAAAAGAATGGAATAATGCCATTTGCAGCAACACGGACAACCTAGACATTATCAAACTAAGTGAACTAAGCCAGATAGAGAAAGACAAATAACATGATATTCATATGTGGAATCTGAAATATGACACATACATATGTACTTACTACTACACACTACTATATATAAAGTTGAAAAACAACAGGGACCTACTGTGCAGCACAGGGAGCTGTATTCAACATTGTATAATAATCTATAAGGGAAAAGAATCTCAAAAAGAATAGATACATATGTATGTATAACTGAATCACTTTGTTGCACACCTGAAACTAACACAATATTGTAAATCAACTGTACTTCAATTTAAAGACTGGATATTATGGATATTAGTGTAAGAGACAAATAACAGAGTTCTCATCTGAGCTGTCTTACCTGAATGGTGGTCATCCCCAGTTCCTGGCCAATCAGGACTTGTCCCCCTTGCAGCTTAGCGATCCGGGGCTCCTCCACCTGCATGAAGTCATTTACCAGCTCCGTGATGTCCACCTGCCAATCGGAGCCCAGAAGGTGGGCCAGCTGCCCCCCAGGCTCAGCCGCTTCCGCCACAAACTGAGTCAAGACCCGCACCATGGCATGCTGGTATTGGAGCGTGCAGCCCCTGTTCCTCTTCTCGTCTTCATCCTCCTCCTCGCTGTCCTGAGCTGGCCTGTCAAAGGGGCGGTTCAGTTTAATAGATGCTGATTTGTTGGGTCAACGAGGGGGCTGGGTGTGAAACATGGCAGGAGCTGCAAAGGTGAGTGGGTGTAAGTCCTGCTGTTATGGAGTTCATAGCCAGGGGTGGGCTTTGACAGACATGCAGGGGTGATACTCAGAATATTTGACCACTGCTATGGCCTGAGGACGGGCTTCCCCAGTGGCTCAGCAGTAAAGAATTCTCCTGCAATGCAGGAAATGCAGGAGACTTGGGTTTGATCTCTGGGTCAGTAAGATCCCTTGGAGGAGGGCATGGCAACCTGTTCCAGTATTCTTGCCTGGAGAATCCCATGGACAGAGGAGGCTTGTGGGCTACAGTCCATGGGGTCACAAAGAGTTGCAACTGAGCACCCACCCACACTTACGGCCTGAGTACAGGCCTCCCTAGTGGCTTGGCTGTAAAGAACCCATCTGCCAATGCAGGAGACACAGATTAGATCCCTGGGTGGGGAAGATCCCCTGGAGAAGGAAATGGCAGCACACTCTGGTATTCTTGCCTGGGAAATCCCATGGACAGAGGAGCCTCACATGGCTACAGTCCATGGGTCACTAAGAGTTGGATGCGACTTAGCAACTAAACAACAACATGGCCCGAGTACTGACCAGTCAGAATAGACTGGAGTGGCCAGCAGAGATCTAAGTTGTCCCTAAACCCCCCTCACCTCCTAGTATTCATTTTGTGAAATCCCCTTCTCCTTGAGTGTGGGCTGGACCTAATAAATTTCTACTGAAGTAAGATAACTAATTGAGTTTTGCCAAGAAAATACACTGGTCATAGCAACACCCTCTTCCAACAACACAAGAGAAGACTCTACACATGGACATCACCAGAGGGTCAACACCGGAATCAGACTGATTATATTCTTTGCAGCCAAAGATGGAGAAGCTCTATACAGTCAACAAAAACAAGACCAGGAGCTGACTGTGGCTCAGACCATGAACTCCTTACTGCCAAATTCAGACTTAAATTGAAGAAAGTAGGGAAAACCACTAGACTATTCAGGTATGACCTAAATCAGATCCTTTATGATTATATAGTGGAAGTGAGAAATAGATTTAAGGGACTAGATCTGATAGATAGAGTGCCTGATGAACTATGGACTGAGGTTCATGACATTGTACAGGAAACAGGGATCAAGGCCATGCCATGGAAAAGAAATGCAAAAAAGCAAAATGGCTGTCTGGGGAGGCCTTACAAATAGCTGTGAAAAGAAGAGAAGCAAAAAGCAAAGGAGAAAAGGAAAGATATAAACATCTGAATGCAGAGTTCCAAAGAATAGCAAGAAGAGATAAGAAAGCCTTCTTCAGTGATCAATGCAAAAAAATAGAGGAAAACAACAGAATGGGAAAGACTGGAGATTTCTTCAAGAAAGTTAGAGATACCAAGGGAACATTTCATGCAAAGATGGGCTCGATAAAGGACAGAAATGGTATGGACCTTACAGAAGCAGAAGATACTAAGAAAAGGTGGAAAGAATACACAGAAGAACTGTACAAAAAAGATCTTCATGACCCAGATAATCACAATGATGTGATCACTCACCTAGAGCCAGACATCCTGGAGTGTGAAGTCAAGTGGGCCTTAGAAAGCATCACTACGAACAAAGCTAGTGGAGGTGATAGAATTCCAGTTGAGCTATTCCAAATCCTGAAAGATGATGCTGTGAAAGTGCTGCACTCAATATGCCAGCACATTTGGACAACTCAGCAGTGGCCACAGGACTGGAAAAGGTCAGTTTTCATTCCAATCCAGAAGAAAGGCAATGCCAAAGAATGCTCAAACTACGGCACAATTGCACTCATCTCACACGCTAGTAAAGTAATGCTCAAAATTCTCCAAGCCAGGCTTCAGCAATAGGTGAACCGTGAACTTCCAGATGTTCAAGCTGGTTTTAGAAAAGGCAGAGGAACCAGAGATCAAATTGCCAACATCTGCTGGATCATCGAAAAAGCAAGAGAGTTCCAGAAAAACATCTATTTCTGTTTTATTGACTATGCCAAAGCCTTTGACTGTGTGGATCTCAATAAACTGCAGAAAATTCTGAAAGAGATGGGAATACCAGACTATCTGACCTGCCTCTTGAGAAATTTGTATGCAGGTCAGGAAGCAACAGTTAGAACTGGACATGGAACAACAGACTGGTTCCAAATAGGAAAAGGAGTACATCAAGGCTGTATATTGTCACCCTGCTTATTTAACTTCTATGTAGAGTACATCATGAGAAACGCTGGGCTGGAAGAAGCACAGTTGGAATCAAGATTGCCGTGAGAAATATCAATAACCTCAGATATGCAGATGACACACCCTTATGGCAGAAAGTGAAGAGGAACTAAAAAGCCTCTTGATGAAAGTGAAAGAGGAGAGTGAAAAAGTTGGCTTAAAGCTCAACATTCAGAAAATGAAGATCATGGCATCCGGTCCCATGACTTCATGGGAAATAGATGGGGAAACAGTGGAAACAGTGTCAAACTTTATTTTTGGGGGCTCCATAATCACTGCAGATGGTGATTGCAGCCATGAAATTAAAAGACGCTTATTCCTTGGAAAGAAAGTTATGACCAACCATATTGAAAAGCAGAGACATTACTTTGCCAACAAAGGTCCATCTAGTCAAGGATATGGTTTTTCCAGTGGTCATGTGTGGATGTGAGAGGTGGACTGTGAAGAAAGCTGAGTGCTGAAGAATTGATGCTTTTGAACTGTGGTGTTGGAGAAGACTCTTGAGAGTCCCTTGGACTGCAAGGAGGTCCAACCAGTCCATTCTGAAGGAGATCAGCCCTGGGTGTTCTTTGGAAGGACTGATGCTAAAGCTGAAACTCCAGTACTTTGGCCACCTCATGCGAAGAGTTGATTCATTGGAAAAGACTCTGATGCTGGGAGGGATTGGGGGCAAGAGGAGAAGGGGACAACAGAGGATGAGATGGCTGGATGGCATCACTGACTTGGTGGACGTGAGTCTGAGTGAACTCTGGGAGATGGTGATGGACAGGGAGGCCTGGCATGCTGCAATTCATGGGGTCTCAAAGAGTCGGACACGACTGAATGACTGAACTGAACTGAACTGATGGTAACAGCAGAAGTTACAGGATGTCACTTTCAAAATCAGATTTTAAGATACTTTCTTGTTTGGCTCTCTTTCCTTGGTTCTTCTCTCTTGCTTGCCCTGATGAAGCCAGCTGCCATGCTGTGAGAAGCTCTCTGAGGACATCCCACAGCTAGAAACTGAGCAGCCTCTGGCCAACAGCCAGTGAGGAACTGTGGCCCTCAGCTCAATAGCCTGTGAGGAGCTAAGACTGGCCAGCAACCATATGAGCTCAGTTGCAGGTCCATCCCCATCGAGCCTCATGATGAGACCACAGCTCTGACTGACAACTGGATGGCAGCCTGAGAGAGACCCAAGCCTTGCCTGGGTTCTTGATGAAGAACTGTGAGATGACAGGTTTTTCCTTTAAGCCACTTGGTTTTGGGATAAGCCATTATATCATGTCATGGTAGTCAATACAATAAGGCTCTGGATGACCAGTGTAGCCCTATAAACCAATACACAAGGAAAGTGAGCGTTTCACTCAAGGTGTTTGGTGACGATAAATGTTGAAAGAACAAGGATGGTGGCCAGGAAGCAGATGTTAGTTGTTCCCTCATCATCTGATGCCTTATGCACTCTCTCAGCCCTTCCCAGCACCATCACAATCACCATCAAACCAGCTGTTGATTTCTTGAAATAGTTCTGTAGCTGAAAAGTTGTGACAGCATCTGGACTGTCCATAAAGAGACTCAGCCAGGTCTTTCTTTTTCCCTTTTTTCAGCCAAACAGCATGTGGGATCTTAGTTCCCCAACCAGGGATTGAATCTGTACCCCCTGCATTGGAAACATGGCATCTTAATCACTGGATCATGAGGGAAGTCCCCAATTCTTTGGTGAGTCCCTCCCTGCAACTGCCTGCCCTCAGGAGCATCAATAACCATGCTGAATTCCATTCTTCCAACTCAACATTAGAAACCCCTGTGGTTAAGAAAAAGATCGTGTCTGAAACCATCTTCCAATTGCACATGGAACCCAAACCTCCATTCCTGAAGTCATGCCCTCTCCCAGGGGCCACAAGAACTCAAAGGGGTGGACTTCCAAGGGTAAGAATGTGAAAGCTATCCCTCACATAAGTACCAATTTTCTCCTCTCTGTTGAGTACCCAGACTCCAGGAATATTTCCTTGTCTAATTCTGCACTTTCTACAAGTCACTTGTATGTGATTCTTTGAGCAAGGGTCTCTCTGAGATGATAAAGTTCTCTGAACAAAATTCTCTTTTTATCTGATGCCCACTTATTTGCCTCATGTGGATAGTGCAGACTTGTCATTCCATCAAACACCATCAGAGTGATGCACTAGGCACACAGATGACAAGCTTTGGACTTCATCTCCCCAGGGGAAAGTAATCTCAGAGTTTCTGGGCTGGGGCACAAAGAGACTGCCCAGGTCAGGCAGCATCTGTTCAGACAGGTCTCTAGTGAACCTCTATGGCTTGGGTCCTCCCAGATCAATTCTCCCTTCTCCTGATATTGATCCCTTGGTTTAGGCAGGGTTGACCTTCTTTCTTTAGTTCCTCTGGCTCCAGCCTAGCTGGCCAATCAGTGTATTCTGTCTACCCCCCTTCTCCTCCTCCTTGTCTACAGTGATTAGATCAGGCATGGACACACAACCCAAGTAAGAATAACACTTAACTCCAAGTCTCTAGTAGGAATTATTGGGGAAGAGAGGATGTACTTTTTTCAGAGTCACAAAGAAGGTAGACTAGAAGTTTGGAACCTCAGGAGCAAAACTTGATAGGGAATGAAGCTGATATAAAGCAAATTGGAGCTGAGAAGGGGATAGAGACACACACCCCTAGGCTACCCCTGAACCCCTGGAATGAGACATGCCTGAAGTTAGCTATCCTGTAAATTTCCACCTTTAGCCTAAGCATACTTGACCTGGGTTTCTGCTGTGGAGCCTGATCAGCACACCCACCTCTTGTTGGAGACGATGGGGACTCTCCAGCCCTTGATCTGGTTGAGCTCAGTGTCCGAGATCTCGATCTGCAGGGGCAACCGGGGCACCCATACCGTCATCTCCAGAGGAGTGTTCAGGTGCTGGAAGGTGAAGTTCACCACCACGCCCACCTTGCCCTTCATTTCCTTCCCATTGACAAAGATGTAGTCACATCTGTCAGAAACCTGGAAGAAGAGAGAGAGTGGTAGGGGACCCATGAGTGAGTTTTTATCACACCGCAAAGTGGTAGTGGAGAAGACTCTTGAGAGTCCCTTGGACGGCAAGGAGATCAAACCAGTCAATCCTTAGTGAAATCAACCCTGAATATTCATTGGAAGAACTGACGCTGAAGCTGAAGCTCCAATACTTTGGCCACCTGATGTGAAGAGCCGACTAACTGGAAAAGACTCTGATGCTCGAAAAGATTGAGGGCAAGAGAAGTGGGCAACAGAGGATGAGTTGGTTGGATGGCATCACTGACTAAATGGACATGAGTTTGAGCAAACTCAGGGAGATAGTGAAGGACAGAGAAGCCTAGCATGCTGCAGTCAATGGAGTCACAAAGAGTCAGACATGACTTAGTGACTGAACAGCAACAACACAGGAACAGCAAGAGAAAGCAGAGGAGAAAACTGAAGTGCCATAGCTCTTTTGGGGTCACGACCATGAGAAGTAAGTGGACGCTGCTTTTTTTTTGGCCACACCACATGGCTTGTGGGATCTTAATTCCGGATCAGGGATCGAACCGCGCGCTTGGCAGTGAAAGTGCAGAGTCCCAACCACTGGGCTGCCATGGAATTTCCTGGATACTGGTTTTTGCTTTCTGATACAGCAGAGGCTACAATGACAGATACCATGGGCCCCACCCACCTCTCCTTCGAGCTCTTTGACTAGTTGAGGTCATCCCCACTGGCTGCAGGTGTTCTGCTGATAATTTATGCTGCACCTCCTCTGGGAGATTGCTCTTAGGTGATGGAGCCGTACCTGCAGAGTTACTTGCATGTTATATACCACCCATCCCATCCCGTCCCATCACATCGCATCTCTTTGCCCAGTGATGACTTCCTGGTTTGTCTGAAGGAGGAACAAACTGCGTGTTAACACATCCACACACAGGTTAGATCATTTCATCCTCAGAACAACCCCGAGATGGGTGTTAGTCCCATATTCCAGATGAGGAAACTGAGAGTAGAGGAGTTTGGCCACAGTCCCCTGCTGGGCAGGAGCAGCCATGAATCAGCCCTGGGGTCTGGTTTTGGAATCCACATTCTCACCTCGTGCTGGTGTATGGGACGGCTCCTCTCTGCCCACGTTTGAGAGAAGAGCCAAGTTCAAATCACCTTGTCCCCTCATCTTTGTGTCCCAGCTCTGCAGGGGAGCCCATGCTCGTCCTAAACAAGACTTGGGGCAAAGTTCTGGAGTTGTGCGATAGGATGAATGATGGCCCTCAACGATACCAAATCCTAACTTCTGGAACTGGTGCATTAGTTTATTTGGCAAAAGTGACTTCACGGGTTTGATGACGTTAAGGGTCTTGAGATGAGCAGGAAGTCCGAGATTATCCAGGTGGTCCCTAAATGTAATCTGAGTGTCCTTATAGGAAAGAAGCAGAGGGAGATTTGAGAACCTCGGGCGGAGGAAGGCTGTGTGTCGCCAAAGCAAGATGCTACATGGCCAGTTTTGTGGATGGAGGAAAGGGTCAAGGAGCCCAAAGAAAGCATCTCGAGGAACTTGGGGAGTCAGGGACTGTTCTCTCCTCTAGAGTTTCAGGGTTCAGGGGGAGTGCAGCCCTGCTGACACCTTGTGAAGCTGATGAAGGGTTTCTTCTATCAGAACGTGTGGGGGAATACACGTGTGTGGTTTTCAAGAAACTTTTATTTATTTATTTTTGACTTGTGGGATCTTAGTCCCCCAATCAGGGATTGAATCCACACCCCCTACAGTGGAAGTGCAGAATCTTAACCACTGAACTACCAGGGAAGTTCCTCTCCATGGCTTTTTTCCCCAAGATTTTTTGATGTGGACCATTTTAAAAATCTTTACTGAATTTGTTGCAATATTGCTTCCTTTTTTACACCTCTGGCCACCAGGCATATGGCATCCCAACTCCCTGACCAGGGATCGAACCTGTATATCCTACATTGAGTGGTGAAGTCTTAACCCCTGGATCACCAGGGAAGTCTCACATGTATAGTTTTAAGTCATCAGATTTGTGGTCATTTTCCCCAGAAGCCACAAGAGATGGACACTGAGAGGGAGAGGAGGACAGAACCAGAGGCCATGAGGGTGTCTTCCTTGCTCGGGGCTTGGCTGGTTGAACTTGGAGCAAGATATGAACTGGAGTGAAGCCCTTGGTTTACTGAGCACCTAACCTAATATGTGCCCAGCCCAGCAGGTGACCACCTCCCACATATGGTCCCAGTTACTAGTCAGTCACAAGAACCCAGGAGGTGGGGCCATTACTGTCATTTCACAGGTCCAAGAATTAAGTACCTTTTCTTAAGGACACTTCCCAGGTGGCGCTAGTTGTAAAGAATTTGTCTGCTAATGCAGGAGATGCAGGAGATGCAAGAGACACAGGTTCGATCCCTGGATTGATAAGATCCCCTGGAGTAGGAAATGTCAATCCATTCCAGTATTCTTGCGTGGGAAATTCCATGGACAGAGGAGCCTGGTGGGCTTCTCCATGGGGTCACAAAGAGTCAGACATGACTGACACACACACATACACAAAGGACGCATGGCTGGAAAGTGGAAAAGACCAGATTCAACCCAAGTCACCTCCCAGCTGCCTCCTGCCTCGGTACAGGCATCACTCTTGCCTGGATGCTCTGTTGTGGTCTGTTTTTTTTTTTTTTTAAAGGATGTAAACCTCCTTCCAGCACTTGGAGGGGCATGAAGAAAGCAAATGCAGAAAAGACTAGGTTGTTCAAACATCTTAGAAAGGATTGCTGATGATGGCTCCTTGATCTTCCCGGTGAGGCAACAAGGGGGCCAGGGAGGCTCACGGGGAGCTCGGCATCCAGGGGATGGTCAGTGACTTGGAGGGAAATGTGGGCCCGGGTCCATTTCTGAGTGGAGTGGGTGGTCCTCCTAAATGTCCGCCAATAGTGGGAGTACTGAAATCTGATTGGAAAGTGGAATGGAACCAGCCCAGGTAGTTTGACTGTCATTTGTCCTGATCACTGACATTTCATCTTCAGGGCTGCCGAGTCTTGAATCTTAGGCATTTTCTTTCTTTAAATATTTTATTCTTTTTGATGCTTTTATAAGTGTAAATATTTTATTTTTAAATTTTATTTTGGCTGCACTGGATCTTTGTCATGGGGCTTGGGCTTAGTCGCCCTGAGGCAGGTGGAATCTTCACAGATCAGGGATCAAACCTGTGTGCCTTGCAATGGAAGGTGGATTCTTAACTATGGACCATCCGGGAAGTCCTAGCTTTTCACTTTTAAGCCTTTCAATTCTGAATGAGGCTGAACTGCCAGAGGTAAGCTGAGAAACAGAGAGACTGAGAGACAGAGGGAGCAAGAAAATACTGAGAAGACTTGCTTTCAGAAAAAGAAGCTGGGACTTCCCTGGTGGTCCAGTGGTTAAGGATCTGCCTGCCAATGCAGGAGACACAGTTCGATCCCTGATCCAGGAAAATCCCATATGCACTGGAGCAACTAAGCCTGTGTACCACAACTATTGAGCCTGTGCTCTAAAGTTCGGGCACCGAACTTTAAAGTTCACTACTGAGCCTATGTGCCACAACTAGAGAAAAGCCCGTGTGGCAACAAAGACCAAGCACAGTCAAAAATAAATAAATAAATAAAAATTTAAACAGGCATTAAAAAAAAAAAGAAAAAGAAAAAGAAGCTGTTTCATGACTTTAATTTTATGGGCCCTTTTGTCAAATCAGGGGCTCTAAGAAAAGATGCATGAAGCTCACTGTGGGCAAAAAGCCCTATATTCTCCTGTGGATGAGAGATGCTTGGTGTGTTAGCCAAAGCTGTGAGCGCAAAAAATGAAGTCTATGTGTTTTGTTCTTTTTTTTTTTTTAAAACAAACAAACAAACAAACGAACTCAGTGTTTCCCCCCTGAAGCAATGAGGAAAAGTGGGATTTAGACTTTGATACAAAGGACAAGGAAGGAGAGCAGAGGGAGAGCAGGGTTTGACACTTAGAAGGTCACTTTTAGTAGAGATGAGTGGAGGCAACTGATGCTTGGGACTTGGAACAGGAGTGCTAGGTAAGCCGGGCTGAGCACTGAGATAGAGACGGGGTGTGTGTGTGTGTGTGTGTGTGTGTGTGTGTTTACATCAATGAATAAGGACAGCATCTGCATTTGATAAGAGGTTTGTAAGTTTGATTTAAGAGTAAACTCTAGTTATTAAGTACTTTTAAAAAGAAATCCAGAAGCAGCATTTTTCCCTCCTGCGCAATCAAGTTACAAAGTTCAAAAGTGTTTCTTATGCTTCACCACTCAGTTTTTAGATGACATGTACCCCAGTGTGCGAGCTTCCCTGGTGGCTCAGACAGTAAAAAACCTTCCTGCAATGCAGGAGACCCAGGTTCGATCCCTAGGTTGGGAATATCCCCTGGAGAAGGGAATGGCTATCCACTCCAGTATTCTTGCCTAGGAAATTCCATGGACAGAGGAGCCTGGCAGGCTATGCAGTCTATGGGGTCACAAAGAGTTGGACACGACTGAGCGATTAATACACACCTGGGTGTGCATTGCAGCACTGTTTACAACAGCCAGGACATGGAAGCAACCTAGATGTCCATCAACAGATGAATGGATAAAGGAGATGTAGTGCATATATACAATGGTATATCACTCAGCCATAAAAAAGAATGAATTTGAGTCAGTTATAGTGAGGTGGATGAATGTAGAGCCTGTTATATAGAGTGAAGTAAGTCAGAAAGAGAAAAACAGATATTAATACATTTATATGGGATTTAGGAAAATGATATCGATGAACCTGTGCAGGGAAGGAATGGAGACAGAGATACAGAAAATGGGCTTGTGGACACAGGACGGGAAGGAAAGAGTGGGATGAACAGAGAACGTAGCATCGACACATATACATGGTCATGTGTAAAGCAGATAGCTGGTGAGAAGTTGCTGTATGACACGGGGAGCCCAGCCTGGGGCTCTGTGATGACCTAGAGGGGTGGGGGGAGGGGAGGGAGGCTCCAGAGGGAGGGGATATATGTATACTTAATGCTGATTTGCATCATTGTATAGCAGAAACCAACACAACATTGGAAAGCAATTTTCCTCCAATTAAAAAATAAAAAAGATAGTAACTAGAAAAAAACCTGTTTTTAACTTTGTAAACCACATCTGAGAGACTTGGCACTTCTGCATTATCATGTTTAATTTTTTTTTTTTTTTTTTTCTGTTTTGGTTGAGGACAGTAGAAGAAGATTTTCTGGCATTCTTGTTCAGTTGGTTACATTTGTCTAAACTTACGATTGCCAGTTGCTCAGATAGCAAGTGACAAGGCACAATTCTTTAAAGTGTTCAAGTTCCTTAAACCCGAGGCTAAATCCTGAATACAGTATTGAATTCTTTAATATTCTGATGGCTAGCATTGACAGGTGCACATGCGGCATACTTTGGTGTTCGGTTCTTTTTGGACTTTATTTTTCCTTGCAGGTTTATGTGGTAACTTAAAGTAAATTTTGTAAACTTGTATCAGGTTTATGAATAAAGAATCAGTAAAAAAGCAAATGGCCCTTCTGGTTTTCCATACCCAGCCCCTGTCCTTGCTCTGGGCGTGGAGGCATCACTAAAGTATTTGCCAACCACACCTGGTTCTTCTTTGGTGACACAGTAGGGGAGGGAGGCGGGAAAGGAGGGGGGAGTAAGGAGGCGGGGGAGAGAGAATTTTGGAGAATTCCTCTGGCTGGTGGGAGATGCCTGGTGAGGGTGGGGTCTTCCCACCCCTGCTTATCCCCTGGGCAGCCTGTGGCCAACCACTGGCTGTACGAACACACCTCAGGACAATGTCTCTAGTACATTTCAAACTCCAGAGCTGGCGTGGGGAAGCAGGGTCTCCTGAACCCTATGCGTGGGAGGCTGAATAATGGTTCCCAAAGATGTCAGATCCTGATCCTTAGAAACTGTAAATGTCACCTTCTATGGAAAAAGGGTGTAATTAAGCCCAGGATTTGGGGATGAGAGCATCCTGGATTATGGGCCCTGAATGCAGTCCCAGAGTCCTTAACTGGGAGAGGCAGAGGAGGCTGGACATGGACAGAACAGCAGCCCACGTGGAGAGGAGCAGCGGTGTGGCCACAAGCCAGTGAAAACCGGCTGCACTGCCAAAGCAGTTGGAGCAACTTCTCCCCTGGGGCTCCCAGAGAGAGCATGACTTCAGTCTTTTGGCCTCCAAGACTGTGAGAGAAGGCTGTGTTTTTTTAGAGTCCTTTTTTGTTTTTTAAGAGTTTTATTTATTTGTTTACTTATTTATTGGCTCCACTGTGAGGCATTTGAGATCTTAGTTCCCTTCAGTTCAGTTCAGTTCAGTTGCTCAGTCATGTCCGATTCTTTGCAACTCCATGAACTGCAGCATGCCAGGCTTCCCTGTCCATCACCAACTCCCGGAGCTTGCTCAAACTCATGTACATCGAGTCAGTGATGCCATTCAACCATCTCATCCTCTGTCATCCCCTTTGCCTCCTGCCTTCAATCTTTCCCAGCATCAGGGTCTTTTCCAATGAGTCAGTTCTTTGCATCAGGTGGCCAAAGTATTGGAGTTTCAGCTTCAGCATCAGTCTTTCCAATGATCAAACCCATGCCCCCTGCATTGGAAGGCAGAGTCTTAACTGCTGGACCACAGGCAAGTCCCAAGGTGTGGTTTTAAGACTCCAAGCCTGTGGTCATTTGTGACAGTGGCCACAGGAATCTAATATACCATCCCAGCCCATCTCTTCCCTTGCCCTGTTCTGCCCTCTCACCCCTCACTCCCTTATTTCTTGGGGGGGGGGGTTTCATCAATGGATCTCCTACACACAGTGCCTCAGCTATAGGGAATCTGATCTAAGACTTGGTGACTGTCAGTTGGGAAGATACCAGTCTGGTTTCCCAAGGGCAGACCTGGCCCCTGACCATTTTCTTGGCATCTGCTCAGGACAGATGAGCTGAACTGTGTTCTCACAGGAGCTGATGGGGCAGAACTGGTCCTTCTACCTCGATATCCATCTTTCCCTCCATCTCCTTGGCCACTGAATTCTAGCATTAATTCCTCCTCCCCGAGGAGCTGAACCAGAGAAATAGGACAGTCTAGGTGAGCTGACAAGACCTATTCATTCCCTCTTGTTTAAATACAAATGACTGTACATGTCCAATAATTCATTAACTACCACTTTACAATGCTGAAGATTTGAAGGAAGGATCCATTAAAACATTTCCTCTCATAATACATTTCCAGCCAGCTGCACTGTTCCGTGACGGGAAAATGGTTAATATTTCTGACTCTGGGTGTGTACAATCTGGCACTTTTGTGAATTTAATGCCATTTGCTTCTTTTCTGTTTAAATGCTGTACAAATTTAAATCTTATTTAAATATCACCAACATTTGTGGTGAAACGTATGTTCTTCTGATGTTTTTCTTTTTTTTTTTTTAAGAGTGAGAGCTAAGGATATTAAAATTCCATCCCCCTTCCCTTTAAATTTGGCAAAAAGTCACAGTCAGCAGGAGTATTTGTATCCAATTCTCAAGTTAGGCATTACCTACCTGAGATTAGTGTTAATCTTGGACAAAAATGATACCATTAATAATAACAGTAACAAGAAAAGCAGTGACTGATATTTATTGAATGCTTTCTGTATGCCAGGCACTGGGTTAAGCATCATTCCATTTAATCCTCATGATAAATCTATTAGTAAATGCTATTATCCCATGTTTCAGAGGAGAAACTGAGTTGCCGTGTCCTATGGGCTTGAGGAACATGTAGTGAAGTGACAGTCACTCAGTCGTGTCTGACTCTTCATGACCCCATGTACTGTAGCCCACCAGGCTCCTCTGTCTACAGGATTCTCCAGGCAAGAATACTGGAGTGGGTTGCCATTTCCTTCTCCAAGGGACATGTAACACTGGGCTAATTAATGGGAAGAGAATTTCCCAAGCTTGTGACACTGGTTAATTTATTGGGAGACAACTTTGTCTACCTCAGCGGTGTCTATAAATGTATAATAGACACTTTTCTGCCAAGCGAAAAGTTCTACATGAACACACTGGAGGAGGAAGAGCCAAGGCAGGGAGTATATGCAGGTCCTGAGGCTGACACTCAGGTGGATGGAGGTGCCTGGTGTTGTTATTGTTTATTCAATAATTAGAGTTTGACCCTTTGCAACCCCATGGACTGCAGCATGCCAGGCTTTCCTGTCTTGCACTATCTTCTGGAGTTTGCTCAGATTCATGTCCTTTGGTGATGCTATCTAACCATCTCACCCTCTGTCATCCCCTTCTCCTCCCACCTTCAATCTTTCCCAGCATCAGGGTCTTTTCCAATGAGTCAGTTCTTCACATCAGGTGGCCAAAGTATTAGAGCTTCAGCTTCAGCATCAGTCCTTCCAATGAATATTCAGGGTTGATTTCCTTTAGAATGGACTGGTTTGATCATCTTGATAGCTTGTAGGAAAAGGTTTTTAGAACAACATGAGGGGTGAAGGTTACGAGGGTGAACATTGCTTGGGTCGTTAGGTAACAGGGTGGTGTTTCAGGAATTTCATTCATCAATTTTATGGCTCTAACAGGTCTGGAGTCTATGTGCTGGTAGTTAGCATACAGTCAACTTTTTCCACCTGGTGGGGATTTTAGTAAGGATACGGTTCAAGGAAATGGCTCAAGATATTATCTCTAGCCCTTGAGAAGGAACTAAAGGTCATTGACTTGCTTTATGGATAAACCATTATTATTCTGTCTTGCTTGACTGCTTTCCTTGGTTTCTACATTTTTCTCACTTCTCTGATTAAATTTGTTCTTTGGAGATTGGGGAAAGACTAGGAGACTAAAACTTTTCTACAAAGAGGCCAGGGATGTGGTGGAGTCTTCCCCCAGGAAGGTCCTGTAGGGTCCTATTTGGTTCCAAGAGCCCTATTTGGATGGAGCATCTGAGGTCCCTTCCATGTCACCACAATGAACCTCTTCTTGAACAGGGATATTTTTCACATTTTTGGAATCATTTATATTAGATCCTATTTTTCTTCCATTAATAAAACCCTAAATTTAAGTTCCCAAGAAGCTCTGTTATTTTTAACTCAAAACAGAACATTTTTACACAACGCTACATTCTCACTTTCCCTCTTTCCTGGGTCAGAAGGAATAACACATTCAGTGAACGTTCTCTTTTCTTTGTTCTTGAAATTACCCCATGTGGTCTGGGTCACCATTGTTTTCTCACAGTTGCCAATCAGCACTCTGATAGAAAAGAACTTTCATACCAACCCATGCAAGGAGCTCTTGGCCTGTGCCAGCCTTGGCACTGGCAACATCTGGGGATGGATACTTCTTGTTACAAAGGCTGTTTCGGGCATGCTAGCGTGTTTAGCAGCATCCCTGATCTCCAATAACCACATGCCAGTTATGACCATAATATTGTCTCCAGTCATTGTCAAATGCCCCCTGGGCTGAAAAGTCACCCTCAGAGAAGAACTGTCATTTTGAGCACTTCTAAATGATTCCTTTGAGCATCACAAGGCCCTATGTCACAGATTGTACAACTGTGTACAGAGGGGGGTACTCTTTCAATTAAGAAACATTCACATGTTTCTACATTTTGCTTTTTAAAACCATGTGGTAACGAATGTCCTTGTGCACACTCCCTGTGCTGCAGTGCATGCTTGTCTTCAGTGCAAACTGAGAAGCTTGCCCTAGGGAATTCCACTAGGTCCTTCTGCTTTTCCCAGCAGTCCTGGGAGGTTGATGTGATGACACTGATTTGTTTTTTTTTTTCCTGGGTAGAGAACTTTGAGACTCAGGGATGCGAGGGAATGTGGTACATTGTATTCCCAAAGGTGGCCACAATTTCTCACAGCTCACATGCTCTTCCCCATGGGGCCTCACTGTACCCCACAGAAGAGGTGGAATCCAATTCCTCTCCTTGAGTTTGGACTGGTCTTAGTGACTCTCTGGACTTACAGGATGTGACACAAGTGGTAACCTGTGACTTCTGATGCCAGGTCATGAGAAGCCCTCCACCTATGGTTCCTGAAATACTTGCCCTTCAGATGTTCCCCCTCAGAAGTCATGTGCCAATATCCTAGGAAGCCTAGGCCAGGTGGAAGGCCACCTGTGGACTCTCCCATCTACAGCTAACACTGGGCTCCCAGCTAACCACCAGCACCAGTTGCTATATGCATGGGTGCTCCACCTTGGATGTTGGTCTGGTTCAACCTTCAGGTGGGTCCACCCAGGAGCCACTGATAGCAACCACATGAGGTCATGAAAACCACTCCACTGTGCCCAGTCAACCCACAGAACTGTGGTCTGTTGTGCAGATAACCAGAACAAGAAAGTATGTGTGGAAACCGAGAAACTGGCCTTGAACCAAGATGTGCCTTCCAATTCTTTGTTCTCAGAACCCAGGACCGCCATCAGTGTGGATCCTGTTCTGGTTGTATCACATGCCTAAGAGAGCCTGCTCTCTTGGTTCTCATGGATAATGTCTCAGGAGCACAGAATCTTTGTTCTGGCTTTCCACCCCCAATGTGTTCAGCACGTTGCTTCACCACATCCCACTGTGTCGGAAATTCCAGATTTCCCCTTATATAAATGCTGTCCGGTGCCTTGGTTTCTCATCAGCTCTGCCCCACTGCCCTGTCTGCCTCAGAGCTTGGTTCCTTAGCCTGGCCTCACTGGTTACAACTCTTCATTGAGACTTGTGAAGCCAAAAGATCTAACATTGATACATTCCAGTGTTACGGTCTTTGTAGACCAGGACCTGGGGACTGGAGTCGATGAGAAGGACGCAGGGGACCCAAGTCTCGAGTGAAACAAGGGTGCTTTATTTGCAGAAACGCATGTTTATGTATCTTCATACATGGAAGCTTTAGGCAGTAAAAAAATTGAGCAAAAACAAAGCCAAGCAAATAACAATCTTCAAAGGGCCAGAAAGCATTCCACATCCTGAGTAAGAGGGGTATAACTGAATAGATTACCTTTAAGTAAAAAGTCACTGAAGGGGGTCACTGAAGGGGGTCACTGAAGGGGGTCTATGAAGGGGGTCGCTGAAGGGGGTCTATGAAGGGGGTCACTGAAGGGGGTCGCTGAAGGGAGGCGCTGAATGGGGTCACTGAAGGGGGTCACTGAAGGGGGTCACTAAAGGGGGTTGCTGAAGGGGGTCACTGAAGGGGGTCGATGAAGGGGGTCACTGAAGGGGGTCACTGAAAGGAATCCAAGCAGGTGCCCTTCTCATGATCTCAGTCCTGAGAACTGCATGCAGCTCTGCTTGTTCCTGCTTTCCAGGAACTGATAAGGAATAGAGAGTCCTTGAGAAACGACACACAAAAGAAGAAAATAACATACTGGATCCCTTAAAGTTGAATGTCCCCTGACATTCCAGGCTCTGCATTAACCAACTTACATACATCACTTACGTCTTATGATAATCTTCTACATAAACAGAGGAGCAGAAAGGGAGGCCTCATTGCTGAAGAGTTGCAAATTAAGAATACAAAATTTCTATATACTTATGGTTACCAAAGGGAAAAAGGAGGGGAACAGATCAATTAGGAACTTGAGGTTAACATGTACACACTGGGCCTCCCTGGTGGCTCAGATGGTAAAGAATCTGCCTGCAATGCAGGAGATCCGTGTTTGATCCCTGGGTTGGGAAGATCTCCTGGAGAAGGGAATGGCTACCCACTCCAGTATTCTGGCCTGGAGAATCCCATGGACAGAGGAGCCTGGAGCGCTTCAGTCCACAGGATCGCAAAGAGTCGGACATGACTGAGTGACTAACACCACTGAACTTTTGATATACACACTACTATATATAAAATAGATAACCAACAAGGACTTATTGTATAGCACAGGGAGCTATACTCAAATCTTATAATAACCTACTATGGAAAAGAATCTGAAAAGAATATACATATACATACAAATACACACACATATAAACAAAACTGGATTGCTTTGTTGTATTCCTGAAACTAATATAAGATAGTAAATCAACTATACTTCCATAAAAATTAAAACAAAAAGAATACAAAATTTCTTTTCTTTCTTTTCAAAAAAATTTTTTGAAGTATGGTTTATTTACAATGATTCAGGATTACAGCAAAGTGATTCTATTTTATATATTATATATATGTGTTGTGTGTACATATATATATATATATACACACATATGTATTCCTTTTCAGATTCTTTTCCATTATAAGTTAATACAAGATATTGAATATAGTTTCCCATGCTTACAGACTTGTTTATCTGTCTTATATGTAATAGTGTGTATCTGTTAATCCCAAATTCCTACGTGCATACATGCCAAGTCACTTCAGTTGTGTCCGACTCTTTGCGACCCCATAAACTGTAGCCCGCCAGTCCCCTCTGTCCTTGGAATTCTCCAGGCAAGAATACTGGAGTAGGCAGCAATGCCCTGCTGCAGGGGATCTTCCCAACCCAGGGATCAAACCCATGTCTTCTGTGACTCCTGCATTGAAGGTGTATTCTTTACCACTGAGCCATTAATTCCAAATTCTTAGTTTATTCCTAATTTATCCCTGTCCCTACTTTCACCTTTGGTAACTACAAACTTTTTTTTTTTTTAATGTCTGTGGGTCTACTTCTTTTTTTAATAAATAAAAAAAAGAATTTTATAAATAAATTAATTTGTATCATTTAATCTGTGCTGGGTCTTGGAAGAGAGCCCAGGTAAGGGAGGGGCCATCAAGCTTAAGCTGCATTAGCTTCACAGTAGATCTGCCTCTGGGTAAGAATGATTAAAGTTATGACCAACCTAGATAGCATATTCAAAAGTGGAGACATTACTTTGCCAACAAAGGTCTGTCTAGTCAAGGCTATGGTTTTTCCAGTGGTCATGTATGGATGTGAGAGTTGTACTGTGAAGAAAGCTGAGTGCCGAAGAATTGATGCTGTTGAAATATGGTGTTGGAGAAGACTCTTGAGAGTCCCTTGGACTGCAAGGAGATCCAACCAGTCCATTCTAAAGGAGATCAGTCCTAGGTGTTCTTTAGAAGGACTGATGCTAAAGCGGAAACTCCAATTCTTTGGCCACCTCATGCAAAGAGTTGACTCATTGGAAAAGACTCTGATACTGGGAGGGATTGGGGGAAGGAGGAGGAGGGGACGACAGAGGATAATATGGCTGGATGGCATCACTGACTCGATGGACGTGAGTTTGGGTGAACTCTGGGAGTTGGTGATGGACAGGGAGGCCTGGCGTGCTGCAATTCATGGGGTCTCAAAGAGTCGGACACAACTGAGCAACTGAACTGAACTGAAGAATGATTATTATCTCCAGTTTACAGATGAGGAAACTGAGGCATAGATTGTTTATTTGCCTTGAAAATATTTATGTAAGCTAGAAAATAACAGAATCAAAACTCTGTCCCTAGAAGACTAACAAGCTGCCAACACCGAGTCACACCCCCTCTAGGCAGTGGTCTTCTAAACAGTGTCCCCAGGCAGTGGTGTGCTGGTAAGTGTAACAACCGGCTCTCTGTGAAATAAAAACAAGCCTTATTTATAGCGTGTGATTTCCATGGCATAAATGCTCCTGATGTTACGCTATCAACCTAAAGTCACTGGATGCAGACTTGAGAAGAGATGAGCGAGGATGAGTCGTGCTAGATTTACAAGCCAACTCCCATGCACCTCTGTCCCCAGCACTCTCCGGTTCATGGGGTCCCACCACCCCCTATTGTCTTGCCACCAGCATTGGATTGGCAATCCCTAAAAGAGAGGACATCACAAGAGGGAGAGAATCAGCGATGCTACCAGACTTCAAACTCAGTTTTCCAGATGAGAGAACTGTCTGAAAGAGGAAGCCTTCAGGGCCATGAACAATCACATACATTTCCAAGTGTTGCTCATCCATTAAACTGTAGATACGAGATCTGACCCAAAGGTTTCCCTGGCCCTGGTGTCCTTACTCATTTCATCATCTCATGCTGTTTTTCCCCCTTAGCCCCATCAGTGCAGTCCTTCCATCCATTTATCAAGAAAGAGCTATTCCAGAGAGAACAGCATTTGTACTGACAGTGAGAAATCGGAGGAGAAATGCTGATGGCAACCTAGATCCTTTGGCAACTTTCTGGTTATAAATGAGAATCAGTAAATACAAACAATGCTTATAAAAACACAGAGCAAGAGCCGGTCTTCTGGGCATGTCATTCATAAACCTCATGCAACCTCACCCTGCGCAAGTGATGAAGTCTGTGGATCAATGTCGCTGCCTTCATTCCCCATAGAATGGCATGGACATGGGAACAGGCCAGCTTCAGGGCAGTGGAGGCCTTGGATGTGAGACTACAAGGGTGGCAGAAGCTCTGGTCCGACTGATGGAGCTCTTGACTCCATCCTCATCACCAAAGAACACAGAAAAGTAAACCAGTGATGTATTTGTGAGTCAAACCAGTGAACTGTCAAGAGCCACGCGTCTAGAAAGACTCTGACCCATCTCTTTCTGGGGTATGTATAGACACACATTCATCATTAATCACACACACACACACACACAGATGAAATATAGATAAAGAGGGGAAATTGGAAGCCTTAAATCTCTAAATGGACAAATGCTTCTTTTGCTACCAGCTGTTGAGTTTTGTTTCCCTCTCTTGCTAAACCTCTCCTTAAATACCTTTATAAAAAATTATTCATGTATTTGACTTTGATGGATCTTAGCTGCGGGACTCAGGCTCTGGAGCACATGGGCTCAGTAGTTGCAGTGTGGGCTTAGTTGCTCTGCAGCATGTAGGATTTTAGTCCCATGACTAAGGATTGAACCCACGTCCCCTGCACTGCAAGGCAGATTCTTAACCACTGGACCCCCAGGGAAATTCCTAAATACCTTTTAATAGCCCTTGAATACAAACACTGCAGCCCACTTCTGGAAACCACCGCTCCTTTCTTTTCTTTTGGATCACACAACATACTCGACATTGAAGCAGCAGCACAAGTGAACAGGGAGTTGATGGAGGTTTTGTGTTTGGTCCAAGGATCCGTCTTCTATTTATGGTCTCTGGAACTCATGGAACCAAAGCCAGGTCTTGGGAGGACAGAGCCTGTGTCTCACAGCACACTCAATACTCAATAATCACAAAAGAGAAAACACAGCACAGGAGACCAGCAGGTGCTGAGTTCTGCTTTGTGAAAACGAGATAGAGGAGACTGTGAAGATCAGCGCATTGAGAAATGAAATGTTTTGGAAGGTGGTTATTGTCGCTGAGCTCAAGCTCGCTCTGCCATGTCCTGTTCCGGGACTCTGTAAAGTCAGCTGTGCTCTTTCATAGGTTTAGCCAATAAGATGATGAGAAGGCAACTTCCAGGCTGGTGGAGGAAAAGCTGGCTCCTTCCTATTTTCTTCCCAGGAGCCTGTCCTGTCTCCTGTTGGACCTGTGAGCATCACTGTAGCAATGCCTCAGGCCGTAGCAGCTGTGCCTCCTCTGGGGCATCCAGCCCACAGCTCCTTTAACATTTCCAGAACCAGCCTCATCACACCTCTTCAAAGACAAGAGCATTAGCCAGCCAGCATGCCCTCCTCCAAGCTCTGGCTTTACAAATGAACTTATTTGCAAAACAGAAATAGACCGATAGACATAGAGAACATGCTTATGGTTACCAAAAGGGAAAGACAGGCAGGCATAAATTTGGAGTGTGGGTTCAACAGATACACACTAATTTTCAGACTGTGGCCCGCCAGGCTCCTCTGCCCATGGAATTTTCCAGGCAAGAATATTGGAATGCGTTGCCATGCCCTCCTCCAGGGGATCTTCCAGACCCAGGGATCAAACTTGCATCTCTTATGTCTCCTACATTGGCAGGCAGGTTCTTTACCACTAGTGGGGAAGTGGGAAGGCCACTATATATAAAACAGAAGTGGGAGGCTATTTTACATATAAAATTGATAATTAATAAGGACCTATTGTATAGCACAGGTAAGTCTACTCAGTACTCTGTAGTGACCTATATGGGGAAAGAATCTAAAGGAGAGTGAATATTTGTATATGTGTAACTTGGGTTTCCCTTGTGGCTCAGCTGGTAAGGAATCCATTACAATGTGGGATCCCTGGGTTGGGAAGATCCCTTGGAGAAGGGAAAGGCTACCTACTCCACTATCCTGGCCTAGAGAATTCCATGGACTGTATAGTCCATGGGATAGCAAAGAGTCAGACACAACTGAGCGACTCTGACTTCACTTCATAACTGATGCACTTTGCTGCACACCTGAAACTAACAACACTGTAAAGTAACTATACCCCAATTAGAAAAAAAAACATAGCATCTAAAAAGAGTCATAAGGAGTAGACAAGTCTGCACACAGTCAGGGATGGCTACATCTCTGACCTCCTATCTGGATATTACCTAAAAGCTTTCACTGTTGAGTAAAATTTTCGAAGATGGTTTTTGGGGACACTGAGTCCACTATCTCCCCCAGATTGCTGGCTTTCTGATTAAAAGCATCTTTCCTTTCTACCAAAATTTGTTTCTCTCGAGTGTTGATTTTTGAGCAGCAAGCAGCCAGACCCAAGTTGGGTAATACAGGTAGAGACCTTGTTTCTAGTTCTCATTTTTCTTTTCATTCCTGACACTCCCCACCTCCTTGACTTAAGCATGGCTGTGAGATTTACTCTGGCCAATAAGGCAGGAATGTGTTTTACTTCTGATCAGAAGCATTTAGGAACCAGTGTACGTTCTCTGAGTCCTTTTCCCTGTCTGGGAGTCCCAAGATGCAAGTGCCCCCAGTGGAAGTGGTCTGGGAGGCTGTGGTGTTACTCCATAAAGGATACTTCCCCTGGGGAGCTTCCAGATGCTGTCTCTGAGAGTGAGAGGAAAAGTCAACAGTGAAAACCTGCCGAGTTTCCTGTGCTGTTTGTTATCTCAGCATCATCTAACCTATTCTGACTAATGGCCTGTTCATCCATTGTATCCACTGTGCCGAGAATTGGACCTGGTATATAATAGGTACACAAGACAGAATTGTTGAATGAATAAATAAAAGAGAACCACTTTGCAAGAAAGTCTTAACTGCAGCTAAGATAAAGCACACACTTCCTAACACCACGGTTTTCAACCTTATCAGACATAATACCTCCATTGTTCAATGAATATTTTATAACGCCTTCAAAATTCCAAAGTGGAATTCACAGATAATGTAACCCATCTGCAAGATCTTGTTATTAAGATAAATATATGCCCTAACTGGATATCAAGTAAAATAAAAATTAATTTATAATAGAATGATACACATTTCAACAAGTACCTTCTTAAGTGTAATTCGCTAGGAAATGTAGAGAAGGCAGATTCTCCCTCTTCTCCCCCCCTCAATCGAGCCATCATAAATGCTACAGCTATGAGGGTTCTGGTACAGAAGGTGGAGTGGTTGGTGGGGAAATTTTCCCTGGTAGGCACACTCTTGGTAAAGTTACAAACAAACACAAAATATTCTTTTTTTAAAAAAATTCATTCATTTATTTTCGGCACTGATGGGTCTTTATTACTGCATGTAGGGCTTTTGCTAGTTGCAACAAGCAAGCGTTACTCTCTAGTCATGGTGCTTCTCATTGCAGCGGCTTCTCTTGTTGCAAAGCATGGGCTGTAGTCAGTATGTGGGCTTCAGTAGTTGTGGTGTACGAGCTCAGCTGTCCCTTGGCATGTGGGATCTTCCCAGACCAGGGACTGAACCTGTATCCCCTTACTGGCAGGTGGCTCCTTCACCACTCTACCACTAGGGAAGTCCAAGTATTCTTTTGATTTACCTTGAGTTCGCATTACTGAGAAATTCCTGGTTGTGTGTACTAAGCTACTGTACAGATAATAACAGTTCCTCACCCCCTAGTTTGGAGGGACATCTAAAAGTCAAGAATGTATGGAATAATTTTCTATAGTGCAGAGCTGTCCTGGACATTACAGGACATTACTACCTCTGATGTTTGCCTACTAACTATTGGTAATCCCTGAGTGACTGAACTGAACTGAACTGAACTGAATCCTTATGAACAATAACAAACTACTCTCACAAATGTGCCAAACACCCCTGGATCTCTATCACAGTCCAGGGCCTCAGACTGAATATTTTAACCTTGGACCATGCCCAGTCACTGCCCCCTGCTGGGTCCATGTCCGGCACTCCATGACCATGATGGATGTGGCTACTTCTACTGTCCTGGTCCCAGTGACCAAAAGGAAGATGTAAGTGGATATAAGGGGGAGAGGACCATCTCTTTTGGGTGCATGGGCACAGGAGTTAACAACAGTGCATTTTCATTCACCAAGTTCTGGGGATGTGGAGGAATGGGCCAGGTGGAACATTCCGTGCGCCTTATGTTTGGGTGGCAGGAAAAGAAAGAAAAAGAAGCTTCTGGGAACTGCAGAGAAAAAAATACATCTCTCTTCCATGCAAACAGGAACAGGGCAAAGCTTTCCTATTAATGGCCATCCTCTCTCCATCACTCTCATCCTGACCTCCTCCTTTGCGATGTGATTGGCACAAAGCAACCACGAAATGGTCTGTTTACATTCAAGAAGCCATCTCTGTCCCCTTCTCTGGATATCAGGAAGTGGCTGCTTCTGGCCCCTCTATTGGCAGAGGGTGCCCAGGTGTGACCCAGGTCACTGCTCTGAGTTTTTCTTCAGGAAGGAGAGGAGGGGGTACTCTTCAAACCAAGGCATCCATGTGAATGACACCCTCCCCCCAGAGTTCTGCAGTGCACAACCTATTCAAACATACACTGCAACTCCAGAAGGCAGTTCTTGACTTTATAACACCGGAAAACAATATTAAGTCATCCCATCACTGGTCCTTTTGCCAAATGCATCATGGACTCTTCTAGGTCAATTTCTTTTCCGGTGATGAGTCCTCCCACGCTAAATGTGCTGGGCATCCCCTGCAGTCATTCTGGCAGCTGCAAAGCACAGGGTTTCTGGGGCTTCTGTGTAGGATATGTTTTGGTTAATATTTACAAGCAAATAGAACTGCCCACTCTTGCTCCTGAAACCATACAGACTTTTTTTTTTTAAATCAGTCAACCTTTATGAAATAATGCCATTTGCAGCAAGATGGATGGACCTAGAGATTGTCATAGTGAGTGAAATAAGTCAGACAGAAAAGGAGAAATATCATAAGGTACCCATACATGTGAAATCTAAAAAGAAATGGTACAAGTTAACTTATGTACAAAACAGAAATAGACTCACAGACTTTAGAGAACAAACTTATGGTTGGCAGTAGGGGTAAGAATGGTGGGAGGGGATAGTTAGGGAGTTTGGATGGACATACACACACCGCTGTATTGAAAATTGATAACCAACAAGGACCTACTGTACAGCACAGGGAACTCTGCTCAATGTCATGTGGCAGCCTGGATGGCAGGGGAGTTTGGGGGAGAATGGATACATGTATATGTATGGCTGAGTCCCTTTGCTGTCCACCTGAAACTATCACTACATTGTTAACTGGCTATACTCCAATATAAAATAAAAGTTTGTTTTTTAAAAGAAAAAGAACCATCCTTTGATGTTTAAAAGAGGTGTGGATGCAGAGCATAACAGACGTTGAGGGGCATGGCTCCAGAAGCGAGGGAGTAATCAACGCAAACCAGACCGTTTATACCCTTGAACCGAGGGACTCTCTACCAGTCACCGAACAGGAAGATTTTCTTAGTTTTCCCGATGACTTTTCAGACTTTTAGGGGGAGAAATCCCACTAACATCCCAAAGAGGGCAGCAGTACAGACAGGCAGAGTGGGGACTCTGCACCCACTCACAGATCTGGCATCACAAGCAAGTGCCCTCTCCTCTCTGCTCCTCATCTGAGCTGGTATTCACTTCACAGGGATGGAGAGTCACATGGTGCCCTCATGGCACTTACAGCAGGTCAGGAACACGGTGAAGAGCATACATTTATTAATACTTAAAACTATGAAAACTCAGGCTGATCACCAACAAATCCAGAAGCCTCTGGCATCCCCTATATCTTTACCCCAGGTAAGGCAGCTTTTCCTGAAGTTGAAAGTCTAGCCTGACCCCGTGTTGCTGCAGAATGTATTGATACCTACCTCGCATGCTTGGGCGTCATGTACCATCCGTGTTGTGCTTGGTCATTCAGTCGTGTCTGACTCTTTATGACCCCATGGACTGTAGCCCCACCAGGCTCCTCTGTCCATGGAGATTCTCCAGGCAAGAATACTGGCATGGGTTGTCATGCCCTCCTCCAGGGGATCTTCCCAACGCAGGGATCACACCTGGATCTCCTGCATTGTAGGCGGATTCTTTACTGTCTGAGCCACCAAGGAAGCCCCACGTATCGTCTCCCACACAAAAATGCCATAAGTTCTCCAGGGGTCCTTCCTGCGACCCTGTGTTTGCCTTAGACTGTGTGGCTTCGAGGAAACTTTCTGTGAGTTCATTTCGGCTCTGATTTTGGCAGGTGGGCGTGACTCAGGCTGCTTGTCTCACATCCTGATCTGGTTCTTGGCAGCATTACTAGGTTTGGGAAGATGGCTCAGATCTCAAAGCCTTGGACAGTCTGTTTGAGTGACAGCTGTGATGTCCGCCAGAAGAGGGGAGACCACACTGGTCAGGTTAATGCTCCCCTTCCCCCTGAAGCTGGAGCTCCCCAACCCCCAGTCAGGTCCAGGGAAAGCCTGAGCTGCTTGGTTCGTGCAGACTTTTCTGTCTCCTCTACCATTTGGGGGAGGACCTCTCTAGCCATCACTCACAACTGTACTATTTTCCAAACTCCAGCAATGCTCAATCCACCCACAGAATGACTACCAATCACACATCACCTACAGTTTACAGTTTTGATTAAACTGTTGACCTGCTGTTTTCAACCATTTGTTATGACAAATTTTAAACAAAAAAGAATGAACTCATATAGCAAACACTCATACACCCACCACCAAGCTTCTATCATCAACACAATCTGGACGGGCTTTGTCACACGTCTATCCACTTCTCGGCCTGTAGTCCATTTCCTTTTATGATTCATTTCAAAAGAAGTTGCAAACAATCAGTTTTCCATAAATGCTTCAACCTGCCTGTTAATAACTTCAGTTCAAGAATCAACTTTTTTCTCTTAAACTTTGTACTATTGTCAGAGATGGAAAACTATCATCAGAATGCATAAATAGAATTAATTCCTCTTAAATAAGGATAATGAAAATACTGTAGGGCTAGAAGAAACAAGAATTTGTTCAGAACTTTTACATGATGGAAAGGTCTGTGTGAGTTTTTCCTTCTGGGTAAATCCCAAGGCAGTCGAGTATCACTAGGTTCTGGATCCAGATGTTCCAGGTATTTTACATTATACCAGCTCCTTCATTCACTGGCTGTGTGACCCCGGACAAATCACTTAACCTCTCTATGACTTGGTTTCCTCACCTGTGAAATGGGAGTGGTGAAGGGTTCCAGCTTCATGCACAGTTTGAAGAGTAAATGAGTTAATATACATGCAGTTCTGAGGCTTCTGCAAGCATACAGCAAACAATAAAACTATCAACCCTGTTTGCCTTAGGGTCTACTCTGATGAGGGTGGCAGAACAGATGCTCAGCAGTGGTGAGGAGTGCCATTCAGATTTCCCTTCAGTGGGAGTCTACCATCGGGAGTGTCATTTGCTGACTCCATCTGCCTGCAGGGCCCCCAGCATCTGCCAGCCACTGTTCGAACACCGTAATGGAACCAGGATGACCATTTTGACCCAGTGTCAGTTTTCCAGGTCATCTGCTTAATGGCCTGAGAATTTTGAGATTTGCTGCAGGCAGGCTCCTTCTCCTCTTCCTGTTCCTACCCCTCTCCTTTCATAGGGATCAAATCCTCACTGCATTCTGAAGCTCACTCTGCTAACTTCCACTCCTTCCCCACTTTATCCTTCCCTTTGATTAATCTCTTACACATATAGCTCTGTCTGTTTGTAAAGAGGTACACTGATCTTGAGGGTGACCCACATGTTGGGATCTGAAACCTAGAGTCAAGAGAGGAAAGAGGAACCTCTTCCACCCTTTCAACCTCATTTAGAAAATTCACTATTAGTGATTCATTCCTTTGGCTATAGGGCTTATGGTCACTATTAACCACAGAGAGAGTCACACTCAAATCTTTAAAAATTTTTTCACATCATTTTCTGTGTAGTTGTAAATATAACACACACAAATGAATATTAAACACACAAATAGGGCTGCATGAATAATTATGATGCAAATTAGTATACTGCCAAGACAAGAAGTAACTATTTGTATATAAGCACCCTCATAATTTTCTCAGGTGGTACAGTGGTAAAGAACCCAGCCACCAATGCAGTAGATATAAGAGATGCATTTTAATCCCTGGGTTGGAAAGATTTCCTGGAGAAGTTAATGGCAACCCACTCCAGTATTCTTGCCTGGGAAGTTCCACGGACAGAGAAGCCTGGCAGGCTGCAGTCCATGGGGTTGCAAAGAGTCAGACACAACTGTGCTTGGACACACACATCCTCGATGGTATAATAACAATGCTCTGCCTTTTAGTCTTATCAGAGGTGTCTATGTAAGAGGAGAAGAGGGAGGGAAATGCTGACAGAGGAATAGGAGGACCAAGGATGTGCTCTGCCTGCTTCCTGACTCTGCTCAGTATCTCCCTGTTGGCACAGTAAATATGAGGGCCACGCTGCTCAGGTGGACCTGTGACCTTCTATTGAATCACACAGGTGCTAGCTGGATGTACACCTTGTGGTCTGGTAGAGCAAGGGGCAGGCTGGTGCTCCGCCCACTGAAGTGAAGGGATCCAGGATGCATCCCGAAATGAGAAAAGCCAGTGCCCACACAGAGGCCACCCTGGCTGACAGATCATCGAAAATCTCAACTGGATTCTAAGATCATTACTGTCCTCAGTCTCCAGGTCACCCCTGCCACCCCCGGGATTCCTGGGGCCTCTCCATGGCAGAGCAAGGAAGGGGTTTCTCTGTCTTGAAAGGAGTCTTGGGAGTGAGATAAATTGGGAGATTAGTATTGACACATATACACTATGTATAAAATTGATAACTAATGAGAACCCACTGTGTAGCACAGGGAACTCTATTCAGTGTTCTGTGGTGACCTGAACGGGAAGGAAATCCAAAAAAGAGAGGATATATGTGTATACATAACTGATTCACTTTGCTGTACAGCAGAAAACTGACACAACATTGTAAAGCAACTATATTCCAACAAAAAGTTTTTAAATGACCAAACTGGGTGGTTTATAAACAGCAGACATTTATTTCTGACAGCTCTGGGGATGGAAGTCCAAGATCATGGCTCCACCAGATTTGGTGCCCACTACCTGCTGTGTAGATGAACGTCTTCTCTGTGTCTTCATGTGGTGGAATAGGCCAGGGCACTCTCTGGGTCTCTTTCATAAGGGCACTAATCCCAAAGTAAAGGCCCCATCCACCTGACCTAATCACCCCCCAAAGGCTCCACCTCCTGCCACCATCACATTGGGCACCAGGTTTCAACGTATGAATTTTGGGGAGGATACAGACCCTCAGTCTAGAGTACCACCTATGATAAGAGCCTATTTTTAAAAAAATATTATTTATTTATTTATTTATTTTTGGCTGCCCTGGATCTTCATTGCTGGGTGAAGCCCTTCTCTAGTTTCAGAGAGCAGGGGCTTTTCTCTAGTTGTGGTGCATGGGCTTTTCATTGCAGGGGCTTCCCTTGTTGGGAAGCACAGGTTCTAGGTTCATGGGGTTCAGTAGTTGCAGCACGCAGGCTCAGTAGTTGCAACGTGCAGGCTGTAGGCATGCTGGCTTTAGCAGTTGCAGCACGTGGGCTCAGTAGTTGTGGTGCCTGTTGCTCCATGGTATGTGAAATCTTCCTGGACCAGGATTGAACCTGTGTCCCCTGCATTGGCAGGCAGACTCTTATCCACTGCACCACCAGGCAAGTCCCGATAAGGGTTTCTTAGTGTGTCTTTTCCTCCAGGCAACCTTTGATTTGTCTTTTTTTTTTTAATTGTATTTTAATTTTTAAACTTTACACAATTGTATTAGTTTCACAAAACATCAAAATGAATCCATCACAGGCACACATGTGCTCCCCACCCTGAACCCTCCTCCCTCCTCCCTCCTCACACCATCCCTCTGGGTCGTCCCAGTGCACTAGCCCCAAGCATCCAGTATCATGCATTGAACCTGGACTGGCATCTCGTTTCATACATGATATTTTACATGTTTCAATGCCATTCTCCCAAATCTTCCCACCCTCTCCCTCTCCCACAGAGTCCATAAGATTGTTCCATACATCAGTGTCTCTTTTGCTGTCTCGTACACAGGGTTATTGTTATCATCTTTCTAAATTCCATATGTATGCATTAGTATACTGTATTGGTGTTTTTCCTTCTGGCTTACTTCACTCTGTATAATAGGCTCCAGTTTCATCCACCTCATTAGAACTGATTCAAATGAATTCTTTTTAATGGCTGAGTAATACTCCATTGTGTATATGTACCACAGCTTTCTTATCCATTCATCTGCTGATGGACATCTAGGTTGCTTCCATGTCCTGGCTATTATAAACAGTGCTGCGATGAACATTGGGGTACACGTGTCTCTTTCCCTTCTGGTTTCCTCAGTGTGTATGCCCAACAGTGGGATTGCTGGGTCATAAGGCAGTTCTATTTCCAGTTTGTCTTGCTTTAGTGGAGAAGTGGAGAAGGCAATGGCTGCCCACTCCAGTATTCTTGCCTGGAGAATCCCAGGGACAGAGGAGCCTGGTGGGCTGCTGTCCATGGGGTCGCACAGAGTTGGACACAACTGAAGCGACTCAGCATGCCTGCATGCATTGGAGAAGGAAATGGCAACCCACTCCAGTATTCTTGCCTAGAGAATCCCAGGGACAGAGGAGTCTGGTGGGCTGCCGTCTATGGGGTCGCACAGAGTTCGGCATGACTGAGGCGACTTAGCAGCAGCAGCAGCAGCAGCAGGGGAGAAGACTTCATATCAGCAGGTTCCTCACCTCAAATGGTCATGGACCAAGGTCATGGTTCTGATGGCTGAGTTTCCACTAACAGGGGGCTACATAAGATGAGGACTGCCTGAATGTCAGTGTTATTTGAAGTCATGTGGACATATACCCAGATAAGGAAAAAATATATAACAAAAACAAATCCCTCAGATCTTTTGCAGATCTATGGTAGTGGATTGAATCCTTCCAAATTCCTGTCTACCCAGCAGCTCAGATTGTGACATTATTTAGAAATAGGGTCCTTGCAGATGGAATTAGTTAAAATGCAGTCAGACTGGATTAGGGTGGATTCTAAAGCCAAGGAGAGTGTCCTTGTAAGAGACAAAAAAAGGAGACACAGGAAAGCAGGCCACATGAGGATGGAGGCAGAGACTGGAGGGATGTGGCTGCGGGTCCAGAATGCCCAGAGACACAGGGAACTGGAAGAGGCAGGAAGGATCCTTCTCTGGACCCTCTGGAAGGAGCACAGCCCTGCCCACACCTTGATTTTGGAATTCAGACCTCCAGAATTGCAAGAGAGGAAATGAACTGATCCAGTTAGTGGCGATTTACTACAGTAGGCTCAGAAAGTGAGCAGACTTCCTAGGTGAGCCCTCCCAGTTAAGCCAGTGAATCTGCATTTTGACAGATGCTGTGGCTGATTCTCATTTAGTTGACAGTTGAGAGCTGCTGATAGGAGGGTGTCCTGCGCCCAGAGAAGGGATAGTGATATTACCCTCTCACTCCACAAAGAATGAGCTAATACTAGTAACTTCTTTCACAGATGAAATCCACCCATCTGTTCTGAAAGGCTTGGGCTTTGATTACAAGTTCTATGGTGAATAAGGACTGATGATAAAAAACCTCCCTTCCTCTCAGTCCCTCAACAAAAGCTGTTTCCCTGGCTGCTTTGAGCTGGAAGATTCTCTGCTTAATATCCAGTGATGTTGGACAATAATCCTTACAGGGCTAACATGAATGCCATCTAAAACATGCAATGCAAATGCAGCCTGACGATGCCTCTGTCAGCTCAGTGTTACCTACTTAATGTGTTTCCTCACTGCCTCTGTAAGTGATGTTACTGGTGGTCCAGGGGCCCTGGACCAGCAGTTCGGGGGTGGAGATGGTGAGGTGGCAGTGCTATGGCTAGAAATGTCTGCTACATCTCTGACATCCATCCATTCTTTCCTTGATCCATTCGTCCACCCCTCCCTCCATCCCTCCTTCCCTCCATCCATCTGTCCTTCCATCTAATCATCTCTCCATCCCTCCCTTCCTCCATCCCTCCCCCATCCATTCATCCTTTCCTCCATCCATTTATCTCTCATTCCATCTATTAATCTCTCCAACCTCTTCCCTCTCTCCCTCCCTTAATCTCTCCATCTGTCCCTCTATCCACTCATCGTCCCTCCCTCCATCCATCTCTCCTTCCATCTAATCATCTCTACATCCCTCCTTCCAACTCCCTCCCTCAACCTATCGATTCATCCATCCATCCATCCTTCCTTCCTTCCCCTCCTCCCTCCTTCCTTCCTCCCTTTATTATTTAAAAAATCTTGGGACACCCCTGGTGGTCCAGTAGTTAAGGCTCACACTCCCAATGCAGGAGGCCTGGGTCTGATCCTTGGTCAGCAAACTAAATCCCACATGTCTTGACTAAGAGCCTGCATACCACAATTAAGACCCAGCACAGCCAAAGAGATCAATTAAAAAAAAATCTTTTTAGGAGCTCATTTTCTGTTGAACTTTATTATCTACAGATAAGTGTACACACCACAACTGTCTGCTCAGTGACATCTCACAGTGAACAAACTCATAACCTGAACCCGGCTCAAGAACCAGAGCACTATGGTTCACACTGGAAGCCCCTCGCACCCTTCCAGTCCTGCTCCACCCCCACCACCGGAGTAAAGGCGAACCTCTTTTCTGATATCATAGCTTGGTCTTCCTTGTTTTTAGTCAGGAATAATGAGTCAGCACTGGGTGGACGCCAGGAGCCTG